>NC_136916.1:80236147-81643328 GCF_949752795.1 Hyperoodon ampullatus
GCCATCAGTTTCTATAAGTTGGAACACAGGGCACAGAATTTTAATATTCCACCTCTTAAGCTGCTGACTTAGTGAACAGACCTCAGATAATCTCCTCCACGGCCACCGGCAGAGTCTCCTGGAGAGCTCATTCCATAAAGTTCCCCCAAGCTGGAACATCTGTGGCTCTCAGGTATTTCGTTCCTGGCTTAGCCTTCCTGTCTATGCCGACCACTATGATTAAAAATGCGTCCAAAGTAAACCTCAGGCAACTGAACCTCCCTCAGCAACGTGGGGGGCACTTGGTGTTAGGGGGTGGTCACCCTGAGTCCTTGCAAACTTTGCCCCAGGTACTTAGCAGCTGGCTGGAACAGCTCATGAAATTCTATCCTTCCAGCTCCCAACATGCTGAGAAGTTACCCAGGGAAGCCAACAGTCCTGTCCCACCTGTGGAAATTAACAGCGCCAGCTCAGCACATTGACAGCAAAAAGAAATTTACAAAGCAAACAAACATGCTGAAAAATTGGAAATATTTGTTTAACAGAAGCACATTGATTAAAGTCACTCCAAGATCAAATTACTCTCCCAGTCCAGGCAATTTCATCCCAGAGGGCAGCAGACTCATATTGGCAGAGTATTGATGAAAAGCCCAAGCTATGTCTAGATGTACCATATTAGGGGTGTTAATCTCAGAAGTGGTTCATAAGTTTTCCCCTCCAGCCTGAGTCTTCATTTGGAAGAGTTTAATTCCAATACAAACAGTAATAAGGAAATAAAATCACTGATGTATGTCTTTCCAATATCCGTCTTTGGTAAGAACTTTTCATTTCTATGGTCAATTAAAGCTCATCTTAAATAAAATGTTGAGCTCCTTTCAAATAGACTTCCAGAGTTACTTGGTTTCTCAAATCCTCCACAATTGCAAAGGAAAGTAAAGGGCAGAGCCAAAGTCACTTCTTAACTACAAAGGCAAGCAAATCACCAAATAAATATGCTTAACATGAGAGTTATGACAATTGCAAGAAGGCCCCCTCACCAGGTACCTGAGGGCTTTTGAGGGCCAGGCCAAAGTCAGCAGGCTACTTAAAAAAGTTCTTCAGCTGTTTGAAGAGGCTGGTTAAGGTCTCTCTGGGCCGCTGCAGTTACCCACTGAGACACTGATTCCACATTACAACCTTGAAAATGACCCACATTCAATTTGCTGCCGTGTTTTAAACAATCCAAGAAGGGGCGGCCTTTACTTTGCACATGTCTGTTCCCTAAGGTCAGCTATGATGAAACAAGACCATCTCAAACTCTGGCTCAGGTGGGCTTCTCTTGCGGCCCTTTCAGAAGTGATGGAGCCCAAGCCACATGCTGGAAAAGAAGGGTGAGTTTCCTTTCCCCATGTGCCCAAACGTGCAGTAGCTTCAAGGCCCAAGGGCCTAAGAGTAGCAAGAGAAGGGAAGCAAGGCATACAGGGGCCAGGGGACTTCACAGGCCTGGACTTCCCAGCCTCTGCTGCCTTGCTTCCACCCAACAGGACTCTTGGGGGTGCCCATCACTCCTGCCCAGATTGGATGGACAACAGCCAAATTCTGAGCTCAGGCCTGGAATCCCCCCTCCCTTCTTCATTCCCAAGTGGGAGTCCCCAGACTACAAAATCATGCAACTCTCCCCATGCTCAGGCCACCCATCTCCAGCCTAGGACAGTCTACTGGACACCCAAGTTACGAAGACAGTGAATGCTCCCAGAAGCTCCCCGCATGGGTAAAAGGCAAGCTCTCCCTCTGGAAGGTTCACAGCCCTGACAGAAAGAGGTCATAACACTTCAGTAGCCTCTACAGGGAGCACTCGAAGAAGCTCCTGCCCTGGGACATGGGACACAGTTAGCTGCATTTTCACCACCTATGAAGTTATTTAAAAGTGAGAAGTGATTGGTTTAAGGTTTTCAAACATAAGGTTCATCGTTGCATTATTTTCATACATATGTGTGTGTGTACGTAGATATTTTTTTTAAAAAAGACAAGCTCTCTACACCTTCCCAGAAATCATAGACTCCAAGCTTCCCACACAACCACCTGCCTTCAAAGAGGGTATGGAACCCACCCTGCACACTCGCTCATATGTGCACATGCATGAAAACAACAGGCATTTAGATGGGATTTGCAAAGGTTTTTGCTTGTATTCGCTCATCAGGAACCCAAGGTGGGGAGGGAATGGGAATGATAGGATGGAAGAGGTCGAAGGTAGGGGGTTGGGGGAGAGCTAGGAGACCCCAGAGGAGGTGAGGGAAGGGAAGCCACTATGTTTGAGCACCTAGGTTCCAGGTACTGTTCTGGGTGTGCTTTTTCTTGTTTTCCTCATTTAATTGTCACGTTATGCCCCTGTGAGAAGCCAGGGTTCCAATCCTGGCTGAACATTAGGATCTTTTCAGTAACACAGGTGCTGAGCGCCAACTGGATCAGTTGAATCAGAATCTCTAGGGATGGGGGCCACGCATTCACGGTTTTTTGAAGCATCACAGGAAATTCCACTGTGCAGCCAGGATTGAGGATCATGATGTATGATGATTTCCGCTCTTGTATAATGAAACATCCCCCGCCAATTCAAGGAAGAACAGCCAGCACAGGGTGCCCGGAAGTGAGCCCCATGGGACCGGCCTCCCCTCATCCCGCCCTCTGCAGCTTTTCCCCAGGCTCTCTACCTACTGAGATTGCAAGAAAACATCACCCAGAGGAACTTGGGATTTTTGCTTTGGGTGATTCAATAAAGGACTGAACTGGAGTTAAATTTTGCTTTCTTAAACTCCTTAAATTCCTAAGACTGTTTTAGTCTTGAAAACATAGGATCACAAATCTTAGAAGACTTAAGAGCTTTTCAGATGAGGTGTTTTTTTTTTTCTATTTCACCAAGATGTGGAGGCAGGAGCTCACTCCTGGTTTGATTATGACATGCAGTGAGCAGCACGATGTCATTTTGAAGAATAAATTTTGTGGCTTAGGAGAAAATGCGTGCTCTGTTTCCTGATAATTGATTTGCAAGGTTCCAATTTAAGAAGCAAATTGCTCCTGTTACCTGGGTATTTCATATCTT
Organism: Hyperoodon ampullatus; assembly: GCF_949752795.1. NCBI lineage: Eukaryota > Metazoa > Chordata > Mammalia > Artiodactyla > Ziphiidae > Hyperoodon > Hyperoodon ampullatus. Next base: position 80,239,203 of record NC_136916.1, read on the forward strand.
ATATGAGCATTTACATAGAAAACTCAATATTACTTATGCTGACCAGGAAATGACAGGAAGAATTTCAGTTTAAATTTGGGATCATTTCTCTACTCTTTTTTTTTAAATATCATTCTAAGAAGCCCTGGTTACAAATAGATGAGGGTAGTTTAAAAAATAGGGGTAGGGGATTAAGAGGTACAAACTATTATGTATAAAATAAACTACAGTGATATATTGTACAACACAGAGAACATAGCCAATATTTCATATTAGCCATAAATGGAATATAACTGCTAAAAATTTTGAATCACTATATTGTACACCTGTAACTTATATAATATTGTACCTCAACTATACTTCAACAAAAAAATAAGAATAATGTAAATAGTGTCTTTTAAGTGTACTTTTACCCTAAGGAAAGGCTCAGCTCTCCCCTCAGCATGTAATCAATGCTGATCATAATGCTACCTGAGCCCAGGAGTTGGCAAAGTTGGAAGGTTCCCATTTACACCCAAAGACACAGAGAGCCTGAGGTTTGCTCAGCTGTCGATGGAATCAGGAAAAACAGTCAGGCTCCTCGGTCCCCAAACAAGAGAGGGAAAGAGCAGTGGACCCACATCAAGATTCCCGGCCTTCAATTCCCAGCCATAATGCTTGATCCACATGTAAGACTTTGAGAAAAGTCATGTGTTTCCCTCTTCAGGCCACGGTTTCCTCTTTTGTAAAAAGAACAGGTTGGGAGAGTAACTTTCAAGTGTCTTTTCCAGCAGGAACACCCCGTGGCCGGAAGACGCTGGGTCCAAAGAGTAGTTGAGGTATCACCCTTGGCGTCAGACTGACCCGGACTTGATGTCCACCTTGGCCACTTACTGGCGGAATGACAAAACTGTCCCACAGAGACTAAAGAGAAGGGTAGGTAGTCCAGAATGGAGAGAGAGCAGGCAGAATACCAGACACTGCCTCTCAGAGTTGATAGGAAATATAAAACTACCTGGTTCAGCAACTCATGATGATTGGGACCCTCCTACCATAGGTCTGCCATGTGGTCCCCAGGCCATTTTTTTGTTTGCATTTTTTTTTTGGTTACCTATCAATGGCAGTCCTTTCATCTTTAGAGAGCTCTGATCGTTACACTTCCCGTCCTTAGACCATCTCCCTATGGTTCCCTCCTCTGTAGAGTTAGTTTGTTGGAGGAAGGGATCTCAAGGTATTTACCTGGGGACCTGACTGCCAAGGATTGCCAGCAACCATCGGAAGCTAGGAGAATCATGGAACAGATTCTTCCTCAGAGCCTCCAGAAGAAACCAATCCTGCTGACACTTTGCTTTTAACTTCTGGACTCCAGAACTGTAAGAGAATACATTTACATTGTTTTGTAATCACCTAGTTTGGGATATTTCCTAGCACCCCTAGGAAACTATCACAGTGTAGACCCTTCCATTTGTTTGTGCTCTTGCAAAACACAAATTGCCTCCTATGACTCATTTTGATTTACATAAATGATATTGTGCTATGGACCACTTCTGCCCCTTTCTCAATTCCTTATGACATACCTCCCGGCATCAGGTAGTGTGCATTCACATGTTCCCAGGACACTCATAGTGATGCATGCCTGGAAGTCTTCCTGCCACCTGCTGTCAAAAACAGCTGGGATAAACATCCTGCACACATGTCAAAAGACTTGGGATAGGGAGGGTGGGAAGGAGACGTAAGAGGGAAGAGATATGGGAACATATGTATATGTATAGCTGATTCACTTTGTTATAAAACAGAAACTAACACACTATTGTAAAGCAATTATACTCCAATAAAGATGTTAAAAAAAAAAAAGACTTGTGTAACAGTTTCTTTTCTTCGTACACCCAAATGTAGAACTGCTCAGTCATACAGACTGTGCATATTTCTTAAATTTTTTTTGTTGTGGTAAAAGTCACATAATTTAAAACATACTATTTTAACCATATTTAACTGTACAATTCAAGGGTACTAAGTACATTCACATTGTTGTGCAACTCTCACCATCATCCATCTACTATGCATGTTTCATTGGAGTAACTACTACTACTAGATTGCTTTCTGGAACAGCTGTACTTTTCTGACTCCTACCAACAGAAAGGGAGCGTGTCCTCTATCCTCACAGCCCCATCAATGTTTGTCATTATTCAGTTTTCTATATTTCGCCAATAGTAGATATAAAGTAATGTCACATTTTTATTGGCATGTCTCTGATTAAGAATGAGCCCAGGGGCTTCCCTGGTGGCGCAGTGGTTGAGAGTCCACCTGCCGATGCAGGGGACACGAGCTCGTGCCCCGGTCTGGGAAGATCCCACATGCCGCGGAGCGGCTGGGCCCGTGAGCCATGGCCGCTGAGCCTGCATGTCTGGAGCCTGTGCTCCGCAACCGGAGAGGCCACGGCAGTGAGAGGCCCGCGTACAGCAAAAAAAAAAAAAAAAAAAAAAAAAAAAAGAATGAGCCCAAGCAACTCTTCATACGCCTGTCAGCTTTTTCTATAAATTACCTGTTTGCAATGTCTGCCCATTTTTTCTGTTGGGACCCTGTCTTATTCTTTTTGATTTGTGGGAGTTCTCTGTATATTCTAAATCAGTTCACAAGTTTTGAGCAGGAAAAAGGGTACCCTTTATACACTTAAAAATAAATTAGAGGGCTTCCCTGGTGGCGCAGTGGTTGAGAGTCCGCCTGCCGATGCAGGGGACACTGGCTCGTGTCCCAGTCCGGGAGGATCCCACATGCCGCGGAGCGGCTAGGCCCGTGAGCCATGGCCGCTGGGCCTGCGCGTCCGGAGCCTGTGCTCCGCAATGGGAGAGTCCGCAGCAGTGAGAGGCCCGCATACCGCAAAAAAAAAAAATAAATAAATAAATAAATAAATTAGAGCCCCAAGAGCTTTTGTTCATATCTGTTACATCTATCAATATTTACCATTTTGGAAAATAAAACTGAAAGTTTTTAAAGATATCTTCACTTATTTTAAAAAATAATAAACTCATTATATGTAAACGTAAATAACACTTTTACTAAAAATAATGTTTTCCCAGAACAAGTAATTTAGTGAAGAGAGAAGCGATGTGTTTTTCATTTTTCCAAATCTTTTAAATGTGTGACAATAAAAGATAGTGGGATGCTCATATCTGCTTCTGCATTCCACCTGCCATATATTATTTTGGTTGAAGCATATGAAGATATGCAGAGGAGGAGTATTTTAATAACCTTTGCAGATAATTTTATAGACTCTCTTCTTTGATAATACACTAAAACCCACTAAGTGGTAGTTTCTTAAAGGTTATTAAAAATGTGGAATCCAAAATTATATCAATGAGCTTTTGGCACTCTGTTCTGTAAAAATCCCCTGGTTTCTCTTGCACTTTCAATAGATCTTTTATCTGTGCATGATTTTGTAGCATCATTCATTGGTCGTTTGGGAAATATTAGTTCACATAGTTGCACAGATCTAAATGCTGACAGATTTCATTATACAGTATCAAAGAAGTCAATTTGTTAACATCACTGCCAATCTCATCAGAAAGTCTTTAAGTATTAGGAACCTATCAAGCTCACAATGGTGAACCTAAGTTTTCCAACATTCGATCTTTGCTTAAAAGCTTGACTGTTATCATTGCCAACATATACAGTCTGCCCATCGTTTTCTTTGAAGTTACAAGCTCACTTTATTCATTTCTGAGAAAGCAAGGTGGGAGGTGCTGGGATGTGAAGTGGGTGGTTCGCTTTCAGTCTCCCAGATTCTACCCTGTAAAGCTTCCAAGTCCAAGCAGCCCTGACAGCTGGGCCCAAGGATCAGAGCTGGAAGGCAGTGAAGCCTTGGGCCAGACCTACACTCAACAGCAGAGGGCAAGCTCCACCTACCTTGTGATCACCTGCCTGGGAGGTGCCTCCAGAGAGGTAACACGGGGTTCTCAGCGCACAGACGCAGGATTACTGACCACTGTCCTGCTGGGTGGACTCGGAGTCTCAACTGTCTCATCTGTGAGACAGAGATCAGAACAGCAACCTTCAACCACAGTTTCTTGAGTACCTGTTATCTTCCTGACTCTGACTCTCAGCAGTGAACCAGCCTGGAGAAACTCATACTCTGGTGGTGAGCACAGCAGGGCCCTGCAGTGAAGACAAGGGACTGGAGATGGGAGAACAAAGGTCAAACCTGGCTCACAGGGTTGAGCTCTTACTACCGAAGAGACCTGGGGCATCACCTAATCTCCTGGCCCCCATCTCTCTGATCACTTTCCACCCCCAGAATCCCAAATAATCACCAAATTACAATCACACTGATTTAGTACCTGATATTTCAGTTAACTTACTGTAGCTAAATAAAATATTAAAAATAGTTCCTGCACATTCCACCATGAGCACCCCTAAGGTCTGAGTATCACAGATGGTTCCATAAAATCCTCATCCTTCAATATAACAAAGACAGATTAAAGATTTAAGGAATTTTAAACAAAACCATCTCCCTCTCTCTTTCTCTTTCTCCCTCTATCTCTCTCTCTCATAAACACACACACACACACACACACACACACACCCTTTATGCCATCACTAAGGCCCCATTCTTTTAGGGTCTTCAAGGAATTTTGGTCTCCTAGGAATACCATCTAAAATGCAAATAACCCAGGAGGAGGGCGCACTTAAGCCATCAACACTTTACACTGGAGTTAACAATTAACTCTTTAGAGAGGTTTACAGCTCCTAGAACTTGAGAGCAGTCCTTGATCAGAGATCAACCACCAACTATCTCACTCAGCGAATGGGGTTCCCAAACAAATGAGGACCCTCGGGCCCAGAAAGAGGAAGCGCCTTCCCCAGATCACACAGCCCACTGGCAGGAGAGTCTTTGCTGGAGGAGCTGGTCCCCAACTCTCACTCCAGACCTCCACGGCCTCCTCACTTTCCTTTGGGCATCATCAAAGGCTTCCCAAGCAGCACAAAGTAGCACCAGTCCAGAAGAACTCCCCGTCCCGGCTGCAGACACCCTGCACTGTGGCCCTGCAGCTCAGGGAGTGATTCTAGAATCTGCCTCAAGTCCACTCACTGCTGGTTCTCCAGAGTTCATGCCACGGCTTCCGCCCTGGCCATTGCCTCCGTGCCAACCCCTCAGCCTGCTTCTCCCCAGACCATCTCTTGGGCTTCCCATCTGACTCCACTCAGAGGCTGCCTTTCAGCTCTCCTTTGCCTCTGTTGTGCAGATAAACCAGGCTCAGCCTCAGATCTTCTGCTCGGGCCCCACTTCAGAGGTCTTTTTGTGTCCAGAAAGAGGGATTCAACAGCTATTGTGATAAACGCACCTCACATAGCACATAGGATAGTAGTAAGCTAAAAGACAGAAAACAAAAGACATCTAAAAAACAAGAAAGGGGAGTAATGAGTGTTCTTGGGGCAGCCTGACCTAGGCCCTGTCTGCGGGACACCTCCTTATGAGGCCTCTTTAACCCAGGATCACCTGGTCCCACATCCTGCCCCTCTGAGTCCCTCACAGTGGCTTGGGGAGGCCATGGAAGGCCAGCTACAGCAGTTAGAGGCACACAGAAGGAGTCACACTGCAGCCCAGGCCTTCTATTGTCATGAGCCCTTGGAAACTCTTCATTTCAGACTTCAGTCATTCAACATTCCAGTTATTCCCTTACTGTGATACTTTGATTTTGTGTTTTTAATTTTTTTCAAAAAAAGATTTGTTTTCTTACGTTTGAATTTCATGTAAAACAACAATTTTTTTATTGAATGAAAGATTCTTTATATTCTATAGTGCTTACAGTTTTCAAAAGTTTCACATACATGATTTCATATAATCCCATAGTAACCCTTCTTTATCCCCCACCTCTATATTGCCCCTCCCCCTTTCCCTCTTTCACTTTCACTGGTAACCACTAGTTTGTTCTCTGTATCTGTGTCTGCTTCCTTTTTTGTTTTATTCACTAGTTTGTTGTATTTCTTAGATTCCACATATAAGTGATATCATACAGTATTTGTCTTTCTCTATCTGACTTATTTCACTTAGTATAATGCCCTCCAAGTCCATCCACGTTGCCGCAAATGGCAAATTTTCATTCCTTTTTATGGCTGAGTAATATTCCATTGTATATATCTACCACAGCTTCTTTATGCATTCATCTGTTGATGGACACATAGGTTGCTTTCTTAGCTTGGCAATTATAAATAGTGCTGCTATGAGCATTGGGGTGCATGTATCTTTCTGAATTAGTGTTTTCAGTTTTTTCGGATATATACCCCAGAGTGGAATTGCTGGGTCATATGGTAGTTCTATTTTTAGTTTTTTGAGAAACCTCCATATTGTTTTCCACAGTGGTTGCACCAATTTACATTCCCACCAACAGTGCACAAGGGCTCCCTTTTCTCCACATCCTCGCCAACATTTGTTATTTGTGTTCTTTTCAATGATACTCATTCTGTCAGGCATGAGGTGATATCTCATTGTGGTTTTGATTTGCATTTCCCTAATCATCAGTGATGTTGAGCATCTTTTCATGTGCTTGTTGGCTATCAGCATTTTCTCTTTGAGAAAATGTCTATCCAATTCTGCCCATTTTTTAATCGGATTGTTTGTTTTCTTTGATGTTGAGTTGTATGAGCTATTTATAAATATTGGATATTAGCCCCTTATCAGTCATACCATTTGCAGATAAGTTCTCCCGTTCTGTAGGATGTCTTTTCATTGTATTTTTAATTTTTTTTTTTTTGTGGTACGCGGGCCTCTCACTGTTGTGGCCTCTCTCGTTGTGGAGCACAGGCTCTGGATGTGCAGGCTCAGCGGCCATGGCTCATGGGCCCAGCCGCTCCACGGCATGTGGGATCTTCCCGGACTGGGGCACGAACCCATGTCCCCTGCATTGGCAGGCGGACTCTCAACCACTGCACCACCAGGGGAGCCCTGTATTTTTAATTTAAATCCTCACTTCAGCAAAATTGATGTGCATGGAAAGTAAATATTGATGTGTTCATAACAGCAGGTGAACTAGCACTTACTCATTACAGCCACCAGCCTGGCCCCTTCCATGTATTATTTCATTGACTCTTCACAAGCCCTACCTTGCAAATGTGCATACCCAACAGAACACATCAATGGGCAGGTGTGCCCACCAACCATTTGCTCAAGCATCACTAACATGCACCAAATTAATGCAACATAAAAAAGTGGCAGTGCTTACATTGCTAAGACTGGGAGAGACCATCAAGATCATCTATCCCAACCATCTTTCCAGATGTGGTAGCTGCAGCCACTGGGAAGGCATGGCTTGTCTAGGGTCACACAAGCTGGTGGAAGCAGTGCGGGGACCAGAGCCATCCTCCCATCATGCCTGGGCTGCCTTCCTCAACAGCCAGGACTCTCCAGCTCTGTCCGACTTGAGGAATGCTGCTGCACTACACCAGATTCCTAGAATGCTCAACACACCACTAAAGCCACTGTTTTCAATTTGGAGAGGAAGAGGGGACATGTCATAGACTTGTTTAAGGGTTCCATGACTGGTACAGGTCCTCTTAACAGATAAATGCCTATGCGCATTCTCAAAGTTTCATACAGAATGGCATGGGTTCCCAGTGTCCCCTTCCCATACCAAGCAGTCCCTGGATTCCCCTTGGACCCTCATTCATGAATCCCAGGGTCAGAACACTCACCAGCCTTCCAAATGGTTGACATTAGTGCATGGGGACTCAGGAGGGACACTCCACCTCTGTCTCAGTCTCCCAAGCCCCACCCTTTCTCCACTTCACTTGACCCACACCTCCACTAGCCATCAAAATTTCACAGTATCCACCAGCCATTCAGTAAACTCCTTGCCTACTGTATGAGAAAATCCAGGGATAGCTATATAATGGCAGGGGAATTACAAGTGTACCACTTTGTTGCTTGGTTCAGCTCTCTCTCTGCCCTGGGCCAAAAGCCTTGCTTACATTCTGTACTGAGTTGAGTAGTGTCTCCCAAAATCACGTCTACCTGGAACTTCATAATATGACCTTTAGAAATAGGGCCCTTGTAGGTGTCATCAAGTTAAGATGAGGTCATATTGGATTAGGGTAGGCCCTAATCCAATGACTGGTGTACTTATAAGAAGAGGGAAATCCAGACAGAGGCCTGCACAGAAGACAATGGGAACATACACACACACACACACACACACACACACACACACACACACAGAAGTTGGCCATGTGAAGATAAAGGCAGCGATTAGACTCATGCTGTCATAAGCCAAGGGACACCAAGGATTGCCAGCCACCACCAGAAGCTGGAAGAGGCAAGGAGAAATTTTTCCCTAGGCACTTCTGAGGGATCATGGCCTTGCCAACACCATGATTTTGGATTTCTATTCTATAGGACTGTGTAAGAATAAACATTTGTTTTTTTAAGCCACTCAGTTTGTAGCAATTTGTTACGGCAGTGCAAGGAAATTAATATATATATCTAACCTTCTTCTGCCCACCTCTCATGTAACCGCCATCTTTGGGGAAAATTGATGCTTTCTAAGGGGGTACAGCCCTACAGTTTCAGATAGAAACTTCCTTTCCTAAATCTAAGTAAGTGAATTAAATCTAAAGTAATTAAATCTGATAAGTAATTAAATATAAATCTCATCATAGATCCCCCTCCCTGGAATTTAACCGAGTGTCTCATTAACAAATCTCTTCATTTAATATGCTTGCTTTTGGTCCTAGTCTAGGATCCATGAGTGGGGATCCATGAGGGTTTCAGGGAAACTTCCAGTCATGCACTCTTATGTATATAGATCTCAGGTCATGTCTTTTCTTCTCCATTTTGCCTGCTCCCTCCCCCTCCACCATCCTCTCCCAACACAAAACCTTGGTCTGATTCTTCATGTTCCCCCATTCCTGTATGCCAATCAGTCAGTCCTGTCTCATTATAAAAATTTGCATCTATAAGGACTTCCCTGGTGGCACAGTGGTTAAGAATCCACCTGCCAATTCAGGGGACATGGGTTCAAGCCCTGGTCTGGGAAGATCCCACATGCCGTGGAGCAACTAAGCCTGTGAGCCACAACTACTGAGCCCTCATGCCACAACTACTGAAGCTTGCACTCTTAGAGCCCATGCTCCGCAACAAGAGAAGCCACTGCAATGAGAAGCCTGTTCACCGCAATGAAGAGTAGCCCCTGCTCGCTGCAACTAGAGAAAGCCCATGCTCAGCAATGAAGACCCAACGCAGCCAAATACAAATAAAAATTTTTTTAATGTATGCATCTATGAAACCCATTTTTTCTTATTTATTCTCTACATACATTTTTCTTCTAGGAATCAGGGACACAAACTCTAAATTTACACATATTCTGGGGGAAGAGAATGATTTCTCACATAAGCTTTCCATTTAAGTAGTTTAAGCAAAGGTGGGATGATTCCCTTATCTATAGGTTGACACAAAGAATCATAGGGAGCATTAGCTGCCTCCCTGACACCACTTTCCCAAAGCAGAACCCCTCTCAGTTTGGGTGGGATTAATCTGAATGGACCCTGATGGGTCTAAACCATGATTCACAAATCAGCATAACCTCATCCCCTGGACACAACACTTAGTTCAGAAATGGGCATGTGACCTAAGTTTGTCCAGCCACAGTAAAGTCTAGGATTTAGATCCTACGGTTAGAAGAAAGAAATATCCCATCTCTTCTACTGGACATTAGCAAGGAAGCATGTTTCCCCCACCCACCCAATTTGTTCCTGGCATGTTTCCCCCACCCACCCAATTTGTTGAGACCATGTTGGGGTCAGCCTTAGGATACAGCCGATGCCTTGGAAAGTAGAGGGAAGAGAAGGAAAAATATTCAATCCAGAGCTTCTGGATCAAGTTTTGTTGGACATCAACCACATCCCTGGGCTTTCCAATTACATAAAAACTCCTATTATCTTTTCAGCTAGCTTAATTTGGATTTCCTGCAGCTTATGCCCAAAAGCATCTGAAATTCTGATACAGAATTTCATGACTCCAGTAAGGATTTTGGACGATCTTGGGTGACATCTAAGAATGTCACAAATCCTGAAATTCAAAACATGTTTCTGGGGTGATGAGGCATCAAGGGTGACTATGCCTGAGCTCTAAAAATCCCTCTCAGTAATTCAGCAAGGCTCTCACTCCTAACAGCTCCTCTCATGTGGACATTACAGGTCAACCAGCATCAGAGCTTCCCAACTTGTTGTTATTTACAACAGAACAAGTTGGGGATATTCTAATTTTTTGAGCCACAACTGTATCTCTCAGGTTTGGCTCTCCCTGACCTGAAGGTATAGTGGTAAAAGTATACAAATTCTCTCCCCATCCCCCATGCCATTCACCCCTGTGAGCCTTCAAAGGGTTAAATGCCAGTAAAGTGGCTTCTAAGAACAGCTGGAAACAAAGTGCTGCCCCAGGCTAACAGCAATCAACAAAAGGTCAGGAGGCTGAAGGAATCATTTTCCATGGGAATCATTTTCTAAGGGAAATGGGGAAATGGTAAAGTTATTTAAGTCACCAGGTGGGACACATAAAGGACAATCTTTCTGGGCTCTCAAGAAATGGATGATGTTTGACCACAAGGATTTTGCCTGTCCCCGGCCTACATAATGAACCAAAACCCTTGTATTAAATTAATTTTTATGTATAATGTTATCTCTCTCATATATATACCATATTTGTTTTCATTTTGAAAAATAGTGTCACCGCTTTGTGAATAAACTGGAAGAGGGGAGAGTGGAACATAAAATGATCGTACCCTTTGACCCGGTAATTCCACTCTTGAGAATGCAGCCCCAAGAAATATATTCAACAGAGGAAATAAGTTTTATGTGCAAAGATGTTCACTGCAACATTATTTATGATAGGAAAAAAAATCTAATGGTTTAGTAAAAAGGGGTGAGTTTGTAAATTACTACACATTAAAGCGAGAGAATATCACGGGCCATTAAAAATGCAAAGTAACAACACGGGAAATGTCACCTTACAAAAGCAGACATAAAACAATATGCACAGGATGACTGTAACTGTGTTACTCTGTATCTTTGGTACATAAAGACAGGAAAGTGTGGCAATAATGAAAAAAAGCTAAATTGAGGCAGTAGAATCACGAGAGATCCTCTTTTATTTTTCAATTTTGTTTAATGTGAATTTCTTTTTTCTGATTAAAAATATAATTCTGTTGGGGAAATGAAAGTGTTCATAAATTGTGGTGATGGTTTAGGACACCTCTGTGAATATACTAAAAACCATTGAATTGTACACTTTCAATGGGAGAATCATATGGTATATGAATTATGTCCCCAAAAGCTGTTACCAAACATGTTATTTTGTTTTAAAAAACATAGGCCATTTTCAGTGAAGAGAGGAAAAGATCTTTGTTTCCAGCTTAAGTAAGAGTGTCATTCAACAGCTGGATGACACAGGGCTTTCTAATAAATCTCAACACAGTTTATGAAGTTGGTGACAAAATCTTGGGCCCAATTTTAACCAAAGCACACCCAATGTGATTATTGAGACAGGATGCTCCCTGGTGCCTCTTGAGATGGGACGAACACCAGTGGGAAAACATCTTCTGAAATCAGACAGAGGGAATTCAAATCTCAAAACAACTTAATCATAGTATTACTTTGAGCAGCTTACTTACCTGTTCTGAGCCTCTTGTTTTTGGTTTTTTTGTTTCCATAAGATGGACCCATCTCCACCATCCTGATAAGGTTGCTGTGAAAATTAAAATGCATTATGCCTGTAAAGTATCTGAGACACAGAAGGTGCTCAGTAGCTGCTATATTTTTTATTGAAATATATATAATATAGAGATGCAACTGAACCAAGTTTTTAAATTACTTTGAGTTTTGTTCAGGGGGTGCCGATGATGATGAGCCTGGGGAGTGGTCTGTTCACGTCTGTGTGGCAGAGCTGTGTCTGTTTGAACTATCCCCTGGGGAAGCTGAGGTTTATCTAAGAGGCTAACCACTGGTCTTGGTCACCGGTCTCTCATCTCCAACAACCTGAGCCAACAGCAGCTGTGTTGTCAATATGGCCCATCCCAAATCACAGGAGCCTGGAAAGAAGAGAGAAAAGCTTTGTCCACAGGCTCCTAAGGCAATGGCTCAGTTCAGTAAGATGAAATCAACTAAACCAGTTTCCAACAGCTATCTAAACTGCAATTGGAGATTTTCACTCACAGTAAAACTGACTTCCTCCTAACAAGAAAATTCTGCAGCATAAAAACAGTGCACCCAGCCTTGGGGTCATAAAGCCCTGGGGTTGAGTATTGTCTCTACCCTCATACAGCCTTTAGTCAGCCACTCAGATATGCACTATAGCTGAGACACAGTTTCCTCTGTTGGATAATGGGACTTAACTATCCAATTCATAATGTACAGAAGATTAATGAGACAAAACATAAACATTCTCTAGCACATGGTAGATGCCCAATAAATGATAATATTACCCCTGCCCGTTATGCTTTAATTGATGGGCTTCAATTCTGCTAAAATAGGCTCATTCATTCTCTTTCTCCTACTCCCCAGCCCCATTCCTACCCTCTGGTTTCTTCTCCTTCCCAAACCAACAAGTCCCAGAATCTAAGCCTCCAAATGTCAGTCAGCACCAACTCAGGCCATGGCATATGGCCCCTCACAATCTCCCCATGATCTCATCCAGTTGGACTGTTATTTTTATAGACTGGTATTAAGAAGCATAAGCCAGGAATGTTATATACACTGTCACGCTGGGTATTCTCAGGCCTGCAGTGCAGATGGAGTGTTCCTAGAATTTTATGGTACAACACATGGGCCTCTACCCTCCTCTTCAGACCCCACGTTTCCAGGGCCCAGAGGAAAGCATTGGAGGATTCCTTGCCCCCTGCTGCCTTCTCTCCTCTTTGTTTGCCAAGCAAGTATTCCCTGCCCTAGTCGTGGTCAGCAACAGCAGCCATTGCTTTGAGAAAGAGAGAGACAGAAAGAGAGAGGGAGGGAGATGAGAGAGTGTCAGGGGAAACAGGGAACCATGCAGAGGTCCTGCACATTCTACCATAGAAGAGTTTATGGGGTGAACAGCCCATAAACTAAGAAGCTGAGCTTCTTGTCCTGACAAGAAACCCTGTTCCTCTACACCCAGGAACTCTGAGCATCGCATGGAGGGGGGTTGGGAGGGCAAGTCTTCCTATCCGCCAACTTCCCATGGACGGAAAAAGCAAGGATTTCACAGCTGTTGGACGTGTAATAGAACGGTCAAAACTGCAATAAATTATCTGTGTAAATTATGAATATAAGCCATGCTCTTATTGTTTTGTAATTCCCAAACGTAGAAGAAAAAAGCGAAGAAAAGGTGTAAGTGTCTTGGACGAAAACAAGGTAGGATGCACGGTTCAGCAGCACCACTGGCCCTTCATCATATCCCCTCCCCCCCACACGCGCCCCTCCCCCCACACCCCACCCCCACCCCGCGCAGAATCACACTGCTTTTCTTCCCTTGTTATTGATGCATGTGTTTCTGACTCTCAGTCGCTCAATAATTTGCTGTCATCAGCTGTGTCCTCTTTCTTGGTAACTGCAATTCGTTGAAAACAAAGTCAGCATGAAAGTCTTTCTTCTTCCCCCCTGGCAACCGCCCCAGCTTTGCCTCTCACATGCCCCATCTTGCCGCCTCTCCAGCTCAGCTCCTTTGTTTCTCTCTCTCTTCTCTCTGCCTCACCCCTCACCTGGGTGGGAGTGGCCCCGGAAGAGAAGGGACAGGGTCACCAATGTCAGTACATGGGGAGCAACCCCTGTGCCCTCACACACAATGATGGATTCAAGGTCAAGGTGGCAAATCCATTAACCATCCCTCCAAACACTTGGGAGAGGAGGCGTGTATAGGAGGAACTGGGTCCCAAATGGGACACACAGATCCCTCTCAACTCTTTGCTCTTTCCCTCACTCAGAGCACATGGCAGAGCAACTTCAAAAAATTGTAAGGACTCGCTCCCAGTCTGAGGTTCCAAAAACGCAGAGCACCTCAAAGAAAGAGAAGATGAACGTTCACAACTACATTCAGCTTTCCAAAATTGTGAAAAAAATCCATGCATTGACCGGTAGGAGGACTACTCAGGCTGACTACATTGTCATAGTTCTCCGCTGTGGCTTAACGCGGTGTTCCCTCAATCTGGGGTAATGCGCAAGCTCACAGAGATCAGAGCCCTAGAGAGGATGCATGTATCTCTTATTTAAGTTAAAAGTGAGGAAAATAAGGATGACTTAGCAACTTAGCATGTTTAGTGGAAAAAAGAAGTCTTTCTAAACATAGGACTAGTAGGCAAAGAATCTTGAATAAAACAGTCCTTAATAGAGAAATAATCAGGAATCTCTGAAGTCAACCTCATTTCAAAAGAAAGATCCCCTCGGTAGCTATCTTAGTCAAGGGTGCAATAAAAGGGATGCTGAAGTGACAGATAACAGCTGCTATTAGCCTGAAACTCCTCTGTGGCTTCCCAGGAAATGGTACAGTATGGACATCTTCATGATTCACTATCCCAAACACCAGAAAATGAATGAATGACCATTTCCATCTCTTGATCCAAGACCCCAAAGACCAAGGATGACCACTGAGAATTTCCTCATATTGAATGAATCATCTCTAACAGTCTCCAAAACAAATAATACACAGTCTGGATCAGCATAGAGCTTCAGACTGATGAAAAGGTAGTATTCCTCAGAACAACACTTGAGGTATGGAAAGCCGTTCTTCTGCTAATCCACATAATTGCCATCTTCCAAACTCTCCAGAAATCTCACCTCCTCCAAAACTCCAGATTAGAGTTAGTGGTGAATGGCAAGCAATTCTTCTGTACCTATCACATCCCATAGATCACATGGGCTCTGCATATAAAATATGTTCATGTCAATAATAATACTAGGACATAGCTATTATTTCTTACTCACATCTGATGTGCCAGGGCTCCCGACTATTTTAGGGAGACCCAAGAAGTCTATCACATGTGCTCCCCAAAAACGCACATGACTAACCATGGCCTTACCTCTTCAGGGATGTCCAAAAGTGAAGCCACCACTTTCTGCCAGCTGTCTTCAATGTATCCTGCTTGTGCCCACTGGCCACAGATGAGCCACTCCTACCCATCATCACCATGGGTACCTTCTCTACGGTGGACCATCAGGCCTGCCAGCCATCACTGCCACTCCTGCTGGGTAGAACTGTCTCCATTGGACCCTTCCACCCGGTCAGAAAATTAAAAGAAAATGTGCTTTCCTCTTTTTGTGTTAAATACTGCTGGAGGCCTATCAGAGCGACACAGATTACTGAGTTTTTTTTAGTGAAAAATCTATTTTAGTCTTTATACACAGCCCTTGCCGTGGAAAGACCCAGACATGGGTCCTTGAGGGTACCGGACCATAGATAAATCTAAAGATAGTCATTGGGTCATGTACAACGTATTGGCTTCTTTCCAATGGCTGAAGCTTGGTAATGATGCCAAGCATACTTCTCTGTTCCCTTGGAACCTTAGAAGGAGCTCTTTTCTGGGAAGCTCCTTAGCCCCTCATTAAAAACTCTCAGGAGAACCCTCAGATGTGCTCAGATACTTCCATCTGCCATCACAGCATTTCATTTAAGGAAGGATACATTATCACCAAAAAAGTAAACAAAGATATTGCTCTTACCAAGAAAGGTGTGTGTGTGTGTGTGTGTGTGTGTGTGTGTGTATTCTCTCCCTTCCTACAGCCTACAGTATTGGGGGAACAAGGGTGAGGGGGCATGGCAAGGGTTTTTTGAATCTTAGTGTGTGCAGGAGATTTGAGTTTGTGCAGGAAGAAATACATCAGAGGAAGTGTGTCATCAGAAATGGAAGTGTCTGGAGAGGTTTGGATTAATTCACCTCATTTGAATAATGAGCCAACTATATATTCTGCTCATTTTGTCACCAACTAAAGAAGATGTTATCACATACTGGAGAAACCTTCATGTTGACAATCTTCTGAGAATCACTACAGTATATCACTCTTCTTTGTTCAGGAAACTGGAAACTGAGCCCACATTTTTTGTCCCATCTACATGAATGAGGACATAGTGGCAACAAGTTGTCAGAGCTGATGTAGAATATAAACCTCCATCTTTTCAATCCCCCCAGGTCAATCCCTAGCCAGTTCCATATCATTTGTATAACTATCTGTGCCCCTCCACCCTACACTGCACTAACTCATAAAAGGCCATTGGTTACAGATGGTACTAAAAGAGTAAATTCAGAAGTTAGGTTGCTCAAGTGGACCAGCTCAGTGATTCCAGTGACTGTATGCCCATCTCCCCATTACTCTATGAAGACAGATAATCTCTGTTCTTCTGTCTTCTTCCCCTTATCTTCTCCCTCACTCCTGGGTCTGTGGCAGACAACTGACGTTGACCATTCCACTGTAGAGTTTAGTTTGGTAACAGGTAGATTGCTCACCTATGCCCTACACCTCAGAGAGTGCTCCTAGGTGAACCATGTAGAAACCATGTTATGGGCTAAACATTTGTGTCCTTCTAAAATTCATATGTTAAAACCTTAATTCCCAGTGTGATTTGGAGGTAGAGCCTTTGGGAGGTAATTATGTTTAAATGAGGTCATGAAGTTGTAGCTCTCTTCATGGGATTCATGCATTTACATGAAAATGAAGAGATCAGAGATCACTCTCTCTCCACCATGTGAGGAATCAGCAACTAGAAGGCCATCTGCAAGGCAGGAAGAGAGCCCTCACCAGGAACAGAACCTGGCCATGCTGGCACTCTGACCTCAGACTTCCAGCCTCAAGAACTATGAGAAAATAAAAGTCTATTGGATAAGCCACCTAGTCTGTGGTATTTTGTTACAGCAACCAAAACTGACCAAGACACCATACAAGAGTGAGCATAAATCCATTGTCATTCCTAAACAACCAAAATCCAGATTAACTTCAAGCTTGAAGAGCCATGAAAATGGCATCAGCATTTTAGAGGCAGGTCTTTTGCCAGCCTGGTCCATTTTCAGCAGGGTCATAATAATGGCTGAATCACTCAGAAGCCTTAGCAGCTTTCAAAATCTTACTGAATAAATTTATAGAAAAAGAGAGGAATTTCCTGTGGACTGTTCTGCTAATTGTGAGCAAAAATTTTCCTAGAGCTTCCTGATACAAATACTTGTTAGTCACATGTACCTTTCTGAGACTGAGTAAGAGAGAAAAGTGCTGGTGACGTTGTCATGGCTGCCATCAATGGTTCCTCTACCCCAGAGGCCTCTGAGACTCTGAATTAGATACTATTTGTTCCAACAAAGGGAAGGGAGGGGTAGGGACCTTACCATGTCCTGTGTGGTTCATTTAGGCAAGAGTGTCATACAGGGCCATGTGCCACCAAGCTCTGAGAATGGATATCCAGATACAAGATTGTCCTTACCACCTCCACATCCCATGCTGGTTAGGGCCTCTCCTTGTTGACGCCACTGACACTTTCACATTCTCTGTGCCTTAAAATTGTCTATTCATCTGTCTCGTCCACTTTACCAGGCTTGCATCTTTGAGGGCCAGAAACAAGTTCATTTCTCTCTCTCTTTCTCTCTGTATCCCCTCAGTATTTGGCATATGGTAAGCATTCAAGAAGTGTTTGATGAAAAAATGAATTAAGCAAGTAAACGATTCATTAATGGAAGTGACATTATTGTATTTGTTTCTAATGACAAAACAAAGTGTCTTGATTTCCTGCACCAGATCCACACCCCAATTTATCTGTGACAGCCTCTGTGTCCTTTTTTTTTTTTTGCAGTACGCGGGCCTCTCACTGTTGTGGCCTCTCGCATTGTGGAGCACAGGCTCTGGATGCACAGGCTCAGCGGCCATGGCTCACGGGCCCAGCCGCTCCGCGGCATGTGGGATCTTCCCGGACCGGGGCACGAACCGGCATCCCCTGCATCGGTAGGCGGACTCCCAACCACTGCGCCACCAGGGAAGCCCCGTGTGCATGTTTTTAACAAGGCCTGGTAATCCTTTCAAAGAGGTCTCCTAGCTACTTGAAAAGGGGCTCCCCAACCCCACTCTACTTACCCCCACCGATCCTACTGTCCCCCGTTAATCCACAGCCGAATTAGACCAGAACCCAGCCCACAGTGTGGGCCCCAGGTCTGAGAAGGTCACGTCCATCAGTAAGAGGAGAGAAGGTTCCTGCCAGACATTCAGTTCCTGCCCTGAAAAGCAATTGACGAGAAACCAGTTAGCATTCCTGTCTGAATCGCTGAACAGAAAAAATACACAAATCAAAACACTCCTGGGAGAGTTCTGTCTGACGTATCACCATCCAAAGGCACAGTGTGCATTGTTTCAGCCATGGCACCTCCTTCCCTGGAGAAAAATACTGCCCTGTAACTCAGTAAATATGAAGGTGGCAGGAATGCAAACTCCTGCTAGGACTCTGCTAACCTTGGGGGTGATTCTGGATCCTTTACTACTCAGAAAACTCCCCCAGAGAAACCAGAGCACAGGTAGCTAAGGGTCTGGAGGGAGAGATGAAAAGAGGGTGACTGTCCCTGGAACTAGCCAGCAGACATGACGAGGGGCGTGCAGGGCTAGCACAGCGTGGGTGGGGCGGGGGCACTCATTGGGAGTTCACGAGCAAGGACCTGCAGGGCTGCGGGGAGCCTGAGCAGGAGGCAGGCAAGCGGAGAAGAGGCAAGCCATTGAAGGGCTGACACCTCTGGGGCATCTGTTTCATACAGGACCCAGCATCACCTAATTTCCCTTTTACCATCTGTGGCAGGTCAGATTTTCCCCGTTTTACAAATGAGGAAGAGGGGGATAAAGGAAAATGCCTAAAATCACAAAGCTGGTTACTGAGGGATTCGAAATTAGAATACACATCTGTGTTAATCCAGAGAGCATTCACAACAGCTCGCCATTCTGCTCCAAGAGAATAATGATTTCCTTAGAATATAAGGAGTGAAGACTATTCTTCCTCTCCTTAGTCAGCAAGCCCCTCTCAGCCTGCACAGTAAGATCGACCCTGTACCCTCTCCCTCCCACTTCAGGGCAGACCACCAGGCCATCTTTTACCACATCTCATCCCAAGCCCAATGCAGGGGCCCCCAGTCTGGAAGAATAACCCCTGTTAATATACTATTGTTCACCAGTAATTGCTTTCCTTTTGACACCACCTTTTCTAAAGCCATGGGCAATTTCTCCCAGCTTCTACCTTCTTGAAGCTTTTGTTTAAGTCTTTAAAAGACACAATTTTCCAAAGAAATAATTAAGGCTTTCATGCCCCACACTTTTAACAAATATATTTTGACCTTGTTTCATCCCTTCTGGATGTGAGCCGTTTTCTGGCACCTTAAAGGGATTTCCATTCAATTATCCTCCAGAATCCTCTTTTCTCCTCTCCTTTCTTTCAGCACAAAAAGCTTCCCATTTGCCTCCAAAGGTGAAATTAGGTGCTTGCCCATTCAGCACCGGGCAGACTTTTAAATTGGATGAATAATAATGCTTCTTTGAATTTCAGGGCAGCCTTCACAGAAAGAAATTAGAACCTTGCCCTACGAAGCAGCTCCTTGATTCGTTGCCCTTCTTTTCTCTCTGTGCTCTGGGGAAAGGGGCAAAAGTAGAGCTGGGATTGACAGAAAACACAAAGAGTCTTTTTTAAAAAAAGTTTTTTCAGGAATTAGGATAAAGGCAGCGCGATGGTCCCTCATCCCGCCATGCTTCCAGCCACTGCGATGTGCTGGTCTTTACAGTTAAACAACCTAACCCTCAGCCCCCATGCCGCGCCTGGAAGAAAACCTTTCAGAGTAGGAATTGTGAGGGCTGCCGAGTTGTGAGTATTTTCTTTTTGATAGAGCAGAAGGAATTCGAAAGTAATAGTGATTGAAATCAATCAGAAAGCACTAGAGGGGGAAAAAAATGAAAAGAAAGGATTGGGATTAGCTTGACCAGAGCCTTTATCTTTTAACTTGAAACAGAAACTTGCTCTAAACCTCGCACCTGAAGATGGACAGTCTTGTCACGTATTACATGAAGCATCCAGCGCTTCCACTCCACTCAGAACAACCCCGACTACACGCACATGCACACGCACACGCACAAATCCTAGACATCCCAAAGAACTATTTATAGAAATCAGACCAATTGGCACCCTCTAGTAACTGGAGCTATTTCAAATAACTCCGATGGGAAGACTATCACCCATATATCTCCTGCAGCATATCTGAAATACCAACCATGTACTGTCATGCTGTAATAACTTCATTCCCAAAGAAAAGTAGGGAGTATGTAGCAGAGTGACACCTGTCTTTGGGATAACCTGCTAAATGTATAACAAAGCTGAAGGATTCGCTTGTCTAATTAATCCAGTGTCACCTGGCACAGGAAAGAGCCTAAATGACTTACCCAGAAAAGTACAAGTTCTGATGAAGCTCTGAGGGACGTGAGGCAAGGGGGCGGGGTGGAAAGCTCACAGGACTCCTGCAAGGGGTCAGGGGACAGGAGAGAATCCCAAATCAGAAACAAGCCCGCAAAGGCAGCATCTCCTGCTTCTCAGCTGTGCCCAAGGCCAGGATGGGTCTTATTCTATTAAATCTTCTAAGCCTGGTACATCTAATGCTCTAAGGCCCTTCCATAGAAGAGCCTTTTTGTGTTATGAGAATATTCACTCAAATGAGAAATATCCAGTGATCTAAATTGGCCTCTCCATGGGCTTCTTCCTTTGACGGACACCATGTCCCCATTGTGCTTCTGAAGTCACACCCTACATCCTACATTGTCTAAATGGGAAAATGGAAACATTTAAACATTTTGTTCCAAAATGTACTAGAATATTTGGACCCACCAGGCAATCTCTGCATTAAAAAAAAAAAAAAAAAGAAATACATGAAATTCAGACCACTGCCCCTCCAGTCCAATGGAAACACAGTTTCCCACACCCAGCCATGCAGACCTAGCCTCCCTTTTGGTGAAAACATGAAGTCTCTCAGCTGTTACCTTACCGAGTTGTTCTCAGAAAGTTAAAGCACAAATTGCTGGGTCAACCCCCAGAGTTTTTGACTAAGTGGATCTAGGCTGGAACCTGAAATTTTCAGTTTCTGAAAAATTTCAGTTTCTGAAAATTTCTGTGAGAACCACTGACCTTAGTGATAAATTTCTTCACTAGTGAGATGGCCCCTCAATCAATCGAATTTCATCATTAGCATGAGCCAAATTGGTGAATCAACCATTTTCAGCCTGAGTTTCTTTCTTCTTTTTTGTCCCCGCCATCCAGTTAAAGATTGTTACAAACTAAGAGTTAGGGCAGGAAAATAATTTTTAAAACCCAGCCTACAGCACTGGAAAATGACTCAAAGTGGATTTGAAATACCTGTAGTACCTTATTTTCAGAAATCACTAAAAATTGAAAACAAGCCAAATGCCTTTCAGTGGATGATTGGTTAAACAAAGTCCAGTGAGGGAAATCCCCTGGCGGTCCAGTGGTTAGGACTCTGTGCTTTCATTGCCGAGGGTACGGGTTCAATCCCTGGTCAGGGAACCAGGAATCCCTGGTCATGCAAGCCATGTGGAGTGGCCAAAAAAAAAAAAAAAAGTTTGGTGCATCCTTACACTGGAATACTACTCAGCAATAAAATGGAGCAGATTATTGATACAGGCAACAAATTGGATGACTCTCCAGGACATCATGCTAAGTGAAAGAAGCCAGTCTCAAAAGGGTGCCTTCTGTATCCTTCCTTTAATATAACGTTCTCAAAATGATGAAATTATAATGATGAAGAACAGTTCATTGTTACGAGTTAAACTGAGGGGAGGCTATGACTACGAAGAGGTCAAGGAAGTTTTCGGGAGATAATCAAACAGTTCTCTGTCCTGATTGTGGTGGTAGTGGTTATACAAGTGTGGTAAAATTTCATAGAACCTACACTAAATTTTTTTTAAAGGAGTGCATGTAAGAACCAGTAAAATCTGATTAAGATCTGTAGTTAATAGCATTCTGCCATGTCAGCTTCCTGGTTTTGATAACTGTGCTATCATTACGTTAGATGTTATTAGGAAGCCAGGTGAAGTATATGAAAACACTGTGCTATTTCTGTAACTTCTAGGTATGTCTAAAAGTATTTCAAAAGGAAAAGTTTAATTTTATATCAACACCTGGTGATGGGGGAGCATGGAATATATTTGAATAAACTCTAAATAAATAAAGAAGGCAGCAGTTTGAGGTAGAAACCCTTGGTGAGCCAGGAGAACAGGTTATGGTTCTGAATCTGTTACTAACATGCGTAGACTTGGGCAAGTTCCCAAGTCTTCTAGACTTTAGTTTTCTTCCCAACTTCTCTAAACTTTAGTTTTCTCATCTGTAAAATGGGAAGGGGGTGGGGATATGCTATATGACTTTTCTAACGTTTCTAGCTCTAGAGCAAAACCCTCGGTTTTAAGACCAAAGCGTTTTCAATTATGCAAGCCTGCTGCATCAGGGGGGGAAAAAATCCCCTGAAACAGGTTCCTTATGAATTTTCTATAGGTTTCTGATTTTGACAACTCACCAAGAATTCCCTCCTTTGGTTTTACTGCTATTCCCAGCTGTAGTCAGCAAAGATGCTTTGATTCTGCCCACTCCAAGCTTGAGGAGAATTTCCATCTCTCATGTGTCTCCACTATTCCTGTCTCTGGGAGATACCCTGAGCTGAGCCCATGGTAGGGAGCCCCAAGCAAGGAACTACTGCACATGCAAAAGGAAGAAGCCAGGTCATGGCCATCAGACGATGAAGTCCATGACCAAAGGACTCAAGAAAATGCAGAGAAGCAAGCCTAGCCCATGGACAAGAAAGGCCTTCATGAGTCTGCAGGCACTGGGCATGCAGTCAGATGCCCCTGCTTCCTTAACAGCACACAACTCTAAAACTCACTACTGGCCAAAGCCAGTGTAACAAAGAAGACATGCTAGCGAAGATATCTTGAGTTTTTTAATGCCTTACCAGGAAGGGCCATATGGGCTTATATTTAGGATATTTTCAGTAAGAAGGACCAGACAATACCACCCAAATTGGCTGGGTTTTTTTGTTTGTTTGTTTTTTGTTTTTTGTGGTATGCGGGCCTCTCACTGTTGTGGCCTCTCCCGTTGCAGAGCACAGGCTCCGGACGCGCAGGCTCGGTGGCCATGGCTCACGGGCCCAGCCACTCTGCGGCATGTGGGAGCTTCCCGGACCGGGGCACAAACCCATGTCCCCTGCATCGGCAGGCGGACTCTCAACCACTGCGCCACCAGGGAAGCCCCAAATTGGCCTTTTTTTTAAAAAGGAAATTTAATAACACAATGAGCTAGAAGTCTAGAGGTAGGGCAAATCCCTCTGTTGGTTACTTGAGATCTGAATTGTCCATATTGGACCACTGAGCACTTAAAATATGGCCAGTGAGAACTGAGATAAGTTTTAAGCATACAATACTCACTGGATTTCAGAGACTTTGTCCAAAAAAAAAAAAAAAGAATGTAAAATATGTTATAATAACTTCATATTGATTATATATTGAAATTCTATTTTGAATAAGCTAGGTTAAATAAAAGATTTTTTTAATTAATTTCACCTCTTTCTTTTTCTGTTTTTGATGTGGTTCCAAGAAAATTTTACATACATATATGATTCACGTTACATTTCTACTAGACAGTCCTGCTTTAGAGCAGTTTTGCCCCCCAAGGAAATATTTGGCCATGTCTGGACACATTTTTGAATGTCATGACTGGAGTTGGGGATATTACTGGCATCTACTGGATTGAGGCCAGGGATGATACAATGCTCAGGACTGTGCAAAAAAGAATGATCTGACCTAAAATGTCAACAGTGTCCAGGTTGAGAAACTCTGCTGCCCAGGATTCTCCTCTCTGCTGTCGATAGGACTGGCTTCCTTTTAAGACCGATTTCCCTTGTGGTGAAAAAATGGCTACCAAGAGTCATCTTCCTTGTTGGTGTCTATGGAGAAAAAGGCTGGCTCGCCTTTGCTCTCTCTTAAGATCAAGGAGCTTTCTCCCACAGAGGAATCAAAATTTCAGGGGTTTGTTTCTGAGATCAATGAGTAAAGTACTATTTTCATTAACGAATTAACTACATAGTAGAAAATAGACTTCTATTATATAAGTGGTCTGTTATTATTCTCTGAAATAAACATGACATGAACTTAATTGTTGCAAGGAGAAATGGCTGTAGATCTCATGCAGTTACTTCAACAGACTACTTTAAGTGATTCTCAGTATCTTCCATTATTGAATGAAGATGTATTCATTCCCACCACTGCACTGGCAAAACAGTGTTCTCATTAAGTGATGTTTAAACAATTCATTTTATTTCTCTCCAAAACTGAATATCCAACTATATATTTGCTAGGATATAGGACCAAATAATTTTTCTTATCATTTATTCTTTAGATGAAATTCAATAAACCATATGTGGCATTTTTAATTCCATTGATTTTCAGAAAATATAATAGAAGTTACGTGGAGACCTGGAGGGAAGATGAACTGCACTATTTAAGCAGAGAGACATTCTCCATTCTTAACAGAATCAATATTCAGTCACCTCAGTGCCAGAAAAGCACATCCTTACAAGGAAGGGAAGAGATTTGAGGTTTGTGTTATGGAGGGCGAAAAAAATGTGTTCCTAATCTTTTTCTTTACAGAGGAGAACCCAAGATTTTTGAAAACAGAAAGACAAATGCTCCTTGTCCAGGCAGTGTGACCAGACATCAAGTTAAACCCTTTCAAAAAGTCATGCATTCAGGGTATCCCTGCTCCCTCATTTTAGAGACATCGACTTGAGTTCGCTTTTCTCTTGATCTGAAGTTATCTCCTACTTGTCTCCTTGGAGTCTCATATAATTGAAAATGTGCTGAAAGGGCCACAGAGAAAAGAGGAAAATCTGGACCTCACTGCCCCTGCACTCAGGCTTCCCCTCAACCTCCACGGACCCCTTCTGCATCACTTCTCATCCCAGGCTCATAGTCAAAATAAGTCTGGCCATTAACACAGCTCTTCTTAACTAGAAAACTGGAAAATGCTTTGGGGAAGTGAAGATGCACATCACCCCTCTTTCCAGCTGTTCTGACAACTTCACTGCAGTTAACACTGTACACTTAACTCCTGAAAGAAACTCAAAGAGAGGTATATTTCTTGTTAGGGTATGTTAGTTAACTGCTGTAGCAAAGAACACCCCAAATAGTGATGGCTTAACAATGGAAAGGTAGTCCTCACTCACTGAACACTTCAATATCTTTGACACTGGTTGAGGTGGACCAGAGAGGTCTGTGCAGGGACCCAGTAGGTGGCTCCTACATCTTCTTTCCAAGCCTTCCTGGGGACACCTTCCAACAGGTAGGTAGGAGGCATAAATACTGCTTAACCACATCACTGCCACCTTGGTGCAACTAACATCTTTCCCACTCATAGGGGAACTAAGCAACATCCCTGCCTGGGCAGCCACTTCCCAGGGAGAATTTTGTACTGTTGACAGGCCTATGAATTTGGGGGGGACAATTGCTCTCTTTGCCACAGACATTATACCAGCATTCTCATGGGCCTCACACAGGACAGAGGACAGTTCTCAAACTTCCAGTTATTCTAAAAGTCTGGTGTCTCTTCCTTAAGCAGCACATTTGTCCCTTGTAGCATGATACAGATTTTCCAAAGATTGTTCACTGTAATTTGGGTAAGTGACAGGAGTTAATGGACTTTGGACCATACAAGCCAGTTATAAATCCAAGCTCTGCTACTACTGTCTCAATGAAGTTGGGCAAGTTACTTAACCTCTCAGACTGACTCCCTATGTCTAAAAAGAGGATATTCATATCTACTTATTCAGCTTATTGGGAATATGAAATGAAACCATGCATTTGAAGTGCTTAGCCAGTGTCTAGCCTATAGTAATGCCAAGTAAATGCTAGCAGTTGCTAGCAAATGTTTCAGTTTTTGTGAGGGAAATTGTTATTTTAATCAGCAGAATAGTTTTTCAACCCTGTTTCAAATAAATAATAAATCCAGTCTCTTTAAAGATCCATGGAACTATTAAGATTATAACAAGCCTTAAATTAAAACTTTTAGAAAAGACTTGTCTTTGAAAACATTTTAAACATCCTCTCTTCCTTTTAATTCTACAAACCTCAAGTTGAAAGAACTTCAAGTTTTGAAATAAAACACATTTATTTGGCTTGGTTTACTTTGTTGATATTATTTTTTATGTATGTCTTTGGGGAGAGGGTATTTATGTAAATTACCATCTTCTTATGTGGAGTTATATGGACATATTTTCAATGGATCCAGAGAAATCAATCATTTATGAGATTTTTCATAATCTTTGAATCTGAAGAAATGATAATAGGTGATGTTAGTATAAATGAGGTCAGATTCACATCCTTCAATGTTCCAGAGGGTTTCCATCAGATCCTGGACATTCTCAGCCTGATTGGATACAAAACCATTGCCTCCTTTAGAGACAAATACCAAAGTGGGGCGTTCCAACCCATAACACAGAACAACTCTATGACCATTTATTAGCTTTAACCTTGGGATAGTCTTCCATGTTGATATTATGTTAGGTCAGCATTCAAATAAAGCAACTTAATAAGATTAAGGGTTTTTTGTCGTGACAAAGAAGGAAAAAAATTAATATAATAAAGAGAAATAAGACAAGGCTGAGTCCAGAGCAAACAGCAGCCCTTGCCTTCCCTTGTGCCTGCATCACTCCTCTTCCCTTGGTTAAGCCACTTAACACGGTGACCTGTGGACTTTGCCCCTACACAATCCCTCGCCAAGTCCCAGAGGTCAGGGGCACAGGGAGGGATGGGGAATGGGATGAGGTGAGGGGCGGAGGATGGAGCTTGTGTCCTGCTGCAGGAGGCCCCAAATGAGCTGGAGCCAGATGGCAAGTCACTGGTGAGGGCCATGACCTAAACAAGAATTAGCAACCCAGGCTAGGAGTTTCAAAAAACTTAAAGCAAGAGCTGGTGGAAACTGAGGCAAAATGGAAGTTGGGTGAGGATCAGAGGGAGGGTCCTGATTGACTGCCATAACTAGCTCCACAGCTTAACTTGGTGGACCATCCATCAGCTGCATAGCAAGCTAGCACATTGGAAAGGCTTCAGGGTCAAGGCTATGTTAGCCACTACAAGTCTTCTGTAATGTGAACAAATGGCTGTGCCTCATGACCCCTTTCTCCATTTGTCCAATTGAGCACCAACTTTCTGCTCTAGACCCTGGGAATATTAAGCTGAAAGGGAGGCAGTCCTTGCGTTTGAGGTGTTCAGACCAAGGAGATAAATGGACAAGCAAACGAATGCAGTATAATGAGTGATGGGTACAGAGCATTCTGGGAGCACAGAAGAGGAGCATATAAATCATCACAAACAAAGGGGGAGCTGACAAGGGAGAGGGTGGCAGAGGCCTGGGCTGATCAGCTCTAATACCAATTTCTTTATTAAAAAAAACACCCAAAACATTCATTTTCGCTCCCAATATTGAGGGTTGGCAATTTGGGTTGGGCTCAGCAGAGCCATTCTTTTGTGATCTTTCCTGGGGTTGTTCATGTCTGCAGACATTTAGTGGCCCAGCTGGGGTGGGATGGTCTAGTACGGCCAGACTGTGGATGCTGATGCCTGGGATTCTCTTTCTGCATCATCTCAGAGTACCAAGAGGGCAAATCCCAAACACAAGGACTTATCAAACTTCTGCTTATGTCATGTTTACTAGTGTCCAATTGACCATGGCAAGTCCTTTGGCCAAGCCCAAAACAATGTGGGAAGACATGAATACACATGGGTGGGTACCTACACAGGGCATGGATATCATAGATATGTGTTCGTAGGGGCTATTATTGTAGCAATCTGCATAGCTCTCTTCTCTGCTTTATCCCAGATCTGACTGGGATAAAGAATTTAGATTCTGTTGAGGTTCTCCTCCTCCACCTGTCTCCATCTTTCACTGAGGAACCACATATAGTTAGGGGCCTGGGACAGGAGTCATCTCTGCTAACAGCCAAAGCCTCCAAAGCTACCCCAGCTCCTGGAACAAGGATCTGTCAGGTCAAGATAGAGCCTGAGCCCCTCTCACAGGCTGCCTTTGCAGAGTGTCAGGAAGCAGGGACTTGGGTCAGGTCACCTAGTCATTCACAGCCCAGATACCAGGAGAACAAAGGAAAAGAGAAGGTGCTGAGGACGACAGATCCATGGGGACTTGGTGGATATTTGGGAGAGCAAAAGGGGACTTGTCTGCTTTGTGGTACTTACAAACTCCAGAGATCTAACTCCTAGGGGTCACAAGCACCCAGCATGTTTATGTCTGAAAAAGACCCTATATAGTGACCCCCACCCAAAATATGTCTCCTCTTCCAACCCAACTAGACATACACACTTAAGAACTCTTCACAAGAGCATAAAATCTCAGTGCCATGAGGAACTAGGGAGGCTGCTTGTCTGACCCCTAATCTTTCTGATGGGTAAACTGAGGCCTAACATGGTTAAGTGATCAACAAAGTCATAAGTGCAGAACCCTCAGGGGTGTAGCAAAAGGATTAAGAATACAGACTCTTAATTTGACCTAGATATTCAAGATTTGCAATCCCCTGGACAGTATGATAACTGTGGGTTTTATTCCCATACCTGATTAAATCAAAATGAGATTTTTTTTTTTCAGTTAATTCAATGATTAGAAAAGATATGAAGAAACTGAATAATCTTATTTGAAATAAGTCTTATTCCTGGAACTCATTTGGCCATAACTTTTCACTAAGAAAAGAGTCAGACAAATCATAAATCTCCATTGAACACCATCACTTTTCTATTAGACTTTTTTTTCACATTAGATTTTTTTTTCAATAGACTTTATTTTTAGAGCAGTTTTAGGTTAAAATACATTTAACACACTCTACCTCTGCTTTCTTCACCTTCTATTACAAGTTGCAGAAATAATTAGAGCTACGTTTGCTGATGACTTCTACATGCCAAATAAGTGTTTGCTGTTATACAATTTAATCCTCACAATAGTTCTCTAACTTAGGTTTATTATTACTAAGATCTCTGATGGGGATTCAAGACTGGGTGAGAGAAGGAAGGACTATTATAGACCTATAGAAATTTGACTAAAGTGAGATGAAAGTCTATCAGACTCCTGAGTGGAACAATGCAAATGCTATATATCAAATCTTGATATTTAATTCAAGGTTGGTCTTTTGCTTTAAAATCTAGATCACAGATTTTCTTCACACATTTCTTCCTCAATATAAGTCCTTCATTTATTTTACAAAGACTCAGGCCCAACAACAGTGATAACAGCTGGATTTCAAGCAAATAAGGATATAATCCAAACTCATTTATTTATGTAAAATGTGCCAAGTCCCTAAACTACTGGTTTCAATGAGTTTTCTATCCCAAAACTAAACAGACTCTTGCTGGTGGTAGTGGTGGGGTGCTTTATGCATTTAACAAGCTTGTTCTTTCAAAGAAAATAGAGGAACTCAAATTGCTTGGGACTTCAGACATAGCAGATACCATGCTAGAAACAGAGTTCATCATCTTCACCTAGTCTTTTCAACACAACTGTGACGGGGGTATTATTATTATTTTCAGTTTTCTGATGTGACAACTGAGGCTCTGAGAGCTTTAGCCTAATAGCTCTGTGGTGGCAGAGCTCACATTTGAACTTAGGTCTGTGCAATAACAACACAGATGCTGTTGAGATTTTAGCACTTTTCCTAGAATTCTGGCTACACCAACCCGTGAGGAGTACTGACTAAGGGGGAAAATGCATGCCACTTAAATGAGAGGGAAATTTTAAATTAAATATGTTTGAGAACATTTGATCTTCTAAATGGCACTGGAGGTAGACACGTATGTCTGGAAATATCTTGTGTTTCAGATTTTGAGTAGAAGTGAAGTGGGTTGAGGGATTTAAATTTAAAGACCATAACTCAGTCAGCAAGAGGAATATGTCTCCATGAAGAAGCAGGAATTATAGATGAAGTGAGAGGGAAGAATTGAG
The DNA here is from genome assembly GCF_949752795.1 of Hyperoodon ampullatus. NCBI lineage: Eukaryota > Metazoa > Chordata > Mammalia > Artiodactyla > Ziphiidae > Hyperoodon > Hyperoodon ampullatus. The sequence continues at coordinate 80,269,165 of NC_136916.1, forward strand.
TTTGGAAAGTAGCTTGGGCAAATCTGAGTCTCTTTCTCTGAGGAAGGTCTGAACTGGAAAAAAGAGCTGCCATTGAGCTTGCTTGCTCAAGATTTCCTGGCAAGGTGCCTTTCTCCTTGTGGTTTCCCGGTGACCCCAGTAAGTCAACTGGGTGTCCAAGAGTCCACGAGGGCCCTGCTTTCCTACTCTTCACATCACTGCATGGAAAGAAACCTCAGAGGGGAGGCAATACCGATTGTGCTTTCGTCCCAGCTCTCTGGATTGTCAGAAATTTAGGGAGTGCACACGTGGGCAAGCTACTCTTCCCAAGTCCACAAACATCCTCCATTTGTTGTTAAGAGACTTAGCAGTCATCACCAGACATTTAGGTTTCCTTGAAAAGCCTACGTCAGGAGCATGCTGTATCTGACCTTAGATGCTCGGTGGTATTGGCTGGGTGGCGGGGGGCGGGGGTGCCCTCCAGCTTCAATATCTCTGCTCCAAGTCTCCAAGAGTGAAGTAAGAAGGACAAAGCAAACCCACAGCCAGGTAGACTGAGTCCCCTACTAGGAAGCCAGGTGGTCTCACAACCACCCCCTGTGTCTGAGGAAGGAGGGTCTACAGCACCTATGGAGTGGGGGGCAGGGCAGGAGCCTCACAAACACTGTCCTCTGGAAACTGGACATTGGAACAGGAGCATCTGAGGCAGCCGTCATCCCAAAGGGATGCCAAAGGATTCTTGAGCCCCTTCTGTGAGGCGGCTCAGATCTGATGATAATTCAAATTCTTTCTTTTCATCCCTACATCTGCTGTTTGTCAGCTCTACACACCTGTCTATTTCCAGGTCTTAGGGGACATACGCATCATCTGCACAGGAGCATCCATTTTAATCAAAAATCTGGTGGAAAAGCTCATTTTTAGTCCTAAAACCAAAATAGATATATTAAGAAATAGAATACCAAATTCACAAGGATTTTTTTTAAATAAAAAACAATCTTAATTGAACCACGTCAAAGAGAGCCCCCTCCTCAGATCCGGAGGTGGGATGGCGTGGAGTGGAGATGAAATGGTTGTTTGTTTGGGGTGTTCAGAGTACTTCTGGGGAAACTGGAAGAACCCCACACATGAATCTGGACCTCTGAGTCCACACTGGACCGGCCATGGGGCCTGAGAGGGGGAGGCTTCGAAAATAACCTTACTGTTTTCAGGGGTGTTGGAGTTCAGCCACTAGTTACCGATCCAACCAGGAAGATCGTCCCCAAACTCCTCTTATTCCCTTGAAGGCAGGCCCCCTTCATGGGATCAAAATCCAAAGCCCGCAAATGAAAGATGCAGGAAGCAAAGGAGGAATCAAGACTGAAAAAGCAGAACAGCAAATCACAACTTAAGACCTTTTTATTTCTTCCCAGAAGCTCGACTTCTGGTAACAATGGATTACAAACACAGCCCCCCACTTCTTCCACACTGATCCTGTGCATAAGGTCAGCAGGAGGCAACTATTTCCAGTTGGACATCCTCACTTGGGTTTTATTTCAACCCTGTAAGGGTGTGTGTGTGTGTCTGTGTGTGTGTTTAATTTTTGGGGGGGGGGGTGTTTTTGTTTTTTGTCTGGGGAGGCAGATGGAGAAACTTAAAGAAGACCACTCAAAGGTTTGGGAGTTTCTGGGGTTTGGGTTTTTTTTGAACTTTTGTTTTGACAAGCGATTACAGGTGTTCCCATTTGGAATATAAACTATATTTTTTAAAAAATAATAAATTCCTGAAAGTCCCTTTGGCCCAAAGAAGGAAAAAAAGCAGACAGACAACCTTTGGGGAGATGATCCCTTTTTGGCAGGCATTGAATTGTCCAGAATAACACTGTCCAGATTCCAGCCTGGAAAGCTGCACGAGGAGCCTGCGGGAGATCTGGGACTTATTAACTTCGAGAGCAACCCTCCACACTTTTCAGTTCTGGTCGCAGCTGCAAGAGAGGATTCTGAAGGCAGGATGCAAGGTGCCATTGTTAGCAGAAGTTCTCTTTTCTGCTGTGAATTGTGTGCAGCTGGTGACTCCCCTCCAGCCCCCACCAGCCAAGTAGAGGTGTTTTTTTTTTAAGGGAATGCAAGCAACAGCTCCTAAAGCAGGAAAGGGAAACACCCTTCTAATCAGAAGGTGTTTCTAATTACAGCAGCGAATTACCAAACCTGCACTACAGTTAATTGCCACAAACGAAATCACAAAAGAACAATTAACAAGCAAAAGCAGGTGTTATCAATTGAGTCTAGAAAGAAAGAAAAAAGAACAGGAAAGAAGTAGAGGGAGGGAGGGAGGGAGGAAGGAAGGAAGGGAAGGAGGAAGGAAAAAAAGGAAGCAGGGAGGGAGGAAGGCAGGGGACTAAGTCCTGTATAATTTGTCAGGAGCATGTATGCAGTTATTTTAAATCATCTCTAAGCTTCTCAGTCATCCTGTGAATGTTCACTTGTGAAATCTCAGGGCCTTAAGTCTGCCAAAAGCATCAGGAGTGAATTAGACAGTGAAAGTAGACAGCAAGTAAAAAAACAACCCCAGAGCCATTATTTATGTATTGTTCACCTGCATTTCCCAAGCTTCCCCTTGCCTCACATTGACCTCCAGTTGGCTAGAGACATCTGTTTTTCCAGTTTTGTCAACATCTCCAGAGTTCCTTTGCGTAAGTTATGATTTTGCCCAAAACTTAGAAACTGGTGTGTTGATTTCGCAGCAAAAAGTTGGTTTATCTCTAAAATGGAGAAACAAAAATGCCTGAAATCCAAGTCCTTGCGCATGACACAGTTCACACAAGAATTTTTATATTACAGGTATAGGTTAAATTGGACCTCCCATTACCCAAAAAATCCACATGTTGAAATCCTAATCTCCAGTGTCTGAGAATATGATCCTATTTGGAAATAGGGTTGTTGCAGATGTAATTGGTTAAGATGAAGTTATGCTGGAGTAGGAGAGCCCCCAATCCAAAATGACTCACGTCCTTATAAAATGGGTAAATATGGACACAGACACACACCTGGAGAGCACACCATGTGAAGATGAAGGCAGAGATTGACAGAGCAATGATCTACAAGCCAAGGAACACCAAGGATGGCCAGAGAACCACCAGAAGCTAGAAGAAAAGCATGGAACAAATTCTTCCTCACACCTCAGAAGGAACCAACCTTGCCTACACCTTGATCTTGGACTTGTAGTCCCCAGAACCATGAGACAATACATTTCTGTTGTTTATTTACAGTTACCCAGCAAAGTAACACACCTCCTATTCTACCTTATGATGTCCTTCCCAATGAGCTCCTTCCCTGTGTCTGCATTTGCCACCACACTTATTTAGTCATTCATCACCTCCTACCTGGACCATCGCAGCAGCCTCCTAGCTACCCTGCCTACCTCCCAACTTTCCCCTCCTCAAATGTCCACGGCACCAGAGTGAGATTTCCTCACCACAACCCTGACCATAGACCCTCAGGATCAGAAGAATAATAAAAACAATGAAAATAATAATAAACTCTCAAGTACGTTTTATATGCCAGGCATTGTGGGAGACACAAGGAAGACAAAGAAAATTACTGTAAAGCAATTTCTACTCTCTAGGAGCTCCCGGTTTAATGATGTGAGTGAGGACAGACACATCATAGATCATTAGAGAGAGAGATAGTGCAGGCTTGCACAGGGCATTGTGGGAATTCTGAGGAGGGGCTCCTGACCCATCCTTGGGGGAGGGGATGTATTATGAGCGGCTTCCAGGAGGGAGAGACACCTGGGCTGAGCCCTAAAGCACTGGCTCTCAATTCTGACTGCACACTGCAGTCACTTGAGAAGTTTCACAAATGTGAAGGCCTATGTCCCATGGACCCCCAGACCCTGGGGATTAACTGGTCTGGGGGTGGCTTGGTTTAGGAAGTTGCACAAAATATCCAGGTGAGTGCAACATGTAGCCAATTTTGAGAACCTCTGTCCTAAGGCACCGATTTTCTGCACATTGAAATCACCTGTAGCATTTTAATAAACTCCAATATCTGGTTCTACCCACTAAAGATTTGATTTAATTGGTCTGGGTGTGGCCAGAATTTTTTTAATGCTCCCCAAGTGATTGTTATATGCAGACAAGTTCAAGAACCACTAGCTTGTAAGAATGCATCTCAAAATTGAATATGCAGACGAGATCAGGTGCATTCAGGGTGGTATGGCCATAGAATTTTTTCTGGGGGCGGGGGGGTGGGCAATGAAGTAGAAAAGTATAGCTTTATTACTTTGCCAGGCAAAGGGGGACACACTGGGTTTCTGCCTCAAAAAACGATGCGAAGTGAAAGAGTAGCATTGACATATATACACTACCAAATGTAAAATGGATGGCTAGTGGGAAGCTGCTGCATAGCACAGGGAGATCAGCTTGATGCTTTGTGATGACCTAGAGGGGTGGGATAGGGAGGGTGGGAGGGAGGCACAAGAGGGAGGGGATATGGGATTATATGTATACATACAGCTGATTCACTTTGTCGTACAGCAGAAACTAACACAACATTGTCAAGCAATTATACTCCAATAAAGATATTTAAAAAACATTGAATGTGCATAGAAATCTTCTCGAGATCTTGTTCATCTTCAGATTCCTAATCGGTGGGTCTAGAGTGGGGCCTGAGACCTTACCTATCTAAGAAAGACTCCAGGTGCTAATGTTGCCAGTCTGGAAGCCACACTTTGAGAAGCAAGGCCTTAAAGAATGAGACAAGTTCTCCAGGTGGAGACAATGTGATCCTGAATCAGGATGGTGTAGAGGGGAGGACAGGGCATGAACTAGAGGGGTTCTTGGGGATTATTCAGTGGATTTGGTGTTTGATATGGATGCAGGACATGAGACAGGCAAGGGCACCAGTCAGGTTTCTAGCATGGAAGCCTTAGCCTCCAAATTGACCATAGGAACACCCCAAGCAACGCCAAAGTCTTGTTAACTTCATGGTCCCTTTCATTTTTCCCAAGTACCATTTGCCAAGCTCATTAAACATCTGCTCATTGCTCATCTTCCCAGACACTTCACAGAATTAACCACGCCTTCCTTGCTTTTCTTTATTCTTTCTCCAACACCAAGGGTACAAAGTCACATGCTTCCAGTGGCCAGTTTGGTATGGACTTGAGTGAAGCAGCCTGGATGGGTGTGAAGAGAAAAGTAAAAGTTCCCTTTTGCTACCAGCCCACCAACATAAATTAATAATATTAATATTAATTAATTATATCTTAATAATATATCATGATGTTTAATATTCCTATCTTCATAGTAATTAATACAAAAAAGGGGACATTCAAGGGGAATAATGGCTTAAAGCCTGCCGATTTTGCATCAGAAAAATGAATAAAAGCTAGAAGACAATAAAATATTTTTAAAACACGGAAATGTTTAAACATTTTAATATCAAAATACCGTTTAAAAATGATGTTAAAATAAATTTTTGATAAATTAACATTTTAAAATGCTGAAAGAAAAAACGTCAGCTAATCCAGATTGTAAATCTAGAAAAATTATCTTTTAAAAATGAGGACAGGGGGCTTCCCTGGTGGCGCAGTGGTTGAGAGTCCGCCTGCCGATGCAGGGGACATGGGTTCGTGCCCCGGTCCGGGAAGATTCCACATGCCGCGGAGCGGCTAGGCCCGTGAGCCATGGCCGCTGAGCCTGCGTGTCCGGAGCGTCCGGAGCCTGTGCTCCGCAATGAGAAAGGCCACAGCAGTGAGAGGCCCACGTACTGGGGAAAAAAAATAATAATAATTAGGACAGAATAAAGGCTTTTTGGATTTAAAAAAAAAAAATACTGAAAGAACCCACTGCCAGTTAACCTACACTTTAGGAAACTCTTCAGGTTGCAGGGAAATGATTCTAAATGGGCACTCAGATCTACAGGAAGGAGTGAAGAGCCCCAGAAACGGTAAACACATGGGTTAATATAACATAGTGTTTTTAACTTTCTTTAAGAGACAACTGACCACTTTAAGCAACATAATAATAGTGTATTGTGGAATTTTTTAAATATGTAGAATTAAAATATAAGATAGCAATAACACAAAGAATGGGGAGAAGTTACCTTATCCCACTGTAAAGTTCTTACATTTTATCTGAAGTGGTGCAGTATAAATTCCAAGGTGACTGTGATAAATGAAAGACGTGTAATATAATCCCCAGAGTAAGTAATACAAAACATGATACAAAGAGAGGATAACTAAAAAGCTAATAGAGGAAATAAGATGACATAGTATTTCATATGAATATTTATTGATGTATAAAAAAGGAGCAATACTCAATTATAGTGTTTTGGAATGAATGTCTAGTAGGTAAAACTATTTTTAAATGCAAGGAAGCAATTACCACAAAAGTCAGAGTAGTCATTACCTTCGGCCTAAGGAAGGGGGTGGTGATAGGGAAGAGGCATGAGAAGGATTTTGGAAATGCTGGAATGTTCTATTTCTTGACCTCATGGATGTTTGCTTTCACATCTTTGTTTTGTGCCCTTTTCTGTATGTAGGTTATAGTTCAGAATTTTTTTTTTTAAGTTTTAAAAAATCAGTGAAAGAAAATTAAATGTATTGGCTCCCAGCTACCACTAGGACTTAGGAAATGTTATCTCCCCAACTCTCAGTTTTCCAAAACCTCATGAAGGGATTCTTGCTAATGATTGGTTCCCTTTAGCTGCCTCTGCTGAACCAAGCCCACAGTTGTCCCTAATGTGGGTTCCATAGAAGCAGAGGCAATGAGCAAGAGTCCCAGCCTTAGAGATGCTGACTCTAGCTGCATCAGAGTATGGCAGAAAAGCTCACACACCACCAGGAGACCAATGCCTCCCAGGGTGAGGCTTGGGACCTTTTTTAAGTAAGCCGGGTTTCTGCAAAGCAAGATGCATTTTCGAGTACAGCCAAAGAAGTGCCTTGTATCTCTCTTCATGCAGGGGAAACCTCTCACCCACGTTCCTCACTCACATGCTCATACAATCGCCCCCTCTTCCCTCCTTTTTCTCTACCCCGATCCCTGCTGAGCCCAGATACTATGATCAAGAACTAAATGTAAATTTGATACTATCACATCCTGAGTAACCTTTGTGAAATCACTCAACCTCTCTAAACCTCAAATTCCTGTTCTTGAAATGGTGGTTTTATCCCCATCTTCACAGGCTTGAGAGAACAGACAGGACTGTGCTGGGCTGGGCTGTGAGCCTGAGCTGTGGGTGTCCAGAGCCTGCTGACCCAACGCTGTACTGCAGCAGCATCATGCCCTGCGGTGCCTAAGGATCAGGGTAAGCCACTATCTGACACTGGCTGGAGAGGCTCACCCGTCAAGTGTGTACACTGCCCAGTCTGGTCAGCTACCATTCAGCTCCTCTTGTCTTGTCCCAGCCCCTCTCCACCCAGCAGTGATGGGTGACCCAAGAACTGTTGCTGTGTCCACTGGACACCCAACCATTAAAACAGCAGTCTCCAACATTTTTGGCACCAAGGACCAGTTTCATGGAAGACAATTTTTCCACAGACCAGCAGGGGGATGGTTTTGGGATTTCAAGCACATTACATTTATTGTGCACTTTATTTCTATTATTATTACATTGTAATATATAATGAAATAATTATATAACTCACCATAATGCAGAATCAGTGGGAGCCCTGAGCTTGTTTTCTTGCAACTAGCTGGTCCCATCTGGGGGTGATGGGAGACAGTGACACCTGAAGTGTGTTGCTTATGTCCAGTCTATTCTGTAAGATGCAGCTTAATTGTCACTTGCCACTCACTGATAGGGTTTTGATATGAGTCTGCAAGCAATTGATTTATTATGGTCTCTGTGCAGTCAAACCTCTCTGCTAATGAAAATCCGTATTTGCAGCCGCTCGCCAGCGCTAGCATCACTGCCTCAGCTCCACCTCAGATCATCAGGCATTAGATTCTCATAAGGAGCGCACAACCTAGATCCCTCGCATGTGCAGTTCACAGTAGGGTTCGTGCTCCTATGAGAATCTAATGCCGCCGCGGATCTGACAAGAGGCAGAGCTCAGGTAGTCATGTGAGCGATGGGGAGTGGCCATAAATACAGACGAAGCTTCGCTCTCTCTCTCTCTCTCACCTGCCTGCTGTGTGGCTAGGCTCCTGACAGGCCAGGGACCAGTAATGGTCCACGGCCTGGGGGTTGGGGACCCCTGCATTAAAAGAACAGAATGTTTCAGAAAGGTGAAGGTAAACAGAGATGCAGCTCATCGTATAAAGCAGAGGGAGAGAAGGCTCCACCCCGACCTCCAGATGACTTATTTTAACCTCACTAGCAGCAGCCCCTATCTTGAATGCCTGTGAGCCCAGCCCCGAGTTCCTGCTGGCATACCTGCGGCCAAGGTTGGGTAGACTCTGGGCAAGGTATTTGCTCACTGGAGTCCTGTGTATTTTGTGGGCAGTGAGCGTGTCACAGTTAGACTTAACTTCAGTATGAAGATATTCATGCTTCACCAGGGTGCAGCCAGAGGGTGGTCAGGATAGGAGGGGCAATGCGGGGGGAGGGCGCCTCTTCACTCAGCTCTAAGAATGAGCAGTGGTGCCCACCTCCAGCTTCAGAACACTCATCTTGGGATTTTAAGTTAAACACTTGCAAGATCGCTTCTCACATATCTAATTGTAGTTTTCCATGGTCTGGATAATCTTTTTCAAGGAAAATACATTTTCTGTGGTTTACCCAGTTGAAGATCAAAGAAGTAAGAAAAATGTTGGTAAACTGGGGAGACAGGGCTGACAGCTCATGTAATGGTGCTTGATTTCAGGTCCTCATTTATCCAGACTCTCTTGCATGCAAGTACCAGGCAACATTATTCTATGGGCCAGCAGCTTGGGCCCCTCAGTTCTCAGGGGCCATTCAGGACTCTTTGATTCTTTCACTCCACTGAGTTTTACATAATGATTTAGACCCAATTTTTCTCCTCTGTAACCTGCCTGCCTTTTAGCTACTTGGGCAAAGAGTGCAGTGTTTCAGTGCCTGGAGTCTGGCTGCCTGGATTCAGTCTTGCCTCCATGTGGCTCAGTTTCCTCATCTGTAAAATGGTGACAGCACCTTCCTTATAAGGCTGTCCTGGGGATAAGTGGACAATCCCCAGATAAAGTGCTGAAGCCAGCACCTGGCACACAGGGAGCCCTCAGCAAGCGCCATCTCTTATTATTACTCAGGGAACCTCAACTCCTCCAGTTTCACATTCTCTGCTGCGTTTTCTTAGAAACATAAGCCAAGGGAATTTCTGCCTCAGACAAATTAAGATTTTTTTCAGTCTTGTACCAAAGGAGCCCTGCCCCCTGGTTAAATAGTTCTAGTTACGAATGGTCATAATATTGCCTCACTGGCTATAAATTTTCATAACTTATTAGGTCCACTTAAAGTGATTTTAATTACAAATGCTCTAGTTTCATTATGTACAAAATGGAATGCAGGCAAGTAATTGTATTTTCTCCATCTATTATGTTCAGAAAGAAATTAGAGTAGCCTAGTGCATCCTTACTGTCAAAAGGTTTCTCATGATTCTGTAAGAAAGGAGCTTCCCATGATTTGCTGAAGATGTCAGCCACTAGTGAGACCAGGAGGACTGGGTAGGGAGTGGATCTGATGCTATCAATCTAGCTGGGGTGACAGACAGCAAACATTTGTCTCCCCAGTTTGTGATTCGACCTTAAGGAACACTAGTCTCTCCTCTGACTCAGCTCTTGAATTTTCTTAGGACTTTCCTGTCAAGCCGCCTCCACGCCTATCCCACATCACTTAACTGCTTCCCTTGGCAGCTCAGCTGGAGAAACAGGAGAAATACAAAGGATGGTTCTGGCATCCGCTGGGTTTAGGGGACCCTGGGTATGAGTTTGTCTGTAGTAGATGCCATGGCAGGGGAAGATATTAGTTATTTTGTGGCTGGGAGAAGACATAGTAAGTCACAGAAAACTTTCTATGACAAACCTGTTAGGGCATAGGAGATGATTTAAGGGAAAGAATTTTGATATCGGGTAAGTGTCACACAAATGGAATATTGTAAAATGAGCCCAGTCAGTCTGTAAGCTTTCCAAAGTCAGAGAACATTTCTTGCATGAGCACTTTCTTAACTTGGTAATAGAATGTTGAATAAAACCACAGGTTGGTGGAATGATTTGATTTATTCTCACTCTTCATTATTTTCCAATAAATTTGGGGTCTGAAAGCAGAAGTTCTGGAAAGAGAACCATGTACATGTACATATGGTGTTTTTAGCCCCTTTGACAAATTAGGAAATTAGGGTTACAGAAATTTGTAGCCATGGGCACGTGGCTACAAAGTGACAAAGCCAACACCCGACCAAGTCTGTCTGCTACCCAAGGCTCACAGTCAGAGGGAGGCCTGGGTATCCCTTTATGTTGCCAAATATAGGGATTAGGTCAGATCCTAAGCTTCACCTCAGCCAGGATACTTCCCTCTCATATGGACAAACATGGCATTTTGCTATAACGGCTGGTGGCTTTCCTGTCGGGATTTCCCGTGCCATCTCAGAAAGCCTCCGTCTTCCCTGACCCCCACCTCTGCCTCCTGGCTGGGGCACCCGGGGAGGGCAGAGGTAGAGGTCCCGGTCAGGTAGACTCCAGCATCTGGTTCATCTGGTCAGGCCCTACTAACTGCAGGTCTATGCCCTGTGCTGCTCCTGGGGAGCTCTGGGAAGTTCACCATGCGCATCCTTTGGAAGAGCTAGGCTGTGCTTGAAGCAAGCCTGTGTGATCTGCCCCAAGGAGAGTTCTAGAACACAGTCTGTGCACACACAGTGCCCAGGCTCTAAAGTTAATACCTTGCTTCCCCAAGTGTGTCATGCATGAGATGATTTGGGGTGGTACAAACGGAAACATTTTCTCTGGCAGTTATGTACTTATTGTAATGTGTATTAGCTCAGCATGTCCTGGCTCACCTGTCATTTCACCAATATTGTTTAGGACAAGACTAGTTCTATAGCAATCTCTAACACGTTACCTGATCTGATGTATCCACCACCTCTGCATCCCCAATTAGATGCACACTGCCCAAGAATATAAATAGATGACCCTCCCATGCATGAAAAAGTAGGGGAAGAAATAACAGTTTGGAGTAATCATAGTGTGTTGGATGGAAACATAGCAGAGAAGTGATGAACAGGTGTTCTGGAGTCATACTGCCTACACTGTAAATGTTAGCATTTTAATTGCCTAGCTGTGAGACCTTGAGAAGTTACTAAACTTCTCTGTCTTACTTTAAGTGTTGAGCCACTAAAATCTACGGTGTCCTTTGTTATTGCAGCTCACACACCCTCATACAGCCCATATGCCAAGCTGCAGCAAAGCATTTTTTTCTCAACTCATTTGAAAAGACATCAAGTTATCAAAACTAAAAGCATGAATTTACAACATTTAGTAACTTACTATCATCAAAAATAATAAAGTAAGGTAACATGTTCAAGCCCGGACAGTTTTGAAAGAATTATCTTCCTAATCAAAATCAACAGAGTTATCAGAGATGCCACTGGTGGGCTGGGAAGTTAGCTCTCTCAGCAGACCCAAGACTGCTGCCCTCAGGGCTGAGCTGCTCTCCCAGACATTGATTGGATCTGCACCAGCAAGCAAAGATTTCCCCTGCAGGCAGACAAAGTGTAACTTCAGGCAATGAGAATATCATCTTAAAATTAACAAGGCCTCTACTAGTCTACCTTAAGCAAAGGACAGTTTATGTCAACAAATATTTTGTTTTGTTCCTTTAAGCTAGGAAAGGTTTAACAATATTTTTTCAAGTTAATAACCTACAAGTCTCCTTTTAAGAAAATGAGTGAAAATGAAAGGACTCTGCCCAACCTGCACTTTCCTCACTCCATCCATTTGCCATGTTTCTCTGGCTCATCCTTCAGACCATAGTTCAAAGATCATTGGCTATTACAGAAATCTTCCCCCATCCCTGGATGAGGTCCAGTGCCACAGAGACACTCTCTCTTCCTATCCCATCATTTTCCATCATGGCACTGGCCATGATTTCTGATTCATGTTTATTGCTGAATTATCTGACTACATCTTTAAGCTTCCTTAGGAAAGGGACCACGTCTGTTTTGCTCCCTGTTGATCTCCAGCAGTCAGCACTGGGCCGGTACACAGCTATAGGAAGAATGAATGAACAATGATCAGTTTGTTGATCAATATAAAAAAGCCATAATGTATTTGACCAATCTTACATCTGGCCATTTCGACTTTTTCCATTGTTTCAGAAATATACCATCACTGCAATGGATCACAGAGGTATCTTTGAGCAAATATCCACTGATTTCCCTAGGACAAATTATGGAAAGAAACTGATTGCTCCAAGATTTTAAAGCTCTAGTTAATTGTTTAGAATTTCTTCAAGTGGGAAGGGTATTAACCAGAAACATATTAAAGAAAGAGAGGGAAGGAAGGAGGGAGAGAAAAAGAGAAAGAGAAAAAGAAAGAGGAAGGAAGGAAGGAAAGGAGGGAGGGAGAGAGGGAGCACAGAGAGAGAGAAAAAGAGAAAGAAAAAAAAGGGAGAAAGATGGAAAAAGAGAAAGACCACCACCTAAGTTAAAGAGTCCTTGTCTCCGTGAGAAGTTCCCTCTTCAGAGATTGCCATCCAACCAGTTTCCTGGACACACTCTCTCTGTATCCCTGCCAGACCATCCCTGGGAAAGGCAAAGTCAGACACTCTCAAATCCCAAGGTTTAAGATGATAAAGACCCTCAGACCCTCCTTCTCAGGGGCCAAGCAGTTCAGGGCTTTTTGTTCTCCCGCTTCTTTGTTCCAGTGACCTTTCCCATCTCAAAGGATTTTCAACAACACCAAGAGCCTGACACTTTGCCCATCCTGGTTCTCACAGACTTCTCCAACGAAAGACAAAGCCAGGCTGGCACGGAGGAGGGCCTGAAATAAAGGGAGACTGAGAAAGAAGAAAAGCACCAGGGAATCTGGCCGCCCGCATATTCAGTTGCTGCAGCAACTAGAAGTTAAACAATGAAGCGGGGAGGGGACCACCGTCTTCCTCCCTCGGTCCAGTTGTCATGGATACCGGGATTTTAGAAGTGAGGGGTGAAGGGTTTTCTTTACACTTTACAAGTGGTGCCTTTTTCACTCACTTGGCCTGTGTTCTTGTTCCACCCGGGTTGGGGACATTCCGTTCTGAGTCTTCCTGCAAGGAGGCTGGGGAAGGGAAGTCAGGGCAGGATGCTCTCTGTAAGGACCCATCCGGCCAGTAGCTCTAAAGTCCGTTCCCATCCCACACCAGGCAGAAAGGCCTGAGCGTTTGTGGAAATTTCCATGCACTGAAATCTTCCCATCCACATTGCAGAAGGTTAGCTCTCTCTGTGAACTCTTCCTCCCATCCTTCTGATTCTCCGAGGAGCGCTCACACACACGGGCTGTCTCCTAAAGTCCCAGCTTCGTGCCCTCCCCAACCCCCCAGAGGCCCCTCGTAGCTTGCTGCCCCTGCTTCCTCCTCCAGGATTTAGCAGGAGGAATACAGCTCAGTCCTCCTCTGAGGTTGTCTCCCAACTTCTTTTCCCTGAAGCCACCACATCAGGCCCTGCCCTGTCTTGCTGAGCTGTCCAGCACCGTATGGTGAGAGGTTACCAGCTTTAGTGACTGCAGGTCAAGACTCAGCTCTGCCACTCTCCAGCAAGACCTTGGGCAGGGTACTTACTCTCTCTGAATCTTGCTTCCACATCTGGTCAATGCAGATTGTAGTATCCACCACGTAGCCTTGTAGAGGTTGTGCAGTGAGAAAAAGTAGACAATGTTTGAGCTACAGCAGGCACCCCAGCAGCAAGAGCGCCCTTGGCCGCCTCTCCATCACCCACCCCCTCCCCAGCCACACACTCACACTCTTTTACACACTCTCACACACAGACATTCACACTCTCTCATACTCATTCACTATCGCACACATACACACACGTCACAGGCATTCACACAGACACACTTACACACTCACTCTTGTATACTCTCGTGCACATCCTCACACTCAGCATTCACACACTCAGGCTCACACTCACGCTCTCACACACAAAGACACTCAAAGCCACACTTTCACATATATGTACACACAATCACACGTACTTAGGCAGGCACACACATTCACACGTATGCACACACACTCTCTCACATATATACTCATCCTCTCTCCCACATTCACATACTTCCACATGCTTATTTGCACACACTCAGTTTTCCTTTTTCTTAAAATTTTTATTGGAGTATAGTTGATTTACAGTGTTGTGTTAGTTTCAGGTGTACAGCAAAGTGAATCGATTATACATATACATATATCCACTCTCAGCTTTCCATTTTTGACTTAAAATGAAAGGCTGTGGAATGTCTTATTTTAGTCTTTATCAAGCAGGAGGGAGTCCAGCTGCTTGCTATAAGCAGCACCGTCTGTCCATCCATCCATCCAACCAACAACATTTGCTGAGGATCTAATATGGGCCAAACACTGACATCATAAAGAGCCACCAGGCAAGGCCACCAGCCATGGGCTCATGTCTGCCAGGCTGATCAGCTGCTTGAACTCGGAGGGGCCCCGAGACCCTCCCTTGGCCTCCACGTGCCTTCATTTCCCAACACTTGGCCATGCAGCCTGAAAGCCAGGACACGGCGCAAAGACTGTTTGCATTTGGACAACCAGGGCAAGGTTGAGCTCACGGCGCCATGCTCGCTTTGCGCTGCCTATGGGTTGGAGCTCCCTGGCTCACTGGTCTTACAGACATTTGGAACAAATGTCATAAGCCCTTCCAGGTGATGATCTGACCTCCAAGGACGGTCCAGTTTTCCCTCAGCCTGTCCTGCACTGAGTAGGGGCAGCAAGCTCCACTCCTCGCCCTGGGCAGCCTGGAGGTTTACCCAGGGGCTGCTGGGGTGGTAAGAGAGGGTTGGGTGTGAGTCATGTCGATGCAGCTTCCCAATCTGGCCAGCCCTGTCTAATAGAGTGGAGAAGAAAGGCTCAAATACAAGCTCACAGGGTGTGTGACTTGGAGTGAGTCCACCTCCTTCATACTTAGTTTCCTCATCTATAAAATGGGCATAATCATACATCCATCTCCCAGGATTGGTGTGAGGATTCAAAAATACACGTGAACCGTTTTGCCTGGCAAATATTAAGTACTCATAAACAATGGCTTTACTGTTTAATTAGATGACTACTCTTAGCTCTTTTAGGGCTCTAACTATGCAAAAATCATAGATGTGGGGCTTCCCTGGTGGCGCAGTGGTTGAGAGCCCGCCTGCCGATGCAGGGGACACGGGTTCGTGCCCCAGTCCGGGAAGATCCCACATGCCGTGCAGTGGCTGGGCCCGTGAGCCATGGCTGCTGAGCCTGCGCATCCGGAGCCTGTGCTCCGCAACGGGAGGGGCCACAGCAGTGAGAGGCCCGCGTACCGCAAAAAAAAAAAAAAAAAGTCGATTTGTTTAGAGTAATGGGACTAGAGGTTTTTACCTTAATTTCCATTTTAACATTGTTCCAATATTTCTGCAAGACATAAAAATTAAAATGATAAACACGGGTATTTAGAGCGTGATTTATAGCAGCCACATAAACAAAATATTTAACTTAAAATTCCCTTTTTTGTTTGCATTACACACAGGATTAATTTCTCCTAAAAGAACAGAAGGAAGTATCTGGAAGCATCCTTTGAATACACAACTAGATCTCAGACAAGAACATCAAAAATTCATGATACTTTTTCTTGATTCATATTGCTGTTGTCATTCCCTCACCTTCTTAAATATATTTATCATGCTTATTTAAAAAAAAAATTGAACATCAGAAACTTATCCAGACTCCTGAATCCAAACCGTTAATTCCATGTAATGGAAAGTTCATCCATACACGTAGCAATAATTTCACCTATATGCCTCACTATGTCCTGAATGGAGGCCACCTGATAGTAGACAGTAAACATCATATTGGATACAAGGATAGGTGATTGCCAGGACTGTTCAAGATACAGAAGACATTTGACCTTCAGGGAGCTGGAAGTGTAGCAAGAAAAGAGAAACTACCACGAAACAGGTAGGCTCTGAATTGGGTAGTTCTAACTCTGAACTGTATAAACAAGGCAGATAGTTGGAGAGAGCTGTTGGGGAAGAAGCAAACTTTTGTTCAGTCTTGAAGGTTGAACACAAGCCATTATTTTCATCCTGGAGGCGGAGGATGAGAATTCGAGCATTCATGTTTAACCTCCAGCCAGCATAATCATTCACACAATGCACTGAGAACTGAAGAAGACACAAAATAAATACTGATGAAAATAAACTGAATTGTCAGATTCTTTCCCAAGGATTCCAGAATGAAATAGATCTGCACGGCCCTTGCCTACCTGTGTCCGTTTAGAGAAAATATACCTGCATCTATTGACCAATAAAGACAGAGGTAGATCTTATTTTTTAAAAAAAGTTTCAGGGATTTCCATGATGGTCCAGTGGTAAAGAATCCACCTTCCAACGCAGGGGACATGGGTTCGATCCCTGGTCAGGGAACTAAGATCCCACATGCCAGGGGGCAACAAAGCTTACGCGCCACAATTACTGAGGGCACACACCTCAACGAGAGAGCTGGCGTGTCGCAACTAGAGAAGGAAAACTCGCATGCCACATCTAGAGAGAAGCCCACACACCACAACTAGAGAGAATCCCGCATGCCGCAACGAAGAACCCACGTGCCCCAACGATGAGACCCAAAGAAATAAAGAAAATAAATACATTTTTTTAAAAAATAAAAGCTTTTAAAATAAATAAATAAATTTTAAAAGTTTCAGAGATATTGGGAGTCACTTTTAACACATACAGTTGTTTGCTATGAGCCAGATACATCCTGAGTGTTTTCCATGGATTACCAGATTTAATCATCATTATAAATATGATACATAGATGAGGGACAGAGACACAAAGAAGTAAAAAAGGAAATATTAGGCATTATTATGAGGACAACAGTTAGAATTAGTTTCACCTGATAGGGTGATTGTATAGAAGAGAAATAAGAAATGGAGCTGGGAGAGTAGTTTGGGCCAAAGTCAGGAGGCTCCTGGCTGTGGATCATCGGCATTTGATATTCTTTAGGGAGTCATCAAGGTCTCAGAGCAGGTGGTCAGAGGAATATGTTAAGACTTCTTTGAGGTTTTAAGAAATAAAATAGAACTAGAAATGAAGAATGTAGAACCACTTTAAGGGGACTCTAAGGAAAGAGCCCCATCGTTATCACCATCTTCACTCTACCAGATCCACTGCCCTTTGACCCCTCACAACATCCCACACAGTAGGAATTATTGTCTCCGTTTGATGCCTTACTATCTTTCATAGGGATATTTTTTAACTAGCACCCCAAAGGATCTTAAATTATTACCTCAGGGCTTCCCTGGTGGCACAGTGGTTGAGAGTCTACCTGCCAATGCAGGGGACACGGGTTCGTGCCCCCGTCTGAGAAGATCCCACATGCTGCGGAGCGGCTGGGCCCGTGAGCCATGGCTGCTGAGCCTGCGCGTCCGGAGCCTGTGCTCCGCAACGGGAGAGGCCACAGCGGTGAGAGGCCCGCGTACCGCAAAAAAAAAAAAAAAAAAAAAATATTACCCCAGATAATTCTGACTCAGAGGGCTCATGGTATTGAGAAACACCAACTGTCAAAGAGATGATGGCTACCATATCCCCCAGCTGGACCTCCCTGTTCTTTCTGTCTCCTTGTTCAGTCACCCCTGCCCTCAGAGCCTCAGAATAGCTCTTCTATTTCAATCCAGGCAGTAGTTCCCATGGCAATCACCATGATCCCTTCCATACCTCCAGGTGGGTGACACTCTGGGATATAAATGATTGACCCAAGTTTATAGACAGAAAAACTGAGACTTAGGTTAAATGTTTTAACCAAAATCCCAACTTTCTTAAGGAAATTTCCCGGCTCAGCGCCACTCCTGCTTTTGCACAGCAGTGCGTCATGTCTACCTGGCTGCCAGCTTGACAAAATCCCACCCCTCAGAGCCTCTGACTGTGGGCTCAGGCTCCCAGGAACTGGCCTCCAATTAAAGCGGAACAATAGGCAGGGCGTGTGGGGCTCAGTCCCCAGGGGCTGATCCTCAGCACCAGCTCCAAAGACCCCCCCCAATTAGTCACAGAATGCCCACTGCTGTGCACAGTAATCCAAATTGGGTTCAAGCCCCCAGCCTCCGTGTCCCATTGTCATGCTATATTTTTTATTCAACACAAGATCAGAGATCTGCTAAGACCTCGTGTTGCCAACATAAAAGAAGAAGAAAGATTTCATTAATCCCAATGAAAATGAATCCTTCTTATTTTTTCCTGAAAAAAAAAAAAAAGGAAAACATGAAGGTATTACATCAGCCTCTCAAAAAGGCAGAAAAATCCCTGCCATCCTGAGACGGTTAAAACATGCGGCTTTAAGAGTCGACACAAAGAACAACAATTACACACCCCTTCACCTTTTACTGGCTTGTGTTATTAGCCTGGATATTCCAACTGTTTTTTCCTGGGATGCTTTTGGATATGATAATCCCACCAGCCTTGAAATAGAGTATTAGAGAGGAAGCAGGGTCAAAGCGGGGGAGCATGTTCACAGGAGTGGAGAGAAGAGGGCAAGGGGGAAAGAGAGTGGGCAGGGAAAAACCTGCCGTAAAAATCTGAAATGTCTTTATGAAACCTGAGCATTTCATAGCCAGAGGGATCTTGAAGATAACTAGTCAGACCTTCTCATTAAACACACATACCACACACACACACACACACAGAGCAAGTGAGGGCAAAAGGGGGATGATTTGTCCAAGGAAATGGATGCTTCATTCAGGCCTATAGGTTAAAAGGAGTGGAAAACAACAAGACACTAACCTGTCAGAGAAGAGCCTTGTGTAAATTTCAGCAAAGTCTCCTCAGAAAAAAAAGACCATAATGACCCCTCTTTATCTTGTCAATACTTGTCACTCATCTGTCCTCGTTAAAGCTCTCTTGTTGACTCATTTGTTCACTTACAAAAGTCTGATTAACTGAATGGTGTAGTGTAGGGGTCCACACAGTACAGTCTGTGAGCCAAATATAACCCGCTGCCTGGGTTTGTATGGCCCACAAGCTAAGAATGGATTTTACATTTTTTAAGAGTTGAAAAGTTTTTCCAGTTAAAACAATTTTTCAAGAATAATACTTTGTAACATGTGAAAATTATATAAAACTCAAATGTTGGTGTCCACAAGTAAAATTTGGCTGGAACACAGCCATGCCATGCGTCTACAAATTGTCTGAGGCTGCTTTCGCCCTACAGCAGCAGAGCTAAGCAGGTACAACAGACATGGTATCATCTGCAAAGCCTAAAACATTTACTATCTGGCCCTTTACAAAAGAAAGCCTTCCATTTAACTGACATGAAAATTGGAGCACCCCAGCCTGGGACCACCACTTAGGGGCTGTGTGACCTGGGCCAATTCATGAGCGTGTCCATGCTTTGGCTCCCTCATCTGTAAAATGGAGATCATGTTTATTGAAATGGTATTGAAACGGTATAATTGAAACTCAACTTGGTGTCAACTGAGGTCACTCTACCCTCTGAGACTTAAACAGCATTGCTTTAAGTTCAATGTCATGTCCTGCCAAAGCCCCATGTCCTCTTCAACATTCCCAGAGCCTTGCATCCTCTTGGTCCTTTTGGTTTCAAACTCCAGCTCTTTCCCAACTTTGATCTCACTCATCTCCCCAATCCTCAGCTGGTCTTTCTACTCGGTACCAACCAGGACTTTGTAACTCAGCTACCTCTCCCTCTAAACACAGTCACAGGAGGCATTGTGTGGGAAGCAGTATTTGCTGGTGGTTTGGGGCCTTGAGGAGGGGATGATGTGGCTAAAATTCAAACAATTTAAAAATGGGCAGCCAGCTTCTCTCATTCCACCACTCTCATGGCTGTCCAGCCACCAGCAATTTCCCACTGGCCACACTTCCCTGAAGGTTCCAGCCCTCTGTCATGCCTCTCAGCCTTCTGCCATGTCAACCCACTTCTCCATTTGTACCCATTTTTTTCTTGGAATTCCCCTCACATCTTCCATCTTCTCTGTTTCCTGGAGCCCTTTATCCTCAAGATACCCCCAGAAGCTCAATTTTCACTTCCATCGGATACAGGACACCCTAGTTCATCACCCTGATGCCTACATTCCCATGGTTATAGACTTCAAGGTTTTGTTAAACAAAAGGCCCCTCACTCCATATCTCACTCTTAGAAGCCCAGAACAACTGTCAGAGCTTCAGACACACTTTCTCCTTGTCCCAGAAAATTATATATTCAGTGTCCAACTGATAGAAATTATGTCACCACCTCCCCCTTAGAAGACAGAAGCACTTTCAGTAGCTTTGGGGTTGACTTGCTTTTTCTCTACACTAAAATAGATAAAGTATCAATCATACTGCTTGACATTAAAAAAGAACCAATACGTGCTTTCCTTTCCATGACTTTTCCCCAAAAGAAGCACAGACAAAATACCAACATGTGTAACAATATATATTGCACATATGGTTCCTGAACACACACCTGCCCACAGTGAAATTCTCCACCTGGAGCATGTATGGGAGAAGAGGGGACAGAATTGGATTGGGGAACACCACCTAGGACAAGGCGATAAAAATAACAGATTGCTTCTTCTCTACCATTTAAATGTACCAGGAGCTGAATAAAAGTCACCAGATGCAACTCCTTTGGGGATTTCCATATTCTTTTGTTTGCCAGACAAGAAGGGTTCCAAGACTTTTTATCTATGGCATCTATTGCTGCATAACGAAATATCCCCAAAACTTAGCAGTTAAAGCAACAAACATGTAGTACCTCACACAGTTTTCTGAGTACTGGGAATTCAGAAAGGCTTAGCTAGGTAGTTTTGGCCTAGGGTCTCTCATGAGGTTACAGTCAAGAAGTTGGCCTGAGCAGCAGTCACATGAAGGCTTGACTGGGACTGAAGAATTTGCTTCCAAGATGGCACACTCAGATGGCTGTTGGCAGGAGGCCTCAGCTCCTCACACAGGCTTCTCCAGAGGGCTGCTGATGGCATGGCTTCCCCCAGAGTGAGTGATTCAAGAGAGAGAGAGAGATTTTATAACCTAATCTTGGAATGACATGCCATTACTTCTACCCCATTCCACAGGTCACACAGACCCACCCTGTATGGGAGGGTAGTACACAAGGATGTGAGAGATAGACTGACTACCTGCCTTTGGCACCCTTGAGATTCTTTGCGTCATTCCAATACATTCCCCTTTCTTACTTAAGCTAGTTTGCATGTTTTACTATGACTCGCAACAAAAAGAGCCTGGAATAAGATGGAATTCTGAGACTAATGCTCTATATTTCTACCTCTGAGGAAAAGAAGAAATCCTTTCCACATAATAGTACAAAGCAAAAGCAAAACAAAACAAAACAATGAACAACTTGGTATTGTTATAATATCAAATTATCACAAAACTCAGTGGCTTAAAACAACCATTATATTTTGCTCACAATTTGTGGAATTCAGGAAAAACTCAGGCAGTTCTCATGTGGGAGTCTCTCGTGCTATTGCATCTAGATGTGCACTGGGGCCACAGTCACCTGACTTCAGTCCAGCTTCACTGGGCTGGACATGCAAGATGGTTCAACCACCTGGCTGGCAATTGATGCAGGCTGTGTGCTAGGAGCTCAGCTAGAGCCATCAAACAAAACACCTGTGCATGATTTCTCCAACATGGCCACCTCAGGTAACTGGACTTCTTATATGACAGATGCTTCCCTCAATGCAAGCATCCCAAGAAACAGTGGAAGCTGCATAACCTTTTCTGCCTAACCTCAGAAGTTATAAAGCATCACTTCCACTGCATTTGGTTGATTAAAACCAAGTCATTAAAGTCAACCCAGGTTCAAAGAGAGGGAACAGAGCCTCCATCTCTCACTGGAAGACTTGAAAATGGCCAGAGACAGCTGGTTTTCCCAAACATTGAACCTATCCATGCCAAGCTCTGGTGGGAGAAACAGTGCCTCCCACATAAAAGTGATAGAGAGGGATCTTCTCAGTTAGAATGTAAATAACCTTGACTACAAGAAATGGTCCATCTGGCCCAAGATACCTCTCCTTCTGGGAACTTAAGGATATCTGCCAAACCACATTTATCAGGAAACATTTTCATGTAACCAAAAACTCAAGTCAAACTGCCATAAACAATAAAGAAATTTATTGACTCATATACCTGGAAGTTCCTCAGTCTTTAGAGTTGGCTTAATTCAGAGGCTCTGCATACATTTCACAACCATCCTCTGGCCTATCCCCCTTTCATCCCAGCTGGATAGCAAGAAAGTTGCAGCTGGTCTGGCCCTTCAATTGGTGCATGACCATTTCCAGAGGAAAGCAGAGTGAGTTGCTTCTAGACACTGTCCTAGAAGAATGCAGATAAATTTTTCAAATGCCCATAGCTAGGCTTTCTTAATATTTTATTAGATCAAATTGAGTTATATGGCCAACACAGTCAATCACTGGGGAGAGGAACAGAATGACTCTTAAACCAACTAGGCTCACTCCTGATCCATATGAATGGGATTAGCTCCTATGCATGAAGGAAGAGAGGATACCCAAACAAAATCAGGATTTTGTTAGAAGTAAGGAAGTGAGAAATGGATGCTAAGGAAATAATAAACAATGTCTTCTATGCTGCACTACAGAAAAAGGATTCCTAACACACCTAAATCAAGTATACTGTCTTTGGCTGCCTTTTCCCCAACATGCAAATACAGAATCAGTTCTCTTAAACTCTGTCTCCAGATAATTCTGGGAGTGTCCAGGAAGCAACTCACATGAGTTTATAGGCAAGTCCAGCGAGTTACCAGTGGCATCTGCAGCTCTTTCCTGCTGGGTTCCAGGGGTCTGCTGTCCACTGCTGCCAGTTCTGCCAGGTAGTTCTGTACCTGCCAGCCATGTCCACTTTCCTCCAGAGCCCATGTTCAGTGGCCAGTTGCAACATGGGGAGAATGTTGCCTGTTCTATTTGGAAGACAACAAAGCAGTACAGCTTGACCCATAGTGTAACATTAGGATTTGTTAAGAGACATAATTTTCATATTTTATTTATCACATCCCCTGCCCCCTGGCTTAACCCAGGTGCTACATGTCCACAGAACACAGATATTATTCCTTGAAGGTCTAGCCAGAAGATCATCTGAGTGACAAAGTCTACACTGTGCTCATAATCACTTCCTCCTGAATTCAATAACCAAGGTTCTTTTCCAGTCACATTTGTCATTTCCGACTCCCTCTTCCTTTAAGGTAAGCTCTCCCGTAGGAGGTGCCTTAATCCTCTTACAAATATACTTCTAATGCATCTCCTCACCAGCTTGTCAGGCATCCCAGGCATTTGTGGGCCCCAGTGATCCAGCTTCATTCTGTGCAGAGGCTCCCAAATTGAAATCTAGCCAAGAGCATCAACTAAGGGTAATTCCTTCTCTCCTCACCCCTCCTTTTGCAACTCAATCATACTGGATCACACCATCCACGGGGACAGGGAATGCCATCTCCACATGTACCACCTACCCTCATACCATATATCTCCAAATTCTGAACTTCTCATACACTGCTCTCCTTACTAGAACTCTCTTTTGCTGCCCAACTGTCTCACCTTGTAAATTCCTGCACATCAATCCAGACTCAGCTCTGTACCTCCCATAATTGACACGAGAAATAGACCTGCAGTGTTTGCCAACTTTAATTCAGTGGCTCTCAAGGCATTCAGTCTAGAAGATATCAGGCTACTAAGAGTCAAGGGGAACAAAAAAAGCAATGCCCTAAGGTCTACTCTACAACAGGCTTCTTGGGCATTTCCCAGCACAGACCACATGTCCAGGGTACTGACACTCACTGGCCAGCATCTGCCAACTATAGTCAAAAGGCTACCCTTCCACATCTCTTAGCATCCTCAGGGTCCTACTGTCTGAGTTATCCAGCTCACCCTCCATTCCCAGAGCTGCCAAGCAGTCTCTCCATTGGCTCAGTGCATGGAATCAGATTGGGAGTATCTCTTAAATGAATTGGGCTTTTGTTCCTTCCAACCTGTGTTGAAATTTACAAGACTAAAACAAAGGCCCTCACTGTGCCCTGGTCCTGGCTCTGCTGGGACACTAATTACCCAGCAACAGCACATGTGGGAGAAAGTGGCCAACTCTGATTAAGGAACCCCATGGGAGGGAACTGAAAACAATCTTTTCTTTTTCTTTCTAAGTTGCCTTTGTTCCTATCACCAGTGGCCACTCTGCCTCCATGCTGCTGGGCATTTGTAGATACAAATGAGTTACCAGATGGACACCATGCTGGAGCAGGAGACCCTGGTGCACTGGGTGCCTGCCACGTGCTGAGGCCGTGCAAGATGCTCTTTGTACATGAGCACTGTTCCTCCAACATCTCTGCAAAATAAGCATCATTATCCCCACATGAAAGACGAAGGATCAAGAGCCCAGAGCTGCAAAATCCCAGCGAGACTCAGCTGGATTAAAACCCAGTTCTGGCACAAAAGTCATGGCCTATGACTTCCAGAATAAACTAGAAAGGGTGGCTCTCCCCAAATCCTAGATCACAGCATTTTACTGCTGGGAAGGACCTTTCTAGAGATCAATATGTCAGTCAAGGCCCAAAACAGTGAGAGGGCTTGACCAAGAGCACCCACCCATTGGACAGGTTGACTGGCACAGACATAGTCTTGAAATTTGAAGCTTCACTTGCACTTTCCCATCTACTTTGCTCACCCATCATTGTCCTAAACTTCTTAAGAGCCTCTTGTCACTGACAGCTGACCAGACTGACTGATGATGAACAGGCAGGTTTAATTAATTCTGGGGTAGCTCACATCTCAGTGAATGCAGCCAAAAACAAATATCAATTCTCCAGCTGCAGAAGAAAGGATCTATGAATGAGTTTCAACTAGGGACATATGTAAGATCATACGTATGGGGGGAAAATAGCCATCTTTTTTTTCCAGCTGGGGTCACTACAGAGTAAGTCCTGGAGATCCTAACATACTCCCACTGAATATAAGGGACGGAGCAATGCACAGCTGGAGTTAAGAAGGTTTGGTGTCCGAGGCCTCGTGGCCACAGCAAGGTGCCTGCCTAGGTTCTCACCATCAGCCCAGCAGTGTGGTGAGTTGAGTTCTGACACAGAGAGTTCAGGTATATAGAAACACAACTAAGACCCTTGCAATCGGAGGGAAAAAGCCTGGAGGGAAGACCTCAACCACAATAAAGTAAACAAGGACTAGCCCTCTTCCCCAAGACTAAAGAAATCAGGTTGAATGGATGAAAATCTGGCAGTAAGCTAAGTTAACTGTGCCTTGACTGTGGAATCTCTCCCTGTTACATTTTCACGGAAAGGGTACCCAAGGTACCAAGCAAGCAGATTTGATAGGGGCAGCTCTTTCTCCTCCCCCAGTGATGAACAATGGGGAGGTAGGCAAGGTGGCTCTGAGTGAGGGAGGGTGACACTTCCCAAGACTAGTGGCAGAGAATTAAACCATCTGTACCAGAGGTTAGAAATGCTGAGGTCAAATTTTAGTAAACTCTCCAGGGGAATAAAATATGGCATAGGTGGACTTTTTTTTTATCCATTAAGGGCAAGATAAATGGACTTTTTTTTATCCATTAAGGGCAAGATAAGTGATAAAGGTCTTAAGTTGTCTTAAACAATGCTGAGCTTAAATATCGATCATAATGGAAAGAGTGACAACATTTAAATCTGTTCAATTCAGTTAAGCTTTGGGACTTAAATTTCATGCAGTGTCAAACTGTTCGGACTTAAATTTTGATTCAAAGCACTTATAAGAGTCCCACCTTTAGGTCGGGGCCTAAGACCCCAGAGTCTCAGCTTCAGTCACCACATAAGTCACAGCACATCATTGGAGTGAGGTACCAGGACTGGCAGTGTTTAGGGCACTGTGGTTGCTACTCTAAACATTCTCCATGTTTATCTCATTTAAGCCTCATGACAACTCTATGAGTTAGTGACTCCTGTCACACACACACACACACACACACACACACACACACACACTTCACAGGAAAGGAGACAGAGGCATGCCATGCCCACCATCACCCAATGGCAAACAGTAGAGCCAGGATTTGAACCCAGGCATATTAACCACAAATCCTGTGTCTCACCACCATCCCATTTTGTCATTCATGTAAATGTTTACCCCAGTGCCTGGCACCTACCAAGCCCTCGGGAGCCTTCAGCTCCTGTGCTGTTCTGATAGTCTCCGAGATGTTAGAAATCATTGTCAAGCAAGGCCTCTCTACAAATTTTACTGGGACACTAAGAGCAGGGCTGTCCAGAGACTATCGGACTCACTGGATGGCAGCTGGGGGCCCCATCCAGCCATCAGATTTAGAGTCATTGCTCTTCAAGCCAAGCCTCTGCAGCAGGGTAGACATGACACATAGAATGTGGAGGCCAACCAGAGCTACCAAGATGATTCTTTGAAGTCTTGGCTTGAGCTTGCAATCTTCATCTTAAAAATCAAGTTAGATTCCACCCAAAGAGTTGTCTTTCCGTGTTCCTAGGAAAGTGACATGTCTTCTGGTGCTCAAACTGACAAGCGGCCTCCTGGCTGGGCCCTCCCATAGACTCTCCCTTCTTTAAAATTCATAGGATCTCAGCTGGTGGCAATGACTTAGACGGGCATGTGCCATGGCTTGTGACTTTTGTACCCCTGGGTAGCCTCAGGTGGTTTCAAGCGATGACTCAGGCCTGGCAAGGAAGAGCAGACCATGCGTGCATACCACAGCCATGACTTCTTACACAGTGCCCACCACCAACACGTGCTTACACAATAAGCATGTTTCACCAGGAGGCCCAGGTGCCTGCCAGCATTATCACAAAAACCCATGGGAACCTGGCTTCCCTGCCAGCCAACCAGGCCTGGATCCTGCTCTTCTGGACCTTCCAACTGAATGTCACATCAGGGCTTTCCAAGTAGATTTTCTAAACCCATGAGACTGCAGAGAAAGACAAGGGGGAAATGCTCACATCCTCAGACTCATCCCTCTTCAGCAGCACTCCTGACTCAGTAGGTACCAAGACACTGAGTAAGGATTCATTATAGGAATCTAAAATACAACACAAATGAACCTATCTGTGAAACAGAAACAGACTCATAGACATAGAAAACAGACTTGTCATTGCCAAGCAGGTGGGGGGTTGGGGGAGGGAAAGACTGGGAGTTTGGGATTAGCAGATGCAAACTAGTATGTATAGGATGGATTAACAAGGTCCTCCTGTATAGCACAGGGAACTATATTCAATATCTTGTGATAAACCATAATGGAAAAGAATATGAAAAAGAATATATATATGTAGGGACTTCCCTGGCAGTCTAGTGGTTAAGACTTTGCCTTCCAATGCAGGGGGTAAGGGTTCAATCCTTGGTCAGGGAGCTAAGATCCCACATGCCTCACGGCCAAAAAACCAAAACATAAAATAGAAGCAATATTGTAACAAATTCAATAAAGACTTTAAAAATGGTCCACATCAAAAAACAAATCTTTAAAAAAAAGAATATATATGTATAACTGAGTCACTTTGCTGTACAGCAGAAATTAACACAACATTGTAAATCAACTATACTTCAATAAAAAAAGGTTTTTTTAAGTATTTATTATAATTTCTACTAGACTCACCTACCCTGTCCCCTGGAGTCACCCTCCTTTGCTCAGAACTATCTGTGCAGGATGAGAGGAAACTCTTACCTGTGACTATCTGAAAGGCAACCCAGGGCCCAGGACTGAGGCCACGTGTCACATGACAAGACCTCCCACATTCATGATAGACAGAATCAACTCAGTCTCAAAGAACGCATGACTCTTCCCTGCCCAAAGATGACTAGAACAAGCATGTTGCCTTATTCTCTGTGGGACGTCTAAGCAACCAGGAGAAACCTTATGGCTGACATGCACTGGGCTTTCTCTGGGCTTTCTCTAGTACCACTCTCTTATCATTTGACACTGATTATTCATCTTCACAACAGCCCTATGAGAGAGACTGGAAGTTTGCAGTCGATCAGTAACCCATTATAACTTTTTCCATTTAAAATAATGAGAAATATATTTCTGATTAGCATTTTTGTGCAGAAATTTAGATTTTAACTAAGAGATAACTGAAGTTTAGTGTGAGATGTCCGTATGTATTGTCAAATTGGGGGGGGGGGGGAAAGTTTAAAAAGAAGTGTGTTCACCATTACCTTATGTTGTTTTTTGAAAAGCACATGTGGAATTGCACAGAGTACAAACATGAAAAGTGGTAACATGAGTTATAGATAGGTGGCTGGATTCCAAGTGGTTTTTATTTTCTTCCTTTTGTTTATCTGTATTTTCTACAGGATAAAGGTTATAATATGGAAAAGGAAAGGGATAAAGTTTATTTTGTGGGTTTTCAGAGGACAGGACTGTTGTATGGAGATAGCAGGGAGTAGTTCAGCTCATGTGAGAAAGAATTTTTACCATTAGGGCTGTAGGATAACGGGATGGGAAGAAGTGAGTCCACTTTCAAAAGACATGGCCGAGTGGAGGGTGGATGTCCACATATTGGACATATTTTTGATTCTTGCCAAGGAGAAACCCAGTGGGGTTTTTAACTCCAGTTCCCTTTTTTAAAAACTCAGGAACCCAGTTTTTAAAAAGATGTTAAAAGATATTTATCTTGGGCTTCCCTGGTGGCACAGTGGTTGAGAGTCCGCCTGCCGATGCAGGGGACACAGGGTCGTGCCCCGGTCCGGGAAGATCCCACATGCAGTGGAGCGGCTGGGCCCGTGAGCCATGGCCGCTGAGCCTGCGCGTCCAGAGCCTGTGCTCCGCAACGGGAGAGGCCACAACAGTGAGAGGCCCGCGTACCGCAAAAAAAAAAAAAAGATATTTATCTTTTAAAGATGCAGTAGTTGAAGCCTAGTGATGATGATGTGGGAAAGAAGGGGAGAGATGGAGGAAGGGGAGGTGAGGAAGTGGGAAGATGCAGGAGGGAGAGGGGCTGGGGCTTCTTCTGCATCCTTGCTCCCCCGGTGTAAAACCCACTGAACTGCTAACATTTCAGAAAGCCCTTTTGGAAAGCACAAAATTTTAGACCAGTGGTAAAAGCTTTGTTGCCTGTTGGTGCAGATTTCTCTCAGGATGCTGACACTCTGGTCTTTCCTTTTTTATTGAAGTATAGGTGATTTACAATGTTGTGTTAGTTTCTGCTGTACAACAAAGTGATTCAGTTATACCTATATATACATTCTTTTTCATATTCTTTTCCATTATGGTTTATTACAGGATATTGAATATAGTTCCCTGTGCTATACAGTAGGACCTTGTTGTTTATCTATTTTGTATATGGTAGTTTGTATCTGCTAATCCCAAACTTCTAATTTATCCCTCCCCCACCTCCTTTCCCCTTTGGTAGTTTGTTTCTTATGTCTGTGAGCCTGTTCCTGTTTCATAAATAAGTTCATTTGTGTCATAGTTTAGATTCCACATATAAGTGATATCATATGGTATTTGTCTTTCCCTTTCTGACTTACTTCATACTAAAGTATGATAATCTCTAAGTCCATCCATGTTGCTGCAAATGGCATTATTTCATTCTTTTGCATGGTTGAGTAGTATTCCATCGTGTGTATGTGTATGTGTATATATATATATATCTCACATCTTTTTTTTTTTTTTTTTTTTGCGGTACGCGGGCCTCTCACTGTTGTGGCCTCTCCCGTTGTGGAGCACAGGCTCTGGACACGCAGGCTCAGCGGCCATGGCTCACAGGCCCAGCCGCTCTGCGGCATGTGGGATCTTCCCAGACCGGGGCACGAACTCGTGTCCCCTGCATTGGCAGGCGGACTCTCAACCACTGCGCCACCAGGGAAGCCCTCACATCTTTTTTATCCATTCATCTCTG
Organism: Hyperoodon ampullatus; assembly: GCF_949752795.1. Lineage (NCBI taxonomy): Eukaryota > Metazoa > Chordata > Mammalia > Artiodactyla > Ziphiidae > Hyperoodon > Hyperoodon ampullatus. The sequence goes on from NC_136916.1 coordinate 80,299,080, forward strand.
ACACTCTGTTCTTAAAGAAGGCTTGTCCATAACTCAAGAGGTGTCTTTCCTATGAAAGGCAGTGATAGTGGATGCATTTGTATATGTTCAAATCCTTTGTTCATCACTGCTTCAATAAAGTAGCATCAATATTTCTATGTACAAAGTCCATAGAAGACCATTTAAGAAGAAATTCAAAATAACCTCCAATCTACCTACCTAGAAATGGCCATTGCTAGTGTATCTGGTGTATTGCCTTCCATTCATTTTGCAATACATTTATTTTCATAAAATTGAGCATACAATGTGTTCAGCTTTTTGTTACCACCTAATATTATGTCATAAATGGTTGTCGTATCAGTAAATATTTTTTTAAGATATAATACTTCCATGTAGTTTAATATGTACTTTTTGATTTCTGAGAACATCTTTTTCTTATGTTTATTAAATATTTAATTTTTTCTACCATTACCTGTTAATATAATCTGACCATTTTTTACTTAAAGATGAGTTGTTTTTTTTCTTTTATTTACTGTGGTCTTGTCAATTTTATTGCAAATACTTTTTCAGCTTAGTGATAGCTTTTAAATTTGGTTTCGATTTTCAGACAATTAGCAAAAGCTAATTTATGAGCATTAAATCTATGAACAATTGTATTCATGATTTTTCCACTTCTTTCATGCCTTCAAATTTCTTCCACATGCCTGAAAAGTTACGTATTTATTTCTCCTTCTTCCACTTTTTTTACTTCATTTTTTTACCTTAAACTTTTTTTATTGTTTTATTTGATTTTTTAACTCTTTTTCTATTCACAAAATTATTGCATTTTCAACTTATGAAATTTGAAAAATATAATCACTAAAACTCTATAATCTCACACATAGGGATAGCCACTGCTAACATTTTCCTTTATTTATTTGCGATTTTTATACTTTGATATTTTTTAATAAAATTGAGTTTATTTTATATATGCACATATATGTACATATAGTTTGTATCATCCTTTTTGTTTAACATTACATAGTAAGTATCTTGTTATGTTATTAAATAGTCTTCAAAATGTTTATTCATTGATTGCATAACATTTCATCCTAGGGACTATATGATATTCAACAAATTCCCAATTATTGAACTTCACTACAAATATGACTGAAATAAAAATACTTGTAGGTAAATCTTTGTCTCCTTATCCATCTGTCTACCTATCTTATCTTTTCCCTGGAGAGATGCCAAGACGTGGAATCTACAGGTCATAGAATTGAAATTTTTAGAGGTTTCCAATAAATATCACTCTTCAGAAGAGCTGAATTCTTTTAAATTCAGATCGGAAATATGAAGGGACTTCCTCACCACACTCTCCCAAAATCAAGTGATTTTTTAAAATATCTTTGCCAATATAACAAAAAAAGAAAGTAACATTTCATTTTAATTTGCATTGCTTGATTACTAATGCAGCAGAATATTTTTGCATCTAAATCTTGACTCCATCTGGAATTTATTTTGGTGTTTGTAGTAAGAGCAGCTCTGACTTGATTTTCTCACAAAGAACCAATACTATTTGTTGAAAGATTCCACCCATTTCCCAGTGTATGATGTGCCCTTGTTTATACGCTAAGCTCTCATGTAGGTTTGAGCTTAAAGACTAGTCATTCAGTCTATCACTAATAGGTCTACTGGTTTGATTATTGTAGCTTTATGCATTTTGCATATCTAGTCGTGATTCTTTTATTCCTATCTCCTTCATATTCCTATCTCCTTCATAGCCCATGTACTTTTAGCCCATGTACATAGCCCATTCCTATCTCCTTCATAGCCCATGTATTTTATGAAATTCCTCTAAAAAATAGTACATTGGGAATTGTTACTGAGATTTCTGAAGCTTGTAAATTAACTTGAATCAAATTAACATCTTTACATCACTAAGTCATATAGAATGATACATCTCCCATCCTTTGAATCTTATTTAATATCTCTTAATAAAATTTGGGAGTTTCTATCATAAAGGTTCCACACATTTCTTGGTAGCATTATTCCTAGGTATTATGTGATTTTTCTCGCTAGTTTAATATAAGCGCTTTCTCTATTATGGTTTCCAACTGTTGTTTGACTGCTTATATATGGCAAAGCTATTAATTTTAGTAAATTTTATGGGAATAGTCTTTTAAAATCATAAGTTAGTGTGTTGAGTTTTATCAATTATATTTCAGTTTTAATGGATACCATCAAGTTGTTTTGGCTTTAATGGCATGAGCAATCAGAAAATTTTCCTCACACAAAACTGTCCTTGAATTCTTTACATAAACCCTAGTTTTTTACATAACCTTCATGATTTCAAATTTTGCATCCACATCATGGAGCATGTGCCTTTATCCTATTTGTGCTATCAATGAAGTTTTAAGATCAGGATTAAGCCAGCTTTGTAAAATTGGAATTATTTTCCATGACTTTTTTTCAGCATGGAAGTGACCTCTTTCTTAAAAGTTAAAAATAACAACAGAAATCTGTCTGGTCGTAGTATAAATTTTAGAATAAATTCTTTAACTATTTTTACATTTCTTTCATGTGCATTGATTTGTTTCAGGTTTTTATTCTTAGATCAATTTTGAATTTTCCAGGCGAAACACTCACTTCATTGAAATGTTCTATTTTTTCCATAACATTTATTCTCTTATATTTTAAAATCTACTTCAAATCTATGATTATAGCTGCTTATTTTTCTAAATTTGTTTTCTCTTTTTTTTTGCTATTTAAAATATACGTTTAATCAAAATGCACAAAACAGTAAAAATAAAGGTGTACATGATGCAAATGTAATTAAAGAGTTCTAATCTTATAGCATTATTGGGAGAGGAGAGAAAATTTGTTTAAATTTTAATAAATCTAGGAGTCATAATCTTTATTTTTATTGAAGTATAGTTGATTTACAATATTGTGTTAGTTTCAGGTGTACAGCAAAGTGATTCAGTTATACATATATACATATATATATTCTTTTTCACATTCTTTTCCATTATAGTCTATTACAAGGGGTTGAATATAGCTCCCTGTGCCATACAGTAGGTTCTTGTTTTCTCTTTGTTCTTAAGTTTTCTAGAAATTCAGCCAGAAAACCTCTTCTTATGTCTATTAATCAGTTACACTAGGAGGGGTCTCTCCATTCTAAATCAGAATTTCTGATTCAATTAAAGTTTTTTTCCACTGTTTGACTTGCATTCTTGTTGCTCTTTTACCTGTTTTCTTGAGATGACTTCATCATCCATTTATTTCTATTCTTTCTTTTTAAAAAATGAAATCATTTGCTATTATCACATTGCCTTTAAGGACAACTTTAGCCACATTTCATGTTTTTGATATAAGTATTCTCTTTTTATTAATTTCCAAACAAACTATTAAGAAAATGGGTTTGATTCCAGTTATAAAATAAAGAAGTCATGGGAATATAATATACAGCATAAGGAATATGGTCAATAATACTGTAGTAACTTTGTATAGAGACAGACAGTTACTAGACTTATTGTCATGATCATTTCATAATGTATGCAAATGACAAATCACTATGGAGTACACCTAAAACTAACATAATATTGCACATTAACTATATTTCAATTTTTTTAAAAGATGTGTTTGAGTTTTGGAGAGGTTTTTGGAATTTTATTGTTTTATTTCTTAAGTGATTGGATAGATATTTTCCAATTAATTTTAATTGGAAATTAAACTAATTTTTATTATTGGTTTCAATTTTTATAGCATCAGAGATAGAGAACATGGTCCGTACAATTTCCACAATAAATTGGGAACCTGTTCATATTTTCTTTGGGCAATATATCTTTTTTTTTTTTTTTTTGCGGTACGCAGGCCTCTCACTGTTGTGGCCTCTCCCGTTGCAGAACACAGGCTCTGGACGTGCAGGCTCAGCGGCCATGGCTCACGGGCCCAGCCGCTCCGTGTCATGTGGGATCCTCCCAGACCGGGGCACAAACCCGTGTCCCCTGCATCGGCAGGCGGACTCTCAACCACTGCGCCACCAGGGAAGCCCTGCAATGTATCTTTTAATCTGACAAAGGCTGATAAAGATTGTTAAAACCATACACTACTTTACCATTAACCTCTTCTAGGGTAAACAACATTAGATTGAACATTTGATTGGAAGTAACACTGCCAGCCCTGATTCTGTCATGCTGTTGGGTGCATGAAGCAGGGTGTGTGGGGGGAAAGCATCAACCTCTGAGTTCAGATTCTTCTTCGACCCCTGATTACTTGAGATTCTCTAAACCTCAACCTCCCTTCCTCTGAAATGGGGACGAAAATAACAACACATACCCCTAAGGACTTTCGAGAAATAATGCATGACAAGTGCCTAGAATACTAACCGAGACATTGTCCACACTCAAAAAGAACATGGGGCTTCCCTGGTGGCGCAGTGGTTGAGAGTCCGCCTGCCGATGCAGGGGACACGGGTTCATGCCCCGGTCCAGGAAGATCCCACGTGCCGCGGAGCGGCTGGGCCCGTGAGCCATGGCTGCTGAGCCTGCACGTCCGGAGCCTGTGCTCTACAACGGGAGAGGCCACAACAGTGAGAGGCCCGCGTACCGCAAAAAAAAAAAAAAGAAAAGAAAAGAAAGAAAAAGAACATGGCTTTCCTCCAGATCCCGTGGGGCCGCTGGAGCCGGCTGCTGCTGCGCCTGGGGAGTAGGAGGGTGCAGGGCTGCCGCCATCCGCCGTACCGCGCGGATTGCGGGATCTTAGTTCCTCAACCAGGGGACCAGGGATTGAACCCTGGCCCGGAAAAACCCTGTTGGAGGCTGTGTGTCTGTGAACAAAGGAGAAGGGACAGCGGTGAGCATGTCAGCCCTGAACTGGAAGCCCTTCGTGTACGGAGGCCTGGCCTCCATCGCAGCGGAGGCTGGTACTTTTCCAATTGATTTAACCGAGACACGGCTCCAGATTCAAGGCCAGAAGAATGATGCAAACTTTAAAGAAATCAGGTATCGAGGAATGTTGCATGCATTAGTGAGGATAGGCAGAGAGGAAGGCCTGAAAGCACTGTATTCAGGGATTGCTCCTGCGATGTTGCACCAGGCTTCCTATGGCACCATCAAGATAGGCGCCTACCAGAGCTTGAAGCGGTTATTTGTCGAGCGCCTGGAAGATGAAACCCTTCTGATAAATGTGGAATTCTCTGTGGAATTCTCTCTGGAGTCATATCCTCAACCATTGCTAATCCAACTGATGTTTTGAAAATTCGGATGCAAGCACAAAATAGTACCCTTCAAGGAGGAATGATAGGCAACTTCATTCACATTTACCAGCAAGAGGGAACAAGAGGACTTTGGAAGGGCGTGTCCCTTACTGCTCAGAGGGCCGCTATTGTTGTTGGTGTGGAACTGCCCTGCCGTCTATGACCTCACCAAGAAGCATCTGATTCTCTCGGGCTTGATGGGAGACACTGTGTATACCCATTTCCTCTCAGGCTTCACCTGTGGGCTGGCGGGGGCCCTGGCCTCAAACCCTGTCAATGTGGTGAGAACACGTATGATGAATCAGAAGAGAGTCCTCTGAGATGGCAGATGCCCTGGCTACACAGGTTCCCTGGATTGTTTGTTACAGACATGGAAGAATGAAGGGTTTTTTGCTCTCTATAAAGGGTTTTGGCCAAATTGGTTGAGACTTGGTCCTTGGAATATTATTTTCTTTGTGACATATGAGCAGTTGAAGGAATTGGATTTGTGACAAGTCAAGACTGCATGAGACATCCCACTGAAAATGCTCACGTCTGAAATAGCGAAGCTTCCTGTCTTTCCCACTGCTTCTCACTGCTTGGCCCGCCACAGATTCTGAGGTGTGAGCAACAGGTGAAGACTGGGTTAGCTCGGATTGCTGTGTCCTGACATCAGACGCTCTGCACCAAACGTTGAATGGCATAGACTGTAACATCCAAACACTAGTCCTTACCATTCAAGTGCCCTTCGACATCAAAGATAACATGAAATGCATGTTTCTTGCTAAAGAAAACTTGCATGAAGATCAGGAACTGTGGACTAATTCCCTCAGGGGAGAATAACTCCTGATGCATCTCAGCTCATAGCTGAGACTCCCAGACTGTTCGAAAGAAGCTCTTCGGAACCATGGAATGAATAGAGCCTCCAAGAGGGTGGTATTGTTCCTGAACTTCTGGGGGTCTTTGGCTTCATGTCTGCTGAAGAAATTCACACATGGAGACCTGGTATACCCCAGGTATAAACAGTGCAGGGTATAGATCCCTGGAATATTGCACTGCTTTCTAATTTCCAATTTTGGCAGGATCTTTCACTTATAATACAAGATTTTTAAGCCTCTGACCACTCGACCTTGGTGAGGAATTGTTACAAAGCATTAATATCGAAACTCATGATGGTGTGATAGGTTGGCTTGGAAGGTGGCAAAGTCTGTGCCAGTGGGAGGTGTTTTTAAGCTACTTGGGTTCTGTCTTAAGTAATGTTTGTAATTTGCTCTGTGATTTTAGCAAAGTTTCTATTTCCCAATCTGTAAAATGGGGATAATAACATCTATTGATACTGAGGGTCAGGTGAAGAAGATAGTAGCTGCTACTACTTGACGTGTAGGATTAGTGTGTTTACATCATGCTTTCATACAGCCATCATCCCAGAATAAATGGTCCGTGTGTATGGAAGAGAGTCATTTTATCATGGGCTTCTCCTGAGTGAGATCCTTTGTTAAAAGCCTTGTGAAAGAAAGAGGTTAAGGTTTTATTACATTTTCCGTAGCAAAATGTTGCAAGTGAATCAAAGAGTTGATTTTTCCAGATTTCCCGGGTTTTACTTTAGTTCTGGTCACATTTGTCAAAATATTTCCTGTCTTGGACTTCCTAATCAGTTTGGAATGAAAATACTTGCTTGAAATTCGAAAGGTGATTTTTTTTGTGTGCGTACCTATTTATGAAGTCTGATAAGAGGTATATAATGTCTTCCTTCTTTTCTTCTAAAGACAGGATATCATTCTTCTTTTTCATCTTCATCTTATTCTTTTCAAAATAAAAAGTGATTCTGAGAGCCCCCTCCCAAAAAAAGAACATGTATTGTAGAACATACAATTTATCCATATAAAATGACTCCCTGTTTTCCATTTAATGCTTTTTGCTTTGAAGATCACTTTTTTGGAAGTAACACTGCCAGCACTGCCTTCTTTGAATCTGTGCTGCCTATTCAATCTTAGTTCGTTATTTTATTTTCAATCTCACCACATTTTATTTTACATGTGCACCATGTTGACGGGATATAACTCACTGGTTTTTAAATACAATTATAAAGCCTTTGTAAAAGAGTTTAAATTATTTCTATTTATTGGCTTATAGTTGTCTCATGCCTACCTTATCATTTTGTGCATTCCGGCTGTAAGGTTTTCATGCTGTATCTGTTTTCTTTCATTTGCTTTTATGGTCTATATTTTGTTTCTTAATCTACTCTAAAGTTGTAAGCTTTATAGTCATCATTAAAAAAAATTCTACCAGTGGCTGCTTTAAACTTTTTGAGTTTTTTTGGTTTGTTTTGTTGAGGCAAAATTAACCATTTTAAAGTGAACAATTCAATGGCATTTAGTGTATTCAAAATGTTGGGCAACCACCACCTCTATTAAGTTTTATAAAGAGGATTTTCACTTTATTAATCTATTTATCAAAGTTTGCATTTTCCTGAGTAAGATGAGAACTTTATCTGACTCTTACTCTCTCCAGTGTTTCTCTAGCAGAGTTGGGGTTATAACCCATTCATAATAATTAGTAGTGAGAAGGATTAAATTTCTTTAAACTCTACAACCTCTCTCATAAATTATGTTTTAACACACAATTTTGAATCTTGGAAATTTACATTCAATTTCCTTATAAAGTGTTATGGGTTTAATTGTACCCCCCCAAAATTCATATGCCTCAAGTAGCTCAGAATGTAACCATATTTGGAGGTAAAGTCTTTTCAAAGGTAATTAAGTTAAAATTAGGTCATGAGGATGGCCCTAATCCAACAGGACTAGTGTTCTTATAAAGAGAGACTAGGACGTAGACAGCACAGAGGAAAGACCACGTGTGACCCACGGAGCAGGCGGCCGTCTGCAAGCCAAAAAGAGAGGTCTGAGAAGAAACCAAGACTGCCAACATCTTGATCTCAGATTTTTAATCTCCAGAACTGTGAGAAAGTAAATATCTGTTGTTTAAGCCACTCAGTCTCTGGTACTTTGGTATAGAAGCCTTAACAAACCTTTCCATCTCAGGCTCTCAATACACTGTCTCCACTTCATCACCACCATCACTACCAGCATGCATGCACGCCCACACTTCATCCTCAGTAGGAGTTAATTTCTCCTACTCATCAAGGGACCCCTTTTCTGACCACCTCTGCCCCTCTGTATTAGGTCTCCTGTACTTCAGCTTCCCAGCCATTTCTCCAATTATACTTACCTAGCTCTTTCTGAGACAACAATTTACTCTATATCCCCATAGTTTGGCACATGTTAGGTGCCATCAACAATTTACCAAATGAAGGAATGAAGCTCGGAACAAATGAAAGACATTCTGGTGTTGCTACCTGTATTGTTTTCACTGTAACACAACACTTGCTTATTTAGCCCAAATGGTTTTCATTTCCGAAGAACAGATTAATCTTCTATTGCTCTGTTTTGGCCCTCAGCCTATATTTTGAAATGTCTTGCTAATGCCGATTAATACAACAATGCCCACAAAAACCTGGCTTGCAGGTAGCAAGTGCAGTTTGAGAAAGGCTGAAACAAATTTTTTTTATCATTCAGACAAGTAAGGATGAAATCTACTTATCATGAAGGTAAATATCCCTTGTTGGAGCCCCCAAGCCCCAAATCAATATCTGGTCACCATGATTTGTTTAAAATAAATGAACCCAGCTGGAAAGGATTCATAGGTATTTTTACACATATACAAACCTAGATATTTCATAAATACCTGTCCCATGTAGCCCCCATCCTCAGATCCTGTGGATAATTAAAAGCATACCGATGCACTGCACTGAATTTGCTGCCAGTAATTTACAGGGGAGAAAATAATTATTCCAACAGTTAGACCCAGAGCAGCATGTTCCTTGTCAAAGAAGGCCAAAGATACCTGTGCATACTTCTGCATCACCTTTTAACAGCTTAATTAATTTGCACACTGATGAAAACTCAAAATCAGTCTAGGAACCCACCTGTTAATAAAATGATGAGTGAGATTCACGTGATTTTTTTTTATCCTGGGGGCTTCATACCCAGCCTCATTTGCATATTAGAAACCCTTTGCAGCTCTTCCCCAGAAGCTGCTGGCTTCCAAAAACCATTCACAGCACACAGCCATTGCTCTAAATTCAGTTACTCTTATTAGCGTTAAGCCCGTATTCCACTGGGCAGTTGGACTGTCATTTTTATACAGACAATTCTCTGCCCTGGAGCGACCATCCTTAACTACATCCTTAGATATTTTTCAATCCAATATTAAAGAAGCGTATTTCGATCCCATGTTAAAGAAGCACTCCTTTCCAATATGGGAATGAAATCTATCCGAAACCAATAGTGCCACTCAAGACGAACACGTGGGGACCTGCCTCCTGCTTCCGGGTCCCTTCACATCACGCCACCCTCCCAGCTCCCTGCTTAGAAGCTGCCCTATTGTCAATCAGGATTTCTCACAGCTGTCAGAAAGCCAGATGAAACTGGTCACTTTGGCAAGGGTCCTTTAACCCCACACCCCACAGCTCAGCCGAGCAAAACAACAGACCAGCAGGGCAGAGGGGTTCCATCAGAGGCTGGCTTCGGGCAAGGAAACGCAGTCACCAGCCACAGCTGTGCATCTTCTTTCCAATAACACATGCAGGATTAAAGAAGTCTTTTTTTGGGGGGGTGGGGGGAGGGCGGGTGGTAAATGGAGGAGGAGGTGGAATATGAAATTACTTTTTACCTCCTGTTTCCTTCCCTCATTCCCCTGTTTCAGCTAGCATTTCAAAAATGATATTTAAATGACATTAGATAAGGATTCTACCCTCCAAGGAAAGCGGGAAAGTGCAGGCAGGGAGGAATATTTAAGGAGCACCAACTAAGTGCCCAGTAGGTTACAAGAGCCCACTCAAATGTCACAACCCCACGAGATAGGTCTGATTCTTCCCTGTTGGCTTGTCAAGAACCAGCAGATCAGAGATTTGCAAAAAGCCAAAAAAAAAGCCATCCGTGGTGCAACAGAGAGAGCGGGACCCCAGCAAGGACTCCTTTCTCTGCTCCTCCAGACACTTTTTCCTTTTTCTCCTCCCCAACCTCCAGGATCAGCAGACCCAGGCCAGCAAAGGCTACACTGGGGCGGCCCCCAAACTCTGACCAAGGCGCCAGCAGGAACAAAAGATACAAAGGGAGCCGGTGGCCTTTGTAATCACGATTCCTGCTAGGAAACCACTTCTCGCCTCCTTAGTGTTTCTCTGAGGCTGATTGATACTCTTGGAGCGGGAAACCCATGAGAAAGTCCTTTTCCCTCTCAAAATTGAGAGCTTCCAGTGGGCTCAGCAAATGTGCCAAGACACCCCCCCCAACTTTCCATGGTGAATGAGGGCATTGGGGCAGGAAGCGAGCCTGCCAAGCTCTGTTCTCAGCTTAAGGCTCCCCAGCCAGGCACCAGGCTCCCATGTCACTGCCGGGCTGCTCAGGATTTTCTAAAGGCGGGGGGCTGTGATGAGTATGTGAGAAAAACAAATATTTGTCCCAGGGTTTGGGAAAGAAAGGAAAGGAAGACTGGAAAAAACTCCCCCAGGCAAGCCTGGGAAACCCCCATGGGTCTAGTTGGAAGGGTTTAAAATAGTAAATACGAAATCTAAACTCAGATGGTGCTTTCTCAAAGGAAGCAAACGACTCATTAAGCTGATTCCTTTGTATAGATCACCTTAAAAACAACAAGAAGCAAACTTTCCCCCACAGCTATCTCACTGCCAAATCCCATTTTGGTCACACAGCTGAGCAGACAAGAGCCATGAGCGAGTGGGATCGTTGGCAGGAGGGGGCAGATTTCTTCCTGATTCGCTGGGATAATACTGATAATTCTGTGGCAGGCAGTAGTATTAAGGTTATTGTTGACTCCTTCTGGACCTGCGGTTCCGCCTCAAAATCCTTCCCTGAGGGCTTCCCTGGTGGCGCAGTGGTTGAGAGTCCGCTTGCCGATGCAGGGGACACGGTTCGTGCCCCGGTCCGGGAAGATCCCACATGCCGCGGAGCGGCTGGGCCCGTGAACCATGGCCGCTGAGGCTGCACGTCCGGAGCCTGTGCTCCGCAACGGGAGAGGCCACAACAGTGAGAGGCCCGCATATCGCAAAAAAAAAAAAAAAAAAAAAAAAATCCTTCCCTGAAAAGGGAGCCCAAAGGAAAAGAAAAATGAAAGTAGTGGCCAGATGGTCCAGAGACATCCAACAAGGCAAGTCTGGGGATAAGGAGGAACCAACAAAGGAGGTAAGCAATGCTCCACCACACCAGCCCCACCCAGTTCAAGCTGCCCTGCCCCAATAGGAAACCTAAGCGGGACCTGAAGAAGGGAGACCTTCAAGTACCTCCAAAATCATGGAAACCCCTCCAGAGAGAGGGGTGAGCCCACTGCCTTGTTTATCCAACTTTCACTTGACTTACTCCTGCGCTAGCAGGGGCCACTGGCTAGATGGACACAGCTTAGACAGGCCTGAGATTCCCCATATTCCACTACTCTTCCAGAGGCCTTATGCTGGACAGCACTGCATCCCAGGAACCCTTACATACACTGTATTTCACCCAGTCGATGACACCATCTATGGTAAGATGCACCCTTGTTTTAGAGACCACTAGAAGGAAAAACTGCCACCACTGAGACCATGACACACCATCACCTTTAAGAAGCAGACTGATTTCAGAGATGTCACTACGCCAAAAACAAAAGAAATGAGCATCTTAGGATCAGTGAAATACATTAATAGCTGACACTTCCTGGGAACATAGCCGGTGCCAGGACCCATGCCAAATGCTTCCCATGGATTATCTCCTCACAACTATAATTATCCCCATTTTTCAAATGAGGAAAGCAAGTCTTCAAGAGCTGACCAGTGTGGCCCCAGTGTGGCCAGGATGCTCATTCAGGCCTAGCTGAATCCAGAGCGCAAGCAATTATACTTGTGGGATTCTCCAAACCCCCTAGGATGGATCTTGAAAATAGACATTTTCAGCCCTTATCCCCCCACCTCCCCGAGTTTCTGATTCATTAAGTCTCAAGTGCTATTGATAAAACTGCATTTTATTCAAGCACCCAGGTCATTCTGATGAAGATCGTCCAGGCACCATGCTCGGGAAACCTGAAGGAAGCCTGTACGTACATGTCCATCAGTGTCAGTCCTGGGGTATCAGCAGGGCATAGTGAGTGCCGGCAAACATTGCAGGATTTCTTTGGGGGATAGCTTCTAACTGATGAGGTGTAGTAAATTCAGTGGCCTGTGTCATTTTAAGAATACCTACTCTTAATATTTTGAGAGAATTTCTCTGTCCTGGTAAACTAGCCCATGAGCAACTAAAAAAGCACACTGCCATTCCAAAATCAAGGTCCTACTCAACATCTAGGGACTGGCACAAGTCAAGGGCTGGGGCCAGAACATGTGTCACTTTGGGGTTTCTGCACACAGACAAATTGGGGTCCACTGAGCACAGAGGACTAAAAACAAGGTGTTTCTTTTCAATGCCGTTTTCTTCGGAACCATCCCCCGGGTCCTCAGCACAACTCAGCAGCCCCACAGTAAATGATACAGGCTCCAAAATGTGGGAACAATGAAAATTCTTTGTTAGGAGTGTTAGCGTTTGTTAGAAATGTTGTTTGGCTCATCGGCTGGAACTGCATGGGCCTTGCCTAGGAGGGATATGGGTGTGAATCACAGCTCCACTACGCTAGCCTTCTAACTCTGGAAATCAGTCCAAACCTAAGTGCTCATCTGTAAAATGGGGATTACTAATACCTCCCTTATGTGGTTGTTGAGATAAAATGGGATCTCGGGCTTCAAGCATTTGACACGATACCTGACACCTGTTAAGAATTCAATAGATATGAGTTCCTTTCATTTCCTAAAACTTAAACATACACAGTGTTTTTACATGGACAAAAAATATGTACCCAGGGAAATCAAACAGTAGCAGAATAGCAACTCCAAAAGAGAGCTGATCTCTATTTTCATTGGTAGTTCTTAAAGTTTTCATCCACAGAACAGTTGCTGAGGACACTGGCACTGTATTGCTGGGATCTGCATCTTGGCTATGTGACCTTATGTGAATCTTTACCTTTTCTAACCACACGAAAACCTGGGCAAGACTTTTTGAATTGGGCAAAAACACACCTGGTGTTCTGACTAATACATCCTCGGGGTTACCTCCACCTTGCATCGACAAAGCTATTTTACAATCCTGTATGTTATAGAAAACGTACAGTAATTCAAGTTATTCCTATCCATAGAAATACAGATATTTCCTGTGGAAAGGCAATTGATTATTGCCCGGTGGATATATTGACCACTTCTCATCTGTTTCATCATTCTTTACTGCCGGGTGTATGCTCTGGTCTTTGGATTTTCCTTTGAACTGATTGTAGCATCTTACTGGTTCTCTCATTATTTAATGGGTTAAATAAAAATTTTGACACGCATTTATTTTATATTTGTATGAGAGTCATGATTTTACTTTGTGAAAACGTATCCTTGAACGCTAAGCCTCTGTTTTCTCATCGGTATGATGAAAATAATGTAAATGTCCACTTCATGGCGTGGGAGTGAAGATACATGGGATAATCCATGCAAAGCCCTTAGCACAATGTTTGGTCCATCTTTAGTACTCAATTAGCATTACTAAACAAGCCTATTAAGCTGTCAAAATCAAGTAATGATTAATCCATTGAATGTTCTCATTTTTAAGTTGTTCTCCAACAATTTTTTTCTTAAATATTTATCACCTATTGTTGTGTCTACACTAGTGAGCACTCACAGATCAAATCAATGAATAAATAAACAAGTGGCACATAAATATTAATTTAAAAGTTGGAGGAATATGATTATGATTTCTTCGAGGGCTTGCATTCGGGGAGGATTTCGGGTTTTTGTTTATTTTTTATGGGCACATATACATGCTCTTGGTTGAAATCTTATTTTGCTTACATTTACCACCTGTTCCACTAATAACTTATTTCTAGTGCATACGATGAAAATGGTTGTATTAATATTTCATGGTGTCCCCCAGAGAATACAGTAACTTCCAAATGTTCTACAATGTTCTGGACAACTTTGACAACCACTGATCTAGGGGCTTCATTAGAAGTAGGAGACAGGGAGTCAGAACATCTACTGCTGATAGAATTATTTTATAAGAATGTGATCAGAGGGCTTCCCTGGTGGTGCAGTGGCTGAGAGTCCGCCTGCCGATGTGGGGGACACGGGTTCGTGCCCCGGTCCGGGAAGATCCCACATGCCGCGGAACAGCTGGGCCCGTGAGCGATGGCCGCTGAGCCTGCGCGTCCGGAGCCTGTGCTCCACAACGGGAGAGGCCACGGCGGTGACAGGCCCGCGTACCGCAAAAAAAAAAAAAAAAAAAAAAAAAAAAAAGAATGTGATCAAGTCATTTCGGTTCATCTGGGACCCTTTAGAATAGGGACGACTTGGAGAAAAGCAGAAAAATAAAAAGAACAGCAGCTACCATTTACACAGCACTTAAGTCATCTGTTTATTCATCCAGCAACAAATATTCCACATCCTCAAGAATCTCCCAGTCTAGTAGTGGGAAAGAGGGACAATTTTTAAGAAAGCTTTCCAAACAACAGAGAATATGATGAGCTCCAGAAGGAATGAATAGAGAGACCACATTCTGTGACGACTCTTGAAGGACGAACTGAGTTTGAGAGCTTAACAAGCGGGAGATTGATATTTCAGGCAGAGGAAGGCAAGTACAAAAACCAGAAGGTGTGGAAGGGCCCACCACCAGGGAAGAGCAAGGGCATCTCTGTCCTTGAAATGCTGGGAAACATGACATAGGGCTCGAAAGGTAGCCCAGGACCACATCAGTGATGACCAGCCATTGGAGCCCCATGACCCCCTGAAGAAGGTATCCCAGTCCCTATTTTAAAAGTGAAGAAAATTTAAGACCAGTGAAGTTCGAGGATCTAAGACCATGTGTTTTATAATCACTAGAGCTGGGTTTTTTGAAAGGTATATTTTTCCTCAATATACGGTAAAGACCAAGAACCCTAGAGAGTGAGAAAAGACAACCGAAACCCTAACTTAAGACAAAGTTTGAGAATACATCTCAGTCCTAGAGAAAGGTCCAGTATTTATGGTGAAAAACAAAGAATTGTTCTCTGGCCAGACCCGGATGCCCAAGGCTCCTTCTAGCTGTTGCTTAGCATGGCCTGTGTTAACAAATGAAAGCCTCCATAGAAGCGCCTTGCTGTTTCCTACCCAGCTGTCTTTTGTTTCCCCAAAACTGTTCTTTGCCAGGGAAGCAGCAGCCGCTGGCTCTTTCCCTCCAGCTCTGTCCTCCCCACACTGAACTGTATCTGCATTACCAGGCAGACATCGGGGCTGATACAAAAGAGACATTCCAGAGGCTGGTTGACCTTGGGTCATCCTGAACACTGAATGGGTCACAGACTCAGGCATCCTTGCGAGAGTTTAAGAGGGTTTCCTTGGTGAATCTTTCCATTCTGTGGCCATCAGGGAACATCTCCCCAGCAAGGACAAGATGGCCAAGAGACATCCACAAGTACACACACTGTTCTCTGCAAGTGATGGCCAGCACCTGGGCAGAGCAGCGCGCCAACAGCAGCTGAAGCCATGTGATCTGCGTTACAGGCCTCAGATACATTCACCCCAGCTGCAGAATAAGCACAAATAAAATCTGCCTTTTCTCTGCTTTCATCCTCTCCCCCATCACCATCTGTGAGAGGTCAGTCTGCAGGCTGCCAGACCGGAAACGTTGGTCTCTCCTTGACCAAACTCTAGGCAGGCTCCACTCAATTTTCCTCCCAACGAGACCTTGACCTTTGGACTTTGACTTTGCATTGCCCAGTTTTAGCAAGAATCATATTAAATTGGTTTAGTCAGAATCCCCCACCCTCAGTATCCGATCACTCCGGATATCTGATCAAATTCCACATCCCTCACCATCCCCCAGGTGATACCTGATCACCCTGGCCTGCCTTCAGCAAGAATCCTGTTAGGTCCATTTAGCAGGAATCTCCCCTTATCCCTGATGTTTCCTCTTAGTAATCCACGGATCCCTGCTCCCCCATCCTGCTCACTGACTATCAATTCTCACCTGTCCATGTTATATTCATAACTGAGCTTGGTTCTCTACTGAAGTTTCTTTTCCCCTATAGCCATAGTTCCTGAATAGAAGCTGTTTTTACCACTTAAACTACTGTCCAGCTCTGCGGGGTTTTTTGTTTTTGTTTTTGTTTTTGCGGTATGCAGGCCTCTCACTGTTGTGGCCTCTCCCATTGTGGAGCACAAGCTCTGGACTCGCAGGCTCAGCAGCCATGGCTTATGGGCCCAGCTGCTCCGCGGCATGTGGGATCTTCCCGGACCGGGGCACGAACCCGCGTCCCCTGCATCGGCAGGCGGACTCTCAACCACTGCGCCACCAGGGAAGCCCCCTCTGGGGGTTTTTTTTGACAAGGTTGGTAGAAACATGAGTTCAAGAGTTAACCCCACTCATTCAAGCCATGCCTCCAACTTCCCAATATGGTGGCTGATATCCCATATGCTAATGTTGAGTCTCTTCCTTATTTCCCTCAGCCACTCCCCCTTGAGCACAAGTTGGAAATTCAGGTCAATCCTGTGGCATATTTCCTAGAAATACAATCTTTTATTTGGAAGAGAAGAGTCAGGACTTTGACCTTTGTGATATGTGGTATCCAAAGCCAAGACCTTACCTGACCATGGACATATAAGGAAAGGGACCGAGTTTTGACTCTAAGGGAAGAATCACATAGAATTCAAATAATAACTTTAGAGCATTTGGGAAGCGATGTTGGGGAGGGGAAGCTGGGAGGCTTACAGAAATCTCCTATTAAGGAAAGTATGTTTTATAGTGATGTCCACATATCCTGGGTTGTCCAGGACAGTTCTCCTTTTAAACAGGTTGATTGATGTATCCTGATGTGGGGTTTAGAAGTGGTTTTGCAAAGCGTATCAGCAGGAAGGCTGACCGTAGGCTGGGAGAAGTTTAGTAAATGGGAGTCACCCAGCTTGGAGCACAGGAGAGATGACAATCATTCTTTACTAAAAGAGCCATCACGTTGAAACACTGTGTAACCAAAGAAAAAAATTATGAAACATTGTGTAACCAAAGAAAAATTATGAAACTTCATTGTGTGTTTTACAACCTATTTGTTATTAGTTGCTTTGCTTCTGACATACCAAAAACAATGAATTTCTGCCTGTGTGTTTTAATGTGGGCATTTTAATTACTAGGAAATTTTTATTTGTACGGTGGAAAGAAAAAATAGGATTACTGTACCTAAGGGGCAAAAGTTAGCTTACACTCTTTTTAAAGAATAAATTTGTTTTTGTTGTTTTTTTAATCATAGCAGGAATACTTGTAAATGTCAAAAAAACAGAAACCACTAGAAATCCTAAAGAAGATGATAAGTACCCATAATTCTACCACCCAGACATGAACATGTGGGTGCCTATCCTTCTAGACTTTTCTACTCACATATATCATTTGATGTAAAGAAATGAGAAAGAACTGTTTGTTGCATTGTATAACCTTTTATTTTCTTTAGTTCTTTTTGTGGGTATCTTTCCCCATCAGCAAATATAAAACTATATGATCATTTTTAATGACTTTATACTATTCCACTACATGGTGTGCCAGCATTTTTTCTTCATCCTCTACTGAGAGAAAATTAGGACGTTTCCAATCATGCTGTCTTATAAACATTCCTGGGGCAAACATCCCCGTGCAGAACTCTTTGCTCAGTTGCCTAATTATATTCTTAGGGAAAAAATGCCTGGAAGTGGAATTGCTGAATGGAGCTTTTGCACTTTCTCTAAGGTTGTTGATCCTCTGAAAAATCTCCCCATTTTGCCCTCCCGCAGAAGTTTAAGAAAACACCCATTTCCCACACCCTCACTCACTCTGGGTTTCATAAAATGTTTCAACCCTAGCGTACAAATTTTCAGAAAAGCACATCACAGTTCAGCTTTGTCTTGACCTCCAGCATGACTGGCTAGAAGCCCTGGGATGGGGACGAAATGACCAGATAGAGCCAGGTGCGCTGGGCACACCACGTGAAGCACCTCTCCCCAGGCTTTCTCTTCCAGGGCAGAAAATGAAAAGGCCCAGGGGAATCATCTCTTTTTGTGCCAACTAGAGGTTGGAGGAACTGGGGGAAAGAAGGGGCCAAGGGTGTCACAGGGTTCCTCCTTCACACTCCCAGGTAGGAGGCGTTGTGTTCCACGCCCCCTCCCTGGCCTCCTCCATCCCAAACAACCTCTGCTAGTGAGAGACCCGGAAGAAAGGGAAAAACAAATACAAGGGCAGAAGGGAAGAGCTTGGACCTGCAGGTTAGAAAGGCAGTCCGTTCCCACCAGGGACCCCCCTTTCAGCTGCAAACCGCTGCCTTTGACATTTCAATGCGACCCGGGGGAGGGGAGTAGACGGGGTAGCGAGAGCGGAGGGGCTGCCCAGAGACCTGAATAGGGGCAGGGAGACAAAAAAATCTGCATCTCTTTAATTCTGCCACTTGTTCTTTCTGTCTTTTTTCCTCTCACCAGAATGTGACAGTCAGAGCAAAGGGGTTTCTCTCCCTCTCACTCTTCCTTTTTCTTTTTTTCTTTGACATTTAAAAACAATATACACTTGGGTGCATTAAAAGTTGGAGAGGGGTGGGAGGAGGAGACAAGAGGAAGATTGTTTCTAGAAGAATTGAACCTCAGGAAAGCTGCTTTCATCTTCCTTGGGACTTGTCCAGGCAGCTGGATTCCTTTTTATCGCTTTGGAGGGGAAAAGTGAAAAGACTTGGATTTTGCAAACAAAAAAGTAAATTCTAACCCTATCTAGTGAATGTGCTCTCTCGTGGCGGAGGGAATCGCTTATTCCTTGGAAAGGATCTTAGAGGACTAAGGAAGGGTGTTCTCACAAAGCTAACCTCAGAGATCAATAGCATCAATACCTCGGAGTGGGGTTTAGGGTTAAGGTGGGGTAAGAGCCAGGCTTGCCTCTCCCCACCTGTCCCTGAGGCTGAATCGCTCCGACCCCACCATCAGGCCAGAGAATACTGCCTGGGAATCTGGAACCTGGGCTCCAGCCTCGGCCTCTGGGAACACCCCTGGATGGAGCAGAAGACACTTAACAATCGAGTTTGTCTCTTCCAATTCTATCCCTCCTCTCCCCAGTTTGCAGATGAGAAAAGTGAGGTCCAGGAAGCTGAAGGATGATAAACTCACAGAGCTGGGGGAACCAGGCCCAGAACTCAAGTCCTTTCTCTTCCAGTGCAAGGAGCACCCCCATCTCACTGCCGCCTCCCACTAGTGTTAAAAGAGATGGAGTCGCATCTCTAAGTCACAGAGTCACCAGCAGCAGTGGCTTTCTCCACCCACGACAGAACAAAAATAGCAGGGAAATCAAGTGAAGTGTTCCCCTGGCAGAGGAATATCACTCCCACTGGAGCAGGAAATGGGCAGGCTTGAAATTGAGGGAGAAGGACCATGTTTTCACTCTGAAGTCCTCAAGGACTTTGGGTGGCTGAGGCTGAAGAGGTCTCCGACCCACCAGATACCCTGAAGACATCTGAGGGGAAATGGCCTCGAGAGTTGGGTACAAGGAGCCAGGACCATCAAGGACCCAGGCCTGAAGCAAAGCTGCACAGGTGTGATGGAGAAGGCGGCCTCTGCCCAGCTCTCCCATACCTGCACAGGCAGTGCCCACCTCGGCCACATGGCACCTCCCTAATGAAGACAGGACCAGGCTGCCCTGGCCAAGGGCATGGCAGAAGAAGTTTCTCCAGTTAACCAAAGGGGAATGCGAGCCCATCACCATGCATATTAAAAAAGATGTGAGGGCTTCCCTGGTGGTGCAGTGGTTGAGAGTCCGCCTGCCAATGCAGGGGACACGGGTTCATGCCCTGGTCCGGGAGGATCCCACATGCCGCAGAGCAGCTGGGCCCGTGAGCCATGGCCGCTGAGCCTGCTCATCCGGAGCCTGTGCTCCGCAACGGGAGAGGCCACAACAGTGAGGGGCCCGCGTACCGCAAAAAAAAAAAAAACAAAAAAAAAAACATGCGACCTTATTCTGTACCCCAGGCTGGTGAAGCGAGACATATGGATTATATCAGTTAACGTCTAGACCCTCATCACAGCCTTTTAAATCCCTTTAGCCTCTACGTATGACCAGAAAGGACTAGACTGAATTAAAAATAACCTTTCCGGGCTTCCCTGGTGGCGCAGTGGTTGAGAGTCCGCCTGCCGATGCAGGGGACACGGGTTCGTGCCCCGGTCTGGGAGGATCCCACATGCCGCGGAGCGGCTGGGCCCGTGAGCCATGGCCACTGAGCCTGTGTTCCGGAGCCTGTGCTCCGCAGGGGGAGAGGCCACAACAGTGAGAGGCCCGCCTACCGCAAAAAAAAAAAAAAAAAAAAAAAAAAAAAAATAACCTTTCCTACAGTAGAAAATATTACGTAATGGAATAGACCTTTTTTAAAAATAAACTTTTAATTTTAGAATGGTTTTGGATTGTTTTTTAATTGTCAGCGGTAGAGTTCCCATGTATCCCTCACCCAGTTTCCTCTATTTTTTTTTTTGCGGTACGCGGGCCTCTCACTGGTGTGGCCTCTCCCGTTGTGGAGCACAGGCTCCGGACGCACAGGCTCAGCGGCCATGGCTCACGGGCCCAGCCGCTCCACGGCATGTGGGATCTTCCTAGACCGGGGCATGAACCCATGTCCCCTGCATTGGTAGGCGGACTCTCAACCACTGCGCCACCAGGGAAGCCCCTCCTCTATTATTAACATCTTACATTAGATGTTAATACATTTGTTACAATTGAATGAACCACTGTCAATGCATATTGTTAACTAAAGTCCTTAACTTTATTCAGATGCCCTTAGTTTTTCACCTAATGTCCTCCTTCTGTTCCAGGATCCCATCCAGAACCCCACATCCCACTTAGATATCCCATCTCCTCAGGCTCCTCTTGGCACTGACAGTTTCTCAGATTTTCCTTGTTTTTCATGACCTTGACAGATTTGAGCAGTACTGATCAGGAATTTTGTGGAATGTACCTCAACTGGGATTTCTTTATGTTTTTCTCATAATTTACCTAGGATTATGTGTCTTGGGAAGAAGATCTCAGAGGTAAAGTGCCATTCTCACCCAATCATAGTCAGGGTATCCACTGTCAACATGACTTATCACTGTTGATGTTGACCTTGGTCACTGGGCTGAGGGAGTGCTTGTCAGATTTCACCACTGTGAAGTTACTCTTTTTTCCTCTCCTTCCACATTATCTTCTTTGGAAAGATATCACTATGCACAGCCTACTCTAAGGAGTAGGATGATATGTTCCACCTCGTTAAGAACAGAGTATCTACATGCATTATTTGGAATTCTTCCTCGTGGAAGATCTGGAACAGATCACTTGTTAAGTGTAGACTGAAATTACTAGTTTAGCATCTGCATTTTAAAGAAATAGGTGATACGGTATATCAGGGGGCCTCAAATTGTGTTCTGCAAAGCTGTAGGGTCCCAGGGAGGAATTGGAAGGGCTTCGGGAGAAATGAGGCAGTGAGTAGGGTTCCAGTCTCTGATTTCATTGCACGAGGTAGCCCCACTATTATCAGATCTTATTCTGAGTATCCATATAACAGATTTGGGGGAAAATCATTTTACTTATTTTTTTAAAAAGCTTGAAACACTCTGAAAGAGAAGACGTTTTGGCCTTGGTTGACTGTGACAAACCCCTAACTTCTGACAACCTTACGCCAAGGTTACAAATGACTCAATTAGATCCCATTTTTAAAAAGGGAAAAAAAAATATTCTGTAGGAAAACTCCCCCCCCACCCCACCCCCGCCACTTTTCCCTAGGGAAAATACTGGGTCAAAGAGAAGATCATCTTCAGGTATGAAACCTGCAAGTACAGATGAACCACTAAACAGAAGTGAACTTGAAGAGCTGGCTCTCTAACTAGTCCTCAGATGTGTCACCCCATTTCCTTATTGAATCAGGTGACACGAATGGCCTAAAGTCCTACATGTGCAAGAGGTGAAAACTCCACCTCTCCCCCTTATTCAGAAGTTTCACATCTGTATTCGAGGTACCCGTAGTCACCAGGCAACAGTAATCCCTCCCAATTACCAGCCAACACAATTGTCTGAAGTGCTGGATTTAAGATCATGCAGCCCCAGAAGCCAGCTGAGTGTTTTCCTGAGAATTACCTCTCCCTTCTCTTTCTTAAAACAAGACTCGATATTGCCCCCAGTTAAGAGTGATCGGGTCCCAGTTTTCCTGTCTACAGAGAAATAACCCTTCCACATTCCTGTTTTTTAATTGATCATCTGGGGAGTGATCAGCCGAATACACTAGAACCCAGCCACCCTTGGGGAGGGAGTCAACGTGGTTTACTGGAAAGACCTGTGCTTGGCAGCCAGATTGAAGTTTTAATGCCAGTGCTGTTCCTTACTAATTGTGTGAACTTGAGCAAGTAACTTGACTCCTGAGCCCTGGTTTCTGTGTGTCGAATGGCAGTGGTAACACCCACTTCCCAAGGCAGTTGAGGAGTGACATGCCCACCGAGTCTGGCCTTACATGAGTGCTAAGTACATGACAGCTACTGATATGTTTAAAGTTTGGGGAAGTTCTTTCTAAATGTATCATTCTACAGAAACTGCTTCTTCTTCATAAAAATTCCAAAGCACCATTCAAGGAGAGGACAGCTGGTACTCTCACCCTATAGTGGAAAATAGGTCATAGACTACAGGCAGACCTCAGAGATACTGCAGGTTCAGTTCCAGACCACAGTAATAAAGCAAATATCACAATAAAGCGAGCCACAAGGATTTTTTGCATATAAAGTTATGTTAACACTATACTGTGATCTATTAAGTGTGCAATAGCATTACATAATCTATTAAATGTGCAAAAGAACAATGTACATATCTTAATTTTAAAAATACTTTATTGCTAAAAAAATGCCAAATCAATTACAATAGTAACATCAAAAAATCATTGATCACAGATCACCATAAGAAATACAATAATAATAAAAAAGTTTGAAATATTTCAAGAATTACCAAAATGTGACACAGAGACAGGAAGTGAACAAATGCTGTTGGAAAATTGGTGCCCATAGACTTGCTCCATGCAAGGTTGCTGCAAACCTTCAATTTGTAAAAAAAAAAAAAAAAAATGCAGTATCTGCGAAGCACAATAAAATGAAGTATGCCTGTAATGTCTTCCATTAGGGGCTATTTTCTTAGGAAACTAATGAGCTATAGAGGGAGGCACTGGGAGAACTTACCAGGAAGAGGTTGCATCTTTAAAGAGAGCCTTTGCACAGCATTTACAGTGTATCCAGACAACAATCCAGACAATGATTCTAAGCCCTTTACACTCATGAACTCACTTAATCCTCCCAACAACTCTACTCAGTAGAGACTATTATTACTATTATGTGTTTTCACGTAATAATTTGGGAAGTAATTAGTAATAATAGTTTGGGAAGCTGACCCTCACAGTGGTTAAGTAATTTTCCCTAACCCAGCTAGTGATGGGGCTCAATTCCAACCCAGACCTTCTGACTTCATAGCCCATTCTCAGAATCACTACTCTTTTCTGAGCATGTGGGAAAGTCATCTTCCTGTGCACGTGGATGTGCTCCTTCAGGAAGGAGAGCTGTGTGGACCAGACCAGATTTGTAACAGGAAGAGACTGGGGCTGGTTTGAGCAGAAAAGAAACTTCTTAAAAGAATCTGAAACAAAGTATTTTTCAAATGCATCACATACAGAAAATGGCTGGAAAAGGGAGTGACTCTTGTCAGAAATGGAAAGACATAAAGTATTTTTAGGAATTGTAGAATCTTCAATAAGGGGCAGCTATTAGATGATGTTAAAGAATTGTTTTTAATTCTCTTAAGAGTGACAAGGGAATTATGGACTTATAGAATGTGCTTCCTCTTAGGGGACACGAGCTGAAGTATTTAGATGTGAAGTGTCATGATGTGGGCAACTTAGGTTCAGATGGTTCAACAAATCTGTTTATGTGTGTGGAGAGAGTTTGTGCACACAAAGATGGAAAATGTTGAAACATTGTTGACTCTGAAGAAATATACATGGTTTTCAATGTATTCTTTCAATTTCCTTGTAACTGGAAATGTTTCAACATTAGAATTTGGAGGAAAAACTTACACTGTGTGAATGGATCAACACTCCCAGTCCCAATACAGAAGCCCGCAGGAGGGCAGTGGGATGGGTGGTGATAGGAACTCTGTCACAGCCAGTGCAGCTTGGCTTCTGCCACCAACCCCACCAGCCCTGGTCACCTGTCATGGCCACTAGCACCCCCGTCATTTCAGGCCCGAGAACCCGCATTTATCACAGCCACATCCCAGAGAGCATTCCTCCTGGACCAGTCCCAGTCCCAGTTCAGACTCTGGGGCAAGCGTGCCTGATGGTTTTCTGCTCCCCGGATACAGGGAAGCCAAGAAAGGAGTATGAGCCGTTTTCGCTTCTGTGATGGGAGACAGAGCCTGCCCTGCTTCCCGGTCCCATGGGGTGGAGAATTCCCCAAACAGAAAAAGCTTCAGCAGTTGGGTGGCCAAAAAATACCACAGATATCCCATCACAGGGAATCTAGTGTGCATCCCTTTTGTCTTGGTTCCTGAGAGTTCAGAGTTTAATGTTTTTGCTAAGGCCTTAGTTGAGGATTTTGATAGTTATCCTTACTACCATTTGGTTCTTGTTCTCATATCTTCGGTTTTTTTTTTTTAATCATCTTTTTATTGTGTTTCTACCTGTAATTGTTAGCCAGCCCCAATTTCCCACCTTTTTTTCTTTTCGTAATTAGGTAAGTTATCAAAGTGAATGCATGATCAAATTAGTAAGGTATAGACTAGGAGGAAGGAGGAAGCTGAGTCACCAAGCCTGGGCGTCCACCTCTGCCAACCAACAATGGCTCTGAATACAGAGCCCTAAGCTCCCTTCTCCTGATCTTAACTCAACTAGTTTCCTCCATTATTTAATCCAAAACTGGAGCTGAGTCCTCGGCCCCTCTGAGCCCCACTTTCCTCTTAGGTGACTCTATTAAAAGTTTACTTGGGGCTTCCCTGGTGGCGCAGTGGTTGAGAGTCCGCCTGCCGATGCAGGGGACACGGGTTCGTACCCCGGTCTGGGAAGATCCCACATGTCGCGGAGTGGCTGGGCCTGTGAGCCATGGCCGCTGAGCCTGCATGTCCAGAGCCTGTGCTCCGCAACGGGAGAGCCCACAACAGTGAGAGGCCCGCGTAACGCAAAAAAAAAAAAAAAGTTTACATGCATTAAGCACTTACTATGGACTAGAGGCTTTCTGAGACATATTTAATTTCTTTCTCATACCACCACCTATGAGGTGGGTACTAATTTGAAAAACAATCTCAGAGAGGCTGGGGTGGAAATGGGAGTGGCACCGCTCACACTTACCTCTCATGACCCG
The DNA here is from genome assembly GCF_949752795.1 of Hyperoodon ampullatus. NCBI lineage: Eukaryota > Metazoa > Chordata > Mammalia > Artiodactyla > Ziphiidae > Hyperoodon > Hyperoodon ampullatus. The sequence goes on from NC_136916.1 coordinate 80,324,762, forward strand.
CTAGCAAAATTTTTGCTCCTGTTCACACAACTTTATGCTCTGCTGGCCTAGAGGTCTTAGTTCCAGAGCAAGGAATGCTTTCATCAGGAGACACAACAATGATTCCACTGAACTGGAAGTTAAGACAGCCACCAAACTGCTTTGTTTTCTTCATATGCCTCTGAATCAACAGGCAAAGCAGGAAGCTATGGTGTTGGCTTGTTTAATCCCAACTACTCCACAATGGAGATAAGGAAGAGTATGGAGGATAGGAGATCCCTTAGGGCACTTCTTACAATTACCATGCCCTGTGATTAAGGTCAACCAAATCCAGGAACAGACCCTTCAGGAATGAAGGTTTGGGTCACCCTACCAGGTAAGGAATCATGACCAAGTGCAGTGCTTGTTGAGGGCAAAGGGAATACAGAATGGATAGTGGAAGATAGTCATAAATATCAGCTACAACCACATGACCTGATATGGCAGCTAGAACAGCAATTGTCATGAATATTTCCACCTTATTTTGTCATAAATACATTTGTGTGTCTATACTAATATCTTAAGATATTAAGCAAATATCTTTGTTTTCTTTCCTCTCTTATTCCCTTATATGTAACCTACGGTATATTGACGTTGTATCAGTACTTAAGGATTGTCAGTTTTACTTCATAGTATTCAAGGTGAGTAAATAGGGTATCAGGAGAGTAAACATCACTCAAGGACTTTACCTCCTCTTTTGGGGAAGGGATTAGTGCATTTTCAGTTGCACCAGTATAGTTGTATCATGTTAGGTGGAAGTATAACCACTTTACTGCCTTTATTTGGAGATTACGTATGGTTTAGGAGATGTTGTATAGGTGTCAAGTTGACAAGGGGTGGACTTGTGGTGGTTTATTTTATGTGTCAACTTGACTGGGCTAAGGGATGCCCAGATAGCTAGTAAAATATTATTTCTGGGTGTAGTCTGTAAAGGTGTCTCAGGAGGGCATTAGCTTTTGAATTAGTATCTGAGTAAAGAAGACCCACTCTCACGAATGTGGGTAGGCCCAACCAATCCCAAGGTTAGAGCAAAATGGTGGAGGAAGGGGGATCTCTCTCTCTCTCTCTCTCTCTCTCTCTCTCTCTCTCTCTCATAGAGCTACAATGTCCATCTTCTCCTGTCCTGGGATATTGAAGTTCCTGGTTCTCAGGCCTTCAGACTCTGAAGACTGCCACTGGCTTTCTTGGGTCTCCAGCCTGCAGGTGGCAGATCATGAGCCTTCTCAGCCTCCATAACCAAGAGAGTCAATCCCTATGACAAATCTCCTCTTACATAGACATATAGAGATCTATCTGATTGGTTCAGTTTCCCTGGAGAACCGTGACTAATACAATGGGCCAGAAGCTTTATGACCATTATTTAATTTTTTTTCTCATACCACCACCTATGAGGTAAGAACTAATTTTATCCCCATTTTAAAAATGAGAAAATCTCAGAGAAGTTGAAGGCCTTGTCCATGCTATATGATGAGCAAACAGGAGTGCAAGGACTCAAGTTGGTCTGACTCCAAAGCCCACGCGTACTTCCAATCCAGGTCCCCGTTACCAGAGCGAGGCCTTAATGAAATATGGCAGTGCCAGTGTCAGTGCCAGCCACCTGGAGAGTCTTGGTGGCCCTTAGGCTCTACCTCCCTGCTCTCTGTTCAAGACCTTCTCCTGCAAACTCCTCCAACTTGATAAAGTCCTGGCTCTAAACCCATATGACAGAGTGAGGTATCAGAAACCTTTCAGTTGTTTGGGAAGTCCCAATTACACAGAGATTATCTCAGGGTTTTTTATGAGCTCAATGGACACCCTAAAACTAATCACCCCTCTACCAAAAGGTGAAATCTTAATGGCATTTCTATTTCTTCCTTTCTTTTCTTTTCTTTTTTTTTTTTTTTTTGTCTGTTGACATTTGTATTCCAAAGTTGGACTATCACTACTTCTGGTGTCCTAGAATTTTTTCTCTGGCTTTTCATAGCAAATTCCTTCTACCTAGGAATGCTCAACATCACTAATTATTAGAGAAATGCAAATCAAAACTACAATGAGGTATCACCTCACACCATTTAGAATGGGCATCATCAGAAAATCTATAAACAACAAATGCTAGAGAGGGTGTGGAGAAAAGGGAACCCTCTTGCACTGTTGGTGGGAATATAAATTGATACAGCCACTATGGAGAACAGTATGGAGCTTCCTTAAAAAACAAAAATAGAACTACCATACGACCCAGCAATCCCACTACTGGGCATATACCCTGAGAAAACCATAATTCAAAAAGAGTCATGTACCACAATGTTCATTGCAGCTCTATTTACAATAGCCAGGACATGGACGCAACCTAAGTGTCCATCAACAGATGAATGGATAAAGAAGATGTGGCACATATATACAATGGAATATTACTCAGCCATAAAAAGAAACGAAATTGAGTTATTTGTAGTGAGGTGGATGGGCCTAGAGTCTGTCATACAGAGTGAAGTAAGTCAGAAAGAGAAAGACAAATACCATATGCTAACACATGTATATGGAATCTTAAAAAAAAAAATGGTCGGGCTTCCCTGGTGGCGCAGTGGTTGAGAGTCCACCTGCCGATGCAGGGGACGCGGGTTCGTGCCCCAATCCGGGAGGATCCCACATGCCGCGGAGCGGCTGGGCCCATGAGCCATGGCTGCCGGGCTTGTGCGTCCGGAGCCTGTGCTCTGTAATGAGAGAGGCCACAGCAGTGAGAGGCCCGTGTACCGCGCAAAAAAAAAAAAAAAAAAAAAAGGTCATAAAGAACCTAAGGGCAAGACAGCGATAAAGACACAGACCTACTAGAGAATGGACTTGAGGATATGGGGAGGGGGAAGGGTAAGCTGGGACAAAGTGAGAGAGTGGCATGGACATATATACACTACCAAACGTAAAATAGATAGCTAGTGGGAAGCAGCCGTATAGCACAGGAAAATCAGCTCGGTGCTTTGTGACCACCTAGAGGGGTGGTGGGATAGGGAGGGTGGGAGGGAGGGACATGCAAGAGGGAAGAGATATGGGAACCTATGTATATGTATAACTGATTCACTTTGTTATAAAGCAGAAACTAACACACCATTGTAAAGCAATTATACTCCAATAAAGATGTTTTTAAAAAAAATTCCTTCTACCTTTAAAACTCTAGTGAAGAGGACTCTTGTACAAAATGTTCTTTTTTTCCAGCAAGAGAAGAAAGAAAATTGGGTTGTGCTACCTTTCCAGCCCCTACCATCCTCCTCGTCCTGCCAGATGACCTTCCCAAACCCCAGATCTGCACATGCCTTTCTCTGCTTTATGCCCTTCAAGGATCCTGCCCTCATGGAGCTGGAAATGGGTCAAGAGGCTGGGCATCATTCATTTGGTGCACAAGGATCATTCGGCATTTACTCTGCATCAGGCACTGTGCTTTCCTGAATGGGCTGTGTCTCCTTCTGCCTTTTTTCTTTATTTGCATATGTGGTTCCCCCTGCTCTGTTTTGCCTTCCTTGCTCGTGCTCATCCTCCAGACTTATGCCAGGTGTCACTCTTCTCCTTGAACCAGAGTCTGGCTGAGATGCCCCACCCAGCCCACACCCACCACCCTGGCCCTGAGCCGAAGCCTCATCCTGCTTTACATCAGCCTTTATCCGCTTGTCTTGTTCTGCCACTGAAGTCCTGGATCTGGTTCTATTCAGGTCTTGAACCTGAAGCTTGTGCCATGACTGGGCTGGAGTAGATGTTCCCTACGTGGTTCTCTGAGTGAGTCCCTCTTCCCCAGCTGTTTAGCTGGGAGACCTTGGGCAAGGTATTTATTTATGCTCTTGAAGTCTCAACGGTCACACTTTAAACTGGGTACAATAACGGCTCCGCACCAGATGGTCTAAATGAGGACAAAACAAGGCAGTGCCGCGAGGTACTCCCGGGACTGGCAACAACCTGGCTCAATACAGGTTAGCAATTCTCATTAGCTATTTTCATATCTCGCTGAGGAGCTCAGAAAAGGACCATGTGAGCTATGGAAGAAGGAGTAAAAAGGCTCCAGTGCCTGACACTGAAAGGTGGGAGTTTGCAGCAGCCCTGTCTAGGAGAGAACGGGTCAGAATACCCAGCCAAGCATCCAGCACAGCAGGAAAGCGCTGTCAGCCAGCCCAGAGGGACAGCAAGGCTGCTCCCAGGGGACCCTGCACTTTGACTGAAGGTTACAGGTTGATGATGTTGCTTTAGCCACTCCTCCTCCCCAAAGGCATCAGGGGACAAGCAGGGCCCGTGACACCCTCCCCCCAGCTCAGGTCCAGCCCCATTGGCTCTGGCCCTGCACTGCACCTCCAGAGCTATCAGGCTCTGACACGAGGTCAGAAGCTGCAGATGGCAGGATGGTTAAAGAAAGGAGGGTCGGGCCTCCCTGGTGGCGCAGTGGTTGAGAGTCCGCCTGCCGAAGCAGGGGATACGGGTTCGTGCCCCAGTCCGGGAGGATCCCATATGCCGCGGAGCAGCTGGGCCCATGAGCCATGGCCGCTGAGCCTGCGCATCCGGAGCCTGTGCTCCGCAACGGGAGAGGCCACAACAGTGAGAGGCCCGCGTACTGCAAAAATAAAAATAAAAATAAAGGTGACACAATAACCGATAACTGCTCATCAAAACAGATTTTTTATTAGTTTTGAATTAAGAAAAGGAGATTTCTTTTTGGAGAGAGTAGCTATAGGCAGAAAGGACTAGCTGTGGGATTCAAAGACTGGAAAACACCCAGGCCCGGGTGGCTTAAAGTCTTCAAATTGATCCTGAGTTAATAGCTGAGCCAGGAAATGTTGAAAAAGTGTGTCTTCAGGGAAGCCCTAGATGTTCAAAACCAAGGACTGGAATAAAACCCAAAATGAAACCCATCTAGCAAATTCCCTCCCCAGTTGGCCGACACACATATCTGGACATGCCCAGCCACCATCCTCCCTGTGAAACTGACACGGTCAGATGTCATGCTAGCAGAAGACTTTAATTGAAGCTGAGTTACATTAATTACATCATTTCGCTGTCCAAGGTTAATTCCCCCGAGGTTACATCATGAAACCAGGGCATTACAAAGGATTAAGGACCAAAGGAAGGTAGATGTGAATAAGGTTTCCATATGGCCATGACTCATGTCTAGTGGTTGTGTCCCAAATGTGGGTGCTCATGACTCACCCCTACTATCAGCACCAGCTCCGTGTGGCCTCCACACATGTGGATCTCTGACCCTGCCGCCTGCTGCTGAGAACACTGAAGGCCCCTGGTTTAGTCAGGAGCGAGGGAAGCCACAGATAGGACTCACATCCCAAATGGCGCCTCTCAAGGTCTGTGCTTATTCTGCAAAACTTCGAGACCACCTGAGTTCAGTGTTGCCCCCCAAAATGGTGCTGCCTGGGACGCTAATGGGTGCTATGTGGAAAACACAGGGTTTAGGGGCCAAACATATTTGGGAAGGGGATTGATCAATGGGGTCCCTCACTGAAAGCCTGCTTGGGGCCCTCAACCTGCTAATGAGCACCGTGAATGCCCACGAAGGCAATAGACTATGCAGCATGTCTTAAAGTTGGCTCACCAGGGAACCCTTTTTGAAGGAGAATGCGTGGGGTTAGTACCCTGAAGAACACGCTTCATAAAACCCTTTTTAGTTATAGTGTCTCCTTTCACCATTCCCCCCTTGTCACAAAGACAGAGCAGCCTCTGGACATTTGTGTTTCTAACATGGTACACTGACCTTCATCCCAACCACTGGCACATTCTGCAGTAGTTTTCCCCTCATTCCCACACATAGGTCAACATGCTTTGGCTTCCACTGGAGAACTGATAAGCCATGCAGCATGGCGATGCTGAGAGGGACCCCTGGGATTGTTGATTCTGATATAACCATTGAGGAAAGGATGGCCCATGGAGCAGAAGCAACCAGCTGATGGGGAGACAGCTAGAGAGAGGCAGAGCCAAGACTGGGCCTCCGTTGTCCTGAGTCTCAGTCCATAATAACGGGAATCGCTTCTCAGGTACAAATAAATGTACTTCCTAGTTAATTAGCCAATGAGTTACTACAGTTACTAATTACTAGGTTACTCAATTGAAGAGTCATTCTTTGATCAATGGACTACTAAATAGGTCTAGCAACAGAGGAAGCAGCAACACTCAAGTGGTGGGGCAGTGCCAGGAGTTAGCAGATGACAGGTTATTCTTTTCAAAGCCTCCATAAAAATCCTGGGCAACCTAGAATTTACTATATTATTATTTGATCTATTTGAGGATCTTTTCCCTGAATCAGAATTCTTAGTTGCAGTCAACAGAATCCACTCTAGCCAGTTTAAGCCAGAAGATGATTAGTAAAAAATATTAGATAGTTTATGTTATCCCCAGAAGGAGCAGAAAATGATTGGATGTGACCCAAACAGGGATAACAGAACGAGGAGAAACACCCAACCTCTCCATGGGTCTGTTCTAGGGAAACTCCACTGCATCTACCACCTACCGCTTGACACTTGCAATGCTAGGCTGGATGCTAAAAACTCACAGTGACCCTAGAAGAACAGATACCTTGACCACATGTTTGTCAGAATACCTGCATAAGCTCACCACCTCCCCTTGCTCCCTTCAGCATCTGGATCTCAAGCAGATGCATCTGTTAGGCCAAGCTAGGTCACATGCATTGCTCTGTTTTATAGACTAAGTTGTGCCCCACCCCCAAATTCATGTGTAGAAGTCTTAACCCCACCATGTGACTGCATTTGAAGATAGTGCATTAAAAGAGCTAATTGAGATTAAATGAGGTCATAATGGTAGGGTCCTAATACAACATGACTGTTGTCCTTAAAAGATGAAGAAGAGACACCAGCGCCATGCGAGGACATGGCTGGAAGGCTGCCATCTGCGAGCCAAGGAGAGATGCCTCAGAAGAAACCAAACATGCTGACCCCTTGGTCTCGTTCCTCCAGCCTCCACAACTATAAATAAATACATTTCTGTCATTTCAGCTACCCAGTCTGTGGGATTTTGTTATAGCAGCCCTTATAAATTAATACACCTGCAATCAAGGGAGCCTGGGAAACAGAGTTTGTAGCTTTTCAGGCCCAAGAATACAAAGAGGAAAATGAGAACAGCCAATCACAGAATCCACCACTTTAGCTAAACAACAGACTCTCAACTAAGATCATAGATGTATGAATGAAACACATCTAGCAAACTCCCTTCCCAACTGGTGGACACACATGCCTGGACAAGCCCAGCCACCATCCCCTCTGTGAAATCGACATGGTCAGGTATCATGCTATGGGCTTCTCCCAGATTCACCCAAACTTCCCTCCCACCATGATCCTGCTGCCTCCCACCTGGACCATGACCATTGCTGGGTCCCCACCAGGCCAAGACTCCTTAGCACCATCAGCTAGACTATGCCACACATGCATCTCCTCTCACCTACTGAACAGAACTCTGTTTCCTGCCATGTTTCACAGATAGAAACACATCCAAAGAAGCAATTAAAATACCAGTAGACCACACACACACACACACACACACACACATTGAAATAAAGCCTCTCACCCCGCAAAAATAAAATAAAATAATAAAATAAAATGTCAGTAGAAATAGAACATGAGAACCAAAGAACTGAGAAACACAAGTAGTCCAGCCATTTGCTTCAATGTTTCCTGGAAAACATGATATAAAGGAAGTCAGATGTGTTGTGTAAATTTCATTAATGGAGAAGATAACTACGAACTTCTCAAGGCAAATTGGTTTTTCTCCAGTTCTACATTAAGAAATGACTCCTGTAGGAGTTCATGTAGGGGAAATGAGAGACACAAGGGACCAAGGGCTCAGCAGTATTACTCACTAAAGATGCAACAGCAGATTTTATATGGGTTTCTTCCCTCTAAGTTGCAATTTAGAGAAGCACCATTCCCAACAGACTCACTTTTCTTAAATCTGCATTATGTTACTTCACTGCCCAGAACAAATGCTGTCTCTCTTTTCCCTACCACTTCTGAGTGAGTATCTCTAGTCTGGCTCCCAGGCTTTCTCCATCCATGGAAACTCTCTCTCCAGCACTCCCTGGCATGCCCTCCATCTCCTCCCCACCTCTCGCTAGAAAGTTGTCACCTTTCCTCCTTCTGACCTACCCACATCCTGAGGATCCTGCAAGGAGAGAGACAGCATGAAAAGGAAGAAGAGAGAGTCAAGTGGAGAAGGGGTCAGGGAGGAAGAGAAGGAAGGAAGGAGGAAAGGGGGCAGCGAGAGAAGGGAGGGAGGGAGGGAGGACACCAGGAGACTCCAGCGCCATGGTCTCCACCAGACAGGGTCACGTGAAGGCTCAGTCCAAGTTCCACCACTTCCCTGAAATTTCTCTTCCCACTTCAGGCAGGAGGATTTCACGGTGCCCTCCCTTGCCCTGAACTGCTGCTGCCTGGCAAGTTAGCACCGTGTTCCTCCCCAGACATGCCCTCTGGCACCTTAGGCTCTGGCAATACCGAGAACCAAGAACTTGACGTTCCTCCAAGCATACCATGGCAACCAACCCAGTATTCATTCTCTCCTCTTCCTTAATAACAGACCTTGGGATTTATTCAGGGCTGCAATGTGCTCAGCTTAAAGACTATATTTTACTGCCTCCCTGGAATCCAGGCAGAGACTAAGAAGTCTGTTTCAAGGGGGCTTATTGAGATGGAAGGAATAACTTTTGCCCCTTTCCCCTTTTCCTTCTCTCTGCTTGGAACACAGACATCCTGGCTGGAGCTCCAGCAGCCATCTTGTAACCTTGAGGATAGAAGTCACATGCCAAGGATGGCCAAAGCAGAGAGTGAGAATTCACCTCCATACCAGCCCTGAATTGCCTGCTTTTGGATTTCTTCATGGAAGAGAAGTAAGCCTTCATTCATTTTAAGCCACTTTGGTTTTCTCTTTTAGATGGCTAAACCAAAATCGGATACAACAGCCATGCGGTTTCATGCCACTGAGCCTTTGCATGACTGTTCTCTCTGTCAAGAACTCTTTCCCTCCAGTTCTCCACCTGGTGAACCAGTAGTCATGTTTGAAGCCTCCAATGAAGCATCCCTCTCTGTGTGGAACCCCTTCTAATTGACCCCTCAGGCAGCTACATATATTTGTTTAATAAATATTCAAAGAATTTTTGAATAATTAATGAATGAAAACTTCTGAGAATGGATGAAAAATGAATTGCTTGCATAAAACTGACAATATTCTCTGTTCCAGAACACTGTCTCCTCCTCAACCTCAACTCTTAGGGGGTCTTCTTTGGTCCCAGGGTCCCAAGGGATAATGTAGCATAAACAGGCAGTTGTCAGGGATTCTAGTCAATGTTGGACATGCTGTATGACACAATTCCCACGAAGGACAAAAAAATAATAGCAAGAGAGAAAAAAGAAGTAAAAACATGTTTGTGAGAGTTGAAAGAAACATCGAACATTTTTTAGATTTTTTTCCCCTACATTAGAATTGGTTTCACCCCAAAATGGCTTTCATGCTGGGCTGAGCAGCCCAGAATACCAAATGGGGAGGACATGCATAAATTCCATGTGAGAACTGGGTGATGAGAAGTCCCCAAACTACCAAAGCAGGTGATGGGAATTGCTGCTCCCTCCAGAAATACTTTGTAGCCAGCACTGGCAAAAAAAAAGGAATGTCTATCTCAGCAAATGAACAAATATTCAGCTAAGCAGGGACCACAACAAACTTTTCTGAGGACCTAATTGTGCTGGGCAGAGACTGGGTGCTGGGGGTTCCAGAATAGCCACAAGGCAACTCTATCCTCAAGTCCTGTTATCAGACCCCAGAAGTGGGAGCCCACATCCTCTTTATCATCTTTGCTATTGCCATCAGCATCCTCCTCCAGGCCAAGGCTGTTATTCCTTGAGAATTCACAGCCCAAGGGATAAGACTAATCTATTGATATAAGCAGATGTTTGTAAGGCAATGTGATCAATGCAATGATAGAAGTTTGTATGTGATGAAGTAGTGAGGAGGAGAGAGTGATTACCTGGGAAGATCAGGAAAGGTGTAACCAAGAAGGAGATATTGAGCAAGGTTTTGAAGGATAAATAGGATTTTGCCAACCTTAAGCTAAGACACTGGGAAATTCTTTTGTCTCCAGAAGTCTTTAAATATGGTTCTGTATGATGGACCCTAATATTTGAACTAATTCCTCAGGAAGATAGCTTAGAGCAGCACTTTTCAAACATGAATGTGCTTATGAGTCACTTGGAAATCTTGCTAACAAAAGTCTCAGCTGAGTCTTAAGAATTTGCAGTCTGACAGTGTGAAGATGTTATAGAAGGTCCTGAACATTCCTGATCTGGACTTCTCTCGCCAACTAATAACAAAGAGCTCTCAGGCAGTGCAGGTCCATGGACCACACATGGAGGAGGATTGACATAAAGTGTCTCAGATGCTCCAAGAATGATGGGGATTTTTGCCATTTCTTCCACCAGAGCTGCTTCAGGACCGTGGTTCTCAATTGCACTTAGAAATCCCTGTGGAGCCTCAACCATCCCCATGCCCAGAACATAACTTGAACAGTTACATCAGAATGTCTGAGGAGGGGGAACCCTGGCCTTGGTAGTTTCTAAAACTCCCCAGGTGGTCCCAATGTGCAACCAGGGCTGAGAACCCAAGCTTTAGGACAAGAGAGCACCACTGGTCATTTATGATGACTTTGACATGATGCCCCCTGTAGATACCACTATCATCCACTTTTGACAAGCAAGGCAACAAAGGCCCGAAGAGGTAAGTGATTTTCCTAGCTCTGGCCTGACCCCTCCATCTCAAAGCAGTCCCCAGACCAGCTGTCTCTGGAAGCTTGTTTGAAATGGATCACAGAATTCTTTAATAACATTATTTGATCCTTCCCATCATCCCTAAAAATGTCAATACACAGGGAACTACCCCCTTCTGCTTAGGCTGCTCTATGACATCAGAGAATATGGTTCTGTATGATGGACCCCAATATTTGAACTAATTCCTCAGGAAGATGCCTTAGAGCAGCACTTTTCAAACATGAATGTGTTTATGAGTCACTTGGAAAGAATTTCCCAGTGTCTTAGCTTAAGGTTGGCAAAATCCTATTTATCCTTCAGAACCTTGCTCAATATCTCCCTCTTGGTTACACCTTTCCTGATCTTCCCAGGTAATCACTCTCTCCTCCTCACTACTTCATCACATACAAACTTCTATCATTGCATTGATCACATTGCCTTAACAAACATCTGCTTATATCAGTAGGTTAGTCTTATCCCTTGGGCTGTGAATTCTCAAGGAATAACAGCCTTGGCCTGGAGGAGGATGCTGATGGCAATAGCAAAGATGATAAAGAGGATGTGGGCTCCCACTTCTGGGGTCTGAGGCCTGGGGTGCGAATCCTGGGCTATGTGATAGTCATTTCAGTGTTCTAACCTGGGTTCCCCAGTCTGTCCTGTCATTGACAATACCAACGCCTATGCCTCTGCAGGTGGCCGTGATGCCCCGGTGATGATATGAAGGACAGAGCCCCCTGCAGAGCAGACTTCAGTAAACAGCAGCAGCTACTGACCCAACGGTCATGGAAAGCAGCCCTGGAGTAGCAAAGCAGCCTGTGACGGAGTATTTCCCCCCATCTCTCCTGGCAAAGAGTCTTTCCCACGTTTCTTGTGACAGATGTGGAGCTCACTTTTATCCTTCCCTTCCAAAAGTACCACAGACCTTCCACAAGCCCTTTGTTCCCAGAACAGCTTAGCAAAGAATCTGTGGAGCCTCTGTGGGAAGCTATCCGGGCATAATCCCTGGTGGAGGAAGCAGCTGGTCCTCCAGCTGGGCCCAGGTGGCGAGAACACAGACCCAAGGGGCTGGGATGAGCCCTACGGCAGCAGACCCCTCCACTCCCCCAGCCCCAAGGAAAGGGGCCAAGGGCTCTCCACTCCTCGGCCCAGGCTGTGCTGGCCCCTCTATTGGCGAACCTCAGACACAAGGATAGGACTTTTCTTCTTTTCCATCCATACTGGTGCGGCCAGCTGCTATTGGAAGCCTGGCCCGGCTGGGCAGGCAGCCTGTGAGGGTCCTCACCCGCAGGGCTGCCCTGGAGAGTTCTGAGCTCTGACTTATAATGGCTACACGGGGGAGTGGGAGAGAGATGTCATTCTAATGCAGGACCCAGGTCTGCATTTCTGGGTGGTACTGAGATTCTGCATTTCTAACAAGCTCCTGGGCAATTCTTAGGCTGCTTGTCCTTGGATCACACTTTGGATAGGAGGACTCAGCACAGCTAGTTTTGAATACTTCCCAGACCATTCCTGATTGCACGGTATTGAGAAAGGTATTTAACTCTGGGAGCCTCTGTTTCCTTGTCTGCAAGATGGAGTAATAATCACCTACTCCACAGGGTGACAGGTCACTAAGCTCCTGAGTGAGTGAGTGATTAAGTGGAGCTCAAGACCAGGCTCTGCCTTCTGTAAAGCAGAGACAGACCCAATAAGGGTGTTTGAGGAGAGTTTGGGGCTCAGCAACATTATTAGTTCCAAGGGGCCATGTGACAGAATGAGTTTTAGAATCAAATGGACTTGACTGGCTCTCTGAGTCTCAGGAATGCCTCTGTAACTTATGGGCACCAAGACATAGGAAGGTTTTGTTGTAAGGGGGTTAAAATGAAAAATCTTTAAAATGTTATCACATTTTATGTGGGTTTATTACATAGGAGGCACTCAATAAATGTTGGTTTACTTTTTCCTATGTTAGTTTCCTTATTTCCTACGTTAGTTTTTCACTTTCCTATCTTCCCAGAGAAAATGCAACTACAAACCAACAGAGTCCACTAGGGGCTTCTGGGGGGAATTATTCAAGACCATTAGCATGAATGCTTATCTCTAAATTACTATTATTAGTCAGAATCCTTTGATTACAAGTGACATGAACCCCAGCTTAAAGAGGCTTAAAAGGATATTACATCTCCCTTAACTGAAAAGTCGGGTGGAGCTCAGGCATAGCTGGATCTAGGTATCCAAGTGATATTGTCAGGAACTTGTCTCTCTCTCTACCTCTTTATTCTGCTTTCCTCGGCATTGGCTTCATTCTTGGGCTGGCTCTTGGCATGTGGTGACAAAAATTATCTCTAGCAGCTCCACGTTGACAGACTTGGCGGAAAAAGAGATCCTCTTTCCTGAACAATCCAGAAAAAGCCTCAGAGCTGACTCTTACTGGCAGGTTAAGTGATGTGCCTATCCCTGAGTAAATTGCTATAACCTGCTCAGTCCTGTATGACATGTCACCCTGGAGGCAGGCCACCCAATCACTTCAACAGAGTAGAAGAGTGATGTATTCGTTTCCTAGGGCTGTCACAATACAGTACCACAAACTTGGTGGCTTAGACAACAGAAATTTATTCTCTCACAGCTCTGGAAGCCAGAAGACCAAAATCAAGGTGTCAACAGAGTTGGTTCCTTCTGGAGGCTCTGAGGGAGACTCTGTTCCATGCCTTTCTCCAGGCTGTTGGTGGTCACCAGCAGTCCTTGGGGTTCTTTCACTTGGAACTGTTGTTACTGGCCAAACTTTGGGTCTGCTCGCCTGCCGTGCAGCAAAGCCAATTTACTGACACCAGGTTATGGTGAAGGAAAATACAGCGTTTATTGCAGGCACCAAGCAAGGAGTTCATGCTCAAAAGACCCGAACTCCCTGATGGTTTTCAGGAAAGCGTTTTTAAAGGCAATATTTGGGGGTGAGGGTGGCAAGATGCGTGACTTTCTTCTGATTGGTTGGTGGTGAGGGCACATGGTGGTGTTCTGGGAATCTCAATCATCAACCTCCTGGTTCCAACCAGCCTGGAGTCTACGTGCTTCTGCTCAGTTGTCACCATCTTCCACTTTGGGGAGGGGGAGAGGGGACAGGGAATCTTGGATCCTGAAGAATAACTCATAGCTATCTGTCAGATGGTTTTGCATGTCTCTTGAGGAGGAACTGGGACTCTATTTGAGCGCTGAACTGTAGTCATTACTTTTCTTTTTTTTAAAATACATTTATTTATTTTATTTATTTATTTTTGGCTGCGTTGGGTCTTTGTTGCTGTGCACGGGCTTTCTCTAGTCACGGAGAGTGGGGGCTACTCTTTGTTGCCGTTCACGGGAACATTGCAGTGGCTTCTCTTGTTGCAGAGCATGGGCTCTAGCCATGGGGGCTTCAGTAGGTGGCTCACGGATTCTAGAGTGCAGCCTCAGTAGTTGCGGCTCATGGGCTCAGTAGTTGTGGCACATGGGCTCAGTTGCTCCACTGCATGTGGGATCTTCCCAGACCAGGGCTCAAATCCGTGTCCCCTGCATCGGCTGGTGGATTCTTAACCACTGTGCCACCAGGGAAGCCTTGTCATTACTTTTTGAGTTTAACTGCTTCTCCTTTCTCTCTGTACTCCCTCACTTCCCTACTTAGTAACTGCATGAGCCTGCTCTTTGGAACTCAGGGAAGGACTAGGAAACTAAAGCCTTTTTCTACAAACAAGAAACTGGGGGGCACAGAGGGACTTTTGTACCCAAGAAGGCCCTGCAGGGTCCTGCTCAGCTTCAATCCCCCCTTTTCTTTGATTCTCCTCAATCTTAAGAGGAACAGGTATGGAACAAGAAAGGGAATAAAGTTTTGGATAGAGAGTTTAATCATAAACTCGGCAGAGGAACTCAGTTTTAGGGGGACTCAGTTTTGCTGTATCACTCTATTCTCTGCCTCAGTTATCTTCTATTTGTTTCTCTGTGTCTTCACATGACCGTATAATGACGCCAGTCATTGGATTAGGGCCCACCTGATCCAATATGACTTTATCTTAATTATTACACCTGCAAAGACCCTATTTCCAAATAAAGTCACATTCTGAGTGGGAGTCACATTTCCAAGTGGGAGGAGACCGTTCAACCCAATACAGGCAATAAACCAGAAGGAAAAATTGGGTACAAATACCAGAAACAACAGGATGCATATGCTTGGCAGGTAAAATCCAAAACCAACAGATATCCATAATACCACATGAGTTACCAATCATCAAATCAACAAAATAGAGGAGATCTTAAGCAAATCTGTTGTCCCACTGCCTAGAAACCACTGGGCCTAGTTAACTGCACAGGGGAAATTCCACAGGGAACCCAGTTCTACAGCAACCAGGAATCTCTTTTTAATGGGAATCCTTCTTAGAAGCAGAGCTAAATTTGTAACAAGCCGAAAGACTGGAATTCTCTTCAGGCAAATTCACAACCTCCCCAACTGTTCTGACTTCACACATGTCTAAGATGTTGAGAGCTTTACCCTCCAGGGAATTCAACTTCCGGGCCATAGAGCCCAGCTGCGTCTAAAAATGTAAAGTTCCTTTGTGAAGGCAAAAAGTCAACAGTTTCTGAATCTCCAGCTTCAGGAGGCATACGCTCCAACATGCCTAAACTGGACCCAACTCCTCAAAATTACCATCACCAAGATTCTAACGCAGTCATGGATTTTACTTCTTTTCCTCCCTGAAGAAGGAAATTCAACTTTCAATTTCTTAGGGGAAAAAAGATCTGGGAGAATTTCAGTTAAACCCTTAACAGTAGTTATCCATCTCTGGATGGTAGGATAAAGGAGGGTTTCACTGCAGTATAAAGTATTTTTAAGTAATAAAAAAAAATAAAGGTACTTCTAAATTAAAAATATCTCCTAGTGGTTCTGTTAAACCCACTACAGCATGTTGGCAAGCTAACAACCATTGAATTAGGCTGTCCAGTGAATAAGAAAATTTCTCCCTCAACAACAGCCAAAACAAAAAAATCTAAGTGAAAAGAAAAGCAGTGGAAAGAGAAAACAATTCCAGCTAAGTGATATTTTCCATTCTCATTTCCTCAAAGAAGCAAAGATTTCCCATTTGGTGCAGTGATACTCCCTGGGCACCTGAGACCCTGCACAGGGGTCCTAAGTCCCAGGTCTGACTCACAACGTTGCCACTTCCCAGCTGTGAGACTCTAAGCAAGTCACTTTATCCATCCGAGGCTCCGTCTCCTCATTTTCTAAAAATATGTCTACTTTTCAACTATATTTATATAGCTGTCATACACTCAAATGGGTCCACCTATGGGCAAGAGCTCTGAAGACCCTATAAACATTATAGGGGATTATTATTAAAATTCCTAATTATTTAAGCATGTGTGGCATCCTGCCAGAACCCATTAAAGCACATACACAAATAAAAGGAAATCCTTTTCCTCAAAATGATGGCCTTCTTTGCTTGTTTATTTTAACTTCAGGTGTTCTGAAATCATCTCACTTCTCATCCCATGGAGTATGATCACCTTGACCCTTGAAAGCTTCCACTCTTAGTATTTATTTATTCCCTTTCAGCTCCATTTCCCACTCCCCTTCGCTTCCTCCCTGCCTACAGGCAACTACTTTATCCTGTTTAACTTATAGCCTTTCGTACATATTCCTTAAAAGCTATATATATTTGCCCACGTATATTTTTCATTTACGTAAATGGTGTCATTTAATGTTTCATTTTGCTTTCTAGAGTTCTCATTATGTTCTCAAGGTCCAGCTCCCTGCTATTGTATATGGGATCTGTTTCCACTATTCGCAACGCTGAACTTCACGTGCACCCATGGCACTTTGCCAGCCTGGTCTTCTGGCTTGATGGACAGCCCCCTACCACTACAAATAACACTGCAGTGAACATCTTTGTTCAGACCTCCAGCTACAGCTACAAGCTGGCTTCCAAGATATGCACATACTCAGCTTGCTTGTTCTCCAGCCTAACTTCCTCCCAGCAGTGGGGAAGGCACCTGTATTTCCCATCCCCACCACACTTGGCACTATCCAGCTTTCTGATAGATATAAAGATATAGTCTAATACACATAAAGGGGCATCTTATTGTTGTTTAATTTTCATCTAACTTGTTTCTAATGATAGGAAGCACCTCTTTGTGTGTTTATTACTTGGGGTGGGGGAATACTTCTTCTTCTGACAGTTATGTGTTCATATCCTCTTCCCATCTTGTTAGGAGTTGCTATTTTCTTCTTGTTGATTTGAGGATTTCTTGCATACCCTAGATATATCCTCTCCCATTCTGTCATCTGTTAACTTTGTCCATGGTGACTTGACCAGTGATCCTGCATTTGGATGTAATCAGATTCATCTCTTTTCTGCCTTGTGGTTTGCACTTTCCACTAGATCTTCCTCACTTCCCACACCTGGTCCCCACATCCCAGCTGGCCCTACACCATGGTAAGTATCCCATCCTGGCAAGTAAAGCTCAGCTTGTGGTTTCAACTCTCCTGCTGGCTCAAAGATAAAACCCAAGCACCTTGCTCTGTTATACAGGACCCTGTCCAACCTAATCCTAAACATTCCCACCTCTTTTCTGCTATGTTAGCCATTTCCATCCCAGCGCCCTCCAGCCCCCTCCTACTAGTCTGCCTTGCATATACTGTCCACACATCAATAGACCCACATCTGCCTTCTTAGCAGGCAAATGCAAAGACACTTTCAACTGTTGCTTTTGCTTTTGAGTAGTTGGGGGGTTTTCTCCTATTCAGTGCACCAACAACATTTTCACACTTAACAAGTGTGGTTTCCACTTTGGGAGAGAGTCCTAATGGCCTGTGACCTGTTACTGTCAGTGTAGTCATATTCATAGAGTAATGTGTAGAAGAAGAAGGAATGCTCACATCTCCATTTTACAGGTCAGGAAGCTGAGTCTTGTCAAAGAAAAACAGTGCTGGACATGTGGTACGGATGGCAAGACAGATTTTATTCAGACTACTGCCATAGAGGAGAGAGACTCCAGCATAAACCGAAGTCAACTCCAGCTAAAACAGAGATAATTGAGGTTTTTAAAAGGGGGAACAGAGAGGGAACCAAAAGAGGGAGTTATGGGAAATGAAAAGAGGGACTAGAAAAAAGGGACTAGGTGGGCTATAGGGAAAAGGAGCAATTACAGAAGGGGGTGAGTGGAGAATTACTGGAAATGGTTTGGCAAGTCGGTTGGGAAAATGTGCATTTTGCAATTTGACAGCACTGCGCTTTTCTGAGCAAGAACTCAGCCCAAGGGCTGGACCACCTTGAGGTGACCTAGTGCAGATGGAAACCGGGCCAAAGCTTCCTAGCTGTGGTATTTGGCCAAGTCCTTTGTGCTACAGGGAGTTCGCTGTCCAGGCGTCCCAGTGGTTAGGTCAAACACATACGGCTGCATAAGCAACAAGACAAAGCCTAGATTTAAATGGAAGCCTGCCTGACCACAAAGCCCAAATTCAACCCTTGTTTCTGGCTGGTATTTGTAATTTTGCTGAGGTGCTGATTTGGAATGAGCCCTGTGGGAGCCTCAAGAGCAGGAGGGAGGCTCTTAGCTGGTAAGGCCGCACAGCTGCCCTCAGCGTCCCGGGTCTCCTCCGGTCCTGAGGTAGCAGGAACTCTTGTGAAGGAACATACAAGCCATTTTTTAAAAATCACTGTATAGAAATGTGCCATGAAGTGGGAAGCACACACACGCACCTCATGGGAAAGTTGGAGTGATTAAGGTGTAAAAAAGTGCAAGAACTATATGCTACTTGATGGGAACGTAATTTAGGAGAAAGCTTGAGCCTTCCTTCACAAACATGGGAACTCTCAGAAGTTTCTAGAAGCAGCCCTCCCAAACACCACCATCCTGAGATACAATGAACTCTCTGAGTAGGTTTTAGCAAAGAGTGCTGTTTTAGGAATCACCTGACATTGGCCACGAGGCACTTTGCTGCAAGCCACACCCTTAGCAAAAAGAGACACTATCAGCACTGCTTTCTGTGGCGGAGAACATCAGGTTGTAAGACTCGAGTCCCCCTCAGAGTTTAATTTATATAATTATAGTTTGCCTCCTAGGACTCTCCCTGTGGATACAACTGGCTTGGTTGTCATCGTTACTGCTGTTCATCCAAATTACTGGGCAGGGCAGGATTACAAGGCTGAGCCCCCGACAGGGAACCTCCAGGAGGGAAGGTGGTTTCCTCTATCAGCTAACAAGTCCCTGTCTGACAGGAAGGATTATTTTGCTCAGAGCACAATGCATCTACATTTGGTGTAACATCATCAGAAAAATGAGCAAGTGCCTCACGTGTTTTTTCCTGTCCGTAAGCCTTTGCCAATGAGAGGACCTCTTGCAGTGTCCTGGGACCCCTTGCAGTGTCCTGGGACCCCAGGTTCTCCAAGTTCTAGAACACCGGCTGTCCTGACTCAGAGACGGCATCAAATTAGAAGAACATCTTGTCAGAGCCAGACTGTGTGGGTCTGAATCCTTGTTCTCTGTGCCGAGCCTCCTGGTCTGTCACGCCTCCCTCCCAGGCAGTCATGAGGAAGAACTGAATTCATGCAGGCACTGCATCAGCTCTCACCCATCCATCCGGGATCTGGCTGCCAGCCTCTCTGAGCTGGGCTGAGGCCAATATCACACAGTCATTACCAATGATAACAGTGGTTAGCGTGTGTGTATACCCCTTCGCGGCAAGCTGTTATGACAAACTGCAGGCCCTTGGCATGCAGGAGGCCAGGGTGGAGGAGAATGGGCTCCATCACGTACTGGCTGTGGGGTCTTGGGTCACACAAGTCCCCTTTCTGTGCCTCCACTTCTCACACTGAAAAATGTCACAGGTTGAATACCCCCTTTCTTAATTCCCCTACTTCCATTCTAAGACTTCTAACCACTGCCTGGGCCTGGCAAAGGCATTCTTGCAAAATCAGATCTTATAATCATCCCAACTTGTGATGTTTATATCTATTTGGGGAACAAACTGCCTGGAATAAAGACTAAAATGTGGCACATCAACTATACTTCAATTAATCTTAAAAAATTAAAAATAAATAATAACAATTAATTAATTAATTAGAATAAAAAGATGAAAATATGGTGGTCAGGCCACTCAAGATGGCTGTTCTCTTGCTCTCTGTACATCCCCTGCTTGATCAGTGCCTGCTTCACCTACACCTACCCACCTAACTGACCTTCCTACATACCTGTCCCAAGGCCCCAGCTAATAATTGTTCTAGCTTTAGATCAGAACTCTCCACTATGCTTATCAAAGGGGTGGTGAGGGGTGTGCCCCTCTACTGGTTTCTCTGGTAACCAGCGAGCTAACCTGACCTCAATTCCCCCTATTATAACAGGTAACCTCCCCCTCCCCCACCCACAGGAGCAAAGACTGCCACCATGTCCAGCCTGCCATCCACCACACATGGTGGGGTGACACTCCAGGACCTTGCTTCAGATGTGTAAGCTCCACCATCCATTAAACCATTGATATCTCCGTTGCTGATTCCTGGCTCTTTCTTCTATCTTGAAGTTGGGTAAGCGCAGCTCTTGTAGGCATGTGGGGTGCAGCCTAACAGAAACCTAGATAAGAGGTACCAAGAGACCCCCTATACAGACCTCCAAGAGCCTTACTAAGACTGGGGATAGAGGGACAGGGAGAGAGTTAATTCCTCAGGCCATCTGACAAAAGATGAGGGGAAAGACCCTTGCCAGGAGGCATTCCAGAAATCAGGAATGGAAAGGGCATTCAAAGGTACTAGGGAACCTGACACCATCACTGCCATAGCCCAAAGTCAGCCCCATAATCCTAAGACCTTTGGTCCCTTGGAGAAGGACTAGCCCTCAGGGCACTAGAAGGTGCCCTCAGGGAGAATGTTTCTGACTTACTTGTTCTCAGCGCTGGAAGACTCAATGGTGTGGTCTTCTGGCCCCTTCATGACAACCAGTTTAGGCAATCAATCTAAGCATCAGTGAAATCTACTCACTATTGGACTTTGCCCCACCTTCCTTGCCTGGGGGTTGTAGCCTGATAGCAAAGAGGAAGGAATTAGACTATGAGGAGGACAGGGCCAAGGCCAAGGACAGTGGCCTAGAAGCCAGCCGCCCAAGTCAGCTGAGGACAGCTGGGGACCTTGAGCTCGAAGGCAGATGACCAGACTTTCAGGTGCATCTGTATCCTGCCTTTCAGTTCACACACAGCAGAAAGGAGAGACAAATGCTTCCAGGCAGTGCCCTCCAGAGAGGAGGCAAGTCTCCTTAGAATGGGAATGAGTGGCCAAGCCCTCACTGGGCAGGGCTGGAGCCTGGGAGGGTGGCGGCGGGGCATCAGACCTGCACACGGCAGGTTGGCAGCCGCCAAAACACTCCACACACACACCTGGTGGCAGCCCTGGGACTGCTCTGCATGTTTCAGCTCAGCTGGGTCCACTCTGTCCCACCCCAGGGAAAAGAGAACCTGCAGGCTTGGAGAGAAGGAATGGCACCCATCCTACCTTCACCCCAGGGTCAGCTCAGTGCCCTCTGGCACCTAGAAATGGGTCCTCAGCACAGGCTCAGCCCTCAGCAGATGCTGGAGAAGGAGGGCACGAATGCTCACCAGGATCCTCGTCCTGTCTGCCATCTTGGACAAGGCCCTTTACCTCTCTGAGTCGCAGTTTCCCTCTGAAAACTGTGACAACCACACTTGCCTCTGGGGCGTGTAAGAGACAGAATGGGATAATGCAAGGGAAGCTCGGTCAAGAGCTCCACGACAGCAAGAGATAAAAGACTAGAAACTGTCTCCTTCTCATTCCTCTCTAATATGGCCAGTTATCACCTTTGATGGCTTATCAAGGGCAAAATTCTCTTTTTCTCACTTTCTCCTATTAAAGTGACCACAAACTGGGTTCATCATTAACATACACATACCTCAGACACAGACACACACGTGCTCACACATACACTTTGCCACCTCAGCCCTGCTGCTCCCCTACCCGTGGTCCCCTCTCTCAGTGAGTGGTACCAGCACCCATCCATCCAGGATTCAGCACCCAGGGAGTCCTTACTGACACCACTTCCACTCCCTGGTCCAATTCCACCTTGTGAGTCTATCGGAGCCCCTACAGAGCTTTTAAGTTCCTCCTCCCGCTCTGATCTAGAACACCATCCTCTCTTGCCTGGATTGTTCCATTTGCCCCCAGGCTGGTTCTTCTGCATCTCCTCCTTTACCTATTCTGGCCAGAGTGAACTTTCCAGGAAGCACATCTGATTACATCACTCCTTCAAAAATCCTTCTATACTAGCTGAAGATGGGGTCAGGCAGGGCCTGGGGAGCCTGGCCCCGGCTTTCTCTCAGGCCTCATCCCCTTTTGCTTTCCCGACTGCCGCCCTGTGGGCCTTCCAACAGACCCGCAAAGAAGGGTCCCTCTCCCTCAGATGTTTGCAGACCCTATTCTCACTCTCTCCTTTCTCTACCTGAGAGCTCCCATTCTTCTCTCTGATTCCCATACAAATGTCCTTCCCAGGGAGAATATTTCCCTGACAATGACCCCTGACCCTACTCCATAATTGCCCAACCCTCCAGAGTGGGACCTTATACGCTTCATCTTTGCCACTTATCACAGTCTTTAATTATATATTTGGGTAATTTTTCTTACCTGGGTCTCCACCTCTAGACTGGAAACTACCGGAGCTATAACTGCATCTATTCTGTTCACCTCTGTATCTTTAGAGTTTGGCTGGGCACATGCGAGGCAATGACTGCTGAATGAATAAATGATCCCACAGGAATCAAAAGTAGCTCTATGTCTATGTTAACATTTTTAAAAGCCTTCCTATAATATTTTTTTTAATCTGAATGACCTTTGAGGAAACATGCTGTTTACTATTGATCTAAGGTGGTGGTTCTCAAACATGGCAGCATATTATATCCACAGGGGAGCTTTCAAAATATACAGAAGCCCAGTTCCCATCCCCAGAGAGTTTGTCTTAAATGGTCTTGGGAGGCACCAGGTCCCTGTATTTTTTTTAATTTCCTCCATCTGACTCTCCTGTGCATCCAGGACTAAAAACACTGACCTAAGAGGCTCAAATAAACTCAACATTTGGAACTGGACCAGGAAGTGGATATGGGGGTACAGTTTGGGAGCCCATATGACCTGAAAAGGAAGCCCAACCATCAGATAGTGGGGATGGGGAAAGAGGATCCGGCCCTCAAATAAGGGGCAAATAAGATCCAGGCAGTTGTCAGCACTCTTACTAAGCAACGGAGAGAGTAGGAACCAGGGCAAAGGCCAAGACCTGTAGAAAGGCTGAACATGGCAAGGGGCGGGCCGGCTACCAGGGAAGAGCACAGCACATGCACACATGCCCTGGCCTCAGCCTCAGCAGAACAGGGCCCAGGAGGCGGGCACCCACCTGCTCTCAAGGACAGGGTCCTGATGAACTGCCAGTGCCCTCTGCTTTGGCTCAAGCCCAGGATGTGTCTGACACATCAGCTTGAAATTCTTCAGGGCTTTAAGCCTGCTGAATCTCGGGACAGCTTAATTATGGCCAGAGAAATTCCTCTATAATTTTTGAGCCCATTTAGAGTTTGATGCTTAGAAAGCAAACTCTTTATTTGTTCAAAGCTAGAGTGTTAAAAGCCCCCAACAGACAAAAGAGCTATTGATGAGCCTGCCCCCCACCCCGACCCTTCCCATCTTCTGGGCTTTTCTGGTCAGCTCAACGTGTCAGTTGTTTTTGTCTGTTTGTGTTTTGTCCTTGTTTTCAGAGTTGGTCCTGTACCCCAGGAAAGAGACAAGATCGACAACTTGAAAAGAGAATGGCCCACTCCCCTCAGTCCGGAAGGGCCAACATCTCCTTGGCAATCAGCCAGACTGATTTAATGTCCTTCCTAATGATGGGAAAGGGCTGGTGATTAAAAACCCGCAGACAAGACCCCCGTCAGGAGGCAAGGCAAGCCCAAGGGAACTCCAGTGGCTGCATAAAGGGGGCTACCTGTCGTTGGCACTCCAAGTGGCCCCCGTCAGCGGGGTCAGATTGCCACAAAGCAGCACTACACTCACCCATGCCAGGCATCAGCCACTAGACACTGGGGCACAGGCCTGGGGAGGCACTTATGGTAAAACTGGGCTGTACCCTGGGTAGTATGGACAGTAGGGAATACCCAGGGCCCTGGTGAAGAAAGGGGGGTGGGTCAGAGGGACCCAGCAAAGACATGTTGCTGGGGAGCTGTATTCCTGACTAAGCTGACAGACAGATTGCAGGTAAAGGGGAGACAGGCTGGAGAGCAGAACTCCAGGTCCACACAGAGGTGAAGGCAGTGTGCAAAATGGAGGAGGAGGAACCAAGGCCGGGAACCCCGCGCAAGCCACACACATGGCCAGGGGGTGCAGAATGAATGCACGGAAATAGCCTCAGCCTGTCAGAAGCTACCTCCAGGAGTCACTTGGAAGGCAACTATGGAGATTGGCAGTGTTTGATTGACATGCCCCACCACAAGGCACAGCCTTGCTTGCAGGTTCTGGCGTAATTCCTCATGGTCTAAAGAGGTTTGTGGATTTTATCGATTTAAGGGGAAAAAGCTGCAATTCACTCTCCCTGAGCCCTGCTTGAGGAATGATGGCTCAGCGGGGGGGCGGAGGGGAAGGTGACAGCGTGTGCCTGGCTGGGGGAATGGACCCTGGAAGACAGCCTCAGGAAGATGCTTAACCTGCAGGGACTCGTCTTCTCCTCTGTGCAGAGCGGAGGTTTGACTGAGATTATCCTGTCTTCCACTGGCTCCCAGGTAGCTGGAGAAGAGAACATTCCTTTGGGTACTACCAACCAGGCCTTCCTTTCTCTTTTATGACTTTATGACCCTCATAAGTTGCCTTCGACGTTCATTTCCCTGATTAAACCCTACTTCCCCAAAATAAAATGTGAACGTGTGAAAGGAACCCAGCAGAGTCTGACTTAGACCCAACCCTGACTCACAAAAATTCCTATTATCATGAGCGTCTACTGAGCAGTAAAATCCAATGGCACCTCTAACACCTGTCACAGCCTCAAGGATAAAGAACATTGTTGAGTGTTGACCACAGGCCAGATACACGTGGAGGACTGTCAGCCCATTCACTTAATCCTCCCAGCAGCCCTTCGAGGTCCGGACTCTTATTTTCCCACCTAACACATGAGGAAAATGGGGCACAGCGCTAACAAGTCTCACAGCTAGGAAGTATGTAAACCAGATTTTCAACCCAGGAAGTCAAGCCCCTAAAACTCAAATGTATAGCTCCTACTCAATACTGCCTCCCAGAAATCATATTTATATATGATTATATAATGATTATATATAAAATGAAAGAAAAAATTTGTGAGATATGCATATATCACCTAGCTTTTGCTGTGCAACAAGCTACCCCAGAAACCCAGCTTAATGACTAAAACAGTATTTGTTGTTTCTCATGATTCTGGGTGGTCTTTCTGGGCTGGCTCAGCCACGGCTGGGTGGTCGAGGATGGTCTCAACTTCTGGGTCTGGCGTTGGCACAATATCAGCTAGGGTGACAGGAGCAAACTCAACACCTGGAAGGCTAGCCGACACCCATTCACGTGGCCATGATCCAGGATTCTCCAACAGGAGAGTAGGCCTCAATTCACAGAAGCTCTATAATGAAATCAGTATAATATTGTAGATCAATTACAATTCAATTTAAAAAAGAAGTTTTAGAAACTATATCACCTACATCACATTCGATAATGTCACACAGCCAAAGCCAGATTCAAGAGGTGGAGAAATAGATTCCTCGCCTTGATAGGAAGATGAGCAAAGTCATATTACCAACAGGCATACCAGGATGGGAGGAGTTGGGGGCTGTCTACCACATATACCCAGAGGTGAGCATGCATGCACACACGCACGCGTGCACACACACACACACACACACACACACACAGGCTTACGGTGCTCAGGAATTTAATGCAGTGCCTCGTCTAGTAGACACCCAGACAGTTATTTTGATGACAGCCTCTACTGTAAGACTCAAGTTGTCCTGTCAGTTGACCAGACATTTGTAAGCCCAAGGATCATATGATTCTTGATATTATTTAGGAGAAAGACCTAGATCAAGATTACAGATTTCTTTAACTTGAACACTCTTCAGTGGGGTAACAGCAGGAGTCACAAAGAAAATGTCCCTTTTTCACTGGAAAGGATCCTAATGCTATTGCTATAATCATGACCATGAAATGCTTATCAATTGCTGCCTCTGAGCTACCTCTCGGCTACCTACGCAACATCTCTCCTTGGCTGTAAAAAGCATCTTAGGTGTATGCGCTGTGCCAGTTACCCACTATTCATTCCCCTTTATTCCTTATGACGAGAACCTTGGTTTTGTCTAGGGTGTAGTATGCTCCCCAGACTGCCTTCCCAATAGGGGTGGCTGTGCACACAGTTATGGCCAGCAGGACACAAGCGGAGGGTCTGGGGGAAAGCTTGCACATTCCTGACACAGGTTCCTGTTTCCTACACACACCCCTCACTGCCCCCTTCCTGCTTCTTCCTGCCTGCAGTGGGGATGGGAAGCTGGAGGGACAGCAACCACCTAGGACCACAAAGCCACAACCATAAGCCCAAAGTGGCAGAGCGGAAAGATGCAAAGAGTCTAAATTTTTCAAAGCACCTTGGAGCCACCACTCCAGCCCTGGACCCACTACAACAAGCCTTGTTACACATGACGCACAAACCCCTCACTTGTTCAAGCCACTGTTTATGGCATTTTTCTGCCACTTTGCAGTGAATTCAATACATCCAAAGCCAAACTCATGATTTCCCCCAAACCTGCTCCTCAGCCAGCGTCTGCACATCTGCAAGCCAGAAATAAGGGCCGTCATGAATTCCCCACCTCCTCATCCTCTGTGCTGAGATGGGTGAATGATCTTATCTCTGTCTTTATCTCCTCCTCCTCCTACAACTGACCACACTCCCCCAAATTCATTTTCTTCCCCATGCCACTAGAGTCATCTTTTCCAAGTACAGATCTTCTCGGGTCATCCCCACTCTTACAGCCCTACTTGAGCACTCCCTGCACTTAAGAGAAAGACCTGCACCCTTCACCTGGCCCCTCATCTCCTCTGCATACCTCTTCCCTTCTGGGTCCTGTACACTCTCACCTTTCAGTTCAGTGGTTCTCAAACTTGTCCCATGTTAGAATCACCTGGGCTCTTTTAATATTTAACTGAATCACAACCTCTAGAGGTGTGGCCCGGGCATCGGTATTTTTTGAGGCTCCCCAGGTGATTCTAGGGTGCAGACAAAGTTGGGAACCACTTTTCCTTAGCCAGGTGGTGCTCTCCCCACCCACTCATGGGCTTCACATGAGCTCTTCCTCCGGCCTGGACCCCCCCACTCCCTCCCTCACCCACATCCTTCTCACCCTTCTCGTCCTTCAGCTGACAGTTCAAACGTCACTGTCTCAGGGAATCTTCTTCAAGTCCCCAAACTAGGCCAGGTGTGCCTGTTCCAAACTCTCAGAGCCTGTGACTCTTTCCTCCAGAACGCTCACTGCAGTTGGTCGATATACTTTTGTTTTCTGATGATTCACTCAATGTCCGTTTCCCCCACCAGGCTTTAAGGTCTCTGATCTCAAGTCCTTTCTGGTTTTCCTTTCCACTGTCCTGGCTCAGTAGCTTTGCAGTACATATCTGTTGAATAAAGGGATGGTCAGTATCACCTCCACCTTGTAGATGAGGACTCAGAGATGCTAAATCTAGGATCCCTCTGTTGGAGTGTAACAAAGAAATACTCAAAGCCAGATGTTAGTACTCTTCTAAGCCAGCAATTTGCAAACTTCTGCTACATCAGTATCACCTGGAGGGCTTGGTAAACACAAATCACTGGGCCTCAGCCCCAGAGTGTCTGCTGCAGTAGGTCTGGGGAGGGGCCCAAGAATTTGTGCTTGGGTCAAGTTCACAGATGCGGATGCTGCAGGTCCAGGCCCTTGAGGACCACGGCCCCAGCTCCCCTCTCTCCAGGCCACTGGGTGCATTCATTGACAGGGAAAAGCCAAAGTGAATTCAAATCCACCTTTAACCTAAGAACTGTCTTTTTTCTCTTTTTCTTTTATTTTCTTTCTTTCTTTCTTTCCTTTCTTTTTTTTTATTTTTAAAATTTTTATACAAAGCTTATGTTCACATCGTTAGAATCTGGTGTTCGTCCCAGCATTAAGAAGGGCCTCCTTTCTCCCCAAGGCCCTGCTGACAGAGAGATCCCAGCTGTGGCCAAGCCCAGTCTCCCCAGGGGGGCTGGCAAAGGCTCCAAATATACTGGCAGCCAAGTGGCAAAGGGGCCTGGCAGGCCCACTCCAATCCCAGCACACCTGACTCGTGTCCAGAAAAGAGACAAGCATGAAATCCTGCCTGGAGGAAAATGGGCAGGGGCGGTCCTCCCTACAGCAGCAGAGATTGCCAGAAGATTCCCAGAGCCACACTTCCAGACCTCCATCTGTTTAAAATCCCCTTTTCTCCACTTTTTTCTCCCCTTCTGTGTATTCCAACTAATTGTTGTGAACAAGCCTACACATATCTTTAATGCACATTTGGGCGTGTGAAAACAAAAGGTACAGATTTTGTATCATTTACAGCTGGTTTCACCCGGAAAATTAATACTTTCATCCTGTGAGGTTTGTTTGTATTTTGAAGTCCCAAACCACAGATTTGACATGCATACTGACTTTCTTGTCAGAAACAGTGGCCACAAAAAAAAAAAAAAAAAAATCCGTAGTTAATGGCTCATTTCAGGATTGAGATTCCCGTGTCAGAGATGTTACAAGTAAAAGGAGTTCCATAGAAAAAATTGAGAAATCTGAAACATTTTGAACAAAACCCATTAGGTAGGGTTGGACTGAGGATGGGGAAGATGCCTGGAGTTAATGTTTTTTCAGCTCATTACTAATCAGAGCTAAGACCCTGCCCAGCACTCATTCATCTGCATTTCACACACCAGAATTTTGGAAATAATTGTGCTGTGACTGAGCTTTACCCCAGTACAACCTGGGAAGAAAGAATTTGTGTCTATTATTCTAACTGCTAATTAACTGTGTCAACAAGATTGTAGTGAAAATGTTTTTAAAGCCTCTTAAGAGTGCAAATACTTTTTAAGCACTTCTAAGAACTTTAGGAATACCCAAGGATTTAAATTGGCAATGATAAACAATCACTAATTATAGTCATTCTTAACTGGTTCTCACCAAGATTCTCTTTATTAGATAACACTTGTTAACCTAGTTTCTACTACAGTATGTATTTAAAGAAGATTAAGTTCAATTTAATTCAAATCTGCACTTACCGAGTTTCCTATAATACGTCAAATAATGAGACTGTTTATTCTGAAATATGCTATCATTCAGGGCCTTCCCCAGTTAGCTAAAAATAGTAAGATTTAACTCTGCTCCAAAAACCTATAACCACAGAAATGTAACTTAATTTACATTGTATTAAAATTGCTAAGATGTCCCATGAAAGGAACGAGGTATCATCTTTGTACCCCAGCACGTAGCACAATGCTTATGCCAAAAAAGGTCTCAATACATGTTTGCTGAACAAAGGAATCACAGAAAGAATGCAACCTCCACAATGGATTGTTCCAGAAAATAAAAGGAGTGGAATTCATGTCACCATTTGAAAACAGGACTCACTCTCTTTCATTCCACAATTCCAATGAGCAACATTGAGTTAATCTCTTTAGTTGCTTTTTCTTATTCAAGCCTTAGAACAACATATGAGGCACATTTTCTCAGTGTACCCATTATACAAATGCAAGACTGTGTGGGAGAGAAAAGAGAGCCCAGGTCTGTTGGGCTCCACTTAGATCCCCTCAACCACTGGGGTCCACGCCTCCCATGTGAATCCAGCCCAAACTGAGCCTGAGTCCACACACCCTGGGTCCAGGGTCTTTATCAGTTGTGACAATTTTAGAATGTAAAAGATACTGGAAGTAGCCCCAGTTATCAAGAGTGAGGAAGAAGGAAAGCGGAAGGAGCAGGTCAGGGAATGAGAGCCAAAGAGAAGGAAGAGAAGAGCTTTGTGTGAAACATACAAAGGGTGGCCTCACTTTATGAAATTAGAAGAATTTTCTCACACCGTATACAAAAGTAAACTCAAAAAGGATTAAAGACCTAAATATAAGACTGGAAACCACAAAACTCCTAGAAGAAAACATAAGCAGAACACTCCTTGACATAAGTCGTAGCAATATTTTTTTGGATCTGTCTCCTAAGGCAAAGGAAACAAAAGCAAAAATAAACAGTTGAGACCCAATTAAACTTAAAAGCTTTTGCACAGTAAAGGAAACCATCAACAAAACAAAAAGACAACCTATGGAACGGGAGAAAATATTTGCAAATGCTATGATTGATAAGGGGTTAATATACAAAATATATAAACAGCTCATATAACTCAATAACAAACAAACAAACCCAACCTGATTTTAAAAGGGGCAGAAAACCTGAATAGACATTTTCCCAACCAAGACATACAGATGGCAAACAGGCACATGAAAAGATGCTCAACATCACTAATCATCAGAGAAATGTAAATCAAAACCACAATGAGATATCAACTCACACCTGTCAGGATGGCTATCATCAAAAAGAACACAAATAACAAATGTTGGTGAGGGTGTGGAGAAAAGGGAACCCTAGTACAATGTTGGTGGAAATGTAAACTGGTGCAGCCACTATGGAAAACAGTATGGAGGTTCCTCAAAAAATTAAAAACAGAACTACCATATGATCCAACAATTCCACTCCTGGGTATATACATGAAGAAAACAAAAACAATAATTCGAAAAGACACACGTACCCCAACATTCATAGCAGCACTATTACAATTGCCAAGATATGGGCGCAACCTATGTGTCCATCAAGAGATGACTGGATAAAGAAGATGTGGTGTGTGTGTGTGTGTGTGTGTGTATATATATATATATATATACACACACACACACACACACACACCATGGAATACTACTCAGCCATTAAAAAGAATGAAATTCTGCCATTTGCAACAACATGGATGAAAAAAGAGGGTATCATGCTTAGTGAAATAAGTCAGACAGAGAAAGACAAATACCATTTGTTATCACTTATATGTGGAATTGAAACACATAAAAAATGAATGAATATAACAAAATAGAAACAAACTCACAGATATAAAGAACAAACTAGTTGCTACCAGAGGGGAGAGGGAAGAGAAGAGGGGCAAGATAGGGGTAGGGAATTAAGAAGTACAAACTACCATGTATAAAACAAATAAGCTACAAGGATACATTGTACAGCACAGGGAATATAGCCAATATTTTATAATAATTTTAAATGGAATATAATCTGTAAATATATAGAATCATATGTTGTACACCTGAAAATAATATAATATTGCAAATCAACTACACCTCAGTTTAAAAAAAGGATGGCCTTATTTTGCTCTCCTTTGTGTAGTCAAAGTACTGTGGCCATGCAGAATAACGGCCCTGGAAGGAACCCACATGAGTCCCTTTCTCCACTAAAAAAAAAATGGCTTTCTTGTCATTGTCATGTTTGAGCAAATTATCTGGGTAGGAAATTCCTACTGAGTAGGAAACCAAGCAGATTCCTATACAGATTTCTAGGGGGAAAGCATTCCAGATGGAAGGGACACCAAGTGCAAAGACACTCGAAATTCTGGTGCAACTGATTTAGACTGATTTCAAGAGCCCTTGCTGTTATGCTAGATGCTTTACAGCAATGATCTTCTTTCAGAGATACAGCAACTCTGCACCACTAATTATTACAACTCCCATTTTACTCACAATTACATGGGAAGTTTGGCCACAGATCTAGAAAATGTTGGATGACCGAGGTGACTGATAGAATTTCCCCAAGCACCGTGCTTTATAGGGGAATCCATCAGTGGAGAAAGGATCCCTCCTGATCGGTGGTAAATATGCCCAGGGGTTAGTAAGCCATGATTTAACTCTATGGTAGTACATTAAAGCAGCTGTCAAATGATATTTAAGAAGAGTTTTCTTGAACAATTTAGGTAAGTGCAATGCCATAGGAAGCAAGAGTATACAGAATTATGTAGATAGAATGAGCTTAACTATAGAAAGAAAAGTCTGCACAAGAATATATAATGAGAGGGAAATATGCCAAAATGTGAGCTTTGTGGATGCCTCTAAATTGTACATTTCTTTAACTCTTCACTTTTCAGTACTTTCCAAATGTGTCTATTATGATAAGCAGATATTTCTTTGATAATCAGGGGAAACGTCATGAAAAATATTACATGTGAGATATGCATAGCTTTCTCCTTCATCAGCCCATGCTTGGAGTTTTGACCA
The DNA here is from genome assembly GCF_949752795.1 of Hyperoodon ampullatus. Lineage (NCBI taxonomy): Eukaryota > Metazoa > Chordata > Mammalia > Artiodactyla > Ziphiidae > Hyperoodon > Hyperoodon ampullatus. Next base: position 80,356,861 of record NC_136916.1, read on the forward strand.
TGACCCCATCTGCAGGTGTGACTGGCCACTCCACTCACAGTAAGTCCTCCGTGTCACCCCCCCTTCCTACTCTTGTCCCTTCAGGGGGGCCCTGAGCCAGGCTCAGCCAACAGTCCACAGATCCAGGGTTTGGCTGGTACTCACCTGGCTGCTAAGGGCGGGTGGCAGGGAGGGAGCATGCACTGTCCTCATCCATCACTGGCCAATGGAGTTACACTTGACAACAGATATGAGGGCTGCACTTGCAAATCTTTCAACACTTCACTGCTATAAATTCTCTTGGCTCTTATTAATAAAATATAATGGTAATTCATAGAATAATGGCCTATTATCCAAAGTCACAGAATGACAGGGCAATCAAAATCAGAATGAATGATAGGGCCCGAGGAGGTGGAGGAAGGGTGGGTAAATTCTGGCTTCTGCAGGAGCAGCATTAAGGCTCATGCAGGAAATCAAAGGAATAATCTCCAAGCCAGTAGTTTAAATTGCTCAAAGAATAATAACGATATGTTTATAAGGCAAACACTAGCCCAGAAATGGATGATGCACCATGTAATTTAGGGGGACATTTGATGGGCTACAAACTGACCCCAACCAGCCACGACAGTTTCATTTTTTGTATTGTGTTTACTTCCTTCTTCTCTCAAAGTGTTTTTATTTTAATTTTGCTTCATCTGAGACTGAGTTCTAGGTTGACAGTTCTGGATATGGTCCCATCTTCCATCAGGTAAAAAATATATTTGACCCAGACCTGACTGGGCCATTTTGAGGGTAAAAGAGAAGTCTTTGAAGTCCAAAAAGTATCCCTCTAAAGGAGAATAATAGTAACTAGGAGGGAGCTTCCCTGGTGGTGCAGTGGTTGAGAGTCCGCCTGACGATGCAGGGGACACGGGTTCGTGCCCCGGTCCGGGAAGATCCCACATGATGCAGAGCAGCTGGGCCCGTGAGCCATGGCCGCTGAGCCTGCGTGTCCGGAGCCTGTGCTCCACAATGGGAGAGGCCACAACAGTGAGAGACCCAAGTACCGCCAAAAAAAAAATATATAGTAACTAGGAGGATCCAGAGTGAGGGGAGATTTGTAACAGTCTCCCACCACTAAGGGACATGTTGACCACAGAAATCCTTGACATGGATTTGCTGAGAGCACCCAGACTCCACACAGTGAACCTCTTCTCCAAGAGAGGCCAATGCCACCTGCTATGATGAATTATCTCTGGCTCCCCCAAGCAAACTTGGAGATCCTTCTAATTCCACACAGGGGCGGTGATCGCTCTCAGACCATCTGTCACATCTTCACAGTGGTGTGAACTTTCATCATGGTGGCCAGCAAGTTCCTGAACTCCCTTGCTTTATTAGGCTCTAAGGTGATGGGTCTCAACCCTATAAATCTGGGAGTCTTTTTAAAAATCCATGACTAGGATCCACCCCCAAGAGATTATGATTTAATTGTTCTAGACCCTTGCTACTCAAAGTATGGTCCTCAAGCCAGCAGCAGCAGCAGCATCACCAGGGAGCTCAGTGGACATACAAAATTTCAGACCCCACTGGAGACCTCATTAATAAAAATCTGTATTTCACTAAGATTCCCAAATAATTCTAATGCAGAGTAGGGCTCAAGAAACGTTGGTCTAGGGTAAAGCCCAGGAATGTTTGTTTTTTTTTTAATTTCCCCAAATGTTGGACCAAGACTAAGAGCCCCCCCCCCCACTTAAGTTCTATCATTGGTCTTTCCTTCTTCTTGTCAGCCACTGCTAAGCCGAGTCCTAGGCACCAAACCAGCCAATCCCTACTTCATCCCTCACAAGAGGGTCTACTGTTAACTGTGGAAAATTCCCTCATCCCACTCCTGCTTCCCTGAGGTTTATCCCAGTGAACCATGTGTAGGTTGGTCTCCCCCCACCCCAGGAATTTCTTATTTCTTTCCTTATCCTGTAGTTGACATTTCCCTGTCTTGTCTGGGGATTGGGCTCATCCCCAGCTCCAGGCCTCTCTCCGTCATTTTCATTTCTTAGCAGTTTTCAGTACAAGTGTTTCCACAATAAGAAGCATTAAATGAAAGGAGGGTAGGCTTTTCTTTTTCTCGTCTTGACAGCACCATCTCCTCACCTGCACATGGCTTTCTACATGACCCATGGGTAAGTAATGAATGGTATAAAAGAGGAAGAAGAGAAAACCAGGAGGACATAGCAAATGGGATGCTGTGAGGGAGGCATTATTTGACGTCTGAAGATAAGAGCAACAGTAACTGTTAAATAACAGTTATTGTTTTTAACAATAACAATAAGCTGATGTGAGGGCAAGTAGGAGACAGAATCTTGGGACAAAGGTTGCATTCTAACATTAGGAGATTCCACAAAATGACTCAAAATATTAAATACAATCAAGGGTCCAACACCTAAGATTATCCAATTTCAAATCACAGGCCCAGTGAGAGAAAATAGCCATCTTACAAAAATGACTGAGGCAACTGAGGTTCACAAAGCTCTGATCACCTTTCATGGCAGGTTACAGGAGCAGTAGCCAGGCTGCAGGGATGGCAGGGTCTTTTTGATCCTGGAATACTGGGCATTAAAAAAAGATAGATTGGAGTTTAAAATATGATGCAAATGAACATATCTATGAGACAAAAACAGACTCACAAATACAGAGAACACACTTGTGGTTGCCAAGGGGGCAGGGGAGTGGGGGAGGGATGGATTAAGAGTTTGAGATTAGCAGATGCAAACTATTCTATATAGGATGGATAAACAACAAGGTCTTACTGTATAGCACAGGGAACTATATTCAATATCCTGTGATTAAACCATAATGGAAAAGAATATAAAAAAAAGAATGTATATATGTATAACTGAGTCACTTTGCTGCACAGCAGAAATTAAACACAAAATTGTAAATCAACTATAATTCAATAAAATTATTTTAAAAAGTAGATTGAGATTGTCCTGTATATTCTGAAGCTAAGAGTAGCCTGAGAAGAGGTCCAAATAGCTTTTCACCTCACCCCATCCCCTCAAATCATTCAATAAGATTAGAATGAAAATGAGGAAATTATATACTCCTGACAAATCCACTCTGCTTCAAGGTACTCTGGGTTGGTTACGAAGGTCACTAGTTAGTACACTCTCACTGGTAGCCAGCCACAAAAACACCTGGAAACCAGTAGACAATGAAAAAAGCTTCGCTGATTTCTTTTGGTTTTCATTTGGTCCCTACAGAGTCAGCCTCTCTCAGGCATCTGCAGACCTCACCTTCTCTGTCTCCTTTGCTCTCTCCAGCCCACTCCCTCTACCCTTACCAGGTCCCAGAGCCATCTCACTCATTCCCAAGGGCCCAGGGCTGAGAAGACTTTGATTCCTGCTTCAACCTTGGGAGGGCACCTCTCAGCCCTTAGAACCTTCCATCTCCACCCTGTTCTTCAACAAGCAGCATCTGTAAAATAAAGTGACATTTTCCCCCAAAAATGGCATCTCAAAGCATAATTTCAATGCATCATTATGGCAAGAGATCTCCTTCATCCCCTTCCCCTTCAGGCAAGGATGTCAGAGAAATGGAGTTCCCAGGGATGCCATCTCCCAGGACTACTGTGCTGGGATACAGGAACACTCCCAATAGATGTCAGTGCTCCATGCAGCCAGGGGTATTTTCAACTGTTTTCCAGAATCAGTAAGTCTGGGTAGAATTTCTGACAGGACACATTATCAGCAAAAAAAGATAGAAGCAGAGAAACTCTAAAGAAAATTCTTAAAAAGCGATGAGATTAGAAATCAATTACAGGGAAAAAAATGTAAAAAATACAAACACATGGAGGCTAAACAATATGTTACTAAATAACCAACAGATCACTGAAGAAATCAAAGAGGAAGTTTAAAAACACCTAGAGAAAAATTACAACAAAAACACGACGATCCAAAACATATGGGATTCAGGAAAAGCAGTTCTAAGAGGGAAGTGCATAGCAATACAAGCCTACGTCAAGAAATAAGAAAAATGTCAAATAAACAATCTAACTTTTCACCTAAAGGAACTAGAGAAAGAAGAACAAACAAAACCCAAAGTTAGTAGAAGGAAAGAAATCATAAAGATCAGGGCAGAAATAAATGAAATAGAAACAAAGAAAACAATAGCAAAAATCAATAAAACTAAAGCTGGTTCTTTGAGAAGATAAACAAAATGGATAAACCATTAGCAAAACTCACCAAGAAAAAGAGGGAGAGGACTCAAATCAATAAAATTAGAAATGAAAAAGGAGAAGTTACAACAGACACTGCAGAAATACAAAGCATAATAAAAGACTACTACCAGCAACTCTATGCCAATAAAATGGACAACCTAGAAGAAATGGACAAATTCATAGAAAGGTATAACCTTCCAAGACTGAACCAGGAAGAAACAGAAAATATGAACAGACCAATCACAAGTAATGAAATTGAAACTGTGATTAAAAATCTTCCAAAAAAACAAAAGTCCAGGACCAGATGACTACAGAGGTGAATTCTATCAAACATTTAGAGAAGAGCTAACACCCATTCTTCTCAAACTCTTCCAAAATATTGCAGAGGAAGGAAAACTCCCAAACTCATTCTATGAGGCCACCATCACCCTGATACCAAAACCAGACAAAGATACTACAAAAAAAGAAAATTACTGATCAATATCACTGATGAATATAGATGCAAAAATCCTCAACAAAATACTAGCAAACAGAATCCAACAACACATTAAAAGGATCATACACCATGATCAAGTGGGATTTATCCCAGGGATGCAAGGATTCTTCAATATATGCATATCAATCAATGTGATACACCATATTAACAAACTGAAGAATAAAAACCATATGATCATCTCAATAGATGCAGAAAAAGCTTTTGACGAAAGAGAGGCATGGACATATATACACTACCAAACGTAAGGTAGATAGATAGTGGGAAGCAGCCGCAGAGCACAGGGAGATCAGCTCAGTGCTTTGTGACCGCCTGGAGGGGTGGGATGGGGAGGGTGGGAGGGAGGGAGATGCACGAGGGAAGGGATGTGGGAACAGATGTATATGTATGACTGATTCACTTTGTTAAAAAGCAGAAACTAATTGAAAAAATGGAAAAAAAAAAGAAAAAGAAAAAGCTTTTGACAAAATTCAACTTTTGACAAAATTCAAATTTTTATCATAATTTATTCAATTATGATGAAAACTCTCCAGAAACTGGGCACAGAGGGAAACTACCTCAACATACTAAAGGCCATATATGACAAACCCACAGCAAACATCATTCTCAATGGTGAAAAACTGAAGGCATCTCCTCTAAGATCAGGAACAAGACAAGGATGTCCACTCTCGCCACTATTAGTCAACATAGTTTTGGAAGTCCTGGCCAAGGCAATCAGAGAAGAAAAAGAAATAAAAGGAATACAAATTGGAAAAGAAGAAGTAAAACTGTCACTGTTTGCAGATGACATGATATTATACATAGAGAATCCTAAAGATGTCACCAGAAAACTACTAGAGCTAATCAATGAATTTCGTAAAGTTGCAGGATACAAAATTAATACACAGAAATCTCTTGCATTCCTATACACTAACAACAAAAGATCAGAAAGAGAAATTAAGGAAACAATCCCATTCACCACTGCAACAAAAAGAATAAAATACCTAGGAATAAACCTACCTAGGGAGACAAAAGACCTGTATGCAGAAAACTATAAGACACTGATGAAAGAAATCAAAGATAACACAAACAGATGGAGAGATATACCATGTTCTTGGATTGAAAGAATCAATATTGTGAAAATGACTATACTACCCAAAGCAATCTACAGATTCAATGCAATCCCTATCAAATTACCAGTGGCATTTTTTTACAGAACTAGAACCAAAAATCTTAAAATTTGTATGGAGACACAAAAGACCCCAAATAGCCAAAGCAGTCTTGAGGGAAAAAAACAGAGCTGGAGGAATCAGACTCCCTGACTTCAGACTATACTACAAAGTTATAGTAATCAAGACAATATGGTACTGGCACAAAAACAGAAATATAGACAAATAGAACAGGATAGAATGCCCAGAGATAAACCCACACACCTGTGGTCAACTAATCTATGACAAAGGAGGCAAGGATATACAATGGAGAAAAGACAGTCTCTTCAGTAAGTGGTCCTGGGAAAACTGGACAGCTACATGTAAAAGAATGAAATTAGAACACTCCCTAACACCATACACAAAAATAAACTCAAAATGGATTACAGACCTAAATGTAAGACCGGACACTATAAAACTCTTAGAGAAAAACATAAGAAGAATACTCTTTGACATAAATCACAGCAAGATATTTTTTGATCCACCTCCCAGAGTAATGGAAATAAAAACAAAATAAACAAATGGGACCTAGTGAAACTTAAAAGCTTCTGCAAAGCAAAGGAAACTACAAACAAGATGAAAAGGCAGCCCTCAGAATGGGAGAAAATATTTACAAATGAATCAATGGACAAAGGATTAATCTCCAAAATATATAAACAGTTCATGCAGCTCAATAACAAAAAAAGCAAACAACCCAATCCAAAAATGGGCAGAAGACCTAAATAGACATTTCTCCAAAGAAGACATACAGATGGCCAAGAAGCACATGAAAAGCTGCTCAACATCACTGATTATAAGAGAAATGCAAATCAAAACTACAATGAGGTATCACCTCACACCAGTTAGAATGGGCATCATCAGAAAATCTACAAACAACAAATGCTGGAGAGGGTGTGGAGAAAAGGGAACACTCTTGCACTGTTGGTGGGAATGTAAGTTGATACAGCCACTATGGAGAACAGTATGGAGGTTCCTTAAAAAACTAATAATAGAATTACCATATGACCCAGCAATCCCACTACTGGGCATATACCCTGAGAAAACCATAATTCAAAAAGACACATGCACCCCAATGTTCATTTCGGCACTATTTACAATAGCCAGGTCATGGAAGCAACCTAAATGCCCATCGACAGATGGATGGATAAAGAAGATGTGGTACATATATACAATGGAATATTACTCAGCCATAAAAAGGAACAGAATTGGGTCATTTGTAGAGATGTGGATTGATCTAGAGACTGTCATACAGAGTGAAGTAAGTCAGAAAGAGAAAAACAAATATCGTATATTAACGTATAAATGTGGAACCTAGAAAAATGGTACAGATGAACCACTTTGCACGGCAGAGATTGAAATACAGATGTAGAGAACAAATGTGTGGACACCAAGTGGGGAAAGTGGCAAGGGTAGTTGTGGTAGTGTGATGAATTGGGAGATTGGGATTGACATATATACACTGATATGTATAAAATAGATAACTAATAAGAACCTGCTGTATAAAAAAAATTTTTTTTAAGTCTTAATGAGGAATGAGGGACTGCAGACTCTCACAGGGTTGGTCAGTCACACAATGAACAGGGGTCTTTGTTAACCCTATTATCTCTCCCAATGGGGGCACCCCTTCTCCAGCTTGTCTTCTCTCTAAGCAGAGAGATGAAGTCCCCTACAATCTTAAATGTACTCAAACACTTAAGCTTTATCTGAAAAGTTCATGCCAATCTTGCAGTCTTACTCTGCATGTTTTCATATAAAAATAAAATTTAGAATTCCTTACCAGTTAAACTATTAAGCAGACTTCTAGAGCTGGGTATGATGGAGCAACCTCACTCCACTCTGCCTCTCCCAGTGATTGCAACTAAAACCCTGGGCAGGATACATAAAGCAATCATCAGAGAAGTCTGAAAAGGAAATGATAACGGGCAGATGGAGGGAGGATTAACACTCAAGGGCAGATGGACACGGCCAGGAGTCTCTGGTTGTTTCTTTCCTCCCGTATCTCCCATCTCAGACTTGGGGAAGGTCAAATCCCAGACTGATCAACAGTCACGGAGGGAAAAGGATGACAAGAAGTCATCTTTTTATGGTCAGAGGACCAGCAAAGAGGGCCCTGTGGAACAGAATGAGTGAGGAAAACCCACTGTTTTTTCTTTCTCTCTATGTCTTGTCCCTGGGAAATGTCCCAGAACTGTGCTCCTGTGATAGTTGCAGCAGCAGCCATGAAGTCACCTGAAAATCCTCCTTTCTGATCATACGAATGAAAAAGCAGGTGGGAATCATAGCTGCTTTTTTCTCTCTCTCTTCCCTCTTGCTGCTTCACCTTGGAGCCAGACCCAGTCATGGGAAATGCACAACAGCACTGAGAGGTTAAACTCTCACCATTCTACCCTAAGAACCAGAAAAAGGGAACCCAAATATCTGGGGAGTGTTGGAGGAGTCATGAAGAGAATGGAGTTTTGAGAAATGGATGGCAAAAAGATGTGGATCAAGTTCTATATCCATTTCTGAACTGTGCATATATGGAACTGACCTCAAACAGCATACCAAAGGTTTTGAGAAATGAACTTAGGTCCAGATTATCGCTCAGGTCCCAAACTTGTCCCCAAAAGGAACATACATGCAGCAGGTCAAAAGAGTGCAGCAAACATTTGAAAACTGGACTCATACCCAGAAGACTGTACAGGGTAGCAAAACTATTCTGTATGATACTACAATGGTTGGTACATTTCATTATACATTTGTCAAAACCCATAGGATGTACGACACCAAAATTGAACCCTAATGTAAACTATGGACTTTTGGTGATAATGATGTGTCAGTGTAGGTTCATTGATTATAACAAATTACTGCTCTGGTGCTGGATGTTGGTGATGGGGAAGGCTGTGTGCAAGAGCACACAGGGCAAGAGCTACTTAGCAATTCTCTGTACTTTTCACTCAATTTTTCTGTGAACCTAAAACTCCTCTAAAAAATAAAGTCTAGTTAAAAATAAAAAATGAGAGACAATCAAAGAAAAAAACTGAGCTAACACTGGAACCATAAGCCATGAGAGACAACTCAAGACTTGAAGCCTAAAACTAAGAAGATGCCTGCCAAAAAAGAAAAAAAAGAGAAAAATCAACATTCTCCAGAGAATTTCAACAGAACACAGAATCTCATAACATTATATTTGAAATGTCCAGGATACAACCCAAAATTACACGACATACAAAAACCATAATAAAGTAATCACAGATGCTAGTACGGAGGTTACCCAATGTTGGAATTATCAGACAAAGATTTTAAAACAGGTATGATAACCATGCTCTAGAAAGTAAGTTAGGACTCTCTTGAAACAAATGGAAAGATAGAAATTCTGGGCAGAAAGGGTATAAAGTATACAAAAGAATCAAAAGAAAAATTTTAAACCATAAAATATAACAACCAAAATAGAAAATTCACTATTTGAGTTAAATAGAAGAATGGAAATGACAGAGTCGGTGAACATGAAGATGCAGCAACAAAAGTTGTTCAACTGAACAACAACAAAAATGGTGTTAAAAAATGAACAGTCTCTGGCATTTTTCACAGAACTAGAACAAAAAATTTCACAATTTGTATGGAAACACAAAAGACCCCGAATAGCCAAAGCAATCTTGAGAACGAAAAATGGAGCTGGAGCAATCAGGCTCCCTGATTTCAGACTATACTACAAAGCTACAGTAATCAAGACAGTATGGTACTGGCACAAAAACAGAAAGATAGATCAATGGAACAGGATAGAAAGCCCAGAGATAAACCCACGGACATATGGTCACCTTATCTTTGATAAAGGAGGCAGGAATGTACAGTGGAGAAAGGACAGTCTCTTCAATAAGTGGTGCTGGGAAAACTGGATAGGGACATGTAAAAGTATGAGATTAGATCACTCCCTAACACCATACACAAAAATAAGCTCAAAATGGATTAAAGACCTAAATGTAAGGCCAGACACTATCAAACTCTTAGAGGAAAACATAGGCAGAACACTCTATGACATAAATCACAGCAAGATCCTTTTTGACCCACTTCCTGGAGAAATGGAAATAAAGACAAAAATAAACACATGGGACCTAATGAAACTTCAAAGCTTTTGCACAGCAAAGGAAACCATAAACAAGACCAAAAGACAACCCTCAGAATGGGAGAAAATAGTTGCAAATGAAGCAACTGACAAAGGATTAATCTCCAAAATTTATAAGCAGCTCATGCAGCTCAATAACAAAAAAACAAACAACCCAATCCAAAAATGGGCAGAAGACCTAAATAGACATTTCTCCACAGAAGATATACAGACTGCCAACAAACACATGAAAGGATGCTCAACATCTTTACTCATTAGAGAAATGCAAATCAAAACTACAATGAGATATCATCTCACGCCAGTCAGAATGGCCATCATCAAAAAATCTAGAAACAATAAATGCTGGAGAGGGTGTGGAAAAAAGGGAACACTCTTGCACTGCTGGTGGGAATGTGAATTGGTACAGCCACTATGGAGAACGGTATGGAGGTTCCTTAAAAAACTACAAATAGAACTACCATATGACCCAGCAATCCCACTACTGGGCATATACCCTGAGAAAACCATAATTCAAAAAGAGACATGTACCAAAATGTTCATAGCAGCCCTATTTACAATAGCCCAGAGCTGGAAACAACCTAAGTGTCCATCATCGGATGAATGGGTAAAGAAGATGTGGCACATATATACAATGGAATATTACTCAGCCATAAAAAGAAACAAAATTGAGCTATTTGTAATGAGGTGGATGGACCTAGAGCCTGTCATACAGAGTGAAGTAAGTCAGAAAGAGAAAGACAAATACTGTATGCTGACACATATATATGGAATTTAAGAAAAAAAAATGTCATGAAGAACATAGGGGTAAGACAGGAATAAAGACACAGACCTACTAGAGAATGGACTTGAGGATATGGGGAGGGGGAAGGGTAAGCTGTGACAAAGTGAAAGAGCGGCATGGACATATATACACTACCAAACGTAAGGTAGATAGCTAGTGGGAAGCAGCCGCATAGCACAGGGAGATCAGCTCGGTGCTTTGTGACCGCCTGGAGGGGTGGGATAGGGAGGGTAGGAGGGAGACGCAAAAGGGAGGGGATATGGGAACATATGTATATGTATAACTGATTAAATTTGTTATAAAGCAAAAAATAAAAAATAAAAATAAAATTTAAAAAAATTAAAAAAAATAAAAAATAAAATAAAAAAGACATCAAAATTGGTGAATTTTTGTATAGCAATTTTAATATTGAAGATGGAAGAAAAAAAGCAAGATTTTCGGCATATTATGCTTTATTATTTCACGAAAAGTTAAAATGCAACTGAAATGCAAAAAAAGGTTTGTGCAGTGTATGGAGAAGGTGCTGTGACTGATTGAACGTGTCAAAAGTGGTTTGCGAACTTTCATGCTAGACATTTCTCGCTGGACGATGCTCCATGGTTGTGTAGACCAGTTGAAGTTGATAGAGATCAAATTGAGACACTAATTGAGAATAATCAACATTATACCACGCGGGAGATAGCCGACATACTCAAAATATCCAAATCAAGCATTGAAAACAATTTGCACCAGCTTGGTTATGTTCATCGCTTTGATGTTTGGGTTCCACATAAGTTAAGTAAATAAAATCTTCTTGATCATAAAAATAAATAAGTAAATAAATGAACAGTCTCAAGAACCTGTAGAACAATTCAATAATGTTTAACATATGTGTCATTAGATTTCCAGAAGAGAGAAGAAATAAATTGGTGCAGAAAGAAAATATTTGAAAAAGCATAGCTAAAAACTTCCCAAATATTATGAGGCATAAATTAAGATTTAAGAATCTCAATGAACACCAGACCAGAGAAACTCAAGGAAAACTGTGCCTAGGTACATCATAATCAACCTGATGAAAATCAAAGATAAACGACACATTACACATAAAGGAGCAACAATTCAACAATTCAAGTTACTGAAGATTATTTTTCAAAACAATGTGTATCGGAAGGAATGAAAACATGCTGAAAGAAAAGAACTGTTGATGCATAATTCTCTATTGTGAAGATATCCTTCAGAAAGAAGTGTAAAATAAAGATACTCTTAGATGAAGGAAAAGTGAGATAATCATTGTTAGCAGACTTGCTCAAAAAGAAATGATAAAGGAAGTTATTTATGCAGAGAAGTGATACCAAGGAAAATGTGGAATTTTGTAAGGAAGGAAGACCAACAGAAATGATAAGTATCTGAGTAATGTATTGAACTATTTTTTCTCTTAAGTTTTTAAAAATATTTATGACTATTAAAAGTAAAAATTATAATATTGCCTGGTGAGATTTTCAATGTATGTAAATATAATGCATATAACAACTAAACTTAAAGTGACAGAGGCTAAAGGGATTTAAATGGTTGTCAGGGTTCCACACTCTACTTGAAGTGATAAAATATTAACTCTAATTCGACTGTAAAAATTAATATGTAATTATCATCCCTAGATCAACACTAAAGAAATCTACACAAAGAGAGAAACCCAAAAAGTTAACAGAAAAAATTTAATGAAAGACTAAAAAATACTCGACCCAAAAGAAAGCAAGAGAGGAAACAGAGGAATGAAAACAATAATAAAAGGGCAGCCTAAATTCAACCATATCAATAATCAATGTAAGTGGCCTAAACACACCAATTAAAAGTCAGAAATTATCAGCTAGCACTTAGGAAAGATTTTTAAAGACTCAACTATGTGCTATGTATAAGAAACCAACTTTAAAGATAATGATATAGATGAGTTAACAATAAACAGAGGGAAAAAGATATATGATGCAAACACTAATCAGAAGAAATTTGGAAGTGACTATTTTAATTTCAGAGGAAGTAGACTTCATAACAAGGAAAATACCAGAGATGAGAAGGGACATTACAGTATATGACAATGAAAGGGCCTATTCAATAAGAGAAAGCAACCCCAAATGAGCATGCACCTAACTACCAGGCCTCAAAATACATGAAGCAACAGTGATAAAACTGGAAGGAGAAACAGATAAATCCACAGATTTGGATATTTTAATACTCTTCTCTCAAAAATCAATAGAACACTAGGCCCAACCTACTGTATAACACAGGGAACTATATTCAATATTTTATAATAACCTATAATAAAAAGAATCTAAGTATGTATATATATATAAATTAATCACTTTTCTATACACCTGAAACATTATAAATCAACTATACTTAATAAAAATAAAAAACCAAATGAAAAAAATAACAAGAAGCGTAAAATCAGAAAAATATAGAAGACCTGAACACCAGCAACCATCTTAATTTAATGAATATATAACAGTATTATTCATAATCACCAGAAGTTAGCAACCCAAATGTCCTTCATCATGTAAATGGATAAACAAACTGTGGCACATCCATACAAATGTACTCTATGTAAATTTTTAAATAATAAATTAAGTAACTTTGAAAAACTATTTGGTCATAGTTACTAAAGGCAGACATATGTGTATCCTATCACTCAGCATTTTCACTCCTAGATGTAGATACCCAGTAGAAATGCATACATACATTCACCAAAGAATATGGTCTGTAATGTTCTTAGCAGCACTATGTCAGAGCCAAAACCTAGAGAATACCCATATGTGTATCCACTCTAGAGCAGGTAAATGATGTGTGTGACAGTCACACAATGGAATACTGTACATTAAGGATGAGCAAACTACAACTACATTCAAAACATGGATGAATCCCACAATCAATGTTGAGTGAAAGACCTAGACACAAAAGAGTACATCGCATAAGCTTTCACTCATTTAAAGCACAAACACAGGCAAGACTAACCTCCAGTGTTAGGAGGCAAGGTAATGGTGACCTTAGAGGGAGTAGGTACTATTTCTCGATCTGAGTTCTCTGCTACAAGGGTGTGTTCAGTTTTTGAAAACTCAGTGATACGTACATTTGTGATCTGTGTACTTTTCTATAAGTACTTTTCAGTTGATTTTTTAAGTAAAAACATTATTAAGCATTTATTCCAAAGAATTGAGTCAAGTGCTCCAGAAAAATACCCTTGGAGCTTCAAATAACCTCTGACACACATGAGCACATGTGTTGCAGTTCGAGACATACTGTAGTAATGTTAACTAATCTTCATGATCTTCTGGGAAATGACAGGTTCTTTCCAGTGCTTCATGGATTACCCCGAAACCTCTGGATTCCTAGGGGGTTTTTTTGGTTTTGTTTTTTTGTGTGTGTGTGGTACGCGGGCCTCTCACTGCTGTGGCTCTCCCGTTGCGGAGCACAGTCTCCGGACGTGCAGGCTCAGCGGCCATGGCTCACAGGCCCAGCCGCTCCGCGGCATGTGGGATCTTCCTGGACCGGAGCACAAACCCGAGTCCCCTGCATCGGCAGGCGGACTCAATCACTGCGCCACCAGGGAAGCCCCCCTAGTTTTTTTTTAAAAAAACAAATTAAAAATTTTACATCTCTTTTCTGCCAATAGCAAAATAAGGTGTCCATGTTATATTGGGGTTGCAAGTGGTTAGGGTAGAAAATTTGACAAGGCAATGATGGTGAGCTTCCTGTGGGGTAGCTTTCTCAGCTACTTATTCTGAATTAGCCATAAAATGAAACAAACTACTGATACATGCAACAGCATATATTAATTTCAGATGCATTATGCTCAATGAAAGAAGCCAGAATCAAAAGGTTACATACTGTATGAATGGACAACCACCACTCCCAAGATCATATGTTACAATCCCAGCATACAGACATAAAAACTCTCTTTGATCACTCTTCCTTTTCTTGCTTACCCATATTTTTCTTTCTTTCCCTCTGTATCAGTCAGTATAAACTAGATTATGCTGCAGTAATAAACAATTCCATCTCAGTGTCTTTTATTTTATTTATTTTTTCTTTTTTTTAGAGATTTTTTTTAAATTTTTATTTTATATTGGAGTATAGTTGATTAACAATATTGTGTTAGTTTCAGGTGTACAGAAAAGTGATTCAGTTATACATATGTATATATCTATTCTTTTCTCATTTAGGTTATTACAAAATATTGAGCAGAGTTCCCTGTAGTATACAGTAGGTCTTTTTAGTTATCTATTTTGTATATAGTAGTGTGTATGTGTTAACCCCAAACTACTAATTTATCCTCCCCCACCCCGTTCCCCTTTGGTAACCATAAGTTTGTTCTCTAAGAAACAAAGTTTTGTTTCTCACTTATTTTATAGTCCATGGTGTATTGGTAGGGGCTCTGCTCATCAGAGCTGCTATGGAGCTCCAGCGGGTTGCCATGACAAGGGGGTAATGAATTCTAGGGGTCTTGTGTATCCTTGAAGTAACCCATGTCAGTTCTGCTCACAACTCTTTGGTCAGAACTATTCAAAGGCTCTGTCCAACAACAGTGGAGCCAAGAAATGCAGTCCTACCATGTGCTCAGAAGGAGAATCAGGAATATTTATTGAACAGCATATTTACTACCATTCTCTTCTTTTTTTTTTTTTAACCATTCCCTTCTAAATTCAAGTTCCCAGGAGGAAAAAAAAATGCAGTTGACTCCATCTGACTGCATTGTCCTCCCCATTTCAATTAGCTAGCTTAGTGACTCCTGGGGAAAGACAAAACTGTACATTTAATATATGTCTAGGAACATGGGATGGATGGGTAAGGATGAGGAAGGCAATTCAAGGGCTCACAGGCCAAGCAAATAAACCATAAGATATAGAAATAGGACCCTTGGGTGTGGATGTGGTAGGGGCAGGACTAATGGATTAATAAGCACAAAACAAAGCAGTACAACTGCAAAGATGAAAATGACAATACCCAGAACAGCTAGTGCCCATTACCAAAACTCAGTCTCCAACCAGAGTCTTTATTTCTTCAAGGATATGTTTCAACCGTGTACCTATTGACATACTTGCAAGGTAGAAGAGCTTCTTCAGTCTGAGTTAAACCATTATGGGGACTGAGCTAATAAAAGCACACAGGAGATTTTTCTGCTCCTCCAGTACATAACTTATGTACTAGTCAGACACAGTTTCCATTTAATCAAGAGCTATCTTGTCCAACCTTTCAACTGTGAGTAACTTTGTACAAGATGAAAATAACCAAATCCATCATGATGATAGAAATTTTTCTGTTTCTTCCAGAACATTACTGCCAAGGAAATGCCAGGGATCTTGCTTCCTTGGATGGTTTATTAAAATGCAGCAGACCCAAATTTCATTAGGGCTGTGAAATAGCATGTGCTGCCCACTAACTAATGCTTGCCAGATGTGTAAGCTCAACCACATCTGCAAGGACCAAGCCACCTGCTCAAAGGAGTGGGCCTCCAGAGCCAATGCAGGGAGAATGCTGCTAGCACTTTATTTGCTCTCCAAATGATGTACCCTGGAGCAAAAATAATAAATTAAAATGGGGAAGGGGGTTTTCCAGGCTGAGATGGCAGTATTCAAAGGGGCAGTGGTTTAGATGAAGTTATTTCCCACTAGATTTTTCCAAGCGTATTCCCTGAACTTCTGCATCACATTTTGAGACTGAACACCAAAGTTCCCATCCCCACCATGATGACCTAGGGTAAATCCCTTAACCTCCTTGAGTTTTACACTCCTAATAGGGAAAATGGGAACAACTACATGCCCTTGCAGGGCTGCTATGAGGATGAAATGACATGAAATATATGGAATTGCTTTGCACAGTGAAAGGGATATAAAATTGTTCAATAGATGTCCAGTCCACATATGCATTTTTTGAACATGTAAGTGGGGTCAGAAAACCTGGATCTCTCTCCCATTCTCAAACCATATTACCCTCCACACACATATATTCATCCTTTCTCCCCCCTCCTTCTCCTTCTCCTTCTCCTTCTTCTTCTTCTTCTTTTTCTTCTTCTTCTCCTCTCTCTTTCTCTGTCCCTTCCTCCATCCTCCCTCTCAGCTTTGGCTGGGTGGGACTTCACTATAATGCCGGGGTTGGCATGAAAAGCTGGGCAAGTAGGGCCAAGGTCATTAATTTTTCTGATGGTAAAAGAGCAGAAACAAGCAGAGAGACTGAATAATGGAAGCTTGATCCCTCCATGCTTGATCTCTCCCTAGCCCCCCCAGAGCATAACAAAGTGCTAGCATGAATCACCAGCACTATATACATATCCCTAAGCAACATATTGTTTAGTTTGGAATGTTTTTGAACTTTATATAAATGAAATCATCTTTATCTATTCCTATGTGACTTGTGTTTTGCACTCAAGATTATGTTTTTGAGATTCATTCATGTTGATGCATGAAGCTATAAATTATTCATGTTCACTGCTGTATAATATTCCATTATGTGGCTATACCATAAGTTATTCTATTGTTTATGAACGTTTGTGCAGTTGCCAGTTTTTTACTATTACAGACATCACTGCGATGAATGTTCTTATGCTGGTGTACATGATCAAAATATTCCCCGAGGTGGGAGAACACTGCTGGGTCACAGGTTATGCATATTTTCAACTTCAGTCTATAGTTCAAAATTATGTTTCCAAAGAGCTTGCTCCAGTTTACACCTGATTCCCCAATTCTTGGCAAAAACATTGAAAACTACCCTGGAAAACATCATTCCTGCAAGTAGGTGTTGTTGGAGTTTCAGACCATTGGCCAAATTGGTTCCCACACATGCCACTTGCAAGTTCACAGTCATAAACATTCCACCAGGGGAGGGAGAGGTTTTGTCATGTACGTAGTTTCTAACAAAGAGAGTCTTAAGGTGAGTGGTTTTGTGGCCCCCTGGCATTGGGGATAAACCCTCCGCAGGATGAACATGTACTGTTCAGCCCATGAACAGAACACTCTGTAGCTGCTACTGTTTTTCACATGGGGATGGTGAAAGCTGGCATAAGACTTGATTTCCAAACCACTTTTCATCAACAGACTCCTCCAGCTAGACTGTGATGTCTTTGAGAACAAGGACCACACTTTTCTACCTTGTTTGTGTCTGTAATGCTTAGTATGGTGTGTGTACATCCTAGAGCAGTGGTCCCCAAACCCCGGGCCGCAGACTGGTACCGGTCTGTGGCCTATTAGGAACCAGGCCACACAGCAGGAGGTGAGCAGCGAGCAAGCAAAGCTTCATTTGCCACTCCCCATCACTCACATTACCACCTGAACCTTCCCCCACTGCCTCCGTCACTGGGCCATAGAAAAATTGTCTTCCACGAAACCAGTCCCTAGTGCCAAAAAGGTTGGGGACCGCTGTTCTAGAGGCTCAATTCAACTTCATAAGAGTTAATCATTTTGGCAGACACTGCTATGTGTTGCCAAAATCTGTCTCCTCCACCTTCTGGGCACAGTTCTAGATTATATTTCCCAGCTTCCTTTGCAGTGTGACATGGTCATGTGACTTAATTTTGGCCAATCAAATGTGAGCAGAGAGGCTATTTTCCACCTCCAGTCCTGACCTATCAAAACCTCCCATAGGGTCCCCCACACGTTCTCTTTTCCTGGCTGCCAGATGGATGTTCTTTTTTCCCCTTAGCCATCACCTGGATTTACATCACAAAAGGTGGCAATGGCATCTTTTTTAAATCAACCAAGGAAATAAATATGCTTTCTCTTTAAAACAAACAAAGCTATGTGAGAGCCTCTTTGTGTATTTTTAGTGAGACTGTTTGAGAGGGCAGATGGGCACATTCATGATTCAGACCTTTGGGTGGTTTGGGGCTCAGCTGCACAGGCTGATTCTGAATGACCTTGTTGTATTTCTGACACTATGCCATGTATACCAGATTTCCCTTAATGTGTAGCCACTGGTTAAAGACCAGAAACATAAGGAACAGTGATGTTGAAATCAACAAGAAAATAACAAATTGTATTAATTATCTATTGCAGCATAACAAATTATCCTAAACCTTAGTGGATTAAAATAAAAACACGTATTATCTCACATTATGTCTGTGACTCTGGAAACAGCTTACCTGAGTCCTCTGGCTCAAGATGTCTCACAGATGCAATCAAGGTGCTGAGGGGGCTGCAGTCATCTGAAGGCTCGACTGGGAAGAAATCCATTTCCAAGCTCACTCCGTGGTTGCAGCAGGATTCTGCTCCTCACGGGACATTGGACTGAGAGCTTCAGATCGTTACTAGCTGTTGGCTGGAAGTTGCCCTGGAGGGTGTGTGTGGAGGCTTCCTTACAACATGGCAGCCAGCTTCATCAGAGTGAGCAAGTGAGAAGAGAGAGGGAGAGGGAGAGCAAAAGATAAGTCATAGTCCTTTACAACCTAATCTTGGAAGAAATATCCCATCATTAGAAGCAAGTCACTAGATTCAGCCCACACTCAAGAAGAAGGGACCATCTCAGAAGCTGCCTCCTACACAAGAAGCTTAAAAATGATAATTCTGCCAAATCACTCCTACATTTTCTGAGCCTAATCTCTAAATTTCATTTGTCTAGTCAAAAGCCTTAGTAGCCCTTCAGGCTATCTCCAACATTCCAGAAGCCAATGTTAAAGTGAGAAAACTATAATGAGAATTAAATCCATGCTTCTTCCTTTACTGGGAATGAAGCTATCCACTGCACCAATGGGATACTTTAAAGAAATAATGGCAAGTGGCCTATTCTCCTCTTTTATGTCAATATTTAAAAATAAAACTCAAAATTACGCAGCTGAATTTTTTAAGTCGAAATGCAGAAATTCCAAACGTGAGGTTGCAAAAGCAGGTCTTGCCTATTTTCAATGCCAATACATAATTAAATTTCCATTTGCATTTTAAAATTGTGTTTCTTGACCAAGTATGATAAACTATGTAATTCATGAATACCTTTGTTGACAAATCATGCTTTTCTTACCTAATTAAAGTAAATAGAACAGCATGCATCACTTATTAGATGGGAAAACCATGTCTAAAAATTCTTAAATTCAATTTTTGTAACATGCAAAAGTGACAAACTGGGTTTTTTCTTTTAATTCCTATAGGATGAGGAGAGGTAAGAGATTACATATTCCCAGAAGGAGGTTCTCGGTGCAAGATTTTGGGAACCAGCTCTGTGCATCATACACCTTTCTTCCCTCTCCAATGCATGGGACAATGGACAAATCAGACACATTTGAAAAGACCCATTATAATCTGCTTCCATGCCCCTGTGAGCTGCACAGATTTGGAAACATTAGCCCCCAGCAAGCCCACGCATTTTAATGAGCCATGGCCAACTGGAATGACGGAATCCTTCAGTCATGTCAATGCTGCCACAGCTGGTCCAGGGAGGCAAAAGATGCCTCCTCCCCAGGACACCACCCTGTGTCCAGTCACAACCACATGAGACCTAAATACAGAGTCTATTTCCCCAGCTGTTCTCAGCGCCCAGGAGAAACTCAGGCTGAGGAGAGAGCAGGGAGCATGGCATTCTAGCCAAAGTTGGACTGTGTTGGAGGAAAGCCCAGCTGAGGCAAGAAACAGGCAGGGAAGGGGGTTAGAGGCAAGAGCAAAAAGGCAAATCTAATCAGCCCAGCAAACTTGCACTGACATTTTAAAGTGTAAAGTCATTCTGAGTTCCAGAACCAGGAACATCTCTAGATGTCGAAATGACTTTTGCTAAATGTCAACTTGGTAAATTTGTTTTTCCTTTGGCTCATTAAAAGAGAATTAACCATTTATCCATTAATGAAAATACGACCCTCCCAGGGTTTACAAGCATCCACCTGGAGGCTGGCCTGGTCTCTCCTACTGAGCCAATTTTGCTCTTTTTTATATATATATATTAGCAAATATTTATTTACCAAGAGGCCACAGGTACTTGAGAAAGTCCCTGCCCTCAAAAGGTTTTCAGTCTGCTGTAGGGACAGACTGGGATGCAGATGATTATGACACAATGTATATGGGGCCCATTCTCCAGAAGTGCTGATCACTACACTACAAAAGCACCTTGCAGGGGACCCTGCCCAGTTGGGGATGGGTGTTTCTGGGTGATAATTAGCTATCATGGCATTGACTATTTAGCTGAGACCTCCAGGGTGAGTGGGAGGGAGCTAAAGAAAGTGAGAAGTAGTTTAAGGTAGAACATGTTTTTTAATAGAGATATTTATTCTTATTACTCAGGTTACAGAAAAACAGTATGCTTGCATTCTAATGTGCCTAGATTTTACACTTTTTTAAAACAGTTTTATTGTTTTATTTTTTCTGAAGTATAGTTGATTTTCAGTGTTTCAGGTGTACAAAAATATGACTCAGTTACACATATATATGTATATATGTATATGTATATACATATATATTCTTTCTCAAATTCTTTTCTATTATAGGTACAAGATATTGAATATAGTCCCCTGTGCTATACACAGTAAGCCCTTACTGTTCATCTATTTTATATATAATAGTATGTATCTGTTAATCCCAAACTCCCAATTTATCCCTCCCCTCCCTTTCCCCTTTGGTAACCATAATTTTGTTTTCTATGTCTGCGAGTCTGTTTCTGTTTTGTAAATAAGTTCATTTGTATCATGTTTTTATATTGCACACATAAGTGATACCGTATGAAATTTGTCTTTCTCTGTCTGACTTATTTCACTTAGGGTGATAATCTCTATGTCCATCCAACGATGTTTCTGCAACAAAGAAGCAAGAGAAGGTGGCACAGCCAGTGCCGGGCTCTGACCATAGCACGGTGCCTGTATTCATTTATTTTATCCTCAACAACCCCTGGCAACCCCTATTATCCCCAGCTTACAAATGAGGAAGCTGAGGGACGGAAAGGTTAACTGACTTCCCCAAGATCCCCCAGCTAGTGAGTGGCTGAATGTAGTTCAAAATGACTAGAGGGGTGGGGGAGGGAGAGGTGATTGGAGGCCTGGGCTGTCCAGAGATAAAAAAGCCAAAAGAGTCCAGATCATGAAGGTCCACATACATCAGGTTCGGAATTTGCAAGCATCTAAGCAACCCCTGAAGGGGTTAGAGTCGGTGATGCTAGGAGCTGCTGTGAGCCCCAGAAAATCCACACCACGTGCCTTGTGCAAAATGTATGGGAGGTAAGCGAGCTTGGTGGTGGGAGACCCACCATCTGGTGAGATATGATGGGAGCCTGAGCTCAAGGAGCTGCAATGAGGAAGACAGGGACCAGGATGACTCCTGGGACCTTGGATAGGTAGCATCAACTGGACACAGCTGCTGGGATGGGAGAGGATGCGGGGAGGGAGGCACAGAGGCCAACTGCGAGGCTACTGGCTTGGGCTCTGCACAGATGGTGTGGCCACCAGAGGAATTCTCTGAGATCCTAGAATAACAGCGATGGTGACTGGCTGTATCCCTCAACTCCTTGATGACAGCAGGCTAGACACTTGGAAGCTACATCTGCCTTAGAGCTAGGAATGCAGGCTCCCTCTCCTTGGCACACTGTCACTCCTAAACACAGTTTGAGCATTTGAATGAAACAAAAGGACTTTTTTAAAAAGGAATACAGGAGCCAGAGAAGTAATCAGCAGTACCAGAGTCATCACTGACTTGCCACGTTGCTACCCATTGGCCTTATCTTACAGAAGGCCCTTGAAGATACTCAAAGAACGGATATTCCAAGTGCTAGACTATTGCTTTGTGGATATTTCCAACTACTCTAATATTCATAAGCTGCCTAAATGTCCTGAATTAATCAGTGTTTTTTAGGTTTTGGCCCCATAGGTTGCTATAAGGAAGAGGTCAGTTGATACATCACCTATTTAAGATTAATTTTTTTTTTTTGGAGATTTCTCCTCCTTCATGGGGAAAAAAACCTTAAAAGTCACCCAAAAACAGTAATTTTTATGACTGCTGACACATCTGGGGGTTATGAAAGATGTCTGCATTCTTTCCCTTTTCTTGGCCAACACTTCAGAGAGCTTGGTTTTGGACTTCTGTGCTGTGCCCCTCTCTTCTTTCTAGAAGAACAGGCCAGACTAGCTTCTGTCCTGTTCTGCTGAGCTATCACCCAGGGCCCACCTCTGAGGCACTTAGTTTATAAACAGTTCTGAGAAGCAAGGATTCAGAGTAGGCGAGGGCTGGTCCAAGGAGGCATTTATAGATGGCAAAATTCAGACAGCAATATACATTCCAAAGAGGGCAGCCCTGTGGTGTGTTTTGCAGCTGGACCCAAGGAAAATACACCTGCTCCTCTCAGCTCCAGCCCCTCCCTGATGGGGGTTGTCTCTCACTGGGCCCCCATTGTTCAGGATCTGCCAATGGGTCCACAATGAGGGAAGCAGCTAACAAAGAATTCATCTGGGCTGATTTGCAGAGAATGACCATTGATTCCTCTGGGCTTGTTAAGTCAGTATCCCCTAGAAAAAATGTAATCCAAAAGATTACAAGATGAACCAGCTGAAGCCACTGTCAACAAGGGCTCTAGCCATACACTAGAAAAAGGCAAAAAACAACAGGGCAAGAGGCAGTCCATTTGGCATGCCATCTGCCACCTCAATTGCTCCATCTTGTTTTATGTGTCACCTCCTCAGCTCTTACTCACACGGAGACACTGAGAAGGGGGCTTTGACTTACTGCTGTCACAAGCATTAGTGAAGTGTTTCTCCCTTTCTTCCTTCCTCCCTCTCTTCCCCTGCTAGAAAAGTAGCATGGATGCGGCAGGCAGTCTTTTCAGACTAAGGAAGCATTGTCACCATTTTTGTGTTTGTTTGTTTGTTTGTGGTATTTATTTATTAACTTGTGCCCAAGCCCTGCCACATAGAATTTGAGGTGGCTACAAGAAAACCATAAAACAGAAACTGTTAAGTGAAAAGTATCAGAACCACAGAAATATAAATTGGATTAGGAGGTACCGGCTTCCGGTTCAAGATGGCAGCCTGAAATTCATCCACCCAACATCTTCTGTCCCTCCCAAGAATCTCTGAAATACAAATGTAGAAGGATAGAAATGGACATGCCTACATAGTAGCTATGTCACATGGGGACTCTAACGAGCTAGACTTGAACCCATGTTGGTATTGTCCTAAAGCCTTTGAGGCGTCCACCATGCCTAGGGCCCAATGTACAGGAGGAGAAAATTAATTGGCTCAAAAAAGATAAAGCCTATAAACATATCAACAGGGAATGGTGCCTGTTGGCACTGAGTCAATCCACGAGCAATACTTCAAGTAACTCAGCTAACATTTGTGTCAGTGGAAGGGGAGTGTCATCTCTATGCAAATTGAAACAGGCATCATTTAACCAGACCACTGTGCTCAACCGAACATGATGCATAAATTCCACAAGTAGACCCAAAGTCAAGTCACCACTGAGAATTTTTCCTAAGAGGTCCAACGACCAAGATTTTCCCTGGAGATGTTGAAAGAGAGCAGCTTGTGAACAACTAGAAAAACAATATCAAGCAACCCACAGCAGTCAAAGAGGAGGGATGGAAATCAAAGGCCAAGCCAGGCCATTCCACATACTAGACTATCTTCAGGCTAACTAGACTGACCCAGATTCCTCACGTCTAAGGTCCAGTTTTCTCCTCTGTAAATGGCAATGCTAACATTACCCACTCCACAGGGATATTGTGGGGCTCAATCAAATAATGTGCACAATGGCTTAGAACAGCATACACCATGTTGGAAATATTCTATACGCAGCTTTTATCATTATTATTCTTAATATAAAATATTTACAAATTTTATTTTAATTATAATAAATAATAATTAAAGTGCCATAGATACAAAAAAAAAAGTGTTTGTTTGTTTGTTTGAGCCTTGGGCTCTGTGATCTTGCAAGGTCCTGCTGATGTACTATGCCTTCGCCTACTCAGTATATCCCAACCAGGTTCCAGACCCAAGTTCTGGCCAAAGCTGGCTGTCAGTCCCTAAGTATTTTTAGATCCTGCCTGAGTGGTTTCTCTCCTTTTTCAAAAGGGCTGGATGACAGCTTGCCACTAAGAATAGCAGTTCTCCAGTTTAATCAACAAGTCTCCTGGCTTCATAACTGTGCTGGCACTCATGGGAGATCAACTGGCCACATTCACTTGTAGATCCTGAGCTGCCCATGCAAACACTGGCCAGACCTGCTGCCCTCCCTACACCCTGCTCCCCAAGGGCCTGTCAGGACATGCAAAGGAGATGTAGAAACATCTCTTCTCCCTTGAGACAGAGAAAAAGGGAGAAGTTTGGACCCAGAATCTTTGGCATCTCTTCTGAGATGCTTGAATCTGCAACTAAAAGGATTGTACTACATAGAAAATTCAGGCTCAAAACTCATCTTCAAACTCAGGAATTGGAGGTAGGTCTTCCTTAAGAAGAGCTATGGTCTGAATGTTTGTGTCCTCCCAAATTTACATGTTGAAACTCTGAAGCCCAATATGATGGTATTAGGTGGTGAGACCTTTAGGTGGTGATTAGACAATGAGGGTGGAGCCCTCACAAATAAGATTGGTGCCCTTATAAAAGAGACCCAACAGAACTCCCTAGCTCCCTTCCACCACATGAGGACATAGCATGAAGTTGGCAGTCTGCAACCCAGAAAATGTCCTTCACCAGAACAAGTCCTTCACCAGAATGTTACCATGCTGGCACCCTGACCTCGAACTTCCAGCCTGCAGAACTCTGAAAAATAAATTTCTATTATTTATAAGCTACCTGGTCTATGATATTTTTTATAGCAGCTGGAATGGACCAAAACAGGAGGGTGACTGGGGATTTTATTCAGATAGTCAAGGTCAATTGTTATGAAGTAATCTTCACCCACACAGGTGTTATTACCTCCATTTTATAGGGAGGGCACTGGGGTTCACAGAGATTGTCACCTGCTCAGAGTCACAGAGCTGGTCAGTGAAAGGGCAGGATTGAACCAAGGTGTTCTGATCCACGTCCATGCTCTTTTCAATACTCTAAGATGACTGGGATCTATCACAATCACAAAGCCACTTCTGGATGAGCACAGCAGCTCACTACTAAATCATTCCCACCCAATGCCACATTCTACCCTGCCCCCTACTTGCCCGTCACTCATCTCATGGCCCCCAGGCCAGACCCCCAGTCACTAGCCCTAGTACACCATAGACCCTTTAGCTATTCCTGTGTGGTCTGTGCCTCCCAAAAACTAAGAGCATGCCCCTTACCAGACCAGGTGACAAGAAGAAGCAATCCCACCTCAAAATGAAGCTCCACGGTTTGACACGTGGATCAAGAACTCAACTATTCACGCCTTTTAATCCAACAAGACTGCTTCTGGGAACACAGGAAAAGAGAACATGAAGAAAAGATTCAAGACAGTCTTCCAAACAGCAAAGGATTGAAACCACCTAGGAACAGGGGAGTCGTGTAGCAAATTTTTGCATATGCACTAGCTACAGTGATATGGTAAGTATTTCAAAACTACGTTAAAGAATATTTATGATGTAGAAAATATATATGATATGTTTATAAGTTGCATGTAAAAGTGTGCATAAGGTAGGATCTCGGTTACTTATGCTAAATATATTAATATGACTATAAAATACGTTCATTCATTAATTCAGCAAATATTTATCACCTACTATGTGCCTAACTGTTCCCAACTGTTCAGTGTTCTCAGTTTATCAGATTTCATTGTTTATATTAGGTATGATACTTTTTAATGTATCCAAACTTCACTGATAACATTAGTCAATCCCATTTACTTTGATAGTAACCTATCAAAGGATGAAAATGCACACACAGAAAGAATGCCCTTCCTTATTTTCTGCTGAATTCCTACAAATCCTTCCTTATTCCTTTGAAATACTACCTTTGTGACAATTTCTTCACATTCCCCTGATTTCTCCACCACCATCGCTGCACCCTCCCAGCCTATATTAATTGCTACCTCCTCTATGTTTCAATAGAAATTTCTAGAAACCAATATCATACAACTTACCATATGATTTTCTTATTTTTTTGTCTGTCTTCCCTACTGGAACAAATGCTAATTATTTTACATCCCCAGTTTCTAACACAGGGTGCTAAAAATCTTGCATATGGGACCCCACTCTCTCCTCCTATGTCTATGGCAGACATGACTAATTATCCATGGCTTTCTTTCCCACTAAGCCTAGGCAGAAATTCAGAATGCTGTTCCACACCAGGCAATCAACGATTAGGGTTGGCACACGAGATGAAGCCTAATTGCCAATCAGACTTAACATAGTGCCTGGAGCCGGGTAGCTGCACCATAAAATTTTGTTGATTGAATAAGTGAAATGAAAAAATTTCATTAGTGAAATGAAAAAATATCATTAGGTTTCTGGAAATAAGAATAGTAAATTAATTAAGTAATACAAATGCCCAACTATGAAAACTAGAACAGGTATCTAAACAACTAATTGGCAAATTCAGACATGGAACAGGAAGATCTTCATGAAATTCACCCAAACTGGCTCAGCCACAATGATGCCACTGAAGTTAGGTCAGACATGTTGCTAAAACCAATTTGACTCATCAACAGTGGTGAATCATGATGGAGTGATAGCTATTATGCCAATATAGGTTGTGTATAGCAGCTGTGCTATAATTTTGGCATGTAAGATCTCACTAGGATCTTACAGTTCACAAATAAGTACAGGTAGATGCATTTATACAGAATGGAAAGCTTCTCTAAACACTCTTAAATAATATAGCAACAGCACGTTCTTGGGAAAAGCCCCAAGAACACATCAACTTAATGTTGACTAAAAGGCTAAATATTTTTTATTTCTAACATAATAAAGCAACTGAAAACTTATTGATAGAGTTCTCCCACTTGGTAAGAATACTAACAAAATCTAAATTTAAAAAGATTTTAGTTCTGACAGAGGCACTAAAAAAAAAAAAGTACCAGAGCCTTCTATGCCAATTTATTCCTTTCCATGTTTCCATAGGTTGCTCAGACAATAAGAAGCATCATATTGCAATATTAGCCCCAAATTCATCTTCCAGAGCATTCAGCTGGGGCTGTACATTAGAATCATGTGGAAAGTTTAAAAAAAAAAAAAAAAAAAAACTCATGCCCAGATCCCACCTGCAGAAATTCATTTCCTTTAGTCCAAGAGGACCCATACATGATATTTTTAATAGATCCCCAGACCTGAGAACCACAAGTCTAACCTGTACAACTATTCCTCAGTATTTGCCAAAGACTGGACCCTAGAAAGCATGTCTGAACTGGAACGTCAAGAGCAAAATTTAATTGTTCTAAGACTACACGGTCCAATACTATAGCCACTAGCCATATGTAGCAGTTAAGCCCTTGAAATATGGCCAATGCTATTGAGGAGTTAAATTTTTTTACTCTGTTTTACTAAATCTAAATTTAAAGACTGATACTCAATTTAATTATCAGAAAACGCTTCTGAAACATCCCGGGTATGTGAATCTACTTTTTCAACTGTAAATTTTGTGAACTCTAAATATAGATCAAGTGTTTCTGGTAAAGTTAATGTCTGAATTGAGATGTGCTGGAAGTATAAAATACACACTGGATTTTTCAGACAAAAAAAGAATATAAATATCTCAATAATTTTTATATTGACTACATATTAAAGTGAAAATATTTTTGACATATTGGGTTAAATAAAATATATTAGCAAAATTAATTTCACTTGTTTCTTTTTACTTTTTTAATATAGCTACTAGAGATTTTAGGTTACCTATCTGTGTTCCAGGGAAAATTAACAACTCACAGCCAAACATAACAAAAGACACGTAGAAACAAAGCATTATGTGAATATCAGTAGACACAATAATAGCTGAATCAGACTCACAAATATTTCAGACATTAGAATTTCAGACAGAGTATAAATTTTATATTTAAAGGAATAAAAGAGAAATTTGAAACACAAACAAGAAGTAAAAGACTTTTTAAAAGACCAAGCAAAATTGAAAAAAAGAACTTTTAGAAATGAAAACCATGGCAATTGAAATTAAAACCTCAACAGAAGAGGAAAAACAGCCAAATGGAAAATTAGAGAATGGAAAGATAGATACAAATAAATTATCTAAAATGCAACACTGAGAAACATGTTTGGAAATTGTGAAGCTAACATTAAGAGACATGGCAGATAGAGCAAGAAGTTTAACAAATATTTACATCAGAGAAAATGGGGTAAAAGCAATATTTCACAAGAAAATAATGGGTCGGAATTTTCCACACTTGTTTAAAGACATTAAACTTCAGACACAGGAATTGCAACAAATCTCAAGCAGGATAACCTTTATAAAACATAAAGGGATGGCCAAAAAACAAAAGAAAAAGAAGACCTGGTAAAAGCAGCCACAAAATGAAAATACAACTTATCAAAATTTGTGGAATACAGCAAAAGCAGCGTTTACAGGGAAATTTATAGCATTTAACACATATATGAGAAGACATTTCCAGTAATTAACAGCAAAGTAACAGAAATTTTTCTAAACTATCAATGATGCAATGATGCTAGAAGAATAACTGAATTATATTTTCCATTCCCTCTATAAAAACTAATACTGCAAAATCATTGTCACAGGAACAGGTGATCAAAGACTAGGCTGCCAAAAATGTAGGAGAAATTATTGTAGAGACTTATCAGATAGCTGACTAATACCAATATTAAGTTATCATAATATACATGGTATTTTTTCAGTTTTTTAAAGTTTGTATTATGTTGTGATTTCAAAAAAACAATGAATTTCTTACCTTAAAAAATTACATATATTTCTATTGGTCAGTCACTGTTCTCTAAAAGATTCGGGTATCAAAAAGAACACAGAAGTAAATTATTTTAAAAGCAAACAACCCACCCTAATTTCAATTTTTCACTAATCTGGAATTTTCTTGGGTCAGTAAGTGCTCACTGTGTCATCGTATGCTAGCACTCAACTAGGTGCTCCATATTGGAACTACGTAAAGCAGGATATGCTCACCAGCAAAAATCAAAACTTAGTAGGAACCAAAACTCACATACAACATGGTTTCAGATGCATATTTCATTCCAGGCTCCCAAAAACCCTGTGAGATTTTATAATTACTGGTGAGAACACAAAGTATCCTGTTCAGGATCACACAGCTAGTACAGAGAGGCAACAGCACTTAGACCCAGGTCTTCCAAACCCAAAATCAGAACTCTTCCCACTTCACCACACAGCTTCTCCAGCATAAATCGTATGAGTTAGGAATACATTGTACGTGGCTCTTACTTAACTACAAGCCTCTTCCCTAAACAACTCAGCCCAATTCAGCAGTTAAGAGCATCAGAAGACTCTGCAATCAGCTTCCCTCTACACCTCTGAAAGCTCACACCTTGGCCGAGAGCCTGCGGGGTGACTGGGCCCCAGGGAAACCTGTATCACGTGGGGGTGGGTCTCCACACTGTGTGTTTGCCTGGGTCTCACATGGAACAGAGCCTGTGAGAAATGCTTAAGGAGTTGCCTTTCTAGGCCCCTGGGGACCAGAGAGCGTCATCGTCTGATTCCTAAACTCCAATAAAAATAAAACCAGAGAACAGCATTCTGGACATCGCTAACAAAGCTGTTTCAAAACAGAACATTGAAAGTGATGGGGTGTTGTAACCGATCCATCAGTAGGTCCTTACTGAGAGTCCATGGGGAAGCCAGGTCTGGATTAAGCCCTCTGGAGCCATCAGTAATGAAAGGTCCAATGTTCCAAACTCAAAACATTCAGTTTTCTAGGAGACTTCCCAGGCAAGCTGAGATGGTAAAATGCAGCTTCCAATCATTCCTTTTGGTACAGACCGTGGGAACTCAGGTGCTATGGGTGTCACTTCTAAGTTCAAGTCAGAAGCCACAGGAGCAAGAAGGAGCCTTGGAGAATGTTCAGCATCAGCTGTGGGGCAGCCGGCAGAGGGAGCAAGTTCTGGATTGTTCCACTAGACCCTCTCCTGCTTCCTCCATCCTCAAGGTGAACTCAGACTAAACCTGAGCCCTGACAGGGGATGCACCAGCTGCACATGTCCTGGTGACAGAGTTTGTGATTTCCTTTTTCAGGACACCAATGGACTTGGGACTTCCTGGATCTCTTTCTGTCCAGGGGTTTACAAAAGGGTGATGGCTCTCTTGGTAGCGTGAATAAAGATGTCACTTCTAAACTACTGTACTAATTGACAGGACTTCCATGGTGGCGCAGTGGTTAAGAATCCGCCTGCCAGTGCAAGGGACACGGGTTCGAGCCCTGGTCCGGGAAGATCCCACATGCCACGGAGCAACAAATCCCATGGGCCACAACTATGGAGCCTGCACTCTAGACCCCGCAAGCCACAACTACTGAGCCCATGTGCCACAACTACTGAAGCCCATGCACCTAGAGCCTGTGCTCCACAACAAGAGAAGCCACCGCAATGAGAAGCCTGCACACCATGACGAAGAGTAGCCCCTGCTTGCCACAGCTAGAGAAAGCCCATGCCCAGCAATGAAGACCCAACACAGCCAAAAATAAATAAATACATACATACAATTTTTTAATAAATAAAATAAAATACTGTACTAACTGAGCCCACAGGAGTAACACACAATGTGCAAGTATAAGTGAGAAGACCCGTGGGTGTACACCCATACCTGTGGGTGTGACTGTGCATGTGGGTGCTCATATTCATGGAAACCCTGAGGGTAAAAATACACTTCTTTGTGGGTAAGGGCAGGGTGGGCATTGTCGTTAACTGAACACCTACTACTTGCCAAGCACAGTGCTGGGAATATCCAGTGAGATCATTTACGTGAAAGCACTTGGTAAGGGAAAATCCTTCCACAAGTATGAGAAGCTGTATTATTTTACTATATTCTGATGATCAATTTGAAAAAGTGGTAAAGTATGGAAAAGAAAAATGAAAGTGTGGGAAAGGAATTCAGATTATAGAATTTGAAAAGAATGCTTTAGGCATAAAATTGAGAGGATCTACAAAGGGCTTCTTCCTGCCATGGAGAGAGTGGGGCGCCATTTCCCTAAACACTCTCCACCCGGCTCCCTGTGGCTGGGTTCCAACATCATGTCTATGTGATTGCTCTCATGCCCCTACTTCAAACACAGAGACAAAGGGAGTTCACACCGAGGTCCTGGAACCAAGGGCATGATGGAAGAGAGGACTGATATGGCTTCACAGTAGAACATATCAAAAAAATAAATAAATTTGTATATACACATTTGGTCATGGGATTTAGCAGATATTCTTCTCAACATGAACCAAGAGCAAACAAGAAAGTGACCATACTAGTTTCCTACTGCTGCTTCTACAAATTACCACAAATTCAGTGAACTAAAACAATACAAATGCAGAGGTCAGAAGTCTAAAATCAAGGTGGTAGCAGGGCTGCATACCCTTCAGAGGCTTCAGGGGTGAGTCCACTCTCTTGCATTTTCCAGCATCTAGAGGCCACATGCATTCTTTGGCCTGTGACCCCTTCCTCCAGCTTTTCAAAGCCAGTAGCATAACGTCTTCCAGCCTCCTTCTGCTTCCATCATCACATCACCTTTTTCTCTGTGATAGGGACTCTTATGATGACATTGGGCCCACTTGGATAATCCGGGATAATCTCCCCATTTCAAGATTCTTAATTTAATCACATCTGCAAAGTCCCTTTTACCATGTGAGGTAATATATTCACAGGTTCCACGTATTAGGACATAGACATCTTTAGAGGGCCATTATTCTGTCCACCACAGTGACTATCATCTTAGGATATATCAATAAAGGTATTATGCTCAGGAGGAAGAAGGTGATAACTCCACTCCTCTCCATCCTAGAGTCTGTGCTCACTCCTAAGCACTACATATTAAAAGGGACAGAGACCACCTATTATACTGGAAACAGTATTATTTCACTGTAATATTAAACAGTGGAAAGAGTATGAGAAACAGTCTTCCTATGCACAATTGGAAACAGTATAAATTGCTATAAAACTTTTTGGAGGGCAATCTGGCAACTTACAGAGAACATTTTCCAAATGTTCATGCCTATTGATCCAGAAATTTTATTTCTACAAATTTATCCTAAGGAAGTAATGATGAATACATGTAAATATTTACCTACAAGGATATTCATCAAAGTACTTCCAAAGTAATAGGAAAAAAATTAATTGGAGAAAAAATTAATTCTCAAGATTTAAATAAACTATGGTACATTTGTTAAAAAAAATAAAACCTACTCAGCCATTTATAATAATGTTGTAGAGGAATGTTAAACACTATAAAGAGAGATTTTCAAGAAATGACACCGCAGATTATAAATCACTCTGGACAATATGTTTCATATTTGTGAAATACAATTGTTATCAGTCAAGATCCCTACTGGAAAAAGACGGCACATTCAAATAGGACACCTACAGGAGAATTTATGCATGAAGGGGTGGGAGAATGTAACCATGAGGATAACCAGAGCTAGTAGCAGAAGGTCAAGAGCAGAAGCAACTCTGGAAGCTGCCCTGGAAGGGGCAGTGAACTGCTGAAGGACACACAAGCCCCAGACAACTTCCCGGGAGGAAACAGAGACATAAGCACCTTGACCTCTCTCCTCTGCAAGATCTATGCCCAGAGAACCCCACTGTCCAAACCCACCTGGAATTGACGGGCACAGAAGATCTGCTGCAGGTGTGGTCCACTGAAGGCCACAGAGAAGAGAAGGGAAAGGAGGCAAAGGTCCAGCACAGCCATACGTGTGCTCATCTACATACTTGAAAAGAAAAATGAAGGAATGATCACCCAAAATGTCAACAACAGCCATCTCTTGGCAGCTCGATCGCTGGTGAGTTTTCATTTTCTTCTTCTTGCTTTTCTAAATATTCTACAATGGGCATACATTGCCTTAGGCTTCATACATGAAAGCAACCCGAGACGAAAGAAATTCATGAGCCATCTAGGGTATGTTCATAGTGCAACAGTGAGGAAAACCCAAACTGGCTCTACTAGGAAAGGCAGGGGATGTGTTTTGGTATGTAAGAGAGACATCTTAGCTATTTTCAAAAATTTGGAAACTCTTCTATGGAGGAGGGATTAGATTTGGTCTGCAGTCAGTCCAGGAACAGAAAGTAAAATGAGAGGCAGGCAGAATTCAAATCTGAAGAATCAGATGGGGCTTTGGACTAGATAAACTTTCATGTATCTTCTAGGAAAAAAAGTTAATTATTATTAATTAATGATGATTATTATAACTTCATTTCTTTAATATTGCTTGCTCTGGTTTTAAGGATGGAGTAAGCTAGGAAGATGTGGTGAAATGAATTCTTGTTGGAACCCTCCTACACTGTTGGTAGGAATGTAAATTGGTGCAGCCACTATGGAGAACAGTATGGAGGTTCCTTAAAAAACTAAAAATAGAGTGATCCTGCAGTCCCACTCCTGGGCATATATCCGGAGAAAACTCTAATTTGAAAAGATACATGCACCCCAGTGTTCACTGTGGCAAGACATGGAAGCAACCTAAATGTCCATTAACAGAGGAATGGATAAAGAAGATGTGGTATATATATACAATGGGATATTATTCAGCCTTTAAAAAGAATAAAGCATTTGCAGCAACATGGATGGACCTAAAGATTATCATACTAAGTGAAGTAAGTCAGACAGAGAAAGACAAATATAATGTGATATCACTTATATGTGGAATCTAAAAAAATGATACAAATAAACTTATTTACAAAACAGAAATAGACTGACAGACAAAATAAACTTATGGTTACCAAAGGGAAAAGGGAGAGGAGAGGGATAAATTAAGAATTTGATTCTAACAGATATATACTACTATATATAAAATAGATAAACAATAAGACCTACTGTATAGCACAGGGAACTATATTTAATATCTTATAATAACCTATAAAGGAAAAGAATACAAAAAAGAATTTATATATATTTATGTATATATGATATATAATATATATAACATGTATATGTAACTGAATCACTTTGCTATATACCTGAAACATTGTAAAACAATTATATTTCAATTTAAAAAGAAGAGAGAGAAATGAATTCTTGTCATCTGAGATGTTTAGTTCCAAGAGATCTCTGATGAGGACTGTATGAGTAAAGGCAATTCAAGTTTCAAATAACAGAAAACGCCACTAATATTGGCATAAACAAATAGCACAGACTTCAGGCTTGGTTGAATCCAGGCATACAAATGACTCATGGGGATCCAATCTCTCCCTGTCTCTTGGATGATTCCTTTATCAGGTTCTTCCTCATGACAAGATGGATGTCAACAGGCTCACATCCTCACAAGTGCAGTGGAAAAGACAATACTTGCCTATAAGTTGCTCAACCAAAAGTCCCAAGATAAGCTTTATTGGGACTTGATTGGTTAATGGGTCAACTACCCATTCCTGAATCATTTACTATGGCCAAGAGGATGCCACTTTGTCACCACTTCTGGCCCTTTCTGTAGGAAGAAAATATGGAGCTGGGGATTAGAAACAGACTCATTCTAAGTTCTGAATTTTTTTCCTCTGTATGGGAATTTGACTCAACCATGTTTCAGCTTATAGATTTGTTTCTCCAAATGAAATAAAAAGCAGAGCTACTCTAACTAGAATAATGCAGAGGAGTGGGTTCCCTAGGAAGAACTCCCAGGTGGTTGAAGCCACCTTGGTGGTTCCCACCAAGGACAAAAGGAGAAGCTTCAGGAACCCCCTCTCTGTGGATGCTAAGCAAAACCCTCTATTTCCCCAGCCTGTAGACCAGGCTTTCCTGAAGTGCAATTCACTTGATATTAATTGGTGCCTCTGCCCCACCAAAAAAGATGATGGTTCCCTGGTTCAATTAAGTTGAAGAAGGTTTCAGTTCAACAAAGTCAAAGACGACTTACTCTTGACTATAGGATATTTCAGAGCCTCAAGTATTCAAATGTGTGTTGTGAATCTCCAGAAGAAAACACGACAGGCAGAATTTCCCAAACCTATTTGATCATTAAGCTTTTGGAGTATCTCTTGGGACTAGTATTCCACGGAACAGACTCAGAGGCATGCTGTTCTGGAGGAAGTCGCTCATTTTCTGACTCAGCCCCACCTTGCCCTGCCCATCATTTCAGCTGAGATCACAAAGCAGTAAAAGGTTACTGAGGAAGGCTGGTTTTATCCCTCCATCACCTCTCTGGAATGTTTAGAAATGAATATAATAACACAGAGGTAAAACCCATCAAATCCCTGGTTTCTCAAAATAAGTCTTTTCTCCATCCAACCTGTTACATAGTCGCTGGAATCAAATTGCAAAAGCCCTGCACTAACTCCAGCTCTGGGGGGAAAAAGAGACCACTCGCTGGTGGGCTACACTGGAGCACTTATGGCCTCTGTGGGAACTCACGTTCACCTCTGGCAAAACTCTGTCTGCAGCTGCAGAAGATCAAGTCAGGCTCACATCTGTTCCCCAGACACCCGACACCCCACCCCAGCTTCCCCATCCAACAAAGACTGGCCAGGTTTTCACAGTTAATTCCTCCAGGGCCCCTGGCCCATCTCCTCCCTTCGTGCTCCTATGAATTCTCAGAGATCAAAGCAGCAAGTTAGCCAAAGCTTTGTTTGCTCTGCATTCAGAGAACACCTTAAATTCCCAGCTTGAAAGAAGACTGAAAGAAGGTCAAACATACCCCATTGTTGAAACACTTTCAAAAAGCAAGACACGACCAAAGTATTAGCAGAGGAACCTCCGTGATTTCTCTGGGCTTCCAGGTCCTGTGAAGGGAGGGACTTCCCCTGCAAATTTAATATAAGAATCTGATGGGAAGGCAGCCAGAATTTTCCTTGGAGGTCACTCTGAGTTGACTCAGGCAGTACACTGATTTTGAGATGAAAATTGGGAGCTACTGCCACAACCCAAAGGGTCAGCCCTCAAATTAAAATGAGGTCTAAAATGTCCATTCTGGATTCCCCTTCTAATCCATTCAACCCCATGTTCTGGACTGTTCCTCCTCCCCCTAGCTTTTGTTCACAAACTTATGTGACTTTTTAGAACTGAAAGGTCATCTAGTCTGGAGATTTTCAAACTTCTTGGCAGCAGAAAACGGTTCTCCAAACAAAATCTTGAGAGACCTCAATATAAAGCAGAGTTGGGGGCCCTGGGGAGGGTGGGTTGGGGAAAGCCTGGACTTCCACCCACTCAGCCACCCCTCCACCATTGTGGCTTTGGGCTCCCACAGTTGGAAAAGTCCCTGATGGGCCCAACCCCTTCAGTTTACACAAATGCTGAGGACCAGAGATGGAAAGGGAGCTGCTGCAGTCTCACGTCTCACATCTTTGTCCTCACTGAGAGCTTGTGCCTTTGTTCTGCATGTTGAAAAAGTCCCCAAAGTGGTCAGTCCTACTTTCAAAACTCCCTTTTTCTGTTCCCATATCTACCTCCCCTACTGGGAAGCACCTGGGACACCCCTGCACCATCCACCCTGCCTACCCCCATCCCCCTGGCTCTTCAGTTTCAAGATCCTGTTTCCTAAACTCAGTTAATCATGAGAATCACCTGGGAGCTTGTTAAAAATATGGATTCCTGGGCCCAGCACTAGACCTAGTGAATCAGAATTTCCAAGGATGGGTCCAAGAATCTGTGATTTAAGTAAGCACCCCAGGTGATTTTGATGACTGGCTAGCTTTGGAGAACACTGTATTTCATGAAGTTGTGTTCCTTCTTCATATCCACCATCAAAGTTTAGGAATTCTTACATGAAATCTCAGCCAGCCCCTCGTTGCTGGTAGGATATGATTTCATATGACTTTTCCTGGACATCCTTTTCAAATAATGGGAGAGAAAAATCTCTACAAGTCCTTTCACTCCAGTATTCTGAAAATATAACCATAGACTTGTGCAAATATTTATCTGTGAGGATGCAAGTGGCTGCACTAATAAAGCAGAAATGTTCAACTATGAGGTGATTGAGTCAATGTCGGTATATATATATATATATATATATATATATATATATATATATAAAATACATTTACAGAGAAATAATGTTTAGAAGATTAATAACATAAATATGTTTACAATATATGTGCATAAACACAGCATGTTACAAGAACAAATGTACAGTAGGATTCCATTTTTCATATGCATAAAAAACTGGAAGTTATAAACAAGAAAATGTTAATATTATATCTATAATGGTGGTGGAATTAATGGCAACATTTCTTACTTTTAATCTTCCAAAATTTCTATAGAGAACCTGAATTTTGGAATCTACAGAAAACCAAAAGTTACCTTAAAATGATCTTTGGGAGGGACAGAAAAGCAATAGATGGGATCAAAATGATGATTTAAGACATTAACTACTTACACTGTTCCCATATCTCTAAAAATAATAAAGAATAGTTTTGTGAGTTTTGTTGTTGTTTTTAGAATAAATGCATAAAAGTGCTGAAAAACAAGAAGGCTCATCATCTGTAGACTAGATACAGTAAGAAATTCCTGAAATATAGAAAGCAAATGAGATCCCTAGAGACTTAAGGAAAAGTAACCATGTGAAGTATAAGGATTAAAATCTCTTACTATATAGGAAAAAGGTAGATTTTTTTTAATACAAGGGAAAAGTTAAGACATTTAAAGAATCTATCAAAGAGGCCTAACTTCACTGTGAAGAGAAAAGAGAAAATGAGAAAAGGAAAAAATCAGACAAGTTATAGAAAACATGCTCAGTGGAACAAAGGTGTGAGCATTTAGATTAAAATAGCCCACTGAGTAAAACAGAGTAAATAATATAATACCAAAAAATATATATTAATCTCATTCAAAGTGAGGCACTGAGCTAAGTGATTTACATGCAATATATATGTTAATCCTCATAGTAAACCTGAGTTTGGAGCCATCATTTTCCCCATGTTATAGATGAGGCAACTGATTAGAGAAATAC
Source organism: Hyperoodon ampullatus (assembly GCF_949752795.1). Taxonomy (NCBI): domain Eukaryota; kingdom Metazoa; phylum Chordata; class Mammalia; order Artiodactyla; family Ziphiidae; genus Hyperoodon; species Hyperoodon ampullatus. The sequence continues at coordinate 80,395,474 of NC_136916.1, forward strand.
TAAAAACCTTTGCCCAATTTCATACAATTAGCATTAATGGAACTATGTGCTTGATGAAATTTTAGTATACCTAAGATCCAAAAAAAAAATTCCTTAAAATGTTCATAAAGAAAATTATCTCAATAAGATAATGAAACAAGAAACAGACTGACATAAAACTCTTCTTCAACAACATTGGATTTTGGAAGACAAGAAAACCAAATGCACAGAGAAAATTATTTTGAATCTTGAAGTCTATATGCAGCAAAACAAATAACCATAAAATAAAGACATTTTTAGCCATTAAAGACTCAGATGAATAGTTGCTATGCAAGGGTAATTGTTTTTTGGTCCCAAAGGTAAACATTTTCAAGCCTAATTCCAATCAAATCTAAGAAACTGTCAAAACCTTTTGTTGAACCAAAATGGAATTTTACTATATTCAATACTTTAAAAACAAATAGAAACTTAACTGAAGAAAAAAAGGAAAAAAAGCAAACCAAAAAAACCCTCAGAATATTTGCATTGACTCCCACTGGGAAAAAAAAAAGACTCCCACTGAAATACTAGACGGAAAAATGAAAAATTAATTAAGAAACAGAAAGATGTGTAATTTAAGAATAATGTTTAACAAATAAATGAATAAAGGTTTTAATTTAACCTAAAAAAATACTGAAGCATAATGGAAGACCAGAAAGAAGAGGAAGAAGGAGGAGAAGAAATAGTAAACTCCCTTGGTACTAAAAACATGGGAGGAGAGTGATTAGGAAGAAAAATAAGAAAATTTTAAAATATTAATAAATAAATGACAATGAAGACACATATCAAAACTCATGAGGTATAACTAAGGCAGTTGATAGAGGAAAATATACAGCTCTGTGTGTGTGTGAGTGTGTGTGTGTTTGCATAAAACTCATTCATACCTATGCACACAATTTAAAATTAATAAAGAGTGACATCAGTGAAAACTGTGAAATAAGGACCTCTGAAGTTCCTCCCCTCCACTAAAGAAATTAAAATCTGGCAAGAATTGTTAAAATTAACTTTTCCAGAATTCTGGAAATTAACCAAAGTCTTGTAGCAGTCCATGAAGCAGTTATTTCAGGAAAATGGCTGAATCTCAGTAGGAACAGTGAGTTTTGTGACATTTTAACTTGCCCTATTCCCAACTCCTTCTCCCCAGCCTACTTGCAGTAGCCTTGACAATCAACACCCTTGCAATCACAGTGAGAAACAGAACCCTAGCAGCCACTGGAAAAGACAGAATGAAATTGGAACTCCCCCAAAGCCCCATTCCCAGAGAATTGTCATAATTTGTCCTTTCTGGTCCTCCCCTGGAAAATTCCACTCACAGAGCTTTTCTTTATTTGACCTGACTCAGAGCTTGCTCAGTACAAATAGGATTCCCCTGAGCTTTTATTTAGGAAAAAAGACAAAAAACAGCAGCAATTGTTTAACATTATAGCTGCCTGAGGCAGTAATAACAGTTGGGACAAAGAACAATCTGATCAAAAAAATTTTTTCATTAAAAGAAAAAGGTGGGGAGTGAGATGTCCATAGGGGCTTTGAAAATGTCCAAAATATTCCTGGGAATCTCAAAGGCCACATGCATGCATAGGGCTGTGCATGTATCTGTGATTATTCACACATCCATAAAAGACCTGAGAAGGCTGCAAATTCTCACTTCTGGCTGACTCTGGTGCTCTGCACCAACAAGAGGTGAAGACTAAGGCAGAGTCATAAACTGCCTGCCTGAGTATTGAAGCATGCTCCCAACACACACACAGAGCACTTTGGCAAATACTGGGAGATTTATTGGTTCCAGACATTTAAGAAGATCTCTATCCAACCATTAGATGACTGCTAAGCTAACTAAGTAGAGACTTCAATGACTACACATAACAAAGAAACCAGACTTTACAGATTTAGATCAGAAAAGTTTCTAAACAAAAAAACAACAATTATTACAAATAGAAAAAAAAACAAAACAAAACGTTGTGGAGCGGGGAAATCTGATTTCCAAGGTTGCCACATTATATGACTTTAAATGTCCAGTTTTTAACCAAAAAAATTACAAAACTATAAACAAATAAGAAATTATGGCCCATTCACTGGAAAAAAAAATAATAGAAATTTTCTCTGAGGAAGCTCAGCCTAGACAAAGATTTTAAATAATCTTTTTTAAATATGTTCAAAGAACTAAAGGAAACCATATCTAAAGAACTAAAGGAAAGTATGAGAATGATGTCCCACCAAGTAGAGAAGATCAATAAAGAGATAGAAAGTATAAAAAGGAGCCAAATAGAAATTATGGAGTTGAAAAGTATAATAACTGAAATGGGAGATTCACTAGAGGAGCTCAACAATAGATTTGAGCAGGTAAAAGAAAGAATCAGAAAACATGAAGATAGGGCAATTGATAACATCTAATATAAGAAGCAGGAAAAAATGAAGAAAAATGAACAGAGCCTCAGAGACCTATGGGACGCCATCAAGTGTACTAACATAAGAATAATGGGACAGAAGGGCAGAGGAAAGGGGTAGAAAGACTATTTGAAGAAGTAATGGCCAAAAGCTTTCCAAATTTGATCCAAAACTTTAATCTGTATATCTAAGAAGCTTAATGAAATCTACATAGGATAAATTCAATGAGATCCACACCCAGACATATCATAATAAAACAGTCAAAAGACAAAAGAGAATCTTGAAAGCTTCCAGAGAAAACTGACTCATGTACAAGTGATCTTCAGTAAGATTAACAACTGATTTCTTATCAGAAAGTAGGGAGGCCAGAATACAATGGAATGACATATCCAAGGAGCTAAAGGGGTAAAAAAAAAAAAAAAAAAAACTCAACCAAGAATTCCCCATCTGGCAAAACTGTTCTTCAAAAATGAAAAACAAATTAAGACATTCCCAGATAAACAAAAAGTGAGAGAATTCTTTACTGGCAGAAATTCTCTAGAGGAAATAATAAAGAGAGTCCTTCAGGCAGAAATAAAATGTCACTAAACTGTAATTCAAATACACACAAAGAAATACAGAGCACTGATAAATCTAACTACAGATATAAATATAAAAGACAGTATAAATTTAGTTTTCATAAGTCCTTTTTTCTTGTATATGATTTAAAAGACAACTGAATAAAATAAATTATAAATGTTTCTATAAATTATGAAAGTATATTAAAAGTTTATTTTAAAATGATTATAAATGTACTACTCTGATGATCACAGGGTGTATCTAATTTGTGGTAATAGCATAAAGGAGGAAGGAGGATGGAGATATTGCTGAGGAAAATTTTGTATACACTACTATAATTAAGTTGGTATTAATCTGAATTAGATTGTTGTAAATTAAGATATTAATGGTAAGTCCAGGGCGACAACTAGGAAAATAACTCAAAAAAATATACAGAAAAGAAGCAACAAGAGAATTAAAATGGTACACTAGAATATGTAATTTAATACACCAATAGGAAAATGACAAAAGAATATGAACAAGTAATATTCAAAAAATAAAAATAACTATAAGTGGATGAGAAATATATGAAAAATGACCAACCTCACTAGTAAATTGGAAAATGTTTAAAATGGTGACATATTTTAAATTCATCAAATTAGCATAACTTAAAGACCATATTGACAAAGTATAAGAAAATGAGGACCCTTGCACCATGGATATGGGAATAGAAGTCAGTGCAGCCTTTGCAGAAGGCGTTTTGACTGACTACACAAAAATTTTAAATGCATATGTTCTTTGACCCAGTGAGAACATGACCTTGAACAAGACATATCTCTGAATGTCTTAAAATATTTGTTCTGATAGTTGAGTAAAATGATAAATGTAAAAATACTTTATAAATTCCTAACCTTTATAAACAACAAAAATAACAATGTGCCTTTTTTGTCTTTGTGTCATGGCAGCCAGGAAAAGAATCCTTGTGGGGAGATACTCACCTTCTCTGAGAAAAAGTGAAAATTTTTTGCTTAAAACCATTTAAGGGGGCTTCCCTGGTGGCGCAGTGGTTGAGAGTCCGCCTACCTATGCAGGGGACACAGGTTGTGCCCCGGTCCGGGAGGATCCCACATGCCGCGGAGCGGCTGGGCCCATGAGCCATGGTCGCTGAGCCTGCGTGTCCGGAGCCTGTGCTCCGCAACGGGAGAGGCCCCAACAGTGAGAGGCCCACGTACTGCAAAAAAAAAACATTTAAGGGTAGGATCTGAGCTTCTCAAACCTGAATGTGGGCAGACATCTGCCTACAGGAGAAAATGTTACAGAGAAGAAGGAGGAAGATAGGAAGGGCAAAATAAAGGAGGGCATACTTTATGATGTGTCCCTTTTCCAAGACTCTTCACCTCCTCTTCCCCTAAAAAATCATCAGCAACATGACTAAACTCATCTGAAACTATGGATACACCACATGTAATTCCTGTGTCCTACCCAAGTCCATATGTATTCCTAGGGTGTAAGCCCATCTCACATGCACACACACAAACACACACACACACACACTGCCCCATGACTCACCCACCCACCCGGCACACGTAATATTCTTTCTCTCTTAGTTAATAATCTTACAGTCAACATGGAGTTTTCCAGTGGCAAGATCGTTCCTATCATATAGAGACGGCCATAAAAATAATGAAAGATCCCTCTTCTGGTACAGGAGAATTCTTTCTTTACTTTCTGTGCTGGTGAATTGTTAAGAGCTATAGTAAATCAACATTGGCTGGCTCCGGAAGATAGGATGCTCATATCTGTGACATCATCCAGGGGCCTTGGGATTGATCCACACTGTAATGCAAGGTCAGGGTCATCTGCACTGTAGAGAACTGTGTGATGCCAGTTCTCACCTGGCTACAAATGGCAGGAACCATTACCTGTTGGACCTTGAATGGGTCACTTCTTTTCTGAGGTTGGGATAATAATGCAATGAAATGAAATGATGTAGGTTAAACAACCTCATGGCTAGTGTAGAGAAGGTGCTGAGGAAAATAAATAGGTATTTGCTTAGTAAACAAATAAGTGATCTACTCAGTAAATTCACTTAGGACATTGTGTGAAGAATCAAACTGTTGCTGTTAGCACCAGTATCAAAAGGTCTTATCTTGGAGGAAAAAAACCTCTAAGAAAAATTCAATTTTCTTTCAGAAGGCAGGGATTAATCCATCGATTGTGGAAATCTAAATTTTGGGGAGGATGAAAGAGGCAGAGAAGAGTAGAAAGAAGAGGAGGAAAAAGAGGACAGAATGGTGGGGGGAAGGGGAGGAGAGAAAAGGAAGAAGGAGACCAAGAAATAATAACACACGAAACATTTCCACAGCACCTCCTGAGTGCCAGGCACTGCTCTAAGTGCCTCACGAATATTACCTCATTTAATCCCCACAATAACCCCATGAGTCAGGGACCCATACTATGTCCATTTCACAGATTGATAAATTGAGGTACAGAGTAGTTAAGTCACCTACCCCAGATGCACACTAAGCCAGAACTTAAACCCCTTCCCTCTAGCACCAGAGTCCAGGCTCTTTGCTACTACACCACTCTGCCTCTTGGGAAAATGGAATATGGAGAAAACGCCCAGTTCATCCTTTGTTCTACTGGAAGATGAACTGAGTCCCCAACAAAGCTCTCTCTCTTGTGCCTGCTCATTCATGGCTCTGATAGTACTTTATTGGAAATCTCAGCTCACTGGTCTACTTCCCACTAAACTACTTCTCTGCAGGCAGAAATGCATCTTCCATCTGTGAATCAGGATTGCCACAGGAAACTCTTGCCTGCATCATAACACCTGCCATTCATTAGACATTGAATCCAGTGGAGCTGTTGTGGGGTCTGGAGCTCTTTAGATCACCAGCACATTTCTGGGAGGCTGGTATGTTTGGAATTGTCTTGTCATTCTGCTGGAACCCTGTAGCTTTTCCAGCTGCTTTTGGGGAGTCACCATTCAACAATGCAACACGCCTGCCCCCGATACTGGTGCAGACTTTGTAATTCCTTAGGACAATCCTAATTTCATAAAGCTGACTTTTTCCCAATCAAAGCAATTTACTAAGTGTTTAAGAGTTATAACTGTGATTTGTTAAGTCAATATAAGACTTTTTATGTAGATAAATTCGCAAGTAAGAGAAAATCCTTTGTTAGTCCACAGATCTTTTCTTAGCCACTTTGCTAACAATATTCAGGAAGCCATGACCTTAAAAGTCAGTTATATATACACACACACGCACACACACACACACACACACGTCTGGAGAGAGAGCGGAGCAGACAGACAGAGGAGGGGGAGGGGTGGAAAACACATTTTAAATGTTTTCATTTTTTTGATTACAGAATTAAATTAGAATTAATTAATTAATTTCCTATAAATAGGAGAAAACAGAAAATGCAATAAGCAAAAAAGAGAAGGAAAAATATCCCCTGCCAGAAGTAACTGCCTTTAGTGTTTTAATATATACTCTTCCAGATATTTCTCTATACATGCATATTTATACAAAAGTGTGATTATACATGCTGCTTTTTCCCCTTAACATTGTGAATAACATTGTTCAAGTTTTCCATGCTTTTTCTCATTGCTCTGACTGTACTTTATTGGACCTTTCCACCACTTTTTATGACCTCAAAGTATTCTATAAAATGAATGTATCCTATTTACTTTACCAATCCCCTCCTCTTGGACATTAGATTGATTCCAGTTTTTTGCTCTTATAAACAATTCCTTAATTGTCCCAACATTCTAAACAAATCCACTCATCTGAAAGAATGGAGCCCCCAAACTACACTACCAGCAGTGGTCTGCAATAGTATGGAGTCTACTCTTACCCTGAATTTCATTTTCTCTCTAGATTTTTTATTTTTAGAGTCCTTCTTTCCTACCACCAAACCATTTTACCCATGCAAACACTCCACTCGTGATCCTTCACTCCCTTCCTGGCTACTCATCTACCGGTTTTTCTGAAACAACTTTTTCTTTTTTATTAACTCCATTTCTGCATATTCTTTCCTTTGCTTTCATCCACTCACCATTTGTCCTTTTGGCTCAGACTATACTTTGAAGACTACTGTACAAAAGCTACATGCAAAACCCTGTGGAGATCAAAGGGTGAATACAGCACATCCCGAGCCCTAAAGGAGGTCAGAGTCTAATTAGAGATGCAAGGTACACAGACACAGTGGTATCCCAGTAAATTGTCTCTCTGGTGGGGGGGAAGGGGGTGGTTGGGGAACCTTGATGTGTAGGTTTGCCAATTTCCATGCTATAAAGTATTCCTACCATGGCCAAGCTACCAACATGATGTTACGGAGCCCAGAGGTGGGAAGAGATAGATGGACATAAGCCAACTCCAGGACATGACTGCACGTGCATGAAAAGCTAAAACACACATATATGTGTGCATACATATATATGTGTGTCATATACATGTGTGTATATACACATGTATGTATGGATTTCAGCTTTTCATATACATGCAGTCCTGTATGTATGTATATACAACCAGACTAGACAACCAGAGCAGATATTTATGAGTAGGCGACCATGTCATCATCATCTTCTTCATCAGCAACATTTATTGAGCATTTTTAATATGTCCAGCCCTGCATTCAATGTTTTATATGCATTGCTTTACAGCACATTCTTAGAATGAGTTACCATTACTACTGCCACTTTTACAATTTTACCCTTGCATAATGGCAGGGTTTTTTTTTAACATCTTTATTGAAGTATAATTGCTTTACCATGGAGTGTTAGTTTCTGCTTTATAACAAAGTGAATCATCTATACATATACATATATCACTATATCTCCTCCCTCTTGCGTCTCCCTCCCACCCCTCTAGGTGGTCACAAAGCACCGAGCTGATCTCCCTGTGCTATGTGGCTGCTTCCCACTAGCTATCTATTTTACATTTGGTAGTATATATATGTCCACGCCACTCTCTCACTTCATCCCAGCTTACGCTTTCCCCTCCCTGTGTCCTCAAGTCCACTCTCTACGTCTGCGTCTTTATTCCTGTCCTGCCCTTAGGTTCTTCAGAACCTTTTTTTTTTTTTTTTTTTAGATTCCATATACATATGTGTTAGCATACGGTATTTGTTTTTCTCTTTCGGACTTACTTTACTCTGTACGACAGACTCTAGGTCCATCCACCTCACTACAAATAACTAAATTTCGTTTCTTTTTATGGCTGAGTAATATTCCATTGTATATATGTGCCACATCTTCTTTATCCATCCATCTGTCAGTGGACACTTAGGTTGCTTCCATGTCCTGGCTATTGTAAATAGAGCTGCAATGAACATTGTGGTACATGACTCTTTTTGAATTAGGGTTTTCTCAGGGTACAGACCCAGTAGTGGGATTGCTGGGTCATATGGTAGTTCTATTTTTAGTTTTTTAAGTAACCTCCATACTGTTCTCCATAGTGGCTGTATCCATTTACATTCCCACCCACAGTGCAAGAGGGTTCCCTTTTCTCCACACCCTCTCCAGATTTTATTGTTTGTAGATTTTTTGATGATGGTCATTCTGACTGGTGTGAGGTGATACCTCCTTGTCAAAATTGCAGTCTTGAAGAGGGAAACCATTTGCCCTTGGTTGTTCGATGCAGTAAGTCATGAAGCCAGGATGAGATCAAGGCTCATCTGATTCCAGAGCCCAGGCTCTGATGACTGTCCTCTCCTGCTGCTTCACGTGAGGGAGCCAGGCCTCAGGGCTCCACACTGTGGATTCCAAGAGTTCACATGTCACAGCTAAGGAGCCAGCCTGCCACAACTAAGGACCCTGCCTGCCACAACTAAGGAAGCTGCGAGCCATAACTAAGTAGCCCACCTGCCGCAACTAAGACCCAGCACAATCAAATAAAAAAAAGAAAGATAAAGAAAAAAAGAAAGAAAATAACTAGTATGAGTCTCGGTCCCTAGAACACTGATCAGCAATATCTGTAGAAGAATCACCTGAGCAGCTTCTTTGAAATGAGGCACCAACCCCAAATATTTTAATTCCGTAGCTTTGGGGTGGAGCCTAGGGATCTACATGTTAAACAAGCTGTCAGGGTTCTAATGGTTCTGATAAATTTGGCTCAAGGACCACCAGTTGGGAAATGAGACCTTGGGTCTAGGTCAACATAAAAGCCCTGCTATGGTTTCCATGTTTGTGTCCCCCCAAAACTGATATGTTGAAATCCTAACTCCCAAAGGTGATGGTATTAGGAGGTGGTACCTTTGGGAGATGCTTAATTCATGAGGTGGGGAAGCCCTTATGAATGGGATTAGTGATCTTATAAGAAAAATATCCCACAGAGCTCACTAGCTTCTTCCACCATATGAGGACACAGAGAGAAGATACCATCTATGAACCAGGAAGAGGGACTTCACCAGGACACCTTGATCTTGAATTTCTCAGCCTCCAGAACAGTAAGAAATAAATTTCTGTTGTTTATAAGCTACCCAGTCTGTGGTATTTTGTTGTAGCAGCCCAAATGCAGCAGCCCAAATGGACTAACACAAGTCCCTAGGGCCCAGGTGAGATAATAAATAAGTTTGATCCCTGTGCTAATTTCAGTGGGTAGTGGCTTTCCTGAGAGTGATCACAAGATCAGCAGATTGATTAGTGCTGCCTGCCACGGGTGCAGGAATAGGAATAAGGGTCTGCTTGATGTGTATCTGCCGACCCTGATCAAGGGCCAAGATGAGCTTCACAGCTGTTCCATACTGCAAGATATCAGTCTTCTGCAACTTCTGGCAAGAGATCTTACCAAAATAAGCTACACTCCTTCCATTAGACACTGACTATTATTAGCATGCATCACAGAACTTTCCTTACAGCAGTCATTAAGATTGGAGTAGGATTAAAAGCCCAGGTGTTATTGATGGCAAACATCCCAGACCTGCCTTTGTGTTTTTCACAGCCTCTTCTTACAGCTCCCTCACTGATGTCCACAGCAAACCTCACCTTCCTACTGAACGTACATTCAGCAACTCAGCACTGGGGCCTGGGATGCAGTGCTAGTGAGACAGACTTTCTGCTCCTCTTCCCCCTCTGCAGGAATTAGCCCAGCCAGAGGACCCAGACAGACTGAAGTAAGATAAATGCCACAGGAAGTGAGGAGCCGTATCCACCTTGTACACAGCTGTCTGCCCAGTATCCAGTGCACAGCTGAAAGGCTCGGCACACAAAAGACACTGATAAATATCTATGGGATGAAGGAAGGAAGGAATAAAGGAAGGAAGGAAGGAAGAGGGAGGGAGGGAGGGAGAGAGGGAGGGAGGAAGGAGTAAATTGGTATTAGACCAACCAAGTGACAAGTGAAAAACAGAGGCTCCAATGAGCCTGGCCCACTGACCCTCATATAAAATGGCTGATGAGTCCCAAATAAGGGTTTTCTCCCACAGCAGAGGATCTAGGGAGACGTTGCAGGTCTACCCCTACACAACCCTGTGCTAATTGAGGGGCCTGGCTTTACTGTTTCTCTGCTTTTTTGAGATCTTGCAGTTGTTTTGTTTTGTTTTTTAGATAATTGTTTTTTGTTTGGTTTGGTTTTTTGTTGTTTTGTTTGTTGTTTGTTTTTGCCACTCTATGCAGCATGTGGGATCTTAGTTCCCCAAATAGGGATCAAACCCACGTCCCCTGCAGCGGAAGCACGGCATCTTAACCACTGGACCACCAGGGAAGTCCCAAGATCTTATGGTTTTTAATGGGTGATTTTATCACTAGGGAATTGGATCAGAGAGGAGCATTTAAGACTGATTTTGGGAGTTCTGCTCAGTGGACAAGATGTATGTAAATAATCACCACCCTCCCAGTATCCATAACAACCCCATCCTTTCACCTCCACTCTCCATGCCAACCATATGAGGTCTGCTCTCCCCAGGCCAACTGGGCTTCTAACTGTCCACCCCCTAATTTTTGCTTTTCCCATGCTACTTCATTTTCCATTCCTAGATCTCAGCATCCTTGAATAATGATCATAGTAAAAATTAGAGTAAAATTCACCAAATGCATCTTCTGTGCTGGGTACCATACCCCACTTTACATGGATTCCCTCATTTTATCTTCCCTATGGTTCTGAGAGAGGAACTACTGTCATCCCCATTTTAAAGATTAGAAAACCAAAGTTGAACCTGTCTCCTCCATGAAGCCTGTCCTGACTGCCCCCAGCTGACAGTTTTTCACCTTCCTCTCATTTCCCACCCTTCTCTGGAGCCTGTCGTAGCCACACCCCCAGGCCCCAATGTGTCATTCTTCATCTCTGTCTGAGTATATCTGCGGAGCCCTAGTGACAGTAATGACTAACACATTGCATTAGGGCTGCTGTAACTAATACCACAGACTGAGCAGCTTAAACAACAGAAAGTTATTTTCTCACAGTTCTGGAGGCTGGAAATCCGAGGTCAAGACATCAGCAGGGTTGGTTTCTTCTGAGGCCTCTCTCCTTGGCTTGTAGATGTGTCTTCACATGGTCTTTCTTCTGTCTGTGCGTGTCTGTGTCCTAATCTCCTCTCCTTATAAGGATACCAGTCATATTGGATGAGGGCCCACCCTAATGACCTCATTTTACCTTAATTATCTTTTTAAAGAACTTATCTCTAAATACAGACACATTCTGAGGTGCTGTGAGTTAGGACTTCAACACAGAAATTTGGACGGGACACAATTCAGCCCATAACATATGTGAATCATGATTTGTAGTCCACAGAAAAGAATCACATTTGTTACCTCTTCTGGCTGTACAGTAAACCCAGGCAGTAAGGAGAAAAAGCATGATTATTACTGTTGCTGTTATCATCATAATCATCACCATCTTCCCCTCCCTGGCCCCCACCTCCTGATGTAAAAGTTACAGCTTCACCCAGGGAATAATAGGCAGAGTTGGGGCTGCAGCTTAGGCCTCCTGACACCATGTCCTCTCTTATCTGCATGGCATGGGGACAGAATGGCATTGTTGGTGCCTCCACTTGGTTTTATAAGCTAGCACAGGCGGGTCTCAAGTGTGTCTTTTCCTCTGGGCTGTAACACCAAGTCTCAGGGTGGGAGCCGGGCAGGGTCTCTCCAGTCACAGTGTCACAGGGTCATTCTGTGGCCCAGCACAGACCACTTCAGCAAACAACTCTTCACAGTGTTTTTACCTGGAAAGCACAGTTCACTCCTGCTGAGGAAAGAGTCACCTGAGAGGGCTAAGTAAGCTGACCCAGCAAAGTGCCGGGGACAAGCCTACCCCCAGTAGGGGCTCCCATTCCCCCATAGCATACAGTGCTGCCCTGGAACAGAGCAGGCCTGCACTGCCCAGTGCACAGTTAGCCAGTCCCCAGACTAGAAGTGGAAGAAGCCACTAGGGGCCATCTCCACACCCAGACAAGCACTCATAGCCTCAGCAGGTCAACAGTATTGTTTTTACCTATAAAAGGCAGAAAGGAAAGAGATGATCTGAGGCCCTCCCTCCCCTGCGTGTGCCAGGACCTGTGAGTCTCCTCCTTGGATTCCTCCTGGCCAGAATGTTCCTCTCTGACAGTGTCACAGGTCTCCCCTGCCCCACACTGAGGCCTGGGTTGGCCTGCGGGAGGGGTGTGGCTGAGCCAGAAACGGCCTGACAGGAGCCTCTGGGGGCAGATGCAGGCTGCGGCCCGGCCTCCTGAAAGGTACTCTTCTTTCCTCTCAGTTCAGAAGCCTGGGCTCCCTCTGAAGTCACCACACACATGGCAAACCTCTTCTCCCCGAGCCAGCCCAGCGTGGTTCCCTCCAGCACGTCAGGCCCTGGGGCCTCTGTGTTTATGCCCTGACCCATGGCTGAGGCCTATTTTCTCTCCCAGGCTGTGACCTGACCTCCCAGGATGCCTGCCCTACATCTGTTGATTTTTCTCCTTCCTGTCTTCTCACATTTTCCCCATCTTCCCCATCTGCAAATGGCATTTCTGGGGGTGTGAGAGAGGCCCCAGACCACAGGTATGAGTCCTGTCTTTGCTGGGCCGAAGCCCTTTCCAATCAAAGGCAGACGCCTGCGGTGACCTGTCCTGGTGAGGAGAGAGGACCGCGTCCTGTCCTAGCAGTGCAGTCAAAGGAAACTTTGTGCTTGGGGGGCTGCTCTCTCCTCCCCCTTCACTACTGTTAGTTCAAAAAGACTACCTCCCCTGTCTGGGGGCTCCCACTCTGCCTGGGGGAACAAGTTAGTGCAGAGCCAGCAAGTGATCTGGACCCCAAGAGCTGTGGGTTCGAATCCTGCACCTCCTTTCTTAGCTGCCTGTAACTTCCCTCCTCTGGAAGGAGGGGAGGCTGCATGTGGATGGCGGGGATACACAGCCACCCCAGCGAGGATCTGGTCAGGATGTGGTGGTGGAGTCTGCGGAAAGGCGCCATGCCTCGGGGGCACACTATAGTGCCAACAGCCTTCCCACCCCACCCCACAGGGCCCAGACCACCACGGGAAAAAAAAGCACCAGGGACCCCATTCATCATGCTCCCACGTGACCTGCCCCTCTCAGTGTGGAGCCCCATCCTTGGGGACCTGCCCCAGAAAAGAGGCCCCGCATCATTCCACATCAACCTCTCACAACCCGGACTTCTGTTTCTTAACAAAATCACATTGTCACCTTGTGTGTTGAATAATAAGGTCCTCTTTTTAACAAGAGATAGAGGTAAATCAATTTGTAAATAAAAGTCAAATTTCTACCCAGACTGGGTACTTTCTACTTTGGAATTTGAAAGGCTCAGAGTCAACAGGATCCACAAAGCCCCTACCTGCTCCTGTTTGCAAGGAAAACTAGACTAACGTCCTCTGCGTAGCCAGGAGGGGCCATATTTTGTTGCTGACACGTGATCCAGGTGGGGTTGCATAAGTATCCCCACCTTAAACATTCCCTCCTTTCCCCCTTCCCCACCCAGTGCATTTCACTAGGCATCTCCCCCCAGTACTCCCTGAGGGGCTCCTGTTGGTGGAAAGAACCCCACTTTTTGAGTTTAAGTCTTTCAGGTTCAAATCCCAGCTCAGTTCCTTATGGGCTGTGTGACTTAGGGAAGCTGCTTAACCTCTCTGAGCCTCAGCATCCTCATCTGCAAAATCAAGAGGGCTGGTGGCAACATACTCCTCTTGGGGCTGATGGGAAGATTAGACAAGACGCTGCTCTCAAAGATTGTGGTGCAGGATTGGAGCTGAGCAGACGGTAGCCTCCATCATCACACGCTGTCTTCTACCACCACCCCAAACCGATAGACACTGCCCAGCCCAGGTGCTCCAGCAAGGCAGTGCCCCAGGCAGCAGGACCCTCTGGACCCTCTCTAGATGCTGTCTGTCCACCCCAGCAGGGCCTCCCTCAAGTGAGCCCGAGGCAGAACTAGCCAGGCTGGGAGGGGCCGGGGAAGGTTGCCTGGGAAGGAGGCTGGTGGGCAGCAGAAGGAGACTGGGAAATAAACTGCAGGCCCAAATTTGAATTTTCATTAAATCTTCCCAATTATAAAGGTATCAATTTATGGGAAATTTAGGTTGCTATTATGGAAAATCTACAAAGTACAAATGAAGTAAAATAAATGTTTAAAAGCTTATGACGCCCCCCAGAAATAGAGACACAGATGTAGAGAACAAACGTATGGACACCAAGGGGGGGAAAAGGGAGAGGGTTGAATTAGGAGATTGGGATTGACATATATATACTAATATGTATAAAATAGAGAATTAATAAGAACCTGCTGTATAAAAAAAATAAACTAAAATAGTCTTAAAAACAAAAAAAAGCTTATGATGTCCCCACACTGAGAGCAGCCCTGTAGGGGATTGGATCCTTTCCTACAGCTTGTTCACTACTCAGTGACATCCTGTTTGTAACCCAGCTTTGCAGCCTGACTTCGAGCTCGGATAGTCAATGGTCATAAGCAGGAGAAAATGATATTACTATTTCCCAATTTTATTGATAAAGGTATTCAGGCTCCAGAGAACTTGGCCAAGGTCACAGAGGTCAAGATCATAGAAAAGAGCCACTTGCGTTATATCCACCAGCTGCTGGTGATCGTCTCCACCTCTGGAAAATAACCCCAAATAAAAACAGTAGAATTAACAATCAACCCTTGGCTTTGGAACAGGGCTTTACTCTTTCTGAAGGACTTTCATGACTGTTGTTTCTTCCTGTCCTTCCAACACCCCTGCGAGGTATGCAGGAGGGGGTACTATTATTCCCACTTCATAGCTGAGGCTCTAAGAAATTAGTGACTCTGCTGAGGTCACATAGGTGGAGGCGGGGATGAGAGCAGATTCAGGTTGTCCCCTTGAAACTCCGGCGGCCCTAGGCTACCCCAGGGAGCTTAGGTGGAGTGAAGGAGGGAGCGAAACAGGAGGGAAGGACTTCCCTGGTGGCGCAGTGGTTGGGAGTCCGCCTGCCGATGCAGGGGACGCGGGTTCGTGCCCCGGTCCAGGAGGATCCCACATGCCGCGGAGCGGCTGGGCCCGTGAGCCACGGCCGCTGAGCCTGCGCGTCCAGAGCCTGTGCTCCGCAACGGGAGAGGCCACAACAGTGAGAGGCCCGCGTACCACAAAAAAAAAAAAAAAAAAAAAAAAAAAAAAAACAGGAGGGAAGTGTCCTGAAAGAAAAGGCAGAGTGAGGACCACAGACAACACATCTCTGCCTCCAATTCCTCCTCCACTGCAGAGTCCACAGCGAGGTCTCCACACAACAACCTCAACAGATTCTATGCCTCCAGAATAGAAGGGAGCTCAACTCCTCCCTCTCAGGCCAAATATGCCCCGTAAAGCCTTTTTCCAGATGACTGATCATGGGTCAGAACCCTAATCAAGCTCCCATTTCGCTGGAACACCGTGCTCTGAGCCTCCCTTTAAACGCAGGGGGGCTTTACTTTTGAAATAGCGGTTTCCAGGGTGCTTTCCACCCACGCCGTAATGTCCCTGATTCACATTGTGTACCTGGCAGCAAACTTCAACGTGTTGTGTTCGCACCTGACTCTGACCTCCAGCCGGGGACTCTTTGGGAAGGAGACACATCCGATCCAGGCACGGAGAAGGCCCAGCGGGAGGGAGCAAGCTGGCAGCACCCAGCTCCTCCAGGAAGAGCACAGCATCCTCCCCCGCTCACTCCTGAGCGTGAAACGGGCCGGGGAACTGCAGGGACATTGGGCAGAGTCACGACTGGCAAAGAGATGCTCTTGTTCATGAAGAGAATAGCTATCCTTCAAGCACTTACTCGGGGCCCAACACTCAGCTAGGTGCTTTACATTTGTTCATCATATTCTTTCAACTGCAAGGAACAGAAACTATTGAGAAGTCATTGGCTCAGGTGACCCGAAGGCCCAGGGGTGGTCCCGGCACAACTAGGCCCAAAAGCATGAACAGTGAATGGTGTCATGAGGCGTTCTCTCTCATTCTCTCTCTGTCTCTCTTTGTGTCTCCCTGTCTCTGTTTCTCCCTCTTTCTCTCAGTCTGTCTTTCTCTGTGTCTCTGTCCCTCTCTCTCTGTCTCTTTCTGTGTGTCTCTCTATATATCACTCTCTTTGAGTTTCTCTCTGTTTCTCTATGTGTCTCTGTTTCTCTCTCTGTCTCTGTGCCTCTCTCTTTCTGTCTCTGTCTTTCTCACTGTCTCTGTCTCTGTCTCTTTCTCCTCTCTGTCTCTCATATGCTCAGAGGTATTTATGCTACGTGGGTGTTTTCACAGAGCTTTCATGTCTGAGTTATCATCTGGGATTTCTATCAGCCTCCGTCTGTTTCCACAACAGTGTGCAAACAGTAACATCCAAAGCTTAGAAAAGAAGGGACATAAAGCATTTTTATTTGTTCTGACCTGAAAGACCATAGGATCCAGAATGTGTGAAAGGAAACTAGAAAAAGGAAGGAAGAACAGATTGGTAGGCCTGGTCACAGCTCACAGAAGCCTCTCAGACCCAGTTGTTCATAAAACCAGCCCCCAGCACACGCCTCGTGCCCAGTGGGGCAGGCTTCCGGACCACTCCACCTTGCCCATCAGAAACACACAGAGCCTGGGGTGAAATCCTGACTCTATGGCTTTCTAGGGTGTGATCTTGGGCAAATGACTTCACTGCCCTGAGCCTCAGTCCCCTCCACTGAAAACAGGACCAATAATTCCTACTGTGGAGGAGTGTTGTGAGGATTAAATCCATGTAAAGCCTTTAGCATGGTGCTAGACACGTCACAAGGGCCCCTTCAGTGGTGATGGTGGTAATGCATTGGTAGCACAGGGGAGCATGGGAGAGGTGGTGAAGGTGGCGCTGGGGGAGGTCATTGTGGTGGAATCTGCCTGGTCGTCCCTCTAGTTTTTACAACCCACTTGCACTTTAGGACTACCGGGGGTGTCCATGACTGAGCCTTCCTGCTTTCAGACTCGCTTCTCCCTAAGGGGCTTCCAGAATCACTAGTCAGCATGCCTGTCCCTTCAGCCCAGTTCCCACAGTCACTGAGCACGAGTCACTCACCTTGGTGAGTGCTGAGCCAGGCTCGGGGCTGGGCCCTGGGAGGGCCATCGTGAATAAAGACGCTCTCTCTCTCGCTCTCTCTCTCTCTCTCTCTCTCTCTCTCATCCCTGTGCTTGCCATTTCCTGCTTCCTAAGTGCTTATCCTTTCAAGCACAGTGTGGCTTTTTTACCAGCTCCCCCTACTTTTCTCCCCATCTCCCTATCCACTCTGAAGACCTATTTCTTGGTGTTTGTTGTGCTTGAGATCTTGCACTAGGGAAACACAAAGTGAACCCCCAAAATAGAGATTTTTTCCCCTCAATACAAGTAAGAACTTCCTCCTGCCTTGCCCCAAAGTTACCATGAGGAAATTCCTCAACATTCAGAGAACAAGCTCTAAAAACCTAGGTGAGCCTCAGAATTGCAATACCAAATTGAATTTAGAAGAGAAGGATCAAGAAATAAGTAACAAATTTTAAGACACTATTGACTCAGAAGACATTTTACCGTAAAGTGAGATGAAGGTTCTTGAGAGGTGGAAGAGTCGCTGCCCCAGCAAGGTTTACAGAAAACATGTTGTCTGTGGCGAATTCAATAAGGTTAATAAAATGGGGGAAACATCAGACCCAGAACCAGAGGCCTAGGTTCAGGTCCTGGCCCTTTAGTAACTAATCATTCAGTCTCCCCCATTGCAAATTGGAGATAAACGTGAAGCTGGTCTCTATCAGGGTGAAGGGATTGGTTTTTAAACTGTGAAGAGCTCTGCAAAGATGAGTTTTTTTTATCCTTCTAATCATTTAAACGTCTTTCTAGAACAACCCAACTTTCATCCCTCAGTGCAGGACTGTGGCTCCCAACTGTCCCAGGGCATTATCTCATTCTGTTTTCAAGCCCCTTCCCGAAAATCTAAATTGTAATGAGGTCAGTGGTCAACTCTCTTGCATGGGGGTCAGGGCTGAATTGCACTGAACTGTGATCTGGGATGAGTGTTATTAACAGAAGCCTCTGGTGCATTGAGGATGGAGGTCAGCAAATATTTTGCATACATGTGTATCTTCCTGGACTTGGCAGCGTATTCCTGGGGAACTTTCCAGGAAAACAAGGAATGGAGTGATTTTTTTTTTTTTTAATCTACTAAGCCCCTTTCTGACAGTTCCATTCCCACCAGCCTAGAATTTGTAAGGGGTAAGGTGGAGAGAGTTAAGTTGAGTAACACTAAAACTTTCAACTGAAACTCACTTAGAGAACATTACTGTAACATAGCATGAAGAGCAATGCCTGGTATGTCCTAATTTGAGAAGTATCTGGGTTAACTGATAGCTGGGTAACGGAACACCTACATTCACCCACCCACTCTTCCCTCTACCTGTAATTTCCACTGTCTTGGCTGGTTACCTTTTTTTTTTTTTTTTTTTCCAAAACTCAACTCAAGTTTTCCTTTCCTGGGAAGCCTTCTCCGACCACCATCCTCCACTCCATTCCCTCCAAATGGTCCAAACTTGGACATACATCTCTAGACTCCTCTCCCACTCTACTAGAATCATTGGTTAAGCTGTGTTCCCTCTACCTCACAGTGAGATCCTTAAAAGCAAAGACTGTGCTTTCTTTCCTTATATTTCCACAACTCCGAACCCGAGTAAATTGAAATGAAGCTGCTAATTGGTGTCAAGGGCTCATTTGGAATCCATTCTCTCAGCGTTCCAGCATTGCAGGTGACAACTCTATCGATGGAGAGATAACCCAAAACAAAGGTGGACATTTTGCCTGGAAATTTTTTAAACTGAAGTCCAGAAATCAGTGGTGTCAAGGATACAGGTTAGAAAAAGTCTTCTTCTACCCACGCATGGCCTTAAACACCATGGGCGTCAAAGGAAATGAATCTGGGGTCTCCCAAGGATTGGAACCTGCAAAGGAGAGGCTTCAGTGATCCTGGCTTTCCCACTAACAGGGTGGTCTGGCTACAGCTGGGCCAGGCTAGCTCTAGACACTTGGCTTTCTCCTTCACCCCACTAATGATCTCTGACTCCTGAGAGAACTGCAGGATCCTCAGCGAAGCAAGGGGACACCTGCCCTAACCCCCATCTGTATCTCACCACTTCTGAAAACATTGGTTTGATTGCATTTCTAACACATGGGAAAAAACCCTAAGCTTCTCATAGCCACGTGGTGCTCTCAAAATCCTCCCTGCATTCCACCATGCATCTGCCACTGTTAGAAGTTGGGTCTGGTTGGGAGCCAAGAATTTCTCATGAATCCCGAACCAGAAGACTTTTTTGCAACACATCTGTAAGTACAAACATTCTTAGCTGTATGTTCGTACCTTGAATCCCAAGCCTTGGCCGATGAGGCCAATGGGACTGTGTCTTCCTGCAAAGCAGGAGGTGTCCATCCACCGACTGAAGAGGAGAGTCTCTTTTAAAATCACAGTACAGATTAACACAGTGGAGGAAAGTGACTCAACCTGCCTTGAGTCTGAGAATGTAGCTGGATGGCTCCCCTGAAGAATGGCTGCACTGGGTTTAATTCAGCCTTGCAAATAACTTTTCAGCTACATGTCCAGGGCACTACAGGGTGCTGAAAAAAGAATTAAAAATTATCCTACACAACACTAGATAAAGGACTTGAAGAAGCCAATTACAAAAGAAGAGGTGCAAATGGCTTAAAAACATACAAAAGTATGTGTTGCTTCATCCATAATTTTTAAAAAGCAAATTAAAATGACAATAAGGAACCATTTTATCCCCAATCAATTCACTACTGGTGTTATAGAGTTAAACAAACAGTCTTGGAAAAAGGACAGTCAAGGAAATAAGCACATATTTCCACTGGATGAGGGAATGTGAAATGGCAGCTTTCTGGCAGATTACTTACAAATGTTGAGTGAAACCCTGCAAAATGTCCCCATCCTTTCACTCAGCAGTTCCACTTCTAAGAATCTATTTTAAGGAAATAATCAGTGCTTATCTTTGTGACATGTATACAAGGATCCATATTGCTGCATTGTTTAACTAGGAAGAATCTAGAAACAATGCATTTGAACAATATGAATGTATGAATGTTACAATAGGCACATATATAGAACATTCTGGAATTCCATGCAGCTCTGAAAAACCATTCTAATAAGATTCAGCAAACATTTTCTATCAAGTGCCAGAGGGTAAATATTTTAGGCTTTGTGGGCCAAGGGGCAAAAATCAAGGATGTTGCATAGTACTCATAATAATGAGAGAAAACAAATTTTCACAAAATTTTTATTGACAAATTCAAAATGCATTAATGATTGAATTTTTTTTTTTTTGTAATACAGGCCAATGAGTGAGAATAATCTAATTCTTTTTGGACTAATAACATTTGCTGAATTGGGGTTCAAAGACAGTTTTCCTTATCTTCAAATTGATTTCAAATATTCATCTGTAAAAAGCACACTTAGTTTTCAGGCTGAAGATAAACAGACGAGTGGACAAAACTGGCCATTGTCTGCATTTGCTGGCCCCTATACTATAAAGGAATGCTGGCTAACATGGAAGAATGATCATGAACTATTGTTAAGCAGACTCTGAAACAGTAAGAGCAGTGTGTGGGATGGTCATCCCTTCTGTTCATCAGATATCTCCAGCTCTCTGTCTTTCCACCCACTGGGTAGAACTGCATTTCTTGGCCCCCTGGGGATTGCATGGGACCACATGACTAATTCTAGCCAATGGGTCTCAAGTGGAAATAACACATGTCACTCCAAAGCCACAGACTGGGAGAAAATATTTGCAGATCACATATCTGACTCCTATCCAGAATATATATATTTTTAACACTCTCAAAGCTCGATAATAAGAAAATAAACAGTGCAACTTTTTTAATGAGCAAAAAATTTAAACCAGCACTTCACTGAAGAAGACTTATGGATAGCAAATAAGCATATGAAAAGATAGCCAACATCATTAGCCATTAGGGAAATACAAATTAAAACCACAGATACCATCTCTTACCTATTAGGCTGGCTTAAATTAAATTTTTTAAAATTTAAAACTGACAATACCAAGTATTGGGAAGTAAAAGAAGCCACTGGAATTCTCATACACTGTTGGTGGGAATGCAAAATGGTACAGTCATTTTGGAAAGGTTTCTTATAAATTTAAACATATTTACTATATGACCCAACAATCTTGCTCCCAGATATTTACCCAAGTGAAGTAAAAACCTATGTTCACAGAAAAACCTATACCTGGATGCTTATAGCAGCTTTATTTGTACTCACCAAAAACTAGAAACAACCCAAATGTCCTTTCCCTGGAGAATGGACCAGCAAAGTGTGGTACATCCATACAATAAACTACTTCTCAGCAATAAAAAAGAATGGAACTCTTGAAAAATACAACAACATGGATGAATTTCAAATGTTTTTTCTAAGTAAAAATAGATCCAAAAGTTTACATATTGTAGAACACCATTTATATTATACAGTGGAAAAGGCAAAATTATAGGGACAGAGAAATGGTTGCCAGGTGCTGGGTGTAGGCAGCAGGCACTGGCTACAAAGAGGCAGCATGAAGGGTATTTTGGGGTGTTGATAGAACTATTCTTGATCTTCATTGTGGTATTGGTTAAAATTCATAAAGCTATACACCAAAAAAGTGAATTGTACTCTATATAAACTTTAAAATAAAAAAAATTTAAGTTATTAATATCCATACAAAGGAAAAAAGAAAGAAAGAACACAAGCACCACTGCCTGGACCACAAGGATGGGCAGCTCAGCCCTGCTCAATCCAAAGAGCCAGCCTGGCTTTTGGCCCTTCTCTGGGTCCAGTGTGGGTATAAGTGGAGACAGAGACCCTGATGGGGAAGTTGACAGAGCATTACCCTCTAGTGCTGGGCCTGCGGGCAAAGGGAGCCCTGAAGTCACTGGAGTTGTCCCATGGGCACCTTCAGTGAAGACCTAGGAAGGCATCTCCCAGAACCTGACTCGTTGCCCTCTGCTCAGTCTAATCAAGTAGTTTCCTGTCTGCAGGCAGATGTTCTACCACAACCACCTGAGTTTTCGACTTCTCTTCTATTAGACCCAAAGTCTCTTGAACAGAAACAAGTGGAAGTCAGAGGCAACAGCCTAAGTGATCACATGAAAAGATGCTCAACATCACTAGACATTAGGTAAATGGAAAAAAAACCACAGTGAGATACCACTTCATACCCATTAGGATGACAATAATCAAAAAGATGGACAATAACAAGTATTAAAGAGAATGTGGGAACTTTGGTACCCTCATTCACTGCTGTTGGGAATATAAAATGGTATGGCCACTTTGGAAAAAAGTTTGGCAGTACCTCAAAAACTTAAACATAGAGTTACCATATGACACAGCAATGCCATTCTTAGGTATATAACCAAGAGAAATGAAACCATATGTTCACACAAGAATTTGTTCACAAATGTTCATAGCAGCATTCTTCACAATAGCCAAAAAGAGAAAACAACCCAAATGTCCATCAACTGATGAACAGATAAACAAAATGTGGTGTATATATAAATAAACATATATATATATATATACATATATATATATATATATCTCCATCTGAAGGAATATTATTTGGCAATGAAAAGAGAATGAAGTACTGACACATGATACAACATGGATGAACCTTAAAAATATTCTAACTGAAAGATGCCAGGCACAAAAGGTCACATCCTGTGTAATTCATTTATATGAAATGTCCAGAGTAGAAAAACCAGTAGGAACAGAAGGATTGTTGTTGGCAGGAGCTGGAGGTGGGGGAATGGAGAGTGATTGCTAATGGGGATGGGGTTACTTTTTGGGGTGATGAAAATATTCTGGAATTAGATGGTAATGATGTTTACACCGCCTTGGGAATATACTAAAACCAATGAATTGTAGCCATTAAAAGGGCAATTTTATGGTATATGAATTCTATCTCAATTAACAAGAAAGAGAGAGAGAGAGAGAGAGAGAGACAGAAGAAGGAAGGAAGGGAGGGAGGAAGGGAAGAAGAATCGGGAGCCTGGGTTGAAGGCCTAGCTGAACCCAAGCAGAATGTAAAGAGGGGAGAGCAGGTACTGCAGAGGTAGGCACTTCTTCCAGTCTGACCCTTTGGAACAGTGATCTTCCTCCTGAGCCTGTTCTGCCAAGTCCACATCGTTCTGCAGATTAAATGAGACAAAATGCAGTGCTTGACCCCAGTGTTGGCTGCTGACTTTTGTCAGCGTGACTTTTGTTCTGCCCCTTGACATAGGATGCCAGGGATGATATACAAGACGTGGTAATCAGGACAGGTTTGATTATTGCCTTCCATTCCTGGAGGTTTGGGAGGAAAAAAAAAGAAACATTGCAAATCTCTGCACTGCACTTTCTTGCTTTAATAGTGACGGAGGCACTACCAGGGAACTTGCTATTTTGGCCCCTTTCCTTAAGCCTGTCAGCATCCTAGGATGGGAGCCCTAGGTGAGGATGGAAGATAAAAAAATCAACCAGTGTCTCATGAGCACCTGTGTGGCCAAACATCTCGCCACAGTCTGTGGCGTGCACCCAGGCACTCTCCACCCCCGATATCCCCACCTTCGTAGACCCAATAGGTTCAAAGAGTGAAAGCTCAATTCTGCACAGAACCGGACCCTCAGCTCCCTGGGAAAGGGCATGGGTCTCACTCACCCAAGTTCCCAGTGAGCTTGGCAGCAAGCACATGTTTGGGTCACATGTGGTGAAGAATGCATGGATGGATGGATGGATGGATCTTACTGCATGCACTGCCACTGCCAGGACAAAAGCAAATGATCAAAATCAGTGGATAAAACATAGCACACAAAGGAGGTACGAGTGGAGGGCTTAGGGGCCACTCAGACTCAAGATCAAATCCTACTCTGGTGCACACTGGCTAAGTGGGACTAGATAAGAGATTTAATCTCTCTCTGCTCAGTTTCTTCATTAGTACAATAGGGGAGTTTGTGATATCTCCCTCATAGTGTTGCCGTGGGGATTAAATGAGGCAATTCATGAAAAGCACTTAGGACAATGCCAGGAACAAAGCAAGTATCAACGAATGGTAGCTATCATTATCATTATCATAATCATTATCGCTATTCAGCGATATCAAAAGAACAGAACAGCCAAAGCTGAAGCAGTGAAACGTGGACACTGCCTGCCTCAAAGCCATGAGCTCTACCAACAGGTTTAATGAAAGGGGTCAAAATAGCAAGTTCCCTGGCAGTGTCTCCATCACTGTTATAACAAGAAAATGCAATGCAGAGATTAGTAATGGTGTTTTTTTCCCTCCCAAACCTCCAGGAATGGAAAGCAATAATCAAACATCTCCTGATCACCGAGTCTTATATATCGTCCCTGGCATCCTATATGTGTTGTTGCTATTTGTGCTGTTTGCATGTTTCTCCATCACTCTGGCTGGGCAAATCTGATCTCATCAGCAGCTGGGAAACAACCAGCTGTGATCTCAAATCTTTGGAAGGTCAGCTTGAGAGGCAGCATCTTCCTAGCAACAGTTGCCAGGGAAGATTATGAGGGTGGACTCAACTCCCAGTGGAGATGAAGACATGGAGGGTTATATAATTGGTATTTGTTTGAATGGGGCAGGTGGGGGAGACTTGCCCCTGTGAAGGGCATATTCAGTCTCTTTGGTTACTGTGCTGTTCATTCTTTTTGTTAGGAGTTCTGGCTGACCTTTTTGTTTTATTTGATGTCATTTCATTTTCCTAAATTATTAGAACTGAAAAGTACCCAGTCCAAAGACTCCTAATCCTATTAAACCCAAGATCCTATTTTTATAGCACATATTTTGCAATATCCCCTTTGCTAGTCTTAATGGAATTACAGATGTATAGCCTACCTAAGTACTTAACTTTAAAAATAAATATAATGTCCTATACCATAAACAATGAGAAATAAAGCAATTTATAATAAAATAAGATGAATTTCAACATTCAAGTATTTGTGAACAGATAGAAGACATAATGAATAAATCAGAAGCTTATGTCTAGTTTTTATATATTATCCACGTTTATTCTTTCTAGCTGACATTTTGAAATAAGAGCTAAATAAATACATTAACAATTAGTATAGAATCACCAAGAATTCAGTGTCTACAAGTGCAGAATTAGAGCAGTATTGGCACCTCAGGCACTAGGAATGATGCTGTCATCAGTGGCATGATTTTTCATAATGGTGAACAACTATTTGCAGAGTTACAAACAAGAGAAAGTACATGATTTCTTCCATTTACATGTTACTTGCCTTTCTAGAAAATTCAGCATAACCATGAAACAATAGCTTGAGTGTATATGTAAAACAGAGCTGAGTTCAAGGCCCAGGTGATTACAAACAAGTTTTTTACCTAGGTGAAGAAGAGAGAAGTTGGTGGGACATGACTCAGGATGCCTTGTTCAGTGCAGGATACCGTCACTCTCTGGTCTCCACCCACCAGATGCCAGTAGAACCCAGCCCCATCCTTGTGACAATCAGAAATGTTCCCACAAATTTTCAGAATGTTCCCTAGAAGCACCAGTGATGTAGTCCAATCCCCCTCATTATAAAGGGGGATAAACTGAGGTTCGGAGAAGAAAAGTGACTTGCTCAAGGGAAAGCCAAGATGAAATTCAGACGCTGCTAACTCTCAGGTCAGGGATTAGGACAATTAGCTGAAATTGTGGGAATCTCCTCACTCTTCAGATGTGTAAACAACAAGCTATGAGATATGCTGGCATCATTCATGGTTCTGTTTATCTCCTCTTCTGTCCATTTTCAAAATTAACCTTTATTTCTGATTGCCGGTAATTTCTTGTCCTGTACTAAGTTGTAAGCAATTTTGAAGCTCTGCTTTTGGCAGAAAAGCATTATTCTTTGGAGAAAAGAGTCATTTCTCCACGTGGTGCTTATTTCACTTGGGCTGGATCAACAGTAGAGTCTATCAACACTCAGCCAATGGAAGATGATAGAATAAAGACGACACAGTTGGCCACAGTGAAGAGTTTTATTTCATTTTACATGTAAAGAAAAGATGTGATACCGTGATATGGTGCATATTATATATTTGGCTTTCATCCCCAATTCCTGGACAGAGCTCCTAAAACCCTTAGAATTTCTGAGGGATAGGGGAAAGAGAAACATCTTTTGTTACTCATAATAAGCCTCTCTCAACCACACCTGAGTTCATGCTAATGGGGTGACCCCTGGAGGATGGGGCCTGGTTGCCAGGGGAACCAACCACCAGATTAGAGGGTTAGAACTTTCAGCCCCACCCCTGACCTCCTAGGAGAGGCGAGGTGCTGGAGGTTGAGTTAATCACTAATGGCCAATGATTCAATCAATCATGCCTATATAATGAATCCTCCATAAAAAATAAAAATTAAAAAAATATTAAAAAAAAAAAACCCTAACCTAAGAATTTTGGAGTCTAGACTGCTGGACACATGGAGGTGCTGAGAGAGTGGTACACCTGGAGAGGGCATGGAAGCCTGTACTCTTTCCCTATACCTCGCCCTGTGCATCTCTTCCATCCAGCTGTTCCTGAGTTGTAGCCTTTCATAATAAACTGGGAATCTAGTAAGTAAACTGCTTTCCTGAGTTCTATGAACAATTTATAGAACCTGAGGAGGGGATTTTGGGAACTTCTAACTTGTAGCCAAGTTGGACAAAAGGAAATAGTCGTTTTTGCATTTAAAAGGCATTACCATGTTTTAAGAATAAGAGTTTTATTATCTGATTTACTTTTTTTAAAGTTATTGAAGTCATATAGTAATATTATCATTATTATTAAGAAAGCCTGACACATGTTCAAAGGCAATGTCCAAGATGTTAAGGAACTAGAATCTAGACACCAAGGGGGGAAGAGAAGGCTGAGTTGCTGTTGTCAAGGAGAGGAGGTGGGACAGAAAGGTGGGCTCAGACTCAAAAGTGCCCAAGAGACATCCACGTGGAAACACCGAGCAGGTCTCTAGCAATGTGGTCTGAGCTTTGCAGTAAAGGGGCTGGGCTGGGGGCCCAGATCTTGGGGTCATAACCAAAGAAAGGAGAGTTGACACCACAAGATTAAATTAAATCACCCTCCAAAATATGTGTTGTGTAAGAAAAAAAAGACACAGATTAAGGATAGAACCTTCAGGAAAGCCCATGTTTGAGGCATAGATAAAAACAGTATGCCAAGAAAAGATGATGAGAAAGAACAAACTGGAAAAAAACAAAGATAGTGATGTCAAAAAAAAAAAAAAAAAGAAAAGAAAAAGATAGTCACCAAAAACAAGGTCTTGGGCTAAGTGCTCTACAGCACACTCCATCCTGTTTAAGCCTCACTACACTAACGGTGAGGTATTATTATGATCCCCAATTTACACTTGAGGAGACTACAGCAAAGAAAAGGTAAGTCATGTGCCCCTTAATGCACAGCTAATAAGAGGCTTAACTAGAATTTGAAACCATGTAGTCTGAGTGCAAACACTGTACATTGACCTCCAGCTAAATAAAAGAAAACTAAGGATTAAAACTTGTGCATTGGATCTAGATTTATAACAAAATTCTATAAATAAATAAACAAACAAATAAACAAATCTAAAAACCAAGGTTTCAGCTCACAAAGTTGAGTTGGGAGCTCTGACACCTGCTCCCAGGGAGCCCTTCAGGCAAGGGGCAAAGTCGAGGACCAAGGACAGGCTCTGCCATTCTTCATCACCACACTTCTTACACTCACACAGTCCTCAGCAGAAGCATGAAGATGGAAAATTTCTCATTATGGATTACACTGTCTCCTCAATAAAGCAAAAATTACTCCCCAAAACGGATCTTCCCAGACAAATGAGTAAATGGATGAACAAAGAAAACCTGTCCAGACTATTATGTAGAGCAAATGAATTCACTTTTTAAATGTGGAAAGCAAAATTGATCGTACAACAGACACTGATACAATTTCTCACTCCTATCCTTATCGGTCAGGTCATCCATGTGAAACAGCAGTGCCTACACCCTTAGGAAGAGTTTTCTGGTAGGCGGCAAGAGATGAACTCCAATCCCACCTCACAAAAGAAAACCAAGACTGGACTAATTTGGTCCAAGCCATCCTGCATCAGTGGTCCAAGCCATCCCACAAGAATTGTTTCCCACCATATTGAATGAAACTATCCTTAGAGAAAAGAGATGAAATCCATTGCTTGTCCTCGACTTTGTGGGATACTTGGCTTTCCCAGTCTCCTCCAGTAGAGGAAAAGACAGGTGATGCTCAAAACCAAAATAACAATCACAGCCCTACAGATGTGGTGGTGATGGGGATTAAGCAAAGTGGACAGATTTTGAGAGAAACTCTAAGACGTCAAATCAAAAAGACTTGTGCATGCATAAAATGTGGGAAGTGAGAGAAAGGGGAGTGTTGAGGATGATATTTAGGTGTTCCCCCTATAAACTGGGGTCAGTCACTGATTTGGGAAACCTGGAAATTGACAGATGGAAGCAAGAGAGATCACAAGTGTGGTTTTGGACGTTC
The DNA here is from genome assembly GCF_949752795.1 of Hyperoodon ampullatus. NCBI lineage: Eukaryota > Metazoa > Chordata > Mammalia > Artiodactyla > Ziphiidae > Hyperoodon > Hyperoodon ampullatus. The sequence goes on from NC_136916.1 coordinate 80,424,345, forward strand.
TGATCTTGAGGTGCCTTTGAGAGCTCTAAGAGGGGGTTGGCAATTGCTCAGTGGAGTTGACATACAAATAAATGACTGTGCCATTCTCATCTGAGTAGTACCAGACTTACATGACTTACCGACTTAAGACTTACAGTTGGGGTGAATGAGACTTCCCAAGGATAAAGACAGAAGGAGAGGAGAGAGAGCCTAGGATTCAGTTCTTAAGGAGTTCCAACATTTAACGCCAATAGAAAAGGGCAATCCTGCAATCCTGCAAAATCAGGAGAGTGCCACTCAGGATAGTCAGAGGAAGAGAGTGCTTCAAGAAGGAGGGAGCGATCGTCACTGTTCAACACTGATGAGAGAGCAAGAAAGAGGACAGAGAAATATCCGGTATTTGCAGTAACAGAAGGTAATTAATGCTCTTAGCAAGAGCTGTTTCTGTGGTGGTGGGAGGGGTAGGACGAAGAGTGGCAGTAAGAAAATGAAGATGTAGGTGATGCAAAGCACCCCAAATATACCTCCCATAGCATTTAGACGCATTGAATACATGACGAAGTTTCTGCGCATGCGCGCTCCCGGCAGAGGTGGGGAAAGGTCAGGCTCTGCGCCCGGTACCCCTGCACCACCGCCCAGGGAAAAGCCAGTGCCCGTCCCGGTGTTCACAGCTGTCCATCCACTTCCCCCGGGGTAGAGGGGAGAACAAGACAGTATCACATCTGGGTGTGCATAACTGACAGGTTGTGGGAGCCACTTTCTGGCCTCTACACTGAGCCCCACTGACTGGTAGCAGACACCCCTAGGATTTCCCTTTCCAAACTGAAGTTCCTTGTGCTTTAATGAAAAGCTTCCCTGGGATTTTTCATATGCACACTGGTTTTAATGTCAATAACACTACTCATAATCAACCTTTGGAGCCACTGCTCCAAAGGTTGGTTATCAGAACCTGCATTTCCACAAGACAGCCAGGTGGTTCCTGGGCACATTCAAGTGTGAAAGCACTGGTTTGGAGAATTATTACATGCTTTTATTCTTTATTCCTTGAGACAACCCCACAAGTCAGGTGGATTATCCCTGTGGACTAAGAATGCTGCCTGCCATATTAGTAAACAAAGGATATTGCAGCCATCAGCCACTACAGCAGCCCACAGTGGTGAGCCCTGAGGGAACTTGGGATGGAAACAGGAATCCTGCCCGCTGCAGCCACCACCACCCCAGCAGTGCACCCTGAGGAGACTCAGGATGAGAAAGCACAGGATACTGGCCCCAGAGAGCTCTGGTGCTATCAAAGGAATGACTTCAGTGAGCCCAGACTCTTGCATCTTCCCATACATAGAAAAGCGCTAAATCCTTTAACTTGAGATGTCTGGTTTTCTTTAATTAGAATCCTTTGATGTTCCAACTACCTGGTCTTTGTTGCAAAAACTCCTGTATGTTCTGCTTCCCCCGCTTACCTCTTCGGAGCAGTCTCTCAGAGCTATCTGAGATGCTGTGCCCTGGGCTTAAGTCCTCAGTTTTGTTCACCAAATAAAATGTAACTCAACTTTTAGGTTGTCATTTTTGTCAGTCAACATCCCCATTTATACTTGGGCAAACAGGTTCCGAGAGGTTACGTGCACAATGCCACAGAGCCAGAGGGTGAAGGGGTCAGGACTTGAACCTTTTCTCTTGATCACTATACACTGCAGTTCTTGCATTACTCCCCTGGAAGCTGGGGCCAGTTAGCAGTGAGCCATCCAGGGACTGAGCTATGCAGAGGAGTTGGCCTGCGGGGACTCTTCCAGAGGGCACAGCTATATCAACAGAGCTCTGAACTGATTAGGCCTTTGCCAGCCATCTCTGTGGGTATGTGCATTGGCAAAGAGAGGCGGGACCCTAGGAGGGAGCCACCAACTCAGCTATGGGGGAGGGTCAGAAAAAGACATAGAGGTTGAGACACTGAGTTGAGCCTTGACAGATGGGAGTCCCCAGGCAGATCTACAGGATTGAGGGCCTATCCAGGACAAGGGAGGCTGGCAGCAAAGGCCTGGATGCAGGAAAAACTGGGGAAAGGCTGACCAGTGGTGATTTACTGATCTTGGCATGCAGCAAAGTTGCCTGGGGAACCTGATAAAAAATTAAAGGTCTTCAATCCATTATATGCGGAATCTAAAAAAAGGGTACCAATGAACTTATCTACAAAGCAGAAATAGAGTCACCGATGTAGAAAACAAACTTCTGGTTACCAAGGGGAAAAGAGGGGGAGGGATAAATTGGGAGATTGGGACTGACATATACAAACTACTATATATGAAATAGATAACTAATAAGGACGTACTGTACAGCACAGGGAACCCTACTCAGTACTCTGTAATGACCTATATGGGGAAAGAATCTAAAAAAGAGTGGATATATGTATATGTATAACTGATTCACTTGGCTGTATAGCAGAAACTGACACAACATTGTAAATCAACTATATTCCATAAAAATTTTTAAAACAAATAAATAAATTTTTAAAAAAATTAAAGGCTGATTCTCCAGCCCAGCCAGCAAACAAAATTCCAGTTCTGTAGATCTGGGGAGGATCCTGGGAATATGCATTCTAAGCTAACAATATAATCCTAGGTAAATTCTATGCAGGTGGTCCCCAGAAGGAGCCCTAAGCAACATAACTAAATGGGTGTACTTAGTGGCTGGCCTGTAGGGAGGAAGGTGGAAGATGCAGGAAGTGAGCATGGAAATAAACAGGGTCTTTATTCCTGGAGACTTAGAGATCAGGGGAGAGAAGATCCAAAGAGTCTGAGGTCAGACTGGGTCTTAGAAAGAGCACGCTGATCAATGGCTGACTCTCCCACCAAAGTAGAAGCCCCAGGGGTCTGTTTTTGCTGCTACTGTATTGCTACCAGAGTGTTTAGCACATAGTAGGTACAAAGTAAGTATTTCCAGAAGAGGGGGAGGTGGGAAGGAAGGAAGAAAGGAGGGAAGGAAGGAAGGAAGGAAGGAGGGAAGGAAGGAAGGGAGGGAGGGAGGGTGAATAATGGCAGGGTAGAGAATGGTTTGGAAGGAGGTTGAGGGCTGGAAATCTCTTACTGTAGTCCGAGCACAGGGTAAAGACCTGTCTATGGCAGAGGAGTAGGAGTGGGGAGAAGGGGCAGAACTTACAATCATCTGGCATTTTCGAGGCCACAGAGGCCTCACAAGACTTCTCGGAGGCATTTCTGTATTTCTGGCATATTCGGGAATGTCTATGAAAGTAAAAGACTTATGAAACATAATCAGGACTGAAGTGTACTGCAAAGCCAGTCCTCTGCCCCACCCCAACCCTGGGAAATCTTCTTCAAGCACAGACAGCTGGGCACTGGGACGGGACTCCTGTTCTATCCAGCCCAGAGCACACCCAGACGAGGCGGCAGCTCTCCTAGCTCATTCCAGCCAGAGGCTCCATTCTAGGTTTGGCAGTTGTTTTGGGGTTTTTGTGTCCTGGAGACATTTAACTCTGTACTTAATTTATGTTTAATAGGCAGCTATTATGTTAAATAGAGACCGGCTGAACTGATTATTTAAGACATCGTTATGGTTGCTTAACAACTGTGTGGTTTGACTGCTACATCTCAATAAAGGTTTCTCAGCACTCAGCTATTATTACAGTTTGCATCGGGTAACTATCCGCACCTAGCCACTGACCTCTCTTTAAATATTGCCTGAGGGCCTGGAAGCTCCCAGCTCTGCTTCTTCCCCTGGTCCCCGAACGGCTGAGTGTCTGAGAATCCAGGAGTATCCACAGAGATCAGGAAACTGGAGCTGAGATCACGTGTGGTTGTGCAGGGCGTGAGATCATGGCTGAGCGCCAGCTCCAGTTCTAAACCGCCTGTCAGCAGCATTTGGGACTTGCCTCCCGATGGCAACGTGGCTTTGTGGGGAAGCTCAGAGGCCACGGCTGAGCCCAGGAGGTGACTAAGACCTAGGAGAAAAGAATCTGTGTATTAAAAAAAGAGAACCGGGAAGAAAACTATAAGGGTACTAATTTTCTAGAAGTTTCCTCTAGTGTAGTGTTACTTAAAATGTGATTCACAGACCCTTCACAGTGCCCGTCTGAGACCTGTTCTTACTGGTCCACAAATTGAGATTGAGCACTTAGGAACTTGTGTAGCAATTTGAAATCGCCATGATATCCAAGCATGAGATCAAGGGATCTGGATGGTCGATCAGCATGTAGACCAGTTTGGGCATCACTGGACTCACGTGCAGAGGTGTACATGGCCCAGGCTACAACAAGTCTTGTGCGCTGTGACCACATATCGGTCCACCAAGGACTGGAAATGTGAAAACTGGTCTTTCAGCTCAGAATCTTTGAAGACCACCGTTTTGGTGCTATATCTCTCTGCTTATTCGTTTCTCCAAACTGCCTGCACACTTTGGGGCAAATAGCAGGTCTTTTAAAACCTTCCTTATGTACATTTAAAAAATCAATAAAGACTGTAAATATAGTAAAAATCACTGGATTGTACGCTTTAAAAGGGAAAAGTTTATGGTACAAAAGGATCATTTCATAGTAATTTTATGTGAATTATATCTCAATAAAGCTGCTATTTTTAAAAAAAATAGATAGGTAGATAAACAGAATAGATAGAAGGATGGGTGGAAGGATGGATGGATGGATGGATGGATGGATGGATGGATGGATGGATGGGTGGATGGATGGACACACCATAAATGTCTTTCTGTGTCAAAACAAAATCAAAAAGGAGATGATTACATACAGTGTGTTTTACATAACCTATGCTGGATAATCCCCATTAGCACCTCCAGATCCACTTCTCCACTGCATCACTCTGATGGATGCCTTCTGAAGATCAGAGGTCAAAAAAAAAGGTCAGGGCGTTTACTCTCCAGCACCCTCCCTGCTGGGCCGCAGGTTGGTAGTGGCTGTGTTATCTCCTATAGCTACAACTCTAGTTCCAGTAACCATGCCCTCTGGGTGGTGACAGCTCCCGGCTGCTGCTAGCGCCAGGGTGCTTCACCTTCCCCAGTGGGTTTCCCTTATCACTGCTCGCATTTAAATAGTCCTTCCACTAAAGCTTTCCAAATAACCTTTTGGCTTGTGCCATCTACCCCCTGCCAGCTCCCTGACAGATACACAATTCACACCAACCTCATGAATCTTCTCCAAGTCACACCTACTTTTGTCCTATTCTATTAGAAATAAAACCTGCTCTTCATGAGACATAAAATGATGGTTCATAAAAAAATCAGAGCAAGTATGAAATAGATGAAAATGTTAGCTGTTGTAGAATTATTGCATGGCTTTATCCTGGGTAAATACATAACTTCTGATAGATGTTTTAAATCTGCTATCATGCAACCTTACAAATGAAGGACATACTCTTACCCAGGAGCCACAAAGACATTGAGCCAGACACTTACCTGCTGGTAGCTCTACAGAAAAAGAGAATATCACTTAGAAGAGAGTCCCAAAGGGACCCCCAAGTCCATCACTGACATTCACTGCTAAGCTCACGATTCCTATTTCCAAACTGCCCACTGAACGTTGGAGAGCCCGTAGGTGCCTCAGAACTCCACATACACAAGACTGAGGCCGGAACCTGGATGCTCACCCCCACCCCGCCTTCCTTCATCTCCCAAAGGCAATCAGTGATCAGGCTTCCCTAAACATCTTAAATTCTATTCAATCCAAGGATCCGGAATTCATCGTATGTGCTTGGAAAGTGGGCCACGGATGGGAATATGGAATGTACAAAAAGATTTAAGTATTTGATAATTTTTTATCTTATCTCTTCACAGCCAATTTTTTTCCATTTAAGTGTATATTTATTGTCTCATTTTAAAACTTGACACTGTGTAACAAACTGTGGTAATGCCAGTCCCTCCGTCAGCAATTCATTAAGAAGCAAGTATATTGACCCAATTCCATCAATTAATGAGATATGAGACAAAATTTTCTGGGGACTTTTGGAGAAGTTTTCTTTGTCCTCAAGGAAAACCAGATAATGAAGTGGTCCCTTTTTCTCCCACTGGAGGTGTATTTGGCACCAATTACTCCTGGTAGCCCTCTTACAAACGCCCAAGGAAACAGCCTTAGGAGGAAGCCAGCTGCATTAGTTTTCTGTTGCTGTGTAACAAAATACAACAAACTTACAGTTTAAAACAACACTTGCATTATCTCTTGGTTTCTACAGTCTGGTTACAGTGTGGTTGGATTCTCTGCTCAGGGTCTTACCATAGGAAAATCAAGATGATTCTAAATAGCCAAGTTGTTTTTGTGATGCTAATGACAATAATAACAGCTAACACTAAGTACCAAACCTGTTCTGCACTTTTACCTATATTAACTCATTTAATCCTATGAGGCGGGTACAATCTACCCCATTTTACAGATGATAGAACTGAGACACAGAAAAGTTAGGTCACTTGCCAAAGACAATACAACTAGCTAATAAATTGTGAGTCTAGAATACAAACCCAGCTAGTCTGGCTCCAGAATATATACTCACTGCACCATTTCACAGTTGGCAATATTCCATACCTCTCAATTTCCCCCATATGTGAGGGTGCATTTCCTTATTGATTAAGCTGGCTCTAGGTGAATTTTCTTTACTTGCAGCCCAACACATTTTAATTGATACAAGTGCTATCAAGAAAAGTATTCATTATTTGAAAGACAAATACCATATGATTTCACTTAACCTGTGGAATCTAAAAAACAAAACAAATGAACCAATATAACAAAACAGAAACAGACTCAGAGATACAGAGAACAAACAGGTGGTCGCTGGTGGCGGGGGGCAGTGAAATGGGTGGGAGAGATTAAGAGGTACAGCTCTCCAGTTGCAAAATAAATGAATCACAGGGATGTAAATGTACCACATAGGGAATATGATCAATAATATTGTAATAACTTTGTATGGTGAGAGATAGTAATGAGACTTATCATGGTTATCATTTTATAATGTATAAAAATACCAAATCACTATGTGGTACACCTGAAACTAATATAATATTGTAAGTGAAATACGTTTCAACAACAAAAAAAATTGTAATATACCCTTTCGTTCCCTATTATCACTTTTTATCCCTTTTAGCTACTGTCCCTCACTGAAAGATTTTACTGTTTTCTTTTCTAGATGATCCTGAGTTTGTAATCGATCCTGTCTAGAAACTTTGCATGCCCATCCAGAGCAAATGTTTCCAACAGGGAAGAAACTCATCATAGGGAACTTGCTAGAAATGTGGGGAGGTTTTCATTGCCATAATGATGGCAGGGCCCAAGGGCAACTGGCATTCAGCGGCCAGGAAACAGTGATGTCAGATGTCTCAATGCAGGGACTGTTCTGCACAACAAAGAATTGTCCTGTGTCCTGTGTCCTGTACAACTTTCTAATGTACTTAGAGACAGTCACATAGGTGAAAAATCTGCTTATAATAATCGAGCTTGAAACCTAATTCCATTTTAGATATAAAAACAAGGAAATTTTTTTACATAGATAGTTTTCCAGGAATGCAACTACTAGGAAAAAAAATGATTCTTTTCCTCATTTATGAACAAATGCCAAAAGTTGTTCACCATTTTGGAAAATCCTATTACCTACTGTATCACAGTATCCTGATTGCCAATAAACACACCTGAATAGGTGCACATCTAAAGAAATTGTGTTCATGGTAATCCTACAGATGTGTATAAATATATTAGCCCTGATTTTAAAAGGTCAAATATTGTTAAAGTTTCAAAATTATTCAGTTGAATATTATCTTACGTCTCAAAAACCAGAATTCATTCACTGAAACACTTCTACTTCATTATTAAATACAAAATATTTTCTTATAAATATTTCTTGCTATTTCTCCTTTGTATAACAGTGAAAGCCTTATTCTTTTTAGTTATCTGGGTGGGTAGGTTATATAAACTACAAGTTTCATTTCAACAGAGTAGACAAGGCATGACTACATACTTGCCCTGGAAAGGGCAGGCAGGTCTGGCAGGGCTGGCTGTCACTGGCCTGGATTACCACCACCTCATATACACCACTGCAGGGCACAAGTGGATAATTTCCATCTCTCCCTCTGCATTACAGGAATATAAAAAGAAACTGGATGGCCAGCGAGTTCTTTAGAGGACTCACTGTACAGGCATTTGGTGAAACCATCTTCTATTAGCTCTTTTTACAAATGAAGAAACAGAGGCCCTGAGAAGTCAGGGCAGGCATCACCTACTGCATACCTGGTAGCACCCATCTCTGTTCTCCTTGCCTCCTGCAGCCTGGCCCAGCCTCTTATGGTCCACCCAAGACCTCCCTGTTTGGGATAATTCCCCACTGAGATAAACAGCATAACAACAGCCTTCGCTCCACAGACCAGGGACAGATCATTGATTCTCTACTAGTCAGAGTTCTCCAGAGAAACAGAACCGATCGATGGAGAGATAAATAGATAGATAGATAATAGGGATTGGCTCATGCAATTACAGAGGCTGAGAACTCACACAATCTGCCTATCTGCAAGCTGAAGAACCAGGAAAGCCCATGGTGTAATCCAGCTCAAGTTCAAAGGACTGAGAATCAGGGAGCTGATGGTGTAAGTTCCAGTCAGAGTCCAAAGGCAGAAGGACCAAGACTACCAATGTCTATGGGCAGGAGAAATTTGATGTTTCAGCTCCAGCAGAGAGCAGATTTGCCCTTCTTCCACCTTTTTGTTCTATTCAAGCCCTCAACAGACTGGAAGATGCCCAACCGGCACTGGTGAGGATGATCTTCTTTACTCAGTCTACTGACTCTAATGTTTCTCTTCTGGAAAAACCTCATAGACACACCCAGGAATACTGTTTTCCCAGCTATCTGGGCATCCCTTAGCCCAGTCAAGTTGACAATAAAGTCAACCATCATACACTCACTCAGTCATTCAACAACCATCTCTCAATTCTGACTATTCCTCCCTCACCAGCCTGGAGACTAAGGATTGGCCTAAAACACAGACCCTGCCCTATGGGGTCAATATGTACCAGCAAAAGAGAGAAATACATGAACAAAATAGACAACCAACAAGGACCTACTGTATAGCACAGGGAACTATATTTAATATTTTGTAATAACTTATAAGGGGGCAAAAATCTGAAAAAGAATATATATATAAAACTGAATCACTTTGCTGTACACCTAAAACTAACTGAAATTGTAAAAGTCAATTATATTTCAATAAAACAAACAAATAAGTGACTCTCCAGGTTGAAAGCTTAACCAGCCATATGAGCAAAGAACACTGAAGAGGCAGCAATAAATGCTTGTTTTGTTCACAGCAAGGACTCTGCATGATCTGAGACAAAGATGGACCACTCCTCCCCTTCCAGTTTACACAGATGCATCTCGACATGGCTTTGGGGATACAATATTTTGACCTCAGTCACTTTGTCTGAGTCCATCCATGAGCCAGGGCTGCTCTGAGTGCCTGGGCTTATCTGATAAGTTAGCAACGCTCCAAACCCCACTGCCCCAGCCTGGAGCTTTGGAGCTCTGCTGACTTGGGCTACAATGGGTTTGAGGTGTTAAAGCCCGAGACAAATTTAGGTGAAGAAGTCCTCCCTGCGGGCCCATCTCAGGCCAAGATACTGAGCATCAGAAACACATCTTTTAATCTGAGGCTTCGTGAAGTGAAAAAACTAAAGGGGCGTAAATCCCAGAAAGAGCAACTTAAAAAATAAAAATAAAAAAAACTCTGGAGAAATTATGATGATGATGCTCCGGCAGGATCTTTCCATTCACAGAAAAAAGACTCATGATCCAAACTGAATTGATGGATAGAATTGTGGATGAAAGAGTTAAAAACAGAGCTTCGCTGGTGGCGCAGTAGTTGAGAATCTGCCTGCCAATGCAGGGGACACAGGTTCGAGCCCCAGTCTGGGAAGATCCCACATGCCGCGGAGCAACTGGGCCTGTGAGCCACAATTACTGAGCCTGCGCGTCTGGAGCCTGTGCTCCGCAACAAGAGAGGCCGCGATAGTGAGAGGCCCGGCACCGCCATGAAGAGTGGCCCCCACTTGCCACAACTAGAGAAAGCCCTCACACAGAAACGAAGACCCAACACAGCCATAAATAAATACATTAATTAAAAAAAAAAAAAAAGAGTTAAAAACAAGAACTTCACCAGCAACTTCTCAGAAGGAGGAAAATCAGATTTGGGGAAGCAAGTTCTCAAATGGTGTTTATTTCCTTGACAATGAGCAGGTAAAGCCTTGGGGAAGTGTAGCTTTCTGAACCCCAGCAAAGAAATCAGAGGTCAATCTGGAATTATTTACACTTACACTTATCGGGGCCGGCCTAGCATGGATGATTTCTACCTAAAGGCAGCCCAAGCATCCATCAGTCTCCACCTCCACTAACCTCCTCCTGGCACATTTCTCACCAGACCCATTTACCTGCCACAAAGTGACCCAACTTCTTTGGTTGGGTCAAAACCAAAATTTGCATCTTTGGTCCAGAAAACACTCTCTGCCTAAAACCCTTATTTATATTTTATCCCAAACATCTCACTTTCTGTTTAAAAAGAAAAAAAAGTTATTGTAACTAAGACAACTTGTAACTGAAACCGCTATTTCTAATTTTTGCTAGAGAGTTATTGACTAATTTGTGAGTCCAAAAGCTGGTTTTAGCCAGTTCCGGCCTAAGTGGGATGCGCCCCCCACCCCACCTCACTGTGCTCCAGGCACAGGACTGTTCCATCACAAAACCCCTGGCTCTCGAAAGCCAAGTCTTCCCTATAAATTCTGCAAGAAAAGACTGGCCTGGGTGTCTACATCACCCCAACCCATGTTCCCAGACAACCCACAGGCATCTTGCTCTGCGTATGTCTCCCCGAAGGCCCAGCACTGCAGACCTGCCAACAGCTGAAAGTTATAAATAGGACAGTTAGGGAGGGTGGGGGATGGAGGAGCAAGATCTAATACGTATTCAGATGCAAGGGGCCAAGAAAGCTCTTTGGAGGGACAAAGAAGGAAACTATCGTGTGTGCTTCTAAAACCAAACAGAATGGTTCACACAAACTTCATCCATCTAATCTGTTGGTCACAGGGAATTGACTGTCAAAGAGAGGAATCTCTCTAATGCAATGACGTTACTTGGAGAATGTCACTTTCTCAAGTAAGATCCTATTCGGGCTAGTGGCTGGTGTGGGGAGGGTACCAGTAAGCCCCTCCAGAACAGAAATTCTACAGGAAACCTGAAACTAAACTTGAAGCAGGACCTCATGGCAGTGTGCCCATGTCAGGGCCAGGGATTGGCATTGGGGTTAACATCTGTTATGATGCTAATCTCCCCACCTAGATCCCAGCTCAATCTCTGTCCTGCTTGCTACCCAATCCCCAGTGCCAACTACAATGCCTGGCGCATCATTGGCACTCACCATTTCATGCCCTCCCTGCCCCACCATGTGTGATCGCCACTCAGAACTCTCACTGTGTTGAGATTCCATGTTCCCTTCTGTCTCCTCGTAGGCATTCATCTTTTAGCTTCATAGCCCAGCTCCCTGCAGGCCACCTGGCTTACTCGTTGAACGACTGAATTGCTCCCTGAGGAAGACACACACAATTTAAATAAGATCCAACTTATGATGCTCTACTATTGTAAGGGGAGCCACTGACCGAAACTGCTTGCCCTGGCCAGGCAAGACTTGTATGAGTTATCTTACAACAGGAGCTCCTGGTAAGGAGCGCAGAACTAACAAGCTACCATCAACCAGAAGAATTAGGGAAAGGTCAAAAGGAGAAAGGATATGCCAGTCCATATGTCCTACCAACATCCCAGAATCCTTCTCGCTGGAATCCATCTTGGCTGAGCGATGCACGTGCCACCAGGAAGCACCCTGAGTCAGAATGATTGGCCAGAGACAACCTGGAAAGTAACCCCATCACCATAAAACCTGAGACTGTGAGCCATGTGCCAGAGGAGTTCTCCTGGGTTCCCTTATCCTCCTGCTCTCCACCTGGGTGCCCCTTCCTAATAAAGTCTCTTTCTTTGTCAGCAGGTGTGTCTCCTGGGACAATTCATTTCCAACTGTTAGACAAGAGCCCATTCTTGGGCCCTAGAAGGGGTCCCCCTTCCTGCAACACTATTATATACATTAAAAATTAAGGACTTCTCTGTTTATCCATGATGTCATATATTCCTTCCTCACCAGTATCTTCTGCTTGGGAAATATGAGTCAGCTGTTCCTTTATAAAACAACCGGGAGAGCTGAACTGCAGGAGGGATGAGAAACTGTATAAAGGAGAAGCAACACTCTCATATCCTTCTCGAATCGCCTCCTTAGACGTTTTCTGATATACCAGGGTTGGGGAGTTTTGCGTGCCTGCAAGCTTCTCCACTCTGGGACTACCCACCACTTCCTCTTACAAGGAGGTGAATCTTGGGCTCTTAGGACTCACCCTGAAGGCACAGGAAGCGGATTCTTCCTCTGTCCTCCGACAATAGTGAGGCTCATTCCCAGAACCCGGCTGTGAGCGGTCCCTAGTTCTGGGTTTGCCCGCGGTCCAGGGAGCCAGTACCCCGGGGTGTCAGTTCCCTTTGCTCCACATGGCTGACCCCATGCCATTGGAGGAAGGTGAAACATCAGACACAACTAAAGTAAACACCTGCCTGCCCACTTCACCCCCCAGGCCTGAAAAGCCTAGAGGGTGTGACTGAAGAAAGGGGACGGGTCTGAATGCATCTGCCCGCAAAACAGAGGGCAGGAGGGCTAATTTATTTCCCCTGAGTTTTACAAATTATATTTTACCGTAAGAAATTCATTTTTAATCACCATCCAGTATACACACACACTTATTCTGATAGTTTTATGCATCAACTTGGCCAGGTTACAGTCCCCAGGGATTCAAACACAAGCTAGGTGTCCTTGTGAGGGGTTCCTGGAGATGGGATTAAACTCTGTCATCAGTTTACTTTATTTTTTTCCTTTTTTCATTTTATTTTTTAATTGAGGTATAGTTGATTTACAATGTTGTGTTAGTTTCAGGTGTACAGCAAAGTGATTCAGTTTTATATATATAAATTATATATATATAAATAATATATATTATATATTTACATAAGAAATATATATATATTTATATAAATATATATTTATATAAGAAATATATATTATATATTTATATAATATATATTATATAAATATATATTTATATAAGAAATATATATTATATATTTATAATATAAATATATATTTATATATGTATGTATGTATATATTCTTTTTCAGATTCTTTTCCCTTATAGGTTATTATAAAATATTGAGTATATTTCCCTGTGCTATACAGCAGGTCCTTGTTGGTTATCTATTTTATATATAGTCGTGTGTATATGTTAATCCCAAGCTCCTAATGCATCCTTCCCCCACTTTCCCCTTTGGTAACCGTAAGGTTTTTTTGCTATGTCTGTGGGCCTATTTCTGTTTCGTATATAAGCTCATTTGCATCATTTTTTTCAGATTCCACATATAAGTGATATCATATGATATTTGTCTTTAAATAAGGAAGATTCTCGTAGATAATCTGAGTGGTCTGGTTCCATCAATTGAAAGGCCTTAAGGGCAAAGCTGAGGCTTCCCTAAAGTAGAAGAAATCCCACCTGTGTACAGAACCTTCAACTTGTGACTGAGAGGTCCAGACTGCTCCTCCTGCTGGCCTGTCCTATGGATTTAAGAACTGCCAAGGGGACTTCCCTGGTGGCGCAGTGGTTAAGAATCCGCCTGCCAGTGCAGGGGATACGGGTTCAAGCCTTGGTCTGGGAAGATCCCACATGACGTGGAGCAATGAAGCCCGCGAGCCACAACTACTGAGCCTGCGCTCTAGAGCCCATGAGACACAACTACTGAGCCCATGTGCCACAACTACTGAAGCCCGCATGCCTAGAGCCCGTGCTCCACAATAAGAGAAGCCACCGCAGTGAGAAGCCTGTGCACAACAATGAAGAGTAGCCCCTGCTCACCTCAACTAGAGGAAGCCCGCACACAGCAACAAAGACCCAAAACAGCCAAAAATAAATAAATAAATTTATAAAAAAAAAGAACTGTCTAGGCAGACCCCACAATTACCTAATCCAATTCCTCAAAATCAATCTCTCTCTATATATAGATATAAATATATAGATATATATACAGATATGTATTTATATACAGACACAGATATGAATGCCTATACACAGATAGATAGATATACATAACTTCTACTGGTTTCGTTTCTCTTGTGGACCCCTGATTGCTACCCATATGTACACACCTACAACTAACAATAGATGCTCAAGACACTACTTATCCTTCCTGTTTATAATGAACTTCGATTCTATATATTTGATGTTCGTCCAGACCTCAAAATTAATTTTATATCCTATTAAAGAGTCATAAGTTGCCTTTTGAAAAACTACAACAACAGTAAAATTTCACACACTCCACTGGGAGGTCTGGGTATTAGAAAAGGCACCTTCCTAAAAGGAATTCTTGAGGGAAAATGTACCCAGACTATACCTATGGTCCCACCCACAAAGCATGTGCAAGACTCTGCAGGGCAGCCTCTGGAAAAATGGAGATGCCTACCCCCAGGGGAGGAGAGGGAGGCCAGAGTCAGTAACCCCGGGGTCACCCAAGAGACAGAGAGAAAGGTAGATGCACTTAAGAGCTCCCCAGGCTGTTCCTTCCCAGGAGCAGAGAACAGGCCAAGAGAATCCTTGGCAGAAACCCAGTTGGAGACAGCATCCTGCAGCCACAGTACAAGGTTTTGGCAGTGGGAACAGTGCGGTTCTCAGTGGCAGGCTTCCCATAGAGACAAGCATTCAAAGGACCTCACTGGCTGGGTTGCTAGGCCCAATGCAGATAAGTTTAGCTGCTCCCACGCACCCAGATGGAGGATGCCCAAGAACATTAATGGGAAAAGAAATCTGAGGGTTTTAGTTTATCGTGGGCTCAATCTGAATCAATTGTGTTAAAAAAAAAAAAAAACTCACAAAGTAACAGCAACAAGTTGCAGATAACGTGGAACACTCTACCTAGTCCACACAGAAAGGGAATTAGGTCCTTATGAAACTGATGGCAGGGCTGGAGGAGCAGACCCAGAGCTGAGCTTCCAGAAAAGACTCCAGACAACCAGCTGCTGCCTTGGTCATGACCAGGTAATGAGGATACCCCTGTCTCGGCTGTCAGTGCCAGGGTCACCTCCCACCCTGCTCGGGCTCCTGGGACCTCTAGTGCAGCTGTCACAGCCCACACCTCACATAGTCACCTTCTCCTTCCAAATCTCAGGGGCTGCAGTGTTTGGGGGCAGCCAGAACCAAGCTGCAAGGGCTGTGGGTGATGGAGCCCACAGCTGGGCAGCCTCGGGGATGGACCACAGCTGCTCCCACCCCACTTCCCACTTGGGAATCTAGGAACACACAGCAAAGTAAGCCTACAAACAAAATCCCAGAAACTCTAGCACCCCTGAAAGCTTGGACCTCATAGCTGACCTGCTGCTAAAACCTTGGAAGAAATGATATCAGATATAAGACCTATACAGTGTATTTTGGGGCACAGTCAGTGGTGGGCAAAAGGCTTTGTTCTGCGTGAGAAGCAAATATGTGGATTAAAAGGAAGTAAGGAGACCCTTCTTGGGGGTCAGAAAATAATGCAACTATCCTGGACAGAGGGGTGCTGTTTTCAGAGACGACCAGAATACTTTTTATTTTCACCCCCCAAATACCCCCTCCAGCCCACTTGCAAGTCATCAACACAGATGATTTTAATGGCCCAGGCTCTGGAAGCAGATGGCCCAAACTTGAATCCTGGACTCACCACTTATAGCTGTGTGACTTTGGACAAATTCTTAACCTCTCTGTGCCTCTGTTTCCTTTTCTGGGGGAAAAAAGAGAAATGAATAGAAAGGAAGAAATCACTGTATTTCTCTCCCTAAGTGAGTTAATATATATAAAGCTCTTAGCAGAGTGACCAGCCTGTAGTAACAATCAGTGATTATTAGCTGTTGCTATGATAGATTATATACCCCCTCCAGATGTATTATACCCACTCACAGTCACGAAAGGGCAGGACCTAGAATAGGATTGGTCTGAGAAGGTGGCAGCAACAATTTTAGCACTGTCATGCAAAGGACACGCACACGAGCGCCATGTCCTGCAGATAGAAAATTGAGGTCCTTTGGGGAAAACAGGAGCACGTGGCAGTGTCCGTGGGATCACACACACTCTTGTCCCCAGCTTAGGTCAGGCATGGATGGACTGCATGCCAAAGCTCCAGGAGAGAGAAACCAGACCCCACTAAGCTCCACCTATTTATAGGGCCATGGGGCAGCTATAGACATGCAACTCTGTAACAAGAGAAGCTCCTTCACCAGGAGAAAGAAGGCAGTGCCCAAAATTCAGAGGCTGACGCCAGCGGTTCTGCCACTGATCTAACTCAGATCCGCTAAGACAGCTCGATGAAACACTGCCAGAAGGGAGGAGGAAAGGAGCCTCCGGGCACACAGATTTGTCCCCCCTCAGTGCACTCCCGGGTTCTTCGAGGCTTTTTTTTTTTTAATATCTTTATTGAAGAATAATTGCTTTACAATGTTGTGTTAGTTTCTGCTGTATAACAAAGTGAATCAGCTATACGTACACATATCTCCCCATATCTCCTCCTTCTTGCGTCTCCCTCCCTCCCACCCTCCCTATCCCACCCCTCTAGGTGGACACAAAGCACCGAGCTGATCTCCCTGTTCTATGCAGCTGCTTCCCACTAGCTATCTACTTTACATTTGGTAGTGTATATATGTCCATGCCACTCTCTCACTTTGTCCCAGCTTACCCTTCCCCCTCCCCATGGCTTCATGTCCATTCTCTAAGTCTGCATCTTTATTCCTGTCCTGCCTCTAGGTTCTTCAGAACCATTTTTGGTTTTTTAGATTCCATATCTATGTGTTAGCATACGGTATTTGTTTTTCTCTTTCGGACTTACCTCACTCTGTATGACAGTCTCTAGATCCATCCACCTCACTACAAATAACTCAATTTCCTTTCTTTTTATGGCTGAGTAATAGTCCATTGTATATATGTGCCACATCTTCTTTATCCATTCATCTGTTGATGGACACTTAGGTTGCTTCCATGTCCTGGCTATTGTAAATAGAGCTGCAATGAACATTGTGGTACATGACTCTTTTTGAATTATGGTTTTATCAGGGTATATGCTCAGTAGCAGGATTGCTGGGTCGCATGGTAGTTCTATTTTTAGGTTTTTAAGGAAACTCCATACTGTTCTTGGAGGCTTGTTAACTGCAAGTTACTCCACAGGCTTTGGCTGACACCAGGATGAGTGGTTTTCTTAGCATTGCTGGGGCAAGGTGTCCACAGGTTCCCTTCAGGTACATCAGATAGAAAGTGGACATACCCACCACCATGAGCAGTTGGCACTGAGTCCCTGCTTGGGACAGTCATGGAAAGCCATTTCAGGTGGTGCATATCTATGCTTGAATAAAGGAGAGTCATTCACATATCCTGCTGGCCCAGGACAGATATGCGCACACCTTTCCAGCTGAGGTCTCTCTCCACCACCCTTTGGGGATGAACCAGATGGTCCCTCCTTTCTCCCAAGAGATGACTTCAAGAGGTATACAGATGCCACCATTGGTCATCATAAGTGATTTTAAAGCAGAGGTGAGGGCTGTAGAACTACCCAAGGCAAAATCAGGGTCCAAGTTCATGTCTGTTCAGGTGTCCTCCAACTGAGCAGTATGAACCATCAGATGACATCACGTAAATTTCCATCCACCTGCTGAGATCAAAGAAGGTACAAAGCGAGAGGAGAGTATGGCTCCTCTTTAAATGTGTCCTGCTCGAAAGAAAGGAGAAGAATCTACGGTCACTCCCCGTGTTCTCCCTGTGCCCCAGCCCTGCCTCGCCGGTGTCCAGGAGCCCAGCCAGGCAGCAGGGCAAGGCTGTGCACAATGTATCAATAATTGGCTGAAGCCAGTCAGACCAGCAGGCCCTGTGGAAGTTGTCTCTGGAGACACTGGCGCAGTGGCATATAGCCACTTTGTAGGGAACGGTGGCCTTCCCCTTCAACATCCCAGCCCTGTGCCTGCAGTGGATTCAAACACAGATCCAGGCCTGGAGTAGAGATGATAGCCTCGCTTGCTGATGGGTTGCTTTCCTTTAGGTATGGTTGCTTCATATGGACGTGTACATGGGTAACAAAGATCAAGTTCATGATCAGCTCCTTGGATTCAATTCCATAGGAAAGTACCTCCTGTGAATATGATCTTAGTGTTCCAGTACTGGGTGTCTGGGGGCCTGAGCATGTAGATTATCTCAGTAAATTTGGGGTCAGTGTATCTTATGGCCAGGGTCCTGACCCGAAGTCAGCGCATTGGGCAGAATTTCCTCTGCCACGGGTCATCAGCTACTTAGCACCATTACAGTTGAGTGGGTGGGACATTCCAGGGGATTTTCCCATCTCTGGGCTGGCTGTTTCACCCGTGCTCTCTTGTCAGTGTTATAAGAAGCAAGTGTTATAAGAAGACCCTCCGCAGAGCGTCAGTTTGGGTCAAGCAGTAGGTGAGGCTGTGTTTCAGGCTAATGTGTAGACAGCCACCTCTTCAGGATGGCTAAAGTCTCTAGGCCAATCTTGGCCTTTAATTGGGTGCCATTTCCATCTCACGGTGGAATGTTCTAAAATTTGTGCGACTTTATGGCAATTGAGTTCCACCAAGAGTTCCAGGAGAAATCAGGATAGTTAAAGGGATGCTCGTTGCAGGAGGAGCCTACAGGAGGTGTAAAGGAAGCAAACACACCTCAAGTGTGTCCAAGGTCACCGACCAAGTGCAGTAGCAGCCACTCCAAAGCAAGCAGGTCATTCACGAGAGGTGGATTTGCTGCAGCAGAAATCACGAAGGAGGGGCTGCTAATAGGGAAGAGGAAAGTGGGCTCTTCTGAGTCTGGGAAAAATTTGCAAGGTGGTGTACACTTTGTGGCTGAAAGCTGGGGGACTAAAAGAAAGGGACCAGGTTGTAGTCTGAGAATAAAGTCATAGATTTAAACATTTGTATTATTTTTAAAAATACTAAATAAACATTCAACTTGAGAATTTTTAAGCCCAAGGATAGTAAATGAGAAGGCATGATAAAGATAAAACAGAACACAAAGAAATTAACCACTAGTAGAAATGCTCCGTAATTCCAAGACCAGGTTCTACAAACTTACATTTGCGTAGAAAAACCTCTGAAAATCCTAATACCAGAAAAAGAGAGAGAGATCACAGAAAATATATAGGAATGAAAAACAAGACATAAGAACAGATATGCAGGGGTTTTTTGTGACTATAAGAGAATAAGGTGGTACAACTTCATGCTAGTATATTTCAAAGTCTCAGTGAAATGGATCATTTTCTGGGAAAACACAAATTACTAAATTTGTCTCAAAGAGAAGTGAAAAAAATTTTGCAATGACCAGCAAGCATGGAAGGAAGCAAACAAGTTTCACAAAACTCCCTCCCCAAAAAAGGCTTTAGGGTCAGACTGTTGTCACAGCATGTTCTTTCAAATGTTCATGGAACAGATAATTCTCACATTATGTAAGCTGTTCCAAAGTACAGAAAAAGAAGGAATACTCTCTAATTTATTTTACAAATCTAGCATAGCATTAAGAATAAAATCTAAAAAAGGATATAGCAGAAAAGTGAATAAATTCATTTCAATAATAAATAAAGATACAAAGCTTCTAATGAAATCCTAATTCGATATTAGCACGCTGAATTCAACATCACAACAAAAGACAATGACAGTTTCAGGAGAGACACGCAGTTTGAGACACACACTCTTGCCATGTGCCTCAGTAAGGATGCCTATGCTTCCTGGGGGCCAAATGATACCTGCACGGGGGCAGGGGGGGTGCCTTACCCAGAAAGGCAGCCCACTGAGCCAGGATCACCCACCCCACCGCCCAGCAAGAGGAGAGAGCTGAGTTTGCGGGTGACTTGACAGGGGATACAAAGAACCTTGTCTCCTGCATCTGGGAACAGTGCCAGGGGGAGCTCCACAGTTTCCCCCAAATAACTCCTCTACATTCTCCACAAGATCACCAACATTCTCGTGCCTGCCACAGAGGGAGCACCAACAGCCAGGTAGAATGGGAGGCCAGGGCAGTCCAGGTAAATAAAGGAAAGTCACTTTGCTCTCCCTGCTCTCCATCCCAGGGCACTTGAAAGGGAGGGGAGGAGAAACACAAGACCCAGAGGTCCCGGCTTAAGCCGGTGCAGAGGGAGGCAAGGAGACAAGATTTATACCGAATCTGAGATCCAAGAGTTAAACTGGGCTGCATTTAATCACTCAGAGGAACCTGAGTGCCCCAGAACCAGCAGGGGCGGCAATCCAGAGAGAGTCTGGCTGAAAGAAGTGCCCAACAAACTGGTTATATTTGTCTTCTTTTCATCGTCTGTGTTTTCCTAATTTTCTACAGCAAGCATATATCACTTTTATAAACGGAAAACATTTTTAAGATTGAAAATGACACTGTGGATTGTGTGGAAAGGAGAAGTTTGCCATTTAGGGAAAGTTTCAAGGAGACTGTGATATGGGACCTTGAGAAGATTTAAAGGATGCTTATCATCACGTATCTAAAGAGGTAGCCTTTGTAACGGTCAACTTCATAAAAATATAAACTATAAATAATAATAATAATACCTGACGAAAAGATAGGCTTACTCTGGGATCTTGCAGGTGCCAGAACAAAGGTCATTGAGTTTCAACCTCAGGGAGACAGATCTCAGTTCCAAGTGAGGAAACCCTTTCTATGCACTAGGGCAGCCCAGCAAGGATCAGGCTCCAAGTTAGAGAGTTACAACTTGATTTCCCCATCAGGCAGGGGGTAGGGTAATGTGCAGGCTCCTTGACAGGCAGAGACACCCTGCACCAGCCCGTGGCAACCTGCCCAGCCTCAGCACCCCCATCATTCCTCCAGCTGCCACCCACATTCCCAGTCCTCCTTCAAGTCCACGCCCTTGCTTGGGCCCAGGGCCCCCTCACCTTGCTCCCTGCATCACCCCTCAAGAATCCCTTCAGTTTTCCTGAATGTCTCCTTACCCATCCAAGTCACATTTTGCTGTTCCCTCCCTGTCCTCTCCTAGTGACCTGGGCACAACTCCCTAGTGACTCCCTCACTGCCCATATGACATTTTCTCGCCATTGGCTGCCACTAGGCTGTGAGTCCCGTGGGAGTAGAACCTCTGACCTCTCAACTCTGCATCCCTAGGACCATGCCTGGCACACAGCAAGTGCTCAGCAAGCGCTGGCTGGCTGGCTGAATAAAGCAACCTCGTCATTCATCGTAGATGCATTTGTTTTTTAATCCACGGAGGGAACAGTATCCTGAAGCCAAAGTGACTGTGTTTGGTGGCGCTGAAAACCCTGCTCACTCACTATCCCTCCTGTAACTCTCTAAAGCAAACTCCACGCCCCATAAATCAATCAAGGTGGACATGATTATTGTGCACTTTGGTTAATTGCAAACCCCATCATTTCCCATTAAAAGAATGGCATTTTACATAACATTGAAACGAGCCACTGGTTTTGAAAGTGCATGTAATGCGGTTTCCTGATGGGCAAAGGAACTTCAGGGAAATATTTATTGTGCTCACCGATGACATTCTAGCGATTGTCCATGTTGCTTTTTATGACATCATAAAGATTACTTTTTACTGTCAGGCCGGCTGACATCTTCATCAAATCCCCTAATGTGCACATTCACCGTGGATCATTTGTGCCAATGAGTAACATTCAGCAACATTCAACAAAGGTTTATTGAATGCCTGCTATGAGCTGGGCCCTGAGTAATGGGATTTGTCTCCAGAGCTTTCAAATCTGCTAAAAATATTCTCCATTTCACAAGCAGTCAGGACAAAAAATAGTTTGCTCTAGTCTCCTCTCTGGGGCCCACTGGGTGAAAATACACCTAGAGCTGCCCAGAGAAACAAAACCTCCCTTCAAGGACCGTCCAGATCTCCTGAAAAGTTGTGTCCAGCTGGCTCTGGAGAACCTGCCCATTAAATTCTGTGCACAAGCTGTCTCTAAGCAGCTGAGCTTTGGGGCACGCTGCAATCCCTCAACCCTGGGAACTTGCCTGGTCGCCTCCCAGAGATAGACTGCCCCCAGTCCTGATCTGTCGTTGGTCCAAATTCAAAGGCACCTTCAAAGCAGGGGAAAAACACAGTTCATGAGCACCTCGGAGGGTCAGTTTCTTCATCTTCTAATGGGGTAGTACCGACTTACCTCCGAGGAATGTTATGAAAGTCAAAGATAAACTACCTAGCTTAGTGCAAGGCATCAAGTAGATGCCCAAAAAAGGCTCTTCTCTTTGCCTTTCTTCTGGCCACGCAATGGCCAGATAAGACCTCACTCTCCTCGCATGTCAGGCTACCACACTGAAGTGGCAGAGAGATGGAGAAAAGAAGATAGACAGGGGAGAAGTGTGTCAGAGGAGAATCAACTGGCCTCAGTGACAAGACAAGTATGGGAAGTGGGGGAAAGAGAAGGGTTGATGCTGGTGCCAAGGCTTTAGCCGGGTGACCGTGTGGATGGTGACGCCAGGGACCCCAGCCGGGGGAGGGCCATCCTTGCTTTGACAGCTCTCTGCTCTGGCTTTGGCTATAACCTCTGTCCCATCTCACGTCCTTCCTCATTCACCAAAGTCTGTCCCCCTTACAGTCGCAGTGTTTCCTCCTCCAGGAAGCCTTCCTTACCCTCAAAGGCGGAAGGAACCCTCTCTCCTTTAGCGTCGTGTTGGTTCTCAGCGTTCCATCAGCATGGATTCTGATCCCTCTCCATTGGGTAGGGGTGGTGTGTCTGGGTGTCTGGGACAAGCAGGCAGAAGACAGATGGGGCCGAACACACCGTGAATGAACAAACCGTACCCATCAGCCCCCTGGCAGGAAACAGAATCTATCTCAGGTGGTTCGAATGGAGAGGCTCTACTGAAGGCAGAGTTTCAGAGGGGTGGCGGGGTGAAAGAACCAACAAAGGAGGCCGAAGCACTCAGAGGCCAATGCCAGGGAAGCAGTTGCCGCCCCCTGGGGGAAGAGGGGGGACAGTGATGTTAGCAGAAAAGAGCAGGTGGGGGAGAGATGCTAGGGCAGGAGGAGGGCGGAGAAAATGGTCCTTGCCTCTCCCCCACCCTCTCATCCCCAGCCCACGCCTCCTACTGGCTGCTATTAAGGGCTGAGCTGTGCCTTCCAAAATTCATATGCTGAAGTCCAAACACCCAGCACATCACAATATAAGTGTATTTGAAGATAGGGCCTTTCAAGAGGTAATTAAGGTAAAATGGGGTCGTTAGGATGGGCTCTCATCCAATATGACTGGTGTGTTTATAAGAAGAGGAGATTCGAACACAGACACACAGATGGGGGCTTGGGGGTGGATCATGTGAAGACACAAGAAGGAGAAGGTGGTCTCAGCTGGTCAAGGAGAGGTCTCAGGAGAAACCAACCTGGCCAACACCTTGATCTCAGACTCTCCTGCCTCCAGAACTGTGAGAAAAGAATTTCTGTCATCTAAACCAGATGGTGGTATCTGATCCGGGTACCTGAACAAGCTAATACAGCCACAAAGCTGGAAGTCAGCGTGCAAAGCAACGTGGCCATGTGGTCCTTAGGGGTCACCCTCCTGGAGCCCAGAGCAGAGCAGAGAAGGGCAGGGCATGAAGGGAGCCTGGGCAGGGGTCGAAGGAAGCATAATCTACATGAATCATCAGTTCATACTCAGTGTTGAGTGCACAGCTGAGAGGAGTTGAGTTCTGTGCTCAGAACTCAGCATGAGCCTGGAAAGTTAGAGCTGAGTCAGAGTAAAATGACTTTCCCCCCACCCAAGAGTCAGGTGGTTCCCTTGGGGAGAAGGGAGGCCCAGAGCTGTGAGAGCCCGGGGAGAAGGGAACACAGGTTACAGTGCCCCACAAGCTCCGAGGCGCAACAGGCAGGCTGGTTTACCCTCCACGCCTAGAACGCCAGCAGGCACAGCGGATCTGGTCCACGGGCCCTGGATCTGGTTCCGTGCAGACTGCACATAACCAGGACGGAGGCGCTGACATCCTCTTTATGTTCCGAGGGCCAGACTGTGCACTGCATTTCACATGTGTGATCTCATGAACTTATCCCAAGATTTCATGATCCCAAGATTTCTAAACAAATACTGAGTTCTAATTTGCAGGTAAAGAGACTGAAGCTCCAGATAGGGCCTTTCTTGTAAGTGCCAGGAGGGAATCTTGACTATGTTCTATAGCACTGGATCCCAAACTAGTGAAGCTAAAAATCACCTGAGGGCTTCCTGGCGGCGCCGTGGTTAAGAATCCGCCTGCCAACGCAGCAGACACAGGTTCGAGTCCTGGTCCGGGAACATCCCACATGTCGCTGAGCAAGTCCGTGGGCCACAACAACTGAGTCTGCGCTCTAGAGCCCACGAGCCACAACTACTGAAGCCCACGCACCTAGAGCCCGTGCTCCACAAGAGAAGCCACCGCAATGAGAAGCCCACGCACCACAACGAAGAGTAGCCCACGCTCGCTGCAACTAGAGAAAGCCCACGCACAGCAACAAAGACCCAACACAGCCAAAAATAAATTCATTAAATAAATAAAATTTTTTAAAAATCACCTGAAGAGTGCATTGAACATGCAGATTCCTGGGCCTCAGGACAGGAATTCTGATTCCGTGCATGTGTGGCGGGACCCCATAATGTGCATTTTAAATAAGAGCCCTGGGAGGCAGGTGGTCACGTTGATTACACTGTGACAGGGCAGGAGGAGGCATCTCAGGGCTAGAGCAGGGTCTGACACCACTGGACTTGTTAGTACGTCCAGGGTGCTGGACATCACGTGACGGCTCGGATGTGCTGTGGCCACGGAGCGGGCAGAGCAACCACAAGTGAAGTGAAGCAGAGCAACGCCTGTGATGATTAGAGGAGCAGAGAACGCGCGGGGCGGAAGGCAGAATTGCCACACACGGATGTGTCAACCAGACGTGGGAGTGAGGCAGTGGCCTGCCGTGATGGCTTGGTGGATGGCAGCACCAATTACCAAGGCAGCAAGCACAAGGGAGGATGAAGGCTGGGGTGGGAGCGCAAGTGGTGTGTCTGGAGGCGGAGGCTGGGCAGAGGTCTGAGCTGGGACCTGATCGTGGAGGCATCAGGGCATGCATGTGGGTGACCAGGAAGCGGAGGGCACCATCCAGAGAAAGTACGTATAGGCAGGAAGGAAAGGAGTTGCCATATGGTACTAAGCAGAATGGCCAGAGGGAGCACAAAATAAAAACAAAGGATGGACAGACCAACACTGTCACATGCTCCTGAAAGAACAAGTTACATAAGGAAGGTCAGAGCAGAGTGGATATTCCCCACAACTCTCGGAAGACTGTTGGCTCCAGCGGGCCTGACGGCAGTGAGTTAAAGTGGGACTGGCCATAATAGCAGTGCTGGGATGGGGAAAAGTGGGGACCCAGGTGCACATCCATAGGCGATGTGTTAATAAATTACACTGTGGGGCTTCCTTGGTGGCGCAGTGGTTGAGGGTCCGCCTGCCGATGCAGGGGACACAGGTTTGTGCCCCGGTCCGGGAGGATCCCACATGCCGCGGAGCGGCTGGGCCCGTGAGCCATGGCCGCTGAACCTGCATGTCCGGAGCCTGTACTCTGCAACAGGAGAGGCCCCAACAGTGAGAGGCCCGCATACCACAAAAAATAAAAATTTAGGGCTTCTCTGGTGGCGCAGTGGTTGAGAGTCCGCCTGCCGATGCAGGGGACATGGGTTCATGCCCTGGTCCGGGAAGATCCCGCATGCCGAGGAGCGGCTGGTCCCGTGAGCCATGGCCGCTGAGCCTGCACGTCTGGAGCCTGTGCTCCGCAACGGGAGAGGCCACAACAGTGAGAGGCCCGCATACCGCAAAAAAAATAAAAAATAATAAATAAAAAATTTTAAATAAATAAATAAATTACACTGTGGAGGGATTTGTACATCAATGGAACAACTTGTAGACGTTAAAAATAGTGACTTAGGTCTGTATGTGCTGGTATAGAAAGAGCTCAAAGATGTATTAAGTGAAAAAAACAAATTGCAGGACAAATATATATAATATATAGATATGATCCAAATGTGTCTGATATATATATCTAGAGAGAGAGAGAGAAAGAGAAATGGGAGAGGTGCACCAGTATACATTTAGCCACACGCTGAAAGGTCAAGAGTGAAAAATATATATATACTATACATTCAGCTAAAAGAGGTCAAATCCAAGTATCACCATGTAGAATGAACTTCTGGGATCCAAAAATAAATCTCAAAGTCTATAAAAATTAATTGTAACTACCTTTTTTTTTTTTTTTTTTTGCGGTACGTGGACCTCTCACTGTTGTGGCCTCTCCCGTTGCGGAGCACAGGCTCCGACGCACAGGTCCAGTGGCCACGGCTCACAGGCCCCGCCGCTCCGCGGCATGTGGGACCTTCCCGGACCGGGGCACGAACCCGTGTCCCCTGCATCGGCAGGCGGACTCTCAACCACTGCGCCACCATGGAAGTCTGTAACTACCTTTTTACTATTAATTTAGTAACCAAATTGTAAGAGATAGGCAGTGTACATTATAGGTAAATAATTATTCATACACACACACACACTAAAGCTATTAGGAGGCCAGTTAATTTTTGTCTAGTTCTACCAGAATGGAGTACTGTTGATGGCGAAGTTGACACAGTGTGGCAGTCTCTTCTTTCTAATATATGGTAACCATCCACAGAGAACTTGCATCTTCTCATCTGCCATTGAGGGGACTGGGTTGTTATTCCTTCCTTGCCCACCTTTTGCCATGTGACTTTGCAGACCCTCCTTCTAGAGCCCCACCCCAGCTGACTGAGCCCACCCATGTGACTTGCTTTGGTCAATGGCATGTCAGCAGACTTAACAGCCACAGAGGCTCTATATGTGCTTGTGTGCTTTGGGTTGGCCTGGAGGCTGCTACTACTTGTGTGAGAACTTGCCCTGCATAGCCACTGGTCCCAGAATCATGGAGACATGGAGCAGACCTGAGCCCAATCTGAAACCTAGGGTCTAGCAGGGCCCAGCCAAGCCTGCAGTCAACTAATAATACAGCAATATACTAAACAATTTGAGAAAGACTAGAATTACAGTATGAGTTAATTTCTATTTTCTTTCCTTATATTATTATTTAAATGGTTATTAACTTTTGTAGGCTCAAAGATAATATATTTATATCCTAGACTTTCTTTTAATATTTGAATTAACTGTTGATCTATTTTCCTATTCAATTATTTGAAAGTTCCTAATAATTGTGTTGCACATAAAGTGAATAGCATTGATAATCCTCAACAACTGCAACAATTTGTCCTGCAATAATAAATACACATTGACATATTTAGTAACAGTTCATTACATGAAACACATAAGAGATTTTCATTTCAGATCCCACTCAAATTCCTACCTATGTTTGAAGTGACTATTTTGGTATCAGCCACAAATCTCAGTGCCATACTTTTTTCATAATGTGGACATTATTCCTCTGATTAGATGTGATGATGGATTTTTATGAGCACACACTCATTAATCACAGACAAGTTCAAGAATGCCAGAACTTATATTGAGAGAGGCATGAGACTAAAGCCAAGGCAGAACCAGTAGCAGATTTTTGGCCAGTTACTGAGGGAAAACGTGAATTCAAGTGCCACCTCAATAAGTAGGCATGTGTGTACGCAAATGCATATACAAACACATACACACCACTGGGGAGGGGACTGAGATAGGAAAGGGGTTTACCCTGTTTACTTATATGCTCCAGTTTTATTTTTAAAGTTTTATAAGAATGTAGCCACATATTTCATGTATAATAAGAAGAGTAAAAAGGAGCTAAAGGGGGTAGATTATTCTTTCTAGGAATTGCTGAAAAGCAGAAGAGTGGGAGAGAGGGAAAGAGAGGACTGCTTTTTCAGCTTTATTGAGGTATAATTGACAAAGAATATTGGGAGATATTTAGAGAATACAGAATGATGATTTGATATACAAATATATTGTGAGAAGATTCTCCCATTAAATTAACACATCTATCACCTCACATATTTACCTTTTTTTCTCTTTTTTTAAATTGAAGTATAGTTGATTTACAATGTTGTGTTAGTTTCAGGTATTCAGCAAAGTGATTCAATGATATAAAATTTTTTTTCAGACTCTTTTCCTTTGTAGGTTATTACAAAATACTGAGTGTATTTCCCTGTGCTATGCAGTAGGTTCTTGTTGGTTATCTATTTTATACATAGTAGTGTGTATCTGCTAATCCAAAACTCCTAATTTATCCCTCCCCTCCCTTTCCAAAGGAAACCATAAACAAAACAAAAAGACAACCTACAGAATGGGAGAAAATATTTGCAAATGATGTGACAACCATGGGATTAATCTCCAAAATATACAAACAGCTCATACAGCTCAATATGAAAAAAACAAACCACCCAATAAAAAATGGGCAGAAGATCTAAATAAACATTTCTCCAAAGAAGACAAAAAGATGGCCAAAGGGCACACAAAAAGATGGGTTTTTTTTTTTTTCTTTTTTTGGTGAGAACATGTAAGTTCTACTCTCTCAGCAAATTTCAATTACACAATACAGTGTTATCAACTATAGTGTTCTCTCCCACGAGAGAGGTTGCCTCAGAATGAAAGTTTGGGCAAACCCCTTGACATTTCTGCTGACTTTTTTTTTTTTCCTGTGGTACGCGGGCCTCTCACCGTTGTGGCCTCTCCCGTTGTGGAGCACAGGCTCCGGACGCACAGGCTCAGCGGCTATGGCTCACGGACCCAGCCGCTCCACGGCATGTGGGATCTTCCCGGACCGGGACACGAACCCGTGTCCCCTGCATCGGCAGGCGGACTCTCAACCACTGCGCCACCAGGGAAGCCCTCTGCTGACTTTTAATAGAGGATTGTCCTCACATATAAAATCACAATCATAGCCTTGTTTTAGAAATGTGAATGTCCAGTCCCCAAGAATGATAAGAACTCCGAACTTTTAATGGCTACCTTTCTCCCCTCCCCCACCGAGCTGGCTGCTCGTGGGTGGGGAAGGGAGGATGTGACACTACTTTTCTCTTTCTCTTGTCCAGTGTTTCTGTCCTTCCTCCAGGTCATACCTCCTGAGTGACCCGTCGGGGCAAGGCCCGTTAGGGGAAAAGGACCCAGACCTGTTCATCCCTGTTGCTGTCCAACTGCCGTCAGTCCTGCACTCTTCACCCCCTGGGTCAGGATCCAGACCTCACTGCTCTGTGTCCTCAAACCCAGGAGACAGTGGACTCTCCAAAGGTCCCTGTAAGGCCCGCCCTCTTCTGATGCGGCTTTAGGAAGGGGAGCTCCACCCTCCCGTACCCCTTCCCAGCCCATCTCCACAGCCCTCTCCAAGGACACCCACTTCACAGCCCTTGTCCACGGACTCTCTCGCCTTCCTACCTCCTCGGGGATGTCCTGAGGGGCTCGGGGCTCTGGGATCACTCCCAGATGCCTGACTGAGCAGCTCTCTTAATTGTGGAGCATCCGCGGCATCTCTGCAGAAACGTCCACCATAACCTCCTGTTGACCACACCCCATCCAGGACTCTTGGTGACTTTAGTAACAATGCCCCCTCCCTTTGCTCCTTTACTCTTTCTGTTTGATGACTTTAATTTATGTGGCTCCTCCTTCCTGACCATCTCTGAGCTCCAGGAGACCCTTCCTTCCTAACTATTGAAGGTCAGGCTCCATTACCTCTCAACCTGTGACTTGTCTCTGTTTCCAGATCTCATTCCCCACCTCGGGTTTCTCCTCCAGCCACCAGCCCATCCATCCTCTACCAGCCAATCTTACTCCTTGGCTTCAAGACCTTCAGTGCCCACCCCGCAGACTGTCTAAGAAATAAAGTGTCTAAGAAATAATGTCCAGACTTCTAAGTGCTTCACAGACTGGCCTTGGCCCCTTCCCTACACAGCCCTTTAGGTCCCAGGCACAGGAACTCACCTCTCTACCTGGAGTCTGCTTCCTGGGACCTCTGTGACTCTGTACTGTTCTTCCCCAAGCCCGGATGCCCTTCCCGACCCCTTTCCTTCCAGCTTGCCCCACCTCGAATGGCAAGCGCTTTGCAAATCTTCCAGTTGTCGGGCAGGCTCCCTTGGCGCCTCCCAGGACAATTTTTACACCCCTCTGTCATCATCACTATCTCACCATGCGACAGTTTGTCAACATGCCCATCTCCCCCTCTCAACTGTGGAGGGGCCAGGGTTGTGTCCTCTCTACACGGCCAAGACCTCACCCAGTGCCCGGTGGTAAAGGCATTTTAAACAGAGGTACCAGGACTTCCGTGGCAGTCCAATGGTTAAGACTCTGCACTCCCAATGCAGAGGGGACACGGGTTCGATCCCTAGTCAGGGAAGATCCCACATGCCGCTAGGCACGGCCTAAAATAAATAAATAAATAAATAATAAAAAAATAAAATGGCACCAGAAAAAAAAAAAAGATGTACCAATAGATGGAGCTTTTCTCATAGTCACCTCCGATCCTTTTAGAAGACAGGAGTAAAGAAAAGATGATAACAGTATAACAACAATGATGATAATAAACCAGCTATTGGACAAACGCCTTCCATGCAGTGGGGATGGGGGTGTCTCATTTCCTAGCCTCCCCCACCCCTCCGGCAGGAAATCATGACTCTTATCAGATCCTCTGCACCTGGCAGAGGTCACCTACAAGAATCTGCTCTCCGGTGTTTGTCCCTGGCAGCACAGCAGTCACCAACCTGTGCACACTGCTCCCTCACCGTCCCTTCTGGCCGCTAGGAGCATTCCCTGGAACCTGGCAGTCTCTGCCTGTCTCCTGACCCTTCTTCTCAGATGGTCACCGTGCAGGTTACCCCAGGGCCTGAACTTGTCATGACAACAGCAATAGGACCCACAGGGGATTCCTAGGTGCCACCATCCCCTCTGGAGGTGAATCATGCTGCCACCTGAGCAGACCCAGGTCTGGCTTCTGAGATGCAGAATTCCCATCACCCTTGTCCGGTGGATTTTTTGAAGCTTTTTTGACAATTAAATACTTTCTTCAAATGGGAGCCTATTAGCATAATAGACACAAGGCAGACTCTGGTTGAAGCTGGATTGGGTTGCCCAGATCCACCCTTGTTCAGGGGCCACACCCCTGCCACAAGGCATCTCCACCAGGCCACACGGTTCTGTGGCATAGGATCTAAAATCCACTGCCTCCCTCCCGAGTCTGGGCTTGGGGCTTGACCTCCTCCCACCCACTGGAAATGTTCAGGCATCCTTCCTGCTGTCCCAGACCCATCTAAAACCATAGTCCTAACTGAACCCCAGTAACTTAGCTGGGCTCCAGAGACCCCACCTGCCCCCAGCAGTCTCCTTGCCTCCTGACACTAGGGCCCTATTGTGAATGGAGTGATGGCCCCGAATGAAACTCAAAGTCCTCTCTGCTGCTGGGCCCTTCCATGTCTCATTGCAAGATTTCCGTTTTTTTTTTCTTTTTGGCTGAGTTGGTTCTTTGTTGCTTGTGCATTGCTTATTGCATATTGTGTGTTGCTTGTTCTTTGTGCACAGGCTTTCTCTAGTTGTGGCGAGCGGGGGCTACTCTTCATTGCGGTGCACGAGCTTCTCATTGTGGTGGCTTCTCTTGTTGTGGAGCATGGGCTCTAGGCGTGTGGGCTTCAGTAGTTGTGGCACGTGGGCTTAGCTGCTCCGTGGCATGTGGGATCTTCCCGGACCAGAGCTCGAACCCGTGTCCCCTGCATTGGCAGGCAGATTCTTAACCACTGTGCCACCACGGAAGCCCCCCATTGTTTTGCTTTTACTGATTCAACTCATCCAGGGTCCCAGTGTTCCTTGGGGGAACACCTCCCCCATTCTCATCCCCCTTCCACATCATTGGGATGGGGCCGACTCCATCTCCCCCACATCTCAACAAGGAAACACCCAACCCAAGCCAGATCAATCCAAACATCCATCCTTGTGGCCATGGTGATTGGTTCAGGCATGAACAAGTGGTCCAACCAACACAAATGAGACTCAGTTCTGGAACTTCAGCCAGAACTTTCTTTCAACCGATATTGCTAAGCTATAGGAATGAAGCCACAGCTGCTAGTAGCCACTGTATGAGAAAAACCTGTCCAACAATGGAGTCACACAAAGGAAAGGGGAAAGAGATGGAGAGACAAAGTCTGGTACATCAGAGCATTGTACCCAATCATGCATGATGCTGGCCAGGCATCTCAGCCATATGAACCGATGGCATTATTTTCCTTTACTTACCAGTTGGAGCTGGAGTTGAGTACGATCCTCTTAGCAGCTGAACAGTCCCTGACCTTGCTTTGCTCCTTACTTGCCCAGGCAGCTTTCTGGCTTGGAGTCCCAGCACCTTGCCTCCTGGCCACTGCCTATTGGGACATCCTCTGCCCTTTTCTCCTCCAGGGGCCATTGTCACAAGGAAGCTCAGGGCTTCCTCTGCCCACACTCATCTTGCAATCAAGGATGGCACCTCTTCTAGCCCTGAACTCAGTATGATTTGTCTTTGATGACTGAATGGATAATGAAACAATCCACTCAGAAGAAAAGAGCAACATTCTTTCCATGTGTCTCTTTTCAGGGCCTGACACACAGCCCGGACTGTGGGCCACACCTATCACTAGAGTAAGGGCAGCTGAGGCAGAGCTAATGGGGATGATTAAACTGGTGGGGAAAGCTATTGATTGTTGATATGCTGCTGGCTCCTTGGGTTTAGAATATCAATAGCTCATCAATGCCTCCTTCTGAGTCTTTAACAGCTTGCCTCCTTCTCCACTCCAGATAGTACCAGCTCAGCTCCGACCCCAGGAAAGAAACAAAAGCTCAGCTATGTGGCACAAGAAACAGATTTCCTTGGTTTCCAGTGATTTGTTTCAAATGATCTGGGTCCCACGGGCCCAAGTTTAGCCACCAGGATCTCCTCATTTAGACATTCATTCCCCTCACACCCACTCCGATACTAAATATGCTGAATTCAAACCCCTGTCCCTCTACCAAGAAACTGAAACCCTGCTTACTTAGGTGTCCTAAAGCATCACAGCAAGGCTTGCATGCAGGTCCACAGCTGACCCTCAGAGTGACACAGTTTCTCACCTGGTTACAAGGGATTCAGCTGCCTCTCAACACCATCAGGGCACTGGATGTGAGAAATTTCAAATGCAAATGCTGTTGACTAAACAAGCCCAGGGTCCATTTACCTGTAATCTCCCTGGGGAATCTCATCCATTATTGGTATCCATTTCGGCTCTGAAGCTGATGATGTTCCCTGGGTCTGAACCTATGTCTGATGGGACAACGTCTTTGAGCCCCAAACTGGAACTCCCTACCTTCAGAGTGTCCTCAGGTGACCTGCAGACACCTCAAACTCAGTATGTCCAAAACAGAACTCTGTATCTTCCCCCAAAACCTGATTATCTAACCACATTTCCTGTCCCCATCTATATGGAACAAGCTATGTGCCATATTCATGAAAATTATTCTCAACTCCTCCTATAACCAACTGCCACCACCTGCTGATCCTAAATACTTGATATCTCTGCCACCCACTCCTCTCCATCCCCACTGCAGCCGTGGCTGGGCTAGAACAACAGCCTTCTTTTTATTTTTAATTTAATTTGTATTTTATATTGGAGTATAGTTGATTTACACTGTCGTGTTCATGTCAAGTGTACAGCAAAGTGGTTCAGTTATACATACACATGTATCTATTCTTTTTCAGATTCCTTTCCCATGTAGCTTATTACAGAATATTGAATAGAGTTGCCTGTGCTATACAGTAGTGTAACAGGGAAGAGCCAAATCTGACTACATGTTGGATCTGTTTCTTTTACTTTAACCTTAGCTTTCCGCTGCTTTTGTTCACTAAAAGGATACTGTCTGTACATAATGGCCTGCCTCGGGGAACCCCGCCCCTCTGCCTGAATGTTAAACCAAAGTGCCTTTGTTCAGGGGAACAACCGGACCCTGTCCACCTGTGGATGGCTACAAGAAAGAAGAAATTAACACATCCCCTCCCTGAGGATGGCCATTCCAGGGGATATTTGCAAAACTTATGGCCTTTTTACTGTACTTCCTCATCTCCTCCCCTTCTCTGCACTATAAAAGAAACTGGCATCCAAACCCCGATACAATGGTTATTTGAGACTTTAGTCTGCCATCTTCTCAGATGCCCAGCTCTTGGAATAAAGTGGTGTTCCTTGCCTCAATACCTCCTCTCCAATTTATTGGCCTGTCGTGCAGCGAGCAGAGTGAACTTGGACTCAGCAACAGTAGGTCCTTGTTGATTATCTATTTTATATATAGTAGTGTGTATCTGTTAATACCAAACTCCTACTTTATCCCTCCCCACCACCTTTTCCCTTTGGTAACCATAAGTTTGTTTTACAAGTCTGTGAGTCAGTTTCTGTTTTGTAAATAAGTTCATTTGTATCATCTTTTTAGATTGCACATATGAGTGATATCATACGATATTTGTCTTTCTCTGACTTACTTCACTTAGTAAGATAATCTCTAGGTCCATCCATGTTGCTGCAAATGGCATTATTTCATTCTTTTTAATGGCTGAGTAATATTCCATTGTATATATGTACCACATCTTCTTTATCCACTCCTCTATTGATGGACACTTAGGTTGCTTCCATGTCTTGGCTATTGTAAATAGTGCTGCAGTGAACATTGGTGTGCATGTGTCTTTTGATCCCTCATTTCCTCTCCAATCTGCTTTTCACCCTGTAGCCAGAGTGATCATCTCTAAAATGCAGACCCGACACGTACCTGCCCAGCACTGACCTTCCAGGGTAAACTCTGCTTCCAAACCCGATGCTCCAACCAAACAGATCTGCCTACAGCTCCCCAAGAGGTTTCATACCCCCAGGCCCTCATTCAGGCTGTCTGCTCATCTGGGCTGCTTTGCCTGACTCCTTTCCCTCAATGTTGATTTCCCCATCTTCTGTGTCCCCCGTCATTCGAGCTTGGCTCTGACGTTGCACTCATCGGATGCCTGTAGTCCTTCACTTCTGGGTCAGTTTATTAAAGAATGTGAGCTCCACATTTTACCCCCGGCTGAATCCCCAGCATCTAAGCAACTTTCAGAAAATCCCTCCTGATTAAGGATCAGAAAGAGAGCCTCCGCCTCATCAATAACGTTTCCCTTCTTCCCAGGATGGTCCCCAGACTGACCTCAGAAGGCAGCGCCAGTCTCGGTGTACAGACCCCTGTGGACAAGAACCCATGGGGCAGATCAGATTGCTGGGCTAAAGGACTGTGCCCCAAAAGTTTGCAAACCAGCAACCTGCCCTTTACAGGAAAGAGAAAATGGTACAAGCCCCTTCCCTCCCTGGAGAGCCCATTATGCTCTGAAAACTTCTCTGGATCCCCCATGCATTTTCTCTGGTCACCTAGGAAAACTGCTTGGTATTTACGAGTGTAGGGAATGCTGCTCTCACAGCGCTTTTTCCTTCCGTTTCATTAGCCAGGAAATTTTTATGGTTTGATGCTTACTCTTCTTCTCCCATGCAGAAATGTTAGTGGCTTCTTACCGTGAAGAGCATTCTTAATTCCCAGGGTCGTTTCACCTGGAAGTAATCTACACAGGGGCGTGTTCAAGAGCCTCAGCCTGACCTCTGGACAAAACACAGGATGTGGTCCTCAAACCTCAGAGGCCCCAAATCAGAGGACAGCTGAGCTATCAGATGAAAATGAGAGATGGAGCGAAGGGGAAGAATCCACCCTTCTCAACAAATTCCAAACTTTACCATGTGATAGTTCCTCATAAGCTATCATAACACACATACCTTGAATTAATATTTTCAAATGAGTGCACTCATCACAAAAATCACCGCACTGCCATCAGCCTTTGCTCAAAGCACTTGGAATCCCAAGGCCAGCAACAGACCTTGGGTCAAGTGGTCAGACAAGGCAGCGGGGAAGCCGAGGCAGGAATAGAACCAGTCAGTCAGTCAGTCAATCAATAGGTACTAAGCTCCCACTATGCACCAGGCACATGGGGTTAGCGGTAGACAGGACAGAATAGTCCCTGCTCAGAGAGCTCTTATTCTCCTGAGAGGTGGTAGACAGTGGAAAAGACTGGGAAGTGCCTTATAGCCAAGAGGAGTTTGGATTTCATTCTAGGGACAGCCAGAAGTCGTCAAGGGCTTTTAGGCTAGAAAGTGACATTCTCTGGTTCATACTTTGAATGGGCTGTCTAGCAGTTAAGGAAAGGATGGATTGTTGGGATACAATCAATGCATTGTAGAATCAATTAAGAGTTATTGTCATGGATCCAGCAACTGAGGGAGAGCATTAGATGGGGGTGGCTCCTGGAGGTGGCGATTTGGGAATGGACTTCAGGTGTACCTTTGAGGTCTACCGACGTGGGAGATAACATAAAGAAGAGTGGAGAGTGATTCTGCACTTAGGCAGTGAGGGAACTGTGATACCATTTATGTGATGGAAAAGACTGAGTATAGGGAGGAACCATTGGTGGGGAGGGAGCAATCAGAGTCTTGTGTTGGATATTTTAAGTTTGAGACATCTGTGTAGTGATGTTAAGGGAGCAGGCAAACATGAGTCTGCAGCTAGAGGGCTGGGATTGGAGTTTCGGGGTTGTGGAGGTGGGAGGGTTCCAGTCTGAACTGGAACCAGAAAGAAGCTTACAGACAGCACAGCAGAAATGTGATGACATCTTCTATCCCAGAAGGGAACACAAAAGATGAAATAGCCCCCAGAGTTTCCATTTAGGCAGGCTTGTTTTGGAGTAAAAATAAGAAAGGGTATTGAAGGGAAGGAATCACCCTCTGCAATAAATTCCAGATTTCCTATAAGTGGGTTGTGGAGGTGGGAGGGTTCCAGTCTGAACTGGAACCAGAAAGAAACTTAAAGACAGCACAGCAGAAATGTGATGACATCTTCTATCCCAGAAGGGAATACAAAAGATGAAATAGCCCCCAGAGTTTCCATTTAGGCAGGCTTGTTTTGGAGTAAAAATAAGAAAGGGTATTGAAGGGAAGGAATCACCCTCTGCAATAAATTCCAGATTTCCTATAAGTGGGAATGTGGGCAAACCATCCATCAGAATCTGCCCCCCAACCCTGGTCCTGCCAATATTCCCTGTGGCCTCAGACAAGTCACTGCCCCTGTTTAAGCCTCAGGATCCCCATCTGTGAAATGAGAGTTCATCTCAATGGTGTAACTGTAGTCCCTTTAACGCCTCACCTCGGAGCCCAAATCACTCCTGTGCTTACACCCTTGGGCCAGCACAGTGCTGGGTCTGGGGCCATGCTCAGGAGTATTGAAAAGGTTCCTGAATGAGGAAACTCAGCCATAAAGTTGGAGAAGCCACCATAAGTGAGGAATGGCAGTAGGTGTCTCCGAAGGTACATGATGTCAGGGCACTGTCCCCTTCTCAATCCCTGCCTAAGAGAGCCATAGACCCATGTTGTTCTGGTGATGCGCAAACTCCTCTCTTTGGGAGGAAAGGAAAATGTCTCTTTGTGATGGAGGCAGCTGAGAGCCACTGGGCACTGTCTTGTGTGCTACAATCTGTGTTGTAGGCAAGGTCACCACGGCATCTAAGGGGGGAGCGGGTGGAGAGCGTTTAACAAAGTCACTTGATAAGTCTTGGTTACGTAAGCCCAGCAATAAGATTCAAACTTCTTGTGTTGTTTCTAGTATTACAACTCGTCACCAATATTCTCGGCATCAATGAACTAACTCAGTTCTAATTTTTTTTACACACTTATATAACATTGTAATTTGCTTATGAATATTTTTTGCAGAAAGAGAATAAGAGACTAAAAGAAAGTATGTTGCAAATTTCACAATGAATAGTAAATGCAACTTATTGCAGCAGAGTAAAATGAATATCTGTCCTGTAAAAAATAATTTAGGACAATTAAGTGGATAATACATGTTCAACAAATACACAGCGAATTTTATAAGAAGTTTATTCTCAACAATCAGAAAACAAGAAAATTAGTTGTGTGAAATCAGAATTGTGTAAACAAACATTTTTAAACAATTTTGAACAGATCTGAGCTTATAACTTTGGCCAGCTATAAAATGGTTTGGGTTTCTGCACAAAAAGAAAAACATTTTTAGATGGAGAGACGGTAAAATAAACTGTTATTTCAGCTATGGAAGTTTTGTTTAAAATTATGAAGAGAAAAATTAAAAATGTATTCCCCAGAAGTGAAAGACCTTCAATTAAGACCCAAACCATTGCCTGTAGAATATAAGACCTTTCAAATAATATCAAAGATGTGTTGATTCAAATTTTGAAAAATTGCAAGTACTTATTTTTAACTTGAGATAAATAGTGCAATATGGGAGATACCATTCAATGAAAAATATTTTCACAGTAAACAATGAAATTCAAATGCAGGCCAAGTATTTCTAGTGCAGATTTCACATCTGAATTGAGATGTGCTGTAAGTGTAAAATACACACTGGATTTCAAAGATTTTGTATGAACAAAAGAATGTAAAATATTAATAATTTTGAATATTGATTATATGTTAAAATAATATTTTAGATATATTGAGTTAAATAACGCTATTAAAAATTTTTTTAAACTGCCTTGACAATCACCCAATGCAAGAATCTGGTTCCACCATGGGGGAAACTCCAGGGAGGAGAAGGAGAAGCAGAGGAGGGGAAAAGGGGAAAGGTGCTGATGTTGAAACTAATTGTAAATAACTATTGATTCCTAAAAATAAAATAAACATACACACACACACACAGTCTGGAACTAAAATCCAACTTAAGAAGTGACAGGGTGAGCTTCCCTGGTGGCGCAGTGGTTGAGAGTCCGCCTGCCGATGCAGGGGACACGGGTTCGTGCCCCGGTCCGGGAAGATCCCACATGCCGCGGAGCGGCTGGGCCCGTGAGCCATGGCCGCTAAGCCTGCGCGTCCGGAGCCTGTGCTCCGCAACCGGAGAGGCCACGGCAGTGAGAAGCCCACGTACCGCAAAAAAAAAAAAAAAAAAAAAAGTGACAGGGTGAAAAGGGAGTTGGGATGTAAAACGGTGCTGAGATTCGGCCATAAAAGGAATAAACTACTGACTCATGCTACAACATGGATGAACATTATGCTAAGGGAAATCAGCCACCTACAGAAGACCACATATTGTAGAAGTGCATTTACATGAAATAATTGAAATGTCTAGAATAGATAAATCCACAGAGACAGAAAGTGGATTCATGGTTACCTAGGGCTACAGGGGAAGAGGGAATTGGCGGGGCCTGGGGGGGGTGATGACTAAAGGATCCAGAGTTTGTTTTGGGAGTGATGAAAATATTCTAAAATTGAGTGTAGTGATGGTTGCACAACTCTTGGCATATACTAAAAACCATTGAACTGTGTACTTTGAGTCTCATGCTCTACCAACTGAGCTAGCTGAGTGGCTTGAACTGTATTTTTTTTTTTTTTTTTTTTTTTTGGCTGCAGCATGCAGCTTGTGGGATTTTAGTTCCCCGACCAGGGATGAACCCGGGCCCTCGGCAGTGAGAGCATGAAGTCCTAACCACTGGACTGCCAGGGAATTCTGAACTGTATACTTTAAATGGGTACATTGTATGGTATGTGAATATCTCACTAAAGCTGCTTTATATATATATATATTTTTTTAAGTGTACTGAGGCTCTCTCTTATATTTGTTATACAGAGGGGTTTGGCTCTAGATACTGATCAGTTCTAAATGGTGATGAATGTAATGCTATTAACTCAATTACTGAAGTAAGAGCCACTCCTCTGTCAGGAGAGCAGAGACTAATCAAGAAATGTTGCTCTCAAAAACTACTTGCTGAACTCATTTTATTCCTAGATTTGTTTGGGGGTTGGAAGGAATATCATAGCTAGTCGTCGGGGAGATGTGATAAAGTGAAATACATATTTTATAATAAATGTCACTTCTGTCAATTCTGGCAGTTGCAATATGTGCAAAACCAGAACTCTACCCGTGGGGTGTGAAAGTGAGAGCTCCGCTTGCAGGAGCTGTGGAGCAAAGCCAGAAGGATGCAGGATGCTATGGTGGAGAGGATGCTGGAGGGACACATGGGAAGGTGGGAGGGGGGAGTACAGGGGACGGGGATGGAGAAGTCACATGCTTTGCAGCTCATAATCTTGGGGACCACAGTACAGCAGACATGATGGATATTAAAACTGAACTCTACTTACACTTTCTATTATTATCATAACACTTGGTCTTGCTCTAGTCCAGTGGGCAAACCTCTCAAACTTGAGTGTGCACCAGAATCATCTGGAGGGCTTGTTAGAACAAAGCTTATGGGGCCCCACCCCAGAGTTTCTGATTCTGTAGGTCTGGGGGCTTGGCGCCTGAGAATTTACATTTCTAACAAGGTCCAGACGATGCTGATGCTGACGCTGAAATTGAAGCAACCAATGCATGGACCATACTTTGAGTAGCAACAGCGAAGGGAATGTGCCAAGTGCATCCTGGAGCTGGATGAGGGCAGGGTGAGCATGCTTCAACAGCCATTTGTTAATACCCTTCTTGAGATGCTCCAGGGGCAGAAAGGGTTAAGGGAGGGGCATTGTTCTGCCCCAGGAAAACCAGCTGGTGTGAGCAGTTTACATTGGATTCTGGGCTTCTTAATTATTGATTGCAATCAGTCAAGTTACCCTGTAACAAATTGCCTTAAATTATTGAAATAGTAATAGGCACAGCTGGGTAAATAATGCACGGATGGTGCGGGTCTATATTCATTAAGAAGCTGCCCACACTGCATGTCTCCCACTGGATCTGACTCAAAATGATTTGTTCCCACCTGCCTGATATTTCACGGTGCTTGCCGACTCTACAGAATCTCCATTTGAGCGGATTGAAATCCCTCATGCATATCGTACAGGTCTCCGAACGTAGCCTTCAGGGTTTCACCACACATATTCGTGGAGTGGCCACACAGACACATGTCCTAAGTGTCTTTAAGATGCTTAACAGCATGTATGCTAAGTGTTTAATCCATCCTGATGATAAAGAAACTCATGATGAGAAACAAGTTGTTCTCAATTACAGGCTGCATTAGAGACAAATCAATGAACTTGAACCCAAGAAGCCTTTGTTTTCAAAATGCAAATTTTCTTTTTTCCCAACTTTATGGAGATTCAATTAACAAAGAAAATTGTATAGATTTAAGGTGTACAATGTGATGATTTGATACACTGATACTCTGTATTCAGTTAACACATCCATCACCTCACATAGTTACCATTCTGTGTGTGTGCCTCTGTGTATGTCGAGAACACTGAAGACCCGCTCTCATAGCAAATTTCAAGTATGCAATACAATAGTGTTAACTATAATCATCATGCCGTACATTGGAATTTTTGCCCTGGCAAAAGGAGCATTAAGAAATACAATGTTTTCTTAAAGAAACTTTCCCTGTAATGAGATATGGCAGAGACTAGCTGTGGTAGGGCTGATGAAGATTAAGATAGGCTCCTTGGAAAGCATCATGAGACAGAGCATGCAAATCACCATGGAAACCAAGCCATGTTTTATTGTGTAATAGGTTTGCTAATTATCCTAAAAAGGTAAGAAAGCCCACTGCCTAAAGGGAGATCGAGGTGGGTATTAAGGAGTAATACAGCAAGATAATGGAGGAACGGGGCAGCTTGGAGCGCACATTTCTCCCTGACCTGCCAGGCACGACTGGGCAGGAGAGTGTTTTGCTGCCCTATTAGATGCAGGGATGTGAGAGCTGGACATGGACCAATGCCCAGTCTCCCCAACTTCTGAGGCTTGCTGCTGCCTCTCTGATGTTTCTGGCAGTACCCATGGAGCTGCACAGATTTGGGGGAAACAAGTGGGAGCAGCCAGCCTGGCACTGTGGGATACGCCCTACAGATGAGAGGCTGGAAGAGAACAGGAAGATGGGGAAGGAGGCTGCAAACCCATCCTGCACACCTGCCCTAGGAAGTTTCACCCATGCTGGCTCATTGAATGCTCTCTTAAGACGTGGTCTGGACAAAACTTAACATTTGCTGAATACCAATACGTGCCCAACACTAAGGCTTTTCTTTTCTTTTTGTTTAAAAATAAATTTATTTATTTATTTACTTACTTTTGGGTGTGTTGGGTCTTCATTTCTGTGCGAGGGCTTTCTCTGGTTGCAGCGAGCAGGGGCCACTCTTCATCGCGGTGCACGGGCCTCTCACTGTTGCGGCCTCTCTTATTGCAGAGCACAGGCTCCAGACACGCAGGCTCAGTAGTTGTGGCTCACGGGCCTAGTTGTTCCGTGGCATGTGGGATACTCCCAAGCCAGGGCTCAAACCCGTGTCCCCTGTATTGGCAGGTAGATTCTCAACCACTGCGCCACCAGGGAAGCCCCAAGCCTTTTCTTTTTAATTCCGACAATCTAGAGCATAAAGGACATGAGGTAAGGGATATGACAAACCTCTAGGTCAACACAGACTAGATTTCACATATATAGGTTCGTCACATTTATTTTACATCTTTTTATTTTTTAGCAAAACCTTTCTGATATAATTTAAGCAACTTCTGAAACAGTCACTACAGTTGTGTAAATCCTTCCTGCTATGTCTCTATGCTTTTACTAATCTAAGTATTTACCCATAGAAAGCAAATAGCATTGTGTGTTTTAAATTTTAAAGAATTGGTATCACATTTTATTTACATTCTGCAGCTTCATGTTTTCACTTGACACTGAGTTTTCAAGAACTGTGGGTATTGACAGTGTAGATCAATAAGTGAGTTCAGCAACGTTGCTGGGTTTATTCCATGAATGCAAGGGCAGTTGCAGGGAATGGAGTCTGCATGATACATATCCTAGGACTTGAGACTTTAAGGCCTGGAATGCAGTCAGTTTATGGAAATGTTCCATGTGGGCCTGAGAAGTATGCCTCGTCTTTGTTTCTGGGGTTCCACATGTATCTATTAGATCAAGCGTGTAAGCGGCATATGCTTACTAAATGTGACCACTTACTCTGGTTTCTAAATAATTATGTTTAGAATTATAGTATAGGCCTTTACCTGTATCAGTGATTTTGATCATCACAACTTTTCAAAAATATATATGATATGAGTCTTACAGATGAAGAAATGAGAATCTCAAAGCTGGGAA
This sequence comes from Hyperoodon ampullatus, assembly GCF_949752795.1. NCBI lineage: Eukaryota > Metazoa > Chordata > Mammalia > Artiodactyla > Ziphiidae > Hyperoodon > Hyperoodon ampullatus. The sequence continues at coordinate 80,467,502 of NC_136916.1, forward strand.
GTGACAGATTCAGGATTGCACCTGTCTGCTTTTAAAAGGAATAAGTCATCCAGGGACTTCCCTGGTGGTCCAGTGATAAAGAATCCACCTTCCAATGCAGGGAACGCAGGTTCGATCCCTGGTTGGGGAACTGAGATCCCACATGCCGCGGGGCAACTAAGCCTACACAGCACAACTACTGAGCCCGCACGCCTCAAATAGAGAGCCTGAGTGCCACAAACTACAGAGCCCATGTGCCCTGTAGCCCGGCACCACAACTAGAGAAAAGAAAATCCGCACGCCACAACTAGAGAGAAGCCCACACGCTGCAACGAAGAGCTCACATGCCACAATGAAAGATTTCACATGCCAAAAAGATCCCATGTGCCGCAACTAACACCCTATGCAGCCAAATAAATAAATATTTTTTTTAAAAAGGAATCAGGGGGCTTCCCTGGTGGCGCAGTGGTTGGGAGTCCACCTGCCGATGCAGGACACGTGGGTTCGTGCCCCGGTCCGGGAAGATCCCACATGCCGTGGAGCGACTGAGCCCGTGAGCCATGGCCGCTGAGCTTGCGCGTCCGGAGCCTGTGCTCCGCAACGAGAGAGACCATAGCGGTGGGGGGCCCGTGTACCACAAAAAAAAAAAAAAAAAAAAGGAATCAGGGCTTCCCTGGTGGCGCAGTGGTTGAGAGTCTGCCTGCCGATGCAGGGGACACGGGTTCGTGCCCCAGTCTGGGAAGATCCCACATGCCACGGAGCGGCTAAGCCCATGAGGCATAGCCGCTGAGCCTGCACGTCCGGACCCTGTGCTCCGCAATGGAAGAGGCCACAACAGTGAGAGGCCCACATACCTCAAAAAAATAAATAAATAAAAAATAAAAAAGGCATCAGACTTCCAGAAGTCGGTATCTGCAACTGAAGAAAATGATCTAGATGCCAGGACAAGTAGAGGCAATTCAGCCTGTGTTTAAATCCAGATTGGTGAGGACACAAGATGATTGGTTCAAGATGACCGAGTAGAAGTATGTGCGCTCACTCCCTTTTCCAAGAGCACCAGAATCACAACTAACTGCTGAACAATCATTGACAGGAAGACACTGGAACTCACCAAAAAAGATAACCCACATTCAAAAACAAGAAAAATCTCAAATAAACAATCTAACCTTACACCTAAAGGAACTAGAGAAAGAAGAACAAACAAAATCCAAAGTTAGTACAAGGAAAGAAATCATAAAGATCAGAGCAGATATAAATAAAATAGAAACAAAGAAAACAATAGCAAAGATCAATAAAACTAAAAGCTGGTTCTTTGAGAAGAGAAACAAAATTGATAAGCCATTAGCCAGACTCATCAAGAAAAAGAGGGAGAGGACTCAAATCAATAAAATTAGAAATGAGAATAAGTTACAGCGGACACTGCAGAAATACACAGCATCATAAGAGACTACTACAAGCAACTCTATGCCAATAAAATGGACAACCTGGAAGAAATGAACAAATTCTTAGAAAGGTATAACCTTCCAAGACTGAACCAAGAAGAAATACAAAATATGAACAGACCAATCACAAGTAATGAAATTGAAACTGTGATTAAAAATCTTCCAACAAACAAAAGTCCATGAGCAGATGGCTTCAAAGGTGAATTCTATCAAACATTTAGAGAAGAGATAACACCCATCCTTTTCAAACTCTTCCAAAAAATTGCAGAGGAAGGAAAACTCCCAAACTCATTCTATGAGGCCACCATCACCCTGATACCAAAACCAGGCAAAGATACTACAAAAAAAGAAAATTGCAGACCAATATCACTGATGAATATAGATGCAAAAATCCTCAACAAAATACTAGCAAACAGAATCCAAAAACACATTAAAAGGATCATACACCATGATCAAGTGGGATTTATCCCAGGGATGCAAGGATTCTTCAATATATGCAAATCCATCAGTGTGATACACCATATTAACAAACTGAAGAATAAAAACCACATGATCATCTCAATAGATGCAGAAAAAGCTTTCAACAAAATTCAACACCAATTTATGATAAAAACTCCAGAAACTGGGCGTAGAGGGAAGCTACCTCAACATAATAAAGGCCGTATATGACAAACCCACAGCAAACATCATTCTCAATGGTGAAACACTGAAAGCATTTCCTCTAAGATCAGGAACAAGACAAGGATGTCCACTCTCATCATTATTATTCAACATAGTTTTGGAAGTCCTAGCCACGGCAATCAGAGAAGAAAAAGAAATAAAAGGAATACAAATTGGAAAAGAAGAAGTAAAACTGTCACTGTTTGCAGATGACATGATACTATACATAGAAAATCCTAAATATGCCACCAGAAAATTACTAGAGCTAATCAGTGAATTTGGTAAAATTGCATGATACAAAATTAATACACAGGAATCTCTTTCATTCCTATACACTAATGATGAAAACTCTGAAAGAGAAATTAAGGAAACACTCCCATTTACCATTGCAACAAAAAGAATAAAATACCTAGGAATAAACCTACCTAAGGAGGCAAAAGACCTGTATGTAGAAAACTATAAGACACTGTTGAAAGAAATTAAAGATGATACAAATAGATGGAGAGATATACCATGTTCTTGGATTAGAAGAATCAGTATTGTGAAAATGACTATACTACCCAAAGCAATCTACAGATTCCATGCAATCCCTATTAAATTACCAATGGCATTTTTTATGGAACTAGAACAAAAAAAAAGTCTTAAAATTTGTATGGAGACAAAAAAGACCCCGAACAACAAAAGCTGTCTTGAGGGAAAAAAACGGAGATGGAGGAATCAGACTCCCTGACTTCAGACTATACTACAAAGTTACAGTAATCAAGACAATATGGTACTGGCACAAAATCAGAAACATAGATCTATGGAACAAGATAGAAAGCCCAGAGATAAACCCACGCACCTGTGGTCAACTAATCTATGACAAAGGAGGCAAGGATATACAATGGAGAAAAGACAGTCTCTTCAATAAGTGGTGCTGGGAAAATTGGACAGCTATGTGTAAAAGAATGAAATTAAAACACTCCCTAACATCATATACAAAAATAAACTCAAAATGGATTAGAGATCTAAATATAAGACCGGACACTGTAAAACTTCTAGACGAAAACATAGGAAGAGCACTCTTTGACATAAATCACAACAAGGTCTTTTTTGATCCACCTCCTAGAGTAATGGAAATAAAAACAAAAATAAACAAATGGAACCTAATGAAACTTAAAAGCTTTTGCAAAGCAAAGGAAACTACAAACAAGATGAAAAGACAACCCTCAGAATGGGAGAAAATATTTACAAATGAATCAATGGACAAAGGATTAATCTCCAAAATATATAAACAGCTTATGCAACTCAATATTAAAAAAGCAAACCATCCCAATCAAGAAATGGGCAGAAGACCTAAATAGACATTTCTCCAAAGAAGATATACTGATGGCCAAGAAGCACATGAAAAGCTGCTCCACATCACTAATTATTAGAGAAATGCAAATCAAAACTACAATGAGGTATCACCTCACACCAGTTAGAATGGGCATCATCAGAAAATCTACAAACAACAAATGCTGGAGAGGGTGTGGAGAAAAGGGAACCCTCTTGCACTGTTGCTGGGAATGTAAATTGATACAGCGACTATGGAAAACAGTATGGAGGTTCCTTAAAAAACTAAAAATAGAATTACCATTTGACCCAGCAATCCACTATTGGGCATATACCCAGAGCAAACCCTAATTCAAAAAGACACATGCACCCCCAATGTTCATCGCAGCAGTATTTACAATAACCCAGACACGGAAGCAACCTAAATGCCCATCGACAGACGAATGGATAAAGAAGATGTGGTACATATATACAATGGAATATTACTCAGTCTTAAGAAGGAACAAAAACGGGTCATTTGTAGAGATGTGGATGGATCTAGAGACTGTCATACAGAGTGAAGTAAGTCAGAAATAGAAAAGCAAATATCGTATATTAATGCATATATGTGGAACCTAGAAAAATGGTACAGGTGAGCCGGTTTGCAGGGCAGAAATAGTGACACAGATGTATAGAACAAATGTATGGACACCAAGGGGGAAAAATGGCCGGGGCGGGTGATGAATTGGGAGATTGGGATTGACATATATATACTAATATGTATAAAATGGATAACTAATAAGAACTTGCTGTATAAAAAAATTAATCAAATTCTAAAATTTTAAAAAATAAGAAAAGAAGTCCAGATTGGTGAGTCTCTGAAATGATAACTCTCAACCTCTAACCTTTTGTGCAAAATCTAGCAAACAAAAATCTGGCCTCTCTGAATTACATCCTGCTACTCTGCACTTGGCACTTTGGTTGACCTTGTCTGTCTCCCTGACTTTCCCCAGTGTGGCTTATCCCCATGGATGTCCCAACATGCCCAGGTCCTCTGGACCTCACATCCACCCTCTCCCACCTGTCAGGGGTACCCTGACCATCAGATGACCAAGCAATGGCAGGTTCCTAAGTGAACAACCAAAGTCCAATCCAGAATGTCTTCCCGGGCTTTCTGATTACATTTTCTGCCTGATAGAACAGAAACTGAAAAGGCAGATACACCGTGACACTAAGGTAGCTTAGACATCAGGCCTCCTCCCTTGCAAGAGCCCCCTATAAGGCCCTGCACTTAATTCTGTATTCATAATTTTATCTTCTCAAAGAGGATTCAAAAATCATGTGAACTTCAGGCCACCCCAAACCTGGATCCACCCCTGGCAAAATGATTTCTTTCTCTTGGAGATCTCCTAGTGGAGTGCTGTGGGAAAGGTGCTGTGGGAGAGTTCACAGGCCACAATCTCAAGATTAAAGCTTAGATCAGAGGAGCAGGCAGAGGCCTCTCTGTGCCCCACCTCCTTTCACTTGTGCGTCAGGCTGGGCACCTTCCCCCACCCCGTGGGACGCGTTGGCCTTGGTCAGTCCTGCTCCACTATGGCCTTCAAACCAAGGGAAGGCCACAGCTCCCAGCTCAGCAATCCGCCTGGGCCCCTCCCGGCTCCAGCTGTGTCCACTGGGCTCTTGGGGAAGGGCCAGGCCCAGGCCAGATGATCTGACATGATGAAAAGGGAAATTCTCCACATTCCTTCTGCAGAAGACATCTGCCAAATGCAATGCAGTGAGGAGAAGCAGGCTGGGGATTTCTTGCACAGCCAAATGCATCTTCAACCCTAACAGAGTTCCATGTGCAAAAAACTGGCACACCTCTAATTCAGTCGAGTTTCAGGGGGAACTTAAGCCTGCTGTGGATGGAGCAGGGGGCCAGGGAGGGAGATGCCAAGGAGGACGCAAGACCCAGCATTGAGATATTCTCCCAATGCATGCGGACTTCCAGTTTTGGGGAAATGTCTTCGTATTCCCAGAAATGACCCAATGGAACAATCAAATTACATTATTTTCTCTAGTCATCAATGGGTGGTGATGGTTCCAGATTGAAAGGACCAAACTCCTATTTTTAACTCTGTCTTGCCTCTCACACTAAGCCATCACCCAAAGTTTCTCAAAAAGGTCCTCCTTCCCAAATGCTCATTTTCCTTCTTCACCACCAACAAATGAGGTTTGGTGGGGAAAACCTCAGTTTTTCAGTTTGAACTTGCGTCAAACTGGGCAGCTTCTACCCAGGACATTTGAGGGGTGTCCAGAAGTCTACCCAGAGCCCTCTGTCCCCCACTTCCAGTGAGCGATCTATGGCTCTAGAATCACTCCCTAACAGACCCTCTTAGAAGCCTGTGCACTTTAATTATTAGAAGCATTGCCTTATCTGGTCCTCTTGGCCACACCAAATAGTCCTTCAAGACTCAGCAAATCACATTCTTCAAGAAGTCCTGGTCGGACTCCCTCTTACCTTGAGGCTGAACCAAGCACTTGCCCTGCTCCCAACATTTCCGTATAATAGCATTTATGATTTTATACAACTGTCTATATCAATTCTATCTCCCTTGCTAGACTGGAGGTATCACATTCCCACCCTCCCCTCCCGTGGTTCACTATACCTCTACCACCCTTTAGGGGTCACAGAGATCTTTCACTTACTGCCCATTTAACCTTTGCGATTATGAGCTACCATTTTACAAATAAAGAAGCTAAGGCTTGGAAAGACTGTGTTTGCCCAAAGTCCCAACACTGGTAAGTATCAACATGTAGACATACACCCAGATCTTCTGATTCCAAGTCTACTGTCCCTTTCACAGCTCCGTGGCTGCAGGTAAAAAGGCTTTAAGAAAATGAAGGTATTAGGCGGGCAAAAATTCAGAACATTGCTTGCCTGCCTTCAAACAGAAGATTGGATGATAAATCATGGGCAGAGGTGCAAAAAATACAATAATGTCACAAATTAAAATGCCTACAGAGGCCAGGCAGGGGCTGTGAATGGCTGAAGCAAGCTAGGTAGGGACTGTGACCTACCTGAGAGGGTGTGTCCACCTAAAGGTCCCAGGGTTTATTCAGAGCAGAGTTACTAATTTTTTTTTGGTAGTTGGAAATCTGGACTTTGATATAAAATCTCCAATATTTTTTTTGTTGGCACCTAATCCATATGTTTAAAAAAACCAAAACAAAACAAAACACTGAGGACCAAACAAGCACATCTGCAAGCCAAACGTGGCAGATTGTAAGCTCTGGTGAAGGCTCACTGCCTAGGCCTGGGATGAACCAATGTAAATTAATCTAACTCAGCTCCAGCGCCCCTGCTTACTCCACATGGCGCCATCTTGCCAGGCAGAGACTGGGTGAAATATCCGACTTCCTAGCATGCTTCCTGCATCAATTTGGTTGCTACCTCTCTTGGAGGACTGGCATTTCTGAGGACTCGATCCCAGAAATGGCACCTTCAGCAACAAGGTTGCCTGCTTTAACCTAACTTCTTGCTTTTCCATAGAATCTTTCTCCTCAACTCACAGTAGAAAAACCTCCTGATTTTGCTCAACCAATGGTCCATTCAGATCAGTCAGCCTCCCAGAAAGAGACTATTTTTTCACTTGTGTCAGATTTGGCATTTCTTTTGCTTCCATCAGCCTTTTGACTACTTTCTTATAGGATCCCTTTAAGGTTCTTCCTCGAAAATCCCACAAAGCTTCACACAGTATTTGTGCAACAGTGAACATTTCAAAAATGTGAAATAGGAGAACAAAAGGCCTCCCAAACCTTCAGCCTACTCTCTCTTCTCTGTCCCTGTGCAGGCATTTCTGCCTGAGACCAGCTGAAAGGCTGGGTTTCCAGAAGCTTGATATACCTCCACTGCTCCCATCATTACTGAGTACCTACCAGGCACCAGGTCCTATTCTTCATCAAATCTTTGAAACAATCCTCTAAGACCAGTCCTAGCTTGGTCCTATACTACAGGTGAGGAGAACAAGGCCAGAGAAGGAAAAAAACACTCAAGTAGCAAATGTAGGATTTAAACCCAAGTCAAAGCAATTCCAGAGTCTACACCCCATGATGCCAGCTGTACAAACTTCATGGGTCCTATTATTTTCCCTGTTTTCCAGATAGAAGAAGAGGCTCAGAGAGATTACAAAATTTCCTAAAAGTCCAGCTGGTAAAAAAGAAGATTCGCAATTACACCAGGAGCAGTTCTAGATCCACTTCTAAATTTTAACACAAGCTTAGTGGAAATGAAAAAATGATTATAATAAGCATAAGAAAAATGTTTAATGCTGGCTTTGCTATAATCCCTGCTAATCGTGCCTTTAATTAAAAAGCTAAAAAAGAAAAGCACCCATGAGCTTAGCATGTTGGCTCTTCCCTTTCATTTGTAAGTCTGATTTCTTCCCTATTTACAAGTATGATCTTGTCTCCCAGCCTTTCACTACTTGATGTGTGGTCCATGGGCCAGCAGCATCAGCATCATCTGGGAGTTTCCCAGGAATGTGGAATCTCAGGCCCCACCCCAAGACTCCCTGAATCGGAATCTGCATGTTGACAGAATCTCCAGGTAATGTGCATGCACAGGAAAGTTTGAGAAGCACTGGACCCCAAGAGATCTCAAATATCGGCCACTTTATGGACAATTCTCTTCGGTGTATCCAAAGACAACCCTGACTAGTGAGTGCTGGTTTTTAAATACAAAAGCTCTACCCAGAGACACAGCTCCCAAACAAGACCAGCCTGAGGGGACCACAAGGAAATGTCTCAGGAATCTCAGTTTCCAGGTGAGTGAGCCTGCTTTGGGGGACCCCGAGTTATACCCGAATACTCATGCCCCCCAGCCATCAGTATCGTCTGCCACGGCAACTCCGCCTCTACACCCAAGATGCCCACCCACCCCTCTCCAAGTGCTCTGGGTCTGTTTTTTCACAGAGCAGCAGGGAGTGTGTCATGGCTTTCAAACTCCTTGCTGAACAACTAGAGGAAAACTGATCTTTTGCCACATGGAAAAACGCACCCAAAAATGAATAGGGGAATAGCAATGAACCTTAGAGGCCGTCCACAAAGCAAGCCTAGGATGATGGGTTTGAGAATGTCCTTATAAAGTCACATGGTGATTCCTCGGTGGCCGAACTGTGGGTGGTAAGGGGCTGATACCAGAACTGTAGAATCCTGGATTATAAGAAGGTCGGAACCGCTTCGGTCAGAGGCCATATCTACAATTAGCCCTTGGGGGGAGATGCACGGGAAGGGACCCTTGGCCGGAAGAAGGACCCAAGCCCGGGAAAGCCAGGAGCCTTCTCCAGAAGGCAGTGCTCTGCTTTTCTTGGGACCTGCTGGAATTTCATTATCCTGTTCACACTGTACAGATGGGAATTTAATAATTAATAAGGGAATAGCTCACCCCAGAGCCCGTGCAAGAGGATTATGCAAATCAACCAAGATGTGTGGCAAGGGGCTGAATATTTCATGGTGTGTTTAATTTGCAAATACTACCCACCGAGAAGGCTTAGACAGGAAACCTATCATCATAATAATTACCATTGCTCATGCAAAACTACTCAAGTTTCCATCAGACGTCCTTCCTTTCAACTACTTTTGCCAAACATGTCTCCTGAGAAATGTAATTTTTTTTTTAATGGAAGAAAAAGAAAGTAACTGCAATGCAAAAGAATATTAGGAATAAAACAAACCTGTTTGGATAAAATAAAAACTAACCTAGACACTAACTTTGCTCAGCATACAACTCTTTTTAACACTCAAATAGCTTCTATCCTGTTCATTTTCTCTGACATGCACTAAGGTTACCACCTGAGTTAGGAAGTTGAACCAAAAGAAACCAAGGTATTACTTCTTGTGCACTCCACACAGCACTTCATGCATTAATTAAGCCACCCACCAATTCTGAGTACCCCCAATATCATTCCTATAAATTCACCTCTGCTTAAATAAGCTCCGGGTAGTTTTCTATCTCCTCCCTACAAGAACCCTAAATGTACTAGCTTGTGTGGATAACAAGAGCTAGAGGACCACGTACCCAAGGGCTTCTAGCTAATTCCATCTGTTCCACGACTACCACCACCAGCACTGGTTGCAAACTCAATCATCTAGAACAGGGTCAACAAACTTTTCCTGTAAAAGACCAAATAATAAATATTTCAGGCTTTGCTGGCCATATGGTCTCTGCTGCAACTTCTCAACTCTGCTGCCACACGGGAAAGCAGCCACAAACAATGTGTAAACAAACGAGCATGGCTGTGTGCCAATAAAACTTTATTTACCAAAACAGGTGGAGGGCCAGATTTGGCTGCCATCCAAACCTCCTGGTACTTGATGTCCTGCTATAACATTTCTTTTTTTTTTTTTTTTTTTTTTTTTGCGGTATGCGGGCCTCTCACTGTTGTGGCCTCTCCCATTGCGGAGCACAGGCTCCGGACGTGCAGGCCCAGCGGCCATGGCTCACGGGCCCAGCCGCTCCGCGGCATGTGGGATCCTCCCAGACCGGGGCACGAACCCGTGTCCCCTGCATCGGTAGGCGGACTCTCAACCACTGCGCCACCAGGGAAGCCCCTATAACATTTCTTAAGACTTCACGTAATTTTATTAAAAAAAAAAAAAAAAGATGAACTCTCTCTGTGACTCTGAGCATGTGTATATGCAGACCCAAATATATTAGATTAAACCAGTGGTTCTCACGTTTGGCAATGTCTGGAGACCGGGATCAGTTTTGTGGGCTTGTAAATTGCATAGTTGAATGGGGTACCACACTTAGAATGGCCCCAGTCCCACACTTGATTTAATCCTCTGCTGTCACAGTCTTAAAATTCTTAATAATTTTTACATAAGGGGCTCCGCAATTTTATTTTGCACTGGACCCCACAAATTATGTTGCCACTCCTTCTGGAGACGTAGAAAACATCAAAGATTGTCACGACTGGGGAGGTGCTGCTGGCATCTGGTGAGTAGAGGCCACAGATTCTGCTAAACATCCCACAAGGCACAAGACACTCCCCACCACACAACAAACAGTTATCAAAATGTCGATAATGCCAAGGTTGAAAAGCCCTGGGTTAAACCATGTAAAATTGCCAATATTCTACCATGTCTGACCTAAAAATAAAGTCACTTTGCATAGGGCAACCTCATTTAACTATGTTTAACATCTTTAAAGGACATAACAAAAACATTTACAAACCAGGAAAAAAGCCCTCTCTCAGTCTATGCCTTTCTGATTTCTTTTTGTTCATCACAAATAAACCTCTTTTAATCTGCCCCCAATTAGCATACTCATGTATTTGTTTCTTGATTTTTCTGGAGAAGTAATGCTTGCAAATGGCACAAATCTTAAGGTTCTGAAACATACTCAGTAAAAACATGAATCTCCCACTTACCCCCTCCTCCATCCTGTTCCCCTTGTAGAGCAATCCCATTTAGCGTGTTCTCTTTTGTCCTCCACAGCCATTTTGTAATTGGGGACCTTCTATATGCTCTATTTCCCTCCTGGTTTCTTGAGGACATCCTTTATCTGCCAGCCTAAAATGTTCCCCAGAGATCTATTGCACCAGGTCCAGCCCTGCTTTGTTTCCCACTTTTCCAGGACCGCCTACTCCTGTGACAATGAATCCAAACCTTCCAGAGCCCCACTTCCCCTTTCTTGAAGTCCTGGCTGAATGAAAAGCAGTGTTCCATTTTCCGTTTTCCAATTTCTCTCCCCTGGTGCTCTTTGTCACAGAATGTATATTGTTCTATTTAAAGTCTGTCAGGACCCAGCGCCTGTCAAAGTTGTTTGAACAGAATAAAAAGCTCTTGAGCTTGATGCAGGCCAATTCGCTATACATAGACTTGGTCCTCATTTCTGGTCCAAAAAGAGCAGGAAAGAGACAGCCTGAGGTTGGAGGCTGTAACTTCCCCGTATTGATTTTGACTCGCAGAGTGACGGAGGGGCCTGGGTATATGTGACCACAGACATGCTTATAAATTCTTAATACCACTTTTGAATTAAAAAGAGAAGAAGAACAGCAAAAGCAACCAGAAAAGGCCGAGAACAGCAATTCAAGAGGTTGATTAATTATTTTGAGCTATTTAACCACAATCTTGATTCAAGGGCAACATTTGAGCTGGGAGAAGTGAGAAGCTTGTAGGAAAATGTGGCTCTGACCCCAGGCAGCAGCAGATGGCTGCTGGGGGAGCAGCAGGTCCCTGGGAATCTGCCCTTCTCTTCCTTCTGGACTTTTCAACTCCCACAGCCACAGGACTTTGTCTCCCAGGAGGAAGGCTGCAGGCTCCTGTTTCCCCTAACCCTCCAAGGAGGTGAGAATGAGATGGCCCGGGTAAGCCATTCTGGCTGTTTGATGTCAGAAATGACAGCTCAGTGATGGGGGAGGAGGCTGAGTCAACAGTGGTCTCCGAAACCTAGGTGGGTCTGGCGTTCCCCTCCCCCAAGCACTACTGTCCTCACACTCCAAAGTGACCCTGATGGTGGAGAGGATGGGACGGCAGGAGGGGAGACTGATTATGGCTGGGTAGGACATCCCTCCAGCAGCTCTTCTAGCTGATCCTTTCTGTCTCCCAGTGTTGCTACCGTATTTCCTTCAGGACTCACAGGGGCCCGCCCAGTTCTAGCCACATCCCTGTCTAAACAGATGCCTTGAGATGGTGATGCCGGGAAGAAGGGTGCAGGATAAACCGGGGGTAAAAGAACAGAAAATAAGCATTTGGAATGGCGAAGTATTCTTAATTTTATGTTCCCAGACTCATTGCGATAGAAAAGCCTGTGCTGCTTTTGTGTGTGTGTGTGTTAAAATACACATGACATTAAATTTACCATTTTAAAGTATACAGTTCAGTGGCATTAAGTGCATTCATACTTTTGTGCAACCATCACCACCATCCATCTCCAGAACTTTTTAATCATCCTAAACTGAAGCTCTGTACCCATTTAACAGTTATTCCCCACCCACCGCCAGCCCCGCCCCGGCTACCACCATTCCACTTTCTGTCTGTGTGAATCTGACTATTCTAGGTACCGCATTTAACTAGAATTATACAATATTTGTCTTTTTGTAACTGGCTTATTTCACTTAGCGTAATGCCCTCAAGGTCCATCTATGTTATAGCATGTGTCAGAATGTCCTTCCTTGTTAAAGCCAAACAATATTCCATTGTATGTAGGGACCACATTTTGTTTATCCTTATATCCATCCATGAATGCTTCCGTGGGTTGTTTCCACCTTTTGGCTACTGTGAATAATGCTGCCATAAATATGGGTGTACAAATATCTATTCAAACTGTGTAGCTTTTTAAAAAACACATATCCCCAAGTCTTAACTCATGAGATTTTATTTCACCAGCTCTGGAGTCCTGGGAAACTGTGTTTCTAACAAGACCCACCCCTCCAGCTGATTCTGATGCCAGACCAGGTTTGGGAAACAAGGAACTGAATCCCTGAACTAATCCCAGCTCAGAGTCCTCTTTGCAGTTCCTTTGCAGTCAGGTGGGTTCCCTTGCAATCCCACCCCAATGAAAGTAAAGACAGTTCCATTTTGTAAGTGTCAGCTCCAAGAGTCTGAACAGGGGACATCTGATCTTCCTGTTTACGATACGGAGACTGCAGCTCGAGAACCAGGATTCAAGCTCATCTCTCTCATCCAAAAACCATGCTATCAGGCTCATGGACTACACCCCTCTGACTCCTCTACGCCAGTGGCAGCTCTCCTGGGTCACGCGGGGTATCATCCAACACCACGGGATAAGAGTAACAGGAGAGAAAAGGGCTGCACCCCACAGGCACTGCTGTAGGAGTGAGCTCTCAAAGTGTGAGAGCAGCATCTGTCAGAGAACTGCTTCTTCATTTCTGGAAAGGTGTCATCCACAGCTTGGAAGCAGTGAGTATGGCATATGTTTGGGTTTTAAAACTGTAGGTCAGCTTCTCACTGTCTTTAACAAAAAGAAGACGAAAGGACAGGAAAAGGCTCGCTGCCTTTTGCCACACTCCAGGAACGTGATTCAAGACCCTGTTGGCCGCAGCGCATACACTCAGGAGGCGAGCCACTGGAGGCGGACCAGCGGTGAGGCACAGGCTGGGGAAAAAAAAAAAAAAAATCCTGTTCTTGGCATCGAACACGCGTGATCTTAAAGAGTCCTCACACCAGCCTTTCAAGGAAAGATTCTCTCCACTTTGTAAATATGAACATGTGCGATAGGGAAGCTGTGTGATTCGCCCACGGTCACGCAGCTGATGCCAGAGCCAAGACTGGCAACCAGATTCCTCTGTCCTGGTTGTGAGGTCCTGTCCCTCTCACTCCGCCTTCCCATCTCCCAGCTCCAAAGCAGTCCCAAGGCCTTTTGGCCTCCTCAAAGCATTTCACAGATTAAAAGGGTTAAAAATCACAGGATTTGAAGATTGATGCCATCAAGGATCCCAGAGAAAAAGAAGGTTCTCGTTTCGGCAAACATTCTGCTAAACTTCTTATCTTTCAGCCATTGGAGTTTAGACTCTGGAGGTCCCAGAAAAGGGGCCTTTGTCCAACCAAACCTTCGGTGTGTCTCTGAGCCCCTATAACAATTACTACCCTGTTGCTTAATACGATTCTACTGGGTATTTTCAGGAAGCTACAGTGTGAGTCCATCAGACTTTCCGTGATATTTTACAGATCATGTCCAATGCCCTTTACAGTGCCATGTACACGTTCATCTCAATAAATTCTTACTGACTAGAGGAAGGAAGGAAGGAATGTATGCATGCTTCTCATATGTCTTCAGTTAACCTATTTGAGTGCTGTATTAGTCAAGGTTCTCCAGAGAAACAGAATGTTTATTTAAGGTATATTTATAAATATATGATAGATAGAGATCTTAAAATCAATCTCTCTCTCTCTCTCTCTCTCTCTCTATCCCTCTCTCTATTGGCTCACATGATTTTGGGGCTGGCAAAAAATTTGTGGGGCACTCCAGCAGGCTGGAAACTCAGGGAGGGTTTCTATTTTCCAGGGTTGAGGCAGAATTCCTTCCTCTTCATATACCTCAGTCTTTGCTCTTAACGACTTCAACTGGTTGGGCGAGGCCCACCCACATTATGGAAAATAAAATGCTTTACTTAGAGTCAACTGATTGTAAATGTTAATCATATCTGAAAAGTACCTTCACAGCAACATCTAGACGAGTGTTTGACCAAACAGGCACCATAACCTAGCCAAGCTGACACAGAGAATTCACCACCACAAGCACATACCTCCTAAATCTAGAGATTTATAAAAATGGAAGTTACTATGGATACTACTAAAGAGAAGGAAAATAAGGACGTTCAAGATTGACAACTGTTAATAATGATATGACTATGAACTTGTAATCACAAAGTCTAGAGTTGGGATATTGTTATTATTTATATTCTGTTTGCTTACAGAAAATATTTGAAGCATCAGAGTCAAGAGCAAAAATCTAGAAATTGTCAAGAGAACTAAGATTATTGAGCTTCCCTTAATGTTCACTCTAGTGAGTAATAAAATCACATATTATTGTATCTCCATTAAGTCACAGAATTTTAGAACTATGAAGGACTTCAATGTGAGACCACTGTTTTATGGGGGGAAAAAAATCCAGGACCAAAAAATCAATGTACCCTGATCAATGAAGGTTGTACCCTGATCAATGAAGGTTGTACCCTGTTAAGCCACGTGTCTCAGCCCCTCTCTGCAACCAGGCCACACCTCTGAGTACCTACCACATGCCAGGATTTCTGCCAGACACCTTGCTAGGTCCTGAGAACACATGCCAGGATTTTTTAAAGCACTTCATATGTATGAAGTCATTTAATCCTCACAATGATACTTTAAGGTGTATACTATTATCATCCCTGGTTTATAGAAGAAAACATGGAGGCAGAGAGAGCATAAGAAATTTGCCTGAGGTCACAAGGCAACCAGGCCAGATTGATGGAATTCAAACCCAGGCAGCCTTGCTCCCAAGTATGTGCTCGTGTCCATTACATGGTACTGTTTATGGTCAAGAAGATGAAAAGAATAAACAAAGGTTTTTTGGGTTTGTTTTTGTAATGTGTTGGGAGGGGTGATATTAGACAGGGGTCTTAGAATGAGCCTGGGAATCATGCAACTAAGAGGTAAGGGGAGAAGTGGGGTAGGGATAGATCCGTATTTTGTGGGGCTAATGTAATTTGGGGGCTCTCCTTTAACTCTAAAGTTATAAATACAATATTAGGTGCAAAATGAATACTTACTTAGAATAAAAAGAAACTCTACAAACTGCAAATTTGTAAAATTGATCAACTATCACAAATATTACACTATCCAAAAACCCAGTATTTTTATCAACTGCCTAACCCACCTCAACAATACTTTCATCCCTACGCATTTGTCCTGCATGTTCTTTGATTGCTTCTTCCTCTGACAATGAAATATTTTCTACAGAGAAAATAGATCCTTCAGTTCTCCTTCTGACATGGTTAATAGAAATTTTATTTTTATTCTCAACAGTTTAGAAAGAATTCTTTCCAGTTCCCAACTAATTTCTGGTTTGGTCATGTAAATTGTAAGATTGTTGTCAAAACTGAGAAAACCTCTCCGTTTATGTATGAGCTGTGAAATGTCAGGGTATTTCAAGACAACTCTCGTAGTCTTCAAATTCTTTGAATTGATGAAAGTCATTAACCAGTTTGGTGTGGATTTCCTTATTATAGTGGGTATTATAAGTTTAAACTATGTTATCGATGTCAGTATTCCGGAGCAAATCAGCAAGAAACTTAAACCTTTTCCCAATGTGTTCATATGATTCACTCCTCTTAATTAACTGGATTATCAAAAAATCCAAGGAGTTAGCCATCCCTTCTGTTAGAAATAGAATATCTTTCTCTTGATGAATTTCTGCCTTTGAAATATCTAAAAAATTTTTCTTACAATTTTTTTTTGTTTGTTTTGTTTTGTTTTGCGGTACGCGGGCCTCTCACTGTTGTGGCCTCTCCCGTTGCAGAGCACAGGCTCCGGACGCGCAGGCTCAGCGACCATGGCTCACGGGCCCAGCCGCTCCGCGGCGTGTGGGATCTTCCCGGACCGGGGCACGAACCCGTGTCGCCTGCATCGGCAGGCAGACTCTCAACCACTGTGCCACCAGGGAAGGCCTCTTACGATTTTTTAATGTCTGAATGATTTCTATTGATTTCATTGTTTATTTTGATTATGTTTTTTCATAGTCCATTAAGTTTATCTGTTGGCTCTCAAATAAACAAATAAACTAATTTAAAGATGACAAAATAGATTCAGTTTCATCTACATCCAAATTAGGAGTCTGTAATTTCTCACTTCTTCTATTGAAATGTTCCAAAACATCTTTCCAAATTCCAAGAAAAATGCATATTCAAGGTTTATTGACTTTTTGAATAAGCTTTTTCCTCTCGTTTATGTGTAGGCCCCTCTCCCAAGTCTTCAGAAATATATTTTAGAGTCCTAGACACATCCCACATTGCAAAACACTTCTCGCATTGCTTCATAATGGGCAGATCTTCTCATGACACTTAAACGCTTGAAAGAAAAATCCAAGCTTGGCCAACCTGGAAAGAAAACATGGAACAGATGCAACATCTCAAAATAGTCAACAACTTTAAGCATAGTAGAGGCAGCAGGACGACCAGGAAAGAAATGCCCAAGGTCATACCTCATTGCAGATAAAATATCTTATTTTTGCAAATTTACAAAAACTTATGGGTGAAGGGGAGGGGGAGGGATAAATTAGGAGTTGGGAATTAACAGATACACACTACTGGGTATAAAATAGATAAACAACAAGGACCTACTGCATAGCACAGGGAACTATATCCAATATCTTGTAATAACCTGTAATGGAAAAGAATCTGAAAAAGAATACATATAAATATACATATATCTGTATACACACCTGAAACATTGTAAATCAACTATACTTCAATTAAAAAAAAAAAACTTATGGCCATGTAAACATATTGCTAGTACCCCTCCCAGGACTTCGGAAGGACCCTGAAACTGAATCTACAAGGCAGAGAGAAGTTGAGTGTCCCAACAAGGAGATAACATCAACAAAATCCCCAGGGGGCTTGATAAGGCAAGACAGGGGTCACAGGAGCGCCAGTACACGGGCAACAGCAGAGCAAGGGCAGCTCAAGGACACTGAGAGAGCTTTCCCTGGGGTTGATGAGATGCTCAGGAAGGTTGTTTGGGGTTCTTTATTTCCAGATTTTAAAAAAATGGTGGGAGGAAGGGAGAATGGGAAGTTACTGTGTAATGGGTACAGAGTTTGAGTTGATGAAGATGAAAAGTTCTGGAGATGAACAATGGTGATGGTTGCACAACCATGTGAATGTAATGTCACAGAACTGTACACTTATAAATGGTAAGATGGTAAATTTCATGTTATGTATATTTTACCACAAAAAAATTTAATAGAAATCAATTTAAAATTTTAACAAAAAAATTTTAATTGAGATAATTGTAGGTTCACAGGCAGTTGTAAGAAATAATACAGAAAAATCACGTACACTTTACCTAATTTCTCCCATGGTAATATTTTGCAAAACTCTAGTACAACCAGGATGCTAGCACTAATACAATCTACCCCCATCTTATTCAGATTTCTCAGTTTTACTCGTACTTGTGTTTGTGTGTGTGTGTGTGTGCGTGTATTAAGTATAAACAATTTTGTCCCCTCTGTAGTTTTCAGTGTCCACCACCGCAGTCAAATTACTCAACAGTTTCAACACCAAAAGGATCCCTCATGCTGCCCTTTTTATAATCACACCCACCTCCCTCCTACCCTCCCCCCATCCCAAACCCCTGACCTCCATGGACAATGACACAAAATGAAACAAAATATTATCACTTGAAGAACGTTATATAAATGGAATTGTACATTCATATCACTCAAATATACCTTCTTGGTTTGACTTTTTACCCTCAGCATCATTTCTCGGAGATTCATCTAAGTTGTTCCATTTATCAATAGTTTGCCCCTCGTTGTTGCTGGATAGTATTTCATGGTATAAATGTATCACATGTCTGGAGTATCAAAGGACAGTTTTTGGGTATTACGATAAAGCTGCTATGAACACTTGTGTATAGGTTTTTGTGTGAACATAAGTTTTTATTCCTCCAGGGTAAATGCTCAGGAGCGCACTTGCTGGTTCCATGGTAGTTGCATGTTAGATTTTTTTAAGAAACTGTCAAACTTTTTTCCAGAGTTGGACCATTTTACATTCCCACCAGCAACGGATGAACGATTCAGCTTGCCCACATCCTCGCCAGAGTTTGGTGTTGTCACTATTTTTTATTTTAGCCATTTTAATTGGTGTGTAGTGGTATCTCGTGGTGATTTGTATTTCCCTGATGACTACTGATGTGGAGCATCTTTTCATGCAGTGGAGTGTTAAGCCCCAGATTGGTGTGGCAAATGGGCACGTCTGACAGGTCACTATGTGGAAGTGGTTTCTATTGAAACCTGATAAGGACCAGTGGGGGCCTGAGCCAGGCCATGAGAGTGAAGGGATAGAGAGGGGTGGACTGGGGGATTCCAGTAATGCTTTAGGAAGTAAAGTTGGCCAAATATGGCGACCAGTGAGACAGGGAGAGGCACCACTGAAAGAGAGGGAGGAACCCAGTATAACTTCCAGGTTTCTAACTCAGATGGAGAAAAAAATTGGTCTGGAAATGTTGAGTTTGGGCTGCAAGACATCCATATAGCCCAAAGCATTTGGATACGAGCATTCAAAATCAGGGTCAAATCTGGGCTGGAGATATGGAATTGGAAACTCGGCAATTCCCATCACTAAAATTAGTGAGGGGAGGGAGCCTGATTTTTTAGGCTCGTCTATTGGTTCCCTTGTAGGCCACGCCCCCCAGTGTCTGGGCACTGCTGCAGGGGCCCACCAGTCCCCTGCAGACTAGCATTTTCCGTAGCACAGGGCACGCCTAACACACCTAAGTGCTTTTTTTAACTTGTATGTAGGTTCGGTTTTGATTTCACAAATTCATTAAGGAATTTTTAATTATGGTTTTTTTTCCATTATGTGTATTTTTCAACCAGATAATAAAAGTGTTAAACGGTGTGAAAGCGTGCAAAATGTTTAATCATTGAGAAGTGGCTGTGACTTCTGGCCAGTTGGTCTTCCCAGGGACAAGGGTTCTCGGCTCCGAACTGCCGGCTTTCGTGTCCCCTAGGTATTCTTTTGCTGAAGGCGATCTCCCACCTGCTCTCTTTCCGGGGGACTCCCTGGCCTTCCTGCCCGCCCCCAGGCCTCCCGCCCCCAGGCCTCCTCTGCGGGCAACAGGTGGCTGCAAGCCTTCTCTTTGAACTGGAGAATCCCTCTCCCTAGCCCACCCCCTCGCGGAAACCCTCAGGCCCTAGGGCCGATCAGAAAGTGAGTTGTGCCTGGATCACCTCTGGGGAGTTCACGGCTGGGCCCTGGCCCTCCGGGGAGACCGCGCCAGCGGCCCTAGAGCTGCCAGGCACCTCTCGTCCCCCGCGCTTCCAGCCCAGCTGCGGGTTCTCCTTTGCAACCTTTAAGAAGATTTTTAAATTACATTTTCCAAGCCCTTCTGATCTCCAAGTGTACAACACCCACACACACCCCAGCCCCACCCCCAGGTACGCAGTATGATCGAAAGCTAAGCACCGCCCCCCCTCCCCGGGATGGATAGAAATGCAAATCAAGGGGTCTCGGTGAGGACTCAGCTCTAGAAACTTCGCCTATTCATCTGTAAGACAGCTCTGGGGACGGAGAGCGGGGGCAGTCAGGGCCCCAAAACACATTGACTGTAGATTCCAGCTTGCCTCTGGTATTTCATAAGGTTGCTGTTTAAACATAATTCCAAGGAAATTGAGGTTATCCTTGGGAGGGAGGGAAGGATGGAGGGAGAGAAAGGCGAACTTGTCCTGTCCTATTAGCGAACTGCAATCACTGATCCTTTGTGACACAGAAGTCATAGGTCAAATTCAAGATCTTGCTGCAAATCGCGCGGCGGGATGGGGGGACGGGGGAGCAGGGGAGAGGAGGATTGTTCTCCCAGGACTATGAGACTGTCTTCTTATTTTCTAATAACACCTCCAAAGTCTCCTGCCCTGGGAATTAGCAAGGATGATGACACAGAAAGCGATAAGGGGATTGGCCTCCTGCCATTGCTCTGCATCCATTTAACTGATTATGCAGCTCTGGACTCCAAAAGCTCCACCACGCATTTCTTTTCCCCAACAATAGGGAAAACAGTGAAGCTTTCTTTTTACTTATATTTATCTTTTTATTTTTGGAGTTTTCTAAAATGAAAAATTCAATGTCCAGACCCTGGTTATTTAAAAACAAGCTACAATAGTTAATTCCGCTGCATAAACTAGCCTCCTAAATAATTTCTCTGGAGGCCCTGAGATTCCTAAAATGAATCTATCTGAGGAAGCCACAAGGTAGGGAGGAAGAAGAGAGAACTAGTAACTGAGGAGATGTTGCCCTCACTTTGCCTCAGTTTTCCTTCCAGAATCTTCTCAGGCCTGTGATCAGAGGACCCTCCTCTGTGCCAAGGCAGCTTCTCCCATGGGCGGAGCCGTGCCCACCCCACCACAGCTGCACCAGCCCTGCGGCCTAGGTGAACCCCACCTGAACTTGGCAGCACTGCCGCCTCCTTAGGGTGAAGCCAGAGGAGCCCCTGTTCCCACTGTTGGTAAAGAAAAGGCCTTCCCAGCATTTGAAGTAAGTTGGTGTCATTCTTTTGGGGTTCACTGCAGAAAGTGCAGCAAGCTTCCCCTTAAGACATACACAGCCACAGGTACATGGAGAGCCTGTCACCAAAAACAGTGGATCCAATGATTTGGGGAGTTCACAGATAATGAAAAAAATGGAGAAACAAATATGCATTTGCTAACTTTTTATTTTACCAAGAAAGGATTTTTTTAAATTGAAGTACAGTTGATTTACAATATTGTGTTAGTTTCAGGTATACAGCAAAGTGATTCAGTTATATATTTTTTCAGATTATTTTCCATTATAGGTTATTACAAGATATTCACTTTTGTTCCCTATGCTATATAGTAAATCCTTGTTATCTATTCTATATATAATAGTGTGTGTATCTGTTAATCCCCTCCTCCTAATTTATTCCTCCCCTGCCTCTCTTTCCCCTTTGATAACCATAAATTTGTTTTCTGTGTCTGTGAGTCTGTTTCTGTTTTGTAAATAGATTCATTTGTATTATTTTTTAGGTTCCATATATAAGTGATATCATATAATATTTGTCTTTCTCTCTCTTACTTCATTCTGTATGGTAATCACTAGGTCCATCAATGTTGATGCATATGGCATGATTTCATTCTTTTTTATGGCTGAGTCATATTCCATCATATATATACATATATATATATGATGGAATATTATTATAATATTACCATGTATAATACCACAACTTCTTTATCCGTTCATCTGTTGATGGACACTTAGCTTGCTTCCATGTCTTGGCTATTGTAAACAGTGCTGCTGTGAACATTGGGGTGCATCTATCTTTTCTAATTAGAGTTTTCATCTTTTCCAAATGCATGCCCAGGAGTGGGATTGCTGAATCATATAGTAGCTTCATTTTTAGTTTTTTAAGGGAACTCCATCCTGCTTTCCATAGTGGTTGCACCAATTTACGTTCTCATCCACAGTGTAGGAGGGTTCCCTTAAGAATGGATGTTGTTAAAACTTTCCATAGTGGTTGCACCAATTTACGTTCTCATCCACAGTGTAGGGGGGTTCCCTTAAGAATGGATGTTGTTAAAACAATTACTTCCTATTATCACCATTATTTCTTTTAAGAAAGAGTGCTTTAACTCATGCACATAAATGCATGCACACACACTCGGAAAGATAAACCTTCCGAGTAAAGAACTGCCTTTCAGTCGATAATGTCGAGCTTTCTGGAAAGCCAACCACTGAGAAAGCCTGGTGTGGGGTATCTGTCTCATCCTTTGGCTGTGCATGGGGACCTAGGCTTCATCTACATCACCTCTCAACAAAGATTAGTGAATTTGAGAGCCCCAATTTTCTACGGTGAACTTCTCCAGTACATGAGAATAAATCAACTTCTCTGAAAGCCATCCCCTCCCTGGACAAGGAGCAGAAAGATAAAAGACTAACGACAAAAATCTTGTGCCTATTATTCATCCATTGTTCACCACCACTCCAATGTGCATTTCCAAAGTCAATTTAAGTCTGAAACTTCTGATTCCATCTCAGTGGTGACAGAGGCCTGGCCCAAAGCTTGGTTGGAGCTGTGGTGTGGCCTGCTCCCACGTCAGCCACAGAAGGAAGTGCTATCTGCTGATATCCCACTATTAGACCTAAATCACTCCAAATAACTTGCAAAGACCCAGAAAGCCATCTCTAGACCCAAATTAGACTGGGATGCTTTGGTGCTTGATGGACACCTATCTAATTGCAGTTTGATTGGCTCTGAGCAGGCCTGCAGAATGGAGAAATGGACTCCTTCGTTCTGATAAAGATACTGATGCCCCAGCTTTGTGCCAGGCGAGAGATCCGCATTGTCATTCCAAAGCAATTTGTAAGGGATTAGAATTATTTGAAGGGGGGATGCACCCGTGACCAGGGTTGTATAATTCTGGACTCTTAGTCACAGTTGACTGGCCTTCACCAATGCACATTCCCAAGCATAGCACTGTCCAATTTGTATTCTAATGGCGAGGAAGGGGTGGGCCTCTTGGGAGCTTGGAGTGCACAGCAAGAATCAATTTCATTCATTCTTGCAAATGTTCTACCACCTGAATGTGGGCTTCTGAGGATGAAAGAGGAAGCTGACCACCAAGAAATAACACCAGGAGATGAGGCGCTCATTTTGAAAAGGGGCCAAAGATATGAACAGGCCATTAGAAAAGGATCAAAAATGTAAATACAAATGGCCAACAAATAGAATTTAAATGTCCAGTGCCTCTGGTAGCTTGTGAATCCATACAATGAGATACTATTTTTAGGGCATCTGATTGGCAAGATCAAGTTTTGATAGTCTTGTTTCCCAGGCTCCAGGAAAACTGACCCCCCATAGGAGAGAGTAGAAAAAATTGCAATTTTTCCAGAAGTCAGTTTTGCTTTACATATCAATTGTCAAAAACATGTGTATCCTTTGATTCCATTATTTCACAAATGTGTTCCAGGAAATAATGGAGAATGTGCAAAGATATCCCTCTATGAGAATGTTCACTAAATATCTAACAGTAGGAAGTCGTTTAAGTCAGTTATGGTATCTCTAAGTAGTGGAAGAGTGAGCAGCTTAAATGATATGGTAGTTGTGTTGAAATAGACAGGGATTCAAAATTTACTGTTGTTCTAAAAGGGCTACAGACAGTAAGCATACTTTTATTTGTTTACTGATTGTTTCATTCAACAAATATTACTAAAAAAAGAGGAATACATGAAAGATCAAGGTAGTTCCTTGCTCTTATAAAAATTGCATTTACTGGAGTGATGGAGTCTGGGGATTGGATAACAATGAATAAATTAGTGAGAAAACTATAAAGTTAGTGACTTAATTAATAGATCTTTCTGACATTTTATACTGAGATCTGAATAACAAAGGAGAGAAAGTAATGAGAGCATCCCAGGCATAGAAAACAGCTAGTGCAAAGGCCCTGAGGCAGGAGGGAGCTTTAGATGACATGATTAGATACAGCTGGGTCATGCAGCTAAAGCAAAGTGTAAGAGGGGCAGAGTGGTAGATGAGGTCAGAGACTGGGCAGGAGTTGGGTCATATGGGTTTGGTAAACCAGGGTAAGGAGCTGGGATTTTATTCTATGTGCTGTGGGAAGACATTGCAGATCTCAAACAGGAGACAATCTCATTAATGTTACTAAACTTCACTCTGACTGCTGTGTGAAAGAATGGATTTGAGAGCATAACAATAGAGGCAGAGAGGCCAGTCACCGGGACTGCTGCGCTGGTCTAGCCAAGGCTTGGGGGTGGCTTGGATTAGGATAGGAGGTGGAGAGGGAAAGAAGTAGGTGCAGTCAGAATTGACTTTGGAGTTAGAACCAACAGTACTTGCTAATGGATGGATGACTCCTAAGATTTCCCGTCTTTCCTCCTATTCCCACCAAATGCCTCCAGCTCTAATTCTGGTCCTTCCCCACCAAGGTTCATCTATACTTCCTGCCTTAGGTTCTGTGGGATGACTTGGACCTAAACTAAATCTCCCTTTCCTCAAAGCTAACTCAAGCTGGTTTTCATTTCTTGCAACCTTGACAGAGGCCATGCAGCAATAGCCCTCTAAGAAGGGCACAGCAGTTAAAGCAAGCAAAGCTCAGAGAGGTAAGGCAGCTTGTTTAGTTCAGAGCAGCAGAGCAAGGATTCAAGCCCAAATCTTCAGGGTCCAGAGCTAGCGCTTCCTCCTCTATGCCATGTGCTAGATTGACACAAAACACCCAGCTGCTAGTTGTCTGCCGAATACTGCTAGTCGTCCACAAAAATCAAAGCCCAGCCCCCTTGTTTCATGGAAACAGAACAATGGCTGCTGAACTACATTAATTTCCCAGCCTCCCTTGCAGCTAGGAGTGGACCTATGTCTTCCTCCAGTGGAATATTAAGAGAAATGATGATGCAAGCAGAAGCCATTTATTTATGGCTTCAATTATGCAGATCACAATAAGGCTCTGGGGGATAATGGAACAATGACTTGGAAAGAACCTGAATCACAGAATGACCACATGGATCACCAGCCTGGAGGGCCTACCCTGGACTGTTATGTGAGAGAAAAAGAATATAAACGTTATTCTTTAGTTCATATTATTGTTTGGTCTCCTGATTACCCTATTGTTCAGTCCAGTCTTACCCTAAATGATCTATCTATTTCTAAATACAAGTCACCTTTTTTGTTAAAAAATAATTGAACCCCATAAACAATACCTGCAGACAATGGGTAGATCCTAGTGTCTCCCTACTCCAATCCTTGGCTGAATTTGTCTAATTTGTGGACTAGATTCAATGCCTGGTGCTCTCCCAGGAGTACATTTAAAACCCAGTTTGGGGGACTTCCCTGGTCGTCCAGTGGTTAAGAATCCACCTTCCAATGCAGGGGACGCAGGTTCGATCCCGGGGAACTAAGATCCCACATGCCCTGAGGCAACTAAGTCTGCACGCTCTAGAGCCCCCGAGCCACAACTAGAGAGAGGCCCGCGTGCTGCAATGAAGAGCCCATGCACCACAACAAAGATCCCGTGTGCCACAACTAAGACCTAACGCAGCCAAATAAATAAATAAATATTTTTAAAAAACAAAAACAAAAAAAAACTCAGTTTGGGTTGGAAAACAAAATCAACAAGACCTCCATGCCTGAGGTATGAGAATTTTTTAACATACTATTACTTATTTATAAAAAATATTTGAGTTAATTATGTATTCCTTGTTCTTAATAAATGCTAAACAATTGATAAAGCAAAATTTTAAATTATGCAACCTAATATTAATTCCACTGGAAAAGAAATAGATTTTTAAATTAAGCTTATTCCAGAAGGGCCGGACTCTGGGGGTCATGAGATTTGGCTTTCATATGTTAAAGAATCATTTTACTAAAGATGTTGGTACATTAGTCAAGGAGCAAGGTGAAAACCCTAGTTGATCAATGAGAATTTATTTATATCAGCCATTGACCTCCCTCCCAAAGGGTCCAAATTTGAATACCATCCTAAGAGCCCCAGAGATGGGTGTGACTCAGTCTCTTTGGGGGAAGCGCATCTGAATATTGAAAGGAACCCAATGTCTCCCTGACCTTCCCTGTGGTTCACAGACTGACAAAGCTTTCCAAAGTCCACCAGAAAAACATCCCACCAGGAGAACTTGCTCTGTGGACATCAGGTGCATTTGGCTGGAGGTGATAGCACTACTTATATACTCCACCAGCCTTGCCAGCGCTGCAGAAAATAAGGCACGAGCTTGCTCCCCAGAGCTGTGGGTGTAGATGTTTCTGGCTTAAACCTAAGCAGGAGAGGTGGAGAAGGACAGTAAGGAAAATGGGCCACATGCTTAGCAGGAAATGCACTGTTTGGGGACTCAGGTGGATATGGATTTGAATCCTGACTCTGCCACGTGTTCATCAACTCATTAACTTCTCTGAATCTCAGTGCTTTATAAAATGAGAATTGCACCCACCCCAGAGAGTGTTATGAGGAGTAAGGAAGCATCTATAACATAGATAGAATGTGCTGACACCGTCAGCGTTCAGTAAACAATAGCAAAACAAAACCCAAACTGATCCTGCCTTGAGATAAAGAAGTCAGCAAGCCTTGCCCTCCTGGCCACGTCACCATGAGGGAACGCAGCATGCCAGCTGGCCCCAAGGTTTCTGAATTGTCAAGGACAGGCTTCTGTGGATGCTGTTGAGGGGTGGGTGGATGTGCTTGCCAACCACATCCCAGCTGTTCTCCTGCAGCTGTGGCTGCCCAAATCTTTCAGCTCTCCTCCTGGCTAAGTCAGCCAGCAAAGCCTCACAGAACAGCGTGCTTTCCCACCACCTTATTCTATTGTCCAAGTGCATGAAACAGCAATGAAGAAATGTGTTGTTTGCTTTCTATTCCTGAGGCTGACAGTTTGCTTATCTAACCAAAAAAAAAAAACAAAACCTTTATTTTGCCTTATTTTGGTCCTTACCACTAGACAGCAAATGACCGGCCTATGGGAAAGAAAGCTGCAGAGAAACAATGAATGAATTAGGTCTTCTTTTCTTATCATGAGCAAAGGCACTGGGTTTTAGCTTAAACACATGTACATACTATCAAATATGGAATATTGGGTGATTTTCTCAGTATGGTTTTAGGGCTCCCTCCCATGTGGGGACAACGTTGATTGGTCCAATAGACATCCACCCCTTCCAAGATTGTCCTCATACCTTACCAGTCTCTATAATGAGCACTTACTCCTTCTGACACTTTGATACTCCTGTCTCCCACTTCTGCAAAGCATGTGGGTCTTTTACCAGCCTCATACCTCTCAGTACACTCTTAGGACCCTGGATCATGCTCCTGACAAAAATGTGCCAAGATTAATAGAAACTTCTGGCTGGTCTTCCACCTCTTGTTTCTCCAAACCATCTTCCATTGACCTACCTAAAGTGCAGCTTCACTTACATTATTCCTCTGCTCAGTAACCTTCAATGGCTCCCTATTAGTCATTCTGCAACCAAGCTTTCCCACGTTATCACCCTAACCTGCTGTCTCCATGACATCTCTTTTCCAGCATATGACTTCCAACTAGATTTAACCACTCTTGAATGAACTTGCCCACCTTTTGCTATCTCCAGGCCTTTTTTCATGGCATGCCCCTGCTTGGAATTCTCTCCCTCCTTCCCTATCATCTCTACACTAAAATCAAGTCCATCCATCAGAGACCATCTCAAGCAACACTTCTCTAAAGACTTTCCCAATCCTTCCAACTAGTAACGAACCTGCCTTCTAAATCCCGTGACATTGCACACTTTCCTTCTGTCTCTTCTCCCTCTCTACCTTGCAGTGTCAACTCCAAAGAGTCTGTAGGGGCTTCTGAGCAGCAGTCTCATTGGAAGGGAAGGCCAGAGACTGGCCTTAAAGCTGCATTTGCTCCAACAAACAAAAATCCAGGACCAGATGGCTTCACAGGTGAATTCTATGAAACATTTAGAGAAGAGCTAACACCAATCCTTCTCAAACTCTTCCAAAAAATTGCAGAGGAAGGAACACTCCCAAACTCATTCTATGAGGCCACCATCACCCTGATACCAAAACCAGACAAACATACTACAAAAAAAGAAAATTACAGACCAATATCACTGATGAATATAGATGCAAAGATCTTCAACAAAATACTAGCAAACAGAATATAACAGCACATTAAAAGGATCATACACCATGATCAAGTGGGTTTATCCCAGGGATGCAAGGATTCTTCAATATATGCAAATCAATCAATGTGATAAACCATGTTAACAGTTGAAGGAGAAAACCCATATGTTCATCTCAATAGATGCAGAAAAAGCTTTTGACAAAATTCAACACCCATTTATGATAAAAAGCCTCCAGAAAGTAGGCATAGAGGGAACTTACCTCAACATAATAAAGGCCATATATGACAAACGCACAGCAACCATCATTCTCAATGGTGAAAAACTGAAAGCATTTCCTCTAAGATCAGGAGCAAGACAAGGATGTCCACTCTCACCACTATTATTCAACATAGTTTTGGAAGTCCTAGCCACGGCAATAAGAGAAGAAAAAGAAATAAAAGGAATACAAATTGGAAAAGAACAAGTAAAACTGTCACTCTTTGCAGATGACACGATACTATACATAGAGAATCCTAAAGATACAACCAGAAAATTACTAGAGCTAATCAATGAATTTGGTAAAGTTGCAGGATACAAAATTAATGCACAGAAATCTCTTGCATTCCTATACACTAATGATGAAAAATCTGAAAGAGAAATTAAGGAAACACTCCCATTTACCATTGCAACATAAAGAATAAAATACCTAGGAACAAACCTACCTAGGGAGACAAAAGACCTGTATGCAGAAAGCTATAAGACACTGATGAAAGAAATTAAGGATGATACCGACAGATGGAGAGATATACCATGTTCTTGGATTGGAAGAATCAATACTGTGAAAATGACTATACTACCCAAAGCAATCTACAGATTCCATGCAATCCCTATCAAATTACCAATGGCATTTTTTAAGGAACTAGAACAAAAAGTCTTAAAATCTGTATGGAGACAAAAAAGACCCCGAATAGCCAAAGCAGTCTTGAGGGAAAAAAACATTGCTGGAGGAATCAGACTCCCTGACTTCAGACTATACTACAAAGCTACAGTAATCAAGACAATATGGTACTGGCACAAAATCAGAAACATAGATCAATGGAACAAGATAGAAAGCCCAGAGATAAACCCATGCACCTATGGTCAACTAATCTATGACAAGGCAGGCAAGGATATACAATGGAGAAAAGACAGTCTCTTCAATAAATGGTCCTGGGAAAACTGGACAGCTACATGTAAAAGAATGCAATTAGAACACTCCCTAACACCATACACAAAAATAAACTCAAAATGGATTACAGACCTAAATGTAAGACCGGACACTGTAAAACTCTTAGAGAAAAACATAGGAAGAACACTCTTTGACATAAATCACAGCAAGATCTTTTTTGATCCACCTCCTAGAATAATGGAAATAAAAACAAAAATAAACAAATGGGACCTAATGAAACTTAAAAGCTTTTGCACAGCAAAGGAAACCATAAACAAGACAAAAAGACAACCCTCAGAATGGGAGAAAATATTTGCAAACGAATCAACAGACAAAGGATTAATCTCCAAAATATACAAACAGCTCATACAGCTCAATATTAAAAAAACAAACAACCCAATCCAAAAATGGGCAGAAGACCTAAATAGACATTTCTCCAAAGAAGACACACAGATGGCCAAGAAGCACATGAAAAGCTGCTCCACATCACTGATTATCAGAGAAATGCAAATCAAAACTACAGTGAGGTATCACCTCATACCAGTTAGAATGGGCATCATCAGAAAACCTACAAACAACAAATGCTGGAGAGGGTGTGGAGAAAAGGGAACCCTCTTGCACTGTTGCTGGGAATGTAAATTGATACAGCCACTATGGAGAACAGTATGGAAGTTCCTTAAAAAACTAAAAATAGAATTACCATTTGACCCAGCAATCCCACTATTGGGCATATACCCAGAGAAAACCCTAATTCAAAAAGACACATGCACCCCCAATGTTCACTGCAGCAGTATTTACAATAACCCAGACACGGAAGCAACCTAAATGCCCATCGAGAGACAAATGGATAAAGAAGATGTGGTACATATACACAATGGAATATTACTCAGCCATAAAAAGGAACGAAATTGGGTCATTTTTTGAGACGTGGATGGATCTAGAGACTGTCATACAGAGTGAAGTAAGTCAGAAAGAGAAAAACAAATATTGTACATTAGCGCATGTATGTGGAACCTAGACAAATGGTACACATGAACTGGTTTGCAGGGCAGAAATTGAGACACAGATGTAGAGAACAAATGTACGGACACCAAGGGGGGAGAGCCACGGGGGTGGGGGGATGGTGGTGTGATGAATTGAGTGATTGGGATTGACATGTATACACTGATGTATATAAAATTGATGACTAATAAGAACCTGCTGTATAAAAAAATAAATAAAATTAAATTTAAAAAAAAGTCAGGACAAAAAAAAAGCTGCACTTGCACAAGCACCATGTTTCACTATAATTACAATATATGAGGAGAGGGGCTGATGAGATGAAAAATGGAGCTGCTCAGGCACCCTCCAAACCCCAACTACTGAGACCTCTTTGCTCTTCTTTTCTTTCTTCCACTGGACTGCAATTGTCTTACAGACAGAGGCTGTGTTCCTCAAGCAAATGCCTACTGCAGGGTCAAGCACAGTGCCAGCCGTAGAATAGCTGCTTGACACAAAACACACTGGATTTATTAGAGCAGGTGATGCCTCTGGGATGCGTCCAGTTAGCACAACGTCTTCTCGTCTGTGCAAAACAAGTAAGCCCTCAGCACCTATTGCCTCACTGCGTCTGACTGAAGCCAAGGATGTGACAGTCGGCCCCTCTCTCTTTAAAAGGCTCCTACGACAGCTCCTGACCTGCTTCTCCTTTAAGCTGCACTTTTACTTTTGAACCTGAATTTACCCAGAAAAACATAATGGGGTGACACCCAATCCAAAGGGACAGCTCCTGGTGCCAGCCCTCAGTGGAGAGTCAGGCCAATCACTTCACTTTGTTTTGCCAGCTGGGAAGAAATCCTTAATTTCACCAGGAATCCACTCTCCGAGGGTGCCCTCTCGGCAGCAGGTGCCATCTCTCACTGGAAACAGACAGCACATTGCTCCACCCGCCAGTAGCACAGGCACTCCCTGCACTGGGGTGGCACCTCCTCCCACCAGCTGGAGCCCCATCAGCCTCACTGACATAGCACCCTTCCTGGAAGACTAAAGCTCTCCGCAGAAACCAAAGGTTTCCGCAAGGGGGTTGGAGGGGCATCCGGGACTGTACCTACCCCTTCCAAACAAGAGAAAAGAGTGGCTGAGAAACGGACACCCTAGCACTCCTGTTTTCCTCTTTAAATGTGAAGCCAGATCTTAACCTCTCCCTTGGCAACTCTGCATGGGACAAGAGAGAGACTAAGAGATATTAGTCTTATGCTGCATTAGACATTCATTCCACCCCGCACCCCTTATTTCATAATGGCCTTAATCTTTTTTTTTTAACTCTTGAACCCAGGTTAGCCCACTTCCTGTGCAACTTTTTAAGGAATTCAAACCCTTTGCAGTAAAGAAAGGCAAGCATTCCCTGGAGCTTGATATTAGGAATGTTTCTAGATTGCTGGTTCAGAGCATGTACATTTGTTAATTTGCAACCTAAACACACCCCACGGCCTCATTTAACTCTGAGTGCTCCTGTGTGCATTGCAACTGCCTATGCCTGGTTCCAACTTAATCAAGCACTTAATGAGTAACATTAATATTCGTTGTCTTCTCCATGGGAGCTGATGCTCATCAAGGTAAATAGCTGCTGGCTGTCTCCACAGCCTATGGTTAAGCTAAGAATCGTCTGTCCTCATCTAGACAGTGGACTGTTTGTCCCCCCAAGATGGAAAAACCCTGCTGGGTACTTTCCAAAGGTTTCATTTTAAAATGTTTCCACTTACAGATCTTTTCAAAATGCCAAGGGATTTGGAAGAGCAGTAAGAAATCTACTATCTGGGTGATAGTCATTCAGAGATTCTTGTAGGGTGCCTATTACATGCCAGGCACTAAAATAAGTGCTAGGGATGTAATGATGGCCCCAGGCGGTCCTGGTTACTGCCCTCAAGGCACATAGAGTCTGATGGGAGAGGCCCAACTAGGTAAGGGTCATGCTAACCAGTGCATAACTGCAAAGTGAGATCAGTGTTAGGAAGGAAAGCATGCAGTGCTGGGAGAGCCATCCCTAAGGAGGCGAGGTTAGAGCTGAGTTGAAAGATGGATAAAGGAAGAAATCTGTTGTTCACCAACTATTAGGGCTGGATTTCTCTCTCTCTCTCTCTCTCTCTCTCTCTCTCCCTCTCTCTCTCTCTCCACCCCCAACATCCAGTACAACTCCTCTATTTATAAGTGAGGAAACTGAGGCCCAACAGAGCTAAAACTGTTGCCCAAGGTCAGAGCTAATTATAGAAACCAACGATCCCAATACCCAATCTCTTTCTGCTAAATCACCTGGATTTTATTTATATCCCAGCTATAGATTACCTCGATGCCAATAAAACACAAACTATTGAGTTAAAACCACACCTCTCAAGACCACAAGCATGAATAATGATCGTGTTTTAATGTAGATGATACCTTTTTATTTTGCAAATCCAAAGAGTTCTCATCGTATCAAAATCCAAGACAGCTTGTTTTCTGTAAGAACGCAAAGGCCATAACCCTGTTTGAAACGCACTAGCAAATTTCTCTAACCGTGCAATGCTAATTTAGGCGTGAGCTGTGTGTTCAGGCTGACTTCATGCCCCGGCTAGAGTTTCAGATTTGCACAGGGCGACTGGGTGGCTCTTTGCTGTTTCACTGCAAGGATCTTTCGCTGGACTCCGGAAGCCTCTGGGGAATTTACCGCGGCCGAAGTGGCCGTGTTCTCGCCAGTGTGTGCATGCGTTGCATGGTGAAACATTCTTTTGAAAAGCCCGTGAAAATCCACTCGCAATCCGTGCGTGTGCATGTAAAATCTTAGAGCAAGGACCGGAAAGACCCGCAGCGGAGCACACCCTGACCCGAGGTTACTTCTGGGGAGTCGCAGTCATGGGGAGGGGATGTGATATGGTCTTCTTTTTACTCTAGATATGCCTGAGCTTTGTAAAATTGTACACAAGAACGTATTCGCGTATTACACATTTAATACATTTGTGTTAAATTTTTTTTTTTTTTTTTTTGCGGTACGCGGGCCTCTCACTGTTGTGGCCTCTCCCGTTGCGGAGCACAGGCTCCGGACGCGCAAGCTCAGCGGCCATGGCTCACGGTCCTAGCCGCTCCGTGGCAACGTGGGATTTTCCCGGACCGGGGCACGAACCCGTGTCCCCTGCATCGGCAGACGGACTCTCAACCACTGCGCCACCAGGGAAGCCCCATTTGTGTTAATTTTTTTAAAGAAGATTCTTAAACCAACAAACATCTCAGTACAACAAAGGTGCATCGCTGCAGAGAGCAGCAGCGTTGCTCGTGGATGTGACTGTCTATTCCAGAAACCTCAGACTAACACCCCGCGCCCGCCCACCCTTGGACCATCATGGAACTGATGATGGAAACGTACTATCCAGGACATCCCAGCGGGAGATTAGGAAAGTTGGAGGCGCCTCGCGGGTCGCCGCACTTGCCGCCCGCGCCCCCCTAGCCCTGCGTTTAGGGAAGTCTTGACTTCGCAGCGTCCGTACCCCACCGCCGCACTGGTGCTGATGCGTGAAGGTGCGGCCGCGGCGGGCGGGGCAATCCGAGCCCGCACCCCCACCTCCTATCCCGCCCCCTCCCCGCCGGCCCCGCCCGCCTCGCCCCCAGCCTGCGCCCCAGGCGGCCGGCCCGCCCCTTCCCCTCCGCGCGCAAACGAACCTCTCGACGCCGCGCTCCGCGGCTGCCGGCTGGGGCCGGGCGAGGGAGGGGGCTAGCCCGAGCAGCCCGACTCTGCAGTAGTCTCCCGAGCGCGGGCTGCGCCGCCCGAGCCGCTAGGCTGGGAAAGCACTAGCCGTTCGCTCACGGGCCGGCTCCTCCAGGCGCTTGCAGGCATGCAGCCCGGGAGCAGGCGGCGCGCCCCGGGCCGCTGCTGAGCCGGCCCGGGCGGCGGGGACCATCGCCTGCCGAACCCCTCCCACCTTGCCCCGGGGCCGACGAGTGGCGCCCCGGCACCCCGTCTTCGCCCGCGGCCCCGCCAGCGCCACCCCCCGCGGGCTGCAGGGGCTCATGCAGCCGCCAAGGTAAGCGCGGGCCGGGAGCGAGACGGACCCGGCTCTTGACATCCCGGAGGCGCCGCCGCCACTTGCTCGGGGCACGACACCGCTGTGGTCCTCCCCAACCCTGCGTCTCATCTTGTTCCCATCTTGCCCAGATTTGGAGCTTTGCTGCGTGCGCCTCGATCCCTTTAGCTCTTGGCAGCAGTAAAGTTTTTGTGGTTTGGTATTTGCTCTTTTTTCCTAAAGTGCTCTCCCCGGGCAGCCGGCAGCGCGCGTGGTTGGGCAGACCCAGCGAACGTCTGTACCACTGTGCGCGTGCTGGGAGCTCCCTTTCTCCCGCGCGGCCGTTGCAATCGGCCCACGGAGCCTGGGACTGAGCGGGCCACCCGGCTGTCCAGCCGTGAACCTCATTGGCACGACTCGCCCGGCCCCCTCCTCCTGCTCTGCGCCCGGCTGCCTAGCCAGCTGCAGAGCTGCGGCTGGAGCGCCTGCCCCGGGGGGCGTCGACGCGGCGCACTGTCTGAGCTCGGGTCCGAGCGGTCCTTCGCCTGGGAGGGCAGGTGCGCAGGAAGGTGTGGGACTTGGGATGAGTGTTTAAGGGATAGGATCCCCGAGTGGCCCTGACGTTCCTAAGTGGACAGGTGGGCCCGGCGGGCCGGGCACAGCGACGGCTGCGCGCGTGGCCCGAGCCGTGGCTCATCCCAGGGAACGAGTGGGACAGCGGAACAGGTGTAATTTAGGGGGAGGGCCGATGTGGGGGACGCTCGGATGCAATTCTTGATTGCATCCTCTTAATGTAATTGCATAAGATTTGCTCGGAGGTAGAATCCTTTCCCCCAAATCGAGTTTTTTAATGGGAGCCTGCGAGCTGCTATTATGTGGTGTGGTTTCGGAAGGCGTTGGATTGTATTTATTTTATAAATCGGATGTCTTGCGATCGGATTAGGGGAAATCGCGCCATCTAGCGGAAATGGTACGCTGCGCGTTTCTTTTAGGCCGAGAAGTTGGGTGTTCTCAAAGTAGGAGATTCCGGCGCGAGGCATGGAGGCAGGAACCAGCAGGCGGGTCCTGGGATGAGTATTTCTAGATGTATTTACAGTCCGGCTGAGCGGGAGCTCAGCGACGCCCCCAGCTCCGCACGCCGAGCTCAACGGCCAGAATTGCAGCTCGTACTGAGTGGCAGGTTGTCACCTCGAGGAGATCGTCACCTTCTTCTGGCTTGAGGGTCCTCTAGCAAGAGCATAACGTAAAATGTTGCCTGCCGGTGAGTCTGTGCCTGTTCTCTGGGCATCTATCCCAGAAATTGGAAAAACCTATGCACGGACCGTGGTCTTCTCCCGTGTATCACAGATGAGTGATTTTTCAGGAGAATCTTGAGCCATAACCCCTAGAAAAGAGATTGGCTGTGCTCTAAAGGGCAGCTGAAGGAGAGCATTGAGAAAGAGTCTGGTGCAGATCTGTACAAGAAAGGTATAATATACCAAAATGGCATTTTTTTTGTACACAAAGAAGAGGCTTCGTGCTGTTCCACTACCACAGCGAGTGACAAGCAGGCCTCCTTTATGAGAGAGACATGATCTCCAGTTAGCAACTGGGGCAGACTTTGCTGGACAGCAAGCGGAGCGGACAAAGACTGTGGGTGGGGCTCCCTGTCCTTGGTGCCTGGTTTTTGCTGCCACCTTCCAGGCCAGATGATATTAGCTCTGAGCTTGACTCTCCCTGTTCTGAAGTGTAGTCTGCTTCCTTGTAGAGCAGTGTGGTGTTCTCCTTGTGGGGAGGACCCTTGCCCCCTTAAGATCCTCTGAGCTGTGGTGGTGGTGAGGGAGGTCCCAGCCTCCTTTTTTCAATAGCCCTGCTCCCATCATTTCCCTCCCAGGTGACAGGTGCTTATGCTCTGAATAGACATATGGAGTGGTGCGTGGCTTATCTGCTTACTCCCCACACTATCTCAAACTGCCTGGCCATTTGCAGGTGTTTATTTAATAACTAGATTTATGACAAAGAGGGTCTTGCAGTAACCTGGCATCTTATTCAAAGAGGGCTTCTCTGACCTTTGCTAAGAAACCTCTGTCTGCTTTCTTTCCTTACAAGCCTCTCCAAGGCGTGACTCGCTCCCTCCCCGCAGTGGGTGTAATAATACAGAATGGAGGATGAAAAGCTCCTGGTTAATATGACCCTTGACTTGGCTCTTCAACCGCCCTGTGGGAGCCCAATACAGGAATTCTTAGTTGAGGAGACGCAAAATAAAATGAATAGGTACTGAGCATTCCTAACATTGGGACAAGGAGTTTTTCAAGTCACTCTCACAGTGATGCTCGCTGCTTCTAGGAAGCAGGCAGGAAGAGGTGCTGGCACTTCCACTTCTCAGAAGAGGAAACTGATGCCCAGAGAGGTGAAGAGGAATAGCCAAGGTTCTGTGAGTTTAAAGTGCTTTTTTCCCTACAGCCTTGCTACCAAATGAATTAAACTCAAACACTTGGTTTTACCAAGTATGGTCCCCAAATAGGGCATGCCATAGGAGATAGGTTCACCCATCTCTCCAGAAGCCTGCAATCCAGAAAAAGAGACAGGATATACCCAAATGAAACTGATCATAAACAAAGTTCAGGCTTATTGGAATCTGTTATTTCTGTGAAACAAGGAGGCACTCCTACTTAAAGATCACTGTTCTAGAACTTGACTTATAACATCCCAAGTGTAAGTTCAAACCACGTTTACGTGTCTGCAGTGTTCCTGTGGCTCTCTGGAGAATGGCTTTGCTTTTCAAACAACATTCATTGTTTATTCATTCAGCAAACATAACATAGACTTAACTTGAAGGAGACCCAGGCTTTCTCACCTGTGGTATCCAGCCCCATTCAGATGACAGGCTTCTCTTTTTCTTATTTTGACTGAATGACACCACAATTTCAGCTTCCCTTCCCTTAGCAACAGAGCTCTGAAGACCAATGAACAGGGCAATGGAAAAAATGAAGAACTGTCTTGCCCAAGTGTGCAGACAA
This sequence comes from Hyperoodon ampullatus, assembly GCF_949752795.1. Lineage (NCBI taxonomy): Eukaryota > Metazoa > Chordata > Mammalia > Artiodactyla > Ziphiidae > Hyperoodon > Hyperoodon ampullatus. The sequence goes on from NC_136916.1 coordinate 80,504,913, forward strand.
GGTCAGGCAGAAATCAGTTTCCTTGGTGACAAATGAACATCTTTTAAAACGATGCCAGTTTCTTAGCCAGGTCTGACCTATGAGCAGAAAATGCTGTATCACACTAGAGCCTCTGGGTCAGGAGTCAAGAATACCCACTGAGGTGTGAAACTTCATAATCTGTGGGCAACAGGAAGAAGAAATTTTGAGATTTGGGCAGAAATCGGAAAAAATGCTAAATGCAAGTATCTCTTATAGCCCCGTTTGAAAGATTTAAAGTCACTGCTACTTGACAAACATAAATGCGCATTGTGTACCTTATAAAATTATTATGTCCAGATTACTACTGTAAAAAATTGAAGTGTAGCAGGCACTGTTTTTGTGGAAAATAATGACAAAATTGCCGGTTGAGTTTACTTCTCATTTTTCAACTGTTTGTTTAAAGCAACATTCCAAGATGGAGGACTTTCAGGAATCAGGACCCTGGATTTGCCAGAGTCTGAAAATCTGGCAGAAACTTGAAAACAAAAGATTCTGTCAACAATCTGGTAAAACAAGACCAATTCTTACAGATTCTGTGTCCTCCACAGGACATAACAGAGATGAGTGGATATGAGTACCAGTGCCCTAAAGCTTGTTGCTTGATATCTCACTAGGGTATCATTTAGTAGTTACCATCCGATGTGGTTTCCACTTCTGTTTTATTTCTTTGTCTTTGGAGATGCTCAGAGCTCAAGGTCTCTGCAGCAGCTTGCCCTGGCTGACAACAACAATCTGTCCTGGTTCCTGATGATACCCACTCTACATCTGCCCTTGTGAACAGAGATATTCTCCCTCAGTCCTTAGCAAGAGGCTCGGTACCATTACTTATTCTTTTTCTTATTGAAGTGTAGTTGATATACCACATTATATAAGTTACAGGTGTACAATATAGTGATTCACAATTTTTAAAGGTTTTACTCCATGTATAGTTACTGTAAAATATTGGCTATATTCCCCATGTTGTACAATATATTCTTGTAGCTTATTTTATACATAATAGTTGACATGTCTTAATCCCCTACGCCTGCATTGCCCCTCCCCACTTCCCTCTCCCCTCTGGTAACCACTAGTTTGTTCTCTATGTCTGGGAGTCTACTTCTCTTTTGTTATATTCACTAGTTTGTTGTGTTTTTTAGATTCCACATATAAGTGATTACATACAGTATTTGTTATTTGCTGTCTGACTTATTTCACTTAGCACAATGCCCTCCAAGTCCATCCATGTTGCTGCAAATGGCAAAATTCCATTCTTTTTTTATGACTGAGTAGTATTCCAGCATGTATATATATCACATCTATGGTTGCTTCCATATCTTGGCAGTTGTAAATTGTAAATAATGCTGCTATGAACATGGGGATGCATGTATCTTTTAGAATCAGTGTTTTTGGTTTTTTTCAAGTATATGCCCAGGAGTGGAATTGCTGGGTCATATGGTAGTTGTATTTTTAGTTTTTTGAGAAATCTCCCATTACTTCTTCTTAGCACATTATTCTTCTTGAAGGTGGATGCAAACAATTTTTCATCCTCTTTAGGAGTTTTCTCCTTGATGACTTCTTTAAACGAGACCAGGTAGAAACATAGGAACACACAAAGACTGACCCATGATGGCTTCCTAAACATCCGTCATGGTATGAACCTTGTCGGTTACAACGTGGACATTCCACCTGAGAATTCAGTCTCCTGACAGACTTCTTAATACATTTCCCAATTGATCTGGACCACAGTGTGTATTTTCCTCCAGGTTCGCTATTTAAAATCCATGATATCAAGTTGTTCAAGGTGCTTTCACAGTTTTATCCTCTTCATCAAAGTCCAATCCACTTGTGAGACTACCACACCTTCCTGGTTACCCCTTGCAGGGATGCATTTACCTGGCTGTCAAAGAGGCTAGCTCAGGAAACATCTGCTGGGCCATCGCAGTGACTTGGAAATTTGCTGCCAGTGTGCATTTTCGGCCCCAGAATAGAATAGAATAAAATAGAATAGATGACTCTTACAAGAACAAGTCCCTTGGACTGCTGAGGGTACAGCTAAGCTACCCCATGGTATTGCTGCCTCTGCATCCATTTTGTTTGGCCAAGTGGCCTACGAGGACCTTAAATTGACACCAGCCCCCTCATGCAAGTGCATGCGCTAGGTAGCAGCCAGCCCTCGTGATCCACAGTCTCCCCTCCTCCCCAGGGCCTGCCCCTTGTGCACCCCTCAGCTAAGACCCCCATCAGGCTCACCGAAAGCTCACTCTTTTGGTTTGAATTGACTTATCTGGCCTTAGCTCAGGAACCCCAAAGCAGTCTGCCCACAGACCCTAATCAAGACATGTGCCCCAGGGCTTCCCTGGTGGCGCAGTGGTTGGGAGTCCGCCTGCCGATGCAGGGGATACGGGTTCATGCCCCAGTCCGGGAGGATCCCACATGCCGCGGAGCGGCTGGGCCCGTGAGCCATGGCCGCTGAGCCTGCGCATCTGGAGCCTGTGCTCCGCAACGGGAGAGGCCACAACAGTGAGAGGCCCGCGTACCGAAAAAAAAAAAAAAGGACATGTGCCCCAGGTCCTGTTTTCTGTTTGCACTGGGCCTTGACTTCCCCATGTGGCCCCTAGAAGTGCACCAGGTACTTCCTCCAGGACCTGTGAGTAATGAGCTTCCCTATTTCAGTTTCTCTCGTTGTCTGTAGTTGAACCCTGGCTCACCATCCAGCACCTTGTGCTCCACTTGACAAGTGTGAATGTGACAGATTCATAACAGAAGAGCACGTGGAAATGCATATTTCATTCACAGAATCATAAAAACTACCAGCTTTCTTCAAAACAATTGGTACCTTGAAAAGGATAAGAATTAATTGGAAAGAATAAGAATTAATGTTTGTTTGGAAGTTTTGGTATATAACTTTCATTTACATTTACATTTAATATCCTTTATGGAAAGAGGTAGAATATAAATAATAAATAGATTTTTAATACAATTGCGCTTTCTCAGGTGGGCTTCCATTTATGCAAGCAAAAAGAAATGTAGAGCTTATGGGTGTTCCCTGGTGGTCTTGTGGTTAGGATTCGGGGCTTTCACTGCCATGGTCTGGGTTCAGTCCCTGGTCGGGGAACTGAGATCCCGCAAGCTGTGTGGTATGGCCAAAATAAAAAGTAGAGAGAGAGAGAGAGAGCTTTGAGTGCGGGCTCACCTGTAGACGTGACGAGGTTCATGAGGGCTCCCCCTCACAGGTCCAGACCCGCTAATAACCCCTCACTCCTAAGGTTGGTAGGTCATTCTGCCCCAGAACAAGGGATTCGTGGGAGTTTAATTTGTGTTGTTTTACATCAGTCAGTGTAGCTAAAATAGTTTGAAATTCAAATTTCAGAATATTGATTTCAAAGTGCTTCCCTTACTATTCTGAGGCATACTTGGTTTTGTATCCTTGGGTATCTCAAGATCATATGGTAAGGAAAAGCCAGATGCCACCCTCTTCAGTGCTGTGAGGGTTTTATATTACTTTTATTTTTCTCTGCTAAGAGCATTTTGAGAAAGGAGACCCCTAAACTCCAAGCATCTGATTTCTTCATGAGCAAATGGATGCTATTGGCAGAGTCTACTGACTTCAGGGGTTCATTGCTAGGGAGCATACTGCTCCCTACATACACACACCTGGGCCAAGAGTCAATGAGGGCAAAGCAAACCCAAGCCAAAACGGCACCTAAACCAAGATGGCACCCAAGTCCTCCCTTTCTGGGTCAATGACCAATCTCTAGGGGTGGAAGCCATCTGGCTTTGAATTTAATTAAGACATGCTCTGAATAGCTTGAGGTCTGAACGGACTGTGATGAATTGATACTGTAGATAGATTTACCTAAACATCTTGTTGTGTAATATTTACCTGTCACTCAGAGGCTATTAAGTCAGGTAAACACTTTATGAAACCTTGACCTAAAGATACCATTTAACATCCAAAAGAAAGAAGAAGAATTCTATAAGTATTTCAACTTCATAAGTTTTTAGGGGGGTAGGGGAGATGGTTCAGGAAAATTTTTCTTTCCTTAAAGCATTTTAATATTTTTGTTTGTTTATGGAAAACAGTGTATCTCTAAACATGCTCACATCTCTAATGAATGACCCATCATTATACATATGGAGCATAACAGGAAAAAGTAAACCCCAGTGAAGATGAGAAGTAGCTGTGATTTGGTGGGCAATACATTGGACTTGGCATCACAAGGCCTGGTTTTGAGCCTCTCCCTGCCATTTATATTCTTGGTGACCCTGGACAAGTCACATAATCTCCCTGAGTCTCAGTCTCCTCATTTTGAAATGGAGACAGCTGTGCCCATCCCATAGTTGAGACCACCCTACAGTTACGTGGGAGACTTTGTCTTACAGTGGTTGATCAACAAAACTTGAGTATTACTGATCATGCATTTAGAACCCACCCAGAATTCAAGGTTATCTAAAAGTTCTTGGGCACTAATTTGAAAAGATACGTGCACCCCAGTATTCATAGCAGTGCTACTTAAAATTGGCAAGATGTGGAAGCAACCTAAGTGTCCATCAACAGATGAATGTATAGAGAAGACATGTCATATAGATAGATAGATAGATAGAGATAGAGATATATAGATATATATACACACACACACTCACATATACATACACACAATGGAATATTAGTCAGCCATAAACAAAGAATGGAATTTTGTCATTTACAGCAACATGGATGGACTTGGAGGGCATTGTGCTAAGTGAAATACGTCAGACAGAGAAAGACAAATACTGTATGATATCACTTATATGTGGAATTTAAAAAAATTCAACTAACTAGTGAATATAACAAAATAAAAAGAAGCAGACTCACAGGTATAGAGAACAAACCTGTGGTTACCAGTGGGGAGGGGCTGGCAATACAGAGCTGGTGGAGTGGGAGATAAAAACTATCGGGTGTAAGATAGGCTACAAGGATGTATTGTACAACATGGGGAATATAGCCAATATTTTGTAGTAATTGTAAATGCAGTGTAACCTTTAAAAATTGTATTAATAATTTTTAAATTTTTTTAATTTAAAAAATAAAATAAAAGTCCTTGGGGGAACTCTACAGATTTCCCCCCAGTCCCCACACATACAAAGGCTCTAGCAGAATCAGGTACATAGTAGATACTTTGTTACAATCAAAACAATGGTTCTTATCCATGATATAAAACTAACATTGGCAACTACTTATCAACACTTACTCTATGCCAGGCATCTGCTCTAAGTTTTCTATTATTGAGTTAACTCATTTAATCCTCACAATAATCCTCTGAGGGAGCCAGAGTATATCCCCATTTTTCAGATGAGATAACTGAGGTTTAGACAGTCTGTTCAGACTGCATGTTCTTGGCCAGCATGCCATATTGCCTCTGTAATGTAAAAGTGAAGACATTTCCTCAGCCTCCAACAAATTGAAAAAAAGAATACCATGGTGGTAGAGGATAATGTCACATAAGCAGCACATTTGTTCTTTCTCGATTGGCACCCTTCCCCACCGCCCATCAGCTGGGGATCTTCTTTATTTCAGCTTTGCATTAGCCTTTCTAAACAATTTCGAATTTGATGAATAACTTGGTCCTCTTTTCCTATTGCTAAATGTCTGTGGTATTTGTGCTCGGCACCGACTTGTTCATTAATCCAAATACTGCGGCCTTCTGCTGGTTGGGAGAGAGACGCAGACTCGCTGATCAATTCAAATAGTTGCCATTTGGTGGATAAATGGGTCCAAGCTGGTTCTTCTCCCAAGAACTTACTGGAATGGGGAGAAGTAGACACTGGGTGGTCTGTCCTCCCTTACAGGAACCTGGTGCATCTCAGTATGGGTACCCGGAAGTTGCTTTAAAACAAGAGGTTAGGGGCTTCCCTGGTGGCACAGTGGTTGAGAGTCCTCCTGCCGATGCAGGGGACATGGGTTCGTGCCCCGGTCCGGGAGGATCCCACATGCCGTGGAGCGGCTGGGCCCGTGAGCCATGGCTGCTGAGCCTGCGCGTCCGGAGCCTGTGCTCCGCAACGGAGAGGCCACAACAGTGAGAGGCCCGCGTACCACAAAAAAAAAAAAGAGAGGTTACTAAATGTTTATAAGGTGTGGTTTCAGGTATACAGTAGTATTGCTGGGTATGACTGCTGAAGAATTTCATGCTGACCCTAAAACATAGAAGTGTCACTTTTCAAATAACATTTCCTACTTGCTCAGCAACATTTCGCTTGGGAGAACCCAGAAATGTTCCAGATGAGGCCCCAGGATGGGTCCTCAGAGTCAGGTATGGGCAAGGCCAGTTAGTTACAAAGCCAACACTAGTTCACTGAATTCCTAGAGATACCAGACCGTGAAGCTGGGAGACCGCCCCCACCCTTGTGGGGGCGGTGGGATGTGGTGGGCAGCCAGGCCACGATTCTGCAGATTGAGAAGCTGCGGGTCCAGAGGTAGGAAAGGACAGGGACCACACAGCTAGAGGTAGAACTGCTCCAAATCCCAGGTCTCTCTCTTTCCCCACATCCACTGCAGTGTCTAAAAACTCTCAGTCTCAACACGGACAATGAAGCAATTCACAAATACTATCACTTTCGTACTGGGCTTTGTAGGCAGAAGAATTTGCAACTGTAGACCAGCTAGTAGGTGTGCACTGGAGTCTCAGACAAGAGCTCAAGAGGAAAGTGAGGAAGACTTTCATACATGAAACTCCAGCTATGTACTAGCTTATAATCCCAGTTAGCAAAAAAGGGGAGAGGTATCAAAAGAATAAATGAGGCTGCCCCAGGAGCTTACTGAGAATCTCAGAGGTCAAGAAGGAGAGGTCAGAAGGAGGGGCTTAAATTATGGAAATGTGACCTCAGAAACTGTTAGCATGTCATCAGGAGGGCTCCAACCCAGCTTGGGCTGAGGCTGGGGGACCTCAAAGGGAGTCCTTCCTTCTGTTCTGAGTAAGAGGATGAGTACAGAGATGCACGAGGGTCAGTGGAGGCAGAGAGAAGACCAAACGTCTCCATGCCTGGGAAGGAGTTAGTGAGCTCATCAGAGGTGGTATGACAGCTGGGAGTCACCCAGACCTGCCCAAACCCTACTCTGCCACCAAGCCAGCTGGGTGACCTCAGGCAGGTTACTTGCCTTCTGCAGTGTAAGTTGGAGTAAATGAGGGTTGTCTGACTTCTGGATGACAGAAGAGAGAAGATGTGTTTTTGAATGGGAATTGAAGTCCAGGAAGAGAAGAAGATGTAGTTTTTAAAGGCATTTGGCATTCCTCATATGGACTATTTTATTTTATTTATTTATTTTTATTTATTATTTTTTAAGTGAAGTATAGTGGATGTATGATATTATATGTTACAGATGTACAATATAGGGATTCATAATTTTTACAAGTTATACTCCATTTATTGTTATTACAAAATATTGACTATATCCCCCATGTTGTACAGTATATCCTTGTAGCTTATTTTGTACTTAATAGTTTGCACTTCTTAATCCCCTACCCCTATATTTCCTCTCCCCCCTTCCCTCTCCTCACTGGTGACCTCTAGTTCTCTGTACCTTTGAGTCTGCTGCTTTTTTCACATGGACTGTTTTATATTTAAGTCTATCTCTACATACGTACATCCCCTTTGGCTGGGGAACTCAGTTCTTCTGGGAGTCCTCAGCTCCTGACATAATGGAGGGACTCATAGGGCTATTTCACTGAGAGTCAGAATAAAAAAGGAAATACCCACTGGGGAGGGAGCAGTTGAGGGCTTGCTAATACTTTTTGGTAAAATGATACCTAGCTACATAGATAAATAGGTTGATTGATTGATTGATTTTTTTTTTTTTTTTTTTTTTGCGGTACGCGGGCCTCTCACTGTTGTGGCCTCTCCCGTTGCAGAGCACAGGCTCCGGACGCGCAGGCCCAGTGGCCATGGCTCACGGGCCCAGCCGCTCCGCGGCATGTGGGATCTTCCCGGACCAGGGCACGAACCCGTGTCCCCTGCCTCGGCAGGCGGACTCGCAACCACTGCGCCACCAGGGAAGCCCGATTGATTGATTTTTATGTGTGCTTATGTGCATATGGAAATATGTAGAAAGATGCACATGAAACTGTTGATAGTTATGGCCTCCAGGGATAGTGACCTGATTTCATTTAACAGGAAATTGATTTTTGAACATGTGTGTATATTACTGTTTCAATTTCTTGAAATAAATGTGATGTTAGATCGAAGGAAACGGAAAGTCCAGAAAATTTGTTCTCCTAGCATTTTCTTTTAAAAAAGATCCCTTTTATATCTTTCCAGCACCATGAATATGCCCATGCCTACCAAGCAGGGGTGTGCTTCTGGAAGCTTCTGAGGTGGACACTCCATGCTGATGTCCCATGCCAACCTGGTCCTCCAAAGTGGACTCCTAAGCAGGGATATTGCTACCCCACGGAGCAGTCTGATGTGGTTTGTCCACAAGGTGGAATTTTGACAGATGTGTACCAGACAGTATGAGGCCAATGGTGACGCAGTTGTCACCAGATCTGGTACTAATGAAGTCTTGCTTTGCAGTCAGTGGTCCAGTTCGTTAAAGAAGCTACTGACAAAGACCCCCCATTTTAAAAGATTCTTCAGCCTGGTAAAGTCCCGAGTTAATTTGCGGCAACAGGGATGGGGAATAAACGTGGGGCTCCTGAGACAACACACAATCACCCCTCTCAGAGTCCTCAGAACTAGAATTATTTGTCTCCACAACTGCCTGCGCTCCTGGGCTTCCTGGGGTTGGGGGGTGAACTGTCTGCTGTTCATCCAAAAACCCCCAAAACCCACTCAGAGCCTAATACTCAGTGAATGCTTGTTGAATGAATGAAACATAAAAACAAATAAATTAAAAGAATCTGCCTTGCATGTGCGAGTGGGGTGGGGGGCGGGGTGGGGGGAGATCGGTGGGGGTGTGGATCTTAGTAACCTGATCACAGACATTAAAAGACATGTCCAAGAGCAAATAAAATCTGCTAATGTTTTAAATCCATTGAGAGAGTTCAAAGAGAAAGTGACCTATTTCTTCAGTTTCTGAAGAGAGCTGTTGGAATGTCAGGGAAATGTGTGTTTCAAAAACCCATTAAAATATTGGAATAAAATCTGTATGTTTCAATTACTAAGAATAGGCATCCCTCAGGGTGAGGGACAGAGCTCATAAGCCAAGGAAGTAGTGTGCACACACAGAGAAAGTAAACCTCCAGCAAACAAACAAACAAACAAAACCAAGATAAGCCAAAGTGGGAACACATTGGAAGGCTCTCTGCAATCAACAGTAAAGAGGTTCCTTGATGCCAGAGTAAGGACAGTGAGACCCAAAAATGCTTTGGAAGAAGAGAAGCAGGGAGATTCCTAAATTGTCATGGAAACAAATAGGTCAAGGACAGCCTGTGGCCCTCTACCCCAGGAACGTCTGGAGAGAAGGGAGCAATGGCAATTAAAAATGACAGTCATATCCTGGTGGCCAAAATATGCAACTTTCCTTCCACACCTGGCCTGCACCCAAGGGCATACATGCTGGGCCCCCTGCCCACAAAGGAAGCCCACCTATCCAGGAAGGGTCACTTTTAATAACCACTTTGTGGAATAGATACTAAAAAAGTAGTATCAGCAAGCATTTTGTAAAGTCCTAATTAACTGGCCAAAGCACAACACGCTTTCTGAAAAGAGAACATGAAACTGGACCAATCTATTAGCATTCCTTGAGGAGGTAGAAACAGGTCTGGAGAGACCCAGGGATGAATTATGTTTAAACGTTCAAAATTCCTTCTGACAAAGTTCCACCCCAAAGGTCATTTCCAATAGTAAATTCCTCCAGAACATAAGGGGAAATCTCCATGGATCGGAATTGTCCTTAGAGACAGGAAACAAAAAGAGGATAAACAGGTACTTTTCTAGATGAAGAATTATAAACAGTGGGGATCCCCAAGGATCACTGATGCTCCCAGACTTTGTTTAAATGTCCATAGATCATCTGGAGGAATGACTGGTTCCAGGCCTGCAGATGAAATGGTTCCAGGCTCTCCAGAGAGATGGCAAACAAATGGTGATTAACTGCAGGACCAGTTTATGAGTTTGCAAGAAGATGCATATTAAGCTTTTGCAGGGGCAAGCCTCAGTTAATACATTTAGGAAAACAATCCAAATTACAAAAATAACGGACTGTGTCCAGTCTGTTTATAGCCCCCAAGGGATCTTGGGGGTCTTTGCAAAATGTTTGTTTGTCCAAGACTGTGCAGGACCAAGCATTCAGAAATGGTATTGGAAACTAAGCCAAAAATAGTCTTCTCCCTGGGCTCTACCCAAACCTGGCAGTTTTATGACCTTCTCCTAGAGAAAAATATCTCAAAACCGTAGAAAGGTGAGTAATCACCCAGGCAGAAGGCTTTCCTGAGAAGCTGGGCTGCTTTGTTCTTTAAGGACGTCAGTGTGGAAAGATGAAGCCAGAAAGATGATATGATCAAAGTCTATAAAACCGTAAAGGTTATGCAGAGATTGAGCAGCTCTGGTTCATCAAATCTGAGATGGACAGGCCCAGTGTAGCCCTTGAAGTTTGAAAGAGGATTTTGAGGGACAAATTACAAAGAAGGATTGGGTCCCACTCTGAGTTGTAAAGTGAAGCAACGGAGTTCCTCAAAATGTGGTATAGGGCAAAATTTTTTCAAAGGTGGGGAGTGGAGGGGATGGGAGTAGGCTCAAGAAATTTTGCCAGTAAATGGATGATGGATTAAGAGCCATCAACAACACATCCCTGCACTTCTGAAGATGGCTAAAATACTTCTTGGGACCAGTGTTGGACCTTAGCTTCCTCCTGATTGGTCAAGAATCTGTGCATAGACGTGAGTGGAACCAAAATCAAACCAGTTTCAGCAAAACAAGGACTTTGTTGGCTCCCATAGCTGGAGCAGGTCCTCGTGTAGCTCTGAGGAGCTAAGAAGAAGCTTCAGAGAGAATCATGTGCTGAAGAGTGGCATGGGCGTGGTTAGCCCTGAAATCGCCATCAGTCCCTGAAAAGCTCACCAGACACAATGCAATTTTAGTATAAACAGTATGCCAACTCTGCAAACACAGCTTCAACCCACAACACTCATCAATACTCACCTTCCTGTCAGATTACTATCCCCAGACCCATCCTATGGAGGAATCAGAGATCAGAACTGGGAGCTCCCTCATGGCAACAGTCTCAGGACAGATTCTGATTGGTCAGCTTGGGTCATGTGCCAGTCACTGCTTTAATGAAATCAATTATTAGGTTCTCTGTCTTGCCTGGACTTTAAGTCCAAGAGGATAAACTGATTGACTCATCCTGGGTCTTATGTGCACCCACAGTTGATGGAAGGTGATGGAACTTAGAACCTACAAGTCCCTACACATTAGTCACCCAGGAGAGCTGACTAAAAATGGTGATACCCAAGGCTCTACCTCCCGAGATTCAGATTCAGCTGCTCCGAGTGGGGCCTGGGCATTTGTATTATTGTTAAATCCCCCATGATGATCTCCCAAAAGAATAAACCCCTCTCCTTTGTGAGGCTTTGGGTGGGGCTCCCAAGTGCTAAAAATGCATACCCTAGCAGAGCATGTGCTGGCCGTTCCCAGGCTTTCCCAGGCTCCTGCTTTCTCTTTCTGCAGCCTCACCTCTTTCTCCTATAGCAATCCTCAAGCTTTTCCAGCTCCTCAGGCAAGCCACACCTTGGTACATGGTTTCTTCAGTGTTCCTTCTACCTGGAAGCCCTGCCCTCCTCCTCCTCCCTTGCCCACCACCTTCCCCTGGCACATTCCCAACTGGGAAAACTTCCCTTCCCATGCTGCACCCCAGGCTGGGCTGGAGGCCCCTGGCACCCGTGTTCTGTGCCTCCCCGTCAGCGTCTGTGTTATGCCTTATTGAAAGTGATTGTTAAGTTATCTGTCTTGACTTTAAGCCCAGTGTGGACTTGCACCATTGGAATGAAGGGCACATACAGCACGTCAGGGGTGGGATCGGTGTGCTTGGCTCTGCCGTTTATTAGCTGGTAATTGGGTGAGTACTTAAACTCACTCAGCCTCAGTTTCTTCATCTGCAAAATGGGGATAGTAATAGAACCCACCTTAGCTTAAAGTGTCTAGAAATGTAAAGCACTTAGCCAGCACCTGACATAATGTAAGAGCACACTGAAACATGAGCCATTATTACTATCATTCTTAGTGAAAATGAATCCTTGAAGATACCTCGCAAGATACACCACCCTTTCGGTAAAGCCCTCCCCAGGTAGTTAGTTGTTCACTCCTCACCTCTGTTTTACCCCTCACCTTCCTCTAATATCTGTTTCTACTAGCAGTTCAAAGATAGGAGTTGTCTTATTGACTTCTTTATACCCCAGGGACTAGCATGCACTAGTCCTAAATATGTATTTATTGACTGATGACTCAGGCCCTGGATTTGAGAACACCCTGTTCATACCCAGAGGCAGGGGAAGCCAGACTCCTTCCCCTCCCCTGCCCCTGGGAGGGCTTCAACCTTATGTAGACCTCGCCTTTCAGAAGCTCCCTGCCCTTTCATCACACAACCCCACCCCCCGAAAATGGAGAGGGAGAGATGGGGGGCGAGGGTTCAGTGGTGGGGCCTCCACAGCCAGGACTGGCGGAGAGGGAACAGGAGCATGAAAAGGTCTCTGCCCCTCCGCCCAGGCTGCACCCAGGGGAAAACGCATACGTGGTGAGACTCTATAATGAGAGCTGTCAGTCTGAAGTGAACTACACCTTTTTTTTTTTTTTTTTTTTTTTGTGCAGTGCGCGGGCCTCTCACTGTTGTGGCCTCTCCCGTTGCGGAGCACAGGCTCCAGACGTGCAGGCTCAGCGGCCATGGCTCACGGGCCCAGCCGCTCCGCGGCATGTGGGATCATTCCCAGACCGGGGCACGAACCCATGTCCCCTGCATCTGCAGGCGGACTCGCAACCACTGCGCCACCAGGGAAGCCCTGAAGTCAACTACACTTTGAGTTAAGTGAGTTTCTATGGCAAATAGAGTGCTGAGTTCCAAAACCCAACATTTCAAGACTTTCTTATTTTTGCAAAGATTTGGGGAGTTGTCAATAAGCTGGTTGGTTTGGCCGGTATAGACAGATTCCTCAAGGTCAACACAACCTCATATTGCTCTATTTGTGGCTGGATTTCTCTTCATAGTCTAAACTGTGTAAAAGCCAAATCTCTACTTCTGTGATGTCCAAATTCAGCCTCACACATTTCTCCTCTGAGAAGGAAGCCCTTTTCGTCCCTTTCCCAAATGCTTTGCTTATGCCATAGGAATTGGATCTCCTCCCAAAATGACAGCCAGTCCCCTGGCCGGAAGGCTGGGGAGCTCCCATGGCCCAGTGCCCCTCCCAGATTGTGCAGGCACACCTCGTTTTATTGTGCTTCGTAGATACTGCTCTTTTTTTTTTTTTTTTTTTTTTTTAATTGAAGGCCTGTGGCAACCCTGTATCCAGTAAGTTTATCCCTGCCATTTTCCCAACAGCATTTGCTCACTTTGTGTCTCTGTGTCACATTTGGGTAATTCTCTCAATATTTCAAACTTTTCCTTTATTGTTCTGTCTGTTATGTGATCAGTGATCTTTGATGTTACTCTTGCAAAATGATTCCGACTCGCTGAAAGCTCAGATGATGGTTAGCATTTTTTAGCAATAAAGTTTTTTAAATTAAGGTACGTATACTGTTTTTTAGACGTAATGTTATTGCACACTTAACAGACTACAGTATAGTGTAAACATAACTTTGATATGCACTGGGAAGCAAAAAAAATTTGTAGGACTTGCTTATTGCATTAGTTGCTTTATTGCTGTAGCCTGGAACGGAACCCTCAATATCTCCAAGGGTTGCTTGTATTCAGTTGCAGTCTTGGGGTGACAGTATTATCAGCCTGCCCCTTACAGATGAAGAAACTGAGGTGTAGAGGCTGCAGCCAAAGGTCCACACTCTTGGGCAAGGACAGCGCCAGGAGGGCCTGCTTCCAGGCCTTCTGAAGCCTGCACAGCCTCTCTGCTGGATCCTAAGCCACGTTCTACGTTCTACGACCCAGAGATGCTGCAGCTGTGGTGGTGGTGAATTTACAGTCGGGGCTGCTGGGAATGCTAATGGATCCTTTCTCTCTCATTAGTGAGAAGCTTTAGAACTAACTTGTGTAAGGCAGGATCTAGCAAAGGGTGTTAATTGGTGGACCTCAAAGGTGCCTGTGTGCAGTCTGGCTCTGTGCCTGCCTCAGTGTGCCAGGGCTGTCCTGTGATTTCTAGAGAATAAATTGTGGTTCTGGCTCCCGGATGGGCCAAGCCTGAGAGGAATGCGAATCGCAACCTGGATTTTGAGACAAACCTGTAGCATTTCACTGGACAGACGTGTAGCATTTTGCCAACGGGGGCTTAAAATGAATCCCGGTTTGGGGGAATGATAATTAGACAGGGCCTGTTGGACTGAGACCCACATTTTTGAGGGAAATACGGTGGCACCCCAAACTGTAAAGCCAGCAGTAGCCATCACGGCATTTTGCCCTAAGGAAAAAACAGCTTGTTTTTGCCCCATGGTATGGTGCTTGAGGCATTAGTCCCCTTTCGTACTTGTTTTGTAGAAGCCAGATTCAGAAGTGTTACTGCTTTGGGTTCCATCCACAGACCTAGGATCCTCTTCCCCTAGCCCAAAGCTTTCTCCTTCAGAGCTGCACTCCCCTCCCAGCAGGCAGAGTCCTAAATGCAGACGCAGCCCTGCAGCCTCTGTGGCCTTCAGCAAGGGAGGACTGCCATGGTGCTTAAGAGAAGCATCTAAATTGGATAAAAACTCAGAATTTTTTCCAAAGAACCAGATGAGTTGCCTTGGAAGTGAGGTGAGGGGGGGCTAAAGGAGCAATTGGTTTGACTAAAAACACTTGCTCTGGCGTATTTGTGTTCCATCCAAAAGATGCTTCTCAGGAGAAGTGACCAGTCTTAAATATCCCAACAGCGGCAGGAGAGCTGCGGAGCCTAGGGAATCTTGGGGAGGAGACATTTTGCTCCTGGAAAAATAAGTGACCAAGTTAAAGGAAGTCACCACCCTGATGCTCTCCCAAGAGCGGCCTTGGTGGCCTTGCCCTGGCAGCGCCGAGCGTCCAGGCCCTGCGCACCGCGGGGGCCCGCTGCATCCACACCTCCTGGGGTGGCAGCTGTCCTGCCGCCTCTGTCAGGCTCGCAGGCCCCCCGACTCCGGAGCGCGGCCAGTACGAGTCCTGGGGCAGCAGCGAGGTGCCTGGAGGGGATGCTGGGGGTGGGCGAGCCCAGGCGGGGTGGGTGGCCCGGGGCCAAGGGAGGGGGGGATGGTAGGGAGGGAGCCTCGAGGTGCTTTAGTGGCCGACATCCATTGGGCCATCCCGCCCAACCCCGGACAACTCGGAAGCGGATTTTTCAGCCTCCTGCACTGGGGACACATCTGAGTGAGAGCAATGAGTCGGGGTGTCGGTGGCGTCTTCGGGACAGCAGTCTAGTTGTAAAGGGGTCCTGGGGTTTTTCTCCAAGCTCAGTTTCTACTTGGGGTGGATACGTATAGGGAAGATGGGGGGAGGGGCGCGGCCGTCCTTGCACTCTGCCGGCCTTGGCTGTCCCGGGGGATTTGGGCCTTTTCTGCGTGGAAAGCCGCGGGGTTCGGGGAGCCGGGGCGCGCCCACCGTCCTCCAGCCCTGGGTTCCCCAGGTCCCCGCGGCCAGCGCCGCAGCCCCGCTGCCTCGGTCCCCGCCCAGCTCTTCTCCCCCAGCCCCCAGCGGGCCGCGCTGAAACCCGAGCTCGAGGGGGCGGAACGCGAGACGGCTGGGGCAGCGGGGCCGCGCCGACATTGGAGGCGAACTGGGTGATGGATGGCGAGGGAGGGGCGCGCGGGGAGGCGGGGCGCGCCGGGCGCCCGCGGCCGAGGTGGACCGAGCCTCCCGGCTCGCTGCTCCCGCCGGCGGAGCGAGGCTGCCCTTTCTCCGCAGCGTGATTTATTTTGTTCTTTTCTTCTGAACTCTTCTTCCAGGGAGAGGCTAGTGGTAACAGGCCGAGCTGGATGGATGGGTATGGGGAGAGGGGCAGGACCTTCAGCCCTGGGATTCTGGCCGACCTTCGCCTTCCTTCTCTGCAGCTTCCCCGCAGGTAAGGCACTGCCCCCCGCCCGGGGACAGCCGGCTGGGCGCGCGGGGCCCGCTCCCCGGGTCTCCTCGCAGCGCCGGGCCACAGGTCGGCGAGTTCGGAGCTCAAGTTCGCCGGCCCCCCACCTCCCATCTCCGCGCGTCTTTGTTTCTCCCGCGTCCCGCCGAAGGCGCAATGGATGCGGCCGTGGGGACCTGGGGGGACCCCTCCCAGGCTATAATGAAAAAGAGCCAGGCGGGGAGGTCGCAGGCGCCGGGGACGTCTCCCAGCTTCCGAGAAAAAGGGGGTACCGGGATGCGCCCCTTAGGGGCCCCCGAGAAGGGGGAGAAGAGAAGGCACGGACTCGGAGCAGGGGGCACTTTCTCCAGCTCCTCGCCCAGCAGTTTGCAAACCTGCCGGGTGCCCAGGGGTGGAGCTGGGGGCGCCCCTGTGGTCCCAGGCCTGACCCGGACCGCCCCCTCCCACGGGACCCCGTCCCTCCCCCCCGCGCTCGCCCGCGCGGGGAAGCCCACGGACTGGGCTACGAAGGGCCCTTATTCCTGTTTGATAACATTCCGCGTCGCCCCCCTGTTTGTTTTTATTGTGTCAGAAAGGGAGAGAATTTCAGAATTAAAGCTGAAAAAGCCCATCTGTTTCCAATGAATCCCCCATAGTTTTTCACAATGTTTTTGGCAGATCGCTGCTTTCAAATTCCTCCGAGCCCGGACCTCTTGTTTTTGTTGGGGGAAGGGAGACCAACTCCACAGAGAAGCATTTGTTCCTTCCCAAACGCTCCAGTTTCTTTACTTTTTTTTTTTTCCCCCCCTTTCGGAGGGGGAGGGGGAGGGGGAAGGCACGAAACTTAAATCCCGGGTCTGTTTTCTTTATAATGTTTCAAAAAGTTTATTCCATTTTTGCCATATGCTACTCACAGCCTGGAAATGCCAGTTAAACCCTTTGTACCCATTTTCCCCTTGCTAAAAATACAAATAAACCCAGCGTCACGGGTCAAATGGTCCCCGATGCAAGGCGGGATTTCCCGGCTGTTTCCATTGTACTGCGGGATGCCGAGGTGTCTTTTTTGCAAAAATGAGAGCCTGTTTCGCTCCGCAGGCGGAACGGATCCGCAGCCGCAGCGCTCTACCGAGCTCTGCAAGAAAGGACTTGCGTTAGACCGGGATTGGGTTGTTTTGTTTTGCTCCTCAGCCAACTGGGTTTCAGGAACTGGCAGAACTGGGCAGTCCGGACTCAGCCTGGCTGTAAGTTGGGGCTCCCGGTGGGAGGACATGCAGGCAGCGGTAAGGGAGGAGGAATCCGTTTACCTTCCCGCCCCAGCCCTGCTCCGGGGCCCCCCAAAACCCACCCGCCCCCGCGCGCCCCAAGGGCGTCCCCGGAGAGTCGCAACCTGCCCGCAGCCCTGGATTCCATTGGGGAGGCCCCTGCCAAAGACAAAATGGGGGGTGTCAATGCCTTAAAGAGCCTTTAGACCCCGTGCACCCTCGCCCCAGAATATTACAACCTCCATAGAGGGTCAAGCAGCAGGGAGTCCTACTTTCCCTCCCCCCCCCCTTTTTTTTTTTTTAAAAAAAAGGCAGTTTCCCCACCTATAGAAGGTTTTGGCTGAAAGGCTGATTTGGGTGCCTCCCAAGAACTAAGAAAATAAAATTTGAAATGATCCTCTTCTTAAAAAAAGAAATCCCCCTTTTAGAGATGCAGAAGTTTGCAATGTGTGTGCATCTCGGTTTGGTCCAGATAAAGATCCAGCCCATTGGAAGTTTTATCAGATGGGTTGATAAATGGCTTTTGTCCCTTAGCTGCCATGGGGGATGTGATCTCAGCTTGGAGCTGAAATTGAGAAGGGGGGCTTAGAAGCCCTTAAAACAACACCTTCCCACTCTTAAAGCGGCAGCACTTGTTAACTTCTTGGGCTGGAGGGAGAGGAAGGGAAGGGCTGGCAGGAGGTACTCAGAGGTAGGAGGGAGCTGTCAGGGCTGGGTGGTGGAGTTTTGCTGTTTTCATCTCTCCATCTTAAAAACTTTATTTTAAAAGTCTCCCCCATAGTCTGAGGAAAGCTGGTGGGTTATATAATTCATAACCCGAATTCCATCACTTGTTTCCAAGAAGCCCATTTCTTTTTGGCTTCAAGGCTGGTAACTAAAACCTGGCAGATAGAGCAGATAGCTGTTGCACTGTCATGCCAACTGGCTAATGTTTCTTCTAATCTGAGGCCTTGACAGCCGCATTTAGTCAAAATTGCCCACCTTGCTGAAAACTGAGCTTCCAGTATGCCCGCATGAAATAATACACTGGGGGCTCTGAAAACATGTGTGCTCCAGAAACCTGGGTCAAGAAGACAGTTTCTTAAGAGATGAAATGGGTCATTTCCACCACAAAGAGGTGGACTGTTGGCAGAGGGGCTGCTTGGGGATAAAGTCAGAGAACCTGCAGGTCTGGTGGGGAGCTGGGTGGGCGTTAGAGAAAAAAAAAAAAGAAAGCACTGGAGACAGACAGTCAGGGGCCCTGTGTGCCAGCCCCTCCCTCTAAAGACAGGTGGAATCTGGCTGGAGCAGCCTCGTGAAAGCATAGGCTTGTTCGGTGCTAGTCGACTTGAATGGCTTCCAGGAGTAAACCCATAAGAGTGCAAATTAAATTGGACATAGTTATGTGGAGAAAGATGCCTTAACCTCTGCTAGACTGAGAGGGTTTGTGTCTTTTGAGAGTGTTTACATGTACTCAGCGTGCATGGCACACCTCCTGTGGTCCTGACACAGGGACAGCATTCGGGGCCCTCATCTGAGCAAGGCTGGCGTCCGCCTTCAGTCCTGGTGGAAGGACAGGGGCCCTTCGGTGTCCCTTGGGCTATCAGGGTGTCTGCAGGGACCATGCTGTGCCTTCAGCAGATGGACAGAGTGGCCACTGCTGTGGTCTAGCTGGGAGGGGAGTGGGTGGCAGGAGGCCAAGAAGGACTTCTCAGGAGAGTCTTTCACTAATAGCATCTGCTTCAAAACACAATTAATAGATACTTTTTTAAACTTTGAAACCACCCTGGCTTAATAAAACAGATTTCCAAGAGGAACCCGTCAAAGTCATATGTTGTAGACACTCTGGCATGCTTCCCATTGGCTACATATGAGTGCTATACTCCAGCTTGGTGGTTCTCAAAATGTGGTCCTTGGACCAGCAGCATCAACCCCCTCCCTCCCCCTGCCCCAGGAACTTGTTAGAAACCTACTGAAGCTGATGTTCTGGGGGTGGGATGCACAGTCTGTACTGTAACAGGCCTTCCAGAGGGTTCTGATGCACCTCAAGTGTGAGGACCACTGTTTGAAAAATTATGGCCCTGGGCCTTTCCTTTTTCCTCTTTCCCCTTCCTTTTAAACCACAGCTGTTTTAGAAAGATTAGTCCTCAGTGGGGAAACTAAGGCTTGCAGAGACCCAAGTCCTCTGCAGTACCAAAGTACATCTGTGTCATTGCAGAGATGAGAATATTTATCTCGGAGCTGCTATTCAAAATTGTACAAGCAAGTCAACCTACTTACCATGTTATTGTCCTCCCAGTAGGACCTTGTGTCCCAGAGGGAAAGACTGAAATGAGTCCCATTGCAAGAGCCAGATGGCAGCAGCGTCAGCCAGTAGGCTGGTGTGTGCCACACCAAGGGGCCTGCAGGACAGAGCCCTGGCTCCCAGGGAGGGCCTGCAGATGGTTGGCCCCTTTGGCCCTGAGGATGAGTTGGAGAGTAAGGATAGGATCTGCGGTCTTCTGGTTTAAGAAGGGAAACCTCTGCAAGGTTGGAGAAATTGCTAGCAGTCACCCCAGTGCCCAAAGGAGAACTGGGGAGAGATGATCCATGGGCTCAGATAAGGTTGCTCCATGAGATGGGGAACCGGGGCCCCGGGTCTCTGTGGAGGTGAGAGGATCGCGTGGGGACCACTTTACATGTCGGAGGTCATATGGTTCCTGCTAAAATTTCCCTCTCGGGTGCAATGTGCAAGACCCTCAGCAGAAGTGGGCAGAAACCCCCAGTTTATGTTTGGTTGAGTGATTGGGGGTGCCATGCCGCTGTAATGCTTGGCTACACTAAAATTGAAGGCACTGTTTCTTCTAGGGTAACCAACTCATCTCAGTGGACCCAGGACTTTCCACTGTTCTAAAATTGAGAGTCCCGTGTTTTTAGAAGCCCTCTGAGTCCTGGGCACACCACGATGGTGGGTCTCCCTAGACTCTCCTCCTGTCGCCTGCATTAGTGCCTGGCCTGTGTCTGTTAGACCCCACTGCCCAGAACCGTTAAGTCCTGGCTGTGAAGTGGCCTCTCCCTCCTGTCCGTTCACCTGGCGCTGGGCCTCCTTCCTCCACCCTTTCCTGCCTGTTCCCGTTGTCACCTGCAAGCAGCTGAGCTTGGACCTGCCTCCCAGGTGCCCCACCGTCACGCTCCAAGTTGCCAAATGAATCGCTCTAAAACTCCTGCTCAGGCACTCACAGCTCCCTGTGGCCCTCTTTGGAGCATCCAGAAGGGAGGACCCTCTGGCATCTGGTCCCACACTCATCCCTGGCCTCATTCCCTGGAATGTCCCCAGGCTCCAGGTCCTTCCTGGTCTCCCCATACTCTGTCACCACCCACCACATCTTAACGGTGGGCAGCCCCCAGGCCTTGCTGACGCCCCTGCCCAGTTTGGAATGGGAATGCCCACTAGATTAAAGTCCAGGGCCAGTGCCATCTGTTGGGGTCCAGTGCCGTCCCTCCAGTGACCTGGGTACCTGTCACCTTGGCTGCTGATGCCTGTGCTTCCTCTTGGCCTTTTTGCTTCCTGGGTCTTGGGTTTTTAATCCTCTTCTAAATCACTGGAGCTGTTCATAAGGGCAGGAACCCCATTTCCTGTTTCTTTATACCCTTCTCCTTGCTCTGCACCCCAAACACACCCGGCACAATCCTGGAAACTACAGGACCCTTAGGTTTTCTGTGTGTCTGTTTGTTTTTTGCTCAACAGGCAGAGACCACAGGGTTTGGGGTGGGGGGTGGGGGGGATGTCCAGATTCCCCAATCTTTTTTTCAAAAAATTTGTTTCTGCTTATAAAGACAATAGTCATTTTTAAATCTAAAGACCGAAAAGGATGAATAAGAAAATGAAAATAACCCAAATTCCAATCTCCCACAGACTACCATCACTAATTGACATTCATGAATAACCTTCAAGACATAATACCTTCATATTGTTTTCTCCAAAATATGATCATTTGAAGAAGAACAACAATTTTTAAAGCTCTTCCGTTTATTGAGTGGCCACATATACCAGGCACTCTGCTAAATACTTGAAATGTGTCACCTCATGAGATGGTCACCCCTCCCCTGTGAGCATCATTCCCACTGTATCGATGAGGAACCAGAGGGTCAGAGAGGTTGCCTGACATCACACAACTTAGTGGCAGAGCCAGGAGTACAGCCCAGACCCCTGTGCTTTTCCATGTACCAGATTTTGGGTAAACACACTCATTAAACGTGCTCCGTAGCATTTTACACTTCGAGCTATGTAGCATATAAGGCTTTAAGGTGGGGGAAAAAGAATAAGAAACTTTGGAGATATGATTAGACAGCAGAATGAAGAGTGACCACACTCTTCCACGGATCTCACATTGTTGCCTCTTCCCAAAGGCCCTCTCTGCTCCCTGTCTATCCCTGTCTTAGCATTCCAAAGCACATGCCACCCAGCCGTAGGTTGGGAAAACAACTTTGGCAGAGCTATCATGGGGCAAATTTTCCCAAGTCAGATTTGTGTCTTTTGGGTTTTGCTTATTTATTCATTTCACTTAGCACTTCACCTGGGCAGTCATTAAAGTGATCCCTCTGCGCCCAAGTCCCTGCAGAAAGGAGCCCATTATTGCTCCCCATGCTAAGGAATGTCCCATGAACACAGGCTCACACTCGGGTGTGCACCAGCCAGGCGTGTGCCCTCCCAGTGCATGAGGAAGGTGGAGGAAGGCCTGCCTGCAGATGGAAGTGGGGGAGAAAAGCCACTTCAGATGAATTTTGACCCGGAGCAGCCAAGCAGATGAGCCCAGGGTTACTAGAGGCAGAACCAGAATGGAAAATTATCACCTCTAGAGCCAGTCCTAGACTCAGGAAAAGGGGTTATGCCTCAAAGTAGGAAGCCCAACTGCTCGCCTACAAGCTTCATTTATACCTGAAAAGTGATGTCTTTGCCCATACCATCCTTCTCGTGGAACCCAGAGTCGCTTAGTTCCCTGCCCTAAGGCAGGGTGGTCTTGGCATGGAATCCTGTGCCCGGCCCCTTCCCGCCATGGGCCCCTCTAACCCAGAGGAGCCCTCAGCTGCCTGACTGACAGGGCTGCTTGTGGCCTTGGGCCCGAGGGCGAGCACACGTGCTTTTTAACGTTCTCTCGGCTGTTGATCTGGCTCCGTGTGGCCCCAGTGGGTGTGCCCTTTTCCTTGGCACTCGGCCTGGTTTCTTGCAGCGACTTGGCATGTGTGGAGGCTGGGACGGAGCAGCCTGGCTGGGTGTGACGAGGGGGCAGCGCCTCCTGCCTCAGCTTGGTGAGTGGCACTCGGCCACCTGTGCCCACACTTAGTGAGTTAACCACTGCTCCCCCATCTCCCCATCTCCACTCCCTAAGCCAACGCAGATTCTCTGAGAAGCTTCCTCCTGCCCCTCTCGGGTAGGCAGGTCCCTGGAGGAAGCCCCTGAGAAAACTCCCAGTGCTCTCAAGGGGCGAGAGACACTTTGGAGTCACGGGCTAGGTCGGTTCCTTGGAACATTCTTAGGCTGAACTGGGAGGAATGCCTTTGAGGAAAGCTGATCGATTCTGGCTGCTTGTGGGTTAAGTAATGTAGGGTCTGCTGCACCTGGTGAAAAATCCAGTCCCTCACCTGGGTGTGTTCCTCTCGGTATCTGACGCCAGACACCTGGATGGAGCGACACAGACCCGGCAGCCACAGGCATCGCTCAAGCAAAGAGACTCCAGAACACTGCCCGGGCAAGAGCTTGCCAAATTCTGGCGCTAGATCCATCCACTGTCCCCTCCCAGCTTCGGTGCTAAGGGACAGGAGAGGGTGGAGAGTGGTCCGCTGCTTCTGATGCTGGTGCTCAGCCTGGGTCTCCCACTGGGCGCAAGCACGTTTCCCACCTCTTTTGGGACCCACATCCCAACTCGTTGCTAAGAGGCGAGCCCCAGCGTCGGCGCTGCCTGGGACAGGTGGGCAGTGAGGACGGGGCGGGTCTCAGGCCTCTATGCTGCTCCTTCCAGAGGCTGTGCAGTGAATTCTCTTTGAAGCTGCTCTCCCTCTGCTCTGCCTGCTTCTACCCTAATTAAAGCCATCGCCTCTTAAGGTTATGCCACTTCCTAAAATAGTGTTCTCATCATGCCAGGTACTTACTGAAGATGATCCAGCGGGCTCCCCACGGTCAGCGGGATTCTGGTCTGAAATCCTTAGGCTGGCATATAGGGTCCAGTCAGGAAAACAGAAACCACATGGGGTGTTGCCACAGAGGGAACCTAATATAGGGGACAGTGTGTAGATGGGCGTGGGAGGACGGAAGAGGCCACAAGGGACCACGGAGGCACACACAGAGTTGCAGGAAGCGACTTCCACTCCTGGGGCTGGAGGGACAAAGGGAAGAGGACCTTGGGGGCCCAGGCCCTGAGGAGGGCTGCTGCCTGGCTGGTCTGGCTACCTCGGAGCAGAACCTGGCTGGGCCTCGTCTAGTGCTCCCTGGTGGTGGAATCTAACAGGGAGCTGGGTGAACGGGGAAATGGGGTTTGCTGCATCCCAGCCCCACACAGAGCAGAGAAAAGCAGTTTGAAGCTGAACGACATTTGCTTCATCGTGCCTGGCCCCAAACTTGCGGCCACACTCTCAACCATCCGGCATTTCACCTCCGGCCAGTCCCAGCAGTTCTGGAGCCACTTGGGCTTCTGGACCTCTGCCCTGCATCACCTGTCAAGTCCCACTGCCCTTCAGGACCTGGTGGAAAGGCTGCTTCCCTGATACCCTCTATGCCTCCATCCTTAAGTCTGTGTTCAAATGAACCGTGTCTTCTTCCCTGCATCCCGGTGGTCTGTGTAGCTGACTCCACCTGAGCACAGAAACCAACTGGGGCTTGTTCCAGGAATGGCAGGAAGCACCGTGCCTGGCACCTAGTGGGGTCCAGAACCTTCAGCAAGTCCATGAATCCAGGCAGTTACCCTGCGAACCACAGAGTCGCGCAAAACCAACGTGACTGTGGGGCTTGCATTCAAACGAGCCTTATACTCCTTTAAGAAGAGGCAGGTTTTTCTCTTTCCCGGCTCACCCCACCCCTCCTGCAGGGCAACTGAAACCTGATCTAATCCCTTTGCGCGAGGGCAATTTATTGGTCTATTGGGCTTTTCTTGGTGGCAAATTGCATTGTCTTTATTCCTGGGTTCAGGCTGAGGAACGGCTCCTGCATTCCTAAGACTCCTTTCTCAGGGCCGAGCCTTCACACCCCGTGGCGCTCAGCAAAGTAAGTTTTATTGGGCTTCTTTGTTATGCAAACAAGGCGGTAATAATCAGGCTATTATTCTGAAAGATTGGGCTTGATTAACAGCTCAAAGGAGGTCTCTGAAAGCGGCTAATGCCGCGCTGGTGCATAAATATTTTCATCCTGCCTGGGTTGGTACAGCTGCAGCTTCCAGCTCCTGGCTGCCGCCGCCCACCCCCTCCCCCGTCTTTCTGCTCCAAGAGTAGCTGGGTTGCTATTTAAAGGAAGAGAATTAAGTCAGGCAAGCCCTGTGTGGCTGTGATTTCTCTCTGCTGCATCTCAGACCATGAGGAAGGCAGTCTGGAGCCTACCTCCTGCAGAAGTGAAAGGTTGCAAATGTGGGGTGCCGGAGCACAGATGCTTTGAGTGTAGAGTGTGGGAGTCAGAGGATTCTCAGGGAATTTGCAGGCAGGAGGTGGCACCCTAGCTGGGGCGTCGATGGTTGACAGTTCAGTGAGGCCCACAGAGAGGAGTGGCCAGAGGGTGAGACCAAAGAAGGTGACACAGGGAAGCCAAGGGGCCATCTCCAGTATTTGCAGGGTTACACTTGAGCCTTTTCTGTGTGGCTCTGGAGAAGGGCCAAAGCCCCACGGATCTCCCTGGGGGGCAGATGTGGGTCCACAGCTGGAGCTGTCCAGAGCAGGAGGGGCCAGACCTGCCCAGCAGAGTCCCAATGGCAGTGGAAGCCAAGACGCCCACCAGGCAGGGATGCTGCAGGCAGATTTCCTGCCATGGGGGCTGGCTGGAGGTACAAACTGGTGACCTGTGGCATCCCTCAGGCCCCAGGTTCTAAAATTCCATGGTGCGCCTTGGGGAGCCCACATGGAGTTTGGTCGCCAAGTGATCATTAGATAAAGTGATCTTAACAAAGTCAATTGCACAGAGAAGTGGGAGCCCTGGCCCTAACTGCACAAGTTGGGAGCGAGTGGGTCCGGTGGTTGCCCAGGGTCCCAGCCTGTACCTCACCTTTTGAGCCAAGCGTCCGGCATCATGGGGCGCCAGAGGGAATCGGGTTTCCTGGTGGTGAGTCTGGCTGGCCACTGTCTTTGCAGCCTCTGGATTCTCTTCTGTTTGTTCCCTAGTAGCTAATCCCAAAAGTTCTACGTCTCAAGAGGCTTGAGTCAAATCAAAACATGCCTAATAGGCTTCCGAGGAGCATAAAGTCTGTGCAGGGGTCTTTGCATTTTCCTGGGTGTCTGAGGTGGAGCTCCAGGTACCAAGGGTCAGAAGGGGCCCCTTGAGAGCGCCCCCCTGCCCGAGGACACAGCGTCTGAGATGGAAATAGGAGCTCAGGAGAACTTTAATCACCTGGCTGTGCACACATGGGCTGCCGTGGCACCATGGCGAGGTGGCTGTCTGCAGGAGCCAGGCAGGAACAGGGCAACCGGTCGCCTTCTGTCGCACTGAAAGCGCCAAGGAAGCCGCGCTCAGAAAAGCTCGCTTCCTCTTCCCACTCACACGAGTTGCAGTAAAAGATGTTTGAAACTCTCGGCCTTTCCTCTCCTTCCTTCTTCCTTGAACACTCACATCAGAAAAACCCAAGGTTTACTGCCTGGAATTCAGGTCTTTCTTTTCTTTTCTTTTTTAAGATACGGCACATAAAAATCAGCCCCTCTGGGGTCTCTTTGGCAGGTGACGCCACGGTCCAGAGCTTTTCCTTTTGATGCTGGGCCAGGTTACATTCAGGTCCCTGACCTGGGTTGGGGAGCCTTCAGCCTATGATTTACTGGAGTGGAACACAGGGCGGCAGGATGACTCCATGGGGGTCAGGGCCCCTCGGCTCGCCACCCGTGGGGACCGTCCAGCCCTGGCATCCCCAGCACCCTTCCCTGAGGCCCCCAGGAAATGATGGCAGACGGGCCTGGGAGAGCTGCGTTACCACCTGGAGAGAGGGCAGAGGGGATCTCCCCCCAGTTCTGGTCCCAGCTCTCGTTACTCTCAGTGGCCTCTGATTACACCATTCCCCCACCCTGATCTGTGGCTTCTCCCTTATGATGGGAGCGCCTGGGGTTCCTCTTAGACCCTTAGGAAGATGTGCAAGGCCCGAGGGTTCGGGACAGCTGGGGAAACCCAGGACATCGGGGAAATGTGGCCCCGGGCATCATGGTCCTGGACTGATCCAGGTGGGCTGCGGGGCTGGGCCTTTGGGTGTGAGTGGGCAGTGGACAGGAAGAGCTGCCCAGACCCAGCTGATCTGAGTCAAGGCAGAAGGGCACATGGGAGCGCCAGCCAGGGCCCTAACCTGAGGAGGAGGGTGGAGGGCTGAGAGCAGTCCCTGGGATTCACTAGGGAAGAGGCAGTGGGAGGGGCCGGCTCCCATCCAATGCCCTTCCATCCCCTGCCTGGTGACTTTTAACCTCTGACCTCACAGGGTGGTTGTATCTGTCCCCCTCTGAGACCTTTGTCGGGGACCTTATTTGTTGAGTGCCCACTGGGTCCCAGGCACGCCAAGTACATCTCCTCAATCCTCAGCAGCTTCTGAGGTGGGTGTTACCTCCACTTCACAGATAAGGAAACTGAGGTCAAGTCCAATTCCCACAACTACTCGTAGGAGACAGAGTGGGACTCTGGACCAGACACCCTCCCTCCGGCGCACACTCTGCCCGCCATCCCACGCGACCAGCGTCGCCTCCAGACTTCCCCACTTGTGGCCCAGCCGTGGGCGATCGCATCGAAAATGTTCTCCAGAGGGTTGAGAAATGGGATTGGCAGGACTCCGGGCTCAGCCCCTCTACCGCCACCGCCCCGCCGGGATGGAGGCCGGAGGGAGGCCCTGGGTGCAAGGGCAGCGGGAGAGCAACCCCTGTCGCCGCCTGCAGGTGGTGGACGGAGCTGCCATGCGCCCTCTGGGGGTGGCCGGTTGCTACCTGTGGCTCAGGAGGGGGAGGGGAGCAAGGGGCGGAGCCACGGTGAACGGAGAGATGAAAGGCGTTGACTCCGAGCGCTGACAGCCTGAGTGCCCCGGGCCGCTCAGTGTTGGCAGCTGGGTCGCAGCTGGGCTTGCTCCTCGGGAGGCCGGTCTCCTCACTGCCCCCTCTGCCTGCAGCCCCCCGCCCCCCACCCCCGAGAACATGCCCCGTTCACACATTCCAGACCTGCGGGGGGTGCTGGTGGGGGCGGGCAACTTGGCCCCTCTGTGACTGGCTGTTGAAGAGAAAATGACCCCCAGAGCACCTGACAGCGATGCAGACCTCAGGCCCACTGGGCCCGGCGGAGGCAGAGCCCGGTGGCTGGTGGGCACATTCGAGGAGCGCGGCTCTGAACAGATCCACTCGATGACCCCAGAGCACTTCAGGGACTCCCTCTGGGGGCACCGGAGTGGGATTCCGGTCATGCATTCCAGACACACCAGAGAGCTCTTTCGCTGAGACACCGCTGAGCCCAGGTGTCAAGGCTGTGCAGACAGCAGACCCCCGTCGCCCGTTTGCGGGGAATAGAGCCACGCATGACGGGGGTCGGGAATGGGACGCCCCCAACGCGTCCCACGCTGTCTGTGTGCAGGTTGGCCCTGCCCTGGGCAGCATCCCGACCCCAGCCTTCGAGCCCCTGCCCACCCCCTGGCTGCACCCTGAGAAACAGGCCCTGGAAACTAGTCTGTGGAGGCAACGCCGCGGAGCGTGTGGACCATGGGCCTCCCGGCGGGTGGCGGTCTCTCAGCGTCGCAGGAGGGGTCCTCAGGGAGAGGCTGAAGCCCACCTGTGGCGGCGTGTGCCCTTGAACCACCCAGGGGCCGGTGGAGGGAATCATGAATGCGCCAAGGTTGTCCGAGGTCTTGGCACTGCCAAGGGCCTGGACTCTCGGGTCTGAGGGGCTGGATTCACATCTAGCTTCCTCCTCACAGTGGAACCTCAGGCAAGAAAGTCAGCCTCGCTGAGCCTGGCTCTGCTCTCTGGGAGGCGGGGATGCTGTAGTGCCCACCCGTGAGGCTGCCTGGGGCCCCGAATGAGGTGAGGCCTGCAGGGCCCAGGCCACTGAGCCTGGAACAGAGTCAGTTAGCTGGGACTTCAGTCTCTGCCACCCCAGCTTGGCTCTGGTGGAGAGCTGAGGCCAGCACAGCCCTGCGTGTGCTGCAGTGGTCTGGCTGTAAAGGGACGGGCACTGTCTTTTCTGTCCTTTGGGCGTGGTGAGGACCAGAGGGGGACCCAGGGCTGGTGGGCCAGTGGGTAGTGGGCAGAGCCAAGGTAGCTGCCACTCAGCACGAGGCCTGAGTCCCTTTGGGGTGGTTTCCTCTGAGATGCCTACCTCCAGAATTCTGAGAAAGCAGAATGGCAGGTCAGCTCACCTGTAATCACCGAGGCTACTGGAGTGGGCATTACAGGGAGGCCGCAGACTAGAGGTAGAGGGTTGGCAGCTGCAGCGGCCAGTTCCCCTGACCTGTGTTCCCCCACGCTGCTTGTTCTCCACAGCATCCTTTCCACACACACCCCCACCTCGAGGCCCCCTTTACCGTCTCCCACTCAGGCCACAGTAGCATTTGCAGCCCACAGGGATGTTGGGCCCTTGGGCATCTTCTACAGGTTGGGAAATCATGAAGATGGCAGGGCCAGAGAATCTTCTAGCTGCCTTTCAAAGGAGACCTGGGCCAGGAACATGGCTCTGTCGGAGGGCGACCACACAGGGGGTCTCCCTGGACGGGCACCTCTTCAGAGTTCACCACCTATCATTTACCGGATCTGCTTCTTTAGGTCAGCATGCTTCTTCAGCTTAAAATGGGAAATCTGTAGCTCTTCTATCAAATCTGTTTTACTTTTCCTAATACATATTTAAATATGTAACTTCTCAAGTGAAAAGAAAAATGCTCACCCAGATACTTCCTGAAATGACCTTGTTTACCAGAGGTGTGACAAATACAGGTCAAGTTAGGGGAAGAGCCTGAATTTTAGGACAAGCACCGTGTTTACCAGATGTGTGACTTGGGGCAAGTCACATCAGCTCCAGGAGAACGGTGCCCGCACCTGCAGAGGTGGGAGAGCTCCATGAGCTAGGTGGCCCAGGCATCCAGGTACAGGGCCTGGCAGCACAGACCAGGGCCACACAAGGCAGCTGCCCGGATGGTTCTTTTGCTAGCCTGCCCTCATATACTTCTGTCCCTGCTTTTAGGCACAACTTGATTTTATAGGTAAAAAGCCAGTAACAGAGAAGTAAACTGACTTTTCCAAGGTTAAGAGCCAGATTAGTGGTCGAGCCAGGAGTGGCTGGAGCAAGCGCCTCCTTCCCCCCTGTTGATTGGGCTGAGACACCAAAGGCTGCACCTCGCAGCTGGTCTGCTGGCCCCTTTGCACCTGGAAGCCTGTGTAGAAACGTCCCTCCTGCTGCCACTTCTGGTCACTACGGGCCGTGCAGAGGAATCCAGGAGGCCGGGAAAGGGCAGATTCCATGTGTCTAGGTACAAGATGCAGGTGTGTTGAAGTCACAGTTCTCAGGCATGATAATTATCTGTAGCTAATTATCACTAAGGTCTCAACGCTTGTAAGTGACCTTAAAAAAAAAAAAAAAAAAAAAAAAAGCATGAATTACAGCAGATCCAAGGTTGCCACTCAGTTGCCTCCCAGCTTGCTGTCCTGAGCAGGATCATGGGGGATGGAGCTACGGAGACCAAGAGGGAAGCTGCCCTCCATCTGCAGACGAAGTGACAGAACCGGGCCCTCTGTGACCAGGGCTAATATAATGATCACCATAGCCAACATTCATTGAGCTTCTGCTTCTGCTCTGTACCTGGTGCCGGGATAAGTCCTTTAACACTTTCAGCAACCTCATAGGGTGGAGACTATATTACCCCATTTTCTAGATAAGTAAAATGAGGCACAGAGAAGTTAAATGATTTGTACAAGGTCACACAGTGGCAGAGATCAGAACACATGCTGAATAGCGGGGCTTAATTCCCTGCCAGATTTATTTTGCTGTGCCAAAATTCTTGGCAGTAGTTGTGAAAGTGTCAACAGACGCCAAAGGCCCAAGGGTGGGCGGAGAGCTTGCGGTGGGGGGCTGCGGGGGGCGCCAGTAGTCCAACACCAGGCCTTTCAGCCTGCAGGTCCACAGGCCTAGCCACTCAGGGTTATTACCGCTGCGCAGAAGAATCGGGAAAGTGGGAAAGGCAGGTTCGGCCCCTGCAGGAACTCTTCCAACGTCTGAGATGAGGCGTCCTTTGTCCCTTGCACATGCCCCGCAGCCCTGGCCCACGGGGGTGGAGAAGGCCTGGGCTCACCACTCCCAACGTGACAGCGCCTCCCTTCCTGTATCCGCAGCCACCTCCTCGTGCAAGATCCTCAAGTGCAACTCTGAGTTCTGGAGCGCCACAGCGGGCAGCCACGCGCCGGCCCCGGACGACGCCCCCGAGTTCTGCGCAGCGCTGCGCACCTACGCCCTGTGCACGCGACGCACGGCCCGCACCTGCCGGGGGGACCTGGCCTACCACTCTGCCGTCCATGGCATCGAGGACCTCATGAGCCAGCACAACTGCTCCAAGGATGGCCCCACGTCGCAGCCACACCTGCGCACGCTGCCGCCGCCACTGGGGGACAGCCAGGAGCGCTCGGACAGCCCCGAGATCTGCCACTACGAGAAGAGCTTCCACAATCGCGCGGCCGCCCCCAACTACACGCACTGCGGCCTCTTTGGGGACCCGCACCTCCGGACTTTCACAGACCGTTTCCAGACCTGCAAGGTGCAGGGCGCCTGGCCGCTCATCGACAATAATTACCTAAACGTGCAGGTTACCAACACACCGGTGCTGCCTGGCTCAGCCGCCACCGCCACCAGCAAGGTACGAGGGAGGGGGGCTGGGGGTGGTGAGGCGGGTCAGGGCAACAGGCCCTGCCGTCAGGAGGGCCCGGACTTTCGTCCCCCAGACCCAGACGCCCCCTGACCCGCCATGTTCCTCTCGTCGGTAACTGAGCAAATTATTTAGGCATGAATATTCTGGACGTTCTTTGCCATCAGGTGAACTACCCTGGAGCCACCTCTGCCCTTTGCCCAGAGTGCAGTGTTTCTCAAACTGCTGCTGTACACCGTCCACTAGGGGTCTTTGAAATCAGCATTCTGGCGTCAGAAGCTAGCACACAGGCATAGTTTGGGGGTGGGTCTGGGTTGGGGGGTGCAGGGTGGAACAGGATAGCCAAACCTAGCCTATATTAAGGCAGCTTGTGGTGAATGCTTTCCAAGTGCAAGAGTAAACATTTAGGAAACTTAGTTTCTGTTGTGTGCGTTTGTTCATGTGCGTGCACATTGGGTCTAGCTGTAAATAAGATGGATTTCTTACTAGGGTTAATAGTCCAGAAAGTTTAAAAACACTCCCAGAGCATTCAGTTTCAAACTTCTGGGATAGTCTTCTCTTGCCCCAAACTATGTTTTCGTAGAACTCCGGTGTCAAATCCCAATAAAGAGGAGCCGATATGCAGGTATGTTTCTGTCGTTATCATCACGGAGCGTACTGTCCAGTGGGATCAAACCCTGCCCCAGGCAAGCGGACCCAACAGCCTCCTGGAGGTGACGGTCCTGCCCAGGGGTTCTCATTGTGGCTGCACATTTACGAACCGAGCGGATTTTAGAAGATGGTGGTTCTGGGCCCCCCAGGCCGCTCTGACACCACGTCTCTGGGTGGAGGTCAGATGTGTTCTTTTTTTAAAGCCCCCAGTGATTCTGGGGCATGGAGGACGTTGAGGACGCTGGTTGGAGGCCACGGCTGCTGGGTGCTGCTGGGGCCAGTCAGGGCTGCAGGGTACCATCCTGCCCTTTGTCTCTGTCCCACACCAACACAGTAAGGCTGCAGCCTCAGAGCAGAGAGGGCCGTGGTATCTGGGCACAGGGAAGATGGAACAAGTGAGGACAGGGCATCAGCCCACTGAGCACCCCCAGGGCCACCCATGCAGCCCATCTGTCCAGGGCAGCTCCATTTAATGCATCCAAAACCTGAGGCTCTAAGAGGGAAAGTGGCCTCCCCACCCAAAGTGCATTCGGCTGGGAACCAAGCTGGGATTTCACTGGAGCCAGGGGACTCCAGAGCCCAGCATGTTCTCACTGCCAGGAGAGGAGGTTCCCATCTGGAGCCCCAGAGGCCACCGAGAGCCAATCATCTTCTGACCCAAGGAGGCTTCAGTGTCTGGGTGGCAGGACTCAAGTCCTGCTCACAGAGCCACAGCCAGAGGCAGCCATGATGTGGCCCGTGGCCCAGGCAATGGGACATTCCTGTCCACTCCAGATTCTCCCTCGCATTTTTCCAGGAGGGTCTCCCGTGACCTCACATTCAGACTCAGCCGGAGAACGTGGTCTCAGGTCCAGGATGCTGGTGGATGATCAGAGTCCAGGCCATGGGGACAACTCTACTTCCCCGGGGTCTGGGCCACCAGAGCCCCTGGGGTTTCCGGTTTGGCAGCGGGTCTGTTTTCCCAGGAAGAGCACGTTGCAAGGCAGTGTGTGGGGCAGTGCCAGGCTGGCCCACAAGGGCGTTTCTGTTCCTTCTCGTCCCTCCATGCCCCAGAGGAGGACACTGAGGTGACCTGGCAGCCAGGAAAATTCCTGCCACCTCCCTCTGCTCCGGTGGCCCTTGCATGCCCACGGGGGTCTCTTCCTGGGACCAGCTGCTGGGTAGGAGACAAGCAGGCCTTAGCCCCATGGATGCTCTTACAAGCCTTTGGCACCAGGCCATGAAGCCTAGTGGGCAGCAAATTGCGGCCAGGGCTCCCTCCTCCCCCTCCCCCCTCTCAGCCCTCCACAGACTAAGGGGGGCCTGAATCAAGGTGCCGGCTGCCTTCTCTGCAGCGGCCGCCTTCACCTACCCGCCTCCCTCCCTAGAGCCAAGATAAATGAATGCCTGGAGCCTGAGGCTGTGGCTTCTAAATTCAGCAGCAAACACACTGTGGAAGGGGACCCCGCCTCCCTGTCCCAAGCTGGCAGGGGGCATACAGGAGGTCTGAGGGTGTGAGGGGGCTGTGGACCTCAGGAGGCCTACCCCTCCTGACAAGGGTGGTGTAAGCATCAGGTGGGATAACAGACCTGGGAGGAATTGTGGTTAGTGACCAGCAAGGGCGGCTTGCTGGCCCCTTTGACTGGAGGTGAAAGCTAGAGAAGGAGCCTTTGGGTCACATACTAGTGGGTCCTGCAGGCCGGAGTGAGGTGCCTGGGCTTAGAACCCCTGGATACCACCCTCGGCTCTCTGTTGGCACACAGTGGGACCCTGAGCTCAGCGAGGCCATCCACAAACCAAATGGCTTATTCATTCATTCATTCATTTGTTCTTGTAGTCCATTCATTCACTTAGCCCACATTTTTCAAATGCTCACTCCGTTTCAGGCTCACTGCTGGGCACTGTGGCCAGCAGAACTGCCCAAGTAGGCATGGGAGTGCCTCCCTTCCTGTCCCAGCATGAAGCTTCCAGAAGGGTCTGGGGCTCTGCAGCAGAGCCCTTTGATCAAGCCAGCCCATTTCCGCGGTGACCTAGGGCCACCTTGATCTTCCCAGCAGGTGAAGAGTTTTAGCAGCCTTCTCTTATCTCCGCATCAGCCAGGAGGCAGCACAAGGCTCTGCTGGAGGCCGGGCAGTGACAGGCTCCGTGTCCGTGGCCAAGCCAGTCTCAGGCCTCAGGGCCGACTGGGGTCTCATGGTACCCGGGTGAGAGGCATGGGTGGCTGGTTCCCCAGTGCCCTCGGCCTGCCTCTGCCTGTTCTCTTGGGCCTCCATTACTCAGGTGTGTGTGTTCCTTCGCTGATTCAGAAAACATTGACCAAACAGCTCTTCTGTGCCAGCCTCTGTGCTCGGCGACGCCTCCGTCTCAGCAGCTCCCAGGCTAATAGTGGAGCACAAAGATCAGCCACGGGATGCTGGTGATGGGTGCTGGGGCAGCAGGATGCTGAGGGTCTTGGGGCGGGGGACTGGCCCAAGTACACAGAGCACTGGGGAAGGCCTCCTGCCTGCCCATGCCCTGAGCTGGCCCCCGAAGGACAGGACGGGAGAGGGCAGCAGCAGAGCCAGGCAGAGTGTGGGCTTTTATCCCCGAGGTGGTGGAGCCTGGGCTTTTGTGATTTCCCACTCCCCTCAGCCGTGGTGCCTTGCCCAGGAGCACGGTATTCTCATTGTCCGACCCTGCCTAGCCCTCTGTTCTTGTGGAGGGTCGAGATCTAGTGTTTTCCAGCCCAAGCTGACATTTCAACTTCCTGTTCCCATGGGACTGCCTCCCATGCCCACCCCCTGCTCTGTCTTCCTCTTTCTGGCTGCGCGGGTGGCACCCCCGCGCAGGGGGTGAAGGGAACTCACCCTTTTGAGCCTCAGGGAGGAGGGGAACTCGGATCTCGGTGCCTCCCCCCACGGCGGCCCCCTTGCATGTTCCCCCTTGCACTTCCATTCCATCACACGGCATCCTTCATGCGCTTAGTCTGTGACATCACCTTCCACCCCCCCAGTGTGAGCACCGTGAGGACAGGGGTCTTGGGCCGTTTCCTCCCCTCACGTGGACACAGCCCCCAGCCCCAGGCCTGGCACACAGTTGGTGCTCCATGAATAGTTCTGATGACACTCGGGCTCTGCCCTGTGCCCAGCGGTGGAGAGGGTGCGAGCCCCTTGGGGAAAGGCGGCAGCCACGCCTGCGGCTGTGTGGGCAGTGAGCCGCCTGGCTTTCCACAGGCCCCCTTCATGCTGTTCCTTGCGGTTGAGTCCCTGGCACCGGTGCCAGGAAGAGTCAAGCAGCCTGTCAGCCTTCCAGGAGACTGTCTCCGCAAGAGATGGCAGTTAGAGCGAAACCAGCCTTTCCTGTTCCAGGGAGGCTGATGGCACTGGGAAAGCCACCCCCCTACTCCCCCGCCCCCAGTGTCTGTGTGGCCCTGCACACCAGGCAGGGACACCAGAGCCCCTCATCGCACGCCCCTCCACCCATGGCAGGACCACCCACTGCCCAGACCACCCCGGCTGGCCCACCTCCCGGTCCCCCACAGGCAGGCAGGCAGGCAGGCAGGCGGCCTTCTCATCAGGGCAGGAGCCTAGGATGGAGAGAGGAAGCAGCAGGAGGTGGATCCCTGTGAAGTCGCCGCGTTCATAGGTCTGGGCAGTGAAGGAGCGGCAGTTTCATGGGGTTCGATGATGCGTGGGGCTGGGGGCAGGATGGAGGGGCTGCAGCCACCTTGGACATCCCAGAGCGAAGCAGAAGAGCCACGTCCCGGGACCAGCCTGTGACCTCCAGGGAGGAGACGGGGAAGCAAAGCCCCGGGCTCAGGGAGCTGTGCACGCGGGCCTCCCGCTGTAGCCCGCTGTGGCCTCTGGCCGGGCCTCTGGCTCTCGACCTCAGAGCACCAGCTCCTCCTCGTGTCCCATGAAGACCGCACAGAGTGCCCCCTGCACACCCGTCAGGCCCCACAGGTGCAGTGCCTTGGCCCCAAGACTTCTAGGGCCACAAGAAGGCTTTCCTTCCTTTTAAAGTCAGAAGGAAAAAACCAACATGATCCAACCGAGACTATATTAGTCTTTACACCAATGCAGTCCCAAAATGTAGCATCTTTTTTTTTTTTAAGAATTTTTGCTGGCATATAGTTGATTTACAATGTTGTGTTAGGTTCGGGTGTACAGCAAAGTGAGTCAGTTATACATATATGCACTCTTTTTTAGATTCTTTTTCCATATAGGTCATTACAGAGTATTGAGTTCCCTGTGCTACACAGTAGGTCCTTATCAGTCATCTGTTTTATATATAGTAGCGTGTATATGTCAATCCCAATCTCAGCCACAAATGTAGTTTTTAATGTTTCTGACAGAGGAAGGGACCCAGCAAGGCCCAGGTGCCCTGGAGTTCCCAAAAGTCATACTGCGGCCTGCCCGTCTCGGACTTCCTCTCATCCTTATATCTCTCAGGAACGGGGTGAGAAGGGCTGGGGTCTTCTCTGCGTTCCCTCTGAGGGCCCCTCGTACACTCCCTGCCTGGTCACCCCTGCGCTTTACACTGGCTTGAGGGGACGCACAGAGCAGCCGTGAAACAGAGCCGGCGACACCTCCAGCCCAGCTCTTGCTACTTTGTGGGTTTGCTCAGCCTAGAGCTTTCTGCAGCCCCTAGGCTGCCCCTCTCCAGTCCTCAGGAGTCTCAGCACCTGCTCCTGGGGCCCCCAGCCAAGGCCACTCCCTGCCGGCTTCCCCCTCCTGGCTGTGTCCCCAGCCACCCCGGAACTGCAGCCAGACACACTCCCTGGCCTGTGCCCCACCGGCACCTCCCCTCCCTCCGCCTGTCTTGGCCGGCCTCTCCCTGACCCTCCTGCCTGAGCTGAGGTCCTGTGGCAGCTCTCCCCGCCTTCCCTTCCCCATCAGAGCTGCTTTGGGTTTCCTCTTTGGTTTCTAGCAAGTCTGGGGCCTCGCCTTTGTCATACACCCACTGTTCGGCCAGAAATTCCCCTAGTGCTTTGCCGCATTGCCCTCAACCCCGAGAGCTGTCCAGGCCATCTTCATGCCCCTCAACTGCCATGTCCCCGCGGGGTGCCCAGGCAGAGGATTTAGCCACGGCTGACCATACATGTCATCAGCAGCCCCCCCGCTCTTTGCTAGAGCCCCTTCGGCCTACAGACGTTATGAGGAAGTGTGGTACCCCAGCTGGTGAGGCCCCTCTTCTCCAGGCTTGGTGGCGGGGATAAGGGGACAGGGCCTGGGAATGGTGGCTGGGGGCCGTGAAGAGGTTGGGGCCGGGACGGGACGGAGGGGGGTGCTTTTAGCGGGAGGTCCCAAGAGGCCTGGGCACCATCTTGCCCTCATCGCCCCGCCTCCCTCCCTGGCTTCAGGCTGAGAGTCCAGCAGGAACGGGGCGGGGGCGAGTTTCCCAGTTTCACTCATGTCTCCACCCCATCTTCCTGGTTAGGGTTACGGAGGAAAGAACAGCCAGACGTCTCACCCAGGGTGACAGGGGCAACACATCACTCCCCGGACTGTTGGTCTCTTGTCCTTCTCCCAGGCCTCCCACCCTATGACTTTTTGGCCAAAAATGCCCGGGACTGGAAACCAAGAGCCTAATCCCAGCTCCGCCTCTTGCTGGCTGTGTGACCTTGGGCAAGTCACTTTACTTTCTGTACCCGAATTTCCTTGTCTATAAATCCGAGGTAATGTCACCTTCCCTGCAGCGCCGCACAGGCCCAGAAGTAATAAATGCAGCGAGTGTGCCCGTGTCTGTGGTTCTCAGGAGGACGGTTGCTGATGGAGCTGCTTAGCCCTCTGCTTCTCCAGTAGCTCAGCGCAGCCCCTCACCCCGGCTGCGGGCTCCGGCAGAAATGCACCTCTCTGCTCCCCTGGCCAGGGCTGCCCGTTAACCTGGAGCCTCCATCTCCCTTTTGCTGACCGGCACCTCCCTCCCCTCCCTCTTACTCCTGCTACTGCCAAGGCCTGGCTGGGAGACCCCTCAGCGCAGCCCTGCTGCAGTGGCCTCTGCTGACCTCTGCCTGCCTGCCTGCATGGATTTTGCCTGCCCGTTCTTTCTTTGAACATCAGTCTCTTCTACCTGCTGTTATGTTCAACCTGTGGCTTATGGTCCTTTGGTTGCGGTCCGTATTCGTTTCCTACTGCTGCTGTAACAAGTACCACAAACTAAGTGATTCAAACAAACAGAAATTTATTCTCATACCTCTGAAGGTGAAAAGTCTGAAATGAGTCTTAAGGGGCTAGCATCAAGGTGTCAGCAGGACCAACCCTGGAGGCTTCAGGGGAGAGTCTGTTCATTGCTTCTTCCAGGCCTCTCCTGCTGGCCAGCATCCTTCAACTTGTGGCCACATCCCTCTGGTCTCTGCCTCTGTGGAAACTCTGCCTTCTCTTCTGCCGTCAGGTCTCCCTCTGCCTCCGTCTTATGGGGACACATGTGATTACATTTAGAGCCCACCAGGATAATTTCTCCACCTCAGTATCCTTAACTTAATCCCAACTGCAAGAGCCCATTTGTCATATAAGTTAACATTTACAGGTTCCAGGGATTAGCACCTGATATCTTGGAGGCCATTCTTCAGCCTACTACAGTGGATAACGACCTTTCATTTTTAATTAGCCATGCTTTTCTTTTTATGGTTCCTCTCTGTATATAGTAAATGAGCTGGTTTTCTATTTAGGAGAGGAGTATAAAGTTCCCTTTCTAAGTCAAAAAAAATTTTAAGCAAAAATGCAAATTGTTTTAAAGAAAAGTATTAAATGCGTAATAGGGCAGGTGGCACTGCACAGTGACCACAGTGGGGAAGGGGCGGTCTGGGACATCCTGGAGGCTCTTGCCATCCCTCCGCTCAGTCCAGAGCATTGTAAGTATGGGGCTGGACCTTGTCCCCTCCACAGTTCCCGGCACTGCCTCACCCCCTCTCTTTGCCCCCTTGCCCTGCAGCTCACCATCATCTTCAAGAACTTCCAGGAGTGCGTGGACCAGAAGGTGTACCAGGCCGAGATGGACGAGCTCCCTGCCGCCTTCGCCGATGGCTCCAAGAACGGCGGTGACAAGCACGGGGCCAACAGCCTGAAGATTACCGAGAAGGTGTCGGGCCAGCACGTGGAGATCCAGGCCAAGTACATCGGCACCACCATCGTGGTCCGCCAGGTGGGTGGCTACCTGACTTTCGCGGTGCGCATGCCCGAGGAGGTAGTCAACGCCGTGGAAGACCGGGACAGCCAGGGCCTCTACCTCTGCCTGAGGGGCTGCCCCCTCAACCAGCAGATCGACTTCCAGGCCTTCCGAGCCGGCGCCGAGGGCCCCGGTGCCCACAGGCTACCAGCCGCCAGCCCCGCCCCCTCAGCCCCCGACACCTTCCCGTACGAGACGGCCGTGGCCAAGTGCAAGGAGAAGCTGCCCGTGGAGGACCTCTACTACCAGGCCTGCGTCTTCGACCTGCTCACCACAGGAGACGTGAACTTCACGCTGGCCGCCTACTACGCCCTGGAGGACGTCAAGATGCTCCACTCCAACAAGGACAAGCTGCACCTGTACGAGAGGACTCGGGAGCCGCCGGGCCAGGCGGCTGCCGCAGGGCTGCCCCCGGCCCCCTGGCCCCTCCTCGGCAGCCTTCTACTCCTGCCCCTGCTTCCTGTGCTGCTGGAGGCCGCCTAGGACCGAGAGCGAGGCGTCCCCAAACTGGTTGGCGACTGCACGAGGGCCAGTGGTGGCCTCCCGGTGGCCCCGCAGTCCCTGCAGGGGTCGGGAGCCCCAGCGGCCACGTACCTCCGCGCTGCCTTGGGCTGCCTGCTGGCAAGGGCTGGGGGCGTGGGACGTTCCCTCCCCTCCCCCGGGGCCCGGGACAAGGTTGTGGTGACCGGTGCTGTGACGTTTGTGACATAGAGCTGTGCAGAGGGAGAGCTGCCCCTCTCCGCCCGCCCCGCCGTGTGAATGTGCAAATCAGAGCCCCTCAGGCCTAAGCCCTCACCCCAACAGAGACACTGGGTGTGGGCAGGGTCGACCTGTCCTCACCCCTGCAATGCACTGAAACAGGCCCGGCTGACTGCTGCACGCGCATCCCGGGCCACCTGCGCCCACCCCACGCACACACACTCGTACACACTCGCACACACAAGGCCGGGGGGGCGGAGGCAGCCTCGAGGATGGACCCCTGGGCAGGGCATCCTTTCCTCTTGGGCTTTAGGACACCCCCGGGGTGCTGCTTGGCATCTTTAGAAAACTAATGTAACCCTTTGGCCAAAAAGTCGTGCCCTCCTGGTGCCTTCCCACCTGTGGCCTCCCTGCGAGCCAAGGAGAGACCACCCTGGCTGGGCACGGGTTCAGGCCCCAGTTACCAGGCCCCACAGGTGGGGGACGACACGTGTCGTCGGCACGTGCTCTGAGCAATGCCTGCTCTGGCGCCTTCCCCCACTGCCCATCCTCCTGTCCCCTGGTCCCCACTGTTCTTTGGAAGTTGAGTCTTTGCTTCTAAATGTCTAAACAGAGAACTACCCCCTTGATTTCTGTTCCTTCCTCCCCAGCAGGTGGCAAGAGGAGGTGAGCAGGGGAACTGAGGCCGCAGGGTGAGGGCTGGAGACTCAGCGGATGGGGCCAGCTGGCCTGCCCTGATCCTCTGCTTTCTCCTCACCTGCCCCCCAGAGCCCTGCTCCCTGCCCTGTCCACCCAGGTCTGCATTCTGGGGAAAGGAGCAAGGCCTGGAAGGTGTCTCAGCCCTTAGCATCCCTGGCAGGATCTCCTCCTTCTAGGCCTTTCTCTTAAGCCCCGTGGCCACACAGCCAGGAGACTTTCCCACCTCACGTCAGCCAAGCTGCCCATCCGAGGAACCCCGAACCAGTCCCACCTCTGCTGCTGTTTCAGAGAACCCCGGGGACCAGCACCGAGCTGGGCTCCACTCCTAAAGGTGCGGCCGTGCCCTGGAGGGCGATCCTCCCAGAAGCCCCGCAGGCCCCACTGTCCCCGACCGCCCCTCTGCTGTTGCCCAGGGACCTCTCATACACTGGCCCGGGAGGCTGCGGACTGGTCCCTGCCTCCCCCCCCCCCCCCGAGAGGTTCCCTCTCTCTGCCAAGCCGTGGGCTAGGCGGGCAGGTGGGTGGGAGGCGCAGCCCCGGCCCCTCCCTGCTGGTTTTTAGATGGTCCCTATGTTGGAAGTAAAAAGTGAAGCACTTTATTTTGGTTGTGTTTGATCACGTTCTGCTTGGAAGTGGGGGCCCCTCACTGTGTCCCGTGTCTGCGACCTGTGTGGAGTGTCACCGCGTGTACATACTGTAAATTATTTATTAATGGCTAAATGCAAGTAAAGTTTGGGATTTTTGTTTTGTTACTTTCTTTTGGACTACGTGTTGGAGTTTGTTTTCTGAACGGACTTTGGTTCCTTTCGGGGTGGAGGGTTGACTTTGGTGGTGGCTGCCCCCTTACAGTGTATGTACCAGGGAAAGGGGAGACGGCAGCGTGCGCGCGCGCTTGTGTGTGTGTGTGTGAGTTGAGTGTTGTGAGTGCCTGCAGAAGGAGAAGCAATTAAACAACCAAAGCCCCCTGCTTCTCTAGAATTACTTTTTCTCCTTGCGACGAGCTGCCTTTGGGGCTTGAGGGGTCCAGGTTCCCTCGCGAAGCTGGAACCGTCTTGGAGACAGATGATCACATGGAGGAGGGACATGAGGGCCTTCTGGGATGAGGTTGGGTGGGCTGGCCTGAGATCCAGGAGGAGTCCATCAGTCTAGGACCCAGAGCTGGGACTGTGGCTGCCTCCCTCCCCAAAGGTCCCCCTCGTTGCCCACAGCCCAGGGAAAGGGTGGTGGCACTGCAGAGGGTCCATCAGCGTGCACAGGACTGAAGCTTGCTTGAGGCCAGGTCTTCACATTTCATCTTATTAAAGTTATCCAGTGAGTCAGGAACAAATGCATGCCCATTTTACGGATGGAAAAAGACTCGGGGAGATGGACTGACTGGCCTAGGGTTCCTTAGCAAGGGCAGGGCCAACATGTACACCTAGGCCTGTTTTGCCCCCAAAGTCCCTGCTGTTAATACTAAATGCCAGGCAGCAGAATAGCAACCCAGTTAAGCCAGGCCACGTCCCAGCTTCTCCACTTTCCTAGCTCTGTGACCTTGGGCAAGTCAACCTCTCTGAGCCTGCATCCCCTCCTTTGTAAAGTGGGGAGTGTCCATCCCATAGGGTTGTTTGAAGATTCAGTGAGTTAATTCCTGTGAAGTACTAAGGACAGGGCCTGGTGCACAGTGAGTGTCCAGTGTTGGTGTCACTATTATCCCAAAGCAAGAAGGGTTGAGCGAGACGGTGGGTGAAAGGAGAGGGGAGAGGGTCACGTGGACCCTGGAAGCTCGGGAGGGAGGTGAACCGAGAAAACCAGAGAGTGAGCATGTACACCAGTCCCAAGCCGAGGAGGAAGCTAAAAATAGGAAGGGAGAACTTTCTAGAGCCCTGTTCTTAAGCAGGCTCCCAGAGAGAACACAGGAGTCTGGGCTTTGGAAGGAAGAACCATCCTGGAAGGGACAAAACAAGACTGGGACATTGCCACGCATCTTACCCAGTCACCCAAATTGATAGGCCTCTCAGCCTCACTAGAAAGTAGGATGAAATGCATACTCATGCAGGGGGTGGGAACCAACGAGGGCTGTCGGCACTTGGCCAGCGCAGAAGAACAGATTATTGAGAAGCCAGGGCCAGGGCACACGGGAGAGAAAAAACAATCTCATTCACCATCAGATGAAAAAGCTGTGGCACTGGCCAGAAAAGAGTCTTGGTTTGGAATTTGTTCAGGACCCTAAAATTAACCAGCTGGAATTCTTTTCCAAGTACCATGCTACTAGTTGCCCTCAGTGAACATGGAAATTTGCATTTCATCATGAATATGGAACACAGAGTCGTGA
This sequence comes from Hyperoodon ampullatus, assembly GCF_949752795.1. Lineage (NCBI taxonomy): Eukaryota > Metazoa > Chordata > Mammalia > Artiodactyla > Ziphiidae > Hyperoodon > Hyperoodon ampullatus. Next base: position 80,547,796 of record NC_136916.1, read on the forward strand.
GCCAAATGATTCCCAAGAAGCAGCTTCATCTTACTCCGCAGGCTGGGTTTGGAGCAGAGACGCTTCTGTGCCAACTCAGCCGAGGCCAGTCAGCCTGGAGGTAAGCACATTAGCAGATGGAGCTGCAGGCCCCTCTCCGCGCTCCACCACCCCCGCTTACCGAGAACCCATCTGAGCCAGGCCAGAGTGGGGCTCATCAGAGCAATGCCAGCGCGGAGGGTGGAGCCGGAGTTTGCACGGACTGGGGGGGTGGGGGTGGGGGTGGGCACTTGGTCTCAGACAGCAGGCTGACTTGGCATCCAAACTGGCTCTGCCCGTCGTTGTGTGGTCTCCCTTGGATTTTTTGAACCTTGGATTCCTTCTTTGTAAAATGGAATTATGAGTACCTACCTCCCAAGGCCATTACAGAAACCCAATGAACTAACGCTCATAAATTGCCTTGCACACTGAGCCCTGGCGCCCTGGCAGCATGGAGAGGCCACCAGAAATGGCCATCTCCTCCCTTTGCAACTGCCCGTGTTCCTTGATTCATTAGATAACTCTTTCGTGATCGCAGGTGCTGGGGGGATGCGACAGAGATCTGTACACACTCCCTTGCATGCTTGTTGGCGAGACGGGTCCCTAACCAAGCAGTTACATCAGCGAATGTCCCATGTGACAGCAACATGAAGAAAGGGTTCACGGGTCAAAGGACCCGAGAGAGATACACCCTGGATTGGGGGATGGTGGGGAGAGGCTTTCCTCTCCGGTGGGGTCAGCGGGGACCTCGGACTAGTTCACCTGCGTGAATCCGGAGAACGGGCCGTGCAAAGATCTGGGGAGAGTGTTCTCCACAGGGAATGATGAATGCAGAGGCCCTGGCACAGCAGCAGCCCAGAGAGTGTGGGCCGCAGGAAACCAGGTGCATGGATCAGGGTGCAGGGTGAGGCCACAGGCAGCTGGAGCAGGACAGGCCTTGTTATTCTAGTTGCCATAGGAAGCTGCTAGCAGGCTCTGAGCATGGGGAGATGGGCTGGACTCTGGTTTTAAAGGAATCATTCCAGCAAAGAGCGGGATCACTGCGGGGAAGAAAGGCCGTCAGGGGCTGCGGCACAAAGCCAGCCAAAAGTGGGAGGGCAGTGGCAGAGCCAGAGGTGGCACGAATGCCGGGCTTTGGGGTTCAGTGTGAAGGTGGAGCTTTCGGGCGCGAGAGAACTTGAGAGCGGACCAAGGTGTTGCCTCCAGGTGTGTGGGCTCAGCACCCGGGGAAGCTGTGGTGTCATTTACCGAGCCCGGGAGGACCACAGGAGGAGCAGATCCGGGACCCCGACCTCCAAATCTTACTTTAGAACATGTTAGAAAGCACATGCAGCTGGATTGTTCTTAATTTTTAAATTTAAATGACAAAACTTCCAAGAAAAACTTCTTAAGAAGTGCAACGCTCACAGAATAAACCTCCCAAAGGGAAATGTGTTACATTTGAACGAGCCAATTGCAAAGCCGCGGTTGGTAAGAGGACTGGCAGGGGTCTCCCAGCTGTCACTCAGGGGATAAAGACATCTGAAGGCCACAACCCAACAGAATCTTGGGAGCCTGGTGGGTTGGGTGGCCCAGGACAGCTGGCTTCACTAAGATTGGGCTTTACGGCAAATACCCAATTACGCATAGACCAAAGTTCTGATCCTGATGAGGACAACGATGCTAAAATTTGAAAAAAGGAAGTTAAAAGAATAGGAGGGAAGCCTGGGAGGGGCATACTTACTCCCCACAGCTACCAGATGATGTGCTGGAGCCCCTGTGGGCTGGAACAAGTCCCCTTCAAGTGGTGGCCCTGCCACTTGCTGGCTGCAGGACCTGTGGCCTGTTTCCTCATCTGCCAAATGAAGCTGGTGGTCCTGCTGCAGAGGTTCTTGGGAAGACAGGCAAAGATGAGAGAGAACACGGAAGGAAGCACCAAGGAAACCACAGACCCCAGCTAGTGTCAGCCCCTCCCCGTCTCATCCCCCCAGCTCACACCACCTTCACGGACTCCCTCCTCCAGCAAGCCTGCTTGGGGCAGCTCCCACACCAGGAGGGCCCCTGCGCCCGCCCACTCCCCAGCTGACCGATGAGATCTGGAGAGAGGGTGCCTTGAAGGAAAGGCCCACCCTTAGCCTCACATACCTGTCTCCCACCAGACACTCAGGGTGGGGACCCTGCTTGGTTCACGGTCCTTTACCATGTGCTCATCTCTTGAATATGGCCCAGGAATCACATCTCTTTGGTCTGATTGGCCTTACTTAGACTCTTAAAACAATTCAAGGGGGCTTCCCTGGTGGCGCAGTGGTTGAGAGTCTGCCTGCCGATGCAGGGGACACGGGTTTGTGTCCCGGTCCGGGAAGATCCCGCATGCCGCGGAGCGGCTGGGCCCGTGAGCCATGGCCACTGAGTCTGCGCGTCCGGAGCCTGTGCTCCACAACGGGAGAGGCCACAACAGTGAGAGGCCCGCGTATCACAAAAAAAAAAAAAAAAAAAAAAAAACAATTCAAGAGTTCTTTATCCAGCTGCCACACGGGCTGAAGAAGCTTGGTGTTCTGGCCAGTGGTCAGTGGGAACCCCCGGCACCAATCAGGAGTCTAAGGACCCCTAATCCCAGGGAGGTGTCCCTTGTCCCTGGGAAATCATCACCTCCTGAATCAGTGGGACCAAAGACTCTACCACCTGATTCAACAGCTCCCTCTTAGCTACCTTCCCCACCTTTCCAGGCTTTTCAGTACCTTTGACCATTTAATCCTTTCCTGCCTCTGCCGTGGGTTTGGTGCAAGAGCCCTGAAGGAAAGGAACAGAAATAAACTCGCTCAGAAGGTCCCAGAAGGATGGACTTAATTAAGAAACTGCAACAGGCAGCAGGTGTGCAAGGCATGATGTGCTGGGGGCAAGGGTGTCTCTGGAACCGGGGGACGCAATCCCAGGCAGCCTGGATCCCCGAGGCCGAGGCAGGCGTGTCGCCGGGCATCACTCCATCCTTGCCCAAAGCAGTGCTGGGAAGGCTCACAGATTCTTCCGCATTTGAACTCCTCCTGCCCACTTCGACCCTCCCTCCCGCAGGAAGCAGAGCCCTCCCCAGGCCGGCCCCTTTAGCCAGAGCAAACTGTCTGGCCAAGCACATCTGCTGGGGGAGAACAAAGACATGCTCGGAAAGGTCATGGGGTCTGGGTCTCAAGTTCACTCCAAGCTCCTTTTGTGCACAAGTCCAGCAACAGTATCCGCTGTCTCCGGGGCTGGGCACTTTATTAACGTGGGTGAACTGGCTGGGGCTGAGGGGGACACCCCTGAAAGCAGGCCTCTAAAGGGTTTAAGAGGGCTGGAAATGGGTGGAGAGGCCATCCCCAAAGCACGCCCTCAAGGAAGCAGTGCAAGTGCTTGGTCCATTGGAACAGCCCCACCCTGCCCAAGGCCAAGCCCTCACCTGGGGGCAGGGGATGTGTGCCTTGGGTTGGGTGGGCCTGGATGACCAGGGATGGGCAGTGGTGTGGGCAGGGGGACACCTGGGCAGAGGGAAGAGCCCAGCCTCCAGGACCAGACCTGGCCCAGGATCCCAGCCCTGTCACCCACCTACTGACTGTGTGACATAAGGAAATGCGGGAGTGAGGATTTTAAATTCTTCAAACATTCTTCCAAGGAATTTTGAGAACTTTAAATGAAACAGTCAGATAATTTAAATGGAGTAGTCCTGTGTTGGGGGAATCACGTACCTGCCTCATCTTCATGGTTGGGGGTGACGTGTGATCATTCTCAGCCTCAGCTCTCTCAGCCACGAGGGATGATGACCGCGTGTCCTCACGTGGTCTTCCTGCAGACAAAATGCATACGCCCGCACCTGCCCTGAACTTGCAGTTCCTTTGACCCTTTTCACAACAGCCCTACCAGGCGGATGCCATCGACCTGGTTTCCAGGTGAACTTCATGCCACCCACCTGCTCCTCCCTTGAGGAGCCCCAAAACAGGGGTGGCATCAAGCCAAGGCTCTGGTCCTGGGGGAAGCAGGGGGCCAGACCCCCACCTGGAGACTGGGCAGGTAGGGGGACCTCAACAGACCCTGAAGAGAAAGAGGATGGGAAAGAAGGTACGCCAGACCTGAAGCCTGAGAGGCTTGGGGTCGAAGGAGGAGACGGCCCTGGCTGCCTGTGGGGTCTCGGCTGGGTCACCTCAGTCCACGGGAGGCCATCAGCTTTCCCAGGTTGGGGTCGGCCTTGTTGGCAATCCCAGACATGATCCAGCTGCTGGTGTGGACCCCACTCCCAAATGCATGGGGACTGGAGTCTCCAGCCAGTGCCATGACAGCTACGTGTTCTGGACACCTGCCATGTGCCAGGCGCCCTGCCAAGTGTTTGATCCAAGGACTGATTTGTCACAGCGGAGCCCCCTTCCCGCCGCCTCCTTCCCGAAGCTCAGGGGACTGGAATCCTGGGCTCCATCAGAGGGGCTTGGTCAGCAGGGCTCCCAGGTGGCCCTCAAGTCAAGGCTGGGGGCCTGGACCACCAGGGACCAATGCCAAGGTGAGCCGGGCAGGGCAACTGCAGCATCTGCCTTGGTGAGTTGACACATCCTGCCCTTTGCTAATGGTCAGGGTGGAAGGGGGCGGAGAATCCCTCCAGGAAGTGCCCAGGCCCCTCCCTCTGGGTGCTGACTGGGTCTAACCTTCCCTTCTCTCTCTCTTTGGTCCTTGCACAGACACTGGCTGGTGCTTCCCCTGTGTGTCCGGTCATGATGTGGGTTTGGGGACACATTCATTTAGTCCACACACATTCAGTGAGGCCCTATGCCGTGTCTGGGGCTGTGCGTGGTGTTGGGGACACAGCAGTGCTCCCAGGAGACGAGTGTGGCCGCCCTCCCCGGATGACTTACACAGGGTGTAACAGAGTGGGGAGGGGATGAGAATGGCGGCGGCGGGAAATGGCCCTGCGCTGGTCCTCACGTTGCTCACCTTGTTCTCTGGCCTTGAGGCAGTCACACGCTGCCCCTGAGCCTCTCTTTCTAGTCCTGGGGAAGGACTAGGACTGGGTCACAGGGCCGTCGGGAGAATAAGATAACACCAGTCAACGGCACTTGGGTGACAGAGAAGCCATTGAACAAGGTAGGGGACAAGCTCGGCCTTTAGAGGCGGGAGGAACCGCGTTGGAATCCGCTCCACCATTTAGCTGTGTGATCTTGGGCAAGTTACTTCAAGTCTCTGGGCTTCAGGATCCCCACTTGGAAAATGGGGATAAATCCGACCTCATGGCAATTTTGTGAGGGCTCAACGAGAAAACACAATAAACAACAGGCCCAGAGCCTGGCACCCAGTAACCAACCCTCTGTAGATGGTGGCTTCTGCTCACGGGCCTATCACTCAAGCTGCTTTATTCACTCACACCCAAGTCAAGGCCGTGACCAGGGGCTTCCTTGGTGGCGCAGTGGTTGAGAGTCCGCCTGCCGATGCAGCGGACACGGGTTCGTGCCCCGGTCCGGGAGGATCCCACATGCCGCGGAGCAGCTGGGCCCGTGAGCCATGGCCGCTGAGCCTGCGCGTCCGGAGCCTGTGCTCCGCAACGGGAGAGGCCACAACAGTGAGAGGCCCGTGTACCGCAAAAAAAAAAAAAAAGGCCGTGACCAGCTCGGGGTTCCCAAAGATACATAACATACAGATGCTTTCTAGGGGTCAATATTTCCCCAGGCCCTCCAGGGCTGGAGTTCATTGTGTAATTTATGAGGGTAGGGAGAGAATCTTTGTAATTATAGCTCCTTTCAACTATAAAGTCAAGACATTTATTAATTAAGCCCATACAAAACTACAAAACCAATAAAACGCAAAGGGACAGCATTGATTTAAGAAATGCGTGATGTTTTGCAGACACTAAGTGGGCCCTCTCCGTGCGATGGAGGGGGGCGGAGGTGGGAGTGTCTGGGCCAGGCTCTCCCCAGCTCAGCTGCCTGTCATCTGTCCCCCTGGCTTTCAGTCTTCTGACCCTGGGAAGCCCGTCTCGGGTGTGAGTTCCCTCGTCCCCCCGGGGAAGTAGCACTGATTCCTCGGCTCCAATACACCCCTCCAGTCCCGGCTTCCTTTCTCCCTCCTGCCCTTCCCAATGACCCAGGATTCGCTTCAGTTGATTGAAAAAGATGTCCATCAATATGAAAACATATAAAAATTTCAATTCTTCTAGAGATCTCAAAGGACTACCCTCCCCACCATACATCTGTTGGCCCCAAGTTCAGGAAACACTGAACTAGGACCTAGTCGGGCGACAGTTAGCTAATCTGATTCCCATCCACACCCACTGTCAGAGCAGAACTCAGGAGGTGAAGGGGGCCGTGAGGCTCTGTGCAGGGGACAGAGTGACGTGACATGGGGCTCAGAGGAGGAGGCAGAGAGGCCCCGGGTGGTGGGTTGGGGACCACAGGAGCCCAGAGCAATGTGGGAAGGAGGCAGGGAGGCCCGCAGAGCCTTTATCTCCAGCCTCTCCAGGGCAGGGAGGGCAGGGAGTGGGCTGGGCCTCAGGACAGATCACCAGGCCCAGGCCAGGCTGGTCCATGCTGAGGACCAGCAGCCCCGAGGAGTTGGCCACAGCAGTTAAGGTTTCCCTTGCATGGTGCTTAGCATGGCCGGGCACTGCTCCACCATCAAGTGGGTGACGCTTCCCCCCGCCACCCCCCAAGAGGTTAACACCTGACCCAGGTCACAGCAGTCGGGGTGCAGCCTGATCTGAAGTGAGACGTTCTCTCTGGTACCCATGCTGTCAGCCAGGCTGCTGTGAGGGCCCTGGATCTCCTCCCCGGGCCTTGGGGCCCTCCTGTGTGAGTCCACTAGGCTCTCCACCCTGCTGCTGCCACCCCAGACCTTGCTGCCTCTTCACCCTCCTGCCTGGTACAGCGAGCCCCAGGCCGGGCCTGGGTACCTCCCTCCCCGGGTGAGGCAGCCGGGGACCAGGAACCCGCATGCCTGCCGCAGCATAGCCACCCTTCCAGGAGCTACGATGCTGAAATAATACCATCATGGCTAGTAAATTGCCTCTACTTAATATTTGCCCCAGGCTTCTAAAGCCTCATCATCCTTCCAGTCCGTTCCCTGGAGATTCTAAAAATCCAGCAAATGAAAGGTTAATGCCCGGCAGGCCAGGAAGCCTTGGGGAAGTTTTTCTACTGCCCAGAACTGGCTTCTAACTGCTTTAAATGTCCCCCTGGTCCAGGAGGCCTGCCGACTGGGACCTGAACTCTGGCCTGAGCCCCCAGCCCGCTCATCCTCCAGGGAAGGGAGCACCCCGGTCCTCCTCTCCCCGGATCCCTTCTCTGGGCACCTCACAAGAGAAGGCTTCAAGCCCAGCACCCACAGGGCCCATGCGGAGTCAGGACTCAGAGCTGGAAGTGAAGGAAACCTGGTCCCCGCTGGGAGCCCCACTTTTCCAGGGGGGCATGGTGGCTATGACAACATGGGGGCAACAGAGTATGCCAGGGGCTCTGATGGCATCTGTGGGCACCGGGAAGGGACAGACAGGAACGAGACAGGGACAGCAGGGTCAGAGAAGGCTGCTCAGAAGAAACCAAGCTTGAATTGCATCTTGAGGTTGAACAGGATTCAAAGGCACGCGCAGGTGAAGGAGGTGGGGAAACGGGAACAGTGGCCTAGAAGCAGACCCTCAGATACCTGAGGCTGCAGGAGCAGTTTGGGCTGGCTGCAGCCAGGGGCTCAGGGAGACAAAGATGAGCGTGGCCAGCAGGGCAGGTTGTTGCCCACGGCCTCGGACCCAAACCAGCGAGCTTAGAGCTAAGGGGAAAGTCACAGGGGAGCAGCAGAGTGATGCCTGGGCCTTGTGGCTCAGGGCGGACCCTCTTCCTGCCACATGGAGGTGGGAGGGAGGAGAGGCTGGAGCTGGGAGGAGCCTGTGTATCCCTGAAGGATGGCTAGAAGTGACCGTGAAGCAGGGCTGCCCCGTCCACCCTGCGGGGCAGAGAGCCCACCCGGCTGCCTGAGGCCCCTCTTGAGGCTGGGTGGTGGTGGTCAGCACGGCCCCTGGGCCTCCTGCTGGTGGAAGCAGGTGAGGCCAGCCTCTCCCTGCAGCCTCTAGCCCTCTCCTGTGTCCCCGCCCCGTCACACTTCCGGCAGGGACAAGGTGCCTCCAGGTCTCTGGCTCCAGTGTGGGCTCCCAACCGAGGAGAACGGCCCCCAGGGGGCAGGGGAGTGACGGCTGAGCCCTCCCAGGGTTGGGTTCAGGTGGTGGCCGAGACAGGCCGTTTGTAGTGGAAATCTGCTGCCCCCTGCAGGACAGTTCTAGAACCATACTCGCTCAGGGCCCTCCATCGGAGAACGGGAGCTGATCCCAAAACACACAACGCAGACCCCAGATGGGTGGCAACAGTGGTCTCCCAGGTGCAGCTCCCCAGCGCCTCAGGATGTCTCAACGTCCCCCTTTGATAATATCGACGGATGCCGAGCCCATCAGGGACCCCTCAGGGACCTCACTCAGGCCACCGGAGCCTGACCAAGGGCTCTCATGCGGACTTTGAGTCTGAGGCTTGGAGAGGCAGCAAGGTCGCCCAAGAATGCCAGCTGGTTCAAAGCCAAGTCTGTGCAGCTCACAGACCCACGCCTCCCACTGGTCCTCACGCCTTCCCTGGACCCCCGCCCTCTACTCATCTCCTGGCTCTTTTCTCCCTGGTATTTGTCAGACCTTGTGTCTGTCCTCTTATTGTTCGCTTGCCTAGGGTCTGCCTCCCCAATGCCCCCAGCTAGGAAATCAACTCAAAGAGGGCAGGGCCCCGTCCTTTCTGTGCGTGTCCACACCACCCAGAACAGGGCCCAGCCCACAGGGAGAAACTGTCTCTCATGACTGTCTAGTCCCAGCTGTGTCTCCCCCACCAGACTGGGAGCCTTGTCTCCGTGTTTAGATGGTTCCAGTCCCTGCTGGGCCTTCCTCCTTGGGTTTAATCGCCCAGAGCAGGTTTTGCAGAAGCCCCTTTCCCGGGCTCCCAGGACAGGCAGCTCCAATTATTTGGCCGCCTCCAGGGCGAGGGCTGCTACATCCTAGGTACCCCTGACCTCCCCTCCTCTACCTGCACCCTCCCCAGCTGAGAACTGATGGATGCTGTCTCCTTCCGGGTGGTCCCCGGGGCTTGCAAACCTCTTCCTTTCCCACAGCTGGAGCTCTCACTTACAAACCACATTAACCCTAGGAGCTGCCTGCTTCGTGTGAAACTGAAGGTGAAAAATCCACCTGCCCTACTGCACACAGGGAAGGACCAAAGGAGACAAGGCACCGACTTCCCTGCCCGCCTCCTAGACCATCCCTGCCCCCCAAGGCCAACCCAGTGCACGGGGTCAGTGGGGACCATGCTTTAGTGACGACAATTCCCTCTTGGATCACGAAAGACATTAAGAAAAAGACAGCACGTATGAACCCTCTGTGGGGCAGCTCTGGCCCCAGGAAATGGCTGTCATTCTGCCCATCTTCGAGGTCGGAAGTCCGTAGGTCAGAGATTTGCCTGTGTTCCACATAAAGCCCGGTCACACGGCACAGAACTGACCAGGAATCCCCAAGACTCAGCCCAGGTTAGGACCCCACTAGCCGCAGCAGGGGCAGACCCACCAGGGCCCCCGTTTCTACAGGATAAGGAGCACTTATTCCGATGAGCCATGTCTCTTCCCCACTTCACAAAGCAGAACAAATGCAGGTTGGGAGGTGACATAAGCCCAGTAGTTTTCCAGACTCAAAACGTGATGGAAAGGCTGCCTCCAAGACAAACCTGGTCCTAGTCCTTTAAGAGCCACAGGTTGGAACCCAGAGCCACAGATCTGGCAAACTGCGGGGCCTTGTGTTTCAATAAGTGACCTTTCTGTTGGCGCTAATTGAGAAAGACTTGCCTTGATGCCAGATGTGTGAGGCCCTGCCAGGGAGCGCGGAGGGGCCTGGGCCTGCTCCTTCCAGTAAAAGGCAGGCGTTTTTTGGCAGCGGTCAGTTTAGAAGCCTGGTTGCTATTGTAAATCATAAGCTGATTATTGCACTTGTTCTTAAAATTTCCCAAAGTTGTTCCAGCCGAGCTGTGAGTTGCAACACGATTGTGAGTTAAGTTTATAGGCAGGAAGACCCCTCAGCTCTTGAGTCTCTGACTCCCACTGCATGCACTAAAACCCCGGCACCACCAGGCGGGCAAGGCTCCCTGCAGCCACGTGTCCTGGCCTGACAGTTACAGGAGTTAAGCCCTCAGCCCTGAACACACACACGGGTTTATTTGGTTATCAGCAATTAAGACCTTCACAAAGACTCAAGTTTGGTTTCAGAGTCACCTAAGTATTAGCAAAACCCCTTGGGTTTGGCAAACTTCTCCGCCTCCTCTTCAGACGGCTCTCCAGCCGCGGCTGTGCCACCCTTCCTCTGTCTGGGGCTCGCAGGAGCTGGGCCAGTCCCGCCCGGTGCCAAATGCTCAAGTTAACATTTGTGTCAGTGTTTCCATTATAAAGTGCTCTTTTCCCCCTTCAAGAATATACAACCCAACCGTAAAATTACTCTCAAGGCTGCAGGCTGGCAGACCCGGTGTTCTGATTTCCTCTTGACAGGGGGCTGCGGGACCCCTGCTGATGGGCACCTGATGGGTACGGGTCTCCCCGGGATCCTCCCCGCCCAGCACGACCAACATGGAAATTGAGGGTGACTCTCCTCAGCCACTGGCGGCAACTCATCAAGTGCAGGGACTCGGGCTAAGACGACTGCTGCTGGGCCGGGGGACTATCAGCCTCAGCTACTCAGAGAAAATCTAGAACGTGTGGTGAAAGGACCCGGACCCGACAACACAACTGGGCCTGGGTAGGGGGAAAAGACGCAACTTTAAAAGGCTCCCTTTCACAAGTTGTCAATCCTGATGACCCAGCAACCAAAGGGAGGCAGACGAGGCAGGCACAGTCGCGGGTCACGCCAACGCAATGCAACGTGTTCGCCCAATTCTAAAAATCCTTAGTAACACTTTTTAATATACAAGAATCAAAAGTACAGCAGTTTTACAATGTAGGAAAATTTAATACATACTATATAAACAACATTATTTACATCAGAAATCACTAGGACAGTGGCATTTTTCACAAATATAAATTAATGTTTAGTCAACAGGTTTTAAAAGTCCACAATTTTACAATAAAGAAAAACCATCTGTCCCCAACCGAGTGGGACACAGATGGACTAAAGCAGCCTGGACCCTTGGCCTGGCTCTCCTTGCCCGACACGGCAGCCCTCGGATGAGCCAGAGGAGCGAGCGCTGGCGCTGGGCCCTGGGCCACCGCTCCTGCTGACGCACTGGTTTTGGTCTGTAGGACTTCAGTGTCACTGTGTGAATTCATAACTGAATCGTGTTTGCACCGTGCACCCTGATGCGGCTCTCCGACTTCAGGCTAGAGTGTCTGCAGCAGGACGTGAGAAGTGTTCTGGGTTCCCATCAAAGAGCGTTACGGAATGCCTAAAAGGAAGGGGAGACCGGGGCCAGCGATGGATGGCGGGGACGAGTCTGGAGTTACCGTGTCCTCTGCCAGGACTAGGACATACATGTAAATCCGGGTTTCTGTTCAGGTTCCGGGTTCTGTTCAACTTCCCTCTTCCTCAGCCCCTGCTCTTTCTACCTAGTAACTAAATCTTTCAAAGCTAGGCTCCATGGAACACCATCCTCAGATTCCAGGGGCAGCTTCTCCCAACCACAAGTGAGAGAATTCCTACCTGTGCAAATTTCTGGTTTTGATATAAGCATACAGTATTCATACTGATTCAGGACAATGAGGAAATGCCTCCTTTCTCCCAACCCACCCTTCAAACATACTCCGACACCTAAAATAGATGCTTTTATGGGGATACTGTACTTTTCATAATGAATTTAACACTGACCTGGCTGACATTGCCTTTTGCTACATCATATGGCACGAAAAATCCTGAATGTGAACAAAAGGAAGTTCCTGTTTCCTCATGATGAGACATCTTTGGGAATAACTCACATCTCCTACCAACAACTTCATGGGAAAAAAAAAAAAAACAAACCTTGATGAGCATTGAAATGCAGGCCCTCCAATTCCTCCTCCTGGCCTCCTCTAACTGAAAGGACACGACCCAACTTCCCACAGGGGAAGCCATGCTGGGGCCCACCCTGCCCACCTCCAGGGCCTGTGGATGGCTCAAGGATCTGCAAGCCAGGCTGCCCGTCCCCTTTGGTCTGAGCAAGACAAACACAAGTAGTGTCAGTACTGTTGGCAAGAAGCCCAACCTGTGGCCAAAGCAGAGGCATGATTTCCTATCTAACCCCACGGAGCAGTCTCATACGTCCTCACTGGGGTGACGGTGGCCGGGGGCTCCTCTGTGGTCCCTTGGGGCTGTGCTCCGGGCACGTGTCGTACAAGCCCAGGGTGAACAACTCCAAGTACCAGGAGGAGAAATAGATCAGGAGGTGGTGGGCCCACTGAGCTCCCCACACGAGCTGTGCGGACCCAGACTCTCATGTGGACCTCAGCACAGGCGAGCCCAAGGATGCTCTGGGAAGCAGAGTGTGACGGCCCCCGAAAGCCACCTCTGCTTCACTGGTGAGGCAACAGTAAAGGCATCAATGGTGCTGCCCAGGATACCAGCATGTAAGTGATCATGATTTTATGAAGTCCCCTCAGGTTAGTGCGGGGAGTTTAACCCTGTATATGCCCAGTGGAAGGGTTTCCAGCAGCTCTGAGCCTGGACACATATAGGCACACTGTATGTTCAAGTCAGTTACTCTGTCTCCATCTAGAAAGGCCTTTGGATACTCTAACAATTACTGGCAAGTTATATTTAAAGTGAACAGAACGGAAGGCCCCAGAACCAGTCAAATGAAAGGAGCCTCCTTAACGTATGTAACCAACTTGCCTCCCTTCCTGACTCAATTCAACTCTAGTCTGACCCTATCTACAGCTCAGTTACCCTGTCCTTGGATGTTTCCTGTTTTGGAAAAAAAAAAAAAAAAAAAAATGAACTGAGGTTTACACTTAACTTGACTTCATTCTAAAAGATACTGAGTTCAATTCTAATGACCTCCAACTAGCAGTGGAAACGTGTTCACCACAGGCAACTTGTGTCTGTCCACCCACCACGTGAGCGGCAGGAGATGTGTGACTCTGCGGAATCTTACCTCTTCAAGCTGGGCGAAGGGAACTCCGACACAGCTGCGGATGGTGACCAGCTGCCACACTGGTCCTCCCCAACTTGCCACACTACCAACCCCCAGGCTGGGAAACCCGTCCGCCCCTCCCCAGCGGCCCGCCCTGGTGCTGCCAGCAACCAGCTCGTCAGAAGGCCTGCTCCCTCGGCCCCCTCCCGTTACTGCTCATCCCAGGAATCGGAATCCACCAGGGATTCCAGTGCCCTGGCCGCACACACCCAGCCCTCGCCCCGCCTGCTCTGCGTGCAGCCCACTCCCAACCAAACAGGACCCACGCCCACGTCAATGCTGCCCAACTCACAGTCCTCAGAAGTCAGCTGCACAGGCCCTACTTTCCCTGGCACAGGGGGCAAACAAGGCCCACCCGGGAGACCAAAGCTTTGAAATGTACAGTGTGGGAAAACTTAGTGTTGGTGGGGAAGCGGCTGCTGTGGAAATGTTTCCCCCTCTGTCCCCCACGCCCCCAGCACCACAGCTGTCACATGATGAGGCCGAGTGTCACTTCTCCCAAGAACACATTTGAGGGGGGTACCTGATCCCCTTCAAGTCCTATGATGCGAGACCCCACCCGCTCGTCCCCACGCCCCGCTCCCCATCAGCAGCATCCGTCACGTCATGGTGAACCAAACCCCGTGCTGTCCAGCAGGTCCCGGCAGCCTTCATGCACACGCGCCTTCCCCGACCACGCGCCAAGGTCCAGGGCGCGCCAGCCCTGGTGATAAAACATTCATGACTCTAAGATCCTTTCTTCCTTCACTGGGGAACAGGCCGTGAAGCTGGTAGACAAAACGTCATCTCTTCCTCCTAGCACCCATCGAAGTGGGAGGCCAGGACAAGGCTGGAATGGGATGGGGTGCCCAAGTGCGGGAGTGGTGACCCAAATCAAAGCTGGACCGAGCGAAAGGCCCCCCACTCCCTGAACTGCTCCCTCAGTGGCGAGCTGACAGCAGCAGCGTGTCCAGAAACGCCATCACTGGTCTAGATAACTGGCTCCTGTGGATCAGACCAAAAACATCCAGGTGCTTAAAGACTCTTGCACGCCCCTTCTTTCCAAACTATCTTTATGTTTTTCTAACATTCCAGTTATAATCTGGGTTGTTTTTCTGTTCTAGTGATCTCTCCAAAGGAGACCGATGATCCAGGGGTGACTTGGGATCGTGAGGAGATTTCTGAGAAGGGGGCGAGCGAGGATCTGAGACTGCGGGGTGCAGCGGGGGGAGGGGCTGCTTATACTCCCCCAATTTGTCTGTGTGGAAAGAGCGGTGATGGTCCGAGGGTCCCTGGCCGTGGTAGCCCATAGGAGGGCGGTGATCAGACATTCGTCGGAAATCCTGCTGGTGGTAATTTTGAGGCCTGAATTCATCGGATCGCCTCCGTTTGGAGTCGTGATGGTGCCTGAAACAGAGATACAAGGATCAGCTGGAGACCAAAGCCAGATTCCCACCCCTCCTCCGTCACCCACTGGCTCTTCCTCATGCACTCATATTTAAGGCCGCTTCCAGAAACTTAGAGGCAAATACTTACATTACTAGAAATCGAAAAAAACAAAACTAAAGTAGTAACAAAGGGCTATTTTATACTTATTGGCAAAACACAGCCTATGAAATGACATAAGCCTCATCAAGTCTGCAGTGAAACAAGTACACACTTGAATCACTGATGGCTTTGTAAACTCACATTCCCTTCAGGAAAACTGGCAAGATCTACAAACATCCTCATGTTCCTCAACCCAGCCCAGGAGAAAAAGAGCCACAGAAATTATTTTGTAAGTTATTAGTAACAGCAAAAATTATAACCTAAATATGCAACAACAAGTGCAGGGTTAATTAAATTATTTTAAAATGTACTCAATGTGAAGAATATTAAAATTTTTAGTCAGGACCATGGCAAACTGCTTGTTATACTATTAACAGAGAATCTGTGTAAGTCAACAACAAAAAGACAAACAATACAATTCAAAAATGGGCAAAGGAGCTGAAAAGACATCTCTCCAAAGGAGATACACAAATGGCTACTAAGCACATGAAGAGATGTTCGACATCTTTAATGGGCATTAATCACCAGGGAAATGCAAATCAAAACTACCATGAGATACCATGTCATACCCATTAGGATGGCTACATTCAAAACACTAAAAATAAATGTTGGCGAAAATGTGGGAAAATTGCAGTTCTAACACATAGCTGGTTGGAATGTAAAATAGGTCAGCTGCAGTAGAAAACATTCTGGTGGTTCCTTAAAAGTTAAACATAGGACTGCTACTGACTAACAATTCCAATCCTAGGTATATACCCCAAAAGCACTGAAAACAGATATTCAAACAAACACTTATATACCATGTTCACAGTAGCACTATTCACAAGAGCCAAAAGGTGGAAAAACTCTAATGCCTATCAATGGATGAATGGATAGACAAAATGGAGCATGTACATACACTGGAACATTATTCACCCATGAAAAGAAATGAAGTACTGATACATGCTACGATGTGGATGCACCTCTAAAACATTATGGTAAATGTCAAAAATGCCAGTCACAAAAGGCCACATACTGTATGATTCCATTTATGCAAACTATCAAGACTAAGTAAGTCCACAGAAACAGATTGCAGAAGATTGGTGATTGCCAGGAGCTAGGGAGAGAGAAGAATGGAGAGTGACTACTTAGTGGTTACAGAGTTTTCTCTGGGGTGATGAAAGTGTTTTGGAACTTGACAGAGGTAGTGCTTGCATAACATAGTGAATGTACGAAATGCCTCTGAATTGTTCACTTTAAAATAATTAATTTATGCTATGTGGATTTCACCTGAATAAAAGAGAGGGAGGGAGAGGGAGAGGGGAAGGGAGGAAGGGAGAGAGGTAAAGAGAGAGGCTGCCCACGTTCCAGCCAAGATGGAGTAACAGGGGCTACACTTACTCTCCTGCTGAAACAATCCGAAAGGGACAAAATGTATGGAACAATGGTTTTCAAGACACCAGGTGTCACGTAACAAAGAACCGCGATCCCTATGCGATGAGAAACTAATGAGATAAGCCTTACAAGCACCGGCTCAGGAGAAGCCCAGACTTCCTGAGTTGGGGTGGAGGTGTTCAAAGTGTAGAGTGCAAGAGAAGCAAGTACTACAAAGAGAAAGAAGTTCAAAGACCAGCAAAGGTTCCCCCTCGAGTGTTCAGCTGGATACTGCTCAGGGTGTATATGTGAGGAAACTACCCAAAGGCCAGGAGAAAAAAACACTGAGAAGGATGAGATGCCAGTGCTCTGTGCTCACACAGAGTTGGAACAGTGCCTGTTCTCTTCTCACCAGCCAGATGGGAAAACCTCAAGATCCAAGGGGCACTGGTAGAGTACCATGAGAGTCCTTGCCTCGGTGGTGGGAAATCATGAGCCTTTGCCTGAGCACTGCTCCAGTTCTGCCTAACAAATCCTAACAACAAGATCTGAAAGAATCAAACTGTTTCCAAGTAACCTAACTGTGTTCCATAACAAAGCTCCAGAACGTTTATAGGAATACAAAAATGTCCAGCACTTAACTAGGTATCTAATCAAAAACTACCCAGCATAGAGAAATAATAAATAGCAAAAATAAACAAATGGGACCTAATCAAACTTACAAGCTTTTGCATAGAAAAGGAAACCATAAACAAAATGAAAAGACAACCTATGGAATGGGAGAAAATATTAGCAAACAATGCAACTGACAAGGAGTTAATTTCCAAAATATACAAACAGCTCATACAACTCAGTAACAAAAAAAAAAACAAACAACCCAATCAAAAAATGGGCAGAAGAACCAAACAGACATTTCTCCAAAGAAGACATACAGATGGCCAATAGGCACACGAAAAGATGCTCAACATCACTAATTATCAGAGAAATGCAAATCAAAACTATAATAAGGTATCACCTTACACTGGTCAGAATGGCCATCAATAAAAAGTCTACAAGTAACAAATGCTGGAAAGGGGTGGAGAAAAAGGAATCCTCCTGCAACTGTTGGTGGGAATTTAAGTTGGTGCAGCCACTATGGAAAACAGTACGGAGGAGGTTCCTTAAAAAACTAAATATAAGAGTTGCCATGTGATCCAGCAATCTCACTCCTGCCCATATATCTGGACAAAACTATAATTCAGAAGGAAACATGCACCTCTATGTTCATAGCAGGACTATTTACAATAGCCAGGACATGGAAACAACCTAAATGTCCATTGACAGATGAATGGACAAAGAAGATGTGGTACATACACACAATGAAATACTACTCAGCCATAAAAAAGAATGAAATAATGTCATTTTTCTGCAACATGGATGGACCTAGAGATCATACTAGGTGAAGGTAAGTCAGAAAGAGAAAAACAAATACCATATATCATTCGTATGTGGAATCTAAAAAAAATGATTCAAAGGAACTCATTTACAAAGCAGACAGAGACTCACAGACACAGAAAACAAACTTATGGTTACCAAAGGGGAAAATATGTGGGGGAGGAATAAATTAGGAGTTTGGGATTAGCAGATACAAACTACCATATATAAAATAGATACACAAGAAGGTCCTACTGTATAGCACAAGGAACTATATTCAACATCCTGTAATAAACCGTAATGGAAAAGAACATGAAAAAGAAGAGAACCAGGAAAATAAGACCCATAATGAGGCAATAATCCATCAATTGAAACTGACCCAAATCATAGAATTAGCAGACAAGGATAGAAATACCATGTTGAAACTGTATACCAGATTTCAAAAGGTCAAAGAGAGACATGGAAGATTAAAAAAAAAAAAAAAAGGACCCAAATGCAACTTCTAGAGATAAAACTACAATGTAAGAAATACAAAATATACTATCAATAAATGGGCCTCGAGGCAGATTAGATATTGAAAAAGACAATATGAGTGAACCTGAAGACAAAGCAACAGAAACTTTCCAAATGAAACAGAGAAAACATAATTAAAAAAAATAAACCTAGCATCAGTGAGCTGTGAGACAAATTCAAGCAGCTTACCACAGGTGTAACTGAAATCTTCAAAGCAGAGTGGGGGAACAGAAAAAAGTATTTGAAGAAATAATGGTAAAACATTTTCCAAATCTGATAAAATGATAAAGGTGCAGATCCAAGAATCCCCAAGCACAAGAAACATCAGGAAAAATACACCATGGCACAGTATCATCAAATTGCTAAAAAACAGTGATGAAGAAAAAGACATATCATGTAAAGAGGAGTAAAGAGAAAGATGACAGATTTGTCATCAGAAACAATACAAGTAGAGAATAGAGGAACATCTTTAAAGTACTGAAAGGAAGTGTCAATCTATAAATTTATACCCAAAAGAAAATACCTTTCATAAGTGAAGACAAAATAAAGATTTCCTCAGACATACAAATGCTAAAAGAATTTATCGCCAGCAGACTCACACTAAAACAAAAGTCCTCCGGGCAGAAGAGAAATGATACAAAATGGAAATACAGATCTACACAAAAGAATGTAGGTAGGGCAAATGCCCACTGGAGTCAGATAAGATGGTACAGAAGGGTGGGGGGTGAGGGGTACAGACCCCTCCTAACAGAGGCTGCTGCTACTCGGCCACAGCTGCTGTGCTAAAGCAGCCTGGTGTTACCAGATCCTCCAAAAGAAGGCAGGACATGGAGATGTTTATATGAAATTTTCCTATATTAATTTCAAGGTGCAGTCAAAGCATATCTTTAGCCTAGGGGAAACCAAAGTTGCTAGGAAGCTAAAATACAGCTAAGTCCTGAAATTAAGAAGAATAGATAAAACCTCTTCAGCCCTTCCTGTACTTGCTAACTCTCACAACTACTCCCACAAAACCTTGGCCCATCATATCATGATATTATATAGCTGTAGAGAAGGGACAACTTCAAAAGACTTTGACCGCTAAACTGTGGGCTCCTAGCATGAAAGGACCACAGGCTGGTACCCACCTAGTGTGGCTGACAGCATAGCACAGAGCTTAATCATTTTGGTTGCAGACTCTAATATTTTATGGCTACCACTTCTCTAGATTTCCTCAGACGATGGCAGAAAACTCCCCCTGCACAAGTGTGATGATGAAACCATAAATGGCTCCTTGGCCCAGAGAATAAAACTTCAAACCTGTAACTTGGCATTCAAGCCCCACCCCCACATCCAACCTGTTCATCTTCTGGGCATCCCTTCCTGGGGGGCCTATCCTTGGCCTGGGCCTGTGATGCCTAGTCCATCTCTCTCTGCTTAGCTGATTCTCCAGGGCCCAAACCAACAATCACCAGCCTCCCCTCTTCCTCAGCCCTCAGGAAAAACTCAAAAATCCATTCTTTCAACTGTCCACTTAGCACACAATGTCAGCTGCCTACATCACGATTTCTCCCCAACACTCTGAAAATGCCTTGATGGCAGAAACACAGCACCAGACTTGGGATCATGCCTGGCACATGGTAAGAATGAGCATCTGATGGATAAATACATTAAGTTTCTGTTGCTTGTCTCTCCACCTATAAATAGTAAGCCCCTGGCAGAGGTCAGTGCCTGGTGTCTGAGGGCCCTCTGCATACCGGTCATAATAATCCCTGTGTCCCCGGTGGTCTCGGTCACTGCTGTACTGGTCATAAGGTCTCTTTCTGGAGAGGTTGTTGGGTCGGTAGCTCCCTGAACGGTGGGCGTCCATGTGTCGCCGGTCCCCATAATGGTGGTCCTTGTACCAGTGCTGCTCATACTGATGGTGCCTGTCACCACCCCAGGGTGGATTGTTATTGCCACCACCATAGTTGAACTTTCTTTCCCTCTGCCAGTCGCCTCGATCTGCAGAAAAAGAAATAATGATCTCATGATTCCAAGAACTGGCTGCATTTCACTTCCACTAAAGTTTAAACTGAAAAGGCCTGACATATGTTACAAACACTACATTTCTTCCTTCTTGGCCTTTTTGCTGCTGGTTATCATACAAGTAATGAGTCCAAAATTCTTTCCCCAAAATTTTAAGGCAAAAAAAAATTCACCTTTCTCCTTCTGAAATTTAAGAACCACTGTTTTTCATTGTCTTTCTTTCGTTTTTTTTTTGTTTTTACTGCTTTTCATTTTCTACACCTGCTTACCTTCCAACCTGGGGCTTACCCTTAAAATGAGATTTCACTAAAACAAACAAACAACAACAAACAAAAAACCCACACCAAACATTAATTTGGAAAAAGGCACTGCTGAGTTTCACAGCCACAAGGTAATACCCTCCATTTACACATCTAAGGTCTATTTACCTGCTGGTACCATCAGCTGTGCCTGGTCCCTGAAAATCTTTCCAGACTATACCTACTGATTCTACTCTTCTTCCTTAGCCCACACCAAAAGAATGGCACTCCTCCTGTAAAAAGTGATTGCTCTAACTCTGGATTCTGTAACTCTCAAGGACAGAGCCAAACTGAAATTTGTATTAGCTTCAGTAAGCCTCCCTTTTCCCCTGAGGAGAAGAATCACACTTATCTGAATCCAAAAAGGCAGTGAAGACACAGAAGTAGAGGAAAGGAGGCTATACTGGGTTGAAATGTGGTCTCCAAAATGTATGTCCACTTAGAACCTCTGACTTGACTTTACTTGAAAATAGGGTCTTTGAAGTTGTAATGATGGATCTCGAGTTGAGATCATCTTGGATTTACAGTGGGCCCTAAATCCAATGACAGATATTCTGTTAAGAGAAAGGCGTATGGAGATTTGGGACAAAGAGACACAGAGAGGAAGGCCATGGAGAGATGAAGACAGAGAATGGAGAGACAGTCACAGAAAGATAGATAATATGAAAAGGCAGAGGGTTATGTACCAGATGAAGAAACAGGATAAAACCCCAGAAAAACAACTAAATGAAGTGGAGATAGGCAACCTTCCAGAAAAAGAATTCAGAATAATGATAGTGAAGATGATCCAGGACCTCGGAAAAAGAATGGAGGCAAAGATCGAGAAGATGCAAGAAATGTTTAAAAAAGACCTAGAAGAATTAAAGAACAAACAAACAGAGATGAACAATACAATAACTGAAATGAAAATACACTAGAAGGAATCAATAGAATAACTGAGGCAGAAGAACGGATAAGTGACCTGGAAGACAGAATGGTGGAATTCACTGCTGCGGAGCAGAATAAAGAAAAAAGAATGAAAAGAAATGAAGACAGCCTAAGAGACCACTGAGACAACATTAAATGCAACAACATTCGCATTATAGGGGTCCCAGAAGGAAAAGAGAGAGAGAAAGGACCCGAGAAAATATTTGAAGAGATTATAGTCGAAAAATTCCCTAACATGGGAAAGGAAATAGCCACCCAAGTCCAGGAAGCGCAGAGAGTCCCATACAGGATAAACCTGAGGAGGAACATGCCGAGACACACAGTAATCAAATTGGCAAAAACTAAAGACAAAGAAAAATTATTGAAAGCAGCAAGGGAAAAATGACAACATATAAGGGAACTCCCATAACGTTAACAGCTGATTTCTCAGCAGAAACTCTACAAGCCAGAAGGGAGTGGCATGACAGATTTAAAGTGATGAAAGGGAAGAACCTACAACCAAGATTACCCAGCAAGGATCTCATTCAAATTCAATGGAGAAATCAAAAGCTTTACCTACAAGCAAAAGCTAAGAGAATTCAGCACCACGAGACCAGCTGTACAACAAATGATAAAGGAACTTCTCTAAGTGGGAAACACAAGAGAAGAAAAGGACCTACAAAAACAAACCCAAAACAATTAAGAAAATGATAATAGGAACATACATATCGATAATTACCTTAAACGGGAGTGGATTAAATGCTCCAACCAAAAGACACAGGCTCGCTGAATGAATACAAAAACAAGACCTATATATATGCTGTCTATAAGAGACCCACTTCAGACCTAGGGACACATACAGACTGAAAGTGAGGGGATGGAAAAAGATATTCCATGCAAATGGAAATCAAAAGAAAGCTGGAGTAGCAATACTCATATCAGATAAAATAGACTTTAAAATAAAGAATGTTACAAGAGACAAGGAAGGACACTACATAATGAGCAAGGGATCAATCCAAGAAGATATAACAATTATAAATATATATGCACCCAACATAGGAGCACCTCAATACATAAGGCAACTGCTAACAGCTATAAAAGAGGAAATGGACAGTAACACAAGAATAGTGGGGGACTTTAACACCTCACTTACACCAATGGACAAATCATCCAAACAGAAAATTAATAAGGAAACACAAGCTTTAAATGACACAACAGACCAGATAGATTTAATTGATACTTATAGGACATTCCATCCAAAAACAGCAGACTGCACTTTCTTCTCAAGTGCGCACAGAGCAGTCTCCAGGATAGATCACATCTTGGGTCACAAATCAAGCCTCAGTAAATTTAAGAAAACTGAAATCATATCAGGCATCTTTTCTGACCACAACGCTATGAGATTAGTAATCAATTACAGGGAAAAAAACGTAAAAAACACAAACACATGGAGGCTAAACAATACGTTACTAAATAACCAGGAGATCACTGAAGAAATCAAAAAATACCTAGAGACAAATGACAACAAAAACACGACGATCCAAAACCTATGGGATGCAGCAAAAGCATTTCTAAGAGGGAAGTTTATAGCAATAAAAGCCTACCTCAAGAAACAAGAAAAATCTCAAATAAACAATCTAACCTTACACCTAAAGGAACTAGAGAAAGAAGAACAAACAAAACCCAAAGTTAGTACAAGGAAAGAAATCATAAAGATCAGAGCAGAAATAAGTGAAATAAAAACAAAGAAAATAGCAAAGATCAATAAAACTAAAAGCTGGTTCTTTGAGAAGATAAAATTGATAAACCATTAGCCAAACTCATCAAGAAAAAGAGGGAGAGGACTCATCAATAAAATTAGAAATGAAAAAGGAGAAGTTATAACAGACACCACAGAAATACAAAGCATCCTAAGAGACAAGCAACTCTATGCCAATAAAATGGACATCCTGGAAGAAATGGACAAATTCTTAGAAAGGTATAAACTTCCGAGACTGAACCAGGAAAAACAGAAAATATAAACAGTCCAATCACAAGTACTGAAATTGAAACAGTGATTAAAAGTCTTCCAACCAACAAAAGTCCAGGACCAGATGGCTACAGAGGTGAATTCTATCAAACATTTAGAGAAGAACTAACACCCATCCTTCTCAAACTCTTCCAAAAAATTGCAGAGGAAGGAACATTCCCAAACTCATTCTATGAGGCCACCATCACCCTGATACCAAAACCAGACAAAGATACTACAAAAAAAGAAAACTACAGACCAATATCACTGATGAATATAGATGCAAAAATCCTCAACAAAATACTAGCAAACAGAATCCAACAACACATTAAAAGGATCATACACCATGATCAAGTGGGATTTATCCCAGGGATGCAAGGATTCTTCAATATACGCAAATCAATGTGATACACCATATTAACAAATTGAAGAATAAAAACCATATAATCATCTCAATAGATGCAGAAAAAGCTTTTGACAAAATTCAACACCCATTTATGATAAAAACTCTCCAGAAACTGGGCATAGAGGGAACCTACCTCAACATAATAAAGGCCATATGTGACAAACCCACAGCAAACATCATTCTCAATGGTGAAAAACTGGAGGCATCTCCTCTAAGATCAGGAACAAGACAAGGATGTCCACTCTCACCACTATTAGTCAACATAGTTTTGGAAGTCCTGGCCACGGCAATCAGAGAAGAAAAAGAAATAAAAGGAATACAAATCGGAAAAGAAGAAGTAAAACTGTCACTGTTTGCAGATGACATGATACTATATATAGAGAATCCTAAAAATGCCACCAGAAAACTACTAGAGCTAATCAATGAATTTGGTAAAGCTGCAGGATACAAAATTAATGCACAGAAATCTCTGGCATTCCTATACACTAACAATGAAAGATCAGAAAGAAAAATTAAGGAAACAATCCCATTCACCACTGCAACAAAAAGAATAAAATACCTAGGAATAAACCTACATAAGGAAGTAAAAGACCTGTATGCCAAAAACTATAATACACTGATGAAAGAAATTAAAGATAACATAAACAGATGGAGAGATATACCATGTTCTTGGATTGGAAGAATCAATATTGTGGAAATGACTATACTACCCAAAGCAATCTACAGATTCAATGCAACCCCTGTCAAATTACCAGTGGCATTTTTTACAGAACTAGAACCAAAAATCTTAAAATCTGTATGGAGACACAAAAGACCCCAAATAGCCAAAGCAGTCTTGAGGGAAAAAAACATTGCTGGAGGAATCAGACTCCCTGACTTCAGACTATACTACAAAGCTACAGTAATCAAGACAATATGGTACTGGCACAGAAACAGAAATATAGATCAATGGAACAGGATAGAAAGCCCAGAGTTAAACCCACACACCTATGGTCAACTAATCTATGACAAAGGAGGCAAGGATATACAATGGAGAAAAGACAGTCTCTTCAATAAGTGGTCCTGGGAAAACTGGACAGCTACATGTAAAAGAATGAAATTAGAACACTCCCTAACACCATACACAAAAACAAACTCAAAATGGATTACAGACCTATGTAAGACCGGACACTATAAAACTCTTAGAGAAAATGACGGGAAGAATACTCTTTGACATAAATCACAGCAAGATATTTTTTGATCCACCTCCTAGAGTAATGGAAATAAAAACAAAATAAACAAATGGGACCTAATGAAACTTAAAAGCTTTTGCAAAGCAAAGGAAACTACAAACAAGATGAAAAGACAACCCTCAGAATGGGAGGAAGTATTTGCAAACGAATCAACAGACAAAGGATTAATCTCCAAAATATACAAACAGCTCATACAGCTCAATATTTAAAAAACAAAGAACCCAATCCAAAAATGGGCAGAAGACCTAAATAGACATTTCTCCAAAGAAGACACACAGATGGCCAAGAAGCACATGAAAAGCTGCTCAACATCACTGATTATTAGAGAAATACAAATCAAAACTACAATGAGATATCACCTCACACCAGTTAGAATGGGCATCATCAGAAAATCTACAAACAACAAATGCTGGAGAGGGTGTGGAGAAAAGGGAACCCTCTTGCACTGTTGGTGGGAATGTAAATTGATACAGCCACTATGGAGAACAGTATGGAGGTTCCTTAAAAAACTAATAATAGAATTACCATATGACCCAGCAATCCCACTACTGGGCATATACCCAGAGAAAACCATAATTCAAAAAGACACATGCACCCCAATGTTCACTGCAGCACTATTTACGATAACCCAGACATGGAAGCAACCTAAATGCCCATCGACAGACGAATGGATAAAGAAGATGTGGTACATATATACAATGGAGTATTACTCATACTTAAGAAGGAACGAAAATGGGTCATTTGTAGAGACATGGATGGATCTAGAGACTGTCATACAGAGTGAAGTAAGTCAGAAAGAGAAAAACAAATATCGTATATTAGCGCATATATGTGGAACCTAGAGAAATGGTACAAATGAACCGGTTTACAGGGCAGAAATTGAGACACAGATGAAGAGAACAAATGTATGGACACCAAGGGAGGAAAGCAGCGGGGTGGGGGGGGATGAATTGGGAGATTGGGGTTGACATATATACACTAATATGTATATAATGGATAACTAATAAGAACCTGCTGTATAAAAAAATAAATAAAATTAAATTAAAAAAAAAAAAAAAGATTGGAGCAGTGCAGCCACAACACCAAGGCTTGCTGGTAAGCAGTAGAAGCCAGGATAGAGGCGTGCAACAGATTCACCCTCAGATCCTGCAAAAGGAACCAACTCTAGTGACACCTTGATTTCTGAGTTCTGCCTCCAAAACTATGACAGGATACATTTCTGTTCTTTTAAGCCACCCAGTTTGTAGTACACTTTGTTACAATAGTCTTAGGAAACTAATACAGAGGCTTAACTAGTAGGAACTATGTGGCCTCATGGGAAATCCATCTTCCAGCTACAATTTGTTAAGATCAAAGACATGCCACCAAATATATCTCTACTCGTTTTGTTGGCCTTCTAGCATTTTTTACAGAGCCAAAGAATAATACCATAAAGGAACCTGTGTAGCTTAGAAATTTATACCATCAAAACAATATATAGTCAACCAGTGGCTTAAATTCATTGCTGACCCAGGGTGGAGCAGGCCAGGGAACCAAAAAGTAAAACAGTTTTGACTATTCAACGTAAAAATTAACAAACAACAAAAAGAGACACCTTCACAACATGAAAGGATCATCTGAAGATGGCTTCAAACTAAATAGAAAGGTAGGTTTCAAACAGGGTGTCAAGGTCTGTGGTACTATGGAGATGGCCAAGTCATTTATTTCCAGAGAAAGTAAACGGTGCTTTTCTTTCTTCTTGAACCCTCATGGGGTAGATAACTGGTTAGGAAGTACTGACTATTAAGGAGAGGAATGAGAAATCCAAAGTTTAAATAAAAGACTACAGGTAGCTTAATAAGAAGAGTCCTTTCAAAGGATCAGAATATAAAATCAGTGACATCATATGAATGACATAAAACCAGTCTAATCCCAGGAGAAAAATAAATACAACTGATACAACTACATCTAAGAACATGGAAACATTTCCCAACCATCTTTCTGTACAGTCATTACCTCCCCCCACTAATAAAATGGTGTTCAATTAATTGAACTAAGAGTTTTAAGATTAAAAGATATGGAACCTCTGCTTCCAGGTAATTCAGAGTAGCTGCCACAGAATTACACTCTGCCAAGAACAATAAGAAAACACCAGATAAACAGAAAATAATCTGCTTAAAGACATCAAAGAGCAGCCAAAGCAATGAAGACTAGAAGCACTAAGATTCTGAAGAGCAAAAAAAACACTCAGAGGTAATAATAGTTGACTTGACTTCTGCAGCCACTGGGGAGATCTGTGACTCTGAGCCTGGGCAAGAAGCTGAATATCTGGGCTTTTCCCAGCCGAGAACCACTGCTGGAGAAACAGAGACACCGGCAGAGCTTTTGGTGGTCCTTCTAAGCTAGAGGGACACTGGACACTTGAGGGACTGCAAACACACAGCCAGTTTTCCCTTAGAACATTTGCTGAATCTGCAGGGAGCAGGAGGCTAAAAAGCTAAGCTAAGATACCTTCTGAAAAGCAGAGCCATTCAGGGCTGTCTCACGGTGCTGAGGAAACCAAGGTCGTAGTTTAAGACCTGCCAGTGGGGTGGGGCAGAGAGTGCAGCAGGCCCTCCGTCCAGTACCCTGGAGAGCCAAACCCCAGGAACAGGGGGACCAGACGAGAACTAGATTAAGATGATCGTCTCCCACTCTATGTGCCTGGGGAGGAAAGAGTAAATCCTCTCTGGGGCAGAGTGACATCATCTGGGGCTTTTACAATTTTTAAAACACAGTGCCTACAATAAAAAATAACCAGCCATGCTAAAAGATAGGGCTGTATGGCTGAAAACCAAGAAAAAAAAAAAAACATACAATACAAATGGTTCACAATAATTCAGATATTAGAAATAACAGTCAAGAATTTTTAAATACCTATAATTAATGTGTTCCAAAAAAGAGGAAAAGATGGAGAAAATCAATTTTCCTAGAAGCTTGAGAATTTTACTGGAAGATTAGAATGTACTTAAAAAAAAAAAAAAAAAAAGGAAATCCTAACATTGAAGTTTAGCAAAAATGTATACTTCATTTTGATTATGGAACACTTGACTCTCTGTAAAATTTTATACTATGCTTCTATATATACTATATTCTTTTAAGGTTTTGTACTATATGTTTTCTTTTTATTACTTTTATCTTTAAAAGTAATTCATGCTCATTGTAACCAGTGAAGTAACAGACAGTGGAGAAATTATTAATTTCCTACAATCCGTCCATATTTTTACCAGCCTAAGGTAACTGGTATGTGTATGTTTTCACATCCTTCTCTGTGCTTATACAAATATATTATTCAAATATATACAACAGAAAACAGCTTGGTGGTTCCTCAAGAAGTTAAACATAGAATTATCACATGACCAAGCAATTCCACACTCCTAGGTATAAATCTAAAAGAATTGAAAATAGGTACTCAAATAGTTGCATACAAATGTACACAACAGTACGATTCACAATAGCCAAAAAGCAGAAACAACCCAAATATCCATCAACTAATGAAAAGACAAATTCTAGTCTAACCATACAATGGGATATTATTCAGCCACAAAAAGGAATGAAATACTGATACATGCTACAACATGGATGGACGTTGAAAACCAGATGCCAAGTGAAAGAAGTCAGACACATATTGTACGATTCCATGTGATTCCTTTAATACAGAGAATCCAGAATAAGTAAATCTATAGAGACACAAGACAGACTGGTGGTAGCCAGAAGCTGGGGAGAGGGGAGAATGAAAACTGTTTTTTCTTTGGGGTGAGCACAGTGTTTTGGCAGTTGATTTAGGTGGTGGTTGCACAACATTGTGAATGTACTAAATGCCACTGAACTGTTCATTTAAAATGGTTACGTTTATTCATGTTATGTGATTTTCACTCCAATAAAGTTAAACACACACACAACAGAGATTCTGTTGTTGTTGCTGTTGCTTTTTTTTCCCCTCCAATTTTTTTTTTACCTATAAAGCCAACTCATTTTTTTAACAACGGCTAATAATATAGAGTACAAATGTCCTATTATTCATCTAACCATTTTTCTATTAATGGGCAAATTATTTCCAGCTTTTTGCCATTATAAGGCTGTAACAGCATCCTCATACATGTATGTGTTTGCATTACTACAGGACAGACTCCCAGAAAAAGGGCCTACGTATTTAGATATTTCAGATTATTTTCTGGAAAGACTGTAGCAATTCACACTCTTAGCAACTTGTGTGCATTTCACCCTTTAATTTTTGCAGATCTGAATGGGTAAGAAATTGGTTAATTTATTGTTACTTTAATGTACATTTCCCTAGCAGCAATTGTTCATCTTGCCCTACTGGCCATTTGAATCTCCTCTTCCAAATGAATTCCCTATTCCTAACCGTTGTCCATTTTTCTATTTGGTTATCCTTCTGTTATCAATTCATAGGGAGTTTTTCAATATTAGAAGTTTTAATCATTTAACTGTCATATATAATGTAAATTGTTTCCCTGAGTTGTTCATTTGTCTTTTGCTTATTTATGTTGGTTATGTTCTTCTTAGAGTTGAATTAACAGCCTTTTGGATCTCATGCTTCATCTCACTGAGAAAAAAGAGGACAATAAAGTGATGGAAGAGAATAAAGCACAAAGGTCCAGCTATGGTCTTTGGGAAAAAAAAAGATTCTTCTTTCGGCACCTTTTTTTTTTTTAACAACTGAGTTCTGTTTTGTTTTGTTTTTTGGTGTATCTATTTATTTGTTTATTTATTTTTACTTATTTATTTTTGGCTGCGTCGGGTCTTAGTTGCGGTGTGTGGGCCCATCGCTGAGTTGCACACTCTCTATAGTTGTGGCATGCAGGTTTCTCTCTAGCTGTGGCATGCAGGTTTTCTCTCTCTAGTTGTGGCACACGGGCTCCAGAGTGCGTGGGCTCTGCAGTTTGCGGCACGTAGGCTCTCTAGTTGAGGCGCCTGGGCTTAGCTGCCCCGCAGCATGTGGGATCTTAGTTCCCCGACCAGGGATCAAACCCACAGCCCCTGCACTGGAAGGCAGATTCTTTACCACTGGACCACCAGGTAAGTCCCCTGGGCACCTGTTTTTAAAACTTCACTTAATGACTCACCCGCATTACTGAAGTGTCTCTTGTTGGGGTGACTATAGTTATCTCTTGGGTGTCCATGCATCTGTGGGCCATGAGACGCAGGCAAATGAGGCTTCTGAGGGTGAGGGTTGTGCGGGGTGTGGGACTGAGACATCAAGGAATCCCGGCTTGAACCCGAGGCCTCTGGTCGAAATGGTTTCTTACCACCAATCACATCATCTTTCTTCTTCTGCTCCTGTAGAGTAAAAGGAAACCAAAGACCCTCAGGATCCCAGGTGGAATTCCCAAGAACAGTATAAAGATCATCACCTTTAAATATTTCCCTCTTGACTTTTGACAAATCCCTCTCGGCTTCCCTGCTGTTTACTACCTTCTTCGGAAAAAAATGCTCATAAATTCCACTGAGCTCCCAGGGCATGGAAAGCCTCACAGAGCTCCATCTGCTGCTCAACCTGCCAGGCCACTACAAAGAAGCCAATCTCCAGTGACCTGCAGCTGTCAGAACAAGGGCCCAGGCCGCTGGATGTCACTGCACGGGGCGAGGAACAGGGGTCAGGCTGTCAGCACTCTTGGAAATTGCTCTCAGGCCATGTAAAACTGGGACCACCAACTTCTTCAGGCTAACTCAAACAAACAACCCCTGACTGGCCCAGTGGGAACTAGTTCCCATGCCAAAGTCATCAAGCTAAACATCTAAATGTTTAAGTAACACCATACCTTTACCACAAAAGTGAGATATTTGACATAAAAACATCAGAAAATACAATAAGGAAAAAATAAGAACTGTGAAGTGACCTAAAATCTTACCACCAAGGGAATTACTGTTAATAATTTGGTCTACGTCTTTCTGAGCCATTTTGCGTGTTTATACATAATGCAGTAGACCCCCCCTAATCCACAGGAGATACACTTCAAGACCTCCAGTGGACTCCTGAAACTGCAGAGAGTACTGAACCCTACACATACTATATTTTTTCTAATACATACATGCCTATGAGAGTTTAATTTATGAATCAGGCACAGTAAGAGAATATCCGAATTGCCAGCATCACTACTCTTGTGCTTTGGGGCTACTATTTAGTAAAATAAGGATTACCTGAGCTCAAGCACTGCGATACCACAACAGTCGATCTGATAGCCAAGAGAGCTACCAAGTTACTAATGGGCAGGTAGCGTATAGTGTGGATACGCTGGACGAAGGGATGATTCACGTCCCACGTGGGAGAGAGCAGGACGGCACGAGATTTCATCACGCTACTCAGACCAGTGCGCAATTTAAAACTTATGAATTGTTTATTTCTGGAATTTTCCATTTAATATTTTCAGACCATGACTGACTGCAGGTAACTGAAACTGTGGAAAGCAAACCACAGTGGGGGGAACTGCTGTCTGTGTGTGTGCGCATGCGTGCGTGTGTATGTGTGCATGCGTGCGTATTTTTTTAAACAAAAATATTATTTGATATTCTTTTTTTACTTAATGTATTGTAAAAATCTTATGTGAATACTTACTTCCACAATATTATATTTATAGTTGAATATTCCCTGATATGGATATATCGAGTCATTTCCATATAATCATGTTTAAACCCTTAATTATCTCCTTCGACTAAATTCTTAGAAGGAGAATTGCATGTTTTAGTCTTTTGGTAAATCTTACTGAACTGTCCTCCAGAAAGGTTGTGAATGTATACTATAACCCCAACTAGTGGGACCACTACTTTGATTATTCATCTTATCCTAACTTCTGATACCTAGACTAATGAAGCCCTTTACCCTTTACATCATTTGTCCAACTTCACTCATCCTAACTTTCACTCTTTCCTAGAGGGCCTTTCCCCAACCATTTCATTCCCTCCTGGGGCTTTTCCTGACTATTCTTTCAGAGACTTTTTACAATGTATAAAATTCACAGTAACATTCAGCAGTATTACTATATTATTCCTGTATATTACTGTTCTACCATATTCTTCCATGTAAAATTAAATTATAAACCACTTGAGGGTGCTACTCCACAGCTCAGCACAGTGCTGGGCACAGGATATGCTCATGCAACAAATACTTCTGAGCACCTGCCCTGCGCCTGGCACCATTCCAGGTGCTGAGGATACGGGAGGGGATGAGAGACATAAGACCTCAGCCTTGACATGGTAGTGAAGGAGGTATTAAATGTTCCTAGACTGGCACTAATTGGGGTAGGGCCCACGTGGCAAGTCACCAGATCTGCAAACGGACATGCCTGAACAAGGAACACTGCCCCTGCAGCATCGGCCAAATCACTTCATGCCCATGCCTCTCCACCAAAGAATGGGAGGCAGCTTCTGGGCACCTTCTCATGTTTGCTCCTTTACAGGAGCGGTTGGGACCCTACGTACAAAAGCTGGAAGGACACCAAGTACATGTGGCCCAGAAAAGAACAGAAAAATTATGTGCTGCCCATAACTGTTATCTTTCAGGAGACACATTTATAAGCTACCATAAGACATGTGCATATGCAAGAAAAGCCCTGGTGAATAAATGATTCCAGGATGTAAGAACACAGAGATGTAAGAACACAACTCCTTGTCAGAATTTCCACACTGTCTGGTTCCAATACATTGGCTATTTTACCCATCAGGTCTTAAGTGTTAGTTTGACTACTCGTGGAACATGTGGAGAAACTGCACAGCTAACACAGTGAAAGAGCCCACCATCCAAGACAGGCTGGGCTGTGGTGGGCTCCTGCACCCCCTCTTGGACCTAGACCTCCATCTGCAAAGTAAGGGCAGAGGACCCATGCCCTTTCTAGCACCAACAACCTATGAGTCTATGATCATCTCCTCAGGAAAAAAACAGTAATTAAGGAATTTTTCTGTGGAAATGGTTTTTATCTGTTTGTATGAAATAGGATTAAATTTGTATTTTACCTCTTCTTCTTGAGACCTTTTCTTGTGAGCCATCTTGTATAACTTATGCAATTTTCGAGCATCAAATTCTGTAAACTTGGAAACAAAAATCCATAGGTTCCTTAAAAAAAAAATTTTTTTCTGGTAAATTACAGGATTTTAAAAATAACTATTCTCTTTATAGATGGCAAGTTATTGAATTTTGCTGTGGAATACTCTCCAAGTATAGAAAATAAGTTACAGAAATAATCTTTCAGGTCTTGGCATCAATAATAAATACACCTTTAAATGCTACTATCAATAGAATTTGACCTAGGGGTCTGGAGACGAGGGTCTGTCTCACAGCTAAAACCCCTCTAATTTATTTCACTGGCACCTAGGACTCTGGACCTAACGTCTTCCTCCACCTTCTGCACTCCCTGGACTCTGCCGGGCAATCTGTCATTACCACCATATCCCAGGTGGGGATCTATGTACGGTTGGGCATCTCTGCTTTGCTGCCCCTTCTTTCCTCCCAGTCGTCACCACCAAGGTCTGTCATTTCTACCTTAAAACTCCAAGGGATTCTTCTCCTCCAATTCCACTGCACTCACTCTAGCATGGCATCACTGTCAACAGGGGAGTGACTGGTAAAACGGGTGTGTAGGACAAGGAGGCACAGGTAACCTCCATGAGATGGAACGGAAGGCTCACATCCTCCCACACTTCCCGGAGAGCAGTCACACCACACCGTGCCATGCCACTCAGAAGACGCTGCCCTGGCTCCGGACAAGTAAACCTGCTGCAGAGTGTGGAAAACCATTGCCTGCCTTTCTAAAGCCTTCTGTAATAGGGCTTCAGTCATCTTACCGAACTGCCTTTAAACCCTAAGACCCTCCCAGTCCCTTCACTGTCCCACTTTCAAGGTTTTGCTGAAGCCTGAGACCTCTCCTCATCTAAGCAGGTCCACTCTGCTCTTCCAGGCCAGCTCGAGTGCACCTGCCCAGCCCTCAGAAGACTTCCCTCCCTCACTACTCTTCTGCATGTGCTTATTCCTTCTTGGAATTCCTACTATACTTGATCTTCTAATCACCACTTCATCATGGACAGTTCCTCACAAGTGGGCAGGGAACTGCTTATGAACCACAGCAGTCCAGGACCATAGTACCTGGCACATCTAAACACAGACTGGCTCCAGTGCACAGTATCCAGCCCAGCTTCTATTCGTGGATCTATACATTAGGATGATGCATTTTTGTTATCTTCCAATAGGGATTAAGCTCAGTACACAGAAAACCAGATGGCTAGGTACAGGGATCTGGTTTGGTAACAGTGTAAAAGGAAAGTCAAGTCACATTTCAAAACTTAGATCTTCTTTTTTTAATGAGTGTGAAGCATGCTATGGATAGCATCATGACAGAAGGTTTTCTTAAATCTCTTTTTCACTCAAAAGCCAATCCACTGATATTACGTATATTATACAAAGATAATTACATTAACCATGAAGTATCAATATATGAGTTCAATGTAACTGTGGAGTATGGAAAGAGACTTAATGTTACAATTGTCTTTGAGAAATTCCAGTCATGTTTTCTTAAAACATCAAAAGTGAATATATAAATGAATATATGTAAGTCATAATGCCTTACAAACTGAAGTTCTGGATTAACTGCATTAATCCAAATTACTACTAGAGCTCTTCAATTATTAAAGAGAAGAGAACTCATAGCTCTGGTGGTTTTAGCCTTTGCTTCCTCTCATGAGGTTAGCAGAGAACTAACCAATTAGTTATTATATTATCTCTGAATATTAACCTGAGATGGGTAAAGCAGTGAAATTATAGATGGTTTCTATCCCTTCCAGGTCTAAAGACTGAGTCTTTATTCTGAGGACAGGCCAGCAAATTCAGTATCACGGTATTTCTCTCATAAAACAATGACATCATCCTACCCATTCAAAAGATTGGTCTCAGAGGAATGGCCTATTTCAGGAAAAGAAAACTGAAGCCTGCAGGTATGTTGCTAATAGACTGCTTTTGCTGGGAAAAAAATTTTTCATTAGGTGGCTGTGTCATGTTGCATAAAACAAAACAGAACCCCTAACACACACTTTGTCATCAAATCAAACCAAGCAATTTGAGGCTGTGGCTGCTTACCTCCTCCACAGTTTGATGTGCTCCTGGTCTGAGTAAGCTTTAAGGCACTCGGCTATCCGGTCCCCGATTTTCAGCAGGCAGTTCCGGGTGTGCTCCAGCTGTTCCTGTACACTGAGCCCCTTGTCAGGTTTATCCAACTGTTTCAGTGCCTTTTTCACAGGCCTCATCCTCTCCTTACACTGGAACAGACCAAGAGTAGAGACATAAAACACCTGCAGCAAAGACAGCTTCAGCTGTGCTTACTGTGCCCTAAATCCCCAGAGAACACACAGCGCCCCCCAGGCCACATAATCACTAGAGGAGAAGCAGGTAATGGCAGGGGAACAAGTATAAATGTTAGAGTCGGAAAAACCTGAGGTTCAAGTCCCAGCTCCATCGCTTAGAGCGATGACTTTTACAGCTTACTTGGCCTCTCAAAACGCTGCTCTGTTTCCTCATCTGCAAGAGGGGCATAATAATCTCCCAAGGCCATTATGAAGACAAATGAGAAGCAAAATTATAGACCTAACCTGAAAACCTCCCATCACAAACTATCTAAAACTACAGGATAAAATATTTACAAGTCCTTTAGACTTGTAAGAAACTGAGAGAACGGTTTCCAGATAAAGATAGTAGACTGAACACAAAAATCTTTTTCTCCCCCTCCCCATCCACTAAAACAACAGTAAAGGAATCACCATAAGAAGAGATAAGCCCACAAAGACATGGAAAATGAGAGGAAGCAACAGCAACAAAATATTGGCAGCAAGTGAAATGACTCAATAGACCTGAGACAATGAAATCCTAACCCAGCAGTGGAGAGAGCTGAGAACCAACCTGATTTATACTGCAATTCCTGTAGAGGCTAGCTAAGTATCTCTGGAAGTAGGGATGAGGGCTAAAAATAAGGATTTTGTTTTGTTTTGTTTTTTTAAGACTGCCTAAGAGGAACAGATTTATAATAGACGCCCAGACTTCCAACTCTGCCCGACAAAAGATACGGAGGTTTATTCTCTGGAGAGGATAAAAGAAAAGTCTCTGAACTGGGCTACACAGGCATAGTTGAGAGGCAAGGCTACTACACTAAGAATAGCATTGTATGAATATATGCATATTAGATAAGCCACCGCCCAGTCTTTTTATTTATTTGTTTATTTTTTGCCTCTCAGATTCTAGAACGAAGAAAGCTAGGCCTTAACCCTCCAGTCAGGAGACTGGAGGACTCTCGTTCCCAAAATCCGACCACCCAAGAGGAAGAATCAAATGATGCTGCCTCCCCACTTTCGGAAGTTTTCCAAGGAAGCAGCCCAGCCAGATCACCCTACAGAGAACACTCTCAAAGTCGATCAAGCCCCACCCACATGTTCAGGGCTTCCAATCAGATGTTTAGTCCCTACTCTTAAATACGAGCAGACAACCAAGGATTACCAAGCCATTTGAAAAATATCTAACATGAGTGACGGAAAACAAATCTAAGAGAAATATAAAAACATTCAGAGAACCATATGGGGAAAAAAGATCTTGGAAATAACACATGACAAGAGAAATGAAAACCTCAAAAGAAATAATGGCAGATAAAGCTAAGGAGATCTCCAAGAAAGTAGAGTTAGAAAAGAAGAAATGGAAGAAAGTTTAAGATAATATTAGGGACCACTCCCAAAGTCCAATATCCAAAAAGTAGGATAAAATTAAGAACTGAGGAGGAAATTATCACAAAATAATTTAAGAAAATTTCTCTGACCTGTAGGGCATGGCTGTCAGCCACTAAGTATCTAATATAAGGAACTATTAAGGAACATGTCCATGTAACTTCAGAAGAGTGAAAATCTGACAAACTTCCATCACTTTGTGATAATTTCCATAGCTATATACTTACAATTTATTTTTCAGTATTGTACTTAAATTTTTTAAAAGCACACAAAATAAACTGGAAGATACATGACTGTAACAGATAAAAGATTAGTATTGCGAATGGATACAGGATTCCTATAGAAAAGGTAAGAAGAGAAAAATTACCTGGAACAGGCAAAGGATATGGAAAGGCAATTCACCAGAAACATGAATGCCCAATAAATATGAAAGTAAATGGTCAACAGCACCACTGGTCAATAGTTCATACCACTTAGATTGGCAAAAATTAAGAAGTTAGAAATTACCAAGTGTTTCCAAGACTGGAACTGGAAGCAGCTGGAACTCACATTCGTTGCCGGAAAGAGTACAAATCTCTACAATCACTTTGAAGACTAATTCCACAACATCTAAAAGCAGTAGATGTGCAGACCCAAAGAAACACCCAGCAGAAAAGCTCAAGCTACACACGAGCGAAGCTCTTACACATGTGTATAAGAAAATATTTACAATTTCACTGCAGCCAATTTGTAGTAGTAAACATTTGGAAAACCCCAATGTCCATCAATAGGAGAAAGAATGAATTGTGCAAGTCATAAAACAGAATAATATGAAACACTGAAATCAGAGACATAATTATCAACATGGATAAATCTCAAAAGTGTACATGCTGAGGGAGGAAACATAAGTTACAGGATACACACAGTGTGGCATTTATTGATAGGTTCAAATCTTTGCTCTACATCTTGGACAAGTTACTTAACTCTCCTCACCTTATTTTTTAAGGGGTAAAATAGAGATAATTACCTACCTCATAGGTTGTTGTGGAGAAAATACACAAAAAGCACACTAATAATGCCTGGCTGTTTATATGAGCTATTACTTACTGTCTTTAGAGACATTAAGTAGTAAAACTCTAGAACCACACATGAGAATTACGATTTGATCTACACTGAAATTAGAATTGTGGTCACTTCTAGGGAGGTAACAAACCATGACCAGAAGCTTCAACTCTATAGCCTGAGCCTTAAAAAATTCAGACCTGACAAAACTTGATGGTACCTCTATCAATGCCTATTACATTCCTGAAATTTTTCTGTATTTTTAGAAGATATCATAATATAAAAACGAGAGTAAATGAGCCAGTATGTAAATGCAATTTTTTTTCTTTTTTTTTAATTCAAGTATAGTTGATTTACAATGTCGTATAACAGCAATTTCTTAAATAGTATGGTACCACAGAAGCGTTAGTTATGATTTTCTCTTATAAACACGGGGCTAAGGAAGAAGCAGGAAACAGACCAGAGAGCTGGTTGTGTAATGAATTTATTCATTTACTCATTTATTGAGCTACTTCTAGCATCTACACATACTTTATATAAGACACAGTACTTGCCCTCAGAGAGCTCACAGGAAGAAGAGTAAAGGGATTTAAGAAAAATGAGATAAGTGCGAAGAGAAAAAAAATACATGTATGCATACAGGTTTCTGGGAACACGGGAAAAAATGGGTAAAAAGAGAGAAGACTGCCTTACAGGATGAGGTCAAAATTCTATGCTTTGCTTCCCCAGAGCAGGAATATTTTGAGATTTGGAAGATCACTTTCTCTCTGAAACTAAATTAACTATTCAAGTGAACAGTGATGTGTGAAAGTTTGGGTAAAGGAAAAGACCTCAAGAGAGGAGGGGAAGGGAAGCTAGTGCAACACGATGAAATATACACGTGCAGCTTCAGTAAGGGCCTAAGTCCCTGAGGACGCACTGGCCTGTTTCCATCCCATACAAGCCTTGGTCCATGACTCCTCCCCTCACCTGCCCTGTCTCCTATGAGGAGATGGACCACATCCTAGGCCACATCTTGGCTCCTAGCCCCGCAACACAGGAACACATAAGATAGGCCGTGCTCGCCACCGCTCCAGCTCACGCAGCCAGGACCCCAGCCTCGTCTCAGGTCATGCTGCTTAGACCGACTGAGGCTGTGTGGCGGGAACTATGAAAGGCAAAGCCGCAGCAAGCACTGTGGCTGCAGACACCAGAATTCCTCAACTTCAGGACTTACTATGCTGAATGTCTCCTGGTCCAGATCATCATCCTCATCCTCTCCAATGGGGACAGGTTCGCTTCCTGCTGTAATATGGACAGGACCCTGAGATCGCTTTGATTTACTTGAAGATTTGGCATCACCACCTTTAGGCTTTTAAAAAAGAGTTACAAGGAATCATTGTCATTTGCGTACTCCTGTCTTGCAATTTGGACTTCTCAGCTATGTCACATCACTACAAGTGGGTACAGAGGATGGCCTCAGTTTTGAGACATCATGAAGCCAAACCTAGTTGATTAACAGTTTAGTCATATGTCATTCCCACTTCTGTCTCTAAACACAGCCAATTATAATTTTAGCTTCATCAATGCTATTCTGGCTTCTATTCTCTTATCCATAAAATGCATAAAAATGTCATCAAGAGGTTAAGACTGTGAATTGGCAAAGCCCTCACAGAGTAGCTTGTAGCAACTTAAAAATGAAAGTACACTTTGATCTTGGAAACTGTATTAACTAAAATATTTCAAGTGACTGAAATTTACATAAATCCACATGGGTAAAGTTCATTTATCCATGAAAGGGTGCAGAAGGATGGAGACAGAGATACATATAAAAAATAACTTTATGTATGAACATTTAAAAACATAAAACAATACTATGCTTTGATTACGATTATGTAATATGTAGTAAAAGTATAAAAACGTGGGCAGGAAGGTTTCACACGAACTTCAGGGCAGTGTTACAGAGGAGAGAAGAGGGAGGAGAGCAATGAAATTGGGAGAAGAAACAGAGGGGAGTCCCAGTAATGAGTGCATGGATACCAAATACAGTAGCCCAAAAAAAACCTAGTTGAAGTAAACATGAAAAATGTTAACAACAGCTGCAATATCTGGGTAGTGGACACATGGATGCTGGCTAAATCATTCTTTGTGCTTTTATTTTTTAAATATTTCACCTTAAAAGAAGAATACCTTTCTGCAGAAGCACAGATGCAAAGAAAGGTATCTGTTACAGTACAGTTTATAACATTAGAAATTTGAAAGCAATTTCAATATGGGAAACTTAAATTGTTTCCAAAATGTTATAATCAAACAAATCTTCCTTATCTATTAAAAATGATTTTAACTTTTATTTATTCACTTGGAAAGCTGTTTGTGATATATTGCTAAGTGGGTAGAAAAGGTTATCCAAACAGTCTGGTCTGATTTTTATTTTATATTTGTTCTTATATGCATAATAAAGAAGTTCCAAAGGTGCTCATCAAGAAATCTGTTAGAGCTATAACTGGATGGTGGAATTAAGGCAGTTATTTGTTTGTATGTTTTAACAATGACTAAAGATTAACTGCAAAATAATTTCATCAGAAGTCAGCAAGATGCAACACTGTACCAGAATTCTGTGGTTTGGAATGAACTTCATAAAACCCCGACATGAAGATTATATAATAATAGTAGGGCTTTCACCCATTTCTACTCCAAAAGCTTAACTCTTGATACTATTTGATAGTATTTCATGTATTCAGATTCATCTGTGGACTGTGCTTTTCTACCATGAGTCTGAGACCATGTATCAAGTAGTTACCTGTCCTGTCTCATTCCAACAGCCCCTCTGAAATGTGTAATAAAAGAGCAAATAAAGGATTCTATATTAAAGAACACCACAACTCACACACTCCCCTCTCTGCAGGAAGAGGTGCAGGCATCCCCCTGACAGCCCCATCCTTCCTTCTGGGATATACTCATAAAATGACAATTATTTCAGGGCCCTCAAACCCATTCTACTTCTAAATCCTAGAAGGGAATTTCAAAGGCTGCGGGCATCTCAGTAAGTAGAATGACATCGATACCTTCTCTTTCTTATCTTTTGATTTCTTCCTTTCCTTGTCCCCTTCCTTGTCTTTCCTAGAACTCATTTGTTTCTCCTTGTTCTCCTTGTTCTCTTTCTTCTTCTGTTTCTTTTTCATTGGACTTTTTTCTAAGCCATCATCCTAGAAAACAAACAAGGTTATGAGCTTTTGCCACAAACTTTACATTTCCTCATTTACTTTCTAGAAAAAAAAGCACTGCCCCCAATGGTTCATCACTGTGTCCACAGAAGCATGTTCTCAAGCATAAAGCCTTAAAGCTATCTGCTTAAAGTGAAGCCTATAGAGGCAGATGCTCTTCACTTACATCTTCTCTTTATTTCTCATAGCAACCCTTCAACACAGGCATTATCATTCCCATTTCACAGGTGGAAAAAACTGAGGAACAAAGAGATTATATACCTGCCAGGTAGTAACTGGTAAGGTTGCTAGTATTTGAATTCATGCATGCTTGACTCAAATCCATGCTAGTTCACATACCCACTGCTGATCCTGGAAATAACCTCAAAGGGCAATTACACTTGAAGAGTAACAAAATAAAATCCCATAAAGTTTTCAGTCACTGAAACAACAGACTGAATGCTAGCAAGTTACTTTTCATATTGTTTAGACCAGAGGTTACAAGTTGACAGGCCTTGGGCCAAACCTGATCCACAGATGAGTTTTGTTTGGCCCAACAATGGTAACAGCTGCCCCTATACATTAGGCATGAGCTCCCTGGTTAACCAGAGTCTCCACCACTCCCTATCGCTCCCAGCAATGAGGGTGAGTGTCAATTGCCATTTATCACTGAAATTTGCATGGTTCCCTTCATTTCCTTCCATTACAAATTTACTTCTATTATGAATTTTCAATTGCTGATTTTAAATGAACAACTATATTCCTCTCTCACAGGTTAAGCAAAGACATAACATAGTTTCTATTTTTATTTCATCTACTCTGGCATGTAAACCAAACACATTTCAAATGATTTTATACGAGTTGGCACAATAAATGTAACTTAAAAATAATCTCAACTGAAATGCAGCCTCATACCTTTACTTCTCCCTCTTCTGATGGATTATCTGAGTGTCTAGGAGATGAAAACTCAATTCCATGCTCATCTTTCAGCCTCGGTGCTTTGTTTTCCTTCTTTACTCGAGGCTTCCGCTTCTTTAATTTGGCCTGGAAAGGGTAAGAAAACGATGATAAATCAAGTCCCTCAAGAGCATGACCAAATAACATCATGATTCTTTGGAACAGCAGCAGCCATATAATTCAAACAAGGAAACTCAGAGAAAATTCAAAGGAGTGCAACCAATTTTACCTGAAGTAGAAAAAAAGAAACTATAGGCCTTATAAATCTCCTATGCCACACAAAAACATCCATACCCTTGAACTTACTGATTCCATTTTTTGGAATTCAATCTAAAGATAAAATTCAAAAGAAGAAAAAAAAAACCTTATGTACAAAGATATAAATAAAGATAATATGTAAAATAAGAGTAACAGTAAAAAAACTAGAAGCATGTTATATCTAAAAATAATGAAAAGGTGTTCATCTACTCAAACAGATACAGTAATTTAAGCAAGTAAAAACATGATGCATGGGCTTCCCTGGTGGCGCAGTGGTTGGGAGTCCGCCTGCCGATGCAGGGGACGCGGGTTCGTGCCCCGGTCCGGGGGGATCCCACGTGCCACGGAGCGGCTGGGCCTGTGGGCCATGGCCGCTGGGCCTGCGCGTCCGGAGCCTGTGCTCCGCAGCGGGAGAGGCCACAACGGTGAGAGGCCCGCATACCGCAAAAAAAAAAAAAAAAAAAAAAAAACATGATGCCATCTGTCTCCCCAGAACCTAACTTATAGAATATCCTCAACATATTATGTGAAGAATGACATTAATTATGACACTACTCCACAAAAAAGGACAAGGTATGGGATTGGTTTTTTTTCTAAAATTTGCTTTCTTTATAATATAGGGAAATTAATACAAATGGCATAGCTCTAAGAGCACTTAAGGAACATGCACACACAAAGGCTACTACTACTGGCTGTAACTTATAGTATCTCCTAACTGTGATTCTCATCTTTTTAGGCCTGAATTGAAATGAAAAGTTGGGGAAATAAAAGCTAAAGCTCAGATGAGTCCATTAGTAACTCGGTTGAAATTTTTCACTGAGCAAGTAAGGCAACTGTAACTGAAGTCCGGTTTCTGAATTAACTGTGTATCCTAATTCCCCATTTTATCCCTGGGACCCATGATTACAAGTAGCCGAGTGTTAGCTGTAACAACAGGCAAACCCAGTGATATTCACACAGTACTGAGAACTATATTCCAAAATTGAGGAAGGAGCATAAAGACACAGCAGCAGTATGTCTAGACCAGTGGCACTGGGAGAAATGAGGACTATTTTGAGGCAATATTTGAGGAGAATGCCAAGATGTTTAGGTCAATTACTAAATGAACATTCCTATCATTACCCAACCAAACCATCATTACTGGAACCTCAATACCAACACCTGACAAGGAGAGGGTTAGCGTTCTGTGGAGACACCTGGAGAGGGCATCTCTTCCCCTACCTAACCCTGCAGGGCTGGAGCCTCAGACCCGTGGACAGTGCCCGGCTGGCAGCTGCACTCACCTCTTCCCCGCCCGTCACGGCCCCCTCCTTCTCCAGACTCTTCCTGAGCAGCTTCAGCAAGTAGTCCGCTCGGGTCTGCAGCTGCTTTCCCTGGGGCTTTTTATCTGTCTCCACTGGCAGAATCTTCAACAGGAAAGGAAGAGAAGTACCCGCCACGGCCCATGGCCCGGTTAGTGGATCAGGATGAACAGAGATGACGAACAACTGAGCAGTCCTTTCCCTCCCCACCACCCAAAATACAGATAAAGCCTCAGATCCTATCTCATGTCCATGGCTCCCAGTCACTGAAAATCCCTTATGAGCCGTTCTCGTTTTACAAAATGGGATGGAGAAATCCAGCTCTCCCACTGGCTCCTACCTGTGCTGTTAACAGGGTAGAACAACTCAGGTAGGAGGGGCTTGTTGGCTTCATCTGCTAGAGCATCCCAGCCGTCGTGGATTTCCTCCTTCCAGGAGCAGGGAATCCCTGGAGCTAGGTTAAAGCTTCGTTTTAGATTGAAAATGCTTCTTAGAGCATTGCTGGAAAGCACTGAGCTATGCCAGGACACAGCTGGACCTCTCAGGCCAGACTGGATTTGGTCTCAGTGCTTATGGCAGGGTGCTGTCACCCTCTGAGAACATTGCACCTGGGATGAGCATTGTTTGACGTGCCAGGAAAAGCCCTGCCAGGAGCACAACATGGAGCGCATCCTACTAAAATTTGAGCCAGCTTTCCCTGCTTACAGCTCTGAGCACGGCCTTACTATACTTGGTAGCCTGATGTGCAACGGATAGGGTGGGAGGCTCGATTTTGTGGGAGAAGTACAGCCAGAGTTTAATTCCATTACAAAAAATACCAAGGTATGGCTCATTCTTTCTTCATGTGTAGAACTGAAATATGGCTGTTTCAAATATTGTTAAAGAAAGTGCCAACAACTAAGGCCGAGGAATGCTCTTATTATTAATAATCTTACCCTGG
This sequence comes from Hyperoodon ampullatus, assembly GCF_949752795.1. Taxonomy (NCBI): domain Eukaryota; kingdom Metazoa; phylum Chordata; class Mammalia; order Artiodactyla; family Ziphiidae; genus Hyperoodon; species Hyperoodon ampullatus. Next base: position 80,592,023 of record NC_136916.1, read on the forward strand.
TATTTGTTGCAATGAGATTTGACCTACAATAAAAATCAGAATTTGAAGACTTCTCCTATAATTTCCCAAAAATTTCACCTGGCTATTATCGTCATCTCTGAAATAGTGCCACAGTCCACTAAAGATGGTAATGTTTCCAAGGATAAAGAAATCCCAGGAATTTACTATTCTTCTAATTTCCAATTTGATCCCCACCCCCCAGAAAATAGTTAAAAGTAAGTAATCAATATAAAAATATTATACAACAAATCTTCTAGACATCTCCAGCATCACAGAAACACTTACTTTGTCAGTTAACTTAAGCTCTGGATCCGTTTTAATGAGCTCCCAGTTTCCATAGCCATGTTCATAAATTCCCAGCAATAGGCGAGAATCATCCTCTACTCCCCAATCGACATCAAAATGTGCAGCTTTGACACGACAGGTTAAGCAGTATCTGAAAAGATTTCCAAAGCAGGAGGACATTAGAGGAGGGGTCTTTCTGATTTGGGAATAAACACCAATGAGCAAAGCATTCTGGTATGTTAGACAAAAGACAATGAAAATAATACATAACTACACATAACTGTAACTCAAATCTGTTTTCTAATGGCACAACCACCCATGCATGGGCATGTATTATACTCACTTTTTTTTTTCTTCAGGGTCTACAGGGATAGATTTATGCAGCATCTCAAACTCTTCTTCATGTTGGATAATAGATTTCACATTAACCTGAACCCCAGATATCTTGATAGTTGGGCCTCTCTTTTTCCCTGGTCCTTTCCCTAAAGAACACCAATTTCATATTCGTTAAGTGAGAATTCGTTGAAGTTTCACAGAAAACATAGGTCAACAAATCCTGAACTCTTATTCCCTCAGCGTATATCTCTGGTTTATCATTAATTCAAAGATATAATCAAGTAAGGCAAAAAATTTTCTCAATTAATGTTTGTAAAATAATCTCTAAACAATTCAGTTTTTTAAGATTTAGAATTTTTTAATCCAGTAGTGTTTATAATTATATTTTAATCTTCTTATTTTATACTTTGGCTCTAAAATTAATAAAATTTATGAAAGAAGATTTTAAAGGAGTAGTATTAATGCTGAAGTTTTTTTTTTGTTTTTCTAACCCATCAACAGATTTTTAAGTGCTTTAAGATGATCTTTTCTACTAAAAAAGTATGAGATCAAGTTAATACCTAACACATTTGAAATGATGAACAAAAGAAGTCATGGAAAGGTTACCCTAGCCCGTTTCCAATTAAAGTAATCCTAGAAGTAAAAACAAAGCAGTCAATTCTAACCAAAGAGTCCAAATCAAAATGCATGATAATGACACTTGTCTGTGAGGGAAAAGATGGCTCAGAGCCTGAGAAAAGATTTCTTTTTTTTAACATTCAAGTCGATGAAATGGCACTACAATTATAAACAATTATTTAGTGATTCTCACATAATCCACTAGAATTCCACTTGCAAATGCTATTCCCAACAATACTGATGAGTTCTGGAACAGAATGTGGCAAAATGGGAAAGGCACCTCCTCCGAAGATCAGAAATCTGGGATTTATTCCCAGATCTGTACAAACTACCCCCTGTCCCCTTTCCCCTCTCACTTCTAGTTATTAACCTCTCTGGGTCTGTGTTTCCTCATCTGTAAAATAAAAAGACTGCAACAGAAAAATGGGCAAAGGATAAAGAGACAATTCACAGAAAAGGAAATACAAATGGTTCCATGTGAAAAATACTCAACCTCATTCATGGTAAGAGAAATGCAAATTAAATATATAGACATAGCCTTTTTAACCTAAGGTTGGGAAAATTCAAAGATTTGAAAATATGTCGGTGAGACTAAGAGGAAACAGACACTGCCATTTTAGTCAATGCTGGTGGGAGGATATGGCGCAAGTGGCATACACACAAGATTATTTACCACAACACCGTAAAGCAAAAGACTGGAAAGCTAAACGCCCATTAACAGGATACTAATATTGTAAATCCATAACAGATTATGTAGCTCTTCAAAAAAAAAACAAAAAAAAATCAGGCAGTGGAGAAAAGATCAACCATCTTTAATGAATGGTGTTGAGACATATAGTAGCCATATAGAAAAAATCCAAAATCCAAAAAACCTGAATGCAATACCAGGAAAAACTCCAAGTGAATCAGAGATATAAAAGTAAATGAAATCACATAGGTATTGGTGGTGGTGGTGGGGGGGTGATCTTAATGACTTCCTTTATATCCTCAGAGTAGAAAAAAAAAAATTTTTTTAGTTTGTTACAATATATTGAATATAATAGTTCCTTGTGCTATATTAAATCCCTGTTGTTTACCTCTTTTATATATAGTAGTGTGCATCTGCTAATCTCATACTCCCAATTTATCCCTTTCCCCTTTGGTAACCATAAATTTGCTTTCTATGTCTGTGAGTCTGTTTCTGTTTTGTAGAGAAAATGTTTTTAACTAATCAAAATCCAAAACAACAACAGGGTAAAAGATTGATAAATTTGACTATATAAAAATTTTTTAAGTTTTCTGTACAAAATACCATAGCAAAGTGAGAGGACAAATCACAAACTGGAGGAGAACACTGGCAACTTTTATCAGAAAAAGAGAGCCTGGGACTTCCCTGGTGGTGCAGCGGTTAGGAATCCACCTGCCAATGCAGGGGACACGGGTTCAATCCCTGGTCCAGGAAGATCCCACATGCCGCGGAGCAACTAAGCCTGTGAGCCACAACTACTGAGCCTGCGCTCTAGAGCCCGTGAGTCACAACTACTGAGCCCGTGTGCCACAACTACTGAAGCCCTCATGCCTAGAGCCCCTGCTCCGCAACAAGAGAAGCCACCACAGTGAGAAGCCCACGCACTGCAAAGGAGAGTAGCTCCCGCTCGCCGCAACTAGGGAAAGCCCGCGCGCAGCAACAAAGACCCAACGCAGCCAAAAATAAAATAAATTAAAAATTTTTTTAATTCCCTGTATTAAATCTTCTTAAAAAAAGACAAGAAAAAGAGATCCTAAAAATTAAGACCAACAGCTCAATAGAAAATGGGCATAATATATGTACAGACAGTTCACAAGTGGCCCTCAGAAAAGATGCACAACCTTGCTCATTAAAAGAAAAGTGAGATGCCATTTCCCAACTGTAAGTTTGGCAAAAATCCAAACATTTGACAATACATTCTGTTGTGTATGAATATACATTGTAGGTGGCAATGTAAATGGTATCAGATTTATGAAGAATTTGGCAGTATCTAACCAAATTACATATGCATTTTCCCCAGGACTCAACAATCCCACTTCCCGAAATTTATCCCAAAGATATGCTGGCAGAGATATGAAAGAGCATATTCATTAGACTATTTATTCATTGTGGCTTTATTTACAGTGGCAGAAGACTGAAAACAACCCAAATATTTATTACTAGGGGACAATAAAGTTTGAATTAACATCTATCTACACAGTGGAATACTGTGCAATTGTAAAAGGAAGAAGGTATGAACTCTACACAGTAAGATGGAGTGAACGCTGTATGTAAAAATAAGTAGATGCAGAACAGAATATAATGTATGATATCTCCTGTAATAGAGGAAATACACACACACAGACTTAAAATTTCAAAAAGAAACAATGGAAAGATAAGCCCAAAACTAACAGAAATGATTACCTACAGGGGAGGAAGAGAACAGTACTGGGGGAACAGGAATGAAGGCAAGATTCTCTCATCGTGTTCCTGGTTTTGTTCTGACTTTGGGCCATGCAAATGTTTTACATAATTAAAGAAACAAAGTTTCATCAAAAGGAGAAAAGTAGTCCCTAGAAACTGAAAGGAAAAGAAAACAAAAGATACTAAACTATATATCAAGTTGGTGGTATAACCACACAGATAAAAGAACAATTTCAAATAATTTTAAAACATAGTACTTTGTGTACTACTAATGAGGTGTATTTTAAGGACAAAAAGAAACACAAAGAAATCAAACTCTGCATTAAGAAGTCTTATAGTTAACAGTAAAATTAGGGGGATTCCCTGGCAGTCCAGTGGTTAGGACTTAGCGCTTTCACTGCCATGGCTCAGGTTCAATCCCTGGGCAGGGAACTAAGATCACACAAGCCGCACAGCACAGCCAAAGAAAGAAGAAAAAAAACAAACAAAAACAGTAAAATTGGTATTAATATTTGGAAACATGTATAAGACAAATACATGATTATGTTAACATTTTTAGGAATAATATTTTCAACTTAAGCAAAGAGATATCAATAATCTTACATTAGAATTGGAAATGTTAACCTGGACTCAGGAATATGCTAAATGCCAATTTATAGAAAATACAGGTATATGGAAACAAGTTAAGCAATGCCAGAAGGAAGCGATCAACCAGATGCAGAATGTGAACATGCAGAGAAAAGAAACATGTGGAAAGGAAGGGACTGTTACAAGGAAGTATCTCCAAATATGCTGTGAGATGGACAAAGCAAGGTACAGAACAGTGTACATGCTACAGCACCAATTGTGTTAAAACAGTATCTATTCATTTTTTGAACATATGTATTTTTATATTTCTAGAAGGAGACAAGAAATAGGGATACCCGTTTTTCATTTTTGAGCCATGTGAATGTAATACTTATTCAAAACAATTACACAGAAAAAAATAACTGTAAAGTTAAGATTTACTTTTGGATGTATTCTTGGCGCTATAAAAGCACATATTTGGATCACTGTCCAAACCACTCAAGTTATTTAAGTTTCTTTCATGGAAAAAAAGAATCTAAAAATGTTTTTGACTATATTCAAGATATTTTAAAATTTTATTACTTTTAGTAACAGCCTTAAGAAGAAAATTTCAAAGCACAATACTTCTTTATTTAATGAAATAGCTAACACTGCAAGCCAGATGTGATGACAAGCACTTCACATGTATGGAATTATTCAAGTGACCATCCAAACCCTCTGAGGCAAGGACTACTACTCTATTTTGCACATGAGACTGTTAAGAGGCTATCACTTGTCTCAGGTCTTGCAGCTAAGAAATGGCAGGACCAAGATTCCAGGTAAACTGGCTGCCTCCAGGGCATGAATACTTAACCACAGATGACAGAGCCTCCTGTAACATCAGTGAAGGGTGACAAAAGAATGGGGGCAATGGCACAGATAAACCACAGTCCAGTGAACTGTAGAATGACCACACCCTCATCTTTTTGTTTGAGGTTCAACTATAAGGGTGTCCTTTAACAACAAGGACCTCAGCTCTCTCCTGACACCTCCTGCTTTTAAAGGACAGGCAAAAGCACTCTTGGTGTATAAGACAAAACACACTACAGGTCGAATCAAATTACAGCAAATTCTAGTGCCAAGAGAGTCTCATTGCAACAAAAAGGTTTACAATATTCACCTACTATTTTTATTCTAATTCTCTAAATCCTTTAAGTTTATCACAACAAAACAATACATGTATGTATATCCAAGATAATTACTGATGTTTGTGGTCTGTAATGTCCTCACTTACAGCCAAAATGCAAATGTGTCCACTCAGCTTTATCCACTCAGGTCTTTACATCATACAAACCAATCTAAACTTTCTACAGTAACATTAAAAGAAATCATTCATCTTGTTCATTACTTTGCACCTTCCGCAAATCAACTTCATTTGTGAGTAAATCTTTGGAATCTTAAAACTGAGCTCACGTAAAGGCAGGTGAGAATACACACCTCAAAAAATTAGGGATGCATGGGATATAAGTGTGTTCATCTTAAAAAAAAAAAAAAAAAAAAAAGATCCTTAGCAGCAGAGATCCCAATCCACAAGTGCCAGGTCTTTGAGAATCACTGAGGGAGACATGCTGACTTACCCTCGCTGGCATTTTCTTTCAGCTGCTCTTCGTATTCTTGCATTGCTGACACACAGCTGTTGTGAATCAATTCCCCTAGGCGCTTCAGATCTGCTACAGACTTATCTACCAACTCAGCATCACGTGCTATGCACTCCAGCCTGAGGAAAGACAAATACGGGGATACCTCAAGGCCCTGTGCCCACGTTTCTAATGTCACGTGAGCTACCATTTGGTTTCACATAAGCTTGCTCCTGCAAAGACCTTTCTCTACATGCCTTAATTGATCCTTCCAACAAGAACCCTCGGACAGTGACTGATGACTTACTTTCCTCATAAAGAATTTGACTTGGAATAGTCCACAAAAACAGACTAATTTCAAAAAACAGAGGGGAAAGGGTTCAGCTTTCTTTATTAACTAAATGTGCTGTCTGATAACAGTAGCAGGTGAAGTGCCCCAAAGCTATTTGCACTAGTTTGTTTCTTTGTGCTCACTTTCCTTTCTCTAGCCTACTTCCATTCACTGCAATGTTCCTAGAAGCGAAGTACAGTTACATGTACAATATGTTTCGTTGATCTCCAAGTCATCTGGAGCAGGTGAGTAAATTAATGTCTAAAAACCAGGCTGTCAAAAGGTGCCAGACCTTAAAAATGGAAAGTAGAACCAAAAAAAGAAACCTCTACAATACAGAAGTGAAAAAGAGGCGGATAAGGAACTATTATATTACTAAGCTTACCGTTCAAGAGGGAGACCAAACTTCTTATACGCCTTGATGAACCTAAGAAAATAATCAATAAATCACATTAAAAAAACAGACTTCAGCTATATTAATGCAAACACATCCTGTGATGAAATATGAGCCATAAAAACTGTCAAAAAGAGACTGGGCCCAATCCTTGTGACTGCCACTAAATGAACTAAAGGTGGCCTTTGAAAATGGCCAGCTTAAAATAATGAGTGCTAAAAATCTATTCAAACCAAAGATTAACTTTATTCTCAGTGACTGGTCATGAAACTGCTTAGGGACATAACTGAGAATGGTGACTTAACTCTAGTACTATCATTTTTAGAAGGTACAAGTTTATGGAGTTCAATACATAATAAATGATTTAAAAACCACAACCTCTTATAATAAAATCCAGTACAGTTAAGTGGTCTATTCAGTCCACTACTGTTACTTTCAATTCCACACTACAATATTTTCCGTTACTTTCTGGTCAATAATACAAATATAAGGTTTTTAGGACTGCCTCAAATACTTTTTGTAATGAGGCAAAGTAAAATAAACATATGATTTTAAACTTTTTAGGCAAAACTATTTTGGAAACTCTGACTCCTTCTGCCAAACACTGTCTCCAGCCAAAAATCTAATCTATCCTTCCACAAGTCTCTAGCCTAAACCATGGTATATGCCAATCCATGTGTAATCCACTCCCCTCCCTAGAGCCAACCACTAGACTTTCACTAAAAAAGCGAGATGCCATGATATATCAAGGGCATCACTGTAACATGCCAAACTACCTGGTTAGATAAAAATGAAGGGAGAGATACTATGGAGAAAAAAAATGAAAAGAGAGGGCACAGCAATTGAAGAAAATGGGGATGAATATAACAATAGCTAAGAAACAAAATTAAAGGAATAGCATGGATTAGGAAAGTACTATATGTGAAAGCAAACCTGAGGATTATTCCTCCACTCTACATTTCTTCTTCTTGATATATACTGAAATATTTTACATCTGAAATAATATGCCATTTGTGATTACTTCAAAATAATATTGAGACAGAGAAGCATTCCGGGAATGGTGGAGTAAGGACCTCTGAAAATCTGCTCCTCCGTAAAAGCAACAAGAACACTAGCAAAATTGTCAAAATCAACTTTGTTAGAATGCTGGAAATTAACCAAAGGCTTGCAGCCATCTTATGAGCATTTATTCAAGAAAATGGCTGAATCTCAGTATGAACAGTGAGCTCTCTGGCATTTTGACTTGCTCTATTTCCCATGCCCTCTCCCCAGCTCCATGACTGCCTTGAAAACTACACCTTCCCACTACTGCAGCTGTGCAAAGAAGCAAAACAGCAGCCACTAGAGGGAGCAGAACAGGCCTAGAGCTCCCCAAAAGCTCTTTCCCCAGAGAACAGTGCTATTTGACCTGACTGACAGCACCCTGAGAAGCTCTATTCTCAGACTTGTCTTCATTTGACCTGACTCTGTATGAAGAACACTGTCTGTAGTTCATTAGTCAAAAAACAATTAGAGGCAAAGGTTTAACACCACAGCTGCCTGAGGCAGCATTATAAGTTGGCAATATGAACAGGCTGACCAAAAACTGCAATGGAAAAACTTGGAGGAAAGGATGTCCACAGGGATCTTTGAAAAGCTCAGGCAAATTCCTGGGTATCTAGAAGGCTTCATATATGCAGGGCTATGTGCAGGCACAGAGAAGACCTGAGGAGCTGTGAATCTCTCACCTCTGGCTAGCATTGAGGCTCTGCACAAACAGGAACTGCAGGCTAAGGCAAAGCTGTAAACTGCCTACCAGAACATTGAAGACGTCCCCAAAATACACAAGTAGCCCTTCAGCAAAGGCTGGTAGATTTACTGGTTGGTAGACTTAAGGTGTTTAAGGAAGTCTCTGTCCAATCATTAGCTGACCACTAAGCTAAACGAGCAGAGACTTCAAAAGACAAAGAAGACAGACTTCACAGAATTAGTCCAGAAAAGTTACTAAACAAACAACAACAACAACAAACAGCAAACACAAAAAACTCTTGCTGGCAGGGGGAATCTGATTTCCAGACTTGCCACATTGTATTACTTAAAATGTCTAGTTTTCAACAAAAAATTACAGAAAACAAGAAAGTATGGTCCCTATACAGGGAAGGAAGATGGTTTTCAATGGAAATAGACCCTGAGGAAGTCCAGAAGTTGAACTTATTAGACAAAGGTTTTAATCAACTATTATAAATATATACAAGAGCTAAAGGAATCCATATCTGACGAATTAAAAGAAAATTTGAGAATAATATATCACTAAATGGAGAATATCAACAGAGACAGAAATTATATAAAGGAGTCAAATATAAATTCTGGAGTTGAAAAGTACAATAACTAAGATGAAAAAAATCACTAGAGAGGCTCAGGATTAGATATGAATTGACAGAAGAAAAACAGTTAAGAAAATCAGTTAAAAGATAGGTCAACTGAGGGACTTACTTCTCTGGTGGCACAGTGGTTAAGAATCCACCTGCCATTAGAGGGGACACAGGTTTGATCCCTGGTCTGGGAAGATCCCACATGCCGAGGAACAACTAAGCTCGTGTGCTGCAACTACTGAAGCCCATGTGCTCTAGGGTCCGCGTGCCACAACCACTGAGCCCACATGCTGCAACTACTGAAGCCTGCGCACCTAGAGCCCATGCTCTGCAACAAGCCACTGCAATGAGAAGCCCACCCACCACAATGAAGAGTAACCCTCCTTCCCTGGTGGCGCAGTCATTGAGAATCTGCCTGCTAATGCAGGGGACACGGGTTTGAGCCCTGGTCTGGGAAGAGCCCTCATGCCGTGGAGCAACTGGGCCCGTGAGCCACAACTACTGAGCCTGCGCGTCTGGAGCCCATGCTCCAAAACAAGAGAGGCCGCGACAGTGAGAGGCCCGCACACCACGATGAAGAGCGGCCCCCACTCGCCACAACTAGAGAAAGCCCTTGCACAGAAATGAAGACCCAACACAGCCAAAGATAAATTAATTAATTAATTAATTTAAAAAAAAAGAGTAGCCCTCGCTTGCTGCAACGAAGACACAATGCAGCCAAAAATAAATTAAAACAACGAGATGCGTTTACAAAAAAAAAAAAAAAAAGGTCAACTGAGATTATCCAATGTGAAAGACAGAAAAAGAATAAAGACTAGCCTTCAAAAACAAAGGAGAAATTAAGACATTCCTAGATAAGTAAAAAGACAGAATTTGTTCCTAGCAGACCTGCCCTAAAAGAAATACTAAAGAGAGTACTTTGGGCAGAAATGAAAAGACATGAAACAGTGACTCAAATCCACATGAATAAATAAGAGCCTCAGGAGGATACCTGAGTAAGTAGATAAAAAGACAGTGGATATGTATTTTTGTCAGTAACTCTTTTCTTCTCCTAAATGATTTTAACTATCACTGCATAAGGCGATAATTATAAAACTGTGTTGGTGGGCTTATAAAGTATAAAGATATAATCTGTGTGACAATAAAAGCACAAAAGAGGGGGAAGAAATGTATGTAAACTGGAGTAAAGTTTTAGAATACCACTGAAATTAAGGTGGTATTAGTCCAAACCAAACTGTTCTAAGTTAAAACATTAAATTATAATCTCCAGGGAAACCACTAAGAAAATAACTTTTAAAATATAAAAGAAACAAGAGAATTAAAATAGTATACTAAAAAATATGTAATACAAAAGAAGGCAGTAATGGGGGAATAAAGGAACAAAAAAGACCCAAGACATAAAAAACGAACAGCAAAATGCAGACATAAATTCTATCTTATAAGTAACTGCATTAAATGTAAATGGTTTAAAGACTTCAATCAAAAGGAAGAGATCAATAGAATGGATTTTAAAAAAACATCTAACTATATACTACCTACAAGAGTTGCAAGCTAGATTCAAAGACACAAATAGATTGAAATAAAAAAGGAAAAAGATACTGCACATACAATACCAAAAGAGAGTTGGAGTGTCTACACTAATATCTAACCAAGTTATAAACTTTAAGACATAAATTGTTACCAGAGACAAAGAAGGACATTTTATAATGAGAAAATGGTCAATTCATCAAGACAACATATTATAAAGCATACACACCTAACAGCAGAGGCCCAAAACATATGAAGCAAAAACTGACAGAACAGAAGAGAGAAATAAACAATACAGCAATAACAGAGCCTTCAATACCCCATTTCCAATAATGGATAGATCAGGCAGAAGATCAATAAGGAAATGGAAGATCTGAACAACAGTAAACCAAATAGACTTAAAAAACATCTATAGGACACTCCACTCAACTGCAGCAGAATATACATTATTCTCAAAATAACACTGAGGGTTGGGGAAAATAGAAATATGGCACACACACAAGACTGACTACAAACTCATAATGGTTAAAATATTACCCGGGGAGGGGGTGCGCTAATATTCTATCAATGTTTGTATACATTTACATTTTTCCACAATATATTAAACAAAGAAAGAATAAAAGACAGGTATTAACATTTAGTGGGAAACAAAGACCTTGTGATTTCAAATACTGACCTAAAAGGACTATCTGATAATAGTTAAAATTTGGGTTAGACCATAAAGTTAATCATTTTCATATTTTCTACTTTCTTCAGCTTTAAAAAAAAATAACATGGCAGCTAGGGGAAAAGTGGTTTGGAAGCAATAATTTTAGATTTTTCTGGAGGGAAAGGGGGTGTGAATCAGACACCAACAAATGTGTAATAAGTACTGACATAGAAAGATGCCTAAAATTGGTTATAAGTGACAAGAAGCTGCAGAACAGTACGTTGTATATACCAATAAACCAAACTGATATCAGCACTAACACTGATGGAAAGTAAACTGGGGTTATCTGTACTACTTTAATTTTTTATATTTATACCATTTCTTTTATACACATTGATACATATGTATGTATGTATTTATTCATATTCTTCAATAAAAACAAAAAAGAAAGTTTCAATCCAAGTTTACCTCCAACAGCCTCTTTCCTCTTGGCTGGACTTTCTTTGTGAAATGTTCAGAACCCAGAACAAGAAGTAAACAAAAAGAAAGAGCTCAACTGAGGAGAGCCTTGGAGAAGGGAGAATCATCCTGGGGCCTTGGAGCATGACTCAGTCCCCCTTGCCTTCCTCTGACCTCCCTGTCATCAATGTCAGGGATCCATCAACCTGAGGCTTACAGCATGTCCTTCCAAATGTGAGGGGGAAGGAGAGCAGAGCCCCCACTAACCTCCGGATCTCGGCATCAGTGAATCCCTCCACGAGGTCCTTCCGCACACTTCGGGGGCGCCCTCTGCGCTTGGGCTTCTTGTCGTCATCAGAGTCATCTGTCTCACTCTCAGAGGCAGAGGATCTCTGGGCCTGCCTCTTAGACTCAGTATCAGAGTCACTGTCATTTGTCTGAGCCTGAAAAGGCAAAGTCACATTGTAGCAAGTGCCAGGTCGAAGAGATCTAAGGACTAAGACCAGGCCATCTTAACTCCTTAATACTCAGAACTTCCCATCCTATCAGGCAAGTCAATTTCCCTTTAAGAAAGAAGGAGGCAGATGGCATGTGATGAAAGAAGATCTGCTTGGGATAGTCACTCTGCCAGAGACATACTGTAATGTCATTAAGTAAACTGGAATAAAAATATTTGGATTGTGGCTTCATGTTTACTTCCTTGGGCAAATTACTTTACTTCTTCATGCCTTTGTTTTCCATTTGTAAAATGGGGACAATAGCACCTATAATACAGGGTTTTCATACGTATTAAATGAGTCAGTAAGTGGAAAAGCACTAACTTATGCCTGACATACAGTGAATACTCAATGATAGCTACTATTAGCTAGTACTGATTTACTAGGTTCTCAGACAAACCTGAGTCTGTTATCTCCAACAACTGGGTAATAAAACAGTCTATCTACTTAAATGTTGTTGCAAAAATCAAATTAGATAGTGCCTATGATAGAGCTTTGTAAACTGAAGCACCTTTATATAATCTCTTACTAAGTATGTATGCCAAGTGCCATAAACAAACACTTAAAGGTGAAAAGAGGTTTGACTCAGAGTCAAAGGCCTTGCCAATTAGAACCAAACTCTTAGACTTACTGGTTCTAATCTCAAGGGCAAAATGTAAACTTCTGTCAAACTCAAATCCTGTCCAGCCATCTCACAAAGAGCCAATCTGCAAAGATCAAATGGCTCATAGGTATGCACATGAGCCTTGTGTATTTTTCCATTTCCCTCTGCTAGGTTTCCTATAACTCTGCCCTGGAACCCTCCACATCCGGACAACAACATAAGGTGAACAAAATAAGAAGTATCAATACTTCCGTATCTTTCATGTTACTTGATCACCTTTTTAGTGGAACTCCGAATTCGAGGTAACATATAAATTTCTTCCAGCTCTTTCTGCCGCTCTTCCTCCTCTACTTTCTTCCTTTGCTCCTCTGGAATGATCTCATCCCAGTCCTTGTGAGGACGCTCTTCTAGTTCTTCTTCATCCTCCATTGTTGCGAAGTTGGCAACCTTAAAACAAATGGACAACCCATTGTCTGACATTTCCCTATTTCCCAAACACCATCTACTAACACACCAACTCAAGCACTGTTTTTAATCTAACATGCTATGAATGATAATAGGACTCCTGTGATATTACATAATCAAATAATCAATTTTCTACTCATCTCTCCCTTATCGCCCCCCCCAACAAAATCTACTTGCCAAATCCTGAAGTTCATCAGAAATTTTACTGAAAAACAGGGAAAGATATAAAGCTACAAACTGTCTTATTATAAGTTTTATTGAAAGATTTGCTGTTAAATCATACACGTTCTTATGTACTAACTAGAAATTTTAGATTTATTTAGATTATAACATTTGAAAACCTAATACTAATCCATTACAAACTTACAGTCCTATACATTATAAATCGCTACTGAATAGAGCTCATTTGAAACAACCCATAACTCAAAGCAGTAGCTATTGGTTACCTTATTCATTTTTATCAAAAGTATAGAAGCTAAAGGTATGTAAGAATTTCATATGCTCAAAACTGCACGTTAGTCTTAGGAATAAAAACAAGAACACAAAATGCAAAAATTGAAAAAAACCTGGAAGAATATTCCATTTATTTCATATCAAATATTTAAGATATTTAGACCAGGACACCATCATGAAGATTACTTCTGTTTAAGAAGGGAGCAGTAGCCATAGAAGTGAAATCCAGTTGGAACACTAGCAATTCACCTCCATCCTCTGCATCCACAGACACATTAACTCTGATCCTAGAGCTCCATGATCCACTCAACTCCTTCCTTTTTCTTCCACCAGGACAACTTCTACCTGTGGCCAACCCTGGACTTCATCACAAAATAATGCTTCCTTTCAAACACTTCTTCCTCAACCCTTATGGGTCTACCACACATAACCATCAATGTAACCTCTAGGTCTTCCCTGCTTCTCTAACATGCATGGAATCAAACCATGATGAATCCATTCAACCACGTTCTCATTGGAATCTGGGAAACTTTTGCCACTTTGATGACTCTTCGATGCCTCCCAAGCCAATCTCCCACCTTGGGATGGCCAACTGATTCAACTTCTCTGACCTCAAGTATTTCTGGAGCAAGTCATATGATCCTGCTGACTGGCTCTAATGTGAAGCCCCATCTTCTAAATTCAGCTCTACACCCTAAACCAAGTTCCTCCTGGCAACTCCTGGCCCCTGGATGAGACTATTCCAAATCTTTTCCACTTCTCAGCAAACACCTCACTTAATTTACTGGTAATTAAGGTCACCAGTTGGAACTCCTACATCTTCTCTCCCCTCTATTCCCTGAAGTGTATACTTCCCTTTTTCTTTCAAAGGCCAGTTCCTCCATCTGTGCTTTTGACTATATCTGTTCCAGTCTCCTCCTGGGCAATATGCAATCAAATTTTCCTCTTTCCTTAGAACCTTCAGTATTTCCCTATTCTCAATTTCTTTCCTCAACCTAGAAATCTGGTAACACCTTTAAAAAACTTTGCCTTGCTTGACCCTTCTATCCTCATAAATTACTTTCACTGTTCTCTTCACTAAGCTTTTTAATAATGTCTATACCCAATGCTGTCATCTCCTACTCATCAGGTGCCCAGCTTCTGCATTTAGTCCTAATCTCATTTAATTTTCTATCAAATACCACTAACTACCCCATAACTATCCTTAAAAAAAAAAATCCCACCAAGTCAAGAGCTTCCCAATTGTCACCTTCTATTTTCATACCTTTGACCTCTCTTTCTTATGATTCTATTAATGTCTCTCCCACAACCTCTCCACCCCTACCAGAGCTCCACACTATCAAGTTCTTCACCTATCCCACTGACAGCTTATTCTCAGCCCTTGTCACACCGACTTCTTTTCCTCTACCCACTGAATCTGGGCAGGATGGACCACTTCAGCGGTGACCCTCATGGGGAGGACTATACAGTCTATACCCACATCATACTTGGAACTCTAGAGAATAATTTTGAGGGGTATGAGTCAACTTAGGTAAAGAGAAAAGCAGAGTCCCCTGCACCCAGAAAGTACTGACAGGCATTACTTATTATTGGTTCATGAATCAATGCCAAAGACTTTCTCAGACAATGATTTTCATACCTTAAATTGTGACAGAAGCTCATCTGTTGCACTTGTTGAGACTTCATTCTCTCTGGTTTCAGCCAAGCGCAAAATTTCATCTATATCCATTTCCTAAAAGAACAAGAGCAACACAAACATGGTAAAAAGGCAAGCAGTGTTAAGCATTTACTGAAAATGACTGGTCCAAATAAACCAACTCTCTTCTCTGATATTCCATTTTCTTTTATACTCTCAGTTTCATGTCCTTTATATCTAATGTTTCAAGCTACTATTTATACAAATGATAAGATGAAACTTCAGAAATTACGAGAAATAAAATTGGAATAAAAAAGACCAAAGGGGCTTCCCTGGTGGCGCAGTGGTTGAGAGTCCGCCTGCCGATGCAGGGGACACGGGTTCATGCCCCGGTCCGGGCAGAGCCCACATGCCGTGGAGTGGCTGGGCCTGTGAGCCATGACCACTGAGCCTGCGCGCCCGGAGCCTGTGCTCCGCGACGGGAGAGGCCACAACAGTGAGAGGCCCGCGTACCGCAAAAAAAAAAAAAAAAAAAGACCAAAGACAAAATCCTCAAATGCTTTTCTCATTCTTTCCTAGTCAATTTAGTAAGAGCTTTTAGCTCTGTAAGAAAAAAAGAGAAACTATGTTCTGCAAGTAACTACCGTTTCCTTATAAAAGCCTCAGACTCAGAATCGCTTCCAGAAAAAGTCAGACTCTCACAGATGATACTTATCAAGAAATTTTTTTCCCTTATTGTTGACTACCTGAGGCTCTGATTCCTCCCCTTCAAGTTCTTTGAAGAGATCCTCCGCACCAAATTTCAAAATCGCTGTCAGCTCTTCTTTATTAAAAGGATTTGAACTGCAGAAATAAAATGTAGTTGTAATCTTTTAGGAATGTCAGATAACCTCTATGGAGTTCTAAATATCTATTCTTCATAGAGGTCAAATTACTGGTGAAGATATAAATTCTGCCACAAGAAAAATGATCTCACAAATATTTCATGTTTTTTAATCCACAGGATGATTCTGCAGTGGTAAACCTAAACTAACAAAAGACTAAGAAATCAGTTATTTTCCTGTTGATTCATCTGTTACATGTTTAAGCAAGAAAGATAATTAGCAACATGAGAGAAGGGAGTTCTCTCTTTGTCCTTTGACTCAGAAAGTTACCATTCACCAAGAATTTTCAAATTCCTCATCTCTGGTCCAAAATAAAAGAACAAGCTTTTTCTGCCTAGTTTCCTCTTTAATGGAAAATTATCATCATCTAATTAGGAAGGGCTCATTTGATCTCACCTGTAACACAAGTTGTAGGACTGCCTCAGAAGATACTCAACAATTTGGTCAAAATGTAAACTCTCTAAGAGAAATAGTTGTGTTTCCAAATAAAGCCAACTAAAACTTAACCACTTTCCTTTTATAGCCTTCTGTTTTCAATAGGAAAGATAATCTCCACACAAACATTTTTACCAACAGTAAGAAATAGATACCAATTCAATCTGGTGCATTCTCACTGCTGAAAAGTCCAAGGCAACATTGTGCCAGGATGAAAGCCCAACGGGGAGCACACAGCTGCCACTGCTGCTGCTGTGTCATATGTCACAGGCAGAGCCAAAAGCAAAAGGCAAGAGAGGCAGGAAAGAAAGAGAGAAGAGAGAGAGAGGGCACATAAGAAAAGGGCTGATATGGGGGAAAAAAAAAAAAAAAAAGAACCCAAAGAAGAAGGAGAAACAGTGAGAGCAAAATAAAATAAAAATGCAATCTTCTTGCAGTTTTGGCTTGGCCTTTTCCAGGTAACTAATGGATTAATGTCTGTTGTAAAGCATCCTATTAGAAAAATGAATTATACCAAATGTTGACATAAAATTGACTCTGCTACCTCTCCCATCTTTCTGGCACTTACTTGGACCTTCCAGAGTTGTTTTCCAGAACTGTCCGGCCAGTGGTATCCATGCGCTGAATCACCAGATGGTCCAATACCATCTTCTTTTTGGCCCGTTCTATGATCTCTTCCTCCACGGTCCCCTTTGTAACCAAGCGGTAAATATTTACCTGTAGGAAAAGGAAATGTTATGCTTATGCCTGATCACACATACAAAAAAGTTACCTCTGCCTAAAACCAAGGGGGAAAATAAAAAAATATTTGTCCTCTGCTATGGCATACCACTTGTAAGCCATCCATCCAAGCAGACAACTTAAGTATTGTACATGCAATATTTTTACTATTTGCAGCACGTTACATTCTTAAATAAAATAGCCTCTAAGGAACTGTTATTATAGCCTTGTTCTAACAATAAAAATGCTGCTAAAGAATGATCTGTCTCACTGAAATTGAATCTTTGGCCACATATGAAACTTAAGAGGTACCCAGTACTAGAGCAGACTTTGAAATTCATCTATGAAGGAAACAAGTGTGTACGTTTCCAACATACCACAGAGCTAATATTGGTCATGTGTAATAAAAGTAGACCACCTTGAACAATGTTAGAATATTTTAACAGCTTTTCCATAATAAAATAGATGGAAAATTTCAATTCTAAGTCTATTCATCATATATCTTTGAGTAAGCCAGAAAGTTACTGGTGATATACTTTTCAAACAGAGAAAGAGAATAGTTTCATATCTATAAGCTCATCTCAGCCCCGAAGACAGCTTCTCCGTACTAATTAACAAACAGACATCTACCCTTGGGGAAATGAAGACAAAACAGGAAAAAAAAAAAAAAAAAAAAGCATTGTACAAACATCCTGAAAGGGCTGAATAACCTCCCCTGCCCCCTCCCCTCCAAGCCGCATCTAGAGGCCCCTCACCACTGACCTGCTTCTTCTGACCAATTCTGTGGGCTCGGGCTTGTGCCTGCAAGTCGTTCTGGGGGTTCCAGTCAGAATCAAAGATGACGACTGTGTCCGCTGAAGCCAAATTGATTCCCAGGCCACCAGCCCTTGTCGAGAGCAGGAAACAGAAGTCCTGTACACAATGCAATATACTACTTTATGCAGTGGCCTTCTCAGAAACAGTTTCACAGTCCAATAAGCCCTTATACCTGGAAACCCCTGCAGGTGTGAAGAAAAGTGAGATATGATGGACAAACTTTATGGAGGCTACAAGAATGTTAGGGACTTGATGGCAGAGTGAATTTTCATTTGATTAAGAGGTAAGAGTCAGTGCAATGAACTAAGGAGTAAAGTAGAATCTGATAAGGCAACAGGAGCAAAAGAATTGGTGTTCTCTCCTGGCTAAAACTAGTATACAAGCAGTTAACAGAAACCAGACAAACTTAATTATCATGAGGATCGTTTCAGCAAGTTGCTTAGATACTTATTTCCTGGGTAAAGGTGGACTATGCCATGTAAGGCAGTCAGTATGAGCAAGGAGACTTCATTGGGTAAATGTCCATTCATTTGTTAGGCTGGTGAGGAATACAGAAACACTATACACTAAGAGATCACATGACTGAACCACTGGACAGCACAGGATCCTCAATCACCACGGAACATGCACAGAGAAAACCAGAGCAGGTGTGGCCGAACAGCAGTGTGTGGGAAAGACCCAGGCACTGACATATTCCAGTTTCCACAACAATGATAATAGAGACTGGGCAGGCACAGTACACCTGCCTGCATCTGAGTGCTCAGAAAAAAAATGGGCAGGAGGCAGAGAATAAACTCTATGAGCCAGAGAAAACCAAAGCCAAACAGATTTCTATTTCCAGGGAATTTGGTCATGTATCAAAGACTGACACCTTTCTGGCATGGAAATAGCACTCAAAAACTGGTAGTTCTGAGTTACATTTTGATAAATGGGTGTATTTAATACATATACACAGATGCAATGAAAAGGTCTCCACATTCTAAATAACAGTCACATTCACCAACATTATGCCATAGAAATAAAAATGGAGAGAGCTGTCTCACAAGAGCTTTAAACAATTCCAATAAAGAACTGATTAACAGGGGGGTTGAAGCATAGTCTGTGAGCCTTGGTAGAGATACCAAGCAACACCACACTCTGAAGAGAAGCCTGCAGGTAAACACTTGAGAATGAGACACCTAAAACTTAAATGAAATCTGGGGTCTGAATGATCATAAGAAATATTTTCAATGTCACTCTTTATCAAAGACAATATGAATTATATTGACATTATTTGTGCCTATTATCAAATAGTAAAATGGAAATATTCATACATAAACATTATGAATATAAATTGTTTGGAAAGAGTGATTTAGCAAATGTATCAAAATCTTTTTTACATGCTCATATCCTAGTTAAACATCCGACAACAATAAAATGGTCAAATAAATGATGGAACAGGCATGAGAAAATATTAGAAATTAGTTTTTTTAAATCTTTAATGACACGGGAAAATGCTCAGAGTAGAATTTTGAATGAAAGGTGAGCACAAAACTATATGCAGCATGATCCCAACTGGGCAAACACAGAAAGAAACAAAGGGTTTCTTCCAGGATGAATGGAAATGCACCCAAATAATGTGAACAGCAAGCTTTCTCTGGGATGGAAGTTTTCTTCTTTGTATAGTATTTCTTCTTTGTACTCTTCACCATCTTCCAAAATTTCTAAATGTGTTTATAATACTTTCCCCCAGTAATAAAGTAATTTTTTAAATTAATTTTAAAAAGACTCAGAGTTGCAGAAAATGGTAAAGAATCTCTATTCTATATCTAGCCATCAGCCAGGGGAATCAACAGAGAGCTACGAAGAAAGGCACTTTAGCTTTTTTTTGAGAAAGGGCGATATGAAACATTCAACTCACACTGTGTTTTAAACTAACAGTATGGACCAAAAAACCAATCTCAACAAATACTGAAGAGAAACAGGTAACACTGATGGGGTGCTTGCTATGTACCAGGCCCTGCGCTCAGTGCTATGTGTGGAGTATTGCACTTAGTCGTCACAGCAGGATTATGAAGTAGGGCATCAGGGTGCTTTTACAGTTGAGAAAATAGGGAGGAGAGAGAGGAGGATGGACTTAGATGGTTATCAATGTTTTTAGTAATTACAGTCCTCTTCTCCTTGACCATTGAGAGCCTTGGTTCTGAAGAGATTAGTGCCCAAAATTCCTCAAGGAGAACTAAAATTTTAGGCTGGAGAAACAGCCAGAATACCATAGTCTAACTAGGCTTATGTGCTATTCAAGGGGCAAGAGTCATACCATTCTGGAGTGACAGACAGACATTAAGAGTGTTCAAAGTTCTTGAGAAAGCAGAAAGTTAAGCCTGGTCTATCTATACAGAATAGTGGCCCAGACTTCAGAAGCTCTAACGTTCTCTCCAAAACACTTCTAGTTCTACCTCTGGCCCTCACCATGGCTTTCTTAACTCCTCACGCCACTATAGCTTTACTTACACTAAACTTCTTTTCCCCTCTTCTCTCACATCCCATGGTATTTAATAGTTTGATATGCACAAATTACAAGGTTACCACGGTTTCTAACTTGTCCTAAGTGCTCTTCCACATGTACCTTAAAAACAAAATACTTTATAATGCCAAATTCAAGTTGGATACTTAACAGATTAACCAATGTTGCTATTAGCCCAAGCAAGGGAATTAAGCCACATCCTACCAGGGTCCAACAAATCTGAGACATAGCAAACATACTTTTCAAGACGCAAGTCATCAAAAAAAGTTTAGATCAGAACCTTCTGATGTAACATACATGTCAAAATTAATCCTACCAGCCAGCCCTCCCCAACCCTTGCCTTGTGGTTCTTCTAGGCCCAGAAATTTGGCATCTGAAAGCCACCAGAGAACCCTCAATTGATACCGGAACTACTCAGTCATTAATCCAGACCAGGGGAGACAAACAAGCATGCATATGCTTTTCTGGATTGACAAAAAACAAAATTAAGAGGCATCTTTAGTGATTTCTCCTTCCCTTATCAGGTAGGAGAGTTGCACTGTGAAATGTTTCTGAAACAGAATACATTAAGCTAGAAAGGCTTTCCCCTTGATACAGAGCCCAAGCTGCCCAAATAACAAAGTCATGCATGCTATACCTCAGACCCATCTGCATTGAAGTGGTCCAGTGCCTGTTTTCGGATTTCTCCCTTGATGGAACCATCCAGACGCTGTAAAAATAAACCATAAGAAAATCATAAGGTAGGAAGATCAGCTACACTCAAAATAGAACACCAGACTTGTAACCTTCATCACTCCAACACCCACTGAGTAAAAATAACCGGAACACACTGGCAAAGTGCTGTCCAGGGGCTGTGCTTCAGCAGCACACCCGACTTGCCCCAAGCTCTCCGGTTACAAACTCAAGGTCAGAAGCTTCTGATTCTAACGGCCATCTAAGTTTATCCAAGGATCAGAATGGCCACCAGGACATAAGGAGAAAGGTGGCAACCCAAGCTGTGCTTAGAGGCTTTGTCTGCTTCTACATCTGTGGGTACCAAAGAGATTAGGAAATAGTACCACTGGTCACCTCATGATTAGCTCCTGAAGAAAAATGGTGCTCCTTAGCTACATGGCTAAAAGTTGCCCTGTTATTAAGTGCTCCATAAACCAAAAAATTATTTACATAATTTTATTTGGAAAACATTTCCCCATAATATTGAAAATGTTAAAATTAAGTGAATCATATATCCCAGCTTTTCTGAAAATTACACTCTAAAATCAGAGCAAAGTGTTCAAACAGCCAAAATGTATCTTCAAGAGAGCCTCTGGCATTTACTACCATATACAATTCTTACATTAGACTATATGTCAATTCTAGGTCCAAAACAATGTCACCATAGAGAAACCATATAATATGTAAATACTGAAGAATTACTACTTGTATGCTGTATATAAAGCATTTCTCACTCTTTAAAATCATTTTCACATTACTTTCCCTTAATCACCACTTGAGATAAACTACCTCATTTTACCGAAGGCAAAACTGACCAGGCAGATGTCAGCTGACCAGTGATCAGTGACAGGGGAGGGGTGGAGTCAGTGGAAGGACCTACAGCTCAGCGCTCTGTCCACCAAACCCAGAGCCACCGATCACAGGTAGAATCACACATGGGAACCCCCTTTCTTCTTTCTGACTACCAACTCTACTGAGAGCCGTGACCCAAAGATAAGTTTAAATGGCATGTTCACAACCAGTATTTGAAATGAGAAAACCCAAATGCCCTCTTTTCAATATTCTAAGAGAAGACATTAGGCATGATAACCTGAGTGGACACCAGACTACTCATTCCCTAGAGAGAAAAATAACGTATTCTTATTTTACTTGATACCAAATGATGAGCTAGACCTGAAAGCTCCCAGGAGTCAGATGTACTGAGAGATCACTGACTCTCTGTACTGTGCTATTTTTGGTAACAACCACAGTATTTAACTATATTCTAAGACAACTGCTGAAAGACCACACAAGGTATTATGGATATAACAACGCCTTTCAGGGTATGCTGAAAGAAAACCTGTTACTGAGTTTTAAAGCTTGGCCTTCTTAGAGAGAATCACTGCCTTCAAGTATCTTCAGTATCAGCATAACTGCATGAGTCCATCCAAAATTAAAGAAAAAATTTATTTAATGCAAGGCAGGGCTTCCCTGGTGGCACAGTGGTTAAAAATCCAACTGCCAACTCAGGGGACACGGGTTCGAGCCCTGGTCCAGGAAGATCCCACGTGCTGCAGAGCAACTAAGCCTGTGCGCCACAACTACTGAGCCTGCACTCTAGAGCCCGCAGGCCACAACTACTGAGCCCATGTGCCACAACTACTGAAGCCTGTGCACCTAGAGCCTGTGCTCGGCAACAACAGAAGCCACTACAATGAGAGGCCTACGCACCGCAACGAAGAGCAGCCCCCGCTCGCCGCAACTAGAGAAAGCCCGCGTGCAGCAACAAAGACCCAACATAGACAAAAATAAAATTAATTTTTTAAAAAAATCAAGGCATTATAAAAATATTAGGCCAAAAATCAAGGTAAATTGCACACGTCTATAAATAAATCAGAGATAAGTTTCCCATTGTCTAACACGTAGAAAAATATTATGCTGAAGAAACTCTTTTTCCCCCTTATTTTTCTCCTTATCTTATAAGAGATTAATGAATGAAGACAAAAACCCAAAGTTATAATTCTGCAAAGTATATTCAGGGATGAGCAAGGTTTCAAGTATACTGTTCTCCTGAGTTCCCCAGCCTCACAGCCAGGGTCAGCTTCCTTTGGGGTGTAATATAAAACACTGTCACCTCTCTTTTTCTTTCTTTCTTAGGATTTGGGCTTCTGTCATCAGGTTCACACTTCCTTCCTCGCTACTTTTACCACAGGCTCAGAGATGTAAGATACCATCTAACAACACTTCTCTTGCCCAATTTTCCTTTCTCTAATCCCCATCCCTCGCCCACCAAAAAAGAATAATCTTCCCATGATCTTGTTCATTACAGGGTAGCCTAAAGGCATGGAAGTAAAAATTAAGACCCGCCTGGAACCTTAATCTCAATTTGTTTCAAACAAGAAAACTCTTGTTTTCTCCTTTAGGATAATTTAGCAAGCAAAGCATACAACCTAGAGGGAGGGAGGGAGGAAAGGAGGAAGGGAGAGACCCCAAGTACCAAGCATCCTCACCTGGAAAGGATAGTGCTTAATAGTCAGGTACTCAGCCAGGATATCCAACATTCTCACCATCTGCGAGAAGATAAGGACTCTGTTCCCTCTTTCTCGAAGTCTTGTCAACAGTTTATCTAACAGAATCAGCTTCCCACTGCTCCTGATCAAGGACTGAAGATTGAAAAGACATTCTAATCATCATGTTCAAAAGCATACTTCAATCTGCCCTTCCTCTCTAATAAGAGTTCATGTTTTTACAATGATCTTTAAGCTTTTGGAAGCCTTCTGCAATCTAGCTGACAAGCAATTCCTCAAATGCTCTTTACCTAGTATCTGTGACAATATACTTTCCAGATTTTTCCTAGCTGTTTGACTTTTCTCACCTGTTTTTAAAGCTTCTTTTGATGCTCCTTGAAATTATCAAGGAGGAAAAGGAGCATTTTGGTAAAAAGCATCTATAGAAACTAAAGTGTCTTTAAGAAAGTAATTACAAACAAGGTAAGCACACACCAGAAGAATCTCCTGTCCATTTTCCCTTTCATTTTCTTCGGGAGGTTTAATGAGATAACAGTGGTTGCAGCACTTTTTCAGTTCCATCACAATATTAAGGAAACCAGATGTGCTGCCTCTTGTTCCTTTGGCAAGAGCCTTGTAATTCCTAGTCAGAATCCATCTGCAAATTAAGATAATAATGATATTATTAGATTCAAAGAAAGAGAGTTGGGGATACCAGCAGATTATAAAAGAAAATAGTGTTACTGAGGGTGGGAGGCGGCGGGGGGAGTTAAAAAGGCAGGGAGGGATGCTTTATTTTATATCTCCTGCCACCTAACCAGGAACCCTCACACATCTCCAGTCAGATTCAGACCATTAATCATTCTATTGGCTATTTCAACCTGGATGAACACAGGAATATTAAAAGAAAATAATAGCAACAAATATATATATTCATAGAACATATATTACATATATGTATTTTATATAAACAATGACTGTCACTGAAGCAGTCTTTATTGTAGTATAAAAGTGGAAATTAAGATGTCTCAAATTAGAAAATCAGTTAAATAAATTAGATATACCAAAGATAGAAGCTACAGGGACTTCCCTGGTGGTCCAGCAGTTAAGACTCCACGCTCCCAATGCGGGCGGGCTGGGTTCCATCCCTGGTGAGGGAACTACATCTTGCATGCCTCAACTAAGAGCCTGCATGCCACATCTAAAAGATCCCACATGCCGCAACTAAAAGATCCCTCATGCCGCAACTAAGACCCAGCACAGCCAAATAAATACATAAATAAATGTTTAAAAAAAAAGAAGCTACATACCCATTTAAACTGTTGTAAAAGGGTATTTTACATAATACAGTGTTCATAACAAGTATGTTTTCTATCCCAGTTTGAAAATATTAGAACTGATTTTTTTCTGAGTAGTGAAATTTCTTCACACTTTTAGCAATCACACTTTTAGGAATCCATCTCAAAGAGGAATTCTCAAGGATTCTCACCGTAGCACTATTTATAAAAGTATTTGAAACTATCCAAATGTCCATCACTAGGAGACTAGTTGAATAAACTATGCTACAGATACACTATGCAGTTGTAAAAAGAAAGGACTGTCTCTATAAACTACTATGGAGTGCTCTCCAGCACAGCCGATTCCCATCACTAAGTGAGAAAAGTAAGGTATAGAAAAATGCATACAGTATGCTACCACTTGCACAAGAAGGAGGCAATAAAAAAAGTTAACATGTATCTGCTTATATTTTAAAAATTAAAAAATAAAGGAAAGATAAACATTAAGTTTTTAAATACACAAGTAATTATTACCTAAGGAAAAAAGGGACTAGAATGGAGGAGACAAGGATTGAAGCCAGATATCTCTGAACATGCCAGGCATGGCAGCTTTGCCTTCGGAACTCTATAAATATTACAAATAATCATGACCAAAATTAAACAAAGCAATCCCTAAAATAAAAAAAAAAAACACTAAAATGAAGTAAATAAACTATTGTATCCAGTCAGTACCTAACCAAAGAGAAGAAAAACCATCTCAAGTGCTTTAAGCCTCTTACCCATTTCTAGTGGGATATACCTTTAAAAACAAACAAAAAAATACTATTTTAAAAAACCTTAACCTGTTTTTGTTCTTCATCTTGCTAGTGGTAATCCTGGCACCATTATTTTAAGACTGTGTGTGTAGTGTGAATTAGGCTGGTGCACTTGAGAAGTCGAATGTTTGGCATGGGTACAAATTCATTAAGGTCAAATAAAATTTCTGTAATACTATTTAACTGAACAAAACTCATGATGTATTTTTAACTTTAAAAAGAAACAAGTTTCCTAACTCTGTCCACTTTAAAGACCAGTGAATAATATCCGCTGCAGTTGCAAAGAGCACCCCCAGTGACGTTTGTGACCTCCAAATACCATTTTCCAATGAAACAGTATGTGAAGCTTTTTGGCTGACTCTAGTTCTGGGGCAGGAAATGAACGAGATGAATCTGAGCATTTTATCATTCCAGAAAGCAAAGAAGCTATCAACTACAACTTGGATTTTGTCAAAAGAACTTCAACAAGCTCCCACTGGCTAAAACTGGGACCATTAGACCATGAGTATAGATAATAACTGCAACAGAATAAAACACAAATATGTTTACTGATGAATCAATAATCATACAAAAATATTCATAATCATACCAATAAGCCTCATTGGTCAAACCTTGGAAGGAAGATAGATAATCCATTTTTTCTTTTGAAAACGTCAAAAATTCAACATGGATGAACCTTGAACATATTATGTTGAGTGAGATAAGCCAGACAGAGATAGAAAAGGTAACGTATGATATCATGTATATGTGGAATCTAAAAAAGCCAAACTTGTAACAACAGAAAGTAAAATAGTGGTTACCAGGGGGTGGGGAGTGGGGGATAGGACAGATGTTGTTTAAGGGTACAAACCTGGAATGGGTAGTAAATAATCCCTAGAGATCTAATGCACAGTATAGTGTATACAGACAACAACAATGTATTATAATCATCAACCTTGCTAAGAGACTAGATTTAACAATCCCAACCACTAAAAAGAAAGGATCATATGTAATGTGATAGAGGTGCTAATTATCACTACAATGGCCATCAGATTAAAATATATAAATGCATCAGATTAACATGCTACACACCTTAAACTATACAACATTATATGTCAAATGTACAGTCAGCCATCCGCATCCACAGGTTCCACATCTGCAAATACAGAGAGCCAACTATATTTTGCCATTTTATGTAAGGAACTTAAGGATCCATAGACTTTGGTATCCGAGCAGGGGGCAGGGGAGGTCCCTGGAACCAAACCCCTGTAGTTACCAAGGGACAACTGTATTTCAATTTAAAAAAACAGTAAATAAATGAAAATTTTTAAATTCAAAAATCAGAAAGAACCATGCATTTATTCTGTCTTTCCTATATGAACTGTTCCTCATTGATGTGGGGAAGTTTCTTTTTACAGAAGTATTCCAGCTAATAAACAAAGGAGTAATAAAAGTTGAATATTACCACTTTGTAATCCCTAATCAATTAATGATCTAGGCAATGCTCATCAACATTTGCTAATATCACAAGAAGACAACCTCCTATAACAGATTGCATTCTGTGAAATACTCACACTGAATCTGGGTCTAACCAACCTTCTACTCTTATCTGTGAATGTAAAGGAAACAATGTGTTCTCAGGAAAATATTAAATGATGTCACGGAGCTGGAATCAGAAAATCCAGGCTGTGAAAAAAATCTGTTGAACACAGACTCAGTTTATTCACTCAAAAATTTACAAGGACGGAGGGGAAAATGACTTAAAATAAACTTAAGAGATATGTCAACCAATCATAATGTATGGAGCTTACTTAGATCCCAATGTAAACAAGCAAAGTGTGTGTGTGTGTGTGTGTGTGTGTGTGTGTGTGTGTGTGTGTGTAGGACAACCAGGAAAACGTAAACACTCACTGTACATTATAAAAATAGTAAGGAATTACTGGGGTTTTTTTTTTAGGCATAATAAAAATAGTATTGAAATTATGCTTAACTTTTTTTTAATTGAGGTACAGACATATAACGTCATATTCGTTTCAGATGCATAAAACATGATAATGAGGTGTTTGTATACATTGCAGAATGATCACCACAATGTCTAGTTACCATCCATCACCATAAATAGCTACAACTTTTTTTCCCTTGTGATGAGGACTTTTATGATCTACTCTCTTGAAAATTTCAAAAAAAAATGCAATTCAGAATTATTAATTTTTGTTACCAAGCTGTACATTTCATCCCCGTGACATATATGTCATAGCTTAACTCTGTAACCTTTTGACTCCCTTCACCCATTTCTCTCACCATCCTCAATCCCTGCCTCTGGCAACCACCAATCTGTTCCATGAGCTTGGGGGGTTTTGGGGTTTTTTTACTTAACTCTTAAGAGTCCTTATCTTTTAGAGATATATAGAAACACTTATGATTTGGACCTGGAATATGTTTCGTATGACCTAGGGGTGGAAATGGGGATGCAAAAGAAGATATAGATGAACTAAGACTGTCCAGGAGTCAGTAAATATAAAAGCTGGATTATGGATACACACCATTCTATTTTTGTATGTATGTGAGATTTCCCATAATAAAAAGATTTTTAAAAATCAAGGCAGTGTTAGGCAAAAAAGTCAGATAGTAATTTTTGAAAATTAAATTCTTGTTTTTATTCAGTTGTATTAATTAAGAACAAGCAGGACAGCAAGATCCTTTTTGACCCACCTCCTAGAGAAATGGAAATAAAAACAAAAATAAACAAAGGGACCTAATGAAACTTAAAAGCTTTTGCACAGCAAAGGAAACCATAAACAAGACCAAAAGACAACCCTCAGAAAGGGAGAAAATATTTGCAAATGAAGCAACTGACAAAGGATTAATCTCCAAAATTTACAAGCAGCTCATGTACCTCAATAACAAAAAAACAAACAACCCAATCCAAAAATGGGCAGAAGACCTAAATACACATTTCTCCAAAGAAGATATACAGACTGCCAACAAACACATGAAAGAATGCTCAACATCATTAATCATTAGAGAAATGCAAATCAAAACTACCATGAGATATCATCTCACACCAGTCAGAATGGCCATCATCAAAAAATCTAGAAACAATAAATGCTGGAGAGGGTGTGGAGAAAAGGGAACACTCTTACACTGCTGGTGGGAATGTGAATTGGTACAGCCACTATGGAGAACGGTATGGAGGTTCCTTAAAAAACTACAAATAGAACTACCATATGACCCAGCAATCCCACTACTGGGCATATACCCTGAGAAAACCATAATTCAAGAAGAGTCATGTACCAAAATATTCACTGCAGCTCTATTTACAATAGCCAGGAGATGGAAACAACCTAAGTGTCCATCATCGGATGAATGGATAAAGAAGAAGTGGCACATACACACAATGGAATATTACTCAGCCATAAAAAGAAACGAAATTGAGCTATTTGTAATGAGGTAGATGGACCTAGAGTCTGTCATACAGAGTGAAGTAAGTCAGAAAGAGAAAGACAAATACCGTATGCTAACACATATATATGGAATTTAAGAAAAAAAAATGTCATGAAGAACCTAGGGGTAAGACAGGAATAAAGACACAGACCTACTAGAGAATGGACTTGAGGATATGGGGAGGGGGAAGGGTAAGCTGTGACAAAGTGAGAGAGTGGCATGGACATATATACACTACCAAACGTAAGGTAGATAGCTAGTGGGAAGCAGCCGCATAGCACAGGAAGATCAGCTCGGTGCTTTGTGACGACCTAGAGGGGTGGGATAGGGAGGGTGGGAGGGAGGGAGACGCAAGAGGGAAGAGATATGGGAACCTATGTATATGTATAACTGATTCACTTTGTTATAAAGCAGAAACTAACAGACCATTGTAAAGCAATTATACTCCAATAAAGATGTTAAAAAAAAAAAAAAAAGAACAAGCAGGAAGTAAATTGATACAGCCACTACGGAGAACAGTATGGAGTTTCCTTAAAAAACTAAAAATAGAACTACCATACGACCCAGCAATACCACTACTGGGCATATACCCTGAGAAAACCATAATTCAAAAAGAGTCATGTACCACAATGTTCATTGCAGCTCTATTTACAATAGCCAGGACATGGAAGCAACCTAAGTGTCCATCGACAGAGGAATTGATAAAAAAGATGTGGCACATATATATAATCGAATATTATTTAGCCATAAAAAGAAATGAAACTGAGTTATTTGTAGTGAGGTGGATGGACCTAGAGACTGTCATACAGAGTGAAGTAAGTCAGAAAGAGAAAAACAAATACCGTATGCTAACACATATATATGGAATCTAAAAAGAAAGCGGGGGGGGGGGGGGGGGCGTCTGAAGAACCTAGGAGCAGGACAGGACTAAAGACGCAGACATAGAGAATGGACTTGAGGACACGGGAAGGGGGAAGGGTAAGCTGGGACGAAGTGAGAGAGTGGCATGGACATATATACACTACCAAATGTAAAATAGATAGCTAGTGGGAAGCAGCCGCATAACACAGGGCAATCAGCTCAGTGCTTTGTGTCCACCTAGAGGGGTGGGATAGGGAGGGTGGAAAGGAGACGCAAGAGGGAGGGGATATGGGGATATATGTATACATACAGCTGATTCACTTTGTTATACAGCAGCAACTAACACAACATTATAAAGCAATTATACTCCAGTAACGATGTTTAAAAAAAAAAAAAAGCAAGGAATATCATTAGGAAGATTACCAGACCTCTAACTTTAAAAGACTGTAATTTTCATGGCAATACAATTATTTCCAATCATTCCAGATCCAACTTTAAATCATCAAAACTGAAAGCCCATGACAAGTACCTTATATACCACCCTCTGTCTCAAACCCACCATTTTACCTTTAACATATTATAACCTAAACCAAGTCCATAACCTGCCCATGCCACTTGGAGTGCTAGAAGAAAAGAGTCTTCAACCTTTGGTACAGAGGTGAGTGCTTTTCCTTCTGAACTTCCATACTACCCTACATATGCCTCAGTTATAAACAACACTTTGTATTATTTGTCTCTAGGCTATCTTCTCGACTAAACAACAGGCTTCTGGCAGGAACACATTCCATTTACCTTCATATTTCCAGTATCTAGCAGAATGCCTGGCATGTTGCAGAACTTGAAGCAAATGACTGAATGAATGGCAGAGAAGAAATATATGAATGAATAAAACATGCCTGTTTATTAGTAGAGGGATAAGCCTAAGAACATATATTTCAGACCACTTAGATAATGAAAAGTACTGTGCAAATTCTCACCTAAAAAAGGAAGAACAGTAAATCTTCCTCTTTCTGACCATAAATAAATTGCTACTTAAATCTGTCTTGAGGCTTCACTGGAAAAGGCAGTTTATTTGTCAGTTATATATCTCATGGCTTCCTGGTACTGATCTTTTTGGCTCTTT
Source organism: Hyperoodon ampullatus (assembly GCF_949752795.1). Classification (NCBI taxonomy): domain Eukaryota; kingdom Metazoa; phylum Chordata; class Mammalia; order Artiodactyla; family Ziphiidae; genus Hyperoodon; species Hyperoodon ampullatus. Next base: position 80,623,281 of record NC_136916.1, read on the forward strand.
TTAAAATTAATTTATTTATTTATTATTATTTATTTTTGGCTGCATTGGGTCTTTGTTGCTGCACACAGGTTTTCTCTAGTTGCGGCGAGCGGGGGCTACTCATCGTTGCAGTGTGCGGGCTTCTCATTTCAGTGGCTTCTCTTGCTGCAGAGCACAGGCTCTAGGCGTGCGGGCTTCAGCAGTTGTGGCACGTGGGCTGAGTAGTTGTGGCTTGCCGGCTCTAGAGCACAGGCTTAGTAGTTGTGATGCACGGGCTTAGTTGCTCCGTGGCACGTGGGATCTTCCCGGACCAGGGCTTGAACCCATGTTCCCTGCATTGGCAGGCAGATTTTTAACCACTGCGCCATCAGGGGAGCCCCCGGTACTGATCTTCTTTAAAAATATATAATTTATTTATTTTATTTATTTATTTTTGGCTGCGCTGGGTCTTCATTGCTGCACTTGGTCTTTCTCTCGTTGCGGCGAGTGGGGGCTACTCCTCACTGTGGTGCATGGGTTCCTCATTGCGGTGGCTTCTCTTGTGGAGCACGGGCTCTAGGGCGCACAGGCTTCAGTAGTTGTGGCTCGCAGGCTTAGTTGTTTCACAGCATGTGGGATCTTCCCGGACAAGGGATCGAACCCATGTCCTCTGCATTGGCAGGCGGATTCTTAACCACTGTACCACCAGGGAAGTACCCCTGGTACTGATCTTAATCCCACTCAGGCTTAACCCAGCCAATAACTTACTTGTAATACTGTTTCTGAAGGGCTGACATCTCCACCCTGAGAATCTGTTCCACTTTGGCAGGAAGGGATTTCTCCACATCTTTTTTCACTCTCCGGAGAAGGAAAGGCTCTAGCACCTTATGAAGACTCTGATAGCCATTCTCTCTCCCTTTCCCATGGTCTTCCTCAAAATCTTCCCAGAACTCAAACCTAGAGATGACACAGTATAGTGTTACTTAATTACAAAGAAGAAAAAAAGCATTTTTCCAACTAAAATTTCTTTTTTAAGGAACCAAATAGGAAAAAAAAATCTGTTAAAAAAAATGAGTCTTCCCTATAAGGAAAAATAAATTTTATCAGTCACTAGCTCTTGAATACAAGAGAGGGGAAAACAAAAAGGCAAGGGAAAACCAACTGAATCAATTCCATCAGTCTACACTAGATAACAGCAGGTTTCCAATTCTGAGACTGGATCTAGAGTTCACAAAATATTTCAGTATATCATGCAAGTAGTATGTAAGTAACATAATAAGTTACTGTGATAAAATGTTAGGCAGAAAAATTAATCATAAGGTATCTTTTAATAAGCTGCAATTTACTGGGAAAACAAAATTCAGAGGTCAAAGAATAATTAGTGGTGATATTACAGCTATCACTAGTCAGAGGTAAAAGTTATACAGTTTCCATCAGTAATCCTCACTGCTCATAGATTAAAAAGTTAATGGATTATAATGACAGTAAACAAGTGACAGCCCCCAGACAAGAAGAGCAATATAAGTGATACAAAATTAATACTAATAGAACTTGGGGACACAAAATTTATTAATGAATTTTAAAATGTTATCACCTGTAATAATTTTGCCTGAACTCTACAGATAAAAGTTTCTCCTGTTTAAATCTTAATTTAACCATCTTTGGTTCACTAAAGGATTTGTGGCAGAAATCCAGTATGGGACATCAAATTTCTTTCAAAAATAATAATTGAAAGAAATTTATTTCATGAGGCTTAGGAAAATATGCTCTGACTTGCTACTAGAAAGCCAGCAAAGTACTTGGAAGAAGTTGCTTAGTTTTGTGTGCAGACTGAAGCTCAGTGGGTGAGGCGCTGCCCCATGGTCTGCTTTCTGACATCAGGAGGCCCAGCTCTGCTGAGGCCAGTGAAGTCCCAGAATAATAAACTCAGTGACTCGACATTATCAAGAGCTATGTAATACGCTCTCTGATAAGACAGAAAGTCAAAGAGAGCAAATGTTAGCACTGTCACCGGGCAAAAGGATGTCAACAGAGTCTGCTGCCATTGTCATTTCTGAACTCATGAATGGCCAAGCATTTCATCAGGCACTAGGAGCATCAGTATCAGCCCTAGTGACAGCTGGAAATGCCTGAAACAACCATGTTTGGAGAAGCAGACAAAACGATCTTTTGGGGTAGAGATCTAAAAACATAATTAATGCTTCTAGCTCAACAAAACTAAAGTAAACTGTATTTTGCCACGCTGCTATGAAGGTACTCTAAGAACATAAAATAAAATGAGTTAAAACTGATAAGAGGATTAAAAGGAACAATGTAAACTAAGCTATCTCAATACCATCTCACACACAAAATGTATGAGGCAACTGGAAATGAGGGACCATCACTATATATCAGGCCATTTTCTGAAGAACTGAGAGATAATTTCAAAAGAATGTTTTAATTTATGTAACACATATTATAATTAATTAAAACTTTACTAGTCTAAAAACTTAAATAATAAACTTTTTTTTTACAAGACTTACTTCCCCTACTGTCTTAGGGAACAAATATTTTCACCCACCTAGTGTACTCTTACTACGTTAAAGGAGTTAATATGAGATACTATTTCTTTATATACACATTGAATTGTTTATGAACTACCTGTGGCTGCTTTCTGTCTATACAGCAGATGAGTAGCTGTGACAGAGACCATAATGCCTACAAGCTGAAAATGTTTACTACCAGGTCCTTTAAGAAAAAGTTTGCTGTTCCCTGCAATAGACAACCGTCAATTTATAATACCACATATATAAAAGGTATATGGTCATTGTGGTGAACTTATAATGATATAATGATACCACACCACAGCCTAGAGAGTCATTATTTTGGTTATTTCCCTGTTAATCAACTTCTGTATTTAACATGTCTCTCACCAAAGTAGAAACAATTTTGATTATTTAAATTTTCCATATCTTGGGATTTTAGAAAAACAGAAGCTCACTCTACTGAGGAATAACAAAAAAAAAAAATTAAATCAAAGCAGTGAGAATGGTATACTAGAAGTCATGAGATAAATATGTGAAAGGAAAAGTGCAAAAAAATTCACAGACTGGCCTAGACAGCAGAAGCAAAAGTAAAAAAAAGATTTCAACACTAAGAGGTAAGATCTCTGAAAATACTCTATCAAACTGAGTTATTTTGTAGGGTGGGCATGAAGTACATATTTGCACACGATTATCTTTATAAGCTGAACTCTGATGTAGTCATAGCTCTATCTTTAATGCCAAGCTCCATGCTGTGCAAAATACTAGATACAAAACAAAGTGGCTCACTGATATAAACCTATAATAAGGGTACTAATAACATACAGTAAGGGTAGGCTCCTGGCCAGAGCCGCCATGCAGGAAATGTGCTCGGACTGACTCTGCACAAAGGAAACAGCATTTTAGTTGGTTAAAAAGATGACTAACTTTTGGATGTTGAGAACAATGGCCTATCACAGTTGAGGAGGGGAGAGTCCAGAAGTTACCTGAGCAAACCTAATTCTCTTCTGTACAATAACAATTCTTCAGTGGATCATTTCCTTAAAAAGAACAAGTGGTTGTATAGAGCCATAATGAACCTCAGGAACTACTGCTAAGGGTGGGGAAAATACTTCAAAGGATTTGTCACCCACACAGTAAGCTCAGGCAGACATAAAGGAAAATCTCCACTCCTTAACTAATGGGTTTCCTTCTTATACACGCATCTTTGTGAAAAATAATTTTTTTTTAAATGTTTGAAAACAATAATGTTTTAAAAACAAAGTTTGCAAAGAGAAAAGGCTCTCTTACACACACACACAGCACATCTCTAACTCCAATCCATCCTTCAATAAGTAATCCAACTGGCCATATGGAAAACTTTGGCAGACACTATCTGAATGATCATCTCTAATGGAAAAAGTAATTCAAAGTTCCTCTCTTTCCAAAACGTAGCCCATGCTGGGTGGAATGCCACAGGTGCTTAACAGCAACAAAAAATGAATTATGGCCATTTAGGAGCCAAAATCCCTACCATCCACTTCAGTAGCCAAGTACAGAAGGGCAAATCTTAGCTAATCATTCGTTGGAGGAAACTAGGCATCACATTTCTTTTTCTAAATATCAAGCACATATGTTCCCACAGTGCCTCAAGATCCCTACTATGTAGAATGCTTTTACTTCATCTCAATGGTGCTATGAAGGATGTACTATTTCTCTTAGAATTTGAAGTTTAAAGGACATTGGCCTCGGTCACAGAAGGCCAGAAACTGAACTCAGTCCACCCACTTATTAACCGTGTGATATGAGACACATTTTCATCATCTCTCTACGACAGCATATTCTTATTACAATCTGAGGCTAAACATAGAGAGTGTATCAAAAATTAGATATAAGAAAACAATATAAAAACTATAAAGTAATATACATGAAAATTCTCTTATCCATTTCAGAAAACAAAGATTAATAACTAATAATTGATACCCTCACTGTCTCTAAACTTTTATACATTATCTGTTTTACAGCACATATAACCTTTGAAAAGCACACTTTATAAAAACATGGGCTTCTGCTAATACATGATATGGACAGGGTATTCATTACAGAATGGACACAATGTTCAAAAAGAAAAGGGGGCAACTGCCTCCCTCCTCAGAAAGGTGACTACTATTGACTTACAGAGTTCTATGGAAGGAACAGAGGATCCAGGTGAGCAGGAAACAGGACAGGCAAAAGATTAGCAGTGAGACGGGGTGGGGAGGGTGGAGGATGACAGAATGAGCAATGTGGGGAGACCTGAGGAACCTGCTCACGTAGTGCTTCTCAACTGGTGGTAATTTTGCCCCTCTGGGGCACACTTGGCAATGCTACAAGACATTTTTGGTTGTCACAACTGAGTCATTCCTGGCATGTAGTGGGTAGTGGACAAGGATGCTGTTAAACATCATACAATGCAAAGGAGAGCCCCCACTGTAAAAAAGAATTATCCAGCCCAAAATGTCAATAGTGCTAAGGTTGAGAAAACCCTGTTCTAAGGGAAGGCATAGGAAGCAGGGGTGCAGAGGGGCCTCCTCTCTCAGAAGCATACTATAGTGAGGATACCTGCAAAAAAGGAAACAGTCTAGGCCTGTTCTACTAACAGCTATAGTGAGCGTATGCAAAATCAGAGTGGTCAAGTTTCTCTATCCATCTTCTGAAGAGTCTTAAACTACTCTTCAAAAATAAAGGTGAGGTCTTCCCTGGTGGCGCAGTGGTTGAGAGTCTGCCTGCCAATGCAGGGGACACGGGTTCGTGCCCCGGTCCGGGAAGATCCCACATGCCACGGAGCGGCTAGGCCCGTGAGCCGTGGCCGCCGAGCCTGTGCGTCCGGAGCCTGTGCTCCGCAACGGGAGAGGCCACAACAGTGAGAGGCCCGCGTACCGCAATAAAATAAAAAATTTTTAAAAATAAAGGTGAAGGGACTTCCCTGGTGGTATAGTGGTTAAGAATCCGCCTTCCAAGGCAGGGGACATGAGTTCGATCCCTGGTCCAGGAAGATCCCACGTGCCTCAGAGCAACTAAGCCCATGTGCCACAACTACTGAGCCTGCACTCTAGAGCCTGCAAGCCACAACTACTAAAGCTCAGATGCCCTAGAGCCCATGCTCCGCAACAAGAGAAGCCACTGCAATGAGAAGCCTGTGCACCGCAACAAAGAGTAGCCCCCACTCGCCCCAACTAGAGAAAGCCCGCACACAGCAACGAAGACCCAATGCAGCCAAAAAAAAGAAAAAAGAAAAAAAGAAGGTGAAAAAAGAACAGCCACAGACAAATGAAGACAGAATTTGTGGTTAGAAGGCCTCCCTTACAAGAAGTACTAAAGCGAGCCCTTAAGGCTAAAAAGTAAGTGACACCAGATGGCAACTTGAATCCACAGGAAGAAATGAAGATCACTGGAAATGATAACATAAAATGGGTAAACATAAAAGATTGTATAAATATATTTTTCCCTTTTCTTAATTTCCTTAAAACAGAAGCCTGAATAAAGCAATAATTATATCACTGTATTCTTAGGTTTACAACACAAGGAAGGAGGTGAAAATGGAACTACGATGCAGAAAAGTTGCTATATTTTACCAAAATTAAATCAGTATGAATTTTAAGAAAATTGTGATAAGATGTATATACTAAAAACCTTAGAGCAAGCACTACAAAATAAAACTTAAAAAAATCAATTAACAGAAGAATCCAAATGGCAAACTAAAAACTACTTGTTGAAACAAAAGAAGGCAGTAAAAAAGAAACAAACAAAAAAGAAATATGACATACAGAGGGAAAAAGCAAAATAGCAGATATAAATCCAACCATATCAATAATTACATTACATGTGAATGAACTAAATACTCCAACCAAAAGGCAGGGATTGTCTAACTAGAGAAAAAAGGAAGATCCAGCTATATGCTGTCTACAAGAGACACATTTTAGACCCAAATAAACAGGTTCAAAGTAAAACAATGGAAAATAGTATTCCATGCAAACAGATACCAGAAGAGAGCTGAGGAGCTATAAGAAAATCAAAATAGACCTAAGGAACAAGAAATATTACTAAAGATAAAGAGGGACATTTTATAATGATAAAAGGTCAATAAATCAGGAATATGTAACAAATACAAATGTGCACATACCTAACAACAGAACCCCCAAACTGACAGAACTGAAAGAAGTAGGTCATTCAACAACTGTAGTTAAATATTAAAATACTTCACTCTCAATTACTGATAGAACAACTAGACATGAAGTCAGCAAAGATACAGAAGGAAGACTATTAACCAAGTTGACTTAATGGACACTTATAGAATTCTACCCAACAAAAGCAGAATAAACATTATTCTTTTCAAGTACACATGGAATATATTCTCCAAGATGGAAAACACAGTAGACCATATAACAAGTAACAATTCATTTAAAGCGTGTTCTCTAAGATAAAAGTAAACTACAGATCATTTGGGAAATAATTAAATATTTGGAAATTAAATAACACACTTCTCAAAAAAAAAAACCGCCATGCATGAAAGAAAAAAATCAAGAGATATTCAAAAATAGGTGAAACTGAATGAAAACAAAAACACAAGATATCAACATTTATGGGATGCAGCTAAAGCAGGACATAGGGGGAACCTATACCTTTAAGTACCTATATTGGGAAAAGGAAGAAAGAGACTTAAATCAATAATCTAAGCTTCCATCTTAAGAAAACAGAAAATAAGAAAATTAAATGAAAAACAAAGGAAGGCAATAATAAAAATGAGAGTAGAAATAAATGAAATTCTAAAATAGAGAAAAAAACAAAATAACATCCAAAGCTGGTGTCTTTGAAAACATCCCCAAAATTGTTAAAAGCTTTACCTAAAAAGACCAAGAGACGAGACACAAAATTGCCATAATCAAAGAATTATTTAGATCAGTACTGATCCTTCAAAAATTAAAAGGATTATGAGGAAATACTACAGCTTTATGCCAACAAATTAGACAACTTAGATGAAATAAACAAATTGTCAGAAAGACACAAATTAACAAAACTGTCAAGATGCAATAGAAAACCTGAATGGACCTATAACTAGAAACAGAAATAGTCATTAAAAATTTTCCCACAAACAGAAGCTAAAGCTCACAAGGCAACACTAGTGAATCCTATCAAATATTTTAAAAAGAAGTAACATAGGGCTTCCCTGGTGGCGCAGTGGTTGAGAGTCCGCCTGCCCATGCAGGGGACACGGGTTCGTGCCCCGGTCCGGGAAGATCCCACATGTCACAGAGCGACTGGATCCGTGAGCCATGGCCGCTGAGCCTGCGCATCTGGAGCCTGTGCTCCACAACAGGAGAGGCCACAACAGTGAGAGGCCCGTGTGCCGCAAAAAAAAAAAAAAAAAAAAAGTAACATAAATCTGAAACATTCTGACCAACTCAGATTTATCCCAGGATTAAAAGGTTGGCTAAAAAGGAACTAATGTTACATACCATACTGGTAGAATAAAGAGCAAAAACCACATGGTCACCTCAAAGATAAAGAAGAACAGCATATGACAAAATCCAACACTCAATCCATCACTCACTAGGAATTACAAGAAAACTTCCTCAACCTTATAAAGGGTGCGTAACAAAAATTCTGTAACATCCTACTCCCACCAATTCTACTCAACGTGGAGGTTCTAGCCAGTACAATAAGGCAAAAGATAAAAGGCATCCACCTGCATTGGAGAAATGAAGTATTACAGCCTTTACTTAGAGAAGATGTGAGTCTAATATAAAGCACTTCAATACAGACTATTTAAAAAAAAAATTAAAAACCTCTTCAACTCAGAAGGCAAACAATCCAATTGAAAAATAGGTAAAAGATTTGAACAGATATTTCACCAAAGATATACAAATGGCTAATGAACACAGGAAAAGATGTGCAACATTATTAGTCATTATACAAATGCAAGTCAGAACACAATGAGATACCACTACACATCCACCAGAAGAGCTAGAATCCAAAAGATTGACAATACACCAAGTACTGGTGATGATACAGACAAACTAGAAAATTCAAAACATTTCTGCTGAGAATATAAGATGGTAGTCTCTTTGGAAAACAGCCGGTAGTTTAAGTTAAATATACACTTTCTGAACAATCTGGCAATTTCACTCCTATAGATCTAGTCATACGTCCACACAAAGACAAAATAATCCAAAACTGAAGCAATCCAAACATCCATCAACTGGTGACTGGATGTGCATACAATGGACTATCACTCCATAATAAGAAAATAACTCCTAATAAACTCTATAACATGGGAGAATCTCAAAATTATTATGCTAAATAAAAGCAGCCAAAAGCAAAAGACTACTTATTAGGATTTAATTTAGATGAAATTTCTAGAAATTTCATCTCTAGAGATGAAAGGTGATTCGTGATTGCCTACAGCTAGAAGATGAGGCAGAAATTAACTACAGACGAGAGGGAACTTTTTTCAGTGAGGAAAATATTCTAAAAGTAGCTAATGGTGATGGTTGCACAATTCTATAAATTTACTAAAAAATATTAATTTGTATATTTGCAATGGTACATTTTATGGTATGTAAATTATATCCCAATAGGCTGCTTAAAAAAAAAGGTAACAACACATCGGGAAAGGGACCATTTCTCTATTGTTCCTTAGGCCATCCAAAATGCCTCGTTCAGTTTATGGCATACAGTAGGCACTCAGTCTTTTCTAAATTTAAAAAAAAAAACTGTGGAGCATTTACCTGTCAATTTGACAACTCTCAATTTAACTGTTTACTGCATGCCAGGTACCATTCTAGGCAATGTGGACCACGGATGAATAAAGTAAATAAGATCTCTGCTACTTCTGAATGCATAATTTAATTAATGACATGGTATGAATGAGGAAATAAATGAAAAAGAGAGAGGTGCCATATAGAAAATAAAACAGGGTATGGATGATAAGCATGTCTGATAAGGAACTTGAGGTTCAGTGGTCTGAGGAGACCTCTAAAAGGAGGTGGTCATATAAGCTGAGGCAAAGATGTTAATAAGTGACTGGCCATATGAAGATAAGGAGGAGAAAAAACATTCCAGGCAGAAAGAATAGCAATGCTTGGCATGTTAAAGGAACAGAAAGATGGCCAGGATGGCTGGAGCACAATTAGTAATGGAGAAAGTGGTATGAGATGGGTCAGACTAAGTAGGGTATTCCAAATCAGGGTAAAGAATTTAGATTTCATTTTAAGTATCACTGAACACCAATGGATAATTTTAAGTTTTATGAAACGTGCATACCATCTTTCCCACAAAAATCTTTTCAGTAAAGACATTCCACAATTCTTTACTAAGTTAGATTTTAATAAGACCTAAACCCAGTGCTATTGTTATCAAAAGGTTAAGATATTTTTTAATACTTGTCAGATTGTGTACCTTGTATACTTTTTTCAATTATATTGATCACCTTATAACAATAGGGAGAAGGTCTGATGTTTCCTATTTATCAATTATTTCCCCCAAAGCATTAAATGATTCAAATGTTTGGTAGACAGTATGCTTTCTTTCTTAACGGACTGATTTCTGAGCTTTCTATCATTTGTTATGAAACATTTTACTACTTTTGTTGCTGCTTCAATGCTTTGCTTTCCCCAAACCACGCCATCTGTTTTCCCTAAGGTTTACTAAAAAAGTTAAAGAGCATTGGCATTTCAGACATTCTAGCATCTTTTGAAACACATAGGAAGGAGCTTACTTCTCCGGCATAATAAAGTGCAGCAAGGACCAGAGCTCTTTGAGGGAATTCTGAAGAGGGGTCCCCGTAATCAGGAGCCTATGGTTGGACTTGAAATCAATCAGAGTTTTATACAATAAAGAGTCATCATTCTTCAACCGATGGGCTTCGTCCACTCCCAGAAAGGCCCAGTTAATACTGCCCAGCACAGTCTAAAGTAAAAACAAAACAGAACGAGCCACCAGGTCAGAAGGGAACCCAAAAGTACTTTCAAGTGTTAATTATCTCTGTACAAATACCATCACAAAGGTATACAAAGAAACATTTATTCTTCACTGACTTAAAGTATATCAGGACTCTTCTGTTTATTCTGTTAGTTAACAGATTGGTGTCTACTCAAAGGAGCAGGTCATCCTCTAAAAGCTATAGGGGGGGGTCTTTTATGCCAGGTTTTGCTGCATGCCTCAAAGTGAAAACAAAAAAACTGGTATGCTGGGCAAAAACAACACAAAAACAAAAAATACATGATTTTGCAGTCTCTCCTTAATCAAGATTCTTCTCTGCCTATTCTCCACCCCAACCTTGAAGCATGGAAACACCAAGAGCCACCAAACTGAACTTGTTTATGCTTATTATCACCAGTGGGATCACCTGGCACATACATATTTCTTAGTAACTGTGGGAAGGAGATAATTTAAAAAGCTTCATTTTTCTGTCCTCCTCCTCAGAGACCCTTACACAACATCTGTTCTGGAGAAATGCTTAATAATAAGATGGGAAGTACCTGAGAGGGCACTCAAGACCAGCTTCCAATGACTGACTAGAATCTCCAGTAAGTTACTGGTCTCAATACCCTTTCACCTATTTAATTCAATTGGCTTAGGTGACCCAAGGTCCCCTTCAACTGTAAGGTTCTGTTTATTTTTTAATAACCTTAATATTCTTCATGGATTTGTTTGTTCATTTGTTTGCTTTTTTAAAATAAGAAAAGAAAAGTAACATGGCAAGGGGGAGGCAAAGACCCCATCATTTGGACAAGTCACACTCCAAAATTTAGCCTTATGGTTACCAATTACACACCTTATCTTTTAAGAGGATCTCATATGTTGTTATAAGTGCATTGAACTTCAGCCTTTTGGTCTGACAGTGAATCCATTCATATTCTCGTATCTATAAGAGAAAACGATTATTAAGGTATAATTTCTACCTTTACCTTTCTATATCACCAACAAGTCTTATGACAGATGCAATAAATATACCAAATAAAAAATAAATCTGATTAGAATTTAATGAATACCTTATACATTCTAAACTGACCTAAGCAACCAAAGTATAGAGCAATATGAGTTAGAATTAAAAGATCTATCGTGGAGCAGCAAAAACTTTATTGCCAGAATTCAAATAAATTGTCATCTCCCTCTGCCCCCCTCCACCCCCGATGTATTTGACCACAAAAATGCATTTCATCAGCAATTAAACCCTGGTAACTTGAACTCATCTAGGGATCTCCCAGAATGAGAACTTTCTTAAGGAAATACAATATGATCATTCTTTGGGTAGGGCATACTTTTATTAGTAAATAAAACAAATTCCAACCTCTGGCTTGATCAGAAATTTCATTAATCATACAGCAGAAAGATGTGGCCCCCAAGAAAAAGGAAAAGGAGGCTTACAGGATGAAAATACAATTTAATATGAATGAAAATAACGTCAACACAAAGGAACACAAAACTAACACATTCGTACTGAAGTATAATATAATGTATTTAACTGGACACCCAGTAAGCACAATGGCCCATGACAGAGCTCCTACAGTTTGGCTGTCAAGTTAAGAACTGGAGGACAAGTCAAGGAGAGCTGCAGGGACTCACCACAAAGTGGGAAGAAGAACAAAGAAAAGGAGTACTGGAAAGAAAAGAAAATGTCCCTGATTCCACAGTTTTTTAAGAGTTCACTTTCTTTGTCTTCACCTTTCAATGCAGTAGTGCTTGAAGCAATTCTGCACAATCTAGAACTTTTTCCTTTTTTAATGGTTAACGAATGGATTAACAAACTTAAGAACTACTATAGACTTAGAAACTCAAAATTAGAGCAATGAAGTCTGCCAGAGTTTAGGTTAGAAAATTTTAATGAAAATATTGAATAAAAATGAATTTGCATTAGCATGGTAATATATGGTTGTAACATCTCTCTCAAAGGTTGAGGACTCCTGATGGCTTGCACTTATTATAAGCAATCCCCTAGAAACAGTTTATTCCAACATACACACAGTGGTGAAAAAGCAAAGGTCTGGGACCAGACGTGTCTTTGTCCCAATCCCAGCTCTGCCACATTCCAGCTGGCCTGGGGACAATTGTTAAACTCTCTGAGTCAATTTCTTCATCAGTAGATTGGAAAGAACATCATCTACTTTGAAGACTATCATAAGGATTATAGATAATATATATAAAGCACCCAGCACAGGGCCTGGCACACAGTAAATACCTTTAAAAAAGTTGTTATCAAGAAAAGATTTGCCAGACAAAGACAAACTTAAGCCCATGTGTTCTAAGTTCCTGATGCTCAAGTTCACTTTGATATCAGACAGATAATTCTCATTTCTGCAGCTCTAAAATGGCTCACTGTCCTTTTATTCCTTTCTTGTAAGTTATGCCACCTCACTATTTTAAAAGGTTAGGAAACAAACTCTAAGAACTCAATTATTTTCAGTAATGTCTCTCTGCTCAAATAGCAAAAATAATATTAACATTCCACAAGGCATTAACTCTATCTTATAATCCTTTATAAATAAAGTGGTCTTGAAAGTACAGGGGAAAGAAAGAAGAAAAACTTAATACTGCAATCCAACTAAGAGAGATTCCCATTCATGTACTGCTATTGCTGTTCTTTACAAAATAAGCATATGTTTTTAAGACTATCTGAATTGTATTTTTGGGATACATCCATCTCCCAATATCAGGAGCATAGCACCGTGTCAGAATCACCATTTTACTAAAGACTATAATGGCTTTAGGTCAATTTCCAAAAATACATTTATAACACAGATTCTATCCCAATTCTTTTTGTTTACACACCGTATTTCTGCTCATCAGGTCACCTATGTAAACCACTACGTTAATCTCTGGTGCCCAGATTTCAAACTCTCTCTGCCATGAGGTGAGGGTGGATAAAGGGACGACTATAAGAAAGGGGCCATACAGCTGGTGTTGGTGGAACAGGTAGGAGAGGAATGATATGGTCTGGATGGTCTTTCCTAGGCCCATTTCATCAGCAAGGATTACACTGTTACTTCTGCAAAAAGAAAAAGATAAAAACAAAAATATCATTAGTTCACAAAAAAACAGTATGTGCACAAACAGCAAAGGCATCAATGCCTCACAATGTCACCAAGCAAGACATGGGTTGTGAGACTAATGTCTTTCCTCTCCTCTGCAATTAACCCTCCTACATAAGACAGTTGAGTAACAAGTAATCTAAGTATAATCAAGGTTTGGATTACTACAAGAGCCTATTCAGACTATATGTTCTTTATCTTGCATTTTGGTCTTTTACATCTATCCCCTGTAACAGAGAAGGCAGGTTTTGTTATATTGGTGTATGCAAGCACATGACCTTGGGTTCCATCAGTACAGAAAGCAAGGGCAGATGGGCTATCCCCACTGCTGATGAACCCTACAGGCTGACAGTCATGTGCCTTTGTTCAAAGTGCCCACCCATTCCACTGCAGGTCACTGGGTTGTTTAATGCTACATACACTATTCCCTAGACCTAAATGCTGCAGGTACACAGAGTTTGTTTTAAATACACTACTCTACAGCAGAGGTAGGCTGCAGATCAGATCTCTGAATCCCACCCCAGACCTACTGAATCAGAGTTATCTGGGGAAGGGCTCAAGAATCTGTATCGTTTAACAAGTACTTCTGGATATTGCGCTATGGGTATATGGCTTGGACCACACTTTGAGAAACAAGGCTCTAGGAGACAGGCAGAGGGCAGGATTTCAACAGGATCCTAATAGAAAAGGATTGTAAAGATACTAAGAAAAAACCTTTAAGTAAATTAAGTTAATGTAAACTGAAAGAAATAGCCAGAGTTAGGAAAGTATGTTCCAGAAATAGAAAAGAGCCCATTTGGCAGGAAACCAGGACTGCGTGTATGCCATAAGTTTGAAAATATTAAAAGGTTCTTGAAAATCAGGCCATGGGAGGTTTACACATATACAATACATGCTTAATCAGTGGACCGCAGAGAACTAAAACCAATATTCAAGTTAAAGACAACTTAATCAATTAGAAAAACAAGACATTTAATTCACCAAGAAGAGATTCCTTTGAGTAATTTTCCTCATATTTCTCTCACCTTTTCACACCACTGGGGAGGAAACAGTTAATTTTCTCCAACATTTCCTCTCCCTAGCAAACTGCCACTGTCCATTTATACACATGAAAGGAAGTTTGGATTGATTTGCCTGCTTTTCTGGAACTAGACCAAAACAGCATGTTACTTAACTCAAGGTTCCCATGACCAGGGCCTAGTAGCTGCCTAGGCCCTTTTCAGCTGATTCTGAATTAGTTTAAAGTAATGCTAGCTCAGGACTCTACATGGTGTGACTTTGGACAAGGGCTCCTAAGAGCCCTCAACTACAAAACAAGAGGGTTAGTTACACAACTCCTTAAGGCTCCACCTAACTTATAACCGTCCTTTAGGAAGATCAGGTCTCACTATTCTCTGAAACAAAAATAATTTTCAAGGAATTTAGAACATCAGACTTCCATTCTCAGTCACAGAAATTGAATCTCATCAAGATCTCTGATTCTCATATTGAACGTTAAATATTACATAAATTTTTACAAGACAGAGTAGTACATGGTTCAATTGGGAAAGTCATTGTAAATGCACCTCTGTAACTTAAAAACCATCTTTTCGGCATTGAGAAAAGAAGCTGGCATGTTTTTGTCTTCAGGCTGTAGTCTAATTCTGAAATAAGAATTCTTGCTTTGCCATAAAACATTGAAGAAATTAAGAGTTTACATGTGAGGGAAGGAATCTGGAGACATACATTAAAGGTACTTCTCACACTGTATGTTCCATGAAGACAGGGAACTCCTGTCTTGTCTTGGTTCACTATTAAATTCTCAAGGGACTTGAGAATTTGTCTTGAGAACTTGGGACTTCCCTGGTGGTCCAGTGGTAAAGAATCCGCCTTACAATGCAGGGGACGTGGGTTCGATCCCTGGTCAGGGAACTAAGATCCCACATGCCTTGGAGCAACCCGCGCGCCACAACTACTGAGCTCCCACACCTCAACTAGAGCCCACGTGCTGCAAACTATAGAGCCCGTGTGGTCTGGAACCCGTGCACCACAACCACAGAGCCCACACGCCACAACTAGAGAGAAGCCTGCGCACCACAACGAAGAGCCCGCACACTGCAACGAAAGATCCCACATGCCTCAACAGAGACCCCACGTGCCGCAACTAAGCCCCAACCAAAAATTAATAAATAATAAATAAAATCTTAAAAAAAAATTCTCCAGGCCTACCTAGGTCCCTAATACATATTAATTAGGGACTACTTGAATTTGCAATTGAATTTGGTGAATAAAAGTTATGAGTACAGCCTCAAAGTACCTTTAAACCTCGTTGTCTCATCTCTTTTTTTCTTTTTTCCAAGACTATGGTGATCTTGTTACAAAAAAGTAAAGGATAATTTCACAAGTCCAACTGTCAGAGAACTTCCTCTACAAGGGATGGCCTGTACAGCAATCGGGGGGGTGGGGTTAACATCACTCTACAGCACCACTATGTAAAATTAAAGGTTTCCCTGGCTCAGAAAGACAACTGAATGGAGAAAAGACATTTCCTCCTTTCTTCTAAGAATAACTCCTTCCCCACTAAAGATATGGGCCAATTACCTTGCTATATATACTCATAAATAACATAGTAAGACATAGGTCTCTGGCTATGAGAAATTAACCCCCAAATAACTAAATAACAAAGTACTTTTTACTTCAGACTAAGCTGCTAATTATACATACATAAAAACTCCCAGAAGTGGCTCCTCTCAATCATATATTTTTTTATTTCTATAATGTACAAGAAAAGGAAGTAATTCTTTATACCTAACAGTTTTAAAAAGCCAGAAACAGTAGAGAAAACATCAAACGTATTTTTCTACCTACTTGCACCAAGAATGAGCAAGCCAGTTGAGACCTTCTAGCTGATAATCTCGGAGCTCCAGATTCTCTCCTCCTAAATATGCCGGCTGTTTCTTTAAAGCCACAAATCGTGGTCTCTGCTTCAGGGCCTGAAATGCAAAATTTAAAAGCCCAGGTTTGAAGAAAACCTTCCTCCTGTTCCTATGTTAAAATGCTAGCCATGATTTCTGTGCTCTACACCAAAGCATAAGGATTTAAATTTCACATCTGAATCACCAACCACACCCAACCCATCACGAGCTCTTGCATTGTGGTCTGCGTTCCCAAAGCCAGATTGCATCCCGAAATATTTTTTAGTTATTGCTCCTTTCCTGAAGTAAGTTTGTGAACATCATTAAATAGCACTTACTTTACATCATCTCTACAGTACAGCAGTTGAGTCTCCTATTTTCATCTTGGCATTAGCTTACTCTAAACAATGACTCTGGAAAAGTCTGTATATGCTAAATGCAGCGGAACTTTTACCATAACAGCATTTGTAAATTCTGAATTGCAGCCCACCTACTTTGAACCCCCAACTGTGTGAGTTTGGTTTCTGAAGGAAAGGATGCTGCTCTCACCTCCAGAGGTGTGAAGAATTGGCAGTCGAGTGAAGCCATGTCTCTGTGGTGTGCACAAAATGTGGATTCTGTGGCCAAATCAGTTTGGGAAACAATGGATTAAAAACTTATAAAAAATTTCACGGCTCATGACTTTTCAAAGCCTAACATTCTTGTGTATGCTGTGAACTTACAGGAGAAACTCATTCAGGAATACTTCCCAAAGTTATTTGGCCACAATAGTGTTTTTTTCAGGGAGCATTTCTCTGAAGATTAGCACTCTCTGGAATAGTGCCCCATTATGAGAAGTGTCGTCCTAATAATGTATTTGATAAGGTAATTATTGTTAGTTGCAGCTCTCCTTTGTGAGCAGCTGGCAGTAAATGGAATCAGACGCCTCTGGCTGTCCACTTCTGCCACGTCTGCCCCACAGTGTTTCTCCCATCCGACCCCCCAGCTGCTGCCACTTCCCCCCGTCCTCACACTAATTCTCCCTCCATGGGCTTCTACGACACCTTCCTGGTGGGACCTTCTGGCTTTATAACAACTGCTTACTCTGGTCTCCAACACATGGCCGTTAGATGAAACTTTCTAAACGAAATACTATTTCCTGCCTGCTGCTCTACTCAGGAGGGTAGGCTTATGAATACCTACAGAATAAAATCCAAATACCCTCCAAGGTATTCAAGACATACACACTGTGACTCGCCAATATCACCTACCTCTCTTCCTACCCTGAGGTCCAGTGGTCCTTCTACTGACTATAAAAACATCTTTCTCTTAATATCTTTCACGGGAGGCCAATAACATGGGCCCCCTTCTGTCTGTCTAACCAGCTCCAATCAATTCTTCAAGGACAGGGCACTTCAAGCACCACAATTTCCTCATTTTAAAACCCCTTCAATGATCCCTGTGGCTCAGTGACTCCTACTTCTGCAATAGTCTTTATCACACTCATTGACCTTCAGTTACACACTGCTTTTCACAGATAGAGGCTTGGTGCCATGAATTTGAATGTCAACCTCTTGGAGAAAGAGGCCATGTCTTACATAAACATTTATTACTGAGGACCCAAGCATACCAATTTACACAGGGAATGAATTCCAACGAAAGAAAAGGAACTATACAACCAATCCAGCAAATAAAAGAGCCTATATATTTGGTTTATAACCTAGAATTCAGACACTCCTCTTTCCTGTCATTTCTCTTTAAAGTGCTTTAATTCTTCCCAGTATTCTCTGCAATATCTCTATATTAGATATATCTAATTGTGTAAATAAGAAGATTAAAGAAGTCAGCAAAGCCATTATACAACTCATCCTCTCCTTTTGTTTTAATTATTTTCCTTTGATGTCAAGGTTAAGTCATTTTCTTTCACTTCAAAATAGGAATTATCCCTTACTTTTGTAGTGTTTTCCCTTCCCAACATCTATCTATGTGGCCAACCCTTTGTAGCAATACACCTTTCCCCTGAAAATTCAAAAGCCAGCAGTCAGCACACCTTGCATTCTCTTGTCGGGATGGTTTTTGAGTTGTTCCGACTATGGAAGCTGTCGATGCAGCTCTGGAATTTCTTTCCAATCAAGGCTTCATCTTCCCAGCTGCACTCTGAATAGGGCAGTCCCATCCATTTGCATAGATATTCAGGTTCGTTGGAAGGTGCCGGCTTCCGACTGTGAGCTATTTCACATATAAAAATGTACAGATCAGCAACTGTCAATTAAAGGAGAGGAGTGACATTCTGTTTTATGTATGACCAAGGAAACACCATGTGGCAAAGCTGTAAATATTCTGCAAAACATGAACTGCTCTTAAATGCTAAACAGCATTTATAAACAAGTTGTCTTGCTTACCTGGAAAATCTGTTTGACCCAGTGTAGATTTGCTCGTCTTCACAGCTAAATAAATGGAAAGCTGGGTAAGTTATCACCATAACCAAGAAAACGGTGACATTTTAGGTCCTTTGAATAAGAGTACAAATATACTCTACTACCTCATATCTTTAAAAAAAGAAAAGAAAAAGCAGCCTATCTAGCACTTACCCCATCTCTCTGTTCCCCCTTTACAACAAGGCTCCCCGGGGGAGCTTTCTTCATACTGTCCCCTCACTCTCCCCTGAAGCCACCCCATCATGCCTGTAGCCCCACCACCTCATGGGTCCATCTCCCCAGGGCCAGGCCTGCTGCCAAGCTGAAGGATCAAGTCCCAGTCCTCTTTGACTGGCAGCGCCTCCTCCTGCCCGAGCCGCGTGAATCACCTGGCTCCCAGCACACCTCCCTCTCCAGGCTCTCCCCCTATCTCACTGGCTGTCCTTTCTCACTCTCCTCTGCTGGTTTCTCTTCCTGACTTCCAAAAGCTAGAATGCCCTCCGACTTCTACTATCACCACGTACACATTCTTGATTATCTCATTAAACCTTAGGCTTTAAATACTATCTACATACGGATTATATCCTCAAATTTAAATCTCCAGCCCGGACTGAGTTCTAAACTCCAGACTCATATATGCTACAGCCTTCACAATACTATCCACTTAGATGACTGAGAAGTATATCAAACTGACAAATATCAAAATAAGTTCTTGATTTCCATTCCAAAAATCAGCTCTTCCCTTAATCTTTCTATTTCAGTAAATGTACCTCCAGTCTCCTATTTGCTCAGGTCAAAAATCTTGGCACCATCCTTGCCAGCTCTTTCTTTTTCCCCCATCTCCAAATCTACTGGCAAAGCTTGTTAGCTTTTCCTTCAAAATAAATCTAGGCATCTGTCTATTCTCCAAAAGCATACCTACAAAAATGTATTTTTTTTTTAATATTTATTTATTTATTTGGTTGGTTGGTTGGTTGGTTGGTTGGTTGGTTGCATTGGATCTTACTTGCAGCAGGCAGGCTCCTTAGTTGTGGCATGCAGGTGGGATCTAGTTCCCTGATCAGGGATCGAACCCGGGCCCCCTGCACTGGGAGCGCAGAGTCTTAACCACTGTGCCACCAGCGAAGTCCCGCATTTTTTCAATATATATACATTACTCCCAAAAGAAAAAGTTCTATTACTCCTGGAGCTCAAACACTGCTTAGATGAGTTTCCATGTGCTTACCTATTACTCTTTCTACTATCTGATACTGTTTGTTCAGCTCTGAGGCCAGCTCTTGTTGGCAGTTGAAATATTCCACATCTTCAGGAGAAA
The DNA here is from genome assembly GCF_949752795.1 of Hyperoodon ampullatus. Classification (NCBI taxonomy): domain Eukaryota; kingdom Metazoa; phylum Chordata; class Mammalia; order Artiodactyla; family Ziphiidae; genus Hyperoodon; species Hyperoodon ampullatus. The sequence goes on from NC_136916.1 coordinate 80,643,414, forward strand.
CTTTCCCTAACCTGGACAGAAGACAGACAAAAAAAATAAATACTTATTAGATTTGGGGGATCCATATACATCTATCAATGCAAAGTCAAGGTAGGAAAGGAAACTTAGTCTTTACTTTCATATGTCCCTTAGTAATCTTTTACTAATAATTAGGCCAGAGATTTTAAGAAAAACATGTAAGACTTACAGAAAACACTAAAAACCTTAGACTTATAGGACACACCAGTTGTTCTCTCTGATGTGGCCCATTAATAAAGAAACCTAAAAATAACTATTTTGGGCTTCCCTGGTGGCGCAGTGGTTGGGAGTCCGCCTGCCGATGCGGGGGACGCGGGTTCGTGCCCCGGTCTGGGAGGATCCCACGTGCCACGGAGCGGCTGGGCCCGTGAGCCATGGCTGCTGAGCCTGCGCGTCCGGAGCCTGTGCTCCGCAATGGGAGAGGCCACAGCGGTGAGAGGCCCATGTACCGCAAAAAAAAAAAAAAAAAAAAAAAAAAAAAAAAAACTATTTTGAGTGATGAATTCATGTGATAAATTCATATATCTTAATAGACAAGGACAATAAAACTCTTCCAGATTTACAAGAAAACCTGCCTTTTTTCAAATATGTATGGGCTTTAGGTGTGATTAAATATGGCTTTTTTAGAAAACCAGTTATTCATACTTATAAAACGACAACACCAGCAACTTGAAATTAAATACTACTATAGCTTTCAAGGATTTTTAAAATTCTAATCGCTTTACAAACTACCCATATCTTAGGGATACATATTTTTGTTTTTGACTCAAAGAAAAAAACTTCTGATTTACTGAGGTAGCATATTTTGCATAGTAATAAAATAGGAATTGGAACCCATTTGTCCCTATTCCTAACACAAAATAACCTCATCACATGACACTGACACACGTCTTCGGGGGAACTTATGCTTCTTTTTGTCAGTTTAGGTGTGTGCATGCTGTGACCCCACGTATGTCTCACATGCAACCTAGCATGTTCAAAGCTGTAAGTAAACTACAAACAACAGGCTTTCACAGTTTCAGAACATTTCTGTCACATCCTTTCTGTAAACTGTGTAAAACCAAGATTAGTTTTAAGTATATCATAACCCAGAGAGTTCTAGAATATTAACTCCTGACATTCAAGCTACCCCAGCACCACCACAGAAAGTACAAGGTGCTTAAGTATGTTAGCCTTGGACTCAGGCTGCCAGAATTCCAATCCTGGCCCTCTCACAGAGTTGCTCTGTACCTCACTCTTCCCACAAAAAAACATTTTGTTCAACAGTACAAATCTCATAGGATTACTGTGAGGATTAATGAGATCATGTCTGAAAAATGCTCCACAACCTAGTTATTATTAAACTCTACAGACTTGGTGGCTATACACAAAAATATATACTATCTTCAGCTCACAGTTTTATAAAACATAATCGTGGATGCCTCCACGTTCATTCAGATGCTAAACGCAAAATTTGGATAGCTGTGATCTCCATGGACTAGTTAAAAACCTTCCCTTCCTCCAGGCTGCAAATGTATTTCTTTTATCCAGGATGGATAATGTACCATTGCTTGATTTCATCCTCTTTCTTCTTGAAGTTCTCTAGTTTTTTTAGGCCCTTCACTTTCTGCTGCTGTAAGGACTCTTCACTCTCCCACGTGCTATGGATATACGACCAGCCCTTCCACTTGATGAGGTACTGGACTTCGCCTTCATCCTTTTCAGGGTCAAAGTCACCACTAGGGTCTCCGTTAGCTTCAACTGCATATACAGTAGTAGAAGCTCCAGTGGCTGAAAAAGGATTCAGTTAAATTTTAAAAAATACATTAAACCAGATATTGAAAAGCTTCCCAAATACACAAATGTCTAAAGAGTCTCTTTATGGATGAAGCACCAAAATCCTTTGACTTGAAATAAGCAGAAATTCATAAACAATACAGAATGAACATGATCAACAATTTCAAATATTTTCATGATGCAAACCCAATTTTTACTACTTAAAACATTACAAAATTTGCTGGTGAAATCAAAGAAATCTCTGTATCCAAACACAATAAAAATGGAACAGCAATATCCTTTTGTTTTGGCCCCTACTAACTCAGAAAACAAATCTGTCTCTCTCTCCAGGAATATTAAGAACAAGGTAAGAGAATTTAAAATCTCCCCAATTACTCATCCACCCAAAACTCCCTGTTAACTCTCTTAACCTCAAGTAAGGCTGGATGAAAAAAAAAAGACAAAGAAAAATGAATTAGGTATTATTTTGATATTTCTGATATGGAAAGGTTACTTTAAAAAACTGAGTTGTGAGATATCTCAATTTGGATATAAAAAATTCTTCACTACTGTCCAAATATGTATTTAACCCGTTGAACACTTATCACAAGGAGATTCAAAAACAAGTAACTACAGCTCGGTGCTTTGTGACCGCCTGGAGGGGTGGGATGGGGAGGGTGGGAGGGAGGGAGATGCATGAGGGAGGGGATGTGGGAACAGATGTATATGTATGACTGATTCACTTTGTTATAAAGCAGAAACTAATAAAAAAAAGAAAAAAGAAAAAAGAAAAAAAAAAAAAACAAGTAACTAAAGGTAGATTTACTTAATGTTAATAATCAAGAATCTCTGCTGCATCACTGGTTTTTAAGATATTAAAACATCTTTAACCAGCTCAATTTTAAAATCTCAAAGACATATGGGACACAGCCCTATAGTCTCAGGTCAGTTTTTCTGTGGGTCAGAAAAACTTCCACATTTCACAACAAATACGGGCATGGGCTGAAATTCATCACTTCAGAGCTGAATACATAAAATTTGGGCCTTACCGAGCAGATATAAAAAGTAATTTGCTAGCTTCCAATGGCAGGGAAGGGGCAGCAGATGTCATGTCTGGCTGCAAAGGTGGCAAGAAGCCCCTGAAGCAACCCAAGAATCAGGCTAAGGAGATGGACGAGGAAGGTGAAGCATTCAAGCAGAAACAGAAAGAGGAGCAAAGTAACTCAAGGAGCTAAAAGCAAAGGCCAAGGGGAAGGGTCCCTGTCCACAGGTGGAATTAAGAAACCTGGCAAAAAGTAAGCTGTTCCTTGTGCCTGTGGCAATGATGATCCTTAATTCTATTCCTGTTTATACATCTGGATTTCCTGCCGGTAACATCTGTTGCCACCTATGGCAAGAATGAAGTGTTGTCTTCACATACCTCCTTTCTTGCCCAGCCTTGAATCCAAGACCTTTTCAATAGTTTCACTATTATCCTGCTGTTCATCAACTCCTTCCCCAGTCATTTCAATGAGGTCATCTGAGTCAGTCTCAAAGTCATCGTCTTCCTTATAACTGCATGAGGAATAATGATGAATAAATGAGAAGCTATCTTTTCAGATTCAAACACCACCATACATAGTATCATCAGGACAAGGAACCACACCCTTTTGGCTCCAACATGCTGTTGTGCAGATCAGCCACGATAAAGTGGGCTCGAAGTTCATTTTTTTTTCCTGCTTAAAGTATTAATGCATGTTCACAGATAGCTGCAGGAAGGCTAACTCATGGCTAACTCATATTTCAAAACAAAAACTGACTACAGTGATTTCTGTAAGCAAGACATAGAAAACTACTACAAAGACACTCCTATGTTTTCATTTTTTAATGAGATCATTACTATGTATAAACAAGAAAACAACTACAAAGAAAGAAAATGCATGACAAATGAAAAAAATTACTAGTATTCCATTAGATAAAAGCGGAGCAATAGGTCTAAGATTGAATGTATTGACCCTGCATTTTGTCTCCCAATAACAAGAATAAGAAATTTAAGTATTCTCAAGTTACTGAGCATACTTCCTGGTAATAAAATATTAAAATGTAACCTTCCGCCATATATTAACAACAAATGGTTTGGGAGTTACAGAAGAGAAAAACACAATTCTGGATGCAGTACAGCTGTAGGAGGAAAAAGTGCTAAGCTACATATTAACATACTCAAAACCTAGTCCTAGCTTTCAAAGTATTAACTGGATACATTGAACAGGTTATTAATAACTCCAGGACTCAGCTTCACCATCTTTAAGTAGACCAAAAGAAACCTGCATATCCTCTAAAAGGAAATTAAATACCCTTTGATTCATATAAAGTAAAATATTTATGTTTGCATATATCTATTCCTTTATTTCATTTTCTATTAATGCTTCATATCGTATCGTAAGCTTGATAAGATTATTACATCCAAATAATACATAAGCTGAAACTTAAAAGAATTTGTCTGATTCAAAGAGCAATTCAAAAGTGAAAATACAATCCTAATGTCCTTCCTAAAACAGGATGTTATGAAATGAAGATAACATCACTACCACCTCAACGAAACATGAACTTGAAATAAAGCAGTTCTTTTCATAGGAATGAAGGCTTGAAATGAGTTATCACTATTCTTTCCATATTCCTATTGGCCAGAACCATTCTTTTTGCAAGAACCCTGACCAGATTTCCAAATACAACCTCAAGACACAGGTCATTATTTTTACCTATCAAATGCCTAATCCTGGACTTAGCAGAACCAAGCTCTAGCCAACTACACTATCACCTTCCCTTCACACTAATGAAAACCTTCTGGGGCATCACCTACCTAACATTTTTAGCCGCTCTGCGGCGAGTCTGCCTTTTGGGAGCTTCATCATCTTCATCCTCATCATCAGAAGAATCTTGCTTTTTCCTCTTTCCACGCTGAGTCTTAGGTTGCTTTTTAACACGAGGTTTGGGCATTGCTCTAAAATGAGAAAAGAAAAAATGGCAAAGTCCTTACTTTATCATCTGTTGTCTACTTCAAATCTATATAATTGTTATTTCCCAGAGCAGGGTTCATACATAGGAATTAACCAGGGGAATGTTAGACATGAATATTCCCAAGTCCCATTCCCTGAAATTCTAATTCACTAGAGATCTGCTTCACTAGAAACATGAAAGTGATTCTACTGCTAATACCCTTCAGTCATTTATAGGAATACAGTCAGCCCTCTGTATCTGCAGGTTCCACATCTGCATATTCAACCAACCATGGATCAAAAATGTATTTGCAAAAAAAAATTCCACAAAGTTCCAAAATGTAAAATTTGAATTTGCTGAGCATTAGCAGCTACTTACATAGCATTTGCATTGTATTAGGTATTATAAGTAATCAACAGATGATTAAAGTATATGGAAGGAGATGCATAGATTATACGAAAATACTATAGCACTTTATATAAGGAAGTGACTTGGGCATCTGCAGATTCCGGTATCTACAAGGGTCCTGGAACCAATCCCCCGCAGGGACGAAGGGACAACTGTACTGTGGGTTCTGAGGCAACGGTTCTCAACTGTTCCTCAGGATCACCTGACATAAAAATACACATGCAGCACATTGCTGATGGCAGCTCTCTGGTGGGCAATTTGGAAATATCTATCAAAATTACAGGGCTTCCCTGGTGGCGCAGTGGTTGGGAAACCGCCTGCCAATGCAGAGGACACGGGTTCGAGCCCTGGTCCGGGAAGATCCCACATGCCACGGAGCAACTAAGCCCGTGCACCACAACTACTGAGCCTGCGCTCTAGAGCCAGCAAGCCACAACTACTGAAGCCCTGCGCCGAGCCCGTGCTCTGCAACAGGAGAAGCCACTGCAATGAGAGGCACGCACACTGCAAGGAAGAGTGGCCCCCGCTCGCCGCAGCTAGAGAAAGCCTGTGTACAGCAACGAAGACCCAACGCAGCCAAAAATAAATAAATAAAATAAATTATTTTTTTTTTTAATTACAAATATAACAATTTTATTTCTGGGAATTGACTTTACAGATATAGACTGATACAGACACAGTAAGGTATTCACTGTGGCATTTGCAGTAACAAAAGATTGGAAAAACTAAACATTCATCAACTGGGAACTAGTTCAATAAACAGAATACTACGTAACCATAAAAAAGGGAGTTTTCTGTGCATTGATAATGAAAGATTTCCAAGATAATGAAAGAAAAATGCAGAAGAAGACGCATGGAATGCCATCATCTGTATAAAGGAAGTAAAGGACAAGAAATAACTACACATATATTTTTCTCCTATGTACATTAAATATACCAGGAAGGCTACCTGAGAGACTGTGCCCTGCCACAGACCAATGGAACAGACTGAGGAGGTGGCCCTCTAGTGATTTCCCTGCAGCCAGGACTGAGAGCCACAGACTAGGAGCTCTCAAGAGGAAATCCCCAAGTTCTCCATCAGTGGTAAAAAGGTGAAAGGAGAAAGAGGGAGACGGAAACTCACAATCATAGTCACCTGTTTCTCTCATACCTGCCATAACCAACACTACACAGACAGATGATCAGAGATTCAATAAATGATGGGTAAAATCTAGAAGACAGAACTGGAGTAGATTCCAGCCCTGAGAACTGAAACTGAGAAGAAAGGAGACAAAACTCACTGATGAATTTCCCTGCTGGGGTGTGAGGTGAGGGGTCAGGTACAACGTCCTAAGCCAGGGATAGACACAGGTTTGCTGTAAATGGCCAGAGGATAAGTATTTTTTACTTTCTCAGACAAGAGGCAAAGCTGAGGCCACTACATAGGTACTTATATAACAAGAGAAGATAAATTTTAACAAATATTTTATTGACGAAAGTCAAAACAAAATAATAATAATCATTGAGTACTTTTTTGTGTGATACAACATCTACTAACGAGAACAGAATTCTTTTCGAAGGGATAACATTTCACTTCGCTAGGGTTCAAATTTAGTGTTCCCCATCACCAAACTACAAATGTTCACCTATAAAAGCTATATTGAGTTCGCAGGCCATACAAAAATAGGTGGTGAGTGGGATCTGGCCCAAAGTCAATATTTGCCAAACACATCCTAAGCAATACTGCAAGGAGGTAAATTTTCCTGGGGCCTCTCTGCCTCCTGCCTTCCATACCCCATCACCAGTACCTTTCATTGCCATATGTCTGATCAAAAATTACCAGTTTCCTCTCATCTCCACCTACTTTCTTCCCTGCACAGATTCTCTGCTTAACGTTATAAAGATTATGAGAACAGGATAACAAACAGTAAAGTATGCTTTGAACCAGCCAATTAAACTTAACAATTCGTTCTCCCAAAAAGAACTTGTACACTAGTCAAATACACAGGGAGCTTTTTTTAAGAGTGGAAGATACATTCGCTCCTCATAACTAGTCTGCCTGGAGTATGAACAGTAACATCCACTCTTGAGCTACGTACCATGCAAACACACAAAATCAATATAAGTAGCTCAGTAATCGAATTACTTGCTAATGATGCAGGCTGGCAAGAAGTTATCCAGGCATTCAAAATCCGGAATCACAACACACTGTACCCCAGCAATTAAGGCCCTCGGGTTAGCACTACATCGTCCTTCTCAATCTAATACAAACTAAGCTCGACCAGAAGCAGAGATGTTCAAGCAAACACTGCACCTTCTGGGGACAGGTCTTCTGGCTTTCACTTTTTTTTGCTCTGGTTCGCTCTCTGCACTGGTGCCTTGTTCCTGTTCATCTTCTGAGGGCTCCCGTTTCCATTTTTCTCTGTGATCAAAAGCAAAGCAAAATTTTTTTTTCTAAAAGAATTCTTCAAGATTGTTTAGCTTGAAGAATCTGACAAATCTGACAATCTGATTAGCCAAAAAGGCAGAACATGTATATTTTAGATATTATGCTAAAAGATTTGTTCTAGCTCCATTTAAATTTTGCTTGTGTTCCTTCCTGGGCTGTGTAATATCTATTCCTATTTTATATCTGGTATCAAAAATAAATGAAAATGGAAGCTAAGGCTGTATTTTTTAAACCATTTGTTCTGAAAAAAAAAATGCTGCTAAATCTCTAATATTCTGTTTTTATTTACTATTATCATTGACCAGATTGAAGCCATAATATATACTAGATCAGAGGTTCTCAAATTTTAGCATGGATCAGAACCACCTCAAGGGCTTATTAAAAGAGATTTTTGTGGGCTTCCCTGGTGGCGCAGTGGTTGAGAGTCTGCCTGCGGATGCAGGGGACACGGGTTCATGCCCCGGTCCGGGAGGATCCCACATGCCGCGGAGGGCTGGGCCCGTGAGCCATAGCCACTGAGCCTGCGCGTCTGGAGCCTGTGCACCGCAGGGGGAGACGCCTCAACAGTGAGAGGCCCGCGTACCGCAAAAAAAAAAAAAAATAGAGATTTTTGGGCCACAGCCAGTTTCTGATTCAGTAGGTGTAATGTGAGGCCTAAAAATTTGAATGTTAACAAATTCAGATGATGCTGATGCTAGTGAGAGACTTGAGAACTACTATACTAGTTATTTTAACAACTTTAGAATATACTGAGAAAACAATCCCCAAAATTATTTTTCAGTGATAAATCTACTACCTACTAAATAACCTGTTCAACTAATGAAGTAGTTTTTAATAATTATTAAATATAGTAGGTGTTCTTTTGCTCCTCGAGATTGTAGAAGACTTGGGAGAGCCATACCCTATAGGTGCCCTACTATCCCCAAACAGTTTTTGAAGTTTACTTGAATACCAAACAAGACATCACATAAACTCAGCTCATTTCTCACCTGCAGGGAAGAAGGAAGGAGCATATATAATAGCTACTGAGCATGAAATATCTAGAGGAAAAAAAAAAAACTTAATAGGCAAGAACCTGGGGTTCTCTCTAAACAAAACAATTACCATTGTGCCTCTGGGTCTGTGTATAGAAAATGAGGTTATGCTAAAGACAACTCTTGCCAAGTTGCAAAGTCAAATCAATATTCTTCATGGGAGAGTAAGTCAAAGTAATAGGTGAAGAACCTTCCTAACAGGTCCAGGAGCCACCCTGCACTTCAATTAGTGGAAACATTAAGGGAAAAAATGTTTTTCAAGCCTTCCATGAAAACGCAGTGGAGCACTTCTACGTACATTACTCAAGTTCTACTGGCACTACCATCTCATATCCATTTACCTAATAGTAGGTCACTATATGTGGGCAGGGTATCTTTGTACCAGAGCTTAGCACAAAGGAGGCAAATGGAGATACATCTTTGTTAAATAAAGAAATAATTAAAGAATGAGTCCTATCAGACTGTCAGACAGGTAGGGTGCTTTTGGAAGCAGACTGGTAAGATATTAAGGCCTACTATTGTCACCTAATATCCTTCACTCTCTCTTTAAAGCAAACTATACTCTGGGCACCTGCTTTATTCTCCTTGCCTAGAGCCTCGTACAATAAATGTCTGCTAAGGAATCCAAGGAATAGATGGTGACGGCCAGGAAGGAAAAAAGGAAGATGTCTCCAGCAATTGGGAGATTGGCACCTAAGGCTACAGTCTCCCTTGGGCCAAGTCCAGAACAGTTTACCCTTTAGAAGGAACTCACACAGTCAAACTGGAGAGAAGTGGTTTCACAGGCAACAAGCTTGAAAGAACATGCACGTAAGACCTAAGGGAGAGCAGATCAGATGAGAAAGATCCACAGTCAAGTATTATTTGTAATTTACATAACTCTGCCAGAAATTGAGAATCTATATCAGGGTAGCTAATAAGGTCCACTTCCATAACTTTAGGAGACTAAACTGGCAGTAAACACTGAGAGAATGGATGTTGAGTCTAGTTTTCCAGTTAAACTGCAGATTTGTAGACTTACAGACAACCAGGAGGACTTAGAATCTCCCAATGTAAGAATGTACAAAAAATTAGCAAATCGTCTGGTCCCAAGGCCTCTTCCCAGGTAGGGGGAAACTCAAGACCAGGGAGAACAAAAGCTGTTTGGTACATGTCAAATCCCCACCCCTGCTACTCTCAACCATAACCTACTGAAGACCACAGAATCTGCAAACATTAAAGCCAGGCTTATACATTCTGGGAGGATCTGAACAATCAAGAGGCCTAAAAGATCTAAATGAGTCTTATGTATGTGTATTTGAAATTGGCTGGATTACTTCAAATTTCATTTTAATTTTCCAGAATGGGGGGGGGGAAGTAAGTTACAACCAGCAATACTAAGTCATTTTGTATAAGGGGTGAAAAGGGCAATCAATTACAAAAAGATTACTGCCCAACCCTGGCTCTCCAACAAGTGAAACCAATGTCCACTTCTAGTTTGCTAGCTTCTTATATAATGCAAATTTTATGAGGGAGACTCCCTGACTAAGCCACGTATTATATGCTGGGCTACAATGAAGAGAAGTCTAAAATATGAGATCGTGATTAAAATATTTTTCATACATTAAAGGAGACTTGAATTGCCAGATCCAGCTCTAAGAGGCCATCAATGGGATTCCCTAAAAGGGAATCAATGGAAATTTTTGCCAAAATTTTGGGAACTGGGGAGAAAACTACCAAGATTTGGCCACTGAGGCCTCAAGGCAATATAAATAGATAGGAAAAAGTCAGAATGCAAGTTAACTGGGTATAGTTTTCTTCCTTTACTAAGAAAAGGTGGTTAGTAGGACACAAATCAAATCTGAACTGTAAAGGAGGGAAGGAACAAAAGCCATTTTTAAATAAAATGGGCCTAAACTCTGGTCAAGAGCCACTGAGGCTTCCTATTAACTGTCTCTAACAGCTCAAAGAAGGGAACTCCTTTCTCCTCCACTTTAGAAGGCAGGTAAGGAAAAGAGGGCAAGAGTCGCTTTAACTTCACTGATTTTCAGTAGATCTTCCTGAAGAGAATGCCTTTCAGTACCAAGTCCCAGTGAAGAGGGGAAATCTGGGGCTAATGAGGATTCTCTTCCACTGTCACAGGACTGTGAAAGACTTTCAATTCAAAGCAGTGGAAAGGGAAAAATAACTATAATCCCAGGAGAATAACTTCAAATGATTACAGCTGAAATACTTTTTAAAATTCCAGTTGGGAGAGAGGGTTTTGGAACCACTGTACAGTGGGGGTAAGCACTACTGGGACCGTAACGAGTCAGGAGAAATTCCGTACATTTCACAGATTAGGATAACATGAATAGGGACTACATAAAAAAGGGTTCAACGGGGGCTTCCCTGGTGGCGCAGTGGCTGGGAGTCCGCCTGCCGATGCAGGGGACAGGGGTTCGTGCCCCGGTCCGGGAAGATCCCACATGCCGCAGAGCGGCTGGGCCCGTGAGCCATGGCCACTGAGCCTGCGCGTCCGGAGCCTGTGCTCCACAACGGGAGAGGCCACAACAGTGAGAGGCCCGCGTACCGCAAAAAAAAAAAAAAAGGGTTCAATGATCAAAACAGCCTGAGTGGGTGAAGCAAAACTCAAAATTTTGTTTGTATGACTTTAAGTCAGGGGTTATAGTCTCAAATACCCACTGGGGCCAGGTAAGGACCATAAATGGGGTCAAATGGAGAACTCACGGCCTCTCCAAAGGTTACAAAGACCAGTGTTATATGGGGCAGCATTGACAGCTTTTCTCAAAAACTAGAAATCTAGATTCTTACATACCATCCCTCAATTTTCAACACTGCCAACTAATTCAAAAAATGTTTTCCTCTTCTAAGCTTTTAAAATGCTAATTCACATGACTCAAGGAGAGTTACTCCCTTCCAAGACTGTACTTCAGAAGTAACGATGTCATAAAAGCAAAGAAAGTCTGTGAAAGTGCTCTAGATTAATGAAATCTGACAACTAACACATATTTAACCCTAGATTGGATCCTGTCCTTGGGGTGGAAAAATATTATGAAAGACATTATTGGGTTGACTGACAAAATGGGAATATAAATTAGACAAAGGGGTTGTAGCAATGTTAAATCTATTTACGTTAAAACTGTATTGTGCTTATGAAAGAAAACATCCTTATTCTTAGGAAATACACACTTAGTACTCGGGGGTGAAAGACCTTGATGTATGAATCTTAGTCTGAAACATGTGTGCAATATATAAGGAGAGCACCCACAACGATAAAGCAAATGGGGCAAAAATGGTAACCAACGGTAAATCTCAGTGAAGTACACAGGCATTCTTTGTACTACTCTTATTCTTACAATTTTTCCAGTTTGAAATTAATTCCAAAAAAAAGTTTTAAAATGGCTCCTTTTAAAAACTTTAAAATCTGTAATACAATCTGTAGGGCAGGGTTTCAGAAAAACACTTCCCTGTGCTAATATTTCCAAATTTCCACTCCCTTTGAGTGAGTCTCTCAATTCTGAAATTCATGTGCACACACACTGGGTTGTTACCCTTGCTCAGATCACAGAGGCCCCTGTAGTGCTATGCCTTGCAACCTGAGCCTTAGCAGTTGTAGGACCTCCTCTAATTAATGTTAGAAGGAGAGAGGTCCCCATAAGCCCTAGTACTCTCCAGCTGCCCAGAGGATTACAAGAAGTGAGGCCAGCCCAGGGCCCAAATAAACAAGCATGAGGAGAACCTCAGCTTATGCTAAGTTCTTATGGAAGCACCCAGGGGTAGAAAAGCAGCATCACAGAAGACACAAACCCCCCACAAGGAATGAAAAGGTTCTACTCAAGGGAAAGAAAGGTCCATGAAGGCCACTGAGAGTTGCCAACTTTGGAGAGCTCTCAGGATTGACAGGAGAGGGAAAGTAAATATAGAAGCCAGAAGCCAGTCAAAAGAGTAAGTCCGGGGGCTTCCCTGGTGGCGCAGTGGTTGAGAGTCCACCTGCCGATGCAGGGGATACGGGTTCGTGCCCCGGTCTGGGAAGATCCCACATGCCGCGGAGAGGCTGGGCCCGTGAGCCATGGCCGCTGGACCTGTGCGTCCAGAGCCTGTGCTCCGCAATGGGGGAGGCCACAACAGTGAGAGGCCCGCGTACAGCCAAAAAAAAAAAAAGAGTAAGTCTGATGTGTTACACAGGGACTGAAAAAATGGAAGGCTTCTCCACACCCAGATAAAGCCATTAAAATGAGGAGTTCAGGGACTTCCCAGCAGTCCAGTAGGTAAGACTCCACACTTCCACTGCAGGGGACACGGGTTCGATCCCTGGTTGGGGAATTAATGCAGCACGGCCAAAAAAAAGAAAGAAAAAAAATGAGGAGTTCATGTTTTCAAGTACAGCCAAGAGACCAGCAGAATGTAGCCAGACGGTGGAGGAAAAAGCACATGCATGGACTTCCCAAAAGCCCCCAAAAGGCCATCAGCCTGGGAAGCTGAGAACAGAGTCTCCCAAGCAGGCCCTGGGACTGGGGAACAAGAGAATTCTGAGCTGCCAAGAAGTACAGGCTTGCCTTCAGTTATCATTTCTCCAACTCTAACGAAATATTTAAAACACAAATGAAAATCGTATGCCCTCTGGGCAGGGCAATATTAAATACTACTTGACTTTTCTTAGCATAGTTTCTAATAACCCTGTTAGGTCAGAAGAATAAGTATTACTCTATTTTGGAGAGGAGGAAATGGATTTTAAAAACTCACATTACTTTGCTTTAGGCCAAACACTTAAATTAAGGATCACTAATACTTTAAAACAGAGAATATATAACTGGGGCTCTCAGTGGGAGCCAAGGACAATCGTTTACCATGAGAACCCCCTGAATTTGTGTGCAGAGTTTTGAGTATTTTTCTGAGGAGATGGGCTGTAGAATTCAGTTTGTCAAAGGGATCCACACATTCCCCCAAAAAAGATTTTTTTAATTATTTCTCCCCCCCAAAAAAGTCAAATTTTTTTTACCATAAGTACAATTTTTTAAGTTTTAAAATAACAAATACATAATCTATATCATAAACGGATTTCACATTAAGCCCATGAATTAAAATTTTCTGGCTTACGAACTGCAATAGTAAAACTACATGGAAACAACAATGTGAAATTTCATACTAAAATGGGTGTCCAACCAATATAACTTTGCCATGCCAACACAAAGAACAAATGAAAAGGAAAAACAGCCAATCTAAATGTGTTCCTTGTTTATCTAGAAGAGAATACCAAATGCCTATATGCTTGATATTTGTGCACATTTTTAAGAAAAAAAATAATTGGGCTAACTGGGCAAATCAGATGGAATAGCTGGGGTTTGCCCCAAAAAGTAGCCTAACACCTACACGTGAAAAACTAAGAATCCTGGGCTTCAAATGCCACTGCTGCTGCAGCAGATTCAGATGAACAGGAATCCAAGATAGCAAGTGACAAAAGCGGACTCTGGGCCCTGGGCTGCGCTACAGACACAATGAAGGCAGTCCCAGAAATGCTCACATGTTCCAAACTACCAAATTAAGTAATTTCCCCCATGAAAGACTTACTGTTTTTTCAGCTGCCTCTGGCCTCTTCTTTTTGGGCTCCCACTCTCAGACCCGCTACTTGCCTTCAGTGTGTGAGGGGGAAAAAATGATTACAGACTTTAATTCACAGTTCTTAGGGATAACACTACCCCCTGGTTCAACAATCTACTCAATATATTCAATATGAGTTTTTAGACAGAAAGAAACCTAAGCATCTGATTGGTGGTGCTCACTTTTCTTTTGCTTTGAAAATTAATTTGTCTGTTACTGCTGAGTTACTTCTAACACCAGGAAATATTTCTTTCAGCTTGACTTCTGAAAGAACACAAATGCCAGGAAATATTTTTTTCAGCTTGACTTCTGAAAGAACACAGTCCAATAAAATTTTCTGTGATGATGGACATGTCCTGTATCTGCAGTGGCCCACAGAGCAGCCAGCAGCCACATGTGACTGAGCCCCTGAAATGTGGCTGGTGTGACTAAGGAATGGATTTTTCATTTTACCTAAATTTAATTAATACACATTTTGAAAGACACATGTCTAATGGCGACCAAACTGGATGCTGCAGATATAGACTGTCACACAAAAATGCCACACACATTTAGTGTGCCATTAAAGGCGGTGACTACGGGCCTGTTTCATTTCAGACTCATTAAAGAGCATGTTCAGTCAGGAGCCAGCAGCCCTCTGCTAAAAGCACTAGGCCAAGTAAGTATACAGTCACAGACATTTTAACAACTCTTTTTTCCCCCAAGTTAAGCAAATTGGCAAACTACTCCCATTGCTGTTAGTCTTGTGCCCTACAGAGAATGTGTTAATTTATACACAAAAGAGAAAAGATGTGGTTGGTTATAACAAACATGGAAAAAAGAAAGGTAGCTAAGGTAAACCGGCTCAGAGGTCACTGAAAATAAAACACCATAAATGCAATGCAGGTGTTACAGTCAATTAAATTTTTTAAGTGTATTTACTACCCCAAACTCACTAACCTTTGCCCACTAATATTTAACTTTCATCAGAAAGATATTATGTATTTAAGAATAGCAAAGTTCTCCTAAGAGTGCAGAGAGGGGACATTTCACTGAGAGACCAAAGACCGTGTCTTCAGAATGCAGTCTATAAACCTAACGTAGAGGTAAAACTTAAGAGGATTTCCGTAAAAACATCACACAAACTGAGAAAAGGTCTGATTCTATAGAAACAACAGAACCCAGTACATAACACTAATTTTAAAAACCATCTATCTATTCAATCTCTGACAATTTGATCAGAGAGTAAATATGTGTTAAACATTTTATACTACACATTAAAAATGAACTAGGAAACCAAATTTAAACCATTTAGGTAAAATAAAATACTTAAGTTAAGCAAACTCTCCTTCCTTTCTCAGCAGTAAATCTGAAACTACTTCCATTGTTACATTTGCTTAGTTACCCAGGTAACAAAATCTAGAAGATTTAGATACTAGATATTTTAAAAAGTAAACTTCTTGCTAAAATCAACTGCACTATGAGAAACATTAAAAAAAAAAAAAAAAAGAGAATTCGAGGCCAGTTCTATATAATACTCTAACTCTCTACTAGAGCATTCACTATGACATGATCTTTCTGGTAATTTTATTTTTTTAAAAGCCACATGTGGCTTTTCTTCTGTATTAGATTGAGAAAGCTCACTTTCAAGTCACTTAACTCCCATGCCTGAAGTTCAGTCTCGTCAATGGTAATACATATCAGAGGCAAAAAGGATAAGATAATTAAGGAGTCTGAATGTAACACCTTAAAACATTTTTTTTTCTTACCTCCTCCTTAATATTAAATCGTGATGGTTCTTGTCTGCTTCGGTTTGACCGCCTAACCCCATAAACATCAGGATATTCTTCCCACATCTGTAAAATTAATAGACCACGCATGAATCATTTTTTCTTGACCCCCATTTACTATTTACATTACTGGAACATGTATTTCAATTTAAGAGAATTCAATTAGTTATTTGGTTATATATCAAAAGGGTTGTTTTGTTAGCTTTGTTTATGAGACAGTGAAGGACCATCCTATTAAAAAGAATAAGGCATATTATCCGGGAACTCATTAAAGTTGTAACGATGCCTCTTCATTATTAAATGGCATTAAACTAGAGGTCACACTGCTTACCCATTGTTAAAATATAAACTTACAGCTGAATAATATGGCAACATAAGAGAACAACTGCTTCCACTAAAGACAAAATATTTACTGATGAATTTTAAGTCCCTAATGCTTTCAGTTTCAGCTTTGACTGTACAAGACTCATCTGAGAAACTCAAAAAATTCAGCAGGGCCCCACCACCAACTCTCATTAAATAAGAATCAGTGCATTTGCAGATTTTTTTTAATTCCTCAGGATGTGTAACATGCCAGATACAGGCAAATTCGGTATTTCTAACGTTTAGCTAGACGTTCTCAGAATGAGACCCACTGGCACCCTTGCTCTAGCACACTTCATTTTATTCTCTAACAGTAGTTAACCCTTTGCCTTTAAGACCTGATTTTTAGTAACAGTCCTCACTAGTGATCAAAGTTTAAAGAGGAATCAGTTGAGGAGAACATTTTTTTTCACAATATACTGACACCATTTTATTAAAAGACTCAAATCAATAAATATAAAAAATTATAAAAGGCCCCCCTTCTTCCACTTCTAACAATTAGTCTAACCCCTAGCCTCACTCTCCTTCCCACAGATAACTATTAATAGGTATGTTGTGTGTTCTTTTAATGAAATCAATCACCTATAGGCAAAATGAATTTAAACGGATTGTGGAACAATGAAGTGAAGATGCTCAACAGGAGTTAAACATGTAGAAGAGATGCTTGAAAGCCAAGATTAGAAATGTGGGTTTGTCATCGAAACACGGGTGACAGCTAAGGTCATGAAAATATTTGGAGTGAAGCAAGAAGCCACAGGTTGAGGCTCATCATGAAATGTGTGGAAAGTGGACCCCCAAAAAGACAAAAATGATGAAAGACGATCCAAAAACACGTAATGTCACTAAGCCAAGGAAGGACATAATCAACAGTGCCTTTAAAAAAAGAAAAAAAAAAGCCAAGTAAGCTGAAGAAAAACAAGGCCTCCAAAGGTAACAAGCATGATGTTCTAGGAATAGGCATTTTAGAACTAGAAGCCATATAATCATGTAATCCAGCATCCTCAGTTTATAAATTCAGTTTATAAAAGTAGAAAATCCTTAACAACCTTAGAATAATATGAGTTGGAGGACAAAAGGTCCAACCAGGAGTCAGTAATAACCAAGCAGAAGGAAATCTAGGCAAAAGAGACAGCACATGCCATACACTCTGAACAAATGGGGCAGAGAAAGAAAGGCAGCAAAGAGCTTGGCTCTAGCGCTGCCTGCCAACCCCTCCCCCGTCCTTTTTTGGACCTCTCCTAGAGCTATGAAATGACTCAGCACAGGTATTTATGGAGCTTTTATTGACTGGGTGGCTCAATGCTTTAAATGGCACTACATCAATTAGTTTTACCATTTAAAAATATTAGACAAGCATTCAGGCTCCCCTGTTGGGACTTTATCACTGTATATACTGTAATGCATACATCCTAAAATCATCCTGTGTTCCTGTTTGTCCTTTTGAGGGCTAATGATATCTAATTCAACTATTCAATAAAAAGCTACCATGTGAAAGGGAAGTGTGTACAGAAAACAAAGAGCTTTCTTTAAAAGCTCATTTTAGAATAATTATTAAAGTCACAATCCAATCATTCTAACTGGCTAGTACATTCATCCATGTATTTATTAACTTTTTAGAACTTATCACCTAACTAAAGCTGTACTTCTATCTTAAAATTCAGTCTTATTCCCCTTTATCTCTTTAAAGGGAGTTTCATATATATATATATATGTATATGGTCTTACAGTTAAACTGTGAATTCCAGACAGTGAGCATGAATTCAGTGAAGTTTTAAACACCTGACTCAAGTCGTGTTTTCTATGGCTTCCTTTACTCTCTGCAAGTAAAGAACTCTCCCCTGTACAGAAGAAAATTAAAAGATGGCCAAGCAAGACCTTCTGCAGGTAAATTTCTGAGTTGAATGACACTGAGAGAAGATCTCTAAGTGGCACTTCGACATTCAGGGTCTTTCTGAAATAGGTCAGCACCTGAAATGTCTCTTGTGAAAGGTCCCCACACACTGAGCAGGCAACAAAGCACAACACTTGAGTGTTAGAAGGTCACTTCCCTGGTGATGAATTAATCAGCAAGGACAGCTTTCATTTTCCTGTCCCTAACACTACTATCAGCATTCCCCAACCTCCCACCAGCTCTTAAGCGTCACTTACCATTAAGCAATGACTATGCTGGGAATAGAAGAAATGAAATAACACAGTTAATCCCAATTCTGTTTCAAGAGTTAAAAGCAGTTTTTGTTTTTTAATTTCAGGACTGTTGAAGCTATTTTGTAAAGCTTGTAGGTAATTTTAAATTGTTTGTAGCTCTACGAAAATCTTTGTGTGCAGATGTAGGTTTGTATTTTAGAAGAAAAACTGATTTAGCATAAAGCTTTTAGTTTCTTTAAGACATTTTACTTCTAAATTTCTGAAAGCAATCTTTTTTATATTTTCAGTGATTCTAACTTAATTCTCTCAAAAGGGAATTTTAAAAGATCAGCTGCATTTCTCATGACTAACTAGACCAAGTCATTAATTCTTCCCCAAAAGGGACGCATCCCAAAGTTTGAACATCAATGAAAAAATGCTATGCAACTCAATTTTTGCCTTTTTGCATTCTCTGCTGGAAGATTCTCGTTAAGCAAAGAATACCTACATTGCCTAGGTACAGATAATTTCTTTTCTGTGAGGAGTATTTCTCCTTCCATTCTTCAGTAGAACAAAAACTACCCTTATTCTTGAATTGGGATTATCCATCACACTACAACTGCACTCCACAATCATCTGTGAATGACTTTCTCTGGTATAATTCAGTGCTGTATTAAAAAATATGTATTTTAACCACCCTTTTTAAATGTTAAAAACCAAAACAACAAAAATTGGTCTTTCTGCCCTATAATTTGATAGTTTATGTAATTATTTTCCTTATAGCCCTGTGTCTAATGAGTAGAGCAGAAAGCATTCCCCAGTTAGACCCACAGACAGTATAATATTAGAAAAGATGGCTGTAGATGAGTTTTCATTATCAAGATACACTAGGGAGTTTTCCGTGGGAAACAAAGGTCTGCTAGCTGGTCCTAGCTCACAGCACATTTGTACTGTACAGCAAAGCCGATACCTTCTTCACATCAGCTATCCGTTCCTTCTTAGAGGCTGGCTTCTCTTTGGCTTCTGGAAGAACTGGCTGGGATTTGGAACCTCCTGATTCACTTTCAGATTCTGACTGACTCTCCGAAGATTCAGAACTACTGTTTGACTCGCTGCCATGTCCACTTCCTGGATCGCTGCCCTGCTCGCTCTCCGACTGGCTGCCTGAGTCTGAACCCGAAGCTTCTTCAGATGCTGAATGACTTAATTAAAAAAAAAAAAAATTTAAATATTTTAAGAACTGCCACATAAATCTTTTAAAATAAAAATCCTAGTGTTAATATGACAGCAGATAGTAATTTGGTAATACAAGATCAAAATTTTCTAATTCACTTTTATAGTCTTATTTGCAAACAATGTCATTAGTCCCATTCTCAACATCCCTAATAGCTACCATTTCCTGAGTATGTACATGATGCCATATGCCACCTAATTTATATAGATTAGCTTTTTTTAAAAAAAATTAAAAGGGGGATATTATTTTGTCCTTCATTCAGATGAGGAAAAACTGAAGCTCAGAAGTAGTTAAATAACTCTCCCAAGATGACACAGGTAGGATTTGAAACCAGGTCCATCTGCCTGAATCCACTAAGTCTTATTTGTTCATCATCAGTCCCTCCCTACTTAAGGCGAAGACAAAAACAAACCAAAATGAAACGAACAAACAAACAAAAAAGAAACCAATGGAGAACAAAACAAAACCAAGGCAGAGTCACCCGAAGAATAAAAATGCAATCTGGTTGCAATTATCCAATCAGTGGTTCTCAAAAATAGGTGCAACTTAAAACATACACACGAACCCCAAACCAGAACTCCTGCCTTGAAATCTCCTGAGAGTCCCAGACCTGGTAGACTTAACAGAAAAGAATAAACAAAGAGCCTAACCCAATGAAGACTGCCATTGGCTTCCACACACCCCCACCCCTTCCTCATTCCAACCCCCTCCCAGGAAAGAGCAATGGTAAGTAGGTAGATGAAAGCGCGCAAGCGCGCGCGCGCACACACACACACACACACGCACGCACGCACGCACGCCAGGGAAGATTGAAGGCAATATACCACCCCGTTCTCCAACAGTTAAAAAGCAATTCATGGGCATGCTGGTAGGAATGAGGATACTCTAAAGCGAGAAGACCTAACGTTGATGGACTCTACAGGAAAAAAGTGTACAGCTCACTCAACTCTTCTGCTTAAAAACTATCTGTTCATTTAGGAGAGGCAGAGCAGAGGAGGAAGCAAGCAGCAACCCACAACCTAGAGTAACATCAGCAGAAAGGGCCCCCTGAGTTTAGCAACTAGGAGATAAAAGACACACGGCACGAAGCCAGAAAGGCTCAAAAAAAAAAAAGAAAGACAGAGAGAGAGAGGCTTTGTATTTTTGTTATTTACCACCACTCCCTTCCAAACTAGAAATGAGGCCCTATCACTTGACAAACATGTCCACAGAATGAACAGGAGAGTACACTGGGAATGGGGATTGACCCAAATGTCCAGTGTGATCCACAGCAGGCACAATGCAGTTGAGGGGACTTTAGTTAAGATGAGAAAGCAATGAGAATAAGTGGAGGGGGAGGGTGTCTACCTTGGGAAGGGGAGCAGAAGGGGAAGACCATTGACTAATTGCCTGATCATCTAACAGGTGCCAGGCAATATGCTGAGTACCGTATATGTTCATTTTGCTTACTTCCCAGAACAACACTTTTAGACACTATTATTCCCATGTGAAGGATGAAAAAATTGAGAAGTTTTAAATAACCTGGTCAATGACAAAACTAGAAAGTGCTGGGGGAGTCGGGGAGGGGAGCAGGAATTCCACCTCAAGTGTGGCTCTAAAAAGCTCATATTCTATTTTACCGCAAGAGTTCAAAGCCTTAGAGACTCAGAAAATAAACCTTATCCCTGTTACACAACATCCAAAACCAGTCAGGCATCCCTGTAACAGCGACTGAGTGCCTACAAAGCCTCATTATACTTACTGACTCCTTGGTCCTTTGCACAGTAAAGCTGACTAGTCCAGCTGACTAAGGCATCTCAAGTCACTTATTCTCCACCATGACCACTCAGAAGGTGGTCACCAGGCAAGAGGAAAAAAGAGGAAGTACAGTTAAAAGGTGTAGGCTCTGGCCTCCATGGCTTGGGTCTCCGTCCTAGATCATCTCAGGCCTGTACCCTCTTTTAACCTGTGACATAAATCATTGCAAATGTGATGGAAACATCCAATGCCAATTCCCACATCAGGGTATATGTGTGTATATGAATATCTCATTCCCTTTGAACTGCCTCATAGGATGAATACACTACATTTATTTAAACTGCCCCCTTATTAATGGAACATTTAGGTTATTTTTAAACTGTTCTCTTAACCAACAAGCGACAAATGTCTGTGATATACTTCCATATCTCTATATTTCTGAGTATTTAGATTTCCAATTTGTTCACTATAACCAATAAAACTATAAATATCTTTGTATATATGCCTTCATGTGCAGCTCTGTATTTGTGTTTGTGTAGGAAATTGACCTCTGGAAACATAAAAATACATATAACACCTTTTAGGTAAAAAACACATCTATGTCTATGTGCATAAATACATTTTAATCACCGAACTGCTAACAGTGGTTTACTCTGTGGGACGGGTTATTTGAAGTACCTAGTGGATTCCATGAACTACTTACTGGGGCAATTAAAAAAAAAAATTAGTAACTCTGAAAGTCAAAACCAAGAAAAGATAAACATCAAGTTTACAATTGTATTTACCTCTGGGGGTTGAGGGAGGCAGATGTAATCAGAAAATGGTATTGGTGGGGGACTTCCCTGGTCATCCAGTGGTAAAGAATCCACCCTCCAATGCAGGGGACGTGGGTCGGGGGGAACTAAGATCCCACGTGCCACAGGGCAACTAAGTGCATGCCGCAAACTACAGAGCCCACGCGCCACAACTAGAGAGAGAAAATCCGCACGCCACAACTAGAGAGAAGCCCGTGCACGAGGAAGAGCCCACGCCACAACAAAAAAAGATCCTGCACGCCTCAACTAAGAGCTGACACAGACCAAAGGACAAAAAAAAGATATTGGTGGGTTTTATGACTGAGGCTGAGTGGTTGAGTTCATAGTCATGTTATGTAAGTATTAATCTTTTTAATGTTTCAAATGGTTCATAAAAAATCCAACCAAAAGAGTCAAATTCAAGGCAAGGGATGTTAAGTATCCCCAATCCTATACAAAATGAGCTAAAGATATGAATGAGGGTGAGACCAAGTGTTTTTTTTTTTTCCCCATCATTTCTGAAACAAGTCAGATTTACGAGACCTAAAATAATATTCGGGGGAAAAAACGTTTTTAAAAATAAGCCTTAATAAAGGCATAACTCAATTAATTTGCATACTTCTCCTAGGAGGACAAGTTTCTAAATGTTGAAATAGAAAAAGAATATTTAGGAAAAAACTATAAATACCTTCACATTTAAGGCACTGATGGTCTAATTATTCATTCAAAGGGCAGGATATTTCCTGAAATATTATGCAGATTCACTATTAATGCGAATGATAATACTAAATACTATCAATATTAAGTTGTAGCTTGTCATGTTGATTTAGAATAGGAGATGTGGGACGTCCACAGGACTGAAAAAAGGGACAAATCAAGTTAGTGGGTGAGTAGTCCTTTAGCTAAGCTTTCATCTAAAGTAATAAAATTACTTGATTTCCAATGGCATTAATAGTTATAAGGCAATTAAAAACGGAATTTCCAGGAATAATTAACCACCATACAGAATCCTCATGAAAAATAAACCTAAAATTACTCAAAACCGAAGCTGCAAACAAGTTTCATAATTTTTGACTGAACAATCATCACAAGGGAAATACAATGCAAAAATAAATAAAAGGGACAAGTCAAAATTGGGAGTTTTTCAATTCCAATAGAAAAATGCTTATTTAAAAAAAAGCTTAACACTTCACTCACTGATAAAAAGGATTTGACATCTCTTCAAAATCCTTTTTGAAGCTGGCAAAAATGGAGTGATTAAGTGTCTCTTACAACTGAACTCTGGAAGAAGCAAGCAGCATTAATAGCTATTGTTCCATTTTTAATTTTTAATCACCGCTTCCCAAATAACCACAAGAGGGCAGCACAGCAACACTTCGCTACAGAGCAAGCCTGTGGGTTCTCGGCCCAAGAGCTGCCATTTCAGCACTTACTGGGTACTGTTTATTTTCCTAAACTTACAAAATGGCTGAACTGCTTGGCAGAGCTGGATTTTTTTTGTTGGTGGTGGTGAAAGCAAAATCTGGTAAAAACGCAAAGCCATCTACACTGGAATTCCATAAAGTTTATCTCCAGACTATGTTCTATCAATATTAAAATAGCTAACATTTGTGGAGCACTTCTGTGCCATTTGCAAACATTCCCCTCTAATCCTGCTCTTCATTTTACATAAGAGGCCTAACCCAAGTGTGTGTATGTCATCCCCCAGCCCCACAGCCTCAATTATGAAATCCACACTACTATTAACCTCTAAGTGGTGTTGGTGTCCCTGTCATAATCAGTTAAACAGATTATTAAATCACCCAACAAGAGATTAAGACCAGAATCATTCCAAGGGTGGTGCAGAACAAGTCCTTCTCAGTCACTTCTATGTGTCATAAGAGGATAGAAAGGCAAAGATTAAGTCACGAGTTTCTTACTGATGAAAAAGATACCGGCTGTAGCTCCTTAAATAAATTGAACAGTATCTTTAAGACCTCCTCCACCTCTGGTTCAGGTCCTATGATTCTGAAAATAAGCTACATTATAAACCAATTTCTAAGACAAGTAAGAGACTGAGAAAAGAAAGTTCAATGTATACACAACAAAGGATTTACACATACAACATATGAAGAGTTACATAGCAAAGAAAAATCCAATAAAAAGCTAGGCAAAGGAAATGGACAATTACAAAACCCAAACTGCAATAGCCCATAAACATACAAAAAGGTAATTAAACCTCACTGGTAATTTGGGAAGTGTATTTACAACATATTATTTTACACTCATCTGCTTGGCAGAAATTAAAGTCTGGTTAACATTAACATATGATGAGAAAGTAGGGAAAATAGTACTCATATACCATTATTGAAAAAGTAATCAGTAGAAGCTTTGGAAAGCTATTTGGCATTATATTACCCTAGAAATATGCATGAATCGTGTGAGTCAATCAGTGGGTATATAACCTAAACAAATTATCAAACGTGTGCAGGAGATGGAAAGTATAAAAATGTTCAGAGCTCTGCTCATAAGATTAAAAAGAAGGAAATAACCTAAATGTTCATGTATGAAAACGCAAAAATAAAATGTGAAACATTCATACTATGCAATTAACTACAACAGTTAAGACTAGGGATGAATCAGATCTATAAATATCAATATGACGACTTCAAAACTATCATATTTTTTTAAACACAAAATATATTACATGAACCATGTGCATTTTAAAAATGCCAAGGTTTTTATATGCCAAGTTCATGAAAGTGACTAGGGAAAAGGGGTGAATAGGATTTTAACTATATCTAACTTGTTGAAAACTTTAATTTTATTCTTTGAACTTCTCTGAATTTTTCTTAATTTCTAAAGAGAGCTGTTTCGTGCTTCCCTGGTGGCGCAGTGGCTGAAAGTCTGCCTGCCAATGCAGGGGACACGGGTTCGTGCCCTGGTCCGAGAGGATCCCACATGCCGTGGAGCGGCTGGGCCCGTGAGCCATGGCCGCTGAGCCTGCGCATCCGGAGCCTGTGGTCCACAACGGGAGAGGCCACAACAGTGAGAGGCCTGCGTACCGCAAAAAAAAAAAAGAGCTGTTTCTAGCACTGAAGAACTGATCAGTATCCCAGAGTAGACCTTCCTAGGATTCGGCAATTCTTTTGGAACTCACTTTAACACTGGACACACTAAGGATCCTCTTTTCAGAAAAAGGTACATATACGTGAGACAAAACGCACACAAAAATGCTGTGTAGTTTCAGAAGATAAAGGGTTAATTCAGTCCCATCAGTAAACCACCCCACCCCACCCCAAGATTAAGAAACCCAATGGTAAAGGAGGGAAAAAAAAAGTCTACCTTTAATAACCATATTTCTAAAATTCTCAACTGGTGCCAGGCAGAAGTCACCTTTATCTCTATTATGCTACTTCTGCTCCCCAATAACCAGTAAACATTTGAGTAGTCCTAAATAGTTTAGGAACCATTAAACAAATGGAACCCAGGCATACATATCATTAGGGAAAAGTGAATTATAACAAGAAGCCTGGATAAGGTACAAATTAAATATTCATTTCACAAATACCTACCCCAATCTGGGTCTGGCAGAGCACTAAGGATTAACATAAAAGGCAAGGCAAGCTTTCTACTCGGCTAACAACATGGAAGACTAACACTTCATTCGATGAAAGGCAGTTACAGAGAGAACTCTCCCTATTATCTACCATACCAACTGATGTATTTACATCCATTTAGAACCCTGAGGTTAGATGAACTTGTTTGACCAGGAGTTCCTTTCAGCCCTTTGAGTCTTATCTTTCCTTATTAACAACTTTTAGACTATAGTTTTAGACTTTTATAAGTTAGCAACTCCAAAGCTCAAAGGAGATTTAAATGTCCTGGCTGCTAATCTCAATAGTAAATGTGGAACTTATGACCACACTGTCATAGGAAGTAAGTGAAGTCCCTGAATCAGGCCACAGAAAAGGAAAAGTGAGGGCTCCCAACTTTCTTAATAACAGCCAACAATCACTGGGGCAAGCACTTTAGTGTTTTAGACCAGTTTCTCACACTCAGCATTACTGATGTTTTTTTGTTTGGGGAGAATAGGGGGGCTGTCCTGTGTATTGTAGGATGTTGAGCAACATCCCTGGCCTCTACCCACTAGATGCCAGCAGCACCCCGACCTGAACCAAAAATACCTCCAGACACTGCCAAAAGTCTTGCTGGGGGAGGAGGTGGTGTCCCCAAACTGAAAACTAATTCTAACTTCCCCAAGAGAGACATATTATATACCCTTACTCCTATTTTAAAGATAGAGAAACAAGCTCAGAGGCTCCTGCCCGAGATTCTACAGCTAAAAAGAAACAGAAAAGAGACCCAAAGTCCCGTTCCATTAGCCCTTGTTTCCCAAACCTGCCTCAGTGCAAGAATCAAGGGAGGCTGTTGTTCAACGTACAGATTCCTGGGCACCACCCCAGAATGACTGAACTCAAACTTCCAGGGAAGAAACCTGGGAATATGTTTAACAAGCACCCCAGGTGATTCTTAGCAAGTAAATCTGGGGACTTAAATGCCTATATAAAGCTAAATTCAGAGGAAACAAACTTTTTAATCAAGCAAGGGAACTGGAACACTGCAAGAATTTGACCCATCACCCCCTTCCCTCAAAATGACAACTTACCAGCCATATACTGCCCTCCATTTTAATGTCAAATCAACCAGCATTATCAACCGGAACTGAAGGCGTCCTCTAATTAAAGCTTTTGACAGCCACCACACTCAGGAACCATTTCCCCAGAGGGCATGTCTATAGGACAAGTGTTCCCAACGCTGGCTTTGCAATGGACTCACCTGGAGCCCTTCTGACAATCCTGATTATCTCCCCCCTCCCCTCCCCTCCCCTCCCTTCCCCTCCTCTCTCTCCTCTTCCCTCCCTCCCCTCCCACTACAAGACCCCCCAAATCCAATCAGGTATGGGCCCGGGTTTTTTAAATGCACAAGTGATTCTGATGCAAAGCCTATGTGGGAACTAAGTTTACCACAACAGAAAACAAAAATTAGAAGCAAAGCTCAGTCTCTACAAACTGTGGCCCACTCCAAAGTGCATGTGTGGCGCTGGAGTCTGTCCAACCAGACGAGGGCCAGGTTCTCGTCTCCAGCACCCCTCCACCCACCACCTTTCCTCGCACTACTCCCCATAGGTTTCTCAAACTACCCCCAGGGGAATCACTGGATACAAGTTAACTTGAATCTTTCCATGTAAAATCACTGCCTTTTGAAAAGCAATCTGTCTCTGGCATAAATCACACCAGTGATTTTTCAGCTTTTGGTTTCTTTAAAAATGTAACGTTTTTTAAGACAAATAGAGTACAGAATTAGTCTACAGTTTTGCTATTTTCCCCAATCACCTACATAGCTTCCTCTTACCTATGTATCTAATCCTGGAGCCAAACTGCCCGTGTCTGAGTCCAGTTCTATCTACCCTTTATTCCCCCTTGTGCCTCAGTTTTCTCATCTACAAAAGAGGGGTGATAATCCCACCTACCTCACAGGCCTGATGTGAGGACAACTCAGAGTAACACATATCAAGGACTTAGAACAAGGTGCAGGCTCATAGTAGGCACTATTGTTAGCAATTATTGAATCTCTCCAAAACAATGCAGTTTTCAATGAAACATCTCAACGATCATTTCATCTACTGGTTTGATACTTAACTGAAATGCACAACTGTAAGCAGAACCAGAATAAACGGATAGGAGAAGTAACTATAAATCCTCGGTAAGTATACAACCCCACTGAAGGAACAGGATGACATAGGTATAAGAAGAGCTCAGCAGGACACAGGACCACCCACAGAAGTTCAAAAGAAGAAAGCTCTGTGACAGTTAACCTGGGAATGCTAGTGGAAGGAGGTCACTATCATTTCTGCTACAATAACTCTCACACCTAATAAAATATACATTCAAAACTCCTTGAAACAGTGCCTGACACAGAGAGCACTCAATAAAATGCAAATCTACTCTGGTATTCACATGTTATTTTCTTTCATGACAAAATCCAAATGAAAGATTACCAGCCACGACTGGACTAAGAAATAACTCATACAAATGCAATACCCTGAGGTTTATTTTTATATTCTATTCTCTTATTCTGTTTTTAACGCTGGTTACAATTCACAACCCACCAGTGGGTGACAAATATCACTCTAAATAACTGATTCATAGCACAATCCAGGGCCACTGCTCTAGCCCTAAGTTACCTTTATCAGCTGGGGGGAAAAGGAATTCTGAATGGAATGTAACTGCATTCAAAGTTAATTCTGGAATCCAAACTTTTGGGTCTCCAAATGGGTTCAAGTAGACAATCACAGTAACGAAGATATAGCACTAGAATTTAAAGCAACTGGAGGTGAAAATATCCCATCAGTATAAACATTTCAAAGGTATGCTACAGCAGGATCTGGCATTGAAACGGAAACTTTTCCTCTTCCATCAAGCATACAACTTCCCCTTATCAGCACCCCATTGCTTCCAGACCTCCAAATTCAAGCTGCCCTAAAAAGGGAACTGAGAAAATAGGACAAGGAATGGAGAGACAAAGGATTAGAAAAGAATATAACAAGTGCTCCATCAGAAGATTTGAAACACATGGGGAAACATGCAAACATATGGAAACACATGCAAATTGGAAACACATGGAGAGCTTTTAAAAATTAATCACAGGGGTTGGGCTGGACATTGGTATTTTTAGAAGCTCTCCAAGACCTGATGTAGAAACAAAAAATAGAATTCAACAAACTCATAAACCAAAAGTAAAGGAAATGAAGAAAGCAGAGAAAACCCAAAACACAAATCATGAGACTATAGGCCTAACAGAATAAACTGGGCATTAGGCATTATGTTAAATTAAATGCCACTATGGTGAAGACTGATTAGTAAAAGCAAGCTACGGCCAATTAGATTTTGTTGTAAATATTACTGCAGCTACATTTATATCCAAACAGCACTGCACCTTGGTATTAATTATTCACTCTTGTACAGCTTGAGAGGGAAATGAGGCAGAGGGTAAACCAGGGCAATCATCACCAGCTCCAGAAGGAGGAAATAAGGCATCTACTCAGAGTGACTGCCAAGAGGAGGGCTATGACTCACACAAGCTGGTCTAGTCCAGAAAGAATCATATGCTCCCTTCAAAAGGCTGGGTTTCTCAGAGGGATAAATTTTAAAAATAAAAACAATTAAAGGATTAACTGCAAAATACACCCAAGGTTTCAACTAACTAAAAGAGGACCTGCCTCCTAAAGTCATTTTAACAAACCTCTCTCCTAACTTGTCTAAATAGACCAGACTCCTGTGGGAGGCCAGGTCACCAGCCACAGAACCTCACGGGCAGCCTGGCTTTTAAAGAGGGACTTAGAAAGAACGGAAAAGGAAAGAAAGATGAAGCATTAGGAATAAAATATTACTAGCAGCTTGCAGTTACTGAGTACTTTCAGTGTAACAGTCTCTCTTTGCTAAATACTTTATAGGCATTGTATGATTTAATCTTCATAACCCAGTGAAGACTATCATTATCCACACTTTTTTTTTTTTTTGGCCGTGCCGCGCGGCATGCGGGATCTTAGTTCTGGACCAGGGATCGAACCCGAGCCCCCTGCAGTGGAAACTCGGAGTCTTAACCACTGGACCACCAGGGAAGTCCCATATCCACACTTCAGAAATGAGAAAATTCCAACAGTGTACTTCATTAGCCTAAATTGGGAAGAAACGTTTTCAGTACTAAAGTAAATGCTGCACTAGTGCCCATCATTGTACACAGCTCTTGCCCGGCACGGAAGGAACAGTTAAAGACTTCACAAATTACAAAATAACTCATCAGAACTGGATCCTAAGTATAAAATCAAGACTATCTTTAGAATGATGCCTTAGCTGCTGCTCTTCTGCCAACTCTCCCCATCAAGATCAGAGTAATCACATTTTCCCCTAAACTGTGGGGACTTTCCAGAAGCTATCACTAAAATAACAAAAATGGTGACCTTAGCCAAACATATTAACATAATGTTGTAGGTCAATTATACTTCAATAACAAACTAAGTTACAGAAAAAGAGATCAGATTTGTGGACCAGAGGCAGGGTTGGGGGATGGCGGGGGTAGTGAGGGGTCTGGGGGGAGGGGGAATTGAATGAAGATAGCTAAGAGGTACAAACCTCCAGTATAAGACAAATAAGTACTAGGGCTGTAAGGTAAAACACGATAAATATAATTAACACTGCTGTATGTTATATAGAAAAGTTGTTTAAAAAGTAAATCCTGAAAGTTCTCATCACAAGGAAAACAATTCTTAAATTTTGTATCTACCAGATGATGTATGTTCACTAAACTTATTGTGGTAATCATTTCATGATGTATGTATGTCAAATCATTATGCTGTACACCTTAAATTTATACAGTGCTGTATGTCAATTACATCTCAATAAAACTGGAAGAAAAAAAGGTGACATAACCAAACATGTTAACAGTAAGAAGCTAAATTGGAACTGTTTTGAAATGCAGCATGAGTGCCTTCCATACACCTACATTCTCCATGATTTATTTCACCAAGCAAAGCCTTGTCCCCCCACCTCCAATACACCCAGTATAGGAGCTTTTAATAAAAGGGTCTCTGCCCCCAGACTTCCCTTATCAATTAGTTTAGACTGATTAGGGGCAAGGTCATAACATATAAAATATGTGCTCCAACACTGTGCTAAATTACTGAAAACAAAATAAACATAAAACAGACCCTGGGCATTTGGTGAATTGTGTCAACTTTTGTTGTTTGGATTTATACTAGTAACACTAAAGTTCCAAAGAAGTAGTAATAGGCAATTTTGGTGAGGTATGAATTTGAATTCAATGCCCAATCAATCAGGAGGGAATTATTCAGCTATAGTACCAAACACCAGCTAAGTAGGCCAACATAGTTGTTTTTATATGTATACAAAATAACTCTCGGGTGATTAAAAAGAACACTGTTTCGTCGCTAAAACACCCTCCTTAAGAAAGTCAACTGAGTTCTAAGGTTTTCAAAACAAACAAAAAAGCTAAAAGACCTTAAAAAACTGATGCTCATGCCCAGAATAAATTTACCGAATGTCACACAAAGCAGTCACTTAATTTTTATGTCAGGAGCAAGTTGACTGTGCCACATTTTATGGTGACTGTAATTTGGTCACAAGTAATGAATGATAGGAGTCTGGAAATAGGTGGTTTTAGGAGGTATCTCTCACAATTGTCAGGGGTTTGCTGTATATGGGAGGGGGTAATTAAGCCAATCAATTATAAAATCTGTGAGTTTCACATACTGTCAGGTAAAATTCAACTAAACTTCCAGATTCATCTCTCAAACAATAACTTGCTAAAACTTTTTATAACTAACGCTTCTTATGAAATACTGTTTGCCCACCTTCCTGCAACTGCTTAACCTTTACAAAAGATGCTACTCTCCAAAGAGCCAAATATCAATTGGAAACTGCAGGTTTTCAAAACAAGAATCCAAAAGAAAGAGGAAAGATTAATCAGCACTTTTCTCGCCATTTCATTACATTCTGCACACAGGAGGAAAACCCACAGAAAGCTCAATGAACAGACCTAATACTCTGGTTCTTTAAAGTTAATTGGCTCCAAGTAGCATGCAAAGTGTTCACAGATATACTGCTATATCGTAATATTCATTTTAACTCACATAGTAACAATATTTATTACATCTACAACAGAGCAGTTTATATCCTGGAACACGACTGCAGTGTTACTTAATTCTATCTTTTAATTTAGGGTATTTAGCAAATAAAATTTTAATACAACTAACCAAAATTCAATCTCAATACACAGAAAGAACCTTTCTTCTTCTTGCTTTATATCCACCTTCACAAGTTGCTAATATGTTAATGATCATCAAATTCTTAAGTATTTGTCCCTAAGGCTGTTAAAAATTTCATCATATATATTTGAGCATATACTTTAAAAATCACTGACAGAAGCTTTGATGAACGAGTCTATAAAACAAACTGAAAACCCAATTTCACCTAAAGTTTCCACAACTAATTCTTCATAAAGAACCAAGACTATGGCGAACCTACAAAACCAATTAATAATGTAGTGAATTTTATCTTCTATAAACTTTATTCAGAAACTCACGATATACCCAGGTAAACATCTCTTTCAAAATACCATATTTTACTCAATAAAAAATTTCTGAACTATTGCCAACTATGACAGATCATTCCAGTTATTGCTAAAAACACTCCAAAAGCTTAGAAAAAACTTTTCACCAGGGTACGATTAAGAAAACACCAATACAGTCTTTCCTTCTTAATTAAATTCATTACTTGTGACCAAATTACAGTCCCCGTTGGTAAGCTATGATTTTTTTTTAACCAGAAATCCTTGCAAGGGTTTCCAAACACGGCAGACCATGAGCATCATTACAGCATTTTAACAAGTTTACCAGGATTGAATTAAAATTTCCAGAATGGGGGATCTGAGACGCTTCCTAAGATTTTGCCAAGTAATTCCACTACTGGCCAAGCTTTGGGAGTCACTATTCTTCAGCAAGTGCTTTAACACTTAAGAAGAGTTGTTTTCTAACACTTGTTTGCACAGTTATGAATGCCTATTGCTGTATTCTGTTGTTTAAGTTAACCTAATATTAGTAACCTAGTAGTTACTGATCAGGTGAAAATCTCTAGCTATTTTGTACTTAACTATCCCGTTGTTAATCTTAAAAATAAATCACTTTGCACATACTGACCTGAGTTTTTCTCCATCAAATGCCAATTGAGAAAATGTTTGGTACCAAGTAAAAATGCACGGGGACAAGTTCAAGTAATCTTCCCTTTGTTTATGAGCCATGTATTAAACAACAGCTCTAACACCGTTAATAAGTTTCAATTAAAATAAAAATATCTCCTCTTGATAGTGAAACGCTTTTGGTCAATGGTAACAAACTCACTAATCTCGTCACAGTGAACACAAAAAAGAAAAAGAAAAAAAAAAAGACCCGCTAGGATATGAGAAAGGAAAGCGAAAACGATAAAAACTGGCAGGTTTTCGACTTGAAGGTTTCCGATTAGTGCCTTTTACTTTCTCCAAAAGCAGAAGCCGCTTCTAAAAGACGAAAACCATTCCTAGGGATGGGCAAAAAATACACGCTGCGGTGTGGAGACGGCCACAGGGCTAGGCGAAGGGCGCCGCCAGGGGCGAAATCGCGCATGAGAGGGCGCCCACCGGAAAGTCCCAGACAACACTCCCTTCTCCTCCCCCGACCAACCCCCGCTCCCACCCCGTGCCCCTTGGCGTGCGGCTGCCTAGGCGACGAGGAACAACGTAGGCTGCGCACGCAGCCTAACGTCACTGCGTTCGTTCCTCCCGGCGGCGAGGCGCCTGACGTAGCAGGGCGGAGCCCGCCCACAGGCCGCCGCTGTTGACCCGCTGTTACCAAGCGCGCGCACAGCCAATCAGCAGTCGGCGCCGGCGCCGGCCGGCCTTTGAACTCGGCACGGCAACTTCCTGCTGTTTGGCGAGTACACAGTGCAATGCAGTATGTCTGTCAGCGCTGCGGCACAAAGGAACAGCCATTTTGTGACTGAGCTGGACCTGCACCAAGATGCCAGGGGCTCAGAGAGCTGCTGCCGGCGCTAACTACCAAGCTGCCCTTTATTTCAGTACCAAAGAACAAAAAAGGGGGAGGGGGCAGATACTTCGGTATTTCAGGTTTCAATTCACTTTTTCAATCTTCTCAAAAAATCCCGATTCCTAAGAATTATCAGCATCATAAAATGGCTGCCACTTTAAAAACTCCCTGTTCCACTCCACAAGCAACTGCATTATGCCAATTTCTAACTATCCCCAGCCTTTTAGAGTAACAACTAAAAGGTTGATTAAAAAGATTTTGCCCGCACCTCAGGCTATCAAAATAAAATCTGGTTCAGAGGCAGAAGTTTTGGAGATAAATTCAATAAACTGTTTCAGTTCTTATGATAAATTGAAAACGCAGCGTCCTAGAACACACACAGCTCTTTGTGTGCAGTTCCATTCACATTTCCTTCTCTTTCCATTTTGTGATTATTACTGAAGTTACCCCAAACCGCAAATTATTTTAGATAAGTGTGTGGTATACATTTCTATATATGTCCATCACGAAAACTTTGTTTCAAATATTTAAAAATTTACAGATATCAAGTGTCTTTAAAATCATGTTTTTGAAAGTGAACTTTTTAACCTTCAAAAATCATGATATACAAAGTATAACATTATACTTTAGCATTAACTTCAAAAGAACAACAAACTTACATAATGACTATTAAGTATTGCCATTATTTCCAAAAACAGGAGCATACCAGCCATACCTAAATTTACACTCAATTCTTTCAGGTCCTAAAGTAAATCTCAGACCAAAAAGTTTACTTTACCTGCTAACTCCTCCCTTCCTCTCCTGTGGCTCAGGCTGCAAAAGTTGATTTCTGTAGTATTCCCTAAACGCTAGACTTCATGCCACAGAAACTAGGTCCTTATGGAGAAATTCTGATGGATTAAGGAACCAAGTTCTAGCTACCGTAACAGTCACCTTAATTTTAGCTCACTTAAAAATAACATTAATCTACTACAATAAAACACCCCTAACATTCTATAGCTTTACAATTTTAAAAGGAAGTGATGTCATAATTATGTGCATGCATTAAGGTATGCAATTTAGGGTAACAGTAACTTAACACCCCATCTTCTTTTCAAGGAGTCTCTCAAATATTTTTTGACACTCATCAGGTATATGAATCAAAATATACGTGACAAAGAAACACATTCAAAAGTACAGTGCATGCCTCTAGTTAAGCTGCAACCTCATTACCAGGAGACAAATGCATGGCAACTTCCATGTAGTTTTCCAGGTCAGAGTATCATTAAAAGAAAGAATAACAACACCGCTTAATTTTTTTAAATTAGAAAGCAGAGTCTGATCAATGATGTTAAACACAAACCTTGCCTGAGAAAGCCAAAACCCATGTGAGATATGCAAATCATACACTCAAGGGAGTACCAATTTTAGGTATTGAATCTTTAATAATTTGTCAAAGATACCTGGGGATTCCTATTTGTTCAAATCACCATCACTTTTCAGAAAAATCAGTTTAGAATCAGTAGAGAAGTTTTCTGTCCTAAATCTAACCTAGGTAATTACATGGGCAATTCAATTCCAAAGACAGTAATCCAAACTATGTGACAACTCAATTAAGAATTTGGAAAGGTATTTTGAAAAGCAAGGGTCAAAATATTTTAAGTCTTATAAAACATAAAAATTTAACATTATTAATAAACCATTTTCAAAACTTTCAAATCACTAACCTAATAATAAAGTATATTGTTTATATAAAATTATAAAAGAGCAAAGCTGGGGAGAAAAAAATCATATAACCAATCAAATTCTTGTTAAATGCATGATTTAAAATTTATAACATGACAATTCATAGAACACACATCAAGAAATGCATTCATATATACTTTAAAAAATTAATATACAGATCATACAAAACATCTTAGAGGCTTTTCATACAACAAAAACATCTTAGAGGCTTTATTACTTAGTCACTAATATGGTGAACTCCAACAAATGTGAAACAAATCATGATTTGAACAAACAGTACATTTGTAAGCTTCAGGAGATAAAGCATTCCAGGCGACTCTGTCGAAATAAATCAATAAATTTAAAGCAGCTACAACTAAAATACAAGGATAAAATACTTCATCTACCAACCAGAGAGCATTGTCTGAATATAAGCATACAAATGCAAACCATAAAGTATTTTAAATATAAAATATACAATTACAATCAGTAGCAAAATACAAGCATATTAATAGTATTCCAAGATTTCTGTGATCACAGGTCTGATCTCATAAATGCAGGAACTGTAATCATCGAGAGTAAAGGTTTTGATAAATCTTATCAAAATTTCCTAAAATGTCAAGTGTATCAAAAGAAATACAGAGTCAAATAAAAATATAAACTGAGAGGCATCAGTCAAAGGGTCCTTTTTGCAATTTCATTTTAAAATGTACATTTTTTCATTCATATAACTTTCTCAAATGTCTATTTACTATAATTTACTACCACAAGGCTCCTCTATGGCCTTCAGTTACAAGTTTGGGTATCCTAGATTCTTCAAAGAAAAAATTTGCCTTGTATGTAAAATGGTGCAATGCAGCAATGGCTAAACCGACAAGGTCATTTTCCTACAGCACGAAAACCTAAAAACTGAAATTTATTGACAAAAAAACTGTAGTTTACAGGAAAGGCCCCCTTGAATAAAGGTACCTTACCTTTTGACTGCTATAAGAGGCCTTAAGTCACAACTTAACTTTCATAAATTGCTACCAAAAAATTAGGGTGTGGCATATTAGCAATCTCAAGGTCACGCTTTAAAAAACGAATCCAAATTAGTAAAATACTTAAAATAAAACAGATAGCTATCCTTGTCTGTCAAGGTGAACAATGTAAGCTGAGGTTTCCCCCCCCAAAAAAAAGGAAAAAAGGAAGAAAGTTGATAGCTCATACCTCGATGCATTGCTGTGTAGCGAACTGTCCTCCTCTTGGCTTTTGTCCTTATTTC
The DNA here is from genome assembly GCF_949752795.1 of Hyperoodon ampullatus. Taxonomy (NCBI): domain Eukaryota; kingdom Metazoa; phylum Chordata; class Mammalia; order Artiodactyla; family Ziphiidae; genus Hyperoodon; species Hyperoodon ampullatus. The sequence continues at coordinate 80,680,240 of NC_136916.1, forward strand.
TCATCATCTTTTAATTCTTAAATATTAAGGGGGAGGGGGAATCTGTGTTTGCTTTGAAGTCCTGTGCCCAGGTATTTACTGTCAAAAGTTGAAAGAAAGGTAAGGTCCCAGCTTCTATCGATGGTTTTTATTATCAGGAACAAAGTCCTGACGATGTAACGATATTGTTATAACACAACAGCGGTAAGCACCAAAAAGCAAAATATTTCTATTTTTTCTTTTAAAAAAAACCACATAAAAACAGGCTAAACCGAACAGGGAGAATCATCACTATCAATAAGGAAAGTTTCTCAAAGTAACACACTGGATACAAATAACAATCTCTGTATCTTATTGCGTCATCCAGGAATTTCTCATATTTACAGAAAATAAAGCAAACATAAACATATAAATCTTTTAAATTATCACTAATGATCATGAACTTACCTGATCCATGTAGTAGGTCCAAAGCAAGAGTCCTATCTAGTAGTAGAAAAATATCAGATCCAAATAATTAAAAATAAAAACAAAATCCTCCGTTAAAAAACAAAAAATAAATAAAATTATCCTCAAATATGTTAACTGGTCAAAAAAATACAGCAACAATTAATCCTAAAACGGGTCCGGAAGAAAAAAAACCTCATTAGGAGAGCGCACAAAAATGGAGGTGCGCCATGGCTTCTAAGCTGGAAAAAACAACGACCTGGGCTCTCAGTACGGCTGCTTCTTTCCAACAAGGCACGAAAAGAAAGCTCCCAAAAGCTGCTTTTCTCCCTAAAAAAGGTTCGAATCGACCCCAGTAAGTCACTAGGACAGGCAGGGGGCTGCGGGGGCCCCCTGAGGCTGCCTGAAAGTTAGGGAAAGTTGCGTAAAGTGAGGCGAAGGCAGGGAGCAGAGCGCGCTCTCTCTAAGGCACAGCCGCCATCTAGAGCCTCCTTCCCAGCTCTGAGAGCTCTGCCTTTGATTGACACTCTCTACATTTACCCCACAACTCAGGTGATGTACCATAGACCCACCCCTTCATCTCCACCAAAAAAAAAAAAAAAAAAAAAAAAAGATCCTCCATCCCAGGGAGCCTAAGGACCCCTACCCCCACCCCTCCCTGCCCCTCCAGACCACCCCATCAGGGGGAGGGGGGAGGGTTTTCTTAACCCCCTCTGGCTCAAGCACCCTTTTTAAGCCAGAGAGAAATGTAATTTGTTCCTTTTGTCTAAAGATCTGCTAAATATTTCAGTCCTTGAGCTAAAATAACTTCCTCTCTGGACAGGAAGTGGTGTTTTATCAAGCCATTTTGAAAGAGGGATAATTCTTAGAGTATATAAAGCTCAGCTTAAGTATTAATCTTTTTAAAAACTACCCCCCACCATGGGTAAAATGGTTTCTAAATAAAAGCAAAACCTCAACTTAATAAATTAAATTCAAGTCTTGCCTTCTTTAGGAAGCCTAAAAATTATCTAAGGACTAAGTTTAAGGGGGAATTTTCCATCCCAACTGGAAGAAAGGGGTACAACTCAAGAGCGCCTCCCTAGTGTTCAGCTGCATTAGGGCAAAAATTAATGCAACTAGTTTTTATTCAAGAACCTCAAATTTTCTTCGTACTTTCACAAAATTCTTTAACCCATTATATAACCTTGCCAAAACCTTACCCAAAAAATTCTCATACCACACTGATTTGGGCAAAACAATGTTCTTAAATTCAAGAGCATGGAACTATCATGAAAAAACAAACCCAAGAAACTCCACCTCCAAAACCAACACAACACATATATCTCAACCATTCCCTTGTATTTCAAATCAAATTCTAAGTATATACCCATTTCAACAATGGTAAACTAATAACAATCTGTCATATCTGATGGAAAGTTATCAAAGTAATGTCACAGGGCAAATTCTCCTAAATATCAAAACCGTGAGATCTAAGGAAACAAATTTACTAATGCCAAAGCCAAATTATTCAACACTTTTCAACAAGCACCCCAAGAAAACATTCACACATCCAAAACAAATCAAATCAACTTTCCTTACTCAACATTATTATCTGCCAGAACAATGTCCTTCCCTCACTGAGAAATCCATTTTACATCTACACCCAACAAAAGCAACAATGTCACACCTAGGTAAATGTATAATCCATAATCAAAACCCAGCTTCAATTCCATACTTTCTACAAGATAATTCTCCACCAAAATCAAAATCCAAAATCTCACTTTTGATTTATACAAACCAACCAACTCAAATCAGCCAATGAGAATACTGCATATATATTGATGATCGACGTGTATACCTTGGTATTTGACATTAATCACAAACATGGTATGATTAACACTTTCTCACCAGAAGAAAATTAAAGCTACACTATTACTTGTTCTCTGTATAACAGGAAAATATAATCAACAATTCATCTGGTTTATCAAAATAAAGCCTACTACACCCCATAATAGTAACTGAAACTGATTTTAGTTATCAATGAATGAAACCAGTATTCATCTAGGATTCAAACATAAGTTATCTATGACATAGTGTGGTTCATTTATTCTAAATTCCTAAATGTACAGAATAATAAAAATACAGTAATCAATCCTATTTTATAAAATCTATTGTAGACATTATTGCCACCAAAATTTCAAGTCCTTTTGTGAATACCCTAAGGACCTCCCTACCTTCCCTTATAAATCCAACACCTCTTCACCTAATATTAACTATTAAGACAATAGGAGGATTCAGTTTAAGTGTTCAGATATTCTGCAAGATGTTTTATTTATAATATTTAATAAGCATAGGTTAAAGGGACCTTTTCCATCAAAACAAAATAAGTCAGAATAATACTGTATCACTCATGCTGAATTTTGAGGCAAAAGGCATTTTGTTTTAAAAGTTCATTAAAATCTCACAGCAAATTAAACATTCTATTATTACCCACTGTTTAACCTATTTTGTAAGATGTTTCAAGAAAGCATAAAACAGCATTTTAACTGGACAACCATCTTTTAAAGCACAAATAAATTTCCACAACTTTGTAAAAAGACAAATATTAACCAAGTAAAACATTTTCCAGTACACCATTTCCATTTTACCAGCTTTATTCAGTACACTTTACTGCTGGGCAACTGTAAAGGTCAAAGTGTTATTTAAGGCGACACCGAGTATTTAATGAAGCTTCAGCTTAAAAAAAAAAAGCCCAAACTGAGAAATTTTAAAGTGTTAGAAATTTTATTAAAGTTAACATTCCACAAGATCATACTCATACAAATCAAACTGCAAAAAATTCCAGGCATACAAACTATCATCTGTTAATGTGCCATCTTTCTTCTCCAAATGTCAAAAATGTTCTTAATGATACAAAGTCTCTAGAAAGTCAAATTCACTGTCCATTTGTGCTGGGTAAGAAACCTATATCTTCATTCATTTCATGAAATCCATGTTAAAAGAACCCTGTCTTGGTTGTATATTATCACAGCACTCTTGTATTAATCCATTTTTCTCAATTCCCCATAGTGGACTGCCATCTTGATTTCTCAGTGGTAGGGTCCATTTGAGACACTTCAAGCTGACTGGGTGCTTGATGAAAACATTAAAAGAAAAAAAATGCTGTTGGAATATCAATAATCTTATTCCTTCAGAGAACATCCACCCACCTTGAAGATACTCTTACCATACACAAAGCTTTAATAATTTTATAACAGCTTTAAACTATAAAACTGTATTAAAGTTGTATGTGAGGCACATACAACTTCTCAATAAGAGAATCATGGCAAAACTGCACACCAGTAACGAAGTTCTTTTACTGTCACAGATACACAGTAACCATAAAAATGTGGCAGTGAAGAGTCAAATTTTTAATAGTTAATGTAATGTTGTTATACTGTCTACGTGAGAAGTGAAAACAAAAATTCAAATTCAAAAATTCTGGAAAGCTAAATTACAGCAACACTATGGATTCTAAATCTCAATGCAGAAAACTTTCCAAGCTTCTTCAAATAAAACTAAATATGGAAAAGAATCTTAAAGGATTAAAAAAAACCCGAAGCAGTGGATCACAGCAGTTTTCCAGTCCAACAGATCTTAATTAATTTTGCATAGATAACACAAATGGCCAATATAGATGTCACCATCTTTAGCTACATATATGAGAATGCAGGAAATAGGTAGCCACTAGAAAACAAAATGATCAGAAATGCAAAATATCTCCCTGCCTTATTTGATATTTGCCATAAAATGCTATCAGATTTCAAATTCAATACAAATAAAATATTCTCATTGCAAAAACATCAAACGTTCCTCATTTTTTAAAAAAAAAATTCATTGCTTAAATAATTTTGAAGTAAGGAGATTAAGGGAAGCCAGGATATTTTACCATTAAATAAATGGTCCTGATTCATCATGATAAAACATAATTAGAAAAATAAGTTTTAACCCTGGTCTTCTTTATAAATTTTGCAGCTCTCCAACTAAATTTATAGCAATAAAGTCTGAGTGACTGACTAGGAGATTATTAAATATAAGGGCATTTTTTGCTCATTAGATAGTACCTTGATTCCAAAACTACAATGAGGATTTGTCTATTATATACAATGCAAAAATCCACTTAATAAACCATTTGATTAACCAAGAGACACCACCACTCATTAAAAAAAATACTGAAAATGAGCATCACAACATCAGTAATAAACATCAAACGAAAGCTATTTCTCCCAAAACATTTTTTGCCGATTTCTCTCCAGCCTAAAAGGAGAACTAAAAATAACTCATTTATTCCCCATATCAGTAAAATATCTTCCACTTGTTCATTCCTTACAATTAAGGGACATATTTCTATATTAAAGTATAAAAATAAAAATACCATCATTCCTCTTGCAGAGTTAATTATAAACCAATTTCTCCCCAATCTCTACTGTTACAATGCAGGATCAAGTTGTCAATGAAGTTGGGAATGTAAATACTACTATGATGAACGGTGATATTAATGCATTCATAATCAGGCTACAGTCATTTCAACGGCTATAGGTGCAATTTATTCAATCTAGTACATTAAGTGATAAACTCCGTGCTTTATATTCTTCTGCCACAAGGTAAGAGGTAAAAACCTCATCGCAGACACTATAAGAAATTTCTTTTTAAAACCACATTTTTAAAAAAAATTTCAAAAGAAAGCCCAATGGTATTAAAACCATATCAAAACTAATTAATAAAATGCACCAGCTTGTGTGGCAAAAATAAAGATTTAAAAATACTAGCATATTGGTCGTGCTATCACATATACTGTCATATATTTAACATAGTAAAAAAAAAAAAAAAAAGGCAGGGGGAGGAGAAGAAAAAGAATGCTACAAGAAAGCCATGATCAATCTGCACTCCTATAAAGCCAATGAAAATCCAGAAGTGAGAATTCTGTTAATAAGCAAAAGTGCTCAGTCAAATATCAAAGCACCTAAACAACATTAAAGGATTTAGGAATAAATCCATTTATTTTCATGGAATTCCAATTTCTTGCAAAAATTAAATTTGCAAATAAGCAAAGTTAAAAAGTGAAAAAGAAAGCAAGCATGAGTTCTTTGAGCCTGGAAATTTTCTGGGTAACAAAATCCAGTTCTTCATCTGTAAAATAGAAGTAACGGTAGTACCTACCTTACGTGGCAGTAGTAGTGAGGATTAAATGAGTCAGTACATTTATAGCTTTTACATTACCTGGCATATAGAAAGACCTCAATAAACAGACCTCCAATATACCACAGTAACCAAAGTACCTGAGGACCTACAAACTAACTTTAATGAATCAAAATAATTTATATTCCAATGGCCATGATATCTCTGAAAACTCTATAGGATCATGGGGTCAACTTGTAAAAGACAAAACAGTTTCTGCTTTAAAGAGAATTTGATTTTGCATTAAAATAAGATCAGTACAGAAAACTGAGTAGGGTTTAGTATCTAAGCCCTACTACTCCACATCTTTCCAGATTTTTGAATTACTGGAAACACTGCAGAGATGATGGTTTGATCTAGAATTCCATCATCAAACATACAAGCTTCAAGCTAATACTATGAAAAGTTAGGAGAATTTTTCCACTATGATGTTCACTATTTTATACCTCCTTTTTTTAAGAACAAATTGCTTGTTCTAAGATAATTTCCAGGAAGAAAAGACTTCTATGGTAAGAAGGTAATAAGTACCTGCTACTGCTTAAAATCCCCAAATACTATACATCCAGAAATTAAAAACATACAATTGAGCAAGGAGATCTTAAATTCTAATTCAGTAAATTTGTTCAAAAAAACACTGGGATATTGTAAAATAAGTTGTTATTTGAAATGCAAGCAAGTGATTCATTACTGGATGTGTTTAAGAGGGGTTCAATTTCCTTACCTCTACTTCCCAGCAAACCCCCATTTTAACAGCAACAAAAAATGTTTGGGACAGGGAAAGAGTACAAGGAAAAAGATTAATGATTCTTAATTTTTTAAACAAGTGGCTCTAATAAATACAATTTGTTACTGTAAAACCAGTGGGACAAATGGGTACAAAATTACAATAAGAAGCAGAAATTGATGCTTACATGATGACCAATCTCATCATGTAATTAAGCTTCTTGGTACTTATGACATAAGTTCAATCTTCTTCGTATTGTCTTTAAATCTGAAAACATTTAATAGTGAATTCACATATTTTGTCTTATTACCAAAGAAGCTTGACTCCTCAACAGGATTAAAACTTATTAACAAGTCTGGGTCCTAAATAAAGTAGGCATAAAAAACTAACTACAAAAAACCCAGCCAGCTGTTGTTCACAACATTGTTAAACTATGTTGTTCAACTTTGCTGACTAAGAAAGAGTCATCTTACTTAAGGTTTTTACAATCAAATCCAATCTTCCCCATTATCCCATTTAGTTTAAAACCTGACTACATGTCCATGAAAGATTGAAAGTTGTGGTCTCTTGTAACTTGAAAGATTTTACAGAGTCAAGTTTTGGCATTCAAGCATACCTAAAAATTAGTATTTAAAGCATTATAAATAATGAATTTCACTTTTTACTAGATTAGACCCAAAACACTAGTTGATAATGTTTAATAGCAAGTATATACAATAAATGAACTAGTATTTATTGAGCATCCACTATGTGCCAGGCAATCGTTTTAAAATATAAGGCATGAAGTCAATAAATTACACTACATTAGTAAAGTTTTCATCTCTGCTCTCACCATCCCCCATCGAAAAAAAAAAAAAAAATTCACTATTTTACAGGCCCTGGTAGCCATTTATACAATAGAAGTTCAAGTAGTAATTAGAAGCAAAGATTATCACCTAGAATCTAGATTCCCGAATGTGATTCAAAAAATTACTTTTATGAAACAACTACTAAATAATTATCATACCTAAAAAGTTTTGTCAATAATAAATCCTTTTGAGAATTCATCCAAATTCATTTCTACATCTTACCACTAACTCTTTTCCCACTATTTTTCAGATGGGGAATTAGAAATTCCACGGTAGTAGTAGTAACCAAACCTTCTAATATCAAGGCAAAAACCCCAGTGTGAAAAAACACTTTTTGTTGGGCTTTCAAGTTTAAGGAAAGCTCATAATTACTTCATTTATTTGAATTACTAACAATGAAATCCATTAAAAAGTACGCTCTATTACCAAGAGAACCTAAGGGCTTCTGAGTTTTACACATGTGAAGTTGACAAAAAGGAAGGATCCAGGGAAAGAGTAGGCAAGGTTGCCTAACAGGAAAAAATACTAAGTATTTTATAGGGTTTGTGGCCATTAGCTACAGCAACTCTCAACTCTGTAGCTGTAGTTGGAAAGCAAACACAGATAATATGTAAATGAAAGCGCACAGCTGTTGTGTTCCAATAAAATTTTACTTATAAAAATAGGGGGGAGTTTACCAACACCCAGATCTAGGATGCAGGGTTTTGTGGGTTTTTTGGCCGCACAGCGCATGCGCGATCTTAGTTTTCCCCTACCAGGGATCGAACCCACGCTCCCTGCAGTGGAAGCGTGGAGTCTTGACCGCTGGACCACCAGCAAAGTCCTAGGGTGCAGTATTAAAAGCATGTTCAAATGTGTTTTTTTTTCCATTTTAACTTTGCCTGACCTTAAGTAAAAAAAAGTAGAAAATAATAAAAGGTTGGAGTAAATTAACGCACAAGATTTTAATAATAAACTTCACATACATCTAACCATGTTGATTTATTTTTGTACTGCTTTGAGCCTCACTAAATCCCTCTATATTTTTACAGACTCTGACTCAGTTACTCAAAATTTCCAAAGTCATATTTAAAATTAAAAAACAAATTAAACATGTAAATTGAGAAAAACTTACTAAATTCTTCCACCAACATCTATTTCGTTGTACTGGCCCCTTAGATAATTCAGCCTCAGGATTCACATTTCTGTAGAAATCAAAAAGAATATAATTGTATGTACAGAAAAAGACAAAAACAGATTTATTTGGAAACTTCAACATCTTATCAGTATCACTAGCCAGAAGACCGAGACATACATGTATTTATAAATACAATCCAAGCAGAAAATCAAAAGTTCTGATCCAGAGGATCTTAAGTTTGGCTGTTCACAGGGCTCACCTGTAGAATAAAGTTACTATAAAAACACGTTACGTCTCAGGCCCCAAGAACTTCCTAGGTAAAAATCTGGGCTCCCTAACAGGTAGTCATGGTTGCAAAATAGCTGTTTAACAGAGCCAACATCACTCCTTCCTTAACAGTACAGAATTATTTTATCTTCTGGTCCTTCAACTAATCTGCTTTCCAGACTTCTAAAGGAAAGCTTCCATCACCAACCTGGCAAGGCCATGTTTCTCACTCTTCAATATTACTACATTATTTCATAATATCATGTACTTTAATCAACTCTCTTCTAGGATAGAAACCTTAAGCATAATTTCAAATTTTCTCTACTAATTATATTGACCTACACAACACTAACCCTTTCTAAAATATGTGCATGATAAAAACTACTTTTTATCTGGTTACTGATAACCATTACTTTTCACTGGTTAGACTGAAATACCTCATAAACATGGAAGATGTTTCCTGTATCTCAAATAAATTGAGAATACAGGCATATACTTTTTTCCAGTCACTCCTGTGCCAAAGTATGATTATAATAATCACAATAATAGGTAGAACTACCCAAAAAGCTTTGTTCAAAAGTTCAATATTAAAGTGTACCAATTTAAGGATTTTTAAAAAGCAAAAGAAGTTTAGGATCTAAGCTAAAACTAAGCTACCTAAATGCTTTTTCCATGACCAAGGTTTCCAATTTTTCAAATTATAAAGCAAGTTCCTGATTATCTTACCAAATCTAAATCCCTTTAATTGTTTTGACTAGTCATAACCAAGAAATAGTTAAGATCTGCTTCAAGATTTCTTTTAAGAGCAAGGTGCTAAAATATCCTCCCAACAAGTTGATAAAACAAAGCAATTTACAAGAAACACAGCATTATTATTAAGCTTCCAAATTTAATCTGATCTTATAAAGACAGTTATACTGAACAATGACAAAACCTAAATCAATCAAGTAAAATTGATTTAACCCCTAAGAGAAGGGCAGAAATGACTTAAGGAATACCCACGGAAGAAATGTCTGAGGGAAACCCATCACACATTAGTCTGACAACATGCTTATAAAAAGGCTACCTACCAGTACAAGTATGTGGCTCGGGGTGCTCACTGCATCGAAACCAGAGGAAGACTTGGATCACACTTTGCACCACCACAAAAATTACTGACACCAATGTAATCTACCACTCAATCTCCTTCCCCAAAATTGACAAAGTAGTACTCTGCCTTCCTTTAAAGGGGGGGTAAGCCAATTTCACCTTAAGCAGATTACGAAAGTTGATAGTTTTGCTCATACTCCTATCTATCTTTAATATTTTGCAGTATCGAGGACCCTCATTTAGTATGAAATTATAGGTATAAATAACAACTTTGGTTGCTGGTCATTTTATAATAAAAGGCAAAGACGGCTTTAGTCAAGTCTTAATATTATCATTACTAGCTCATTTGTGCTTTTCTTAAGATTTGGTTTTGTCACCTTTTAAAGTCCTTAAAACAATTTTTACATTTTAATTAAGAATAAAACCCGAGGGCATTGTGAAATATAAGAAACCATCCACAAAAATAAGGTACTAGTGATAAAATCATTAAGTCATAAGAAAACTGTCACAACTCATAAACCATTGAAGTTAAGCAAAAATAATTTAGCTTGATAACCTAAATTAAAATGATTTTGACTACTATATAATACACACATTAGGATATAATTGCCTGTTTGGGAAATATTCAATTTCAAATAAGTGGTATAGTTTCAAAAAACAAAGATTGTTCTCTAAAACACTGGATTATCTAGCTTTACACAATATATAAATCAAATCGTTGTAGGAAACATGTTACTTGAAAGTTATGTAAACAATCAAAGCACATAGTTTTTACTTATAAAGTTCAGAATATCCCTGAATTTAAGTTGTAAATGTTAATTATATTCAGAAATAAGTCAATTTGAAAATTAAAAGTTTGTACTGACCCACTCAATCTGGAAGGGAAAGGTAGTGGGTAAGATGAGGATATTTATCTTTGAAATATAAATTTCTTAAGGGAAATTATATAGCTTATGTCAAGCACGTAAGCTATAAATCATCATTTATAATCACAATGGTCAGGTGCAAATGTTACGTTAAATACACTAATCTTTAAATTATTTAATAAAATAATTATTAGGAAAAAATTCGAAACAATGCTTTCATTGCAGCATTCTAAATCTTTATTTTTTAAAGACAATTTCACACCTTAACTGCTTAAGATCAACTTTCCATTATGCCTGCATTTATACTATTTATTAATATTTTAGAACACCTAAAATTAGGAAAGTCAGGTACACTATCGCCCAGGTTTCATCTTATTCAAATAACTTTAACAAAGAAATAACATCCATGATTTGCAATGCAAAAATTACAAAAACTACTTTCCAGTTTAAGAGAACTAGACACTCTATTTTTACCACACAATTCAGGAGCAAAAATGTATCTTAAGAGATAGGAAACTCCAAATACTTTATACAAATTAGGAGACTAAGGTCCACAGTGAATAAAACGTCCAGATTACAGGGCTAATTTACATTAGAAGCTGGGTCTCCTGACTGCTGAATCACAGTTATATTTTCCACTCTATCACACACCTCTCATTAATGCAAAAGATGGAGATGTCCTCAAATTAACATTTCTCCCCTTATGCCTCTCAACAAAGAAAATCAGAGGAGAAAAGGTAAAATAATTGGTTGTCCGCAGTCCAAATTTTTAAATAATCAAGAAACTGTGAACAGTAAACGAAACTTGAAAGAAAATTTTTATTCAAAATTACCTATTCCACATAATCCAACCTCTATTATGTCGTAGTTCATGAAAACCTTTTGTTAACTATGGGGCATGGCTTCTTTCATTTCTGTGGAACTCCAGGGAATTTTTCAAACAGTTATTACCAATAATAACAAACGCAATGCAAGCCAATCACCAACTTGATCAGGTGACTTTTATGATTCAAGAATTCAAAATGCTAAAATAAAAACAAATATTTAAATATTTATCACTTCAGTTCTTAAGCAGAAAATAGTAGTAAACTGAACAATGTATTTATGAAATACAATAATTAAAAACAACAGTATCTTCAGTTATATTTGCCCCCATGTGTCCATTATTTCTGTCCACCAAAAATATTGCCAATTTTACAGGCTTGGCTCAGCAGATTTCAAAACACTGACTCTAAATATTATCATGAAGGTCGAAGTACATGTAGGTCTTTTTAAAATGTGACTTATTATAATCCTTTATCTTGTTGGTGATAAAGGGGAAACTATACTCCATTACATTAACTTAGGAGTTACTACAAGACTTAAGTTATTTTTATAATTATTAATACTTGACTAAAAAAGATTAAAATTTTCATTTAACATTTCTAATCTTCTTTAACCATTCATTTTTTATTCTATGGGTTCAAATTACGCCTTTGGTGGGCCATTATAAATTACTGCCAATTTATACTTAAACTTAGGTTAAACTTCACATACATTTGTGGCTTAAGAGGCCCAATTCTCAATTTTTATAAGTGTCCAACCACATCTGAATGCCAACCTAATATCCTATCATTTACGAAGAGGAAACCCTAACCTTGGCATTTATGATAAACGACCTTGGGATGAAAGACGTCTTAACTTTTTTATATATGTTACATCTTTAAAACATTATTGTTAAAGGTCTAACATTTGGTTTTCTTTTGTACACTATAATAAACACAAATCTGATCAAACTGCAAAACGGCTGAAAAGCAAAAATTAAGCTAAAGCAAAAGCAATAAAAATATTACCTTTATCACCTATTTGAATCAACAGAATAAGCCAACACCAACGATGAATTTTCCACAAAAATTACAAGGACAAAGGTAAACCTGCCCTTACATTAATTAATTGGTTATTTGGCTATTCTTAAAACTTCCCAAGGTATCTCATTATATATTCCCTCTGATAAATCCCTTCCTAATATATACTACTTGACGGTAACTTCCCCTTTTCAGTGTTAACTTAAGAGTAAGAAGTAATTCTTGAAAATTCTGTACATATTTTTTTCATTCATGTACCTAATTTTAAGATGTCAAAATACCATACACATGTTGAAATTATTTCTTCCTTTTATGCTTTAAAAAGACTAAGCTATAGATTAGAGATCTCTTTAGTCACATTCTAGTTTCCTGTAAGATAACTTACTTTTGCACCTGTTTGGAAAAAAGACTCATAAAAACAGGTAAAATGAGTATTTTAAACCCATTACATAATAACTAGAATATGAAAGGGTCTATTAAGTTTTTGAAATATAGTTCTTTTAAGATAAATCATAAGATCTGCAAATACAAAATTTTAGGCCATTTCTAAAACATAATCTGCATCACCAAAAAAATGGCTAAAGAATGTACATTTCAGATTGTAAAGATACGTAATTCTGATGACTCAACTACTGATTTAACCATAATTCTAAAGCACCATTTAATTGAAAAATACTGAATGTCTCACTGCTGATGTAAATTACATGTATCAACTATTTTAACATTAAAACTGCTTTGATGTAAGGAAAAGAATTTGATGGGCTTTTTCTGATCCCTTTTTCGAGATAAGGTCTACAGTTTATGTCGCACTGACAAACTTTAGTGATATTCTCCTGTTGGTAGCTATTAGATTTCAGATGTTGGATAAAAACATTTACTTACTTGCTATATAAAATACAGACTATCGCAAAGATTTCATTTATCCTCAAGGATAAATTCCACGGTCTCAGTCTTCAAAATGGCATACCTTTTGGGGGAAAAAAAACAATATTCTAAACAATTTATTGATGGAACCACCAATAGCCAAATACTAATATGTGTTTTAAAACTTTTTATTACAAAGAAGAAAAAATAAAATCTATGCTCACAAAACCCGATTTTTAAAGCATTCTTTCCTAAAATCCATTAGTATGAATAGTAACTAGCTTAAATTTCCCAAAAAAATTATTTCTTTAAATATTTAAAAGATTTAAATTGTTCACACAGTATATTAGATAGCAAAAAAGAAAAAGCATATCTTTGGTTTATGGTTTTCCTCAAAGTATAATCAGTCTTTTCTTGTTCCCAAAACTAAACAAAGGCTTAAAGGACCTTCAGTATTTTAAACTATTCAAAAGGCACATTAAGTTGCAATGGCTATGCAGATACACTTTTCATACAATGAAAAGGTTTAAAGATCTTGCAAAATTATTTCAGATATTTACTCATACTCATAATCACTATTCACTAAAAATATATATTATCAAAGAAAATAAAAACCTAGTAAGTTTACTTTTATGTCAAAGTAATAAAAATTTACTCTTACCTCAAATAAAAGAGCTGTATTTGTTCAGAACCATCATCAACCAAATATAATTTTAATCTTGTAAGTTACCTTTAAAAAAAAAAGGAAGATGATTATCAATGTTTTGATTTTTAAACACTTCTTGGCCAAAGTTTCAGTGTGATGAAACAATGAGAAAATATTCCAGAGACAACGATCATTGGACAAATTCAAGAAATGGCTCGACACGCTACCTGTACATTTTAAGGTTGCAGTTATTTATCTTAATACCTATCAGTCTTTATTTTCCTCATCTTTTGGTTGTATGGACAAACACTAGAGATTAAGGCATTGAGATTAACAACAAAAAATTCACATTTTTGGACAGATTTAAGATTATGACCTTGTTTTCATTTTTATTCTTCTTTTGATGGCAAGCAATACACGAAAACAAAGGAAAAGTTTACCATTTTTAAAGACTGAAATCAACTTAAAATTTTCTTTACCGTCTAGAAATACCTTTTACAATTATGAGCAATTAAAAATTAACTCCTCCAGGAGAAATTAGTGAAGTTAAAATGGCCACTGGTTACTTTAAATTTTTAAACCACAAGTTATTTGATCTCACCAAGTGGGATATTAGCTTTGTCTTTAAAGCAAATCTAAAACATGTAGTATCTATGACCTTTATTCAATTTCAAACTGGGGTCTAGAACATTTTCAGTCTCTCCCTTCCCCCATTTCTCATGTAAAAAGATGTTATGAGGTTAAACTGCTAGTAATTATTCTGCCTTTCACTATTCAAAAAAACTAGATTCAGAATATTAATTTCAAACGACTTGCAGTGTTCAAAAATTTCAGAAATGTTGATCTGAAAAACCAAAATTGTTACTTAAACAACAGAGTCTCTAAAATCAAGATATGCGCAACTGATGTAACGTGTAGCACTATATGAATGCTATTAGGAAAATAAAACAATGTCACTGACAAAAATACCCTCAAAAACACAGTCCATTACACCAGTATCTTTGATTTTATAAGCACTACGTAAATCTGCCCAACTCTATTTTTACGTAAATCTGCACCTCTACAACACCAGAGCTACCGCAGGATGAAGACAAATATATTCTAAAATACACAAAGGTTTGTGCATTTGTGATTTGTTCTTCAAATCACTAAACTCAAATTCCCTCTCAGACAATTTTTTAAATTCCTAGACTATACAGAGGACTCTGCAAGTTTTTTAAAAACCAAAATACACTATTAAAATACTGTTTCGTTTTGAGCATATCTGGATTTTTATGCATGCAACAAATGCAACAAATATGGCTCCTCTTCATCGCCCATTACCGAGCAGTCCTACTTTAATATTTACACTACGAGAAAGTAACTTCACAAAGAGATTTGGTGTCAGAATATTCCTTTGTAAAAGTTCTGTCGACCATGGCTTGTGATAATACACATTATTTTTTAAAATCATCAAATGATGAACTTAAACTTTTAAAAGTCTAGGAACTAACCCAAGTACGGTCTAACATTCAGGTGTGGTAAGTTACAGATAACGGCTCCTTATGACCTTTTTAAAAGTAACCAACAGTAGATCTAATCATTGTTCAAACATCAGAATGTCAAATAATCTTGGCGTAATTACTCAGTAAAATAAACTACCTTAATCAAACGTCATCGTCTAGCACCGTAATTAAAATCTATTTCCATTAAACAGCCTTGACGACATAGTAAACTTGTCTTCGTAATTTTTGAAATACCAGAAGCACTCCTCCAACTTGCATTTTTAAAAGACAACCTTAACGTCAATAAAGGTTTGAACAAGCAGCAAGTACCTTCTCATCTGCAACACTGCAGCCGTTCTCAAAATCGGCTTTGAAAGAGTTAAAAGCCAACACCCAAAAGAAAAAAAAAAACAAGTTTTATTTTTGTTGAAACGTAGTCAGGGTTCCATTGTTCTTTTAAATTCGAAAACGAAGATGAGTTCCCACCTCACCGGAAAGGAGTTAAAAAGCTCCCCCGTCGGAGAACCTGAAAAGGATTTTTTTTTTTACCCTAAATATCAAAATAACTCACCAGGACAGAAAGGGGCTCTCCTCGCGCAGTCCCCTTCAGGCTCCCGCCCGCGGTCACCGCCGCCGCCCCTTTCCCGGTGGGGCCGGTCTCGGCAACGAGGCCACCCCCCGCCCGGTTTTCAGCGGGGCCCCCGCGCCCCCAGCCCCGGGCCCCGCGGCGCTTCCCGCCCGGAGAGCCAGAGTGCGGCGCCTATGGGGCCGCTAGGGGAGAGCCGGCCGGCGAGGCCCGGCCCGCCGCCCCCTCCTGTTCGCACGCTCAAGGACATTTTGCTTTTCCTCCCAAGGACAAAGGACAATAAAAGGAGCCGGGGAGCCACTCACCAGGTCCGAGCTCCGCGGTCGGCACCTCCTGGTCGCCCGCACCCGAGTCCCGCGCCGGGCCGCCCGCCCGAGCCTCCCGCCCGTACCGGGTCGAGCCGCCCGGGCCCCGGGGAGCCTCCGCGGCCGCTGCCGCAGCGGCGCTTTCCGCGTCGCGGGCCCGGCCGTCCCGGGCGGCTCTGCCGCGGGCTCCGACCCCGGCGCGCGGCCCGCCTCGCCCCAGCCGCGGCCGCTTCGCTCCCGCGGGCCTGCGGGCCGCCCGGGCGCAACTCCCCGCCAGCCGGCGGGCCCCGCGGCCGCGGCGGAACGCCTGACAGCTCGGGGTGCTGCTGCTTCTCCGGCCATCTTGTGCCGTGTGTGTGTGGTGTCTCTCTCCCGTCTCCTCTCTCGGCTTTACTCCCTCCTCCTCCTCCCCCCCCCGGCCCTCCCCCCCCGCCCCACACACCACACAACATGGCCTCTTTGCTGCGGCGGCGGCTGCTGCGACGGCAGCAGCCTCCGCCGAGTTCCTGCCCGCTCCCCTCCCCCACCCTCCCCGCCTCCCGCCCGCAGACCCAGGTCGCAGTACGCATGCGCACTACCGCCCGCCCGCCGCGGCCATTGGTTCTGCGAGCTTCCTTCCACCCTTTCCCGGGAGCGGCCCCACGCACGCTCGCAGGCGTCTTCCTCCCGCCTAACAACAACCACTTCAATACTATTGGCTAATTCTGACCCCACCCATTCAGCTACGTCCCCGCGGATAGGTTGGTCTTAATGCCATTCACCTTCCGTAGGTGTTTCTGGTTTTCTTGAGGGATCCCAGCTGGCGATTGGCTGGTGATGGAACCTTTGGGTTTGGCGCTGGGCTGTTGCTTTGCGCCTCGCAGTGCGGACCCCTCGGGGAAGGCTAGAGGGGGTTCCTGGAGTGGGGTAGGCCAGGCCAGTATTATTAGTACAGTGCCCTAGAGATAAGGGCTTCGCCCCTGGAAAAAGCTTGGAATTCGGTGTTTTCGACTTCAGATTTTTGTCTTCTTTTTTTTAAAAAAAGGAAAATGATTGACAGGATGACGAGCAAACAAGATGCAGGTTCATAGCCCTTGGGCAAGCAGCCATATCTGAGGAGCTATAGAACTCAAGATTTTGCTTCTAAACAACCAGTCCTTCCCTAAGGGTCACAGAGTTAGGGCCAGTTTTTTTAAACCAGCGCATCCCCCTAGCCCAATATCCGAATTGAGATGCCATTTATTTGAGGAATTGTAAGCTTCTTGTTCCCCGTTTATGAGAAGCAGGCTATTAGTATGTCCGGTGTCCATCGGCATTATGAATCAGTATCTCATAATCCTGGTTGGGCCAGATTCCACCCTTTAGGGAGTGTTTGTTAAAGGGATAGTTTGAACCTGAACAATCATAGTCTACCTGCCAACCACCTTCTGCCAGAGAATCAGGCAAAACAAGCTTCCAAGCTTCACTTCTTTTAAGCAAATCTCACCTTTTTTCTGTTGTTGTTTTCATTACTTCTTCCTACTTCAATCTAGAAGCAACTCTTGGCAGACCAAGGAATAACTGAAAACCTAAACCTTCCTGAAATGGATGGGAAGAGAAAAAGTGGCTCTCTCCCAATGCCAGCATTTTAGAAATCTTGCTCCTTTGGGGACCTGGTAAAAAGTAAAGGAACGCTAGATACTCTTAGTCTTAATGGATTTATTTGAGAGAAGGAGTCTTGGGGAAAGGTGAGCAACTCTGAAATTCTCTTGAGACCCTGTTCTTGGATTAGAATAAGAGAATGTTAAATACTCATGAGGCCTAGGAACTAGGTCTGGCCCCTTCTTTTCAAGATGACACAGTTGTTAATTAACTTGAATCAATACGGCATCAGCTACTTAGGGCAGAACTAGAACTAGAACCAAAGTCTCCTGACTCATAGATCTTGGGTTCCTTCTGTGCAGACTGGCCATCCTCCTTAGCAATATAATTTGAGCTTCAAGTGGCCACACAAAAAAAAATGCTTCTTGAATTGAAATTAAACTTTCTCCATTTAACTTCCAAGAGAATTCCCTTACACAATGTAGCTTTGAACATTGTAGACCTGCAACAGGCTGTTTTCTCTGAAACAGCCCCACCCTGAACCCTTTTTCCTCATTCTTCCTGATGTGTTCTTGCTATGCTATTGTTCACCCCCTCTGTTCCCCTCCTATCACTACCTGAAATCCATCTATGATTCTGCTTGTCCAGATTCATCACCAAGTACCTCTATGCCAGCAAAACTGGCCTGAACGGGTCTTTATTAAAAATAGGCATGGCTAAAAAAAAAAAAAATAGGTATGGCTGAAAAACATTGAGTTAGCTATGCGCCAGGCATTGTTCTAAGCCCTCATTGGTGGTTAACTCAGGTGATCACACAACACCCCTGTGAGAGACTATTATTATCTCTGTGTATTATCTCTATTAGGAAGCTGAGGCACAAGGAGTTTAACTTGCCCAGTTTCACACTGATAAGAACTATTAGAACCAGGATTGAACCCAGTTGTCTGACTCCAGAACCTTTCCTTTCTGCCTCTCCCAGTTTTTTTTTTTTTTTTTTTTTGAAGACTGCCCCCTTGCCAGATAGGTTCAGTTGGATCTCCTGTTGTGGGGAGCTGTCTGATTTGCCAGCTGCTCCCTCCCCAACTTCACTGAAGTGCTTCACCTTCAGAATCAGGCCTCCCTCCAATTGGGGAATATCAGACCCATACTAACTTAATCCCCAGACCTGGGTTCCACCCAATTGCTGTCAACCTCCTGGCATGCCACCTGGGAACCATCTAGTTCTCTTGTTTTACTCCTTGTTTGATTGCGGACCCCACAGTTCAACTGTGGAGTGACTCCCCTTTAAGAGATACACTTTGGGTGTCTTACAGAAAACAGCTTTCTTCTCCCAAGCTTACATCCCACACAGCGCCTTCTTCAGAGAACGCCGTTCTCTGCCACATTGAAACTTTTTTCCCTGTCACACATGACAGTCATTTTTATGCCACATCTACACCAAGTCTTTAGCCATCCTCGTTAAACCTAGACTAGCTCCATCCTCAACAAAAATAAATAAAAAGCACCTGACACCTGGCGGACCACATTCTATCTCCACCACAGTTCCTTTTCATGCTAAGTGATCTGCCAATGAACCGAGAGGAGATCCCTCCCTCCCCCAGTCCCCGCTGGGTCCTATTACTGCTGTCTCTTTACCAGCGAAAATGAAGAGCACAGCCCTTAGCCTTGACTTAGAGGAAAGGCCTCTGCGTGTGTGTGCTCTGAGTAGTTTTTTTTTTTTTTAGATCTTTTTGATGTGGATCATTTTTAAAGTCTTTATTGAATTTGTTACAATACTGCTTCTGTTTTCTGTTTTGGCTTTTTGGCCACGAGGCTCGAGGGATCCCAGCTTTCCGACTAGAGATCGAACCCTCCCCCCGCCGGCTGCCCCGCCCCCGCCCCTGCCCCCGCACTGGAAGGTGAAGTCTCAACCACTGGACCGCCAGGGAAGTCCCACTCTGAGTATTTCGGTTCCTATTTAATCGTGCCCAAAAGAAAACCTGGATGGGCAGAGAATATTTCTGGAAGGATACTAGGATCTGTTTACACGCCTCACCTCTGAGGAGACCTCAGAGGAGGCTGGAGAATCGGGTGAGAAGGGCACTTTTCACTCTATACCGCTTTGTGACTTTTGAATTTTGAACCATGTGAATGTATTACCTTTTTAATGAAGAAAGAAAGAAAAGAAAAAAACATAAACTAAACCTCCTAAGCTAAAAGCTGACACTAATTAGAAAGGTAACTTAAAATTTTTTTTATTGTGTCATCTGCATTTGCTACACTAAACGCCTGCAACGTTTTTTTTTTTTTTTTTTGAAATAAAGGTCACACAACACTCAATACCTACAGGGATGTGAACAGCCCCCGAAATGTCCCTCGTTGATGGTAAGGATCCCTGGTACATAAAATGGGCAGCAGCTCCCATTTCCCATGTACTGTGGCCTCACACACTGCAGAACAGAGCTTCCTGCCGTGCTCCCTGCTTCCCTGCAGCTCCCCAGGTCTGTTTCCCATTTCTGTCCTCCTCTCCTCCTGCAGTAATTAAAGAAGAGCGAGCAGGATATGCTTTCCTCCCTGTTTCCTGTCCTACGTGTCCACCTTTGCCTAGGGTGTCTCACTGAGAGGTTCAGCCCAACTCATCGTGGAGGCTCTGCCGAAACCCAGGATGACCTTGACTCAAGTCAGAGACACAGTTTTCAAATACAGGCCTTTTCAGATTCCAGCAGCTCTGCTCCTGCTCTTTGCCTTTTCTCTTGCTGCTCATGCTCACATGACTTACATGCAGCCTCTCTCTTATTTCTGGATACACCCTGCTCCTTCTTCACACAGGGCAGTCTTTCTTTCTTTTTCCCAGGGTACATCACACACAGGGTTGAAACTCATTGGATACTCAAAATATTTCCACACAGAGTTATTGAGTTTCTTCCATGTTCCAGGTACTATTTTAGAAGCTGGGGATGCTACATGGACTGAGGTGTCTGTTCTTGTGGAGCTTCTATTCTAATGGGGCAGAAGACCATACATAAGAAAATACCAGGTAGTGATAAGTGCTATGATGATGGAGGCCTAATTTCAGGTTGAGTGGTCAGGGAAGGCCTCTCTGAGGAGGTGACATTTCAGTTAAAGCAGGAAGGACACAAAGGAGGCAGCTATGTGTATATGTGCACGCCAGTTCTAGGGTAAAGGTGGCAGATGGTATGCATGCAACTAATTTTGCTCCATCCCAAAACTTCACTAAAGAGATTTCTTTTCCCTTTCTTTCTCCCTTCCTTCCTTCCTTTCTTCCTTCCTTCCTTTCTTTCTTTTCATAAACTCATTAGGAAAGGAAAGCAAAAGAAAAGAGCAACACAGTTTCAGAAGCTGGAAAATAGATGAATGAATGGTAACTTAAAATTTAGCAGGCCTAGACAATATAAAACCCTTAGAGGAAAACAAAGGCAGAACACTCTATGACATAAATCACAGCAAGATCCTTTTGGACCCACCTCCTAGAGAAATGGAAATAAAAACAAAAATAAACAAATGGGACCTAATGAAACTTCAAAGCTTTTGCACAGAAAAAGAAACCATAAACAAGATGCAAAGGCAGCCCTCAGAATGGGAGAAAATATTTACAAATGAAGCAACTGACAAAGGATTAATCTCCAAAATTTACAAGCAGCTCATGCAGCTCAATAACAAAAAAACAAACAACCCAATCCAAAAATGGGCAGAAGACCTAAATAGACATTTCTCCAAAGAAGATACACAGATTGCCAACAAACACATGAAAGGATACTCAACATCACTAATCATTAGAGAAATGCAAATCAAAACTACAATGAGGTATCACCTCACACCAGTCAGAATGGCCATCATCAAAAAATCTACAAACAGTAAATGCTGGAGAGGGTGTGGAGAAAAGGGAACCCTCTTGCACTGTTGGTGGGAATGTAAATTGATACAGCCACTATGGAGAACAGTATGGAGGTTCCTTAAAAAACTACAAATAGAACTACCATATGACCCAGCAATCCCACTACTGGGCATATACCCTGAGAAAACCATAATTCAAGAAGAGACATATACCACAATGTTCATTGCAGCACTATTTACAATAGCCAGGACATGGAAGCAACCTAAGTGTCCATCGACAGAGGAATGGATAAAGAAGATATGGCACATATATACAATGGAATATTACACCGCCATAAAAAGAAACGAAATTGAGTTATTTATAGTGAGGTGGATGGGCTTAGAGTCCGTCATACAGAGTGAAGTAAGTCAGAAAGAGAAAAACAAATACCTTATGCTAACACATGTATATGGAATCTAAAAAAAAAAAAAAAAGGTTCTGATGAACCTAGGGGCAGGACAGGAATAAAGACACAGACATAGAAAATGGACTTGAGGACATAGGCAGGGGGAAGGGCAAGCTGGGACGAAGTGAGAGAGTAGCACTGACATATATACACTACCAAATGTAAAATAGCTAGTGGGAAGAAGCTGCATAGCACAGGGAGATCAGCTCGGTGCTTTGTGACCACCCTAGAGGGGTGGGACAGGGAGGGTGGGAGGGAGATGCAAGAGAGAAGAGATATGGGGATATATGTATATGTATAGCTGATTCACTTTGTTATACAGCAGAAACTAACACAACATTGTAAAGCAATTATACTCCAATAAAGATGTTAAAAATAAAATTTTTAAAAAGTGTACAACTCAGGAAAAAAAAAAATTTAGCAGGCCTGAGAAAGCTGAGATCCAACCCGACTTACACTCAGAAGGCTCAGAAACCAGAACTGGGGACCACTGGGACTGAGGGTGGAGGGGAAGGCTAAAATAAGGAGAGCTGAGTGAAAGCAGTTTGAGAAGACGTTAGATCCCACATCCCATCCCTGATCCCAGCAGAAGATTGGAGATTTATCCTACAAGAAGAGTCTCTGGTCTGAAGGATGCCAGGCACAAGGAGGGCATAGGTACCACACTGGAGATCGGGGGATCCAGAGGCCAGATGCACAGCAAATTCGGCGACTCCAATTGTCTTGCCCCATTTGGCTCTTAGGATGCTGGCAGTGTGACATTCACCTTTCAGTCGGAGATTGGAAGACTCTTTTTTTTTTTTTTTTTTTTGCGGTACGCGGGCCTCTCACTGTTGTGGCCTCTCCCGTTACGGAGCACAGGCTCTGGACGCGCAGGCTCAGCGGCCATGGCTCATGGGCCCAGCCGCTCTGCGGCATGTGGGATCTTTCCGGACCGGGGCACGAACCCGCGTCCCCTGCATCGGCAGGCGGACTCTCAACCACTGTGCCACCAGGGAAGCCTGGAAGACTCTTTTTGAGGAATCTACTCAGTCTATGAAGAAGGCCCACAGGATCTGACACGGGGGGACCTCCTAACTCCTAACAATGGTCCAACCAGGTCACCCTTCAGTGACGCTCAGGATCAATGTATCAGACACCTTTTGTGCACTGCTCCTAATCCTCTTGGCCTCACCTCTTACTCTACCCAGAGTTGCAGCCACTGTTCCATCAAGTTCCGTACAGCTTCCCAGAGCAAGTGTGATGGTTAGTTTCATGTGTCAATTTGACTGGCCACAAGATGCTCAGATATTAACTATTATTTCTAGGTGTGACTGTGAGGCTATTTCTGGATGAGATTAGCATTTGAATTGGTAGACTGAGTAGAGCAGATATTGGGCTTCATCCAATCTGTTGAGAGCCTGAATAGAACAAAAAAGGCAGAAGAAGAGAGAATTCAGTCTCTCCACCTTATAGTTTTTGAGCTGGGTCAGTGGTCTTCTCCTACACTCAGACTGAAACATACACCATTGGCTCTCCTGGTTCTTAGGCCTTTGGACTTGGACTAGAACTACACAATTGGCTCTTCTGGTCTCCAGTTTGCAGATGGCAGATCATGGGACTTCTCAGCATAATCCCATGAGCCAATTCCTTATCATATCTATATCTACACCTATCTCCTCCCTGAATCTTGCTTTCTGTCCCAAAGCAGCTTTAACGTCTATGTGGGTCTGCAGAACCACTCAGTATCAGCATTCAGTCCTGTGAACCCAGAAAGTCAGGGACGATAACATCTGTGGGGCTACCTTTGAGGACAAAGGCTTCCCTCTTTCATCCCCTGAGTGGACAGTTCTGAGACACATCCCACAAGACTCAGGATATCCCATGGAATGCAGCACCAGTCACTGCAGCAATGGCCAGCTGGGTGACATATCTAACACTTATACTGTCTTTCTCTCTGCTTTTTTCCCTCCCACTATCCCTCATTTCTGCTTCTTTGGATCACTTCCTAAATGAGCTTCCTCTGTGTAATTCTTGGGCTCTGCTTTGGGAGAAACCTTGGCTAAGATACAACAAGGCCCAATAACACACTCAGAGCTTCCAAACAACCTTTTAATCTGTGCTTTTAATCAGGAATAAATGGTTAATGGCAAACAACTAAAGAAAACTTCTCACATGAAAGATAAAGACCAAAACCAACAAAGAAAAAAATAATAATAACCTGAAGGAAAAACAGACCGTGAAGGGAAAAGACATCAAAAAATAAAATTTCTTAATCATCATTAGTATTTCAAAAAGAAAAGAGATGACATTGCATCCATGAAACAAGGAAAGAAATAATTCAAAGAACCAAAAAGAACTCTTGGAAATCAAAAACATTATGACAGAAATGGAAAACTCAATAGAAAGAATAATAAAATTGGAGAAAACTCGCAGAAAACAAAGCATAAAGGACAGGGATGGACACTAGTAGAGAAAATTAGAGGACAAGTCATGTAGGTTCAACATTTGAATAATAGAAACTCCAGAAAAAGAAAACAAAGATAATGAATTGGAAAGAATTATCGACTAAATAATTCAAGATTTCCCAGACTTCAAGGGCACAATTTCCAGATGGAAAGGCTGACCAACAAACAAGACCAACAGATGAATTACACACACTGAGGCCCATCATTGTGAAATTCCAGAACATAGGAGGCAAAGAAAAGATTCTGCAAGCTTCAAGGGGGAAAAAAGCCACATACAAAGGACCAGGAATCAACAGCTTCAGGCTTCTCAGTAACATCACTGGAATCAAGAAGATAGTGAAGCAACATCTTTAAAATGCTGAGGGAAAATGAATTTCAACTTAAAATTCTATACTTAGCCAAATCATCTAGTAAATAGGAGGATAGGAGGAAGACAATTTTCATGCAAAATTTCAAAAAATTTTACCTCCCATGCATGTTTTCTCAAGGAGCTATTGGAAAATGGATTCCACAAGGGAGCAAACCAAGAAAGAGGAAGTCATAAGATAGAGGACAGAGGAGATTTATTGCAAAAGGCAGGCAAACAAAATCCTTGGGTGGATGGTACAGGGAGATTCCAGGCTGTCTACTGTGCTCCAGACGGCCACCAGTCAGAACTGGAGCAATGTAATCCAAGAGACAGACATGACGATGGCTTCATCCGTATGCTGTCTGCCATTGTTCATAACCAGGTGAACCTGACCCAGATTCTAATCTGTACATGACCTATCTTGGACCATGTATTGATAAAGTTCCTCTCTCCTCTTTAAGGCTTGCCACCTAGACCAGCTGAAGACTCATTTCTTCCCCCACAGACATGGTCTGCTTTGATCTACTCCTAGGCTGAGGTGAGAAGCAGATAAAAAGAGAGCAGCGTACTCCCCGACCACATAACTGCCACACGTCTCACATCTGCCTCCTACGCTTGTCCTACCAATCCTCCAACTATGCTGCCACCATGTCTTCTCCAGGGTTCACTCATGACATTGCCTAGGAGAGGTTCTGGTAAATTCCCAGGGAAGCCGCAGTCAGACTACAACCTGCAGACCGTTTTCTTTGTCTTCTCCTGGGAGCCTTCATCTAACTCTGGCAATATCTCATGATAGCTAGGTGTGTGCTTGCAACTCAGATTTTCAAAATTAAATGATAACTGTTCGGGGAGACCTATCTAGGTGGGTTTTTTCAAAACTATATTTTAAAAAGAAAGAGAATGATTAACTCAAATGAAGTCAAAACTCAGGAGAATGGGTAACCTCTGGCAGGGAGAGGGAGCAATCATGAATGGGTACAGGTAAGTCATCAGGACTCTCCCCACCTCTCAGCTCTGCCCTCTACTCTGTCGGCTTCTTTCAGGAAGACCATTCCCACGTGGTGGCAAGATGACCACCAGGAAATCAAGCCTTGCTCCTAAACCTTCCATTGACCTCTGTACAAAAAGCTCTTAGCATGTTTGATGATTGGCTCAGCCTGTGTCACATGCCCATCTCTGAAGCAGTGGCTGGCCGGCCAGGTCTGTCATTGCTCTGGAGTTCTGAGATGGGCACCACAAACTTGTGAGGGGGAAATAAAATCGAGTTGCTACTACCAAAAGGAGGAGGAATGGATTCTGAACCAGCAAACCAAGAGATGTCATTATAAAAAAATACTGTGCAAACACTGCCTTTCTCCCCAGGTTTGTGTGGCCAAAATGATCGGGAACAGATACCCACTGTAAGAATCTGGGTCATGTTTTATTTTTGGCAGGGGGAGTTTTCAGTAGGGGAGAGTTCATGTATTTTTATTACTCTGAATACCAGCTAACCTGTCCAAGGTTAGCTGTCCACATTTATAACAAGTTCTGTTTTTTACTTTTTAAAAAAATTTTTACTGGAGTATAGTTGATTTACAATGTTGTGTTGGTTTCAGGTGTACAGCAAAGTGAATCAGCTATACGTATACATATATCCACTCCTTTTTAGATTCTATTCCCACATAGGTCATTACAGAGTATTAAGTAGAGTTCCTTGTGCTATACAGTAAGTTCTTATTAGTTATCTATTTTATATATAGTAGTGTGTATATGTCAATCCCAATCTCCCAATTTATCCCTCCTCCCACCTTTCCCCCTTGGTAACAATAAGCTTGTTTTTACACCTGTGACTCTATTTCTGTTTTGTAAATAGGTTCATTTATATCATTTTTTTTAGATTCCACATATAAGCAATATCATATTTGATATGAAAGAAAGATATTTGTCTTTGTCTGACTTACTTCACTCAGTATGACAATCTCTAGGTCCATCCGTATTGCTGCAAATGGCATTATTTTGTTCTTTTTAATGGCTGAGTAATATTCCATTGTATATATGTACCACAGCTTCTTTATCCATTCCTCCATTGATGGACATTTAGCTTGCTTCCATGTCCTGGCTATTGTATATAGTGCTGCAACGAACATTGGGGTACATATATCTTTTCAAATTGTGGTTTTCTCCAGATATATGCCCAGGAGCAGAATTGCTGGATCATATGGTAACTCTATTTTTAGGTTTTTAAGGAACCTCCATATTGTTTTCCATAGTGGCTTTACCAATTTACATTCCCATATAGTAACTTTTATCTGATAGTTTCACTAACATCTTTCCTGGGTCCATGGCAGCGTGTGAAAATGTTAACTTCAATCTCTGTGTAGTTTAAAATTTGACTTTCTCCGAGTACTGATGAATAGTCATTTAAAAAATTATCCATGCCTTTGAGTTCTAATGAAATCTTTAGGCACTCTCAGAAATGAGGACATCCCACATACACAGTTTTTCATGTAATTTTGGAGGTTCGTGGACCCCCTGCTGTCCATGCAAGCACTTCAGGGTAAGAGTGTCTTTTCTCTCCTTTGACCTTAGCAACTGAACTCAGATTTCCATCTTGAAGCCAGACTTTTCTGGTAATGCTCTTTCCCTTTTACTCAGAAAGTCTGGTTTTATCAAACTTCAAAAGGGAGTGTAAGGGAATTTGTGCTTCCCAACCAAGATAGAGTATCAGGAACCAGATTTACATACCCACCTGAAACAGCTTTAAAAAAGAGACAAAATGCAAGACAATGCAAGGGTTTTTAAGACATCAGGCATCAGGTAACAAAGGACTGTGATTCTTGAGTGCAGGAAGCAAATGAGATGAGCACTGCTATTGCCCCAGCTTACTGCATGGATTACAACTATGTCTCCAAGCCTTAGTACTGGAAGGGGTAACCCAGGCAGAGCCCCACTATCTCCCTGAACTGAGGAGATGGGCTGGGAGTCCAGGGAGAGCAAGGTGGCTGGAGTTACCAGGGCAGAGTACCTGGGGAAGGAGAGCATGAGCCATAAAAGAAACAATTCATAACCTGACTTCATAACAATTAGAAACATCTCATCTTTGAAACTGTTAAGAAAATGAAAAGCCACAGGTTGGGACAAAATATTTGCAAATCACTTATTTGAGATAGGAATTATTTCCAGAATATATAAAGAACTCTCAACATTCAATAATAATAATAAACAATGCAAGTTTTTAAATGGGCAAAATATATAAAGAGTTCACCAAGGAAGATATACAGATGGTAAATAAGCACATGAAAAAATGCTCAGGGGAATTCCCTGGTGGTCTAGTGGTTAGGACTGGGCGCTTTCACTGCTGGGGACCCGGGTTTCACCCCTGGTTGGGGAGCTAAGATCCTGCAAGCCATGTGGCTCGGCCAAAAAAAAAAAAAAAAAAGATGCTCAGTATCATTAGTCCCTGGGGAAATCCAAATTGAAACCACAGTGAGACGCCACTACGTGCATAATAGGAACTTGAAAGCTTAAGAGACTGTGCCGCAGGGAGATCAGCTCGGTGCTTTGTGACCACCTTGAGGGATGGGATAGGGAGGGTGGGAGGGAGACACAAGAGGGAGGGGATATGGAGATATATGTATACATATAGTTGATTCACTTGTTATACAGCAGAAACTATCACAACATTGTAAGGCAATTATACTCCAATAAAGATGTTTTAAAATATATAAATAAATAAAAGACCGGGAGGGCTTCCCTGGTGGTGCAGTGGTTGAGAGTCCGCCTGACAATGCAGGGGACACGGGTTCGTGCCCCAGTCCGGGAAGATCCCACATGCCGCAGAGCGGCTGGGCCAGTGAGCCATGGCCGGTGAGCCTGTGCGTCCGGAGCCTGTGCTCGCAACAGGAGAGGCCACAGCAGTGAGAGGCCCGCGTACCAGAAAAAAATAAAAAAATAAAAAAGACTGGGGACTTCCTTGGTGGCGCAGTGGTTAAGAATCCACCTGCCAGTGCAGGGAACATGGGTTCGAGCCCTAGTCCAGGAAGATCCCACATGCTGGGGAGCATCTAAGCCCGTACACCATAACTACTGAGCCTGCGCTCTAGAGCCCGTGAGCCACAACTACTGAAGCCCACATGCCTAGAGCCCCTGCTCTGCAACAAGAGAAGCCTCCACAATGAGAAGCCTGCGCACCACAGCGAAGAGTAGCCCCCGCTTGCCGCAACTAGAGAAAGCCCGTGTGCAGCAACGAAGACCCAATGCAGGAAAAATAAAAATATTAATTAATTAATTAATTAATTAATTAAAATAAAAGATTGTGCCAGCTGGGTGTAATGTACAACATGGTAAATATAATGAACACTGCTGTATGTTATATATGAAGGCTGTTAAAAGAGTAAATCCTAAGAGTTCTCATCACAAGAAAAAAAAATTTTTTTCTATTTCTTTAATTTTGTACCTATATTAGATGATGGATATTCACTAAACTTATTGTGCGAATCACTTATGATGGACGAAAGTCAAATCATTATGCTATATATCTTAAACGTATACAATACTATATGTCAGTTATATCTCAATTAAACTGGAAGAAGAAAAATAAAAATAAAAACACTCTGCCAGGTGGTGAAGATATAGATAGAGCAACTGAAACTGTCATACCTTGCTGGTGAAAAATGCCAGATGGTACAACCACTTTGGAAAAGTTTAGCAGTTTCTTTACAGTTAAACGTACTTAGCATATTTACCCTGGTGGCATGTCTATAAAATGGAATATTACATGGGAATTCCCTGGCGGTCCAGTGGTTAGGAGTCCGCACTCTCACTACCAAGGGCCCGGGTTCAATCCGTGGTCAGGGAACAAAGATCCCACAAGCCGCGTAGTGCGGCCAAAAAAAGAAAAAGGAATACTACTCAACAGTTTTTAATGAAGTGATACAGGCAACAGTGTTGATCTCAATAATTTTTCTGCTTGAGTAAAAGAAGCCAAAAAAAGAAAAGAGTACATACTATATGAGTCCATTTATATAAAATTCTAGAAAATGCAAACTAATAGAAAGCAGATCAGTGCTTTGGTTGCCTGGAGATGGGTAATGAATATATTCGTTATCTTTTCTAAGCTGATAGCTTCGCAGATGTAAATGCACATGAAAACGTATCGAGGGCTTCCCTGGTGGTGCAGTGGTTGAGAGTCCGCCTGCCGATGCAGGGGACGCGGGTTTGTGCCCCGGTCCGGGAAGATCCCACATGCCGCGGAGCGGCTGGGCCCGTGAGCCATGGCCACTGAGCCTGCGCGTCCAGAGCCTGTGCTCCACAACGGGAGAGGCCACAACAGTGAGAGGCCCACGTACCGCAAAAAAAAAAACAAAAAAAACACAAAAAAACCAAAACGTATCGAATTGTACACTTTAAATATATGCAGCTTATCGTATGTTAATTATACCTCAATAAGGCTGTTTCTTTA
This sequence comes from Hyperoodon ampullatus, assembly GCF_949752795.1. Taxonomy (NCBI): domain Eukaryota; kingdom Metazoa; phylum Chordata; class Mammalia; order Artiodactyla; family Ziphiidae; genus Hyperoodon; species Hyperoodon ampullatus. Next base: position 80,710,578 of record NC_136916.1, read on the forward strand.
AAAATTTCAAAACTGTGTTTGTTTGCTTATTTGTTTTTTGATGGAGGATCCTGCGAAGATTGTACTCCTGAAACATTTTTTCCTATTTCATTCATTTTTTTCAACACATGTGGATTTTATGTTTTGATTTTTAAAAAGGTTTTAAATAGTTAACACCTGGTTCAAAATTCAAAGTGTACAAAAGGTATACAGTGAAATGTCTCCCACCTCTGTTCCCATTCCACCCAGCACTTCTCTCTGAAAGCAATTAATGTAACTAGTTTCCCCCGTATTAAAATGGAATATTATGTCGGTGGTCAAGTATCCAAAGATACTTCAGATTTTATTATAAGGATCACACTACTGAGATGAATTAGAGTGTGATTATGTTTTATCTGTTGGCTCAAAGACTTCAGGGTCAAGGGCAAGTTCAGTATCAGACAAACCGATGGGTAGAGCCCCTGTGAAGTCATGCCATCACGACACTCCCTCCTCTACAGAGATGGCTGTCAATCTCAAGTGTTTCTCTCCTTGACTTTCCTCCTGCATCACACACTGACCCCTCACCTTTTGGAACTCTTCAGACCTGGACCTTCCTGACATGGCACTGTCCCTGCTTTCTTCTGAGAGATTTAGCCATTTCTTTCTCAGTCATCTTCCCCTAGCCACTTTCAAGCGTCAGATTGGTGCTTCGCCAGCTTCATAAAGCAGCTACTCAGCCAGACGGATGGTGTCATGCTCCTGTGATCCTGTCTTGCATCTGACTGCCCCATACCTTTGCACAGTCCTCCAATGTGTGCAGCCCACATCTCCAGTGAGTACAGTGGGCTGTGCTCGTTGGACAGAACCAGTTCATGCAAACTATTCTGTTTTCTGTCTTCCAAAGTGACTACTTTCCCTCCCTGGAATTTCTATGAGTTAAGGGCTATGTTATTCAGTACTCAGTGGGCTCTTATCGTAAGTTAATATTTGTCTACTTGGGTATATGGATCATATCTCCCTGAGTAGCCTCCACGTGGCTTGACTAGGGGCAGAGACCTTGACTTAGACTGTGTTTACCACTGCACAGTTGTAGATGCTCAAATAACAGCTGATGGAAGATTTGCTCTATTAAAATACCCACCAACTGTAAATCAAATTCCATTGAATAGATTAGGAGACCTTGATACTGAATGGGCTTCTGCATGATTTAGCCAAAGTAAATCATCACAATTTAATGTACTTGTTATGTAAATAGAATTTTCCACTTATTAGAGCTCCTTAAATGTAGGACACACCATATATGTCGGTGGTCAAAAATAGATCTTGCCCCTGGCACTCTGATAGACTCCCTGAGGCATGGGCATGTTATGCAATAGCCCCTGACCAGACAACCAGAAGTATCACCATCCTGAGAACTCCTTGGGACTTTACCTGGGCTCTTATCATTTTCAGGGTGCAGTAGAGATTCCTTGACATGTTTTCTCTTTAGTAGGTATAGGCACTGGGGAGAGAGAGAGTGGACAGAGGCGGTACAGCAGCAAGCAAAGCACAGGGACCTTGGCATCCTCAGTTGTGAGATCCAACCTGGACTTGGCTGTTCCCTGGCTCTCTGATGCCAGTCACGTTCTGATACTCCTCTACAATCAAAAATCATGACTCTGTAGAAAGCCCCACATTGCCCCATCTGTTTGCACACCATCGTCAACCCTCATAAACCCACGAGAGGTGGATGAGCTGGCCTAGGGGACCTGGAAGCCTCAGGCTGATGGGAAACAGCTATTCCCATTACACAATAATGCAGGGTCAGAGAACAAGCAAACACCCAGTCTTGATTTAAATGTTTGATATTGACACAGATGTGGAGAACAAATGTATGGATACCAAGTGGGGAGAGGTGGTGGTGGGATGGATTGGGAGATTGGGATTGACATACATACACTACTATGCATAAAACAGATAACTAATAAGGACCTACTGTATAGCACAGGGAACTCTACTCAGTGCTCTGTGGTGACCTAAATGGGAAGGAAATCCAAAAAAGAAGGGATATATGTATACATATAGCTGATTCACTGTGCCGTACAGCAGAAACTAACACAACATTGTAAAGCAACTATACTCCAATAAAATTTAATTTTAAAAATAAATAAATGTTTGATATTTTGTTCATCAAGGATATTTTAGCATTAATTTTCACTTTTTAAAATATTACATTAAAATAGTATTTGTCTTGATTTGGTGCTTCTTAAATTCTGTGCCTGAGGCAAGTGCCTTCACCTTAATCCCAGTCCTGCCATTAGGGTAGAATTGGAGAAAAGGGACCCTGGTAACCAAAAGGCTTTGGTTCTGACCTCAACTCTGCCATTAAAAGCTTCAAGACTTGGACTTCCTGGACCTCACCCTCACGACTTCCTCAGTCCTAAAACAAGGATGATTATATCTGCCCCATTTTCTTTGCAGGACAGTTAAGTGAGATGGTCAGATGAGATCACGGAGGAAAAAAACACTTTTAAACAGCTCGTACACAAAATGGGATAATAATTAGCAATCGTTTACCTTCAAGCCTGCTCTTTGAGTAGGGATTAGCAAATCCAGCTTGAGCTGTAAACTCCTACATTGATGGGATGGTGACCTTCACAAACCCCACGCAGCTAACAGATACCGAGATCTATCCCGCTTCTAGGTTCTGGCCTTGGAGCACGTCTGTGCTAGCAGAGTGACCCTGACCACTGCTTTGCCTCTCCAGGACCCAGAAATAGGATGTAATCCCCATTCTCAATCCATATCCTTTACAAAGTGAAACTCAGCTGACGTAGTTCAGGCCTGATCTGTTTCCAGATTGTAGGCTTGTACGCAGGGAATAATCATAACTTTGAACAGGCTAACACCTTCTCCATTTGTTTTTTACAATGTCATTATTTTTTGTATAATAATTATACTTACTATATATTTTATATATTAAGTTCTTAAAGTATGGATTGTGGAATAGTAATTAAGGGTTTACCTAAATTTTTTTTTGTAGCATTAATTTATTTGTTTCCTGTATAATTAAGTAATTTATTTGTGACATCTCATTACTGTCTCATCAAAAACTGCTATTCTTGCTACTTATTTTTTTAAGTTTTTTTTATTGTGATAAAATATACATAACATAAAATGCACCATTTTAACTATTTTAAATGTACAATTCAGTGGCATTAAGTACATTCACAATGTTGTGCAACCATCACCACTATTTATCTCCAGAACTTTTTCTTCATCTCAAATTGAAACCCTGTACCTATTAAATGATAATTCCCCATTCTTCCCTCCCCAACCCACGGTAAACACTATTCTACTTTCAGTCCCTATGAATATGCCTATTTTCAGTAACACATAAGTGATATCATACAGTATTTGTATTTTTGTTAAGTAAACTTTTATATCCAGGGAGATTCCATCTTGTTTTGTTTTTCTCTTTGGTAGACCCTTTTCCCACTTAAGGAAAACATGGCTTCTTTTTCTGAGAAATTATGTAATAGGATTGCTTCCCTTTCCATATAGTGCCCTAAATAGGAAGGGATATTAGAAGTTGTCTAAAACCAGCAGAAGAACTTTTGACTGTTATGGATGAGATCTTCCTCTGATCTGTCCAGTTAATTAGACATCTAATAATCCTGGCTTTTCAGTGACCACTTAGTCAAGTGGAGAAGGTACAGTAGTCTTTTATTATTAACATTTTACACCTGTCTGCTTAATGAATGAATTTGGTGAATTTTGAGGTTCCTGTTAGCCCCCAGCTTCTCAGAATCTAAAGGCCGTTCTTCTTGCTACTTATTTTAGTTATTTTCTTTTACAGAAGCAGTTAAAATCAGTGGTGGGGGCTTCCCTGGTGGTGCAGTGGTTGAGAATCTGCCTGCTAATGCAGGGGACACGGGTTCGAGCCCTGGTTTGAGAGGATCCCACATGCCGCGGAGCAACTAGGCCCGTGAGCCACAACTACTGAGCCTGCACGTCTGGAGCCTGTGCTCCGCAACAAGAGCGGCCGCGATGGTGAGAGGCCCGCGCACTGCGATGAAGAGCGGCCCCCGCTTGCCACAACTAGAGAAGGCCCTCGCACAGAAACGAAGACCCAACGTAGCAAAAATAAAATAAATTAATTAATAAACTCCTACCCCCAACATCTTCTTTAAAAAAAAAAAAAATCAGTGATGGTGAAGAGTTTACTTTTGGAGGAGGTCTGGTTTTGCTTGTCTGCCTTACTTAAAATGCCCAAGGTTTTTTCAAAGTTTGTGAACCAGGGTTCCAAAATACCCCTAATTATCGGAAGAACGTGGTCAAATTGTATGTATCTCTATCAATTAATGTAATTATTTGCAACTCTCTCGTGTTGATTTTTTTTCACCTTAGAAGTTTGTTTTCTGTCATTGCTCCCTTTATAAGCGAGTGTGCTATACATTGGGAAATGGAAGGATCGGTGAAGTAATATGCTTTGTGATTATGGCCCAAAGTACCTGTGTCAGTTCCTCCTCCACATTCACCTTTAAAACAGGGACTACCAGCTCCAGCACAAGGCCAGCTTTGTTCCCTACCCTCCAGCTCAAGAGCGAAAGAGCACAGTTCTCAGACATATGCTCTTTGTACATACCTCTGTTCTCACTTTATTTCAGTGTATTGTCATTGTTGGCTGACATGTCGGCCGTTGGTTTTTTTTCTTTAGACCATTTAAGCAACCCTTCACCTGATTTTGCTTTGGGGAAACTTTCCTGCCTCATTGGAGACTGTCTAGAGAAACCATCATAAATCTTCACCCTCTACCAGCACATGAATCAAACTTAGCCACGCATTCACCCCTCCTCTGCTCTCCCCTTTGTTCAGTTGAATATTATTATGCTTTTACTATCTGTAGGACCTGTACCGATGACACGTCTTTAATTTATATTTTTACTCTTTTTCTGGAGCAGTCTAACAAGGGGTTTATCAACTGTATTGAGCTTTTCAAGGATCCAACTTTGCCTTTTTCTTAATTTTTTCTGTTGTCTCCTATATTACTACTCTCATCATTTTTATTTTCTTCTTCCTAGTTACGTTAAGTTTACATAGCTCTGACACTGGAAACTTCAGTCATTAATTTTAGTCTTTTCTTCTTGTTTGACTATAATCACTGTATTAGTCAGTGCTCTCCAAAGAAACAGAACCAATAGGAGATATATATATATATATATATATATATATATATGGTATATATATATATGTATATATGTATATACCATACATATATATGGTGAAAGTGGAACTCCCTGTCAATTGAATCTTGAGCAGAAAATCAAAAGACTGAGAAGAGTTGTAACTGATTCATTCCAGAAATAATGTTCTCAGGAGGGGGTTCAGCACACTCCCAGAGCCTCCTAGCTCTTGTCTTTTTGGAATCTGGCAGGAACATTGAGGATACAACACAAATAAGTGCTAAGAACCTTGCCCTTGAGAACCTGTCATCTAAGTCAGGTGGCAAGATGGGCATTTATGAAATGATTGTGGCTAATCCAAGCAGAATATGATTAAGGATCTAAACTGGGGGGGCTAGGGCTTCCCTGGTGGCGCAGTGGTTGGGAGTCCGCCTGCCGATGCAGGGGACACGGGTTCGTGCCCCGGTCCGGGAAGATCCCACATGCTGCGGAGCGGCTGGGCCCGTGAGCCATGGCCGCTGAACCTGCGCGTCCAGAGCCTGTGCTCCGCAACGGGAGAGGCCACAGCAGTGAGAGGCCTGCATACCGCAAAAAAATAATAATAATTATTATTATTATAAATAAATAAATATATAATAAATTGGGGGGCTAAATAAGAATGGTTCTGTGAGGTCTAGAGATGGAAAGATCAGAGTGGGTGGAAATTGCCTGGGGAGCTTCTTAGAGAAGGGGACTTACCCTCAGCTGTGAGGACCTGGGTAAGCAAAAGTAGAAGGTAGATGCTCCTACCTGTAGGAAGCAGCAGGGCTGCCGTCAGTCCCCCTACACCATGCTTTTGAAAAGCCGTACATTTTAAAGTTAATATGTTGATATAGCAGCTATTCAAACCTGTTAGTGTTCCTGTTTTTCACTGTGTCTGGAAAGTCTGTTACCAGCTCAGTGTTGGGCCATGGGCGCATGCCTATGTGCAGCTCAGAGTGTGATAGTCTGAGAGGCAGTCTTACAGAGTTGAGAGCTTGGGTCTGGAGCCAGACTGCAGGGCTTTGAATTGAAGTTGTGCTACTTACTAGTTTTAAGACCTTGAGAAGCTGCTTAACCTCCTTTGCCTCCATTTTCTCTTGTTTAATACAGAGGTAATAATACCTACCTTATTGGGTTGCTATGAGGATTAATTGAGTAAGTATACAAAACACTTAGAGCAGCCTGGTGTGTCTTAAGTGCTATGAGACTTGGCTATTATTATTATAGGAGGAAAGGGAGGAAAAATGAGAAGTGGAAGGTGGAACAGAGGGTGATGTTTCTGCAACTGAGCCTTGAGAGAGATGGAACAGAGTCAATACAAGAGGGTGAAGTCAAAACAAAACAAATCAAAACCAGGGTAGAAGTGACAGAGGAGCTATTTGTGACGCTGGGCCTGAGCCAAGCTGAGAGCCTTTCCCTTTGCTTTTGTTTTGTACCCTTTTGCTGTAATAAATTGTAGCCATGAATACAACCATATGCTGAGGTCTATGAGTCCTCATAACAAATTATTGAACCCGGGGACAGTCTTGGGGACTCTCAACACAGGGAAATCTTAAGACATCACTGTTTTAGTCGCTTCTTAGGCTGACTCCTGTTTGGGTGCAGTACTAGGATGAGAGGTAAGAAACCTGGTCAGTCCTCTGATTATGCTGCCTGCTACCATAATTTCCCTGTATTTTTTCAACTTCATAATTTTCTGGGGAATTTGGATGCTTTTGAAGCCCCTAACATATTATTTGATGGTCGTTCCTTTTCAGGCATGTAATATAAATAAATTCAGTGAATTTTTTAATTATCTAAGTATTTTAATGTTAGCAATCATCTTTATTGACAATTAAGATTATCTTGACCTTGAAATGCAATTATTACATGAAGAAAATAGTTCTAATGGAATTTATTTTTATGAAAAATGCATTAAAGCAGCATGTACTTTAATTAGATAATAATTTTAAAAGGTATGCATTAGCTTGAAATTCTCTACGAACATTTTTCCTTGTTCTCTTCCTGTAAGATCATCAGGTATGTTACTTAACTTTAAGATGACAAAGTAAATAAGCAAATTGAAGTGACTTCCTGTTTCTGGTACCTAAACAGTGTTCAAACCAGTCAACAGAATTCCATTCTTGGACATTAAAGGACCACAGAGTAGGCTAAAATTTCCAAGGTAGCCTTGAATGGTTCAATTACCTTTGGTTTAAGCATTTTTATACTTGTGATTGACTATTTATGATTGACCATTTGCCGTTTCAAAAGCAAAAAAATCTCCCAAACAGGACTGTAATCTTTACTTTGATACTTTAAACTTTCTCGTATTAGATTTCACCAAGAAACTCTTCCCTTTAGTTAGCTGTCTTTCATATTATTCTGTGGAGTGACAAATTTTTAAAATGTCTGTGTAGCCAGAGGTCTTCCTGAGCAACTGCTGCTGCTGCTAAATATACAGAAAGATGGTTATTCTTTCAATCTTTACAAATTCCAGTAAATTTTTTAAAAACTTAATTAAAATGAACCTCTCCAGCTCATTCAGATGAAATTGCAATGTGACTTTCAAAACAGCTCTTACTGAGCAAATGATCATGAAAGTAAAGATCAAAAAATATAGTTTAGTTTCATGATGGATTGTAGAGAAACTTGAATGTTGGTTCCTGCTTCCCTTACATAGTAGGTCTCTGAAACTCCTGTACAATCGGAGATTGTGATTTGAAGTCAGCAATTCTCAAAGTTTCTGTGGGCATTCTGAACAGCTTCACATAAAAAAGAAGGTACCCCTTCAAATTATCTCATTGAGAAAGCTGTTGGTTTCTCTATAGCATAAGTACACACTTAGTGTCTGAGTTTTCATGCCATTATCTTTGTTCTATTATAAGAGCTTCTGTTTCAATTTGCTAAGCAAAAAATATTCTCACTTAAAATGAGAAATTGAATCAATTGCCTAGAACTTTCCCTTCATTAAAAACAAAAAAAGGAGTAATATATGCTTCCATGTTGTTCACTTCCTAGAGCTGCTGTAACAAAGTACAACCAACTGGGTGGCTTAACAATGGAAATTTATTCTCACAGTTCTGCAGGTTAGAAGCTTGAGATAAGATGTCAGTAGGGTTGGTTCCTTCTGAGGACTGTGAGGAAGAATCTGTTCTAGCCTCTCTTCTAGCTTCTGGTGATTGCTGGTGATCTTTGGTGATTGCTTGTGATCTTTGGTGTTTCTCTGGTGTTTTTTTATCACCCTGCTCTCTGCTATCATCTTCACATGACTTCTCCCTGTGTGCAATGTCTGTGTCCAAGTTTCCCCCTTTTTTAAGGACACCAGCCATATTGGATTAGTGGCGCACCCTAGTCCAGTATGTCGTCATCTTTAATTATACCTGCAAGGAACTATTTCCAAGTATGGTCACGTTCTGAGGTGCTGGGGGTTAGGATTTCAACATATGAATTTGGGGGGGACACAACTCATAACACATGTGAATGTGGTTATGGTAAATGGCCTTGTGTGAGAGATTTACCCTCTCTGGACCTCAGATTCTAGATTTCTTAGGAAGGGTGATTGTTACTGCTCTTACTTCCTGAGTCTCCAGGAGATGAAGGAGGGGACCTGTCCTATTCAATAGGCTGAGAGGGAAGCAGGTCCAACTTTACTTCTTCTGTCTGGATGAGAACCTGGATTCAGGACTGTCTCCATCAGTGCTGGTGGTGGAAAGTCCTTTTTTCTCACCCAACTCCAATCCTTGTATTAATACATAAGCTAAGCTTCATTACCAGCTTAGCAGCAGCTACCCACATGGCTCCACCCCCATTGCTAGGATGGCATAGCTCCCACCCCTCACCCTCCCAGTACCTGAGCAGTTGCAGGTTTTCACATCTAGCTCCATATTCTCCTTCTGATTTAGTGGCACCCTGGCTAACTAATGACTCCAGTCTCCCTTTCCCAGGCCCTGCCTTGTTCTCCCAAGACTAATAAAGGGCAGAGCTAATGTTTTTAGCCCAAGCCTCCACACCAACCCCAGACAAGGGGTACATAACTGCACACTCAACAATCCCTCTTATCACATGTGCTATTAGATCTGAAACTCTCCAATAACTGTATTGTCAAAGCTATACATGATGTATTCCTAATTCCTAGAATGGAATTCACTGAAATTCTACTTTCAGAGCGGTACATTTGCATAGCCAGTGAACCAACCATAGAAACATTCTGGCAGTGATTGTGCTCACAAGTGAGTACTAACACATTCTTACAATGTATTTAATAAAAGCTGGTGGGCTGCATACTCACAGACAAGCTTTCAGGGTCATGGAAGCATGGGCTGAGAGGGACCTTTAAAGGAAAAGAAGACTAAGTGTGTGATATAAAGAAAGAAAGTCAATCCTGTGGGAAGATCAGTGTGAAGTTTAATTTCATGTGTCAACTTGCCCAGGTTATGGTACCCAGTTGTCCGGTCAAACACTCGTCTAGATGTTGCTGTGAAGATATTGTGTAGATGTGATTAACATTTATAATCAGTTGACTTTAGGTAAAGAAGGTTACCCTTGATAATGCTGCATCAAATCAGTTGAATCTCTTAAAAGGAAAATCTAAGTTTTCCCGGAAAAGAAGGAATTCTGCCTCAAGACTGTAATGTGGAAATCCTGCCAGAGTTTCCAGTTTGCCCTTTGGACTTCAGACTTGCCAACACCCACAATCCTGTGAGCCAAATCCTTAAAATAAATCTCTCTCTCTGTGCTTCACTGTCAGTATTGCTTTAATGTGAGAGAGAGACAGAGAAAGAGAGAGAGAGAGAGAGAGAGAGAGAGATAGTGTGTGTGTGTGTGTGTGTGTGTGTGTGTGTGTGTGTGTGTGTGTACCCTATTGGTTCTATTTCTCAAGAACCCTGACTGACATGATCAGATTCTTTTTTAGTTGTAGCCTAGAGAACAGGATAAGTTTGAAAGAAGTATTTGAGATGAACTAATTGAGAGGCTAGAAACCAAATCTTTAGTAATTTTCCACTCTGGGTAGTAGAGAAAGAGAGGAGAAAGATAATGGCATTTGAGAACTCCAAATGATCTGCTTCCCACTTGGAAGTTGCACCAATAAGGCAAAGTCCTTAACAGAAGGATGTCTAAGATGTTTTCTTAAGTCCACATACCTGAGATCCAAAGATGGTATGAATTCTAAACTTACCTCTACAAATAAATGCTTAGAAAATTCCCCTGTTGACAGGCTATAAGCATAAGATGGACTTTCCTTCCACCTCTACGCAGTTCTTGAAAAGATGCAATAAGTAGGTTATTCTAGTCTCAAAGGCAATGAAATGAATTATGGATGACTCGGTAGAGAGAACTGAACAAATAAAAATGTACATCTTCTAGGCCAAAAATAAGCTAAGTAAATCAACACTCAAAAGGCAAACACTAGATCAGGGGACCTATTTATTAACAACATGGAACAGGATTAATAGTCTTAGTATTTATGGTTAATATTTTTAAATTAATTTATTTTTGGCTGCTTTGGGTCTTGGTTGCTGCACGCGGGCTTTCTCTAGTTGTGGCAAGCGGGGGCTACTCTTCGTTGCGGTGCAAGGCTTCTCATTGTGGTGGCTTCTCTTATTGCAGAGCATGGGCTCTAGGCACATGGGCTTCAGTAGTTGTGGCACACGGGCTCAGTAGTTGTGGCTCACGGGCTCTAGAGCGCAGGCTCAGTAGTTGCAGTGCATGGGCTTAGTTGCTCCACAGCATGTGGGATCTTCCCAGACCAGGGCTTGAACCCGTGTCCCCTGCATTGGCAGGCAGATTCTTAACCACTGCCCCACCAGGGAAGCCCAGTCTTAGTATTTAAAGAGGTCTTAACATTCAGTAAGAAAAACCCCAATAGATGTATGTGCAAAGGAGTCTTCTACCAGGTAACTCTCAAAAACAGGTTATATAAATGGCTGGCAAACATTTGCAAAAATATGCCCAACCCCACTAATTAAAAGAAGTGCAAACAGAAGCAACAATGAGATCACACTTACATCAATCAAATTAGCAAATATAGGAAAAATGAAACTACCCATGATGGTGCTGATGGGAGTAAATAGCCTATTGGAAAGCAATCTGGCAATACCTAAAAGCTTTAACCTAGAAATTCCTCTTGTGGGAATATCTACCTAAAGAAGGGTTGAATCACAAAAATGTTTCACACAGATTAATTTAAAATAGCAAGAAATCAAAGTGTCCTAACAAAGAGGAATGGTTCATTCATTTAGTCATTGAAATATTTGGGTGCCCACTACGTGATCATTTCCTGAGATTGCTAAACAATGGCTAGGTGCTCTAGATTGGCCTTCTTTTAAAAAGTGCGTAGAATTTGTGTAAATAAATAGATGTATATGATTATATATAAACTTATACGTGCTTGAACATGTTTATACTGTCACTGGAAGGCTGTACAAGGAACTCAAAACAGAGATTGCCTTTGGAAAATCAGTTAGATAAGGGGTAGGAGAGAGAATTACTTTCCACTGTACTCTTTTGTACCATCTTGAATTTTTTCAACATGTCCATGGATTTTTGCCAACGTTTTGAAAGTGCATGGTGTGAATTTAATCTTATTTTTCATAGAGATGTCTTGAGTTGTTTTCAAGGGATTTCACGGGTGTCTCGTCTTCCTGAATGTGGAAAGCTCTTCAAGGGAAGGGATTGTTTTCTATTTCTTTGCATTCTTCTACAGTGTGTAGCACAATTGGGGCACATAATGGGGGCTCAAAAACACCTGTTGAACAGAAAATAATGTAATTTGGACTTCCCTGGTGGCACAGTGGTTAAGAATCTGCCTGCCAGTGCAGGGGACATGGGTTCAAGCCCTAGTCCGGGAAGATCCCACATGCCGCAGAGAAACTAAGCCTGTGCACCACAACTACTGAGCCTGCGCTCTAGAGCCCATGAGCCACAACTACTGACCCCACGTGCCACAACTACTGAAGCCCATGCACCGCAACAAGAGAAGCCACTGCAGTGAGAAGCTCGCACACTGCAACGAAGAGTAGCGCGCTCTCACCACAACTAGAGAAAGCCCGTGTGCAGCAATGAAGACCCAATGCAGCCAAAAATAAATAAATAAATAAATAATTTTTTTAAAAAAGAAAGAAAATAACATAATTTGGTGCTTAAAGACCCTGGGAGTAGAAGTTAAAATCAATCACTCTGGGTATTACTTTAACGCTGACTTGTATGTTTTAAGATGTATTACATATCTTTTATACCATAGTTTGCTAATCTGCCAATGAGAAAAACAAGATAATTGATGAAATTCTTTGATGAAACTCTGTATGGAGAAATGCAAAATACCTTTTTAATGCCTACATATCCTGTAATCTTAATAGCTGAATTAATTTAAAGACCCCTTAACAACAAGCAGGGAAACATATAATCTCAAAGTTTTAATTATTACAAAAAAAAAAAACCCTTGTAATATAGGGTCCATTTTGAGCATTTCTAAGAGATTAGTTTGTTTTAATATAGTTTGTGAGGTGTTCGTAATCTACAGCAATCCCTTTATCATCAGTTTTTTTTTCTTTCTTTCTTTATTCTCCTCTATATGAGAGACAGGCAACAGAGCAGTTAGGGTAATAAGTTGCATCCACCTGTGAATTTATCTCTTTTTTACAGTTTCATGAATGAATGATAACATCATTTGAAACTGGCACTTGATTCAGTATATTGATTCCTTTCACTGACTAACAGCCCCCCACTTCCCATAGCCATTTACTTTCAAAATATCATCAGGGCTGAGGAAATTCACTGGCAGACTACAAAAGGGAAGTGTATTTCACTAAATGAAGTTCCTGAAATGCAGCTTTTGTTTGTTTCTTTTTGCTCTGCCAGCAACTCCAGATTATGAGAAAATGCATTCTCTGCATTGTATAGCATAAAACAGCTCAGGACTGTTCCGGAAGGTACAGCCACTATTCGATACAAAGTACAAACAAAGCCGGGAGGGGGGTGGGGGAGGGAGCCTGAGGAAGAGAATGAAGGAAATTTTGAACAAAGGATCTGTTTTTGTTTCTGAAATTCACAGAAGAAATTACTTTGATGCTGAGTGAAGTACAAAACACAGAATTGGAGGCAGAGGTGCAAATAAGATCTGTTAACAAGAGAGTGAGGAGGACCAAATTCATTGAAAAGTAATGAGCAAATGGTGCTTTGTGATGACTTAGATGCTTTGTGGGATAGGGAGGGTGGGAGGGAAGCTCAAGAGTGAGGGCATATGGGGATATATATACACAAAGAGCTGATTCACTTAGTTGTACAGCAGAAACTAACACAACGTTGTAAAGCAATTATACTCCAATAAAGATATTAACAAAAAAAGAAAAGAAAGAAAGAAAAAATAAGTGAGCCAAGTTCTCCCAGCTAGTGGAAGGGGACTTTGCTTCACAATTCCTCAATGAAAGGAAACCCTCAGATGCGCTGGAATGCACTTAAACTAGATGGCGGGAAATCGGAAAATTTTATTAAACTAGAAAATAAAGATTGAGACGCTGGTAACAATGGCCTGTATCTAGATCGCAGGGCACCAACTGACAGATCACCGGTTGCTAATCGCTAGCTTGAGGCCAGAAATCCGGGAAGGCAGCCCAGTAAAATCTGAAGGGCGTGCCTTTTCATCAGGGGAGAGGGAACCATGTGCTGTATTTCTTGTGGCTTCCGTAGTGTTTCCCTTGATAAGAGGAAGGAGAAAGAGAAAGAAGGAGGAACAAAGGAGGAAAAGAAAAGAAAAAAGGAAAAAAACAAAAGGTGAAGAAATTCTCATTTCACAGAGAATAAGCAAGAATGAAACGGCTAAGAGGAAGAGGCAGGAGCTAACGTTTATAGCTGTCATCTCGGGGGAGGGATACATTAGGAGTTTGGGATTAACACATATATGTTACCGAGTCTAAGCTTGTACTGCTCTCCGCAGGACAGGCCAATAATCGAGAGATGAGTTGTGGAGGCAAGGAATAGTGACTTCATTTGGAAAGCTAGCAAACCCAGAAGATGGGCTCGTGCACCCAAAGAACCACCTTGCCTGAGTTAGAGTTCAGGCTTCTTTTATACTAAAAGGGGAGGGAGGAAAGTCAAACACTTCCTGGCTCCCATCTGCCTCCAGAGGGGATTGTTAATTTCGTCTTCCCTGCAGCCCTTCACAGGTGGGCCTGGTCAGGATGTTTCCTGTGAGCTAAACAAAGGTATTTTAGCTTAATGTTCATTACCTGGGAGGCAGGGTTCCCAGAAATGGACCATTATGTATAAATTAAGCTTATAGGCAACATACCTTTAGGGATTAACTTGTAATAGAGTACAAAAGATTCTTCCCTATTACATACACACTACTATATACAAAATAGATAAACAGCAAGGACCTACTGTGTAGCACAGGGAACTATACTCAATATTTTGTAATAATCTATAAGGGAAAAGAATCTAAAAAAGAATATATATATATATATATTTATATATATATATATTTGAATCACTTTGCCATACACTTGAAATTAAGACATTGTAAATCTACTATACATGAATTAAATATATATGTAAATATCATCTCATTTTTTTCCTCTCTACAATTCCAAAGCAGTATTAATTTATCCCCATTTTATAATGATGGAGGCACGAGGCCATGCAGCTATGAAGGGGTGGAGCTGGACTAGAACCTGACTACAATAATCCACCTCTTTCCTGCTGCATACGGAAACGTTCAACAGTCAGCAAAGAGGACATCTGTTAGCTTCGGTTTGGTCAAGCAGTGTCAATGTGTAAAGGGAAATCAGCATGTGGGACATAACTTGCGGAAATGTTGCTGTAACGTTAAGTTAAATTTCACCTTTGAGAAAGAAGTAATGAAGGGCATGGAAAAGATTTAACTCCTTTATATCAATGCTGAACACATAGAAATGGAAATTACAACCAGTTACAATGACACACTAAAAGACCTGGCCTTTAAAAAAAAAAAAAGTATTAGTTTGTCCTGGAAATTAAAAGCTGGAAAGAGATGTAGTGTTCCGTGATACAAAAATTAGACTGTAGAGACTTGCTGATATTTTAAATCATCACCCCCCTCCCCCCGAAAAGGAGGAATGGTAACACACTGTGTTTACAACTACAGAGGTGAATTGAAAACACTTAACTTGGAACTTTCTGCTCTGACTCTCTCCAAACATCACATATCCCTTAAAATTGATGAATTGGCTTACTGTGGTCTTGTCTAAAAGCAGAGGTCTATGAGTTGAGTTCTTTCTTTGTTGGTGCCGATGCTACATAAGAGCTAGAAGGAACGAAGACAGGCTCCAAGGCCCCTCTTTTTGTAGAGGACAGTACTATGGTCCCAAACCCTCCCAGGAACCTCCTGTCATTCCAAATCTCTTCTCTCCTAACACTCCTCAATTAGGCATCATTCACTCAGTCCTGAAAACTACCGGGTCCCCACTCCAGGGAAGGACAGTCAGGGAAGCAGTTGCAGTCATCTTTGGACCACAGCTGCGTCTAAGAGCCCTAACTTCCGGGTTTAAGTCCTGTACCTCGTCCTTGTCTCGGTCTCTTTCCTCGCTCCTGTCCCTGTATCTTACTAAAAGTGAAAAATATAATGTCCTCTTAACTGGCTAAGGTAGAAATGAGACAAAACCACCACCATAACGCAAATGAACTGATTATTATTTATTATTTTTAATTGTGGTAAAGTACACATAACATCAAATTTACCATCTTAACCATCTTAAAATGTACAGTTCAGTGCAACCATCACCACCATCCGTCTCCAGAGCTTTTTCATCATCCTAAAATGAAACTCTACACCTATTAAATAATAACTCCCCTTTCCCTCCATCCCCTGGCAGCCACCATCTTACTTTCTGACTTTATGAATCTGACTGCTCTAGATACCTCATATAAGTGGGATTATACAGTATTTGTCCTTTTGTGACTGTTTCACTTAACGTAAGGTCCTCAAGGTCCATCTATGTTGTAGCATGTGTCAAACTATCCTTCCTTTTTAAGGTTGAATAATATTTCATTGTATGTATAGACTACATTATCCATTCAGCCACTGATAGGTGATTGGGATGCTTCCATTTTTTGGCTATTGAACTGATTTTTTAAGTCCTGCATTTGAATAAAAATTGTAAAGAAACTTTCAAAGTACTTTTCCATAGATGATCTTGCTTTATTCTATGTATCTTTATTACAGTTAGGGATAAATGCATAGGGTTATTATTTTATGAGTTTTGAAAGGGACGTCAATCACAAAAAGTGGAAAACTACTACGCAAAGCATCCCACTGCAACCAGTCCATGGAGGGGCCTTACCAAAGTCACACAGGGTGAAGAGGCTCCTGGCTCTGCTCTCTGGGGCTGTCCTGGGTTTTGGGTTGCCCTTGGCATACTGGAGAAGTCCAATGCCAGGTTGGAGCAGGCAAGAGAAGGAAGGGCTTGCCCTAGACCCTGGCATTTGTAATCTGCTGCCCTATCGTTTGATAACAGGCAAAACATATAATAGGTTTGATGTTGCTGTTACATCAATGAGGTCAGAACACAAAGAAGATCAACTCCCTTGTAATTTGTTTGTTAAACCTAACATTTGTATAGTGCGGGATTAGGGAGATTTTTCATCATGGTTATCCCCATCACAGGGAAACGTCCATAGAGTTAATGATTGGAGAAAGCCCCTGAAGAATATGACAAGTATTTGATGAGCTCACCAACATTCATTTAGTCATTCAACAAACATTTTAAAGGATGTGGTAGTTTTCGCACTTTCACATGGGTTGTCTCACTTTGACTTTGCAAGAACCCTCTGTGGCAGACCTGTTTAGTCACACGTTATAAGGTCTGTACCAGGCATGGTGCTGAGGGCAGCACAGCATGGGGCCTCTGCAGGCAGGGGGCCCTGGACTGGCTCCACCATTACCAGCTGGGCCACCTGAAGAAGTGACTTCACCAATCTGAGTTTCAGTTTCCACATTTCTAAAATGAGGCCAACAATAAAGTCCACCTCCTAGGGCTCATATAAGGATGGGATGAGATGAAGTGTGTAAGCCATTTCTCCCAATTCCTGGCAGACAGCTGGCATGCAACACATTAACCATTATTACATATATGCATTCATCTGTTTACCTACCCAACATACACACACACACACACACACACACACACACCATGAGGTATATATTCTTTTTTTTCCCCCCTTCTTTTTTATTTATTTATTTATTTATTTATTTATTTTTGGCTGCATTGGGTCTTCGTTGCTGCATGCAGGCTTCCTCTAGTTGTGGCGAGCGGGGGCTGCTCTTTGTTGTGGTGCGTGGGCTTCTCATTGCGGTGGCTTCTCTTATTGCGGAGCACGGGCTCTAGGCACGTGGGCTTCAGTAGTTGTGGCACGCGGGCTCAGTAGTTGTGGCTCACGGGCTCTAGAGCGCAGGCTCAGTAGTTGTGGCGCACAGGCTTACTTGCTCCGTGGCATGTGGGATCTTCCTGGACCAAGGCTTGAACCCGTGTCCCCTGCATTGGCAGGCAGATTCTTAACCACTGTGCCACCAGGGAAGCCCGGTATATATTCTTAATATGCCCATTTTATGGATGAGAATATAGCTGCTCAGAGAGGTTAAGTAACTGTACAAGGTCTTGTGTGTCAGGAGTAAATAACACGGGTGGGGTTCAAATCCCAGATCTCTTCCATTTGACCGCTGTCTGTAGAGCTGAGCTCCATGGCCAGGACTCCACGAGGAGTGCTGGGGCAGCTGCCTGTGGCTGTCCTGACCATGGCAGGGGGAGGTCAACAGGCATGCTCAGTGTTGGGAGCTGCTCTGGGCCTCAGCATTACCCTCACCGCGTAGCAGCTGCTGCCTGGGTATAAAACCTCTACACCCCAGCTCTTGACCTGATCCACACTCATTTGCAAACCCCAAGACACTTACCCTGTGTCTTCACACCCTCCCTCTGCGGCCCCTTCTCATCTCTCACCCTCTCTTTGCCTTCCCTGGCCGCATTCTCCCTCTCCGTTCTCCTCTAACCTTCTTTCACTCTTCCCTCCCTACTAGCCTAATTTGGAATGGAACTAAATTATTCTGTGTTCACTAAACAAGGCGTTACGTTTCCGGTTCTGAAGTTTTAAAAGCAAGTGAGTTGAATATTTAAGCCAGGTTTTTAAAAAGGTTCAGACATCAGTAGCTTGGAGAGATTGAAGGATGTATCATAAGGAAAGAAAATCCAACAAAATGTTCATTGCAGAATCTAAGCGGTAGCTAGATGGGTGTTCACTGCATAATTCTTTCAATGCCTCTTTTTGTTTGTAATAAACACGATAAAACGTTGGTGGGGGAAATCAATGGCTTTATGTTTGTCACTTTTAACTAATTTTTGTTGTTAACAGTGGACACCATATTAAGAAGGTTTCTCCTCTGTCCTGGCTGAATGTATTCTGGGATTGCAGTGGGGGTGTGGTTTCTCAGTGTTGGTGTCTCCCTTTGGGAGGAAAATCATGGAGGGGCTCACCCAGGGCTGGCAGTCGGTCGAGTGAGGCATCTTCAGACAAAGCTGGGCAGAAGCAGACATTCAGCTGTCAGCTTCTCTAGGAAGAACCACTAGCCTTACCAAACGCTCTGATTTTAGCAAAGAGAATAGGGGAACTGAGCTGAATCAGGATGCCCAGGTCTTTTCACAGGAGGAACTGCCTCGGGTAGGTAACCTTCAAAGAACCCCATCCTATTCGTTCCCTGTCTCTTGGTCCCTGGATTCTAAGCAGTGCCTCCAGCTGCACAAGTCACAGAATCAGCCCAGTCCCCGGGACTGAAGGTCCTGCTGTAAAAGATGGCAGTGGCATGCTGGCCAGACATATTTGGGAAAAGTTGTGGTGTGTTTCCATTACCGCTGCTGCTGTTGCTGCCAGATTTCAGTGATCAGTTGAGCTGCCATCTGGATGCTTTTTCTGAGCTGTACCCCCATGTAGCCGTATGAATTCTCTTCTGACTACAGCCCCAAGGAGGAAACTCCAGCAGTAATGTATGCCTTGCTGGCTGGTAGAGGGCTTGCCATCAACTCCTCTCCTGCCCTCCCTCCCCCTACAGGTGACATTAAAGATCTCAGAGGGGCCTACCTGGCATTGCAACAAAAAAACAAGCAGATTCACGGTGCTGGCTTGTCGGAGCTTCCGATTAGAAGCAACCTAAACGCTCTCACAGGGGACTGGTTAGATAAATTATGACTCAGCCCTACAATAGGAATCTACGCAGCTCCTTTAAAAAAGCAAGAGAGTGCTTTAGGTATTGACAGGAAATAATTTCCAAGCTATACTGAGCATTAGAAATGAAAATAAAAAGGAAGACACAGAATAGTGTATGGTATGTGCGGTTAAAAATATATACCTCTATGGTTAGAAATGCCAGAATATCTTTGGCTGGAAGGACAAGAAAGGTTGGCTTAATGTTTGGGGATAGGGGCAGGGTTAAAATGAAGAATCATATTCACTAGATATAATATGCTTTATGTGTTGAGTTTTTATCATGTGTATATTTGCTATTAAAAAAAAATTACTTACCTAGAAAAAGTAGAAACAAAGCCAGACTTTCAAGGCAGCAGAACTATAGTATTCAGGCTGCTTAAGCTCCCTTTTCTCCTGAGTCCCAGGAAATGAATTCAACATTGGATCTGGAGGGTGGGAGACCAGGTCACATCACACAGTGAGGACCTGCTGGGGAGACCTCAAGAGCCTGCAGCAGTGTTCGTTCTGGGAGGCCCCCCGCCCCACCCATGCCCCAGGGCAGGTTCCCTTGGGCATTTGCAGCTCTAATTTCTAATTTCCAGGCAACTGGCTTGGTAAGAGGGGAGGAAGAGAAAGAAGGGCAAACCAGCCGGGATGGAGTTTGGAGTGGAAGGTGTGGCCATGTCAGGTCACTGTAGGTGCTTCCATGTGGGCCTTTGGCAAGATTCCCAGGGGTGAGCAGAGCTGTGGTCGCTCGCACTCTCTAGGGCTCTGACTCCTGGGGACACTTCACCCCAGACTTTGATGACAAGCTGCCTGGGCTTCCCATCCTGGCTCTGCCACTGACTGGCTGTGAGACTTGGGACATGATTAATTTTTTTTAATATAAATTTATTTATTTATTTATTTTTGGCTGCGTTGGGTCTTTGTTGCTGTGTGCGGGCTTTCTCTAGTTGTGGCGAGCGGGGGCTACTTTTCATTGCGGTGTGTGGGCTTCTCATTGCAGTGGCTTCTCTTGCTGCAGAGCACGGGCTCTAGGCGCATGGGCTTCAGTAGTTGTGGCTCGCAGGCTCTAGAGTGCAGGCTCAGTAGTTGTGGCACACGGGCTTAGTTGCATGTGGCATGTGGGATCTTCCCGGACCAGGGCTCGAACCCATGTCCCCTGAATTGGCAGGCAGATTCTTAATCACTGTGCCACCAGGGAAGTCCCAAGGGACATAAATTTTTAAAGCCTCAGTGTTTTCATTCAAAGAGTAGGAGGGAGGGTGAGGATGGGGAGAGAAATATGCTGCTAATGACGTCATAAAGTCTTTGTTAAAATTAAGCTTTCCTTAAAAAATAAAATAAAAATAAAATGAAATTAAGCGTTCCATAAATGTTGCCTAACTGAGTAAGATTACGTCCTCTGGAGCCAGACAGCCTGGTTTGAAATCATAGCTATACCGGCAAACAAACAAATGAATAAACAACTTGGGACTTCTCTGGTGGTCCAGCGGTTAGGACTCGGAGCTTTCACTGCAGGCGGCGTGGGTTCAATCCCTGGACAGGGAACTAAGATCCCACATGCCACACGGTAGAGCCAAAATAAATAAATAAATAAATAAACCATAGCTATACCATTTTCTAGTTTTGTGACTTTGGGAAAGTTATTTAATCTCTGTACCTCAGTTTACTCATCTGTAAAATGGGCAAAACAACAGTACCTATATCATAGGGCTTTTCTGAGATATAAATAAGTTAACACTTGTAAAATGCTTAGAATAGTGCCTGGTATATAGCGAGTTTTGAGCTGGAAAATGTATTAACCCAACCTTTTATTTTTAGTAATGAGGAACTGTGGTCCACAGAGGGACTGGCCCAAGAGGGGACCATTGATTAGTGACAGAGCCAGGAGTAAGACCTAATCTCCCAACTCCCAGTCTAGAATATTTCACACTGTTAACTTTAGGCCAACATATCTTCTTACATTCTGGTATAAAATTAGAAAGAAGTGAGGAGAAATCTGTTTTAGATCAAGTAAAAGGATATTGGGTTCAAATTCAGCATGTGGCCATAGCCAACTTTCTTGGGCTCTCTGAACCTCCTCTTCCTTAGGAATAGGCTGAGGATAATAACATGGACCTCATAGTGGTGTTGTGGTAAGTGAACTTCTACATGTAAAATGCCTGGCACATAGCATTTCTCAAAAAAAAATTAATACCAATTAACAACAAATGATGGTGTTGTTAGGCCCAGGAGTCCCACATCTGTGGCTAGATAGCTTTTATTCCTCACTCTTCCAGGGGCTTGCAAACTAACTTGACAAATGCAGATGTGGATAATTCTTAACTATACAGATTCATTGTAGTAGCAATTATTGTTAAAACAAATTGGAAATGTCAGCACAAGCTCTCTGATAGCAGGGGCGGGGATGAGTTGGTTTTATGACATGTGACTATGAAATATCACGGTAAATAAGGTTTGTTTCTAAGTTGGGTAATAATATTTCTGATCAAAAGTAGGTGTGGCAAATCAGGAAAATGCAAATTAACACCACAATGAGAAACAACTCCACACCCACTAGAAAGACTTCAATGATAGATACCAAGTGTTAATAAAGATGGAACAGGGCTTCCCTGGTGGTGCAGTGGTTAAGAATCCGCCTGCCAATGCAGGGGACATGAGATTGAGCCCTGGTCTGGGAAGATCCCACATGCCGTGGAGCAACTAAGCCCATGCGCCACAACTACTGAGCCTGTGTGCTACAACAACTGAAGCCTGTGCGCCTAGAGCTTGTGCTCCACAACAAGAGAAGGCACTGCCATGAGAAGCCCACACACCACAATGAAGAGTAGCCCCCACTCGCCGCAACTAGAGAAAGCCCACGTGCAGCAACAAAGACCCAATGCAGCCAAAAATATATAAATAAAATAAATTTATTTTAAAAATAATGATAATAATAAAGATGGAACCCTCATATACCGCTGGTAGGACTGTAGAATGCTAAAATGACTTTGGAAAACAGTTTGGTAGTTTCTTACAAAGTTAACCATAATCTTATATGTTAGTTACCTATTACTGTGTAACAAATTACCCCGAAATTTAGTAGCTTAAAATAGCATTAACTTCTAAAAAAATCTCTCACTGTTTCTGTGGATCAGAGATTGAGACAGGGTGCAACTGGCTCCATCATGTCTGGGCACAGCTGGAAGACTGAAGGCTGGGATGGGAGCCCCAGAGGGCTGGTTTACTCTCACATCTGGTAGATGATGTTGGTGTTGGCTGGGGGCTATTGTCTAGAATACACATGCATGGCTTCTCCATGTGGCCTGGGCTTCTGCACAACACTGTGCCTGGGTTCCCAGGGCAAGCCTCCTGAGAGAGGAGAGGGAGGAAGGGAGAGAGAGAGAGAGAGAGGGAGATTCCTGAAAACAGAGATCCTATCTTACCCATTTTTTTATACCCTTATGACAGCTTCAACCTGATAAGCAACCTTGTAATTTAACAACTGAATTTTTCAAAATGAGTGTGTTAGCCTATGAAATGGTTAATATTATGTGTCAACTTGGCTGGGCCATGGTGCCTGGCATGTGGTCAGACATTATTCTGGATGGTTCTGTGAGGATATTTTTGGATGAGATTAACATTTAAGTCAGTGAACTCTGAGTAAAGCAGATTGCCCTCCATAATGTGGGTGGGCCTCATCCAATCAGTTGAAGGACTGAATAGAACAAAGGCTGACCTGCTCTAAACAAGAGGGAATTCTGCCAGCTGACTACCTTTGGACTTGAACTGCAACACTTGCTCTTTCTGGGTCTCCAGCCTGTCAGTTTACCCTCCAGACTTTGGACTTGACCTCCATAATCACATGAGCTAATTCCTTAAAATCAATCAACCAATCAATCTCTCTCTCAGCACACACACAGACACACACACACCCTATTGGTTCTATTTTTCTAGAGAACCCTGACTAATACAGCCTGGCTTTCTAGTATCACCAAAACCATGAGCTTCTTGACCAGAAGTTTTTGCCCTTGGTTTGTAACTGCAAATGGGATTTTCATGTAAAATACTTCCTGTGCTACTTCTTAATAGTAGGCAGTGTGCACTTGATATACAACACTTACATAGTGGCTGCATAGGGTGGCAGTTCTCAGTGGTCTTCTGAGGAGGACATGAGCAGGAGCCATTACATGGCTCATCAGTAATCTGTTGCAAAGAAGCTGTGCTCATCAGCGCAGAAGTAAATCTTTCATTACTGGAAAGTGTGAATCAACTCAAGTGAAACAGGGTTCTGTCAGCTTATAAAACTTAATTATGTTTTTAACTCCATAAATTTGTCCCAGTAAAGACATTTGAAAATACCTAATTTCCAGTTTGAACCAAAAGAAAATTAATTGCAAGAAGGTAAACACATATAATGTGTTCAGAAATTATCTGCATTTTAATTAATCTCTTAACTGTGTCTTCCAACAAGGGTGTCTGCTTGAAATTTTTGTGTCAATGCTGCATCAAAGTTGCTCAGTTTCCTTGTAGACAACAGACCCTAGATAATTCTAAACTTTCAGAATAAGAACATCCCCCAAAGAAGAGAAAATAGAGTGGGTGGCTTGAGTTTTTCACCCTTGGGGAGTTAAGAAAAACACTTCAGCATGAGGACAAAAGCTCCCTTGTTCAAACGCTTCCCCAGCTGCACTTCAACTAAATATATCCTGGGCAGAGTGTTTTCACTTCTCCACCCCTCTCCTGGAGCCAATCACATGGTGACAAATAGCTCAGAGGCCCTCTGGGACTGACACTGCAGAGGTAGTGCCTTGGTTACTGGCTGGGCCTTGCTGCCCAGCACAGGGCCCCTCTGTGGCCGCCCTGCTTCCCCGGAGGCTGCGGGAAGCCCAGGGCCAAGAGGAGGCCTGCAGGGGTTAACTCAGCGGCCTGTCTGGAATTCATGCACCACCTGGGCTGACAGCATGAATGACTCATTGTTTCCCCTCTGAACAGTCTTAGGAGTACTTCTCGGTGTCAATAACTGAGGCAAAGTGAAATCGTTTTTTTTCCTTTCACCATAACCAGTTTTCTAAACCTGAATATAGAACTGGAAATCTGCAGCAGCAGTAGTCAAGGTTACTGCTTTGAGTTGGTGTTCTGGGGACAAAGGATTTAAATTTAACGTCCCCAAACAGAAAGAGGCCTAAAGCCAGGGGTTCTTTGATTTACAGCTTGTGTGACGGTCCTATAAAATGAAGCAAACTTAGTTTAAACCTCTAGTCTGCCTAAGCCTGTGGCCTGGCTGGCTACAGTACTAGATTTTACATTACCAGTGATTTGTATAAACGGAAATTTTGACCAATCACTTCCTGTGGCTAAACTTAAGACTTGTAGTCGTCCACTCCTGGTTCTAAAGCAGGTATTAATCATCACGCACCACCTCACATTTTCGTGTATGGAACCCTTCCTTGATGTCAGCAAGTTTTACTCTCCTTGGGAGACTGGATCAGTAGATTTCCCTGGACTGTGAAATCTTCTGCCTTTCATGAGACATCTCAGTGCAAAAGCTTGAGAGACAGACCACACATTTGACTACCTTTCTGCAAGTGTGTCATAGATAACAGATTTTGAACTCTTGCTGCTTTGGCCTCTTTCTTCTACTTAACTACATTTTTGGGTGTTTAAAGGAAAATATTCAAAATAGGAAAACGTAGAAAAAAAGAAATAAATATAGAAAGGATAGGAAAAAATCCTGTGTAGATTCAGGACCTGGATTCTAACTTGAACCTGGGAGGTAAGCATGCAGCAGAGTGTTTTCCTCAT
Source organism: Hyperoodon ampullatus (assembly GCF_949752795.1). NCBI lineage: Eukaryota > Metazoa > Chordata > Mammalia > Artiodactyla > Ziphiidae > Hyperoodon > Hyperoodon ampullatus. Next base: position 80,735,699 of record NC_136916.1, read on the forward strand.
CAAATGAAGTAACAGCCCTGAATAAATTTAAATAAGGTTAGGTATCAAAGTATTTGCAATACCCTTTTTGAAGTGAATGAAAATCTCCAAAGATTAAGTATTACTTCATTTTTGTAGACAGGACACAATTATTGCAGCAGGCTTAGAGAAATGGCAATATTCAAGGCTTCAATTTCTCACATCTAACCACAAGTAAATGTGTAGTTCTCTGAATGAGCCTGTCTTATATCATATACAATTAATCTATTTACCAATGAGCTTCCTTAGCTACTAAAGGTTTTGTGGTCCTTGTACCAACACCATAATCAAGCATAACTGTTGAAACATCTGGAGGATGATGACTTCAAACAAGTAGAAAAAACACAACCCTACTATATGCTATGTGGTTTGGTTCTTCCAACAGAGACTGGAATTTAAATTTAGGGACTTCCCCGGTGGCACAGTAGTTAAGAATCCACCTGCCAATGCAGGGGACACGGGTTCGAGCCCTGGTCGGGGAAGATCCCACATGCCACGGAACAACTAAGCCCGTGCGCCACAACTACTGAGCCTGCACTCTAGAGCCTGCGAGCCACAACTACTGAAGCCTTCGTGCCACAACTACTGAAGCCCATGCGCCTAGAGCCTGTGCTCCGCAGCAAGAGAAGACACTGCAATGAGAAGCCCGCGCACCGCAACAAAGAGTAGCCCCGCTTGCTGCTACTAGAGAAAGCCCGCGTGCAGCAACGAAGACTCAACGCAGACAAAAATAAATAAAATAAATAAATAAAATAAAATAAAATAAATAAATTTAGGGGCAGCTTCTAAGTTCTGAGGAGACTTATTTCCATTTTCTCTTTGGTACAGCCACCTTCTCATCCCTACTTAGTCTTTTCATGAAAACACGGGTCTTAGGACTCTAACTTTGCTTTAGGTCCTTGCTAGTGGGTGGTGGCTTCATTCTGTTTTTCTCAAGTCCAAAGTAAAAGCATTTTGCATAGCTGATTGTTTTTTCTCCTTCTCCATAGAATTCTTTAGTCATGAGTCTAATAGATGTAAAATTATCTGATGCACCCTTTCCCTTGAGAACCCCGTTGTATACCCTTGACTTGTTTGTAAGTGAGCCTAAAAGGAAAACTGGGGGTTCTTAAGGGCAGGGTTTGTCAGAATTAACTGCGAGGCTTTCATAACTGATCCAAGCCCCAACGACGGCCCTAATAATTCTACACATTTGGAAAGGACTAATAAGGCCAAGAAAAACAATAATTTAATGACTTTAAAATCCCAGGCAAGAAGAAGGGGAAAGATGACTTGAGTTATATATTATTATGTCACAGCAGGTGTGGAGCAGAAAGGAACACTTTGACTTGACTCCACATCATCATTCCACACTCAATAATATTACAGGACAGGGAACATTCCAGGTGTTCAGAAAGATTTTCTACTCCACTAAACCAGATAGGATTGTTGTTCAAATAAGGTAACTCTAAGCTATGAGAATTTAGAAGGAAATAATAATTTTAAATCTTTCCTTGAAAACAAAAGCACTGTTAAATCTCTGGAATTAAAAACAATATTTATAACTTCTTAAATATGGATTTGTTGTCTTGGTATATTTTATGCGAGACAGAATAATAATATCCTTCTACTTTGTACATGCATCAGTACTTCTCATCTCACTAGTGTTTAGAGAGAAAAGATAGTATTTTTTTTTAATTTACAAAATTATATATGTTTCAGGTGTACATAGTGATTCACAATTTTTAAAGGTTATACTCCATTTATAGTTACTATAAAGTATTGGCTATATTCCCTGCGCTGAACAGTATATCCTTGTAGTTTATTTATTTTATACATAATAGTTTGCACTTCTTTTTTTTTTTTTGCGGTACGCGGGCCTCTCACTGTTGTGGCCTCTCCCGTTGCGGAGCACAGGCTCCGGACGCGCAGGCTTAGCGGCCATGGCTCACGGGCGCAGCCGCTCCGCGGCATGTGGGATCCTCCCAGACCGGGCACGAACCCGTGTCCCCTGCATCGGCAGATGGACTCTCAACCACTGCGCCACCAGGGAAGCCCAGCTTGCATTTCTTAATCCCCTACCCCTATCTCGCCCTTCCCCTCTCCCCTCTCCTCACTGGTAACCACTAGTTTGTTTTCTGTGTCTGTTTCTTGTTATATTGGGTTGGCAAAAATGTTCGTTCAGTTTTTCCATAAGATGGCTCTAGTAGCACGTAGTTGTCTTTAACTTCATTTGAAACAATTTTGTTAGATTGTATGTGACAGCTATCATATCAGTGTGCATTTAAAAAAAAGACATTAAAATTGGTGAATTTTTGTGTAGTCATTTTAATATTGAAGATGGAAGAAAAAAAGCAACATTTTCGGCATATTATGCTTTATTCTTTATTATTCTTTATTATTATGCTTTATTATTTCAGGAAAGGTAAAAACGCAACCGAAATGCAAAAAAAAAAGATTTGTGCAGTGTATGGAGAAGGTGCTGTGACTGATCGAACATGTCAAAAGCGGTTTGTGAAGATTCGTGCTGGAGATTTCTCGCTGGAGGATGCTCCACAGTCGAGTAGACCAGTTGAAGCTGATAGCAATCAAATTGAGACATTAATTGAGAACAATCAACATTATACCACACGGGAGATAGCCAACATACTCGAAATATCCAAATTAAGTGTTGAAAATCATTTGCACCAGCTTGGTTATGTTAATCGCGTTGATGTTTGGGTTCCACATAAGTTAAGCAGAAAAAAACCTCCTTGACCGTATTTCCACAAGCGATTCTCTACTTAAATGTATTGAAAACGTTCCGTTTTTAAAACAAATTGCGGCGGACAATGAAAAGTGGATACTGTACAATAATGAGGAATGGAAGAGATGGTGGGGCAAGTGAAATGAACCACCACCAACTACACCAAAGGCCAATCTTCATCCAAAGATGGTGATGTTGTGTGTATGGTGGTATTGGAAGATAGTTCTCTATTATGAGCTCCTTCCAGAAAACCGAACGATTAATTTCAACAAGTACTGCTCCCAATTAGACCAAATGAAAGCAGCACTCGACGAAAAGTGTCCAGAATTAGAACAGAAAACACATAATCTTCCATCAGGATAACGCAAGACCACATGTTTCTTTGATGACCAGGCAAAAACTGTTACAGCTTGGCTGGGAAGTTCTGATTCATCTGCCGTATTGACCAGACATTGCACCTTCAGATTTTCATTTATTTAGGTCTTTACAAAATTCTCTTAATGGAAAAAATTTCAATTCCCTGGAAGACTGTAAAAGGCACCTGGAACAGTTCTTTGCTCAAAAACATAAAAAGTTTTGGGAAGGTGGAATTATGAAGTTGCCTGAAAAATGGCAGAAGGTAGTGGAACAAAAAGGTGGATACGTTGTTCAATAAAGTTCTTGGTGAAAATGAAAAATGTGTCTTATTTTTACTTAAAGACTGAATGCACTTTTTGGCCAACCCAATATGCACTAGTTTTATTTTTTAGATTCCACATATATGTGATATCACACAGTATTGTCTTTCTCTGTCTGACTTACTTCACCTAGCATAATGCCTTCCAAGTCTGTCCATGTTCTCGCAAAAGGCAAAAATTCACTCTTTTTTATAGCTGAGTAATGTTACATTGTATAAATATACCACATCTTCTTTATGCATTCATCTGTTGAGGGACCCTTATGTTGCTTCCATATCCTGGCTATCATAAATAGTGCTGCTATGAACATTGAGGTGCATGTATCTTTACGAAGACAATATATATTTAGATGCTCATTTTGATGGGTAAGCATTGATAATAACAGGACTAACCATTTCCTCTTGTTTCTAAGTTTTACAAAATAGTTCTCAGTTCTACCCATCAAACATTGTCTGTCATATATAAGGTGCTGTGGATAATGATCTGGAAAATTAATTACCTGCATAAATGAGCCTTTTTTTGTTGTGTGCATTCTATGCCTGTTGAGTCATTAAGGACAGAGGGCATATATGTGAACTTATCTCACTGGTTTTTGATAAGGTAGTTGCTATAGGGATCTGAGTATCATGTGCACACCCAACCAAAATGCAACAAATGTTTAAAAAGATGTTCAGGGTGAAATTGAAGGATTGGCTAAAGGTGGTATTTTGGGAAGTCTGTTTAAGTAGCTGGATTTAAAAGTTTGCAACCTTAACCATTTGCCGAACTTGTTTTTCTTTCCTTCCTTCTTTCCTCAAACAGCTTTTGAGTATCTATCCTAAGGGTCAAAAACTCAAATACCTATAGGGGCCAAGAAGATAATGTAACTAAGCAAAGCAGGCGGATTTAAGAAAAATGGAGATAGACACTTTTTATGTGCCTAATAAACACAGAGGCAACTCTTCATTCCCACCAAGAAATGAGCTCTCCCCCATTATTCCTGAAAGATGCTTTAGTCTTGTTCTCTCTTTGGTACTGAGAGATAGTTCACTCCAAGAAAAATATCAGTGCACATTCAATATAAATGACACCTCACACTGAGCCTCAATGAGGAAGCAACAGGGAGTGGCAAAGACTGAAATCAAGTGAAGAGCTCATGTTTCAGCCAGAGGGGACCATCTCTGCACCAGGCGCCAGCTACCATGTGGAAACAGGCCCAGAGGGGCCATATCTTATTCTTCAAGAGAAGTCAAAGACACTGGTTTGTATGCAAATCCAGATTTTGAAATGTGACCTGAAATTTTTAAAAATAAATTTGAGAAAGAGCCAAACAAAAACGTAACCAGTTTGAGATCTCAGACCTGCTCACCTAGGTATTCTGCTGTGAGATGCTGGGAATACAACGATTAAAAAAAAAAAGATTTTTGCTCTCACAAAATTTATGGACTAGTATATCGTACATGAGTACATGCACTTATCTACGTATGTGCTGTAACAGGGGAAATTACCAAGTGGTCTGCGAGCCCGGGGAAACCAAATCAGAGGAAGGTGAGTGGGTAGGGAAGAGGGTCAGGGAAGAATTCCTGAAGGATGGTCTAGCTGAGCTATCTTGCTAGTTGAGCCAAGCAAGCAGAAACGGTGGAGAAAGGTGGTGGTCCAGGCTGAGGTATCAGCACATGCTAAGGTGTGGGAGCCATAAGCAGCCAGTGCCTTTTGTTAAAGAAGCTAAGATACAAGTTTGAGACTCAGGAGGGCAGTGGAGGGAAGAGGTCCTCCCTGTCAGGCATCTGCAGGAGGACTAAAGACTGAAGACTGAACTCAAAAAACATCAAAGCCAGTTGTCTGTTTGGCAGTTCTCCGACACTTTCTCCTGGCTGGTGCAGGACGCATATTCACTCAGCATCTGCTAGGAATTAGCTGTCATTTCAAAGAAACTAGGAAGTAAGAATTTGAATCAGAATAGAAAACTCAACCCTCAACCTTTGGTAATACACTTCTCCTGGCTTCCTATATTTGGCTATTATGTCTGTGAAAATGATGGGCCAGTGAGGTGAAAATTTGAATGCAAGCTGACCCTTTGATTGGAAGAACTAGACTGAATTGTTTCTGTATCCTGTGTCAGGGTAAATACAAATCTAAATAAATAAATAAATTTCCTTAGCACTGAAAGGGAAAGAGACTCTCCCTCCCCCAGCTCTGTTTCTTTCACCATTTACATTAGAAATACTGTGATTGTAAATTCTTTCTCTGTCCCTTTGAGAATTACACAAACCTTTTTAAAAGCTAAATAAGCCTCTTGCCAGCTTTACAACACAGAAACATCTCTCTCAATGACCTGGGAGCCATCTCTTTGAAATGGAATCATCAAGGAAGATAACATCCCTATTTCCTCTCTGTGGAAAGATTACTCTCCCTGGGAGAGTAGGAGTCTAACTTCGGTAGGTCCCTCTTTCCAAGTTGCAAACCTACCTCCTGTTGTAAAAATATAAGAAGTTAATCTTTCCTTTGGATAAACTAGTTGACACAGATAGCAGCTGCCAATTACCGAGGTGAACTTAGGATGAACTATGTAATAAATGGTATTGTCAAGTCCTTCTACTAGTTATTGTTTATCTTGAGAACAGGTAGTAATAGCATATATCTGCTTAGCTCTGTACAAGTGAAACTCCTTTCTGTCTTTGCAATCTCTAACTGGATTGCCTGTGATGCACATAGTATTTTGGTTTAATGCTTATTCAATAGTAAAACGGTTTTCTTTCTCTTCTGCTTCTGTGGAGAGGTTTTTGGGGTTGGCAGGAGATTTTGTTTTTAATTATACTTCCTCAACACCTGCCACCAAGGTTGGCTAGGTTTGGGTCTTTCAGCTCAGGGTATGGTAAGCATCTAAATGCCCTGACTGATAAAAATGTGGGAAGTCTATTCATGACAAAGCAGAACATATTTCAGAGAAAGAGACTTTCACACTCCTCTCTGAAGTGCTGCAATTAGAAGATATCATGTACTCTCTGCAGTATTTACAGACAGCAGTATAGCACAATGGCAGGCAAGCACAGGCTCTCAGACTGTCCAGGTTTGACTCTCCGTTCCATCCTTTACTAGCTGTGATGCTTCAGGTACTTAACCTGCTGGTGTCTTTGTTTCTCTGTCTGTAAACGGGAGACAAAATGCGGGTACCTACTTCATAGCACAGTGCTTTGCAGAGTATAAAGCCTCAGTAGTTAATTAGAATTATTTAACAACATTATTTGAAGGTTTGTTATAGGCAGAAACACTTCTGGGATACAAAGATGGAGAAAACATAGTTACTTATCCCCAGAGGAATTTACAATCTTATAATAACTATAATGGTACCATTAATTTTGGCATAAACTAACTTCTCAAGAAAGAGAAAAATCAACAGGTATTTTTAAAGGGGCGGGGACAGAGTCAGGGGCTATTACCCTAATTGAGCTCCATGTAATTACATGGCCTCCGTGGTTAAGCGTCATAGTCTAGTTTAAATCTAAGAAGACTTCTTCCTGAGCTAGTTTAGCAGGAAAAGCCAGATCTTATCAAAAGAAACAAACGTATGACCAACTTTGAAGCCAAAAGCCCTACCACGGAAAGGCTAAGAGACCATGGTTTATACACCCTGAGGCACTCCCTGATTTTTTTTCCCACCCAGACAACATAACTAAAAGGATTTTTGTAACTTTATAAAAGTAAATAAATATTGACACAGAACACTCTTAAAACTAGCCATACGACTCCTGCTTTCTGCTCAATTCAAGAGTGTTCAACTGGCCTTGTACCTAGCGTATTACGACAGGACGCAGAGGCCATTTTGGAAACAAAAGAGCTTCAGGCTCCGGGGGTGGAAGAGGTGGTTTCCAGGCAACGGGAGGCGCGCGCTGCGCAGCCGCACTCCGCGGCGCCCAGCCACCTACCGCGTGGGCAGGGCTGGCTGGGCGGTGGAAAATTACCGCGCTTCCTTTTAAAGGCGCCCGCACATTTCCTGCTTGGAGCCTCGGCGCTAGTCTCCCTTGTAGAAGCGGCGTGTCCGTTTTATATTCCTAGAGGAAATAAAATTTAGTTCGCAGTTTCCAGGGCAGCATTAGTCTATACTTAGGCAAGTAATGTCGGAATGAACAGGCTTTTTCTTAACCGAGTTGAGAAAAGAAAACTGAAAATCTGAAATACCGACTCTTGGTGCAGAAAGCTACTGAACACACAGGAACGGGACGCAAGAAACAACTGCATGAATAATGTCACATTGACTATGCAACAGGTTTAAAAATGATTGGTCCTGAAGCAAACTCATTTTTGACAAACGGATTGACAAATTATACTAAAAACTACCAAAAACCAGAATAAACGTGTGTAAGAAGCAACAGGGTGGGTTTAGCATGCATCAGAAAATTTATCCTTTTGTAGATCGGTTTTTACAGTACAAAAAAATAATCTCTGGGATTTCTTTCCTGCTTCTTAGTCGTCAAAGACTTTTTCTCCATGTTGGAAGCTCTTCTGATTTACAAGTTAAGCGGTAGTTTAGTGCTGTCTTACTTTTCGGAACGAACAGATAGATAAATAGCATAATTCTCCTGGTTTTTGTAACGTAAACGTCTAAGATATATTCTCCGTGGCTCTGAAATGAGTCCCCTTACCAAGCAATATTTACTAGAAGCCATCCTGGTAACAACTGGATGAAATGGAGATACTGGTCTTCCCTGAAGTAAAGCTCTTCACATTTTAAGTCTCTTCATTCCATTTGAAAGGATGAAAGACCGTCCTTCTCTCGGTTCCTCCTCGGATGGTTTGCTCAGTGGCAGTTGTCTTTTCGGTTGTGAACTGGCATCAGGCGTACCCATCTACTACTCCTGTCCTCAGGCTCTGGCTGCAGACAGTAGTGGGGGAGTCAGAGTGGATTCTCACGACTGTGGAGGTGATGGTCCAGTCTTATCATGGCCCTGGCAAATTGATTTTCCACTCCCAACTGAGCCATTTCCCCCAAGCTTCTCGGCCATGTTAAGCCACACTTTCACTCCAGTCCCCTTTTAACACGTCCCTTTTTATCCTTCACATTACAATCGCCACTTCTTAGTTATTTTTGATGAACCTTTCTTGTTTTTCAGAACGCAGAGCTGAGACATGGGAGTACTAAGCAAATGTTTTGCATGGATTTAGACACCTAGGACGTTGTTTAGCCTGTAATTTTCAAGTTTGGATGTTAAGAAGGGATACACTTGTGACATTATCTTAGTTTCCAGAACCACGGGGAAAACTAATTAATTACATGTAACCAGAAGTTGTGTCGTGTAGAGTCGTCATCTATCCTGAAGCTGCAGGGGAATGTGATTTGATGTAAAGGGAACTGTGCCTTTGAAACAAAAATAGGTGCAGCTGCATTTGGTGCTTGCATTTCTTTTTGCTTACAAGATCGTTTACCAATGCCAAGAAACTGAAATAGGAAAATGCCCCATTTCAGATAAGATGATGTTTCTAATTTTTAAAATAGTCTCGTCGTGGAAAACCTAGTCTGTAATAATACTTAGTGGCTGCAGGGCTGGCCAGTGCAGGTGACTGCTCTGGGTACTGTGGCTACCACCTTTCCTCCACAGGGAAGTGGCATTTTACAGCCCAAACAGCGCTGCGGGGTTTCTAATGGCTGAGAGTGGCCCTATCGCCCTACCGAGCCCAGAGATAATCTCCTGTTACTTAAAATTTACTGCAAAATAGAGATTAAAAAAAAAAAAGAGAGACTTCAGATGTAGAGAGTCATCTGGATTTTCCCTCTCAGATACAATTCTACTGTTAAGTGCTAAGAGGCTAAATTCAAATAAATTAGAATATAAATTTGATGGTTGAAATATAATTAAAGTTTTGGAAGAAGGCAAAGTGTTTAAATATGCAGAAAATTTTAGTAAGCAGAGTTGGTAGATTTTGGTTGCTTATATTTAATAAAGATGATAAAATTGCATAGTTCATAACATTTTTTAAGAAGAATTACTGGGTCTGAATGCAGGAAGACAGGGTTTGGGAATTCGGTCTTTGAGGTAGGGCTGCCAGACAAAATACAGGAGGGCATTCAGTCAAATTTGAATTTCTGATAAACAATGAATACTTTTTTTAAGTATAAGTGGGATTTGGGACATAATCACATTAAAATCTTTGTTGTTTATCGGAATTCAAATTTAATTGGGCAACTTGTATTTTTATTTGTTAAATCTAACAATCCTGCTTTAAGGGGCTGAAAAAGGGTAGAGTGGTGACACCACCAAAAGCTTCTGGTTCAAGGTGCCAGGCTGAGATGTGAATGTAATACACACAGCATACAAGTATATTGCCCCAAATAAGTTGTATACGGCCACCACGTGCAGCCCTTCGAAATATCATGAAGGGCTGATATTTAGAAAAATTTACTATTGCCTTGTTCATTCATCCAACTAATAATACTGATTGAGTGCCTGCCTTATGGCAGGCATAAATTCTGGGAAGAGTAAGATAAACAAGGTAAAAATCCCTGTCTTTGAAAAATCCTTATTTTTGTCATGTGGACTAACAGGTAAAATAACTGGAATAACTACCAGTGATGACGAGTTTGATCAGAGACTCATGGGAACGTTAAGTTTATCTGACTAAGGCAGGAGAAAAACAGGAAGGCTTCAAAGAGGAAGTGATTTTAAATGAAGGAGACTAAGCTGCTGAAGTAGGAAAGGACATTAGTGGAGGGAACTACATGTACAAAGGGAAGAAGTGTGAAGACACTGTCCACTGTAAAAAAATTAACCAGAAAAAGACAAACCAACAACTACAAAAACAGTGAAAAGTTAGGTGTAGCCGGAGCTGCAAGAGGGTTTGCTGGGAATGTCAGATAGTAAAAGCTGGGCCAGATTATAAAGGTGATGCTAGACAGAGCTCAGATTCTCCTGTGGACAACCAGAATAGGATCAGGGCAGTGGTGGGAGAGACAGTGATACGAGACCTTTTCAATTCATTCTTTCCAAAAACAAAAACAAAAAACCCAGTGTGTGTGTGTGTGCGTGTGTGTGTGTATCATCTTGTGCTAGATTCTTTTTTTTTTTGTGGTACGCGGGTCTCTCACTGTTGTGGCCGCTCCCGTTGCGGAGCACAGGCTCCAGACGCGCAGGCTCAGCAGCCATGGCTCATGGGCCCAGCCGCTCCACGGGATGTGGGATCTTCCCGGACCGGGGCACGAACCTGTGTCCCCTGCATCGGCAGACGGACTCTCAACCACTGCGCCCCCAGGAAAGCCCTGTGCTGGATTCTTACAACATAAAAATGAATACAGTATCAATCCTAACTTCTAGGACTTTCCTGGTGGTACAGTGGTTAAGAATCTGCCTGCAAATGTGGGGGACACGGGTTCGAGCCTTGGTCTAGGAAGATCCCACATGCCGCGGAGCAACTAAGCCCGTGCACCACAAGTACTGAGCCCACGAGCCACAACTACTGAAGCCTGCGTGCCTAGAGCCCGTGCTCCGCAACAAGAGAAGCCAATGCAATGAGAAGCCCGCGCACCACAACAAAGAGTAGCCCCCACTCGCCGCAACTAGAGAAAGCCCACATGCAGCAACGAACACCCAACACAGCCAAAAATAAATAAATAAATAAATAAATTTATTTTTAAAAACCCCAAAAACCTACCTGCTAGATGCTCTGGCTTTTGCAGGGAAACCAGTCATGTGGACAGTTACATCCATTACAATAGGATTTAAGTTACATTCAAAACACAGGGCGTGGGCTCCCCTGGTGGCGCAGTGGTTGAGAGTCCACCTGCCGATGCAGGGCACACGGGTTCGTTCCCCAGTCCGGGAAAATCCCACATGCCACGGAGCGGCTGGGCCGTGAGCAACGGCCGCTGAACCTGCGCGTCCGGAGCCTGCGCTCCGCAACGGGAGAGGCCAGAACAGTGAGAGACCCCCGTAACGCAAAAAAAAAAAAAAACCCACAGGGAGTAAGAAGGAGGTAGAAACTCCCTGGGAAGGGAGGGAGACGGCCAGCCAAGCCTTCCCAAAATGAAGTGATGCTGGAATTAAGGTATTTTTTTTAATTTAAATAAATTTAATACTTCATGCAAATAGTTACACATTTTCCCAACAGAGCAAAAAAGTATACAGTGAAAAGGAAATCTTTCCTCACCTAGACCCTTGACTGCTCATCAGGTCACCACCACCATTCCATTAATATAAATATAATATAAATGCATCATCCTCCCTCTTCTTTTCAGCCAAATGGAGGCATCTTCTACTCAGCTCTTTATACCTTGATTTTTTCATTTAACAATATATTTTGGAAATCAGTACATATAGAACTGCTCACTCCTTTTTTTTTTTTTGCGGTATGTGGGCCTCTCACCGTTGTGGCCTCTCCCGTTCCAGAGCACAGGCTCCGGACACACAGGCCCAGCGGCCATGGCTCACAGGCCCAGCCGCTCCGCGGCATGTGGGATCCTCCCAGACCGGGGCACGAACCCGTCTCCCCTGCATCGGCAGGCGGACTCTCAACCACTACGCCACCAGGGAAGCCCAAGCCCCAGTTCTTAATTGCTGCTTCAAGGGTCCTTGAAAGAATGAAAAGCAGGGCTTTAGGCTTATTTAATATGGGGAAGAGAGGGAGATTAGGGAGACTAGAAGGTAGTGATGCAGAGGCCTGGAGAGCCCTGACCCTGTTGGAACATGCCCACAACTTGCCAACATAGCAGCCGAGACTCTGGGCCTAAAGTCTAGGACAGGAGACAACCTAGATTCCCTCTTTGATTTTTGGTAGTGCTGAGTTAAGGGGCAAATTTACAAGAACTTTTCCTTCCCTTGCTGAGAGTGGAATCTTGATGTTTTCAAAGGCTCTGGAAATAAAATATAATTTTTCTTCTCCCCCGACTTCTTCATTTATATCAGATTTTTCTAAAATAAATTTATTTATTTACTTTTATTTTTGGCTGTGTTGGGTCTTCGTTGCTGCTCATGGGCTTTCTCTAGTTGCGGCTTCTCATTGCGGTGGCTTCTCTTGTTGCAGAGCACGGGCTCTAGGCACACAGGCTTCAGTAGTTGCGGTGCATGGGCTCAATTGTTGTGGCTTGCAGGCTGCAGAGCACAGGCTCAGTAGTTGTGGCACACGGGCTTAGTTTCTCCACAGCATGTGGGATCTTCCCAGACCAGGGCTCGAACCCATGTCCCCTGCATTGGCAGGCGGATTCTTAACCACCGTGCCACCAGGGAAGTCCTATATCAGCAGATTTTTAAACTTCAGCTCCTAGGAGACAGGTTTCTAAGAGTTATAGTCTCCAAAAGCTATTCAAATTCAATGCCCCTTAAAATAACTAAAATGAAAAATACTCATCCATTTACTGCCTTGGGTATCAGCTATGAAATCTAAATGATAAAACAAACAAACAAGTCTAGAGCTGTTTTGAAAGGATGACAGTGAATGAACCTCTGATAATAGACTTTAATCTCAGACACACAGGGCTGATGTAGCTAAAAAAATCTTTGTATGTTTATTGCTGTCTATCTGTAGAATTAGACTATTTAGTAACTGGCCTCAAATGCTATATTTCCAGTCATAAGCCTCTGCACTGGGGTATTGTCACTAACAGGAAGACTATTACAGAATAATAATGATTGCCATATACAGTAGCTCTTAAAGCCCCAAATCCTTTTGAATATTCTTAAACGATGTTCTCCATTTTAATGGAATGTATCTTATTCCAAGTATAGTAATTAGAAGGACTTCATCTAAAGAGAAACTAGGGTTGATTAAAGTATATGTGGTGATCAGAACTGACATTACTCCCCGAAAGAGGGTCACATTCTCTGGTGATTTTAAGATGATCATGTAAAGGGTGCTGATTGATATTTTCCGATTATTCATGTGTTTGTTTTATTCATCTGTACTTCTCTGTGTTTTCTAAATCATTTTTAGAGAGCAGAGGAAAGATTGTGGGAAATAGAGTTTGATTTTGGAAGAATAGGCTATGGAATGGTTTCCTGGTAAGGAGTATCCAAGTATCATTAAACTAATATAGAGGAGAAACAGAATTAATTGATCACCTTGCTTTGAACAGAGCTGTCTTTCCTGTCCTGTGGATAAAGCTTTAGCAGTATACTCACAATAAAACAATTGAAAATAGCAAATAAAATGATGATAGATGATGTTTAGACGATTTTACCCTAAAAAAACCCAAAAACCCACCCCAAAGTTCATTTATATTAGATAATTTTGGAGAACTACAGTTTTTATATTTGCTGTACATTGGAAAGAAAATGTCAGGAATTAGTTTCTTTTGTACCACATTTATACATAGATAGTAACTTGTTAAAAGGAAAATAGGTCTCTGTAGGCCTCGAGGTCTTGTTAATAGACTGACAATGAAGGGACTCCTCTTAAATATTTAACTTGAAGTTAAACATCCATGTCTGGTAGTTATTAGACACACACTCATATCAAAAATAATATACAAAGCACAACATTGTAAATCAATTATACTTCAGTTAAAAAAAAGAAGAGACAAAAATAACAAAGAATATATGATTTATAATTTAAAAATAAATTTAGAAGAGTGAGGGTAAAAAAAGTAAGACAGATGGGATCTACCTCGGTTGGAATGCTGATGCACAGTCATTTGAAGACTCCAGATGGAACACAATGAATTCAATAATTTGGGGAGTCAAATATGTATCAACCAACCTTAAAAAGTTCAGATTCATTGTAAGCTGTATTCTACAGAAATTTGTAAAAAGCTTTTTGTACAGAAGTACTCATACCAATGTTATATTTATAAGAGCAAAAAATAGCAAACAAATTTGGTGTCCAATGGTAAGCTAGTGGGTAATTATGGTATATTCATCTGATAGAATATCATGCAGGCTCTAAAAATCATGAAGATTCTTATTTGACCTTAGAGAATGTACATTACAAGTTGCTAAATGCAAAATGTAGGTTACAAACTAGGTTTAGTGTTCTTTTAAGACAACTACAATTTGTTTAATAGTGGTTATTCCTTGCTAATGGCATTGAGTGATTTTTTTTCTTCGTATTCTTCTGTGTTATTTGTTTTGTGTTGAGCATAATGTTTTAAGTAATATGAACTAAAACAATATACTTTAAAAAGTCAAGTGAAGAAGGTAACAAATTGTACAAACATAAGCTCCCCAAAACTTCAGTCTATGCCTACAAGGACAAGTATCTCTGAATTGTTAGACTACAGTTCTTTTAAATTTTTTTACTTTTCCTTTTTTTGAAAAAAAAATCAAATTTGCTATAATAAAACATTAAAAAAATTAAAATACATTTTCTCCTTTTAACAGGATGGCAGTGCTAGTGAAATTCTGTAAACAAATAACTGAAGGCCTGAGGATGCTAATTCTTGTGCTCCTGTATATCAGGGGCATTTGCAGAAAAAGTTGCCCAAGTTTCTATCTGAATTGTTTGTACAAAACGAGACAGAGAAGCGGGTAATCACTGCAAAACATAAACACAACGAGGCAGGCTCCTTCAGAAGAAATGCTGTGAAGGAAGCTGCATTCTTTTCCCATGCTCAGGAAGGGAAGGTTCTAACCCCTCCAGGTAAAAGTATTCTTTGGAAACTCTGTCCAGCCCTTTTCCTGCCAAATGATGGACAAGTCTGAAGGGAAACCTCTGAAGGCACGGTTACAAAATGGAGGGGCCGAAGGGAAATTCTCTCAAATCTCTGGGTTAAAAAAAAAAAAAAAAAAAAAAATCCGCATTTAAGCCTTAAAACTAAAACCTTGAGCATGTTTTTTCCTTTTCCCCCTTCCTGATCTCATTATACTGTTTCTTGACAGCAACGCAGTTTTGATCACAGCACAAGTGTTAAAATCTCTACCAGACTGAGGAAACGATAAGGGCTCCTTCACAGAGAAAGTAATGTCCTTCTCGAGATTTGTCACTGTAGCAGGGCCCTTGTTACATTCAGAAATTTTTATTAAACCTCCCAAACCTTTCGGAGGCAAATTTCATTATTTAAAAACAAAAGTCACGTTGTTTCAGGTCTGCCAACAGCCTCACAAATTAGCGAGAATGAGAGACAAAGAATCCTAACTCTAAAATGAGAAACTTATTTAAAAAAAAGAAACCAAGGACAAACGTCTCCTTTATTCTAAATATACCACCACAAGCCGAATGACTGTGTTAACTATTTTTACCCACACTGGCTCTCCAGCGTCCAACTCATGTAAAATGAAACGGGATGAGAAATGAAAACCCAGCCGGGCGACTGGCCAGGCAGAGATGGAAGGGCTCGGTCTATCAATTCCAGATCCTTGGACAACAACGGGAGACTGCGGGCCTTTAACTAGTTGATTTTGCTTTATTTCCTGCATTTTATAATATGCAACAACCCACATCTACATTAGTCTTTCTGAAAACACATCCAAGGTGGCAGACATGAAGTAACAGAACTTCAGACTGCCACACACTCGAGCTCCCAGAGCAGCTCCTGTGTACAAGTCAAACTCCGACCACGCTTGCACAGGGCCAGGAAGCTAACTTAAGGCCCAGATCACTGAGGGTAGTTTTTTTTTGCCTTCATGAGAAGGCAGTCCGAACTGCTGGAAAGAGTGCGTTTCGATCCAACTAGGACTGCCCGGCTCGATATGCAGCACCTAATCTCTCCTAAAGAACGAAAACGCCCTGAGGAAGGCGTTTCTCCCCGTCCCTGGTTGGCAGAAAGCGGCAAACGCGGGGACAAAAGAAAACGGGCCGTGAATGAGAAGCAGGCCGGCGGCTTCACGCTAACGCGCCGCGGTGACCCTGGGCGGGGGCAGAGTCCGGGCCCACGGGCTCCGAAGGCGGAGGGCCCGACGGCCTCGCGCAGCTACCCGCGGCCCTGTGCAGGCCGGGCCGCGTGACCTCGGACGCTAGACAAAAGGGACCTCGCAGCACTTAGCCCATGCCGCCCAGCCAACGCCGCCTTTAAGGGACCCGTGTCCTCAGGGGCCCCAGATGACCCCGCCCCCCCGCCACCGCCATTTTGTTGTTTGCTCCCGGCCCTCCCGGCCGGCCACGTGGCGCGTAGCAGCGGAAGCCGAGGCACCGCCCCAACTTCCGGCCAGACCGGTTCCAGCCGGCCGCGGCCCGCAGACGCGCGGCTGCCCCCTGGCGGCCGGCCGCACTCCGCCCCGCCCAGCCCTCGCCATTTCTTTACCCGCCGGCCGCACGTCCGCGCCCCGCTGCGAGTCCCTGGGCCGAGCGCAGCGGCGTGCTCCAGGGGCGGGGCGGGGCGGGGCGGGGCGTCCGTGCACCCAGCCTTGGGCGCGGACGTTTCCACCGGGGCTAAATGAGGGTTATCGGCACCTTTACACGCAGTTTAAACAGTAAGCCCCATACAACTGCATCCAGGAATTTTCGGCACGCGGCACTCGGTGTTTCAGGACTTTCAAACAGGAGCCCCCGACCTCACTTTTCAGATGTGGCTTCTGTCCTCCACTCGCAGACCGAATCCCAGCTGGGTCCCTGGCCCCGAGCGCGTGCATGGCCCGGTCCGTTTCCGGGCAGGGGGTGGGGAACGACGTACGGGGTCTGAGTGCAGCCAAGGGCCACGATTCCTGTGTTCCGGGCGATCGCCGCCTTACCAGCTTATCCACGTTCCTTTCACATTTCAGTTCTTGAGCGTTTGCCATGAGAAAGGCCCCTGCATATGTTGTGTCTTATTTAAAATGCTCAACAGCCTTTGAGACGAGCGTTGTTTTATTAAAAAGAAAACAAAACCGAAGCCCAGTGAGTAATTTGGTCCAGAGTCAGAACCTGCGTTGGAATCTGGGGCATCTAAGTTCCCACTAAGCCTTGAGGTGGTCATATGACTCTGATCAGCACCACCTGCAGCATCTGGGGGCTGGTTGGAAATGCAAATAGCGGGGACAACGCCAGACCTGCTAAATTGGAAAGCCTGAGGGGCCGGGAGACGATCTGTGATTAACAAACACTGCGTGTTCTGAGGCACCCTAAACACCCCTTACCTCGTAGCCTTATTAAGAGTAAGGAAAGGGAAGACAGCTTCCCTTTGAGTGCAAACTCCGTGCCAGGCACTAGGGTTAGGAATTTTCCTAATTCTGTGATGTAATCCTCTCCACGCCCTTTTACAGGAGAGGAAACTGTAGCAAACATCCTATGTGGTAAAATGTTAACATTTGTATAAAATGGTGTCAACTTACATGTGCTATTGTATTTGCTTGTACTTCATACGCATAAAGTATCCCTGGAAGGCTATCAAGAGTTAATGCTGCCTTTCCTCCAAGGAAAGGAGGCAGGTTGCTAGAAGGACTGAGATGGGAAGAGTTTTTTTTTTCCCCCTCTGTAAGTCTTTGTAAATTTTGAGTGTCTGTCACATTGTTGATGAAAAATTAATCAGTAGTTGATGTAAGAAAGAAATGGAAAATTTTATTTGAGCCAACAGGGTTATAACCTGGGAGACACTCTTTCAGAAAACTCTGCGGACTGTGCCACCTGTTCGAGGTCAAAGCACAGTTATATAAGTTTTTTGAGACGAAAGGGTTATTTGTCAAATGACGTATTATTATAGACAGTTTGCAAAATCCAGATTTACATGTACAAAGTGAGTCATGGGTCATCATGGCCCTTTACCAGATTAAGAAGGATGGTTGCCTCCTAAGGAGTTGTGACCCTTTATGAGATTAAGAAAGAATGTTATTTCCTAAGGAGGTCTGGTTAATGCAGATGGACAACCTACACTAACCGGAGGGAGGAGGACCAAACGGGCAGAGAAAAAAACTTATGTTTAAAATTTTCTTGTCTTGCCGTATATATGAATTTTATTTCATCAATATGAATCTATATCTTATTCCAAATAAAATTAAACAGGTAAAAATTGTACTTAGAACAGCGTTAGAACTGAAAACAGAATTGGAATTCAGGTCTGACTGCAGATTCCATGTACTCTATTGACTACACGTGACTGGCTTTTAAACATAAAATGCTATATAAATTTGAAGTATTGTTATGTTATTAATAATGAAATACTTATTAGTTAGAAATTTAGTTTCTATTTTTAACCTTTGAACAATGACCACGTCTAATTTTGGTCCCTTCATGACATATTGTATGGTGCATTACTAATAACAGCTATAAAATAACCATAAAACAGACCGTAAATGTAATGCCTAGCCTCTGAGGAATATTGATGTGTCATTAATTGTTCATTGCAAAGGTATTTGAGCTCTTTCAGTAGAGATGGCAAAGTGCTGTTATTCCCAACATTAATCATTGTGAAGAATTTTATCAGTATATTTATATATGTATTAGGTTCCGTTTACAATTAATTATGTATAAATAATGCTTTTTTAATTTTTACATGAATCTATATCTAAAATACATGAAGGGGACTTCCCTTGTGGTAGTTAAGAATCCGCCTTCCAATCCAGGGGATGTGGGTTTGATCCCTGGTCAGGGAGCTAAGAGCCCACATGCTGTGGGGAAACTAAGGCTGCATGCTGCAACTACTGAGCCCACGAGCCACAACTAGAGAGCCTGCATGCCACAATTACAGAGCCCACGCACTCTGGAGTCCGTGTGCCACAACTAGAGAGAAGCCTGCATGCCGCAACAAAGAGCCCGCAAGGCGCAATGAAGATCCCGCATGCTGCAACGAAGACCCGACGCAGCCAAAAAAAAAAACCAAATAAATAATTTAAATTTTTAACATTTATTTTATTTATTTATTTTTCACTGCATCAGGCCTTCATTGTAGCTCATGGGCTTTCTCTAGTTGCGGCGAGCGGGGGCTACTCTTCCTTGCGGTGCACGGGCTTCTCATTGCCTTGGAACAAGGCTTGGCACAGAGTCAACGTTAGATAAATCTTAACTTAAAAAAAAAAAGAGATGTAGAAATAAAACTTGATGACAGTTCAAAGGAGGAAGATGTCAGTGTTTGTTCTGTGCCTAGAACTTTATTGTTGGAAGGGATTGTAAAGATGCGTGAATTGACACTTGTTCCTAGCAGTAGTATTTGATCCCTGGAACTAGGAAATTGGCTCTCTGTAGTGATGCTCTAAAAGCTACATTGTCCAGCTCCTGGCCCTGCAAATTTTCTCTGAGAGGAGACTGAGCTTCCCATAAGTCAGTGGCTGGGAGCTGCAGTGACATGCTGGGGTCAGCTGGTGGGAATGATGGTGCACATTTCTTCCCAGCTGTACTTTCAGTGATATCATTTTGGCAGCTTGAAATTAGTCACAATGGGATTATTTATTCCCCAGAAATAGGTGAACACTACAGATCCAAGGTTTTTTGCCCTGGAGAACTGCTTGTTAAACATGTATCAGCATACCACAGCCTGTCACCCCACAGCAGAGGCCCTGCTGGGAGAAGCCCAGAGAAGGCACCTAGCTCCTCTCAGGTTGCCCAGTGTTACAATATACGTGGACTCAGGAGTCCCTTAGTGGCCTTGGGGCCAATGTTTCAACAGCCTTAATCTCTTAATCAAACCAAACTATAAACAAATGGTGGATCATGAGTTTTTCCTGGGTGAATCAGTCCAGTACTGCATAAGTGTTTCTTGGGACAAAGGAGAAACTGGGCAGTCTGGGCAGACATCTAACCCTCCTGAGGAAACTTGCATCATGAACAAATGGGAACTAAATGGGGGGCGGGGCATACTCTTCACTGATGGTAGGTGTCTGTGACCCATTGTATTTCTGGAGTCAGGAACTCCAAAAACTGTGTGTGTGTGTGTGTGTGTGTGTGTTTAGACCTTTTTAGGAGTGGGATATTATAGGAGGGTCTCTCTGCCTGGGGGTCTATATCCAAAGTCAGTGAAGGAGGTGGATGGAAGAAGAGGGAGATTTTCTACAGTAGAGGAAGCCATTTGTTCATTCATTTATTCATTCATTCATTCATTCAGCAAACCGGTAAGTGCCCATCTCAATGGTTTTCATAGCTACATTAGAATCACATGGGAAGCTTATAAATCTGCCTCAATTTAATCTGATGGTGTTCGGGTGTGTGGGAGGCTGAATGATGGCTTCCCCCCAAAAAGACATCCTAGTCTCTGGAACCTGTGAATTTACTTCACTTGGTTTAAAAAAAAAAAAAAGCCTTTTCAGATGTGATTAAGTTAAGGATCTTGAGATGGGGAGATGATTTTGGATTGTTGGGGTGAGCCCTAATTGTCATCATATGTATCTTCATAAGAGGGTGACAGAGGAAGTTTTGACTACACAGAAGAGGAGTATGTAACTACAGAGGCAGAGATTGGAATATTGAGTCTCCAAGCTAAGCAATGCCAAGGAGTGCTGGCAACACCAGAAGCAGAGAGAAAGGTGTGGGACAGATTTTCCTTTTGAGCCTTCAGAAAGAGCATGGCTCTGCCAACACCTTAATTTTGGACTTCTATCCTCTAGAACTATGAGAGAATAAATTTCTCTTGCTTTAAGCCACTTAGTTTGTGGTAAATTGTCACTGCAGCCCTAGGAAACTCATACAGGGTAGGACAAGACTTGTTTTGAAGTAGCACTTTACATATGATTTAGCAAAGATCCATATTAGAGATGAAGGTTAGCTACTGATAAAGATCACAGAGGGTCATTCCTTGCTGTCATTGCTGTGAACAAGTCAGGTCCCCTTCCCCAATAGGGCTGGGGCCGAGGAAGCTGTATTTTGACACAAAAAGAAACCAGACCCTCATATGATTCTTTCACATTTGCAAGTCCATCCATCTGCTATGTACCAGGTATTATGATAGACATTAGAGATGCAAAGAAGATAAATAGATACATTTCCTGTCCTCAGAGAGCCTACAATCTAGCAAGGAAAAGATGTGGGAATAAGATAATTTCAGTAGAGTCTGATAAGTGTTAAATAATAATAAATATTTGTCGAGCTGTTTCTTTGTGCTAAGTGCCATCTCTATATGCCATCTCTCCTGATCCTCCAAACAGTTCTAGGAGGAAGGTATTAATAACCCCTTAGAAAAGAGAGGCTTAGAAGGTTAACTAGCTTGTTTAATTTCACCCAGCTGGTGAGTGAAAAAGCAGGGTTGCTAGGGAAATGCTGGGAGGGGCATTTCAGGTGTGAGCTACTGTATGATCAAGGGCAAAAACATACCCGTGGGAGAGAGCCAAGTCCACCTTGGAACTGCCTTAACGTGGCTGGAATGTGGGGTGATGGAAGAGTGGGGCAAGAGATGAGGCACTTGCCTCCGAAGTGCAGGGACACTTCTCAATGCAGGTGCCAGCCCCCCCCAGCCCGCCTCTGCCCCGGTAGCCAAGAGGAAGGACTCTGGGAACCTCAGAATTTGGCCAGAGCAGTGTGGGGTGAATGTGCAATTAAGGGGCACCTCTATCTTTCTGCATTTACCTCCCCAGCATTCTTTTGGCTTTCTATGGCTCAGGGTTGGTATGCCTGCAGGAAGGGAAGTCCATTCAGCTGTCACGCCCTTAAATCCAAGAATTGTGCAAAGCTTCCAATAAGTCATCAGCAATTTTCAGCTGTTTTAAGACAAAATGAAAACAACAACAACAGCAACAAATTACGATTACAGTAAATCTGAAAAGAAAATTGCACTGTAGGGCAACCTGTGTTCCCTAGGGCAGAAGGGCAAGTGAAAATAAATGGGAAGGGATTAAGGACAATTCCACTAACCAAACAACCATGTGCTGGTACTTTGCATATCTTTTACCCCAGAGGGCAACCGTATTTTTTTAAAAACTTGTTATGAAAAAAACAATGAATATACAGAAGTAGAAAATAATGGAATGAAACTCTATGTTCCCATCACCAACTTTATTATTATTAAAATATTTATTTATCTATTTGGCTGTGTTGGGTCTTAGTTGTGGCATGTGGGATCTTTAGTTGAGGCATACGAACTCTTAGTTGAGGCATGTGATATTTAGTTCCCTCACCAGGGATCGAACGCGCGGCCCCTGCATTGGAAGCGTGGAGTCTTAGCTACTGGACCACCAGGGAAGTCTCCTGTCACCAACTTTATAATTCTTAACTAATGGCCAATCTTGTTTAATCTATACTCATACCCACTCTCTCCGCCAGATAGTTTTATATGCCCCAAAACTTTTTACTTAAATTTCAAGCCTACTGAAAAATTACAAGAATAGTCTCATAAACAGCCATATCCCCTAGATTCGTCAATTGTTTTTTTCCCAGCTTTACTGAGATATAATTGACACATAACAGTGTGTAAGTTTAAGGTGTACAAGGTGTTGATTTGATGGTCAAGTTGATTATGCTTTAACCGTCTGAAACAGGACCGGACAAGGGAAGTGTCTCTCAGATGTTAAGAACCCCGCTTCAGAGCCCCTGACCTACTGGGCCAGGTCCCTCTCCTCCCACAGCATGTAAGCTGAAGCCTGACTGTGTGATAAGGTGTCCGGAATGTAGTCCGGAGTTTTCTGGACCCGGCTTTTTAAACAGCCCCTGCAGCGACTGGGGACCATGGAAAGGAGCCATCCCTCATCTCTGACAGTGAGTTTGGGAAAAGTGAGAGCAATTTGCTGGGAAGGGAACTGAGTCACATGCTTCTTATAATCTATTATCTCCAAGTCTTTGTTCTTTTTATGCCTTAATTCTCTTGAAACCTTCCCTATCTCTATCCCAATCTCTGTCTCTGTTAGATTTCTAATGCTGCCTTCAGGAAATCCTTCTTTCAGTGGACAATTGCTGGATTCCAGTGCCCAAGCTGTTGGTCTTCATCCAGGTGACCTTGCTTCTTTTCCTGTCTTCATGCCCTGGTGGTCTCATCCCAGCCCAGCTGACTCAGTCAATTCTGTCTTTGAACTCTAGACTTAAAGTTTCTTTTGCCTTCTGGAATTTCCCTTTGGATATCTCAAAAACCCCTCAAAGTCAGCATGCCTAAAAGTGAACTCATGACTTTCTTTTTCTACTACCCAGTCACCATTTGAGACCCCTTGCCTCCTTCAGTTTCCCTTCCACCTGCTGGCCTGTCTGAGCCAGACACTGGGGAGTCATCTCTGGCAACCCTCTTTTCTGCACAAACCCTAGCCATTGAGTTCTGGTACTTTCCCCATCTCTCAGTCCCTTTCCCTTCAACTCTGTGCCCCTACCCTGATCCAAGACTAATCCTTCCTCCCTGGATTCCAATGGTAGTTCTCTAACTGCTCTCCGGGGCATCCACTAGGCTCCTGCTTTGGCTGAATCCCCAGAGCAGACCCAGTCACCCAGTCAAAATGCAAATCTGACCTTGTCAAATGCAAATACACTCTAGTCATCCGGCTCTCTCCCCTCCTGGGCTTTAAAACCCATCAATGGGCTCCTGCTGCTGTTTGGATCTAGACCCAAATCCCCCCAGAGAACAAAGGCCCTGCATGGCCTGTCTCCTGCTTGTCCCTCCAGGGTGGGCAGTTCCCATCCTGTACCCCTTCTCTTTGGGCTCCAGCCAAGTGGCCTAACAGTCATCCTGCTCAATAGGAGCCACTGACAGGCCATCCCATCTGCCTGAGCACTACCTTCCCACCCCTTACCTACCAACTCCTGTTCTTCCCGGGATCTAGGCTCCTCCACCTTTTCCTCGTCCCTTTCTCAGGGACGCCTCCCCCCTCCCCAGCAGGCTGGTTCTCCCCCTGTGCTCTCTCACAGCACTGACTAAGGTGTGTTATTTTATTGATGAGATGCTCTGTCCATTTCCTCACCTAGACCATAAGGGCCATGGACAGGGACTATGTCTTCCTTTGCGGATTCTTGTATCCTAACTGTGGTGCCAGGGACACAGCAGGCATTGAATACATACTTGTGGAATGAATGAAGGAGCAAAAACCCAGTAACAGAAGTAGTGCTGAGTTCTGAGGACCAACGTTAATAACCAATTAGTTAGCACCGTTATTGCCATCTAGTGGTGACTGATGTTTATTATACCGCTGGGCCCATTCTCAGTCGTTTGATTTCGCTTTACAGAGATCTGTCGCTGTACTCCCGGCCCAGAAGTGAATCGATACATGAATAATAGATTCTTGTTGAGTATTTGCCTTGTTTCAGGTATTGTAGTAGGCATTCACAACACTGCCTACCTGATACCTGAGCAAAGGGCGTGTAAGCTGCCTTCCCAAGGTCACTAGTAAAGAGACCTGAAATTCAACGCCAGGATGCAGAGCCTGTGTTTTTCCACTGTGCCCCACTGCTTCTGTGTTTCTGCCATTTATTACATAGAATGTACCCATAAGAAAACTGGAATCGTTGTAGTGATTGCAGAAGGACTGAACAAAACTCTCTTCAATGGCAGAAAATATATTTTGTAGCTAGAGAAGCTTCCTATGGGGCTCCTGGAATTTCAATAGCACGTCCGAATTCACAGACGAATGCTCTCTGGTTAGGCTACAACTGGTGAATGCTCTCATTTTAAAGGCCCCAGGACAATTTGATACCCAGTATTTTTTGGATGGTTCACAGGTCTCTCTTGGTGCATCCTTCCTAGGCTTTTTGACTTTTTGGCCTAGGCAGCTCTGGCCTTCAGGTCATACAAAGTTTCAGATCTTTTATGGAGTAAGTTTTTTAACAGTCTTCAAAAGGTGCCTTTGAGAAGTGTGGTAAATATTAATTACATTAATTACCAGCCACCTTGAATGTTTTTTGAAACCACGTAGAATATACGTAAAATGTATGAAACAGTTGTTCTTTGCTTTATATTCGTGACAAGTTTATGCAAGTAAATTTTAGGGGGGTAAATTTGATAATATTTTCTTCCTTCCTTCCTTCTTTTCCTTAAAATTAATTAATTTATTAATTTTATTTATTTATTTATTTTTGGCTGTGCTGGGTCTTTGTTGCTGCGTGTGGGCTTTCTCTAGTTGCGGCGAGCGGGGGCTACTCTTCGTAGCGGTACGCGGGCTTCTCATTGCGGTGACTTCTCTTGTTGCGGAGTACGGGCTCCAGGTGCACGGGCTTCAGTAGTTGTGGCATGCAGGCTCAGTAGTTGTGGCCTGTGGACTCTAGAGCGCAGGCTCAGTAGTTGTGGCACATGGGCTTAGTTGCTCTGCGGCATGTGGGATCTTCCCGGACCAGGGCTCAAACCCATGTGCCCTGCAATGGCAGGAGGATTCTTAACCACTGTGCTACCAGGGAACTTCCTTTCTTTCTTTTCTTTCTTTCTTTCTTTCTTTCTTCCTTCCTTCCTTCCTTCCTTCCTTCCTTCCTTCTTTCCCTCCTTCCTTCCTTTCTATTTGGCTATGCCAGGTCTTAGTTGCAGCACGCAGGATCTTTGTTGCTGCGTGCAGGATCTTGGTTTCTGCGTGTGGGATCTTCGTTGCAGCATGCAGGATCTTTAGTTGCAGCATGCGAACTCTTAGTTGCAGCATGCATGTGGGATCTAGTTCCCTGACCAGGGATCGAACACAGGCTCCCTGCATTGGGAGCTAGGAGTCTTAGCCACTGGACCACCAGGGAAGTCCTGATAACATTTTCTTTCTATCTACTGAGTAAATGGGCTACTTTTTGAGTAAGTTAAAAGGAGCCAGAGTGATAACTAATAAGGACCTACTGTGTAGCACAGGGAACTCTACTCAATACTCTGTAATGGCCTATGTGGGAAAAGAATCTAAAAAAAGAGTGGATAGGGACTTCCCTGGTGGTCCAGTGGTTCAGACTCCATGCTTCCACTGCAGGGGCGCAGGTTCGATCCCTGGTCAGGGAACTAAGGTCCCACATGCTGCATGGCATGGAGAACTAGGATCCCACATGCCCTGTGGCACAACCAAAAAAATAAAATAAAATAAAAAAGAGTGGATATATGTATATCTATAACTGATTCACTTTGCTGCACACCTGAAACCAATACAACATTGTAAATCAACTATACTGCAATAAAAAAAAAAAAGCCAGAGTGTTTAATCAGCAAGTTGGGTGGAGGAGTAAGAAACATGCTATTTATTAATTTTTTTTTTTTTTGCAGTATACAGGCCTCTCACTGCTGTGGCCTCTCCCGTTGCGGAGCACAGCCTCCGGACACGCAGGCCCAGCGGCCATGGCTCACAGGCCCAGCCGCTCCGCAGCATGTGGGATCTTCCCGGACCAGGGCACGAACCCACGTCCCCTACAGTGGCAGGCAGACTCTCAACCACTGCGCCACCAGAGAAGCCTGAAACATGCTATTTAAAAGACACCTGTGGTGAATTATGTTCTAGGGATATGGCTTTAAGCTTGAACTTGCATCAGAATCACCTGTGCTTGTTAAAGCATAGCTTGCTGGGCTATGCTACAGTTCCTGATTCAGGAAGGCCTGAGAGTTTGCATTTCTAACCAGCTCCCAGGAGACACTGATGTGGCTGATCCAGAGACCACACTTTGAAAACTGCTAGAGCAGAGACTTATACCCTAATTTACTGCCACCTGTTTCCTGCTTTCTGTCTTTGTCTGGACAGGTCAAGATTCCCCAGGCATCACTGCTACTCTTCCCCCTTTGGAGGAAAGCAGGACAGAGGGATTCCTTTTCAGCTTCAGTCTCTATGGCTCCTGTCTGGCAGCAGTCAGTGAACCTGGGTCTGGCTCGTCTGATGCTCTGGAGGACTTCATTAACAACATCTGCCATGGCCAGCTGAGAGGTCTTACACTGGTGGCCGCTGTAGGTCCTGTGGTCCAACAGTGTTGGCTCATGTGGCCTTTTTGGGAATGTCTGTGCCTGGCCTGTGTGGATGTGTGAATTTGAGAGCCTTGGTGGAGGTTGTCATCATTTCTTGGCAGGGTTGTTCACCCATCTCCTCTGGGCCTGGCCTCCTGCCCGGCCCCCTCGAATCCAGCCTCCACACAGAAGCCAGAGCCCTGTAACACACAGGTTAGGTTGATGTACTGTATAAACCTTTCAGAATATTTACTTATTCTTACAGAATAAAACCCCCTCTTTTTAGAAAGGTACCTGAGGTCTTTTTTTTTTTTTTTTTTTTTTTGCTGTGTTGGGTCTTGGTTGCTGCACACGGGCTTTCTCTAGTTGCAGCAGGCGGGGGCTACTCTTCGTTGCAGTGTGTGGGCTTCTCATTGCGGTGGCTTCTCGTTGTGGAGCACCGGCTCTAGGCACATGGGCTTCAGTAGTTGCAGCATGCGGGTTCAGTAGTTGTGGCTCATGGGCTTATTTGCTCCAAGGACTGTGGGATCTTCCCAGACCAGGGATTGAACTTACGTCCCCTGCACTGGCAGGCAGATTCTTTTTTTTTTTTTTTTTGCGGTACGCGGGCCTCTCACTGTTGTGGCCTCTCCCATTGCGGAGCATAGGGTCAGGACACACAGGCTTAGCGGCCATGGCTCACGGGACCAGCCGCTCCGCAGCATGTGGGATCTTCCCGGACCGGGGCATGAACCCGTGTCCCCTGCATCGGCAGGCGGACTCTCAACCACTGCGCCACCAGGGAAGTCCCTACCTGAGGTTGTTATGTCTGGCCCCTGCTTACCTCTCCATCCTCTTCTCTCTAGTGCAGCTTTTTGAGTTTTGACATCCTGAACTTTCTGCCTGGAATGTCCCGGTGTCATTTCTTTGCTTGTTTAATTCCTTTTTGTCTTTCTTAGCTCAAGGATAAGTCCTTACATAACTCTGTGTGATTCTGGCACACATAGGTTTATGGAATGATTAGACAAATGCATGAATGAATAAATAAGAAAACGGAAAATGGATTTTAAAAAATTGTGGTAAAATACACATAAGATAAAATTTACCATCTTAACTATTTTTTAGTGTACATTAAGTACATTCACATTGTTGTACAACCATCACCACCAGCCATCTCCAGGACATTTTTCATCTTGCAAACTGAAACTTAGTACCCATTAAACACTAACTCCCCATTTCCTGGCAGTTACCATTCTACTTCCTGTCTCTATGAATTTGACTGCTCTAGATACTTCATATGAGTGGAATTTTACAGTATTTGTCCTTTTGTGATAGGCTTGTTTCACTTAGCATAATGTCCTCAAAGTTCATTTCTGTTGTTGCATGTGTCAGAATTTCCTTCCTTTTTAAAGTTGAGTAATTCCATTGTATGTATATACCATATTTTGTTTATCCTTTCATACAGAGAATGAATTTTTATCCAAGGATTTAATTTGCAACATTGTTTGAAATAGCAGAAAGTTGGAAGCCATCTAATTATCCATGTGTAGGGGATCAGTGATCTAAAATAGGCATACGCATAGCACAGGGAGATCAGCTCGGTGCTTTGTGACCACCTAGAGGGGTGGGATAGGGAGGGTGGGAGGGAGGGAGACGCAAGAAGGAAGAGATATGGGAACATATGTATATGTATAACTGATTCACTTTGTTATAAAGCAGAAACTAACACACCACTGTAAAGCAATTATACTCCAATAAAGATGTTAAAAAAAATAAAAAATAAAATAGGCATAGGGCTTCCCTGGTGGCACAGTGGTTGAGAATCTGCCTGCCAATGCAGGGGACACGGTTCGAGCCCTGGTCTGGGAGGATCCCACATGCCGCGGAGCAACTAGGTCCGTGAGCCACAACTACTGAGCTTGCGTGTCTGGAGCCTGTGCTCCGCAACAAGAGAGGCCACGATAGTGAGAGGCCCACGAGCCGCGATGAAGAGTGGCGCCCGCTTGCCACAACTAGAGAAAGCCCTCGCACAGAAACGAAGACCCAACACAACCAAAACTAAATTAAAAAAAAAAGTTTAAATGGTATTGATTGAAGTTGCTAAAGTTGCGGTAATTTGTATGAAGCAAGAAAACTAATATAATTCTGCTCTCCCAGCTACTATGAGTGATTGCTTGTCTACCAATGAAAGCTTTAGTCTTCCTTATTCTTCCCTCCTTCTAGCTAAGATTTATTTAACCCGACATAGAATTACCACTGCATCCTGACAGCATCTAATTCAGAGCAAAGACCCACTTCCTTGAATTCTCCGTAAAGTACCTAACACGAGCCAAATCCTGTGGGTCCTTTCTAATACCCTGACACTGAGATGCCCCACAGTTCCCCATGGTAAGTGTTCTCCGAAAAGTCAATAAACTCAGCTTTGTTTCTGATCATTTTTAGCTGGGGAGCACTGACAAAAGTTTTTTGCTTTTTGATGAAGAGCTCATTCATGTATTTCTTAAAAGACTAATGATGGGTATCAACTCACTATATTTAGATTCTACTGGCTATGTTTAAAAGAGTAGTGTAACAATTTTGTTTTAAAATGCTGCTCTTGGGACTTCCCTCGGGACACAGCGGTTAAGATCCTCCTGCCAATTTGGGGGACATGGGTTAAAGCCCTTCTCTGGGAAGATCCCACGTGTCGTGGAGCAACTAAGCCCGTGCGCCACAGCTACTTAGCCTGCACTCTAGAGTCCACAGGCCACAACTACTGAGCCCACGTGCTGCAACTACTGAAGCCCGCGCGCCTAGAGCCCATGCTCCACAACAAGAGAAGCCACCGCAATGAGAAGCCCGTGCACCGCAACAAAGAGTAGCCCCCGCCCGCCACAATTAGAGGAAGCCTGTGAGCAGCAACGAAGATCCAATGCAGCCAAAAAAAAAAAAAAAGGTGGAAAAGATAACTTTAAAAGAAAAAATAAAATGCTGCTCTTTTAATATATTGGAAATTATGTAATTTGCAACTATGTAGTTGGGGAATGAAAACATTTGCATGCTAACTTTAAAATTTCTGAAGAGGCACAGATTTATAAAACTCTTTTGGGGGGACACTCCCTCTTCAAAAATGTTTGAAGACCCCTGCTTTATATCACCCTCTCCCACAGTATATCCTATTGCTGTCCACAAATTCAGTTCTAAATCCTAGTATTGAGGTCAAGGATCTGAAGGCTCCCACTGGTACCTGGGATCTAAGTCCTCAGAGGGGACCCTGGAGAGCCAATGCCCAAATGTGGCACAGACACAGCACGGTTCCAGAATCTGAGAACCATGTGAGCTAGAACAGGAGACATCTCAGTGATAAACAGTATGAATCGATGACCAAGGGGACTTCCTAATGCCTCTTTGCAGCACGTGGGCCAAGACCATCACAAAATGGAGGTGAAGTGTGAGATAAAGGTAGAGGTGATAGTATGGTAGGAGGACCAATAATGTCTGAATTTCTGGCCAAACCAAATGTATAACGTTTAGACACAGATTTAAATCCATTGAGCAAAAGTAAAGAATTGCTAAATTTCTCACACACCCGAATTGGTGGCTGCAGCTTCACACCTGCTGCATGTGGAACATTTTGTATACACTATCCTTGGGTTCATTGGTATTGGAAACCCACCCAAGGACATATGGCTCAATCCCAGGTTAAGAACCTTTGCCCTGACCCTGAGGATGAAGGCTGCCTGAGTGGAACTTCTTCAGGGCACTTTTTTTGCCTGTCAAGAAGGGTTGGTTGATCCAAACAAAACGATAAGAGGTAGAATGTATGTGGAGCTTTTCTATGGCTTTTTGACACCATCCTCTTTCCTTCTGAAGCCAAAAAGCTGGTTGCTGGGACTCACACATGCAGGACCAGTCAAAGCTAAGAGCAGTGCGTGGTCCCTGCCCCCATTGTCCTCCTCACTCATCCCCAACTCTTCTTGTTGGAGCTGCCCCACATGACTGAGGCTCAAAGGAAGCCATACGTCACCTACTTGGCGCAGGAGTGTGGACAGGTTGGGGAATAGTCAATGCTTCTTCCGAACAGCAGATAGTTCTGGGACTTCCCTGGCGGTCCAGTGATTAAGACTCCGAGCTTCCACTGTAGGGGGCACAGGTTCAATTCCTGGTCAGGGAACTAAGGTACGGCCAAAAAAAAAAAAACCTACCAGATAATTCCTTTCTTCTGTTTCCTTCCTTTAATTGTATTTCAATGATGGGCCATCAAAATGGATTCACTTCTAAGAGAGTACATAGCAGAGGAGTCAAATAATACAGCGCAGGGAGAGATGGTAATGTATTTGAATGTGGGTGATGTGGACAAAGATTGGCATCTGTCATATTAATAAACAAAGGAAGTTGCTGCCATCAAACAATTAGCCACTGCAGCTGCCCCGATGATGCACCCTCAGGGGATTCAGGATGGAGAAAAATGGGATACTGGCCCTAGATAGCTAAGGTGCCTATCAAAGGAATAATTTCATTAAGCCCAGGCTCTTGCATCTTCCCATGCATAGAAAATTGCTAAATTCATTAACTTGAGATTTTTCTTTAATTAGCAGTAATCTTTGATGTTTGACCACCTGGGTTTTTTTGTTTGTTTTGGTTTTTTTTTGCAAAAGCTCCTATATATTCTGGCTCCTCCCTTACCTCTTCGGAATGTCCCTCAGAGCTATCTGAGAGGCTGTCTGTATCCCAGGATTAAGTCCTCAGTAAGTCCACCAAATAAAACACAATTCTCAACTTTTAGGTTGTGCAATTTTTTTCAGTCAACAGTGAGCATAATGTATCCACTCCAATCAGGGGTGAAAGGTGTATATGGGGTTAAGAGTCACTGGGAGCTTGTCAGAGACAAGCAGGATCTTTGGCTGCCAGGACCAAGCCACTTCCTACTGACCTTTGGCTGGTAGATGCAGAAGCACTTGTTCTTTTCACTAAGACACATGAACTTTATGAAAATCAATGTCACTTTCCAAACACAAAGAAAATTTTCATCTCCAGCCCCTGAGTGAGGTAGCAAGAGTGGAAGGAGCTCGGAGATGTGGCAATGATCCTGGGTCCATCACTTTCCAGGGGAGATGCTCTGGGCAGCAGAAACTTGAGATTTCTCTAGTGTAAAGTAAGGCTAATTATATAGGGCTATGGGTTTAACAAAGTTCTGATAAATCAGAAATTTTGTTCTATATACTGGGTTGAAACCAAGAGCCTGCTGGGTCAGCTCCTACGACTTGCAGTGGATGGGGAGGAAAGGACAGGACTGCCCATCTTGGGTTGGAGCATGGGAGGTCTCTGGCCATCCAGCGGCTTGATGGCTGCTGTGCAAGTGGTCCTCCATCCCTGAACTGCACCAGGCATACAATTCAAAAGGTTTGCCAGCCTTGTTGGAAAGATATGTAAATCTGACTCAATTTGCAGCCTCTCTTAACAGTTTGATTGAAATTGCAGCTGATTTAAGCTCATACATAACAGTCATTGATGTAAATAACAGCAAATGTGGAGGAGCCCACCACAAGGCTTGATAATTAGCTCACAATGAAAACCCAACTGTAGGAACATCACCGTTGCCATGACAACCATGAGAGAAGCCTGGTTGCCCACGGTTACCTATGTTACCAGATGTCAGTGACGCCTGAGTCTTAGCTTTTTTTTTTTCTGCGGTACGCGGGCCTCTCACTGTTGTGGCCTCTCCCGTTGCGGAGCACAGGCTCCGGACGCACAGGCTCAGCGGCCATGGCTCACGGGCCCAGCCGCTCCGCGGCATGTGGGATCTTCCCAGACCGGGGCACGAACCCGTGTCCCCTGCAGCGGCAGGCGGACTCTCAACCACTGCGCCACCAGGGGAGCCCGAGTCTTAGCTTTGAATGAGCCTCAGGAGCGTAATGGGGAAAGGCAATGGATCTCCCTGCACCCATGGGGATCTTTAATATCCCTTTTGTTTTTTTAACCCTGATGGGTTCATTAAGAGTTTATCTCATTACGGGACCATTGAGTTGTCATCTTGGAGCCAGAGTCCTAAAATGACCCTTCCTCTGAAAGGCCTTTCTTTTTTCATTTAAAAATTCTTTGTTAAATTTTAAAAATAATAAATACAAATATGTGGTTCAAGACTCAAAAAATGCAAAAGGTATACAAGGAAGCTCTCTTTCCCATCCTTGCCCTCCATCTACCCCTTTCCTCTCTTGCCCCAAAGGTATTTTTTATATCTGTACAAGTCAATACAAGAAATATTCCTTTCTTTCTCTTTTTACACAAAAGAATATATAATATACACAAGAGAATAATATGTCACACACACTGTTCTGCACCTTTTTTCCTTCATGTATCTTGAAATTGTCTCATATCAATCCATACAGTGCTTCTTCAACATTTTTAAAGTTCAAAGTATTCCATTATATGGATGTGCCAAATGTATTCAACCAGTTTCTGTTGACGGGCATTAAGGTTGTTTTCAGGACTTTGCTGTCACAAAGAAGGTTGCAAGATGAGCCTTGCAGTAATGCCATTTTGCATGGGAGAGTTACCTGGAGAAAAATTTCTAGATGTAGAATTGCCAAACATATAGGTTTGCCATTTTAAAGTGCCATCCATAGATCTTATACTGATTTGCATTCCCCCCAGTAATGGATGTGAGGCCATTTCCCACAGCCTCAAAAGAGTGTTTTGTCAAACTTTTGGGTTTTTGCCAATCTGGTCAGTGAGAAATGGTAGCTCAGCAGACTTAAAATCTGCATTTTTCGTATATGTAGTTATTTCAGTGAGCTGTCTATTCATAAGCTTTGCCTATTTTTCTATGGAGTTGTTGGCCTTTTTCTTAGGGGGAGCTCTTAATATATTAGGGAGTTTAACCCTTTGTGATATGAGTTTCAAATATTGTTTTTCTTCCAATTTGTCATTTACGTTTGACTTTGACAGTATAGCATAATGGATCAGAGCACAGGTTTTGGAGCCAAACTGTCTAGCTTCAAATTCCAGCTCTGCCAGTAAATAGGCTGTGTGACTTTGGAAATTTGCTTCTCTGTGCTTCATCTTCCTCATCTGTGAAATGGGGATTATAGTACCGACCTCATATGGCTTTTTTGAGGATTAAATGCTTAATATATTTAATATATTTAAAGAGTTTTAACAATG
This sequence comes from Hyperoodon ampullatus, assembly GCF_949752795.1. Classification (NCBI taxonomy): domain Eukaryota; kingdom Metazoa; phylum Chordata; class Mammalia; order Artiodactyla; family Ziphiidae; genus Hyperoodon; species Hyperoodon ampullatus. Next base: position 80,769,771 of record NC_136916.1, read on the forward strand.
CTCTCTATAGAACATGGTAAATTCTATATTTGATACCTATTATTATTTAAATTATTTTAAATTGCTCCCAGATTTTGTGTCATAGTTAGAAAGGCCTTAAGAAACTTTCCCTATGCCCTACTTTGCACCTTCCATTGCTCTTTTCATACTTTTATCAGGGAAGCTGCATGCCTGATTGGTTACGAGTGCTAGTTTTTTGAATCAGACAAACTTGAGTTTCAATGGCAGCTCTAGCGATTAGTAGCTAAGTGACCTTGACCAAGTCATGTCACCTCCCTAAATGAGGATTAAAATGACACCCAGTCATGAGACGACAGTGGGAATTGGTGCTGTGGCTGGCACATGGTGAGTGTGCATGCAAAGTAAATGGAGGCCACTGCTTTTAATATCATGGTACCAGCCATACTGCAGACCAGTTAATTTCACTTCTCTGTCTTTCCAGTAGGCCGCGAGTTCCCTGAGGACAGGGACTGTATCTCAATTTGTATCCTCAGAGATCCAGACAGAAGGGGCTCAACAAATGCTAGTTGATGAACAAACAGAGAAACAAGCCCAAAGCCGTTCAGAGATTGCTTAGTTTAGATCGTTCCTGGCAGTTTGCAGAGGAGAAAATGGAGACAGAGTGATTTGCCCAAGGTCAGAGTCAGAATGGAACCTGAAGCTTTTGACTTCAATCCAAAAGGCAGCAGCTGGCCTGCCACCTTCACTGCCATGTTGGCCCCAGGCTAGGAAGGGCAGGGCTCAGTGTCCTTCACAGCAGACGTCTGTGCCCATCACTGCACATCAAGGTCCTCCACTCCAGCTTCTGAAGCATCATTTATTATTCTTGTTCATGATGGACCCATTAAAATAGACCCCCCACCCACCAAAAACAAAACCCAGAACCAAACAAAAGTGTGGACTTAAATTGAATTGAATTTCTCTGGGTCTTGGTTCCTCCATCTCTAAAATGGGAACGATCATTCATTTATTCACTTGTTCGTTGAACAAACGTTTATAGAGCCTCTGCAGACTCTTTCTGGGACTATGGTAGGCACTGTTTCTACAGAGATTAACAGAGTGAGAGCTCTGCACACGGAGAGCTCAGAGACCTGCAGGGCAATCACCTCAATGGTCCAACAACAATGCCTGCCTCTTCTTTAGATTGCTAGGGCCTGTATGGGAACGTGGACATGGGGCTTTGGAGAACACAGCCAAGTTGCTGTTTGTTTGGCTTGGGGGAGAGTTAAAGAAACTTCAAGGAGGATGTGACATTTGAACTGCCTTCTGAAGGGCACCTAGGTGTACCAAGTTTATTGACCTTGGTGTTATTTATAGATTTTTCATGGCTCATGATGCCCTTTATATGACAGGCCCTGTTGGGAGCAGGTACAGAGATTATGCAGGAGCTCAGGTCTTTGTACTTCTTTGATGTGATGATGCTTCCTCTAGTCAAGCTCTTATAACCCCTACTTCAACTTCTGCCCCCACTGTGAGGTCGCCAGAATTAACAAATAAAAATATAAGACTCCAGGGCTTCCCTGGTGGCACAGTGGTTGAGAGTCCGCCTGCCGATGCAGGGGACACGTGTTCGTGCCCCGGTCCGGGAATATCCCACATGCCGCGGAGCGGCTGGGCCCGTGAGCCATGGCCGTTGAGCCTGCGCATCCAGAGCCTGTGCTCCGCAATGGGAGAGGCCGCAACACTGAGAGGCCCGCGTACCGCAAAAAAAAAAAAAAAAAAAAAAAAAAAAAATATATATATATATATATATATAAGACTCCATGCAAATCGGAATTTCAGATAAAGAATATTCTCATGGGACGTACTTATACTAAAAATTTATTTGTTATTTATCTGAAATGCCACTTTAACTGAGAGACTTATTTTATCTACCACAGTAGTACATGCAACAAAAAATTGCTGGGGTCCCTTTTTTCGCTAGCAGGTTGCCTTCTTGGACAGAGAAAATTCAGGATGGCTCAAGCCCTGATGTTTTCCTCAGCACCTGAAGTTTAGCAGTATAAAGCAAAAAATGCCCTAAGCTGGTTTAATAACATAAGGTGGTATGGATACATATATTTCCTAGCTCTTTCTGCCCAGAGGGCCTGAAAGAGTGACACTCAGGTAACAATGAGCATACTCAAAGCCCGCATCTTAATTTCTAAACCACATTCTCCAATAAAAGGAACTAGGGCTCCTTGAAGAAATGGTTGATTCTAGGGCTGGGGTAGGGAAAATATAAGATGACCCTGGTTCACCTCGTAGTGACAGAAAGTAAAGAAGTGATCAAAAAACAGAACAGAAGGAAACTAAAACCAAAAAAATGGATGGGGATCTGTCAAAAGGACTTCAGTTTTCTACTTCTATTGGCTGGCTGGAGGTAAGCATTGAAGGACAGTTTGCCTACTTTTCAGTAAGCCCTGTGGGTACTATCAGAGTCCTCTGCTTTGGGACTATAAGTAAAATTTGGGGGCAGCAGGAAAAATGTAATCAATATCCTATCATATAGGCTTTCACTGAGAAGAGAAGGTTGAGAAGAAAGACCAAAATTTTATATGACCTGGTGGTAGGACACATTGTTACCTCTTTCTCCCCCAAAATGTACTTTGGTAAATATATCCAAAGTCTTCAAAACAGCCACACCTCTGTAATAGAACCTTCTGGAAATTGGAATATATTTCAAGGAAGTCATCTGAATACAGCAAAAAACTGCTCAAAGATATTTATTTCACTGTTATTTATAATGTGAAAAAATAGGAACTAATTTAAAGTAAATTATGGTTCTTTTACTATATGGCATTTTATGTAGCCAATAAAAATAATGTTCATTATGATACAAAGATAACATGAAGATATGTTTATATTATTAAGTTAGGTGGAAATTAACTGGTTTCACTATTGCATAGTCTGATCAACCTAGAAAATCTGGGGAGAATATATATACACCAACATGCTAACTCTAATTATCACCGGGTAAGAGGAATTTTCATTCACTTGAAATTAAAAAAAATTTTTTCTAGATAAGTGCAGAAAAGCATAATGAATAAAAAGCACATGGGTGACTTTCTTCTTAATTTTGGGTTATCAAAAAATGTAATCTGATAATTTAGAGTCAAGAAGTACTGGAAAACATTAAGTATGAAAAAGAATGGTCCCCCGTCCAAGTTTTCCCTAGTCTCCTGGGGAACCCTGTTCAAGACTTTAATTCTCCCCACCCCTAGGTCACGATAAAATGCTTAGGTTGACATTTCTTGATTTATCAATTTTAGACATCATCTGTTGGCTTCCTGATAAGGTAGATGAGGATTTGAATCTCTTATACTCCTACAGTGGATGAATAGTGGCCTCCCAAAATTCATGTTCACTTGGAACTTTAGAATGTGACTTGATTTGGATATAGTTTTTGCAAATGTAATTGAGTTAAGGATCTCAAGATTAGATCATCCTGGATTTAGGGTGGGCCATAAATCCAGGGATTGGTGTCCTTGTAAGAAGAGGAGAGAAAACACACAGAGACACACACAGAAAAGGCCAGGTGGATGTGGGGGCAGAGGCTGGAGTTAAGACAAACCCAAACCAAGGACAGCCAAGGGTTTCTGGGGTCCATCAGAAGCTGGAAGAGAAGCATGGAGCAAATTCTCTTACATCCTCCACAGGGAACTAACTCTGCGAACATCTTGAATCCAGGCTTCTAGCCTCCAGAACTATGAGCAAATACATTTTTGTTGTTTTAAGTCCCCCAGTTCGTGGTAATTTGTTACTGGCAGCCCTAGGAAAATAACACAACCCCATCTCTCTCCATTAACCCCCAGGTGTACACTATGACTTCTTTTAACCTTTTTTCTTGTCAAACTTTCCAGGGATGAGCACACATTACACTTACAAAGAGAGAAAATAAACTTTATAAGGAAAGAGAGTGAGCACGTGAAAATGCAAAGCTGGAGGAAGAGCAAGACCACTCCGAGTCTGGCTGAGGTGAGTGCGTGTGACTCTATGCTAGGAGTGAGACACACTTGGGTTAGCTCTCAGGATGGAAGACTGAAACCAACTGTGTCAACAAGATTGCTGTGTATTCCAGAAAGTTCTTGCACAGGAAGATAAAACTGTAAACAATTAACTATTTCACTGTTTGCTTTGGAAATTCCTGAAAACCAGTTTATTTAATAAGGACTTGTACATTTGGGCACATAGCCCCATTCTCAGAACAACTGGCTGCTCACCTGGGCAAGAAGTCCACTAGCCAAACAACCATTTACTTATAAAGACTTGCTCTAGGGCTCTTGCCTTGCTGTGGCCACCAGTCGTAAACTATAACATCATGAACTCTTCCCAGTCTTGAACCACTTGAGCTCAGACCCCAAAAACCAGTAGGTATCTGCCCTGGTCTCCCCCTTCTGAGACCCTCCTGGGGTTGGTCAGGGTAGAGCTGTCTCTGACTGCGGTTAGGTAAAGGACATGGCTCTGTGTGATGCACAGGCTATTCTGGTGGTCCTTCTGGGAAGTTGGCAGTCAACAGCGTGTGTGTGTTTGAGTGTGTGTATTGCGTGCTTGCTTGTGTGAGAGTGTCTCTGGGAGGAAATATGTTTGCACATGTGTGTGTGTGGAGTGGCCAGAGGTTAGGCTGCAGAGCTCAGCAATTTATGAAAGGTTTTGAATGCCAAGCTAGGGAATCTGGCTTCTCTTCCATAGACAGTGGGAACCTAGAAGGCTTTAATAGAGAGAGGATGACATGTTTAAGTGAGTGTTTTGAAAAGACCTGTGATCTCAGGTTTGAGAGAACTTCCAGGGCCATAGATAAATGTTTAGAAGATAGTCACATAGTCAGAGCATAGAAGTGGACAACATTGCCAAACAACGATGAGGTGGATTAAAAAGATGGATGCTCATTCTTTGCCACTCTCCCATCAACGGGTAGAGCCTATTTCCCTGCTCTTTGAATCTGTGCTAGCTGTGGGACTAATTTTGACCAACTGAAAGCAATGGAAGTGACACTGTGTAACTTCTGAGCCTAGGCCTTAAGAGATTGGCAGCTTCTGCTTTCCTCTTTGGAATGCTTTCTTTTGAAGCATCTTCAAAATGCTGCCTTTTGAATCAGACTGTAAACAGTATGAATACCTTGAGACCTCCATGCTGTGAGGAAGCCCAAGCTAAGCATGTGAAAAGAGAGAAGCCACATGAAAAAGCACAGAGGAATGAAGCCTTGAGAATTCCACTCCAGTTCAGCACCAGCCGAATGCAGCTGAGTGAATGACCCCAGGAGATGTCATGTGGAGCAGAAAAGCCACCAGCTGAGCCCTCTCTGAGTTCCTGACTCACAGAATCTTGAGCAAGCAAAATGGTTGTTTTATGTCACTAAGTCATAAGGCAGTTTTTTATGCAGACAACCCAGACAAACAGCTAACATTTCTTGATTATTCTATGCAGTATAGTGCTAGATAATAGTGTTAAGGTGTCAATTATCCATGATTTGGTTTGCAGATTCAATGTGATCCCAGCCACTTAGATTTTAATATTTATGATTAGCATTAGCTATTTTCCCAAAAGTATTGTCTATTATATTCTTTTTTTAAAAAATATTTATTTATTTATGGCTGTGTTGGGTCTTAGTTGCGGCACACAGGATCTCTAGTTGTGGTGCTCAGGCTCAGTAGTTGCGGTGCATGGGCTTAGTTGCCCCGTGGCATGTAGGTTCTTAGTTCCCCAACCAGGGATTGAACCCCTGTCCCCTGCATTGGAAGGTGGATTCTTAACCACTGGACCAAGAGGGAATTACCTCTGTTATATTCTTTTCTTTTTATTCATAAGTAATTGCTGAATCAAAAATTTCTCTGAATATATATATATATATAAAAGCCAAATAAGATGTGAGCCAAAAATAATCCAAATTTGTATCCTAAATTAGCCACAGATGCTATTTTTCAATAAAACTTTCGGAAAAAAATGTATAGAGCTAGGCCTTCCCTCCTTAATCCTTGAGGTCATGCTATTGTTTTCCTCATTTTATAGAGGGGGACACTGAAGATGAGGGGAAGAATGTGAGGGAAAGGAAGGATGGAACTAAAGGAATTTTGGATACAGGCAGAGGGAAATCAGATAAGGCAACTGAGAGGGAACACCAGAGAAAAGAAACGGTGTGGAGAAGCCAGGGGCTCCTGCCCTTGGTCTGGGCTTCCTTTGCAGGGTCTGGATCTCAGAGAAGGATGCTACCTTTGGATTTGAGCTGGCTCCTGGCCTAAAGTGTGTTTCTTGCCTCCTTCCTTCAGAATCCTCAACCAATGGACATCCAGCTCCCAACCCCATATTAGAATTTCCAGGGAAAACCTGGGTTTGGGGTGAAGACTTACTATTATTATTTTTTGGAGGTGAGAGGTTGGTAGCAGGGAAAGAGAGGTTACTTCCAATCTACTACATTGATTAGTTGAAAAATACTTGCCTCCTTGGATTTCAGTAGCTTGGAGAAATCCACCCCTTAATGAGGAATTTCACCAGCTATTAATTAATATGCAAATCTATGGAAATAACATGCAACTCCTCCTGGGACTCTGGAGACAGGTTTTTCTTTTCAACAGGATTACTTTACTGGGCCAATTCAATTGGGTAGAAAAAGCCCTTTGTAAATGGGATCTTCATATTAATAAGAGCTGCCATGGATTGAATATCTGGTATTTGATGTATCTATCTATTTATAAGCCTCCAGCACAGAACTGGGCAACCTCCAGACAGCACCTTGGAGTTGGAACCCAGTTCTGCTTACCAAGCCAAAGAGTATGAAAGCCATGATCTTAAATAATGCTCCGCCTCTACCATTAGTTTGAGGCATTTCACCCAAAGAGCCAAGTTCAAATGCTAAAAAGTCAGTGCTAGTTTCATAATTTCAACTTTAGGAAACTTACAGAGTATATGGTAAGAGTTTTGAAAAACAACATTTTCTCTTTCTGATGATAAAATAACTATTGACAGGCAGATAAAAATGGAAGTTAAGTGCACATTCTGGGGTTGGGGGCCTGGGTTTGAGCTCAGGTCCACCACTTCCCAACAGTGAGAAAGGGGCCAAGTGACTTTTAACCTCTTTTTGTGCCTCAGTTGCCCCATCTATAGTCTGGAGATAACTCACAGGGTTGATGTAAGGACTAACCAAGTTTATTCAAATAAAGCCCTTAATTGCCTTTGATATTCACACTGTACCGTCTACAGCCAATGAGGATCCTTTTAAGTTGGCTTCTGTGTCCTTTTGAAATGATCCCATTATTTATTCTTAGATAGCTTCCCTGCTTTCTGCATAGCTGTCGCAGGCATTTCCTTCCTCAGATCTGGAACCAGGTATTTCTGCATGATCTCTGGTTACTTTTGTGAGGAATCGTTGTTGGAGACTACAGTCTGAGTTGTGCAATACTCTGTATTACTGTTCAGGCTTTTTCATTGCTTCTAGACCTTTTTAGTGGCAAAATAAACAAACAAACAAACAAATAAATAATGCATTAATACTGATACTTACAATTCCAATTGATCATTCCAAGGCATTTACGTAACTTCTTAGGTTTTATCCTTGTACCTGTTTTCCCTTATAGTGAAAATTTTGGTTTCTAATCTCATTAACATAATTATAAAATTCAGAAACCTATAGTTAGACTGATAAAGAAAAAAGCAGAGAGGGCTCAAATTACTAGAATCAGGAATGAAAGAGGACACATTACGACTGATCTTACAGAAATAAAATGTGAATCTATAAGGAGGTACTATGAACAACTGTATCCCAAAAAATTAGATAACCTAGATGAAATGGGCAAATTCCTAGAATGACACGAACTATCAAAACTGACTCAAGAAGAAATAGAAAATTTGAATAGACCTATAAAAAGTGAAGAGATTGACTTAATAATCAGAAAATTTCCCACAGAAAGAAACCTAGGCTTAGATAGCTTCACTGGTGAACTCTACCAAATGTTTAGGGAAGAATAAATACCAATCATTCAGAGAGTCCTCCAAAAAAACAGAAGAGGGGAAAATATTCTCATTCTTTCTACTATTCTAAAACCAGACAAAGACATCAGAAGAAAAGAAAACTACAGACCAATATCTCTTAAGAGCATAGATGCAAAATTCCTCATCCCAATACTAGCAGACTGAATCCAGCAACATAGGAAAAGGATTATCACCACAACCAAGGCGTATTTATCCCAGGAATGCAAGGGTAGGTCAGCATATAAAAATCAGTGCAGTTACCATATGATCCAGCAATCCCACTCCTGGGCATTTATCTTGAGAAAACTCTAGCTCGAAAAGATACATGCACCCCAATGTTCATAACAGCACTATTTACAATAGCCAAGACATGGAAGTGACTTAAATGTCCATCAACAGATGAATGGATAAAGAAGATGTGGTATGTATAGAAAATGGAATATTACTCAGCCATAAAAAAGAATGAAATAATGCCATTTGCAGCAACATTGATGGACCTAGAGATCATCATACTACGTGAAGTAAGTCAGAGAAAGACAAATGTCATTGATATCACTTATATGTGAAATCTAAAAAAATGATACAAATGAACTTATTTACCTAACAGAAATAGACTCACAGACATAGAAAACAAACTCATTGTTATCAAAGGGGAACGAGGGGGGAGGGATAAAATGGAAGTTTGGGATTAAAATATACACACTACTATATGTTAAATAGATAACCAACAAGGACCTACAGTATAGCACAGGGACCTATACTCAATATCTTTTAATAACCTATAATGGAAAAGAATCTGAAAAAGAATATATATATGTTTTTTTTTAGAGTTTTAAAATTTATTTATTTATTTATTTTGGGCTGCATTGGGTCTTTGTTGCTGTGCACAGGCTTTCTCTAGTTGCGGTGAGCAGGGGCTTCTCTTGTTGCTGAGCACGGGCTCTAGGCGTGCGGGCTTCAGTAGTTGTGGCTCACAGGCTTAGTTGCTCCGTGGCAGGCGTGTGAAATCTTCCCCGACCAGGGTTCGAACCCTGTGCTATACAATAGATTCTCATTAGTTATGTATTTTATACATAGTATCAATAATGTATATGTCTCAATCCCAATCTCCCAATTCATTCCCCCCACCCTTTCCCCCTTGGTATCCATATGTTTTTTCTCTATACGTCTGTGTCTCTATTCCTACTTTGTAAATAAGATCGTCTATACCAATCTTTTCAGATTCTGCATATATGCATTAATATATGATATTTTTCTCTTTCTGACTTACTTCACTCTGTGTAACAGTCTCTAGGTCCATTTGTATGGCTGAGTAATATTTCATTGTATGTATGTACCCCATCTTCTTTATCCACTCCTCTGTTGATGAACATTTAGGTTGTTTCCATGTCCTGGTTATTGTAAGTAGTGCTGCAATGAACATTGGGTCACTGAGTTACACTCTTTAACATATGGTAAGAGATAGAAATCTGTAATATTCCTGAGGTAGACTGGCACAGAGCTAAGACTCCAGACCACAGGTCTGAGTTATGTGGCCCAGAATTCTCACCTAGGTCCCCCTGAAGATATCTTACAATCTACCTTATGAAGCTGTTATGAAAACTAAAAGAACTAATTCTTAGAAAATGCTTGTGATAAGCATGTGATAAACGTTAACTCATTAAAATTATTACTTATATCTTAGGGTCTTTTTTTTCTTTGCAATTTGTACATAATGAAAACCAGTGCATATACTTATTTTTCAGTAAAGTTAACATAGGAATAGATAAGGTCTTAGATGAAAGACAATACAAAATAAGCCTTGGTGACCGGTAATCTCTGCTACTGGCGGTTAACTTCTCTTCAACAGTTACCAATACTAGCAATTTAGTTCTTAAAAGTAATGTTTAAATTTCACTAAAAATTTTAATTATGAAAATGTCCAAAGATACACAAAGATAAGGAGAATAATTCAATGAACCTTTATATACCCTTCACCCAGATTCAATAATTATCAAATTTTCCCACATAAGGATCTATTCCTTTTTTCTTTTAAAAGCAAATTCCAGTGATCATGTCATTTTGCTGCCACATACTTTAGTATGCATATCTAATAATATAGTCTTATTTATATAGCCACAACACCATAATCATACTCAACAAAAGTTGATATCTTCCAGTCCATGATAAAATTTCCCTTTTTACCTAAAAAAAGTCTTATTTTAGAGAATTTGCTTAAATCAGGATCTAAACAAGGTCAGTATATTATATTTGCTTGTTGATCCTTAATTCTTTTAAAATCTAAACCAACCCCTTATCCCCTTTCACTGCCATTGTCATGTTGCAAAAACTAGTTCAATTGTCTTAGAATATATCCTACATTTGGATTTGTCAGTTTGTTTCCTTGTGCTGCTGTTTAATTAGTTCCTATATCCCTTGTGTTTTATTTTATTTTAAAATTATTTATCTTTAAAGGCTTTTCTAGTTAACGTATATAACATGATTGTTGCAAAAAATTAGAAAAATTATAGAACTACAATTTTTAATGTGGAAAGTCCAAGTTTGCCATAATCCTACCCCTTGAAGTAATCATTGTTAATTGTCTGACATATATTCCACCAGATTTTTTTTCTTCACTCAATAAGAAAAATCATTTCTTTAGAATGAAATTAGCTATTGTGTGATTCCTTATTACAACTCAATTTTTGTGGAGATTTTTCAATGATTCTTCGCACTGTGTCCCAATCCTCTAAAAAGTTTAGCCATTGTTAGAAGGTCATGCAGCAGGGCAATGCAGTTATTGTTTCAAGGGAATCAAACATGGGAGATTGTGTATGTTTTGCAGGGTGAAGAACGTAGCAGTGGGGGAGGATCGGGTCCAGAATGGGAACACGAGTAAAGCATGCAAGGCCAAGCCTTGCCCCAAGTTCCAGATTCCATCAGATAGGACATAATCTAATGGGATTGGTGAGTTTGGTGCCCAGCAGAGGCAAAGAAGATCCAATAGCCCAGTGCCTACATAACATGGACCATTTCTTCAAACTTCTTGTCTCTGTGGTGATTCCAAGCCTCCCACTCTTTCCTCCCACCCTAGGAGCAGGCTATGGGTGAGATGCATACCATCATCTCTTTTATGTTGTTCAACTGTAAATTAAAAAAAAAGAATAGATAATGCTAATGTGCAAGCCCTTCCTTGCATAAATTGAATCATTACAGAAATTCTATTTTTTTTTTCTTCTTTAAATTTATTTATTTATTTATTTATTTATTTTTGGCTGTGTTATGTCTTTGTTTCTGTGCAAGGGCTTTCTCTAGTTGCGGTGAGCGGGGACCATTCTTTTTTTTTTTTTTTTTTTTTGGTTCCTTTAAATTTATTTATTTATTTATTTATTTATTTATTAGTTTCTGCTTTATAACAAAGTGAATCAGTCATACATATACATCTGTTCCCACATCCCCTCCCTCATGCATCTCCCTCCCTCCCACCCTCCCCATCCCACCCCTCCAGGCGGTCACAAAGCACCGAGCTGATCTCCCTGTGCTCTGCGGCTGCTTCCCACTATCTATCTACCTTACGTTTGGTAGTGTATATATGTCCATGCCTCTCTTTCGCTTTGTCACAGCTTACCCTTCCCCTTCCCCATATCCTCAAGTCCATTCTCAAGTAGGTCTGTGTCTTTATTCCCGTTTTACCCCTAGGTTCTTCATGACATTTTTTTTTTTTTTTAAATTCCATATATATGTGTTAGCATACGGTATTTGTCTTTCTCTTTCTGACTTACTTCACTCTGTATGACAGACTCTAGGTCTATCCACCTCATTACAAATAGCTCAGTTTCGTTTCTTTTTATGGCTGAGTAATATTCCATTGTATATATGTGCCACATCTTCTTTATCCATTCATCCGATGATGGACACTTAGGTTGTTTCCAGCTCCGGGCTATTGTGAATAGAGCTGCAATGAACATTTTGGTACATGTCTCTTTTTGAATTATGGTTTTCTCAGGGTATATGCCTAGTAGTGGGATTGCTGGGTCATATGGTAGTTCTATTTTTAGTTTTTTAAGGAACCTCCATACTGTTCTCCATAGTGGCTGTACCAATTCACATTCCCACCAGCAGTGCAAGAGTGTTCCCTTTTCTCCACACCCTCTCCAGCATTTATTGTTTCTAGATTTCTTGATGATGGCCATTCTGACTGGTGTGAGATGATATCTCATTGTAGTTTTGATTTGCATTTCTCTAATGATTAATGATGTTGAGCATTCTTTCATGTGTTTGTTGGCAGTCTGTATATCTTCTTTGGAGAAATGCCTATTTAAGTCTTCTGCCCATTTTTGGATTGGGTTGTTTGTTTTTTTGCTATTGAGCTGCATGAGCTGTTTATAAATTTTGGAGATTAATCCTTTGTCAGTTGCTTCATTTGCAGATATTTTCTCCCATTCTGAGGGTTGTCTTTTGGTCTTGTTTATGGTTTCCTTTGCTGTGCAAAAGCTTTGAAGTTTCATTAGGTCCCATTTGTTTATCTTTGTTTTTAGTTCCATTTCTCTAGGAGGTGGGTCCAAAAGGATCTTGCTGTGATTTATGTCATAGAGTGTTCTACCTATGTTTTCCTCTAAGAGTTTGATAGTTTCTGGCCTTACATTTAGGTCTTTAATCCATTTTGAGCTTATTTTTGTGTATGGTGTTAGGGAATGATCTAATCTCATACTTTTACATGTCCCTGTCCAGTTTTCCCAGCACCACTTATTGAAGAGGCTGTCCTTTCTCCACTGCACATTCCTGCCTCCTTTATCAAAGATAAGTTGGCCATATGTGCGTGGGTTTATCTCTGGGCTTTCTATCCTGATCCACTGATCTATCTTTCTGTTTTTATGCCAGTACCACACTGTCTTAATTACTGTAGCTTTGTAGTATAGTCTGAAGTCAGGCAGCCTGATTCCTCCAGCTCCGTTTTTCGTTCTCAAGATTGCTTTGGCTATTCGGGGTCTTTTGTTTTTCCAAACAAATTTTGAAATTTTTTGTTCTACTTCTGTGAAAAATGCCAGTGGTAGTTTGATAGGGATTGCATTGAATCTGTAGATTGCTTTGGGTAGTAGAGTCATTTTCACAATATTGATTCTTCCAATCCAGGAGCATGGTATATCTCTCCATCTATTTATATCATCTTTAATTTCTTTCATCAGTGTCTTATAATTTTCTGCATACAGGTCTTTTGTCTCCTTAGGTAGGTTTATTCCTAGATATTTTATTCTTTTTGTTGCAATGGTAAATGGGAGTGTTTTCTTGATTTCATTTTCAGATTTTTCATCATTAGTGTACAGGAATGCCAGAGATTTCTGTGCATTAATTTTGTATCCTGCTACTTTACCAAATTCATTGATTAGCTCTAGTAGTTTTTTGGTAGCATCTTTAGGATTCTCTATGTATAGTATCATGTCATCTGCAAACAGTGACAGCTTTACTTCTTCTTTTCCAATTTGGATTCCTTTTATTTCCTTTTCTTCTCTGATTGCTGTGGCTAAAACTTCCAAAACTAGGTTGAATAAGAGTGGTGAGAGTGGGCAGCCTTGTCTTGTTCCTGATCTTAGTGGAAATGGTTTCAGTTTTTCACCATTGAGGACAATGTTGGCTGTGGGTTTGTCATATATGGCCTTTATTATGTTGAGGAAAGTTCCCTCTATGCCTACTTTCTGCAGGGTTTTTATCATAAATGGGTGTTGAATTTTGTCGAAAGCTTTCTCTGCATCTATTGAGATGATCATATGGTTTTTCTCCTTCAACTTGTTAATATGGTGTATCACATTGATTGATTTGCGTATATTGAAGAATCCTTGCATTCCTGGAATAAACCCCACTTGATCATGGTGTATGATCCTTTTAATGTGCTGTTGGATTCTGTTTGCTAGTATTTTGTTGAGGATTTTTGCATCTATGTTCATCAGTGATATTGGCCTGTAGTTTTCTTTCTTTGTGACATCCTTGCCTGGTTTTGGTATCAAGGTGATGGTGGCCTCGTAGAATGAGTTTGGGAGTGTTCCTTCCTCTGATATTGTTTGGAAGAGTTTGAGAAGGATGGGTGTTAGCTCTTCTCTAAATGTTTGATAGAATTCGCCTGTGAAGCCATCTGGTCCTGGGCTTTTGTTTGATGGAAGATTTTTAATCACAGTTTCAATTTCAGTGCTTGTGATTGGTCTATTCATATTTTCTATTTCTTCCTGAGTCAGTCTTGGTAGTTTGTGCATTTCTAAGAATTTGTCCATTTCTTCCAGGTTGTCCATTTTATTGGCATAGAGTTGCTTATAGTAATCTCTCATGATCTTTTGTATTTCTGCAGTGTCAGTTGTTACTTCTCCTTTTTCATTTCTAATTCTACTGATTTGAGTCTTCTCCCTTCTTTTCTTGATGAGTCTGGCTAATGGTTTGTCAATTTTGTTTATCTTCTCAAAGAACCAGCTTTTAGTTTGGTTGATCTTTGCTATCGTTTCCTTCATTTCTTTTTCATTTATTTCTGATCTGATCTTTATGATTTCTTTCCTTCTGCTAACTTTGGGGGTTTTTTGTTCTTCTTTCTCTAATTGCTTTAGGTGCAGGGTCAGGTTGTTTACTCGAAATGTTTCCTGTTTCTTAAGGTGGGATTGTATTGCTATAAACTTCCCCCTTAGAACTGCTTTTGCTGCGTCCCATAGGTTTTGGGTCGTCGTGTCTCCATTGTCATTTGTTTCTAAGTATTTCTTAATTTCCTCTTTGATTTCTTCAGTGATCACTTCATTATTGAGTAGTGTATTGTTTAGCCTCCATGTGTTTGTATTTTTTACAGATCTTTTCCTGTAATTGATGTCTAGTCTCATAGCATTGTGGTCGGAAAAGATACTTGATACAATTTCAATTTTCTTAAATTTACCAAGGCTTGATTTGTGACCCAAGATATGATCTATCCTGGAGAATGTTCCATGAGCACTTGAGAAAAATGTGTATTCTGTTGTTTTTGGGTGGAATGTCCTATAAATATCAATTAAGTCCATCTTGTTTAATGTATCATTTAAAGCTTGTGTTTCCTTATTTATTTTCATTTTGGATGATCTGTCCATTGGTGAAAGTGGGGTGTTAAAGTCCCCTACTATAATTGTGTTACTGTCGATTTCCCCTTTTATGGCTGTTAGTATTTGCCTTATGTATTGAGGTGCTCCTATGTTGGGTGCATAAATATTTACAATTGTTATATCTTCTTCTTGGATCGATCCCTTTATCGTTATGTAGTGTCCTTCTTTGTCTCTTCTAATAGTCTTTATTTTAAAGTCTATTTTGTCTGATATAAGAATTGCTACTCCAGCTTTCTTTTGATTTCCATTTGCATGGAATATCTTTTTCCATCCCCTTACTTTCAATCTGTATGTGTCTCTAGGTCTGAAGTGGGTCTCTTGTAGACAGCATATATATGGGTCTTGTTTTTGTATCCATTCAGCCACTCTGTGTCTTTTGGTGGGAGCATTTAGTCCATTTACATTTAAGGTAATTATTGATATGTATGTTCCTATTCCCATTTCCTTAATGGCTTTGGGTTCGTTATTGTAGGTATAGTCCTTCTGTTGTGTTTCTTGCCTAGAGAAGTTCCTTTAGCATTTGTTGTAAAGCTGGTTTGGTGGTGCTGAACTCTCTCAGCTTTTGCTTGTCTGTAAAGGTTTTAATTTCTCCATCAAATCTGAATGAGATCCTTGCTGGGTAGAGTAATCTTGGTTGCAGGTTTCTCTCCTTCATCACTTTAATTATGTCCTGCCACTCCCTTCTGGCTTGTAGAGTTTCTGCTGAGAGATCAGCTGTTAACCTGATGGGGATTCCCTTGTGTGTTATTTGTTGTTTTTCCCTTGCTGCTTTTAATATGATTTCTTTGTGTTTAATTTTTGACAGTTTGATTAATATGTGTCTTGGCGTATTTCTTCTTGGATTTATTCTGTATGGGACTCTCTGTGCCTCCTGGACTTGATTAACTATTTCCTTTCCCATATTAGGGAAGTTTTCAACTATAATCTCTTCAAATATTTTCTCAGTCCCTTTCTTTTTCTCTTCTTCTTCTGGAACCCCTATAATTCGAATGTTGGTGCGTTTAATGTTGTCCCAGAGGTCTCTGAGACTGTCCTCTGTTCTTTTCATTCTTTTTTCTTTATTTTGCTCTGCATTAGTTATTTCCACTATTTTATCTTCCACCTCACTTATCCGTTCTTCTGCCTCAGTTATTCTGCTATTGATCCCATCTAGAGTATTTTTCATTTCATTTATTGTGTTTTTAATCGATGCTTGATTCATCTTTAGTTCTTCTAGGTCCTTGTTAACTGTTTCTTGCATATTGTCTATTCTATTTCCAAGATTTTGGATCTGGGAAATAGAATCTTGGATCAGCTTTACTATCATTATTCTGAATTCTTTTTCAGGTAGACTGCCTATTACCTCTTCATTTGTTAGGTCTGGTAGGTTTTTATCTTGCTCCTTCACGTGCTGTGTGTTTTTCTGCTTTCTCATTTTGCTTATGTTACTGTGTTTGGGGTCTCCTTTTTGCAGGCTGCAGATTCGTAGTTCCCGTTGTTTTTGGTGTCTGTCCCCCGTGGCTAAGGTTGTTTCAGTAGGTTGTGTAGGCTTCCTGGTGGGGGGGACTAATGCCTGTGTTCTGGTGGTTGAAGCTCGATCTTGTCTTTCTGGTGGACAGGTCCACGTCTGGTGGTGTGTTTTGGGGTGCCTGTGGCCTTATTATGTTTTTAGGTATCCTCTCTGCTAATGGGTGGGGTTGTGTTCCTGCCTTGCTGGTTGCTTGGCATAGGGTGACCAGCACTGTAGCTTGCTGGTCGTTGACTGAAGCTGGGTGCTGGTGTTGAGATGGAGATCCCTGGGAGATTTTCGCTGCTTGATATTATGTGGAGCTGGGAGGTCTCTTGTGGACCCGTGTCCTGAAGTTGGCTCTCCCACTTCAGAGGCACAGCACTAACTCCTGGCTGCAGCACCAAGAGCCTTTCATCCACCCGGCTCAGAATAACAGTGAGAAAAAGTAGAAAGAAATAATTAGTAGAAGAAAGAAAGAGAGATTGAAAGAAAGGAAGAAGGGAAGTAAGGAAGGAAGGAAGGAAGAAAGAAAGAAAGGAGGGAGGGAGGAAGGATGGAAAGAAAGGAAAGAAAGGAGGGAGGGAGGGAGGAATGAAAGCAAAAGGAAGAGTGAATGGAAGAAGAGAGGGAGGGAGGGAGGGAGGAAGGAAAGAAAGAAAGAAAGACAGGAGGGAGGGAGGGAGGGAGGAAGGAAAGAAAAAGAAAGTGGAAAGAAGAAGGGTGGGAGGGAGGGAGGGATGGAGGAAAGAAAAAGAAAGAAGGAAAGGAGGAGCGGAGGGAGGGAGGAAGGGAAGGGAGGAAAAAAAGAAAGAGCCGGTAAAGTAAAATAGAATAAAGTATGAAATATAGTAGCGTTATTAAAATTAAAAAGTAATTATTGAAAAAAAACACGGACCGAAAGAACCCTGGGACATATGGTGGAAGCAAAGCTATACAGAGAGAATCTTACACAGAAGATTACACATACACATTCACAAAAAGAGAGCAGGGGGAAAAATCAAAAATCTTGCTCTCCAAGTCCACCTCCTCGATTTGGGATAATTCGTTGTAAAAAGAGGAAAAGGGCGAAAAGTCTGAAATCTTGCTAAGTCCACCTCCTTAATTTGAGATAATTCGTTGTAAAAAGAGGAAAAAAAAAGGGGGGGAAAGTCTTAAATCTTGTCCTCAAGGTCCACTTCCTCAATTTGGGATGATTCGCTGTCCATTCATGCACTCCACAGACGCAGGGCACATCAAATGGACCGTGGAGCTTTAATCCGCTGCCTCGGAGGCTGCACAGAGAGATTTCCCTGTCTCTGCTCTCACAGCTCCCGGGTCTCAGCCTTGGACCTGGCCCCGCCTCTGCGCGTAGGTCGCCGGAGGGCGTCCGTTCTTCGCTCAGACAGGACGGGTTTAAAGGAGCCGCTGATTCGGGGGCTCTGGCTCACTCAGGCAGAGGGGAGGGAGGGGAATGCCCTCTCCTCGCGCACCAGGCAACAAAAGGGAAAAAAGTCTCTTGCCTCTCCGGTAGCTCCAGACCCTTTCCCCGGACTCCCTCCGGGCTAGCACTAACCCCTTCAGGGTCTCTTCCTGCGGCCAGCCCCAGACCTCTCCCTGCGCTCCGACTGAAAGCCGATACCCGAGCCTCAGCTCCCAGCCCCGCCCGCCCTGGCGGCCGAGCAGACAAGTCTCTCGGGCTGGTGTGTGCCTAAGGGCACCGATCCTCTGTGCCAAAATCTCTCTGCTTTGCCCTCCACACCCCTGTTGCTGTGCTCTCCTCCGCTACTCCGAAGCTTTCCCCCTCCGCCACCTGCAGTCTCCGCCCTCGAAGGGGCTTGTAGTGTGTAGAAACCTTCCCTCCTTCACGGCTCCCTCCCACTGGTGCAGGTCCCGTCCATATCCTATTGTCTCTGTTTATTCTTTTTTTCTTTTGACCTACCCAGGTATGTGGGGAGTTTCTTGCCTTTTGGGGGGTCTGAGGTCTTCTGTCAGCGTTCAGTAGGTGTTCTGTTGGAGTTGTTCCACGTGTAGATGAATTTCTGATGTATCTGTGGGGCGGAAGGTGATCTCCGCGTCTTACTCTTCCGCCATCTTCCTCCGGCTCCCTCGGGGACCATTCTTCATCACGGTGCGCGGGCCTCTCACTATCGCGGCCTCTCTTGTTGCCGAGCACAGGCTCCAGACGCGCAGGCTCAGTAATTGTGGCTCACGGGCCCAGTTGCTCCGCGGCATGTGGGATCTTCCCAGACCAGGGCTCGAACCTGTGTCCCCTGCATTGGCAGGCAGATTCTCAACCATCTGAGCCACCAGGGAAGCCCCCAGAAATTCTTTTATACCACAAATTCCCTGTTTTTGAGTTCTTAATTTGGGCTTTTCTTTCAGTTGGCCTTAGTATGTCTTCAAATAATTTTTTCTAAAAGCAACGTGCAGGATATGTTTTCTAATCCTTGGACATCTGAGAATAACTTTCTGTTGCCTTTACGTGTGAAAAACCTTTTGACGAGATTTAAAAATGTTTGATTGCAACATTTCTGCTCAAAATTGAATAGATATTATTACTTTATTGTCTTTCAGGACGTCTTGCTATTGCTGCAGGAACTCTGGGCAAGTGTGAGTTTTAGTCCTTTGTAAGTGACCTAGGATTTATGCTGGAGTGTTTTTTTTTGTTTGTTTGTTTTTTTCTCTTTGTCTTTTAAATCACTTACTCAGATGTATTTAGATGTGTGATCTAGATATTTTCCATTTGCCTCTCTAGATCCAGTCTCCATATTCTCCACCCTGCTTTGGGCCCTGGGATTTTTGCAGACTGAATCAATCGACTCCCATGCCCCTGAGCTTCTGCTTGGTTGGGCCACTGGCAGGCATGGGGAGATCAAGAGCAGGAGGATGAGGTCATTCATTCTACAACTCTAATACCTCACCCTCTTGCCTCTTTAGGCATAGGGATGATAATGATGATTAAATTCTCCACTGATTCTGTGTGAATCCCTTTTTATTGATTATTCTGGAAACTTGGTGAGTACTATCAAACCTCGGTTTATATGGTTTCTATTGACTAATTTCCAAGGTCACGATGATTCCTTCTGTTATGTCCAATCTACACTAAGCTATTCAGTGGCTTCTGTTTTGTTTTTTCAATTTCAGATATTGGATTTTTCAGTTCTAGAATTTCCATTTTAGATTTTCCATTTCTTTGATAATATTTTAATTTGTTCATTCATCATGACCATATTCTCCTTTAAGTCTTTGAACATATTTATAATAGCCATTAAAAAATTTTTTTTTGGCCACACCACACAACTTTCAGTATCTTAGTTCCCCAACCAGGGACTGAACCCGGGCCATGGTAGCAAAAGAGCCTAATCCTAACCACTATACCACCAGGGAACTCCTATAATAGCTATTTTAAAGTTCTTGTCTACTAATTCCAACTTCTGAGTCATCTTGGAATTAGTTTCTATAGACTTATTTTTCTCTTATGTTTATTATTTTTCTTATTATTATGTCTCATTTTCTTTTGTTTTCACCTCTCTAATTTTTTTTATTGATACGGACCTTGTGGGAGATGTACTGTAGAGAATCTCAAATCTGTCTTCTACCTTTGAAGAAAGTTGAGTTTTGTTTTAGGAGGAAGTTAAATTACTTTACATCACCATAATCTTCTGGAGGCTTGATTTTACACTTGTTAGGGCAGGTCTATTTTAGTTTTACTGTTGCTTCTAAAGTGAATACCTTAGTCCTGGGAGGTGTCTTTATTGCTACATGTGGCCTTTTGATGGAAAGCCCTTCTAACTTGGGAGGACTTGATCTACAGACTCTTTCTTCCCTGTAGTGGGCATGTATTAAAATCTCAGCCTGACTTTTTTGTCCTTCCAGTTGTTTTTCTTTTGGGCTCTTTGTAGTCTTGCCCTACGCATGTGCAGTTCTGGTGTCAGCCAATGATTTGCGAGGAGTTTCTATGGAGATTTTGAGTTTACCTCTTCTGTGGCTTCCTCCATTTTGTGGAATTCTGTGAGTTCCTCTATTCAATAACCAGTTGCTTTTGCAGCCTTGAACTTCTCTCATGACTCCACAGACTAAAAATCTCTAGGCTCTGCCTGATGCTATCTGCCTTGCCAGACAGACTGGGGAGTTTGCAAGGGCAAGAGCCCTATACACGTGGACCTTACTTGGTGTGATTCTCTTTTTTCCAAATGCCAAATCTCTTTATTTTTCTGTCTGCTTCTGGTCATTCTACAGTGTCTTTAAACAGCTGTATTTATTTTATTTTTAAAAATATTTATTTCTTTGGTTGCACCGGGTCTTCATTGCGGCATGCTGGCTCTTAGTTGCAACATGCATGTAGATCTAGTTCCCTGACCAGGGATTGAACCCGGGTCCCCTGCAATGGGAGCTTGGACTCTTAACCACTGCACCACCAGGGAAGTCCTCAACAGCTGTATTTATTAAAGTCCAGAGTTTATAGCTGAGCCCATCAGGAGGAGTAGTCTGATATTATGCTGAGTTACTGTGCTATTACCAACCCACTATTATTTCTTGCCTGTATTTTTTTTTTTTTTTTTGCAGTACGCGGGCCTCTCACTGTTGTGGCTTCTCCCGTTGTGGAGCACAGGCTCTGGACGCGCAGACTCAGCGACCATGGCTCACGGGCCCAGCCGCTCCGCGGCATGTGGGATCTTCACAGACCGGGGCACGAACCCGTACCCCGTGCATCGGCAGGCGGACTCTCAACTACTGAGCCACCAGGGAAGCCCTTGCCTGTAATTTTGTAATATGCTTTCTTGTACCCTTGCCCCCTATAGCCTATTCTCACCCTAGTAGCCAGAGTAATCCTATTAGAACATTAAGTCTGACATGCTAGTTTTTCTTTACAAGCCAACCACTGGCAACCCACCTCCCGCAGAATAAAGCCCAAACCATTGCAGTCAGCTGCATGTCCTCCAATGTATTCCCCACCCTGACCCTATCTTATCTTTCTGACTTGGTGTCCCTATTAGTTTCCATTTTAATCACTCTCTTCTTGCCAACCCGACCCTCTTCCTATTCCTTGCACTTGCCTTGCGGCTTTTACCATTTCTGTTCTCTCTTCCTGGAATAGGTTTCCCCCACCCTATTTAAAATTGTAAATCCCTTCAGTCCTACCTACTCTCACAGTTTTTTACCGTCTCCCCTGATTTAGTTTATCTCCATAGTGCTTGCAATCAAGTTGTTAATTAACTGCCTCCCCTCACCAGGATGTAAATTCCGTGAAAGCAGGGAGTTTTGTTTTTTTTGGTCACATCTGTACTCCCAGGGCCTGGAACAGATGAATGCTGAGTGAATCTTTCTCCACTGAGACTCATATAGGCTCAGCTCCTTAGTACTGAAAACGAATGTCTAGGGCAGTTCCCAGCCATATTATGAAACTGGCATATCTCATCTTGGGCAATTTTTCTTCCCTCCTATAGAGTCTTCCCTATAGCTCCTTCCCTACAATGCTGATCTCCTTGGACACAAACTGGAATTTGATAAAATGTCAGTGAATTTGGAGTCTGTGGAGTTTGGGTTACTTTTTATCAGAAATAACCTTAGGAAAACATCATACCTTTAAAATTTGTTAGTATCACATAAAATACACCATTGTTCTAGTGTTTTTAGAGTTAATAGGATAGAGATAAGAAAAAGGAGATATTGGTTTAATCATCATTTGCATAATGCATTTTATAAGCCTACATAAATTATGCATTGTTGACCTTTAAATTAATTTAGGCGTAATGAGATGGTTTCATTATGTTTAAAGACTTAATATAATTATTTTATTATGTTTTAAAAAAATTATTTTCTAAGCTTGTGCATGTTTTGTCCCCCATCAAGGCCCAAGTGTATTGCCTTCTCATTGAATGCTTTTTTAGCTGTTTTCCTGTTTGAGGTTTGCAGAAGTCTGATCTTCTGAAGGATGGTTTTACTCAATTGTTTAATATTCCCGGGCATTCTACAACAACTTTTGTTTTTGAAGGTTTTTAAAATTTTATTTATTTATTTATTTAGGCTGCACTGGGTCTTCACTGCTGCGTGCTGGTTTTCCCCGGTTGTGGCGAGGAGGGCTACTCTTCCCTGCGGTGTGCAGTCCTCCCATTACTGGGGCCTCTCTTTTTGCGGCGCGTGGGCTCCAGGTGCGCGGCCTTCAGTAGTTGTGCCACATGGGCTTAGCTGCTCCGACGCATGTGGGATCTTCCCGGACCAGGGCTCAAACCCATGTCCGCTGCATTGGCAGGCGGACTCCCAACCACTGCGCCACCAGGGAAGTCCCAACTTTTGTTTTTTTAATGGAGACCTGCATTTCCAAAAGAGTTAAACTTTAGGTTCTGAAAATGGATTCTTCAAAAATATGGTTTGGGACTTCCCTGGTGGTCCAGTGGTTAAGACTCTGAGCTTCCAATGCAGGGGATGCGGGTTCGATCCCTGGTTGGGGAACTAAGATCCGCATGCTGCGTGGCATGGCCTAAAAAAGAAAAAAATAATAAAATAGAAATGTTGTTTGCAACAGGAAACTTTATCATCCTGGGCACCGATTGAATAATGAATTGAGAGCTCAGCTGAGGCTCAGCTGTGGGCCCACTAGTGTTGGATCTTGAAAATGCAGATTAATTTATGAACATAATGTTGTGTCCCAGGGAGTCCCAGGGTCCACGGTAGATGCCAGGAAATCTGAAGGGAGGGATGAGGATGCTGAAGAGGCTGGACTCTGGCCTCATCCCCTTCAGCCACAGAAGCTCCAATTTTATATATTTTCTTCATTTTGGGACACTGCTTAGCTCTTACATGATAAAATAGTTATTCTGGTGCTTCAAAAATAAAAATTTAAAAACAATAGTACTAGAGTGTAAGCATGTGAAACCCAAGAAGTGATTGTACTATACTTGTTCATATATATCATTGGATTTTAGGATTTGAGCTGTATTTCCTCATATAAATCATATAAAGGCTGGAGCTAGCACCAAATAACTAGTTAACCTATGGTAGAATTGAACACCTATGTATTTTCATTAAAAAAAAATGCAACAAGCAACATGGATGGGCCTAGAGATCATCATATACAGTGAAGTCAGACAAAGACAAATATCATATGATATCACTTATATGTGGAATCTAAAAAATGATACAAATGAGCTTATTTACAAAACAGAAACAGACTCACAGACAGAAAACAAACTCATGGTTACCCAAGGGGAAAGTGGAGGAATTAGCAGACACACACTACTATATATAAAAGACATAAACAGCAAGGACCTACTGGAACAGGCATAAGGACCCCTAGGATCTGCAGAGCCACCCAGCTTTACCATGTGGACCAAATAGTGTCATTTTCTTGGCAGTCAAGGGACAAGGGCACACAGAGGTTAGTGGGGTTTAGTGATTAGCAGAGAGTGAGTCATTTAAAAATCTATTTTTTCCCTGATGGTAAAAGTTATAAAGTTTTATTGTGGGAAATGTGGAAAATATCAACTAGCACAAAAAAGAAGATAAAAAGGTTGGTATAAAGGGACTTTGGGGGCTTCCCTGGTGGCACAGTGATTGAGAGTCCACCTGTCATCTCAGGAGATGCAGGTTCGTGCCCTGGTCTGGGAGGATCCCACATGCCGCGGAGCGGCTGAACTCTTGCGCCACAACTGCTGAGCCTGCGTACCTGGAGCCCGTGCTCCACAACGAGAGAGACCACCACAGTGAGAGGCCCACACACCGCAGTGGGGAGTGGCCTTCACTCACTGCAGCTGGAGAGGGCCCACGCACAGCAATGAAGACCCAACACAGCCAAATAAATAAATAAAATAAATTAAAAAAAAAAGAGACTTTGGAAACTTTTCCCCCAGAAATAACAGGGGCGAAGTAACATGAAGTTCTTATATAATTTTCTTTTCTGTCACTACAGCTGCATAACGAACCACTCCAAAACTTAGTGGCATAAATCAGTTTCTTGTGCTCACAGATGACATGGGTCAGGAATTCAAGGCTGGCACTGCCATGATGGATTGTCTCTGCTCCATGGTGTCTGGGGCTCCAGCTGGGGATGACTTGACTGCTGGGGGCTGGAATCCTCTGGCAGCATCATTTTTGTTTTTAATTGAAGTAGTGTTGATTTATAATGTTGTGTTAATTTCTGCTGTACAGCAAAGTGATTCAGTTATACATAAATATTCTTTTTCATATTCTTTTCCATTATGGTTTATCACAGGATACTGAATATAGTTCCCTGTGCTCTACAGTGGGACCTTGTTGTTTATCCATTCTCTGTAGAATAGTTTGCAGCTGCTAATCCCAAACTCCCAATCCACCCTTCCCCCACCCCCCTCCTTCTTGGCAACCACAAGTCTGTTCCGTACGTCTGTGAGTCTGTTTCTGTTTTGTAGATAAGTTCATTTGTGTCATATTTTAGATTCCACATATAAGTGATATCCTATGGTATTTGTCTTTCTTTTTCTGACTTACTTCACTTAGTGTGATAATCCCTAGTTGCATCAAAGTTGCTGCAAATGGCATTATTTCCTTCTTTTTTATGGCTGAGTAGTATTCCATTTCTCCAAAGAAGACATACAGATAGCTAACAGGCACATGAAAAGATGCTCAACATCATTAATTATTAGAGAAATGCAAATCAAAACTAAAATGAGGTACCACCTCACACTGGTCAGAATGGCAGCATCTTTTTTTTTTTTTTTTTTTACATTTTAAACTGCTTCAATATCCATCCTGTTATTAGCTTAAGAAGATTTCTTTGCCAAAATATCCATCGTGTTATTTTTTTATTTTCTTTTTTTAAACATCTTTATTGGAGTATAACTGCTTTACAATGGTGTGTTAGTTTCTGCTTTATAACAAAGTGAATCAGCTATACATATACATATATCCCCATATCTCTTCCCTCTTGCACCGAGGTGATCTCCCTGTGCTATGTGGCTGCTTCCCACGAGCTATCTATTTTACATTTGGTAGTGTATATATGTCCATGCCACTCTCTCACTTCATCCCAGCTTACCCTTCCCCCTCCCCGTGTCCTCAAGTCCATTCTCTACGTCTGCATCTTTATTCCTGTCCTGACCCTAGGTTTTTCAGAACCATTGTTTTTTTTTTTTTTTAGATTCCATATATATGTGTTAACATACGGTATTTGTTTTTCCCTTTTTGACTTACTTCACTCTGTATGACAGACTCTAAGTCCACCCACCTCACTACAAATAACTCAATTTCATTTCTTTTTATGGCTGAGTAATATTCCATTGTATGTATGTGCCACATCTTCTTTATCCAGAATGGCAGCATCTTTACTCACACGTCTGGTCAGTGATTCTGGATGACGACTGGGACCTCTCCAACAAATACAGGTAACTGCTCCATGTTGTCTCTTGAATAGACTAGTCTGGGCTTTCTTATAGCAGGGCAGCTGGGTTCCCAGAGTGAGCATCCCAGGAGGTAGGAAGTAGATGCTGCCAGTGTCTTGAGGGCCTGGACACCATTATAGTGTCATTTCTGCTCTGTTCTATTGGCCAAGGACTAACATAGCCCAGTTTCAACACTGACACCACGTCATGATTGGAGGAATGGTAGAGAATCTGGGGGCTGTGTTTTAAAATTGCCACAGTTCCCTAGATGACAGTGTAGCCAAGTGGTTAGGAGATTAGGGTCTGGACTCCGACTACCTGGGATCACATCTCACATCTGCTCTCACTGGCTGCATGACCTTAGGCAAGTTCATTG
Source organism: Hyperoodon ampullatus (assembly GCF_949752795.1). Taxonomy (NCBI): domain Eukaryota; kingdom Metazoa; phylum Chordata; class Mammalia; order Artiodactyla; family Ziphiidae; genus Hyperoodon; species Hyperoodon ampullatus. Next base: position 80,795,997 of record NC_136916.1, read on the forward strand.
TGGTAGAAACTATTGTTGCTTGCCAATATCTATCTCTGTTTTCTTCTTCCTGGGAGCACCAGTAAAGAATTTCCCAACCCCTTGCATGTATGGGGGGGTCAAGAGATTAGTTTTAGCTAGTGGAGTGAGAGCAGAAGTGCCACGTGTCACCTTGGGTTGAGGAGATAAGAGCCATGGGTTTTCTCACTCCTTCTCACCTGCTAGATAGATGCAGAGGAGCCAGAGGTGGACCTAGGTGAGGGGGGTGGTGGAGTCACAATATGGAAGGATCCTGGGTCCCTGAATGACTACTAGAGTGAGTCCTTTCTTCCATGCCCTCTGCCCACAAGGACATGGAGGAGAGGGAGACCTTCACCATGTCAAGTCACTGAAGGGTTGGGGTTATTTCTGACAGCAGTAAGCCTACCCTAATACATTACCCAATCTCTGTGAAACTGTTTCCTTACCTGTACAGGTGGGTATTAGCTATAGCTACATTTGGGTATCTTAAGAATTAAGTGAAACAATTTAATGCACAGCACCTGGCCCATAGTAAGTGCTCAACGGATGTTAGCCATTGCTATAAAGGGAATATGACTGCCAGTTCGAAAAGGAGGCAGGTTTGTGTCTGGGAGGATGGTGGTCCAAGAGGAGGGGAACAGTAGGATGGTCATCATCATCAAGATGCCACCAGTCATTTACTGAGCCCCTGCTTGGGTCAGGCTCTGTTTTAGGGGTGCTTCGCTTGTTTTCAATCTCCCGAGGCAGGTATTGTTAACCTTAGTGTCAAGATGAGGCCTCTAGGGCCCAGAGCTGCTGCCAAAGCCGTTCAAAATCACACAGACAGTGACACAAGCAGGCCTTAAAGTCAGCTCTTCTGACCTCCAAGCCCGACTCCTTTTACTGCAGGGTTGACAAATGTGACATGTATATAAAGAAAAAAAAAATGAGGCCTCTGTCTGCTTTCCTTCTCTCTGGGTAAGTGTTGTGTTTTCTTTCTGAGAATTTCTCTACTTCAAGTTGTAAGGATTTACTTTCATAAATTAAAAATAAATTGGTTTACGGCTTGGTTGCCCATGTGGAAGACTCCAGCTTCCCTCCCTTTCCTGGGGTCTTGTGGCCTCTCTCTTTTATGTGAACTCCAAAGGCTTGATGGAGTCAGTCAGTGGAAAAAGGTCTGGATCTCCAGAACACAGTCCAGGTCTGTGAGTGTCCCTTCGGCTTAGGGCCTCCTGTGAGTAGAGTGGGTATTTTAAAGCCCTCTCAATGTCACAGATTACACGAGGTGGGATTATAACACCAAAGTGGTGCCTTTCTTTTTTTTCCTGTGCAGCTTTCCAGGAGCACTTTTCATTTCTTGATTTCCTTGTGAAACAAGGGCAGATTTGTCTGCAATTCCACAAGAATAAGAAAGGCTCAGGAAACTTCTGACATGCAGGTGCTTACAATCCTGATATTAGATCTTACTAGATTAACCAGTGATTGATTTCTTGTCATAGTTAGGTGTCATTTGCTTCCTCCTCCTTCCCTTTGAGGTATCAATTTTGGTTTTAACAACATAACCCACCGCATAGACCTATAGATCTGTAAGTACAGATTCAGTCATTATGGAGTGTCCTTGGACTGCATTTGCTTTATATGAACAAGACAGTTTTTCTAGCACCTGTTGAAGTCATGCCCACGTACAATGTGTGGAGCTGAGACACCAGGTAAAGATGAAGGTTTATAATATCTTTTATTGGGACTTCCCTGGTGGTCCAGTGGTTAAGGATCCACCTTCCAATGCAGGGGACGTGGGTTGGGTCCTTGGCTGGGGAACTAGGATCCCACATGCTGCGGGGCAACTAAACCTGTGTGCCGCAACTAGAGAGAAACCTGCAATGAAGAGCCTGCACGCCACAACAAAGATCCAGCGCAGCCAAAAAAAAAAAGAAAAAAAAATCTTTTACTTACACTGCTCCTCTTCTGGCTCTGATAAAACTTTAAGCACAAAATGTACCTTACTTTTTTTAAAATTTATTTTATTTTTATTTATTTTTGGCTGCATTGGGTCTTTGTAGCTGCGCGCGTGGGTTTTCTGTAGTTGCAGCCAGTGGGGACCGCTTTTCGTTGCAGTGAGCGGGCCCCTCACTGCGGTGGCTTCCCGCGTTGCAGAGCACAGGGCTCTAGGCGCACGGGATTCAGCAGCTGGGGCGCACAGGCTTAGTTGCTCCGCGGCATGTGAGATCTTCTCAGAGCAGTGGTCGAACCCATGTCCCCTGCACTGGCAGGCGGACTCCTAATCACTGTGCCACCAGGAAAGCCCTGTAGGTTCCTTTTTATTTCACAGTTGGTTTCTCTGTCAAAGGCATGCTAAAGGCAGGGTGAATAAAACCAACTTCTACACTTAAGATTATCTTTGAAATATTTATGAATACGTTCAGGGAAAAAAAGGCTTTGACCGCTTGCTGCTAAAACAGTGGGTGAAGCTGATTTTCTTCTAGACTAGTGTTGTTATATTGTTATGTTATTATAGAGTATTGCAGAAGTTCTTCTACGATAAAACTTAGAAAACTATTTTGTTCTTTAAAGATATTCGTTAAAAAAAAATCATCTTTGTGGCTGTTTAAAAAATAACACAAGATGGCGCCAGAGAGCCAAAGTAGAGAGGGATTTGCTTCCGGGGACCAGAAAGACCTGAAGTAAAAGGATTAACCTGGGGCTTCCCTGGTGGCGCAGTGGTTAAAAGTCCGTTCCTTTATGCAAGGGACGAGGGTTCGTGCCCCAGTCCAGAAAGATCTCACATGCTGCAGAGCAGCTGTGCCCGTGAGCCATGGCCGCTAAACCTGTGTACGGGAAAGGGCACAACAGTAAGAAGCCCGCATACCAACAAACAAAAAAAAGGGGTGGCCGGTTGGGGGAACAGAAATTATTTCCAAGAGATGGCATTTTGGGGCCCTGCGAAGCAGGGGGAGTTAGCACTCGCCTTTGCCCACTCTCACAGCCTCGAGTCTCTTCAGGAAGACTTTTCACAAGCTTTCCACAAACTTTTCAGCCCTGGTGCCCATCCTCAGAACCTCAAAATCTGTGGAAGAGGCAGGTAGGCGGTGAGCAGTAGATGGAGAAAGGGGGAGAAGAAGGCAGAGGAGTGGAACTGCTTCCCAGGCTGCTCCTGACTGAGCATTTGCCCAGCAGTACCTCTCACAAGTGGATGGCCCACACATCTCTGCTTCCTGGTGGCTATAGGCTAAGAAAAGGGGTGGAACAGAAGCAGCCACGTGTGGTAAAGAGGAGAAGTCCATATATACAGGTCGTTTCTCCTCTTTGGGCCCACATTTTCTTTTCTTTTCTTTCTTTCTTTCTTTCTTTTTTTTTTTTTGGCTGTGCAGCATGGCATGCGAGATCTTACTTCCCCAACCAGGGATCGAACCCACGCCCCCTGCATTGGAAGAGCAGAGTCTTAACTGCCAGGGAAGTCCCTGGGCCCACCTTTTCAATTAAAGAATGGAGAGCTTGTTTTTTAGAAATTGTGGTAAAATATACATAACATAAAACAACATATTCATCTTTTTTTAAAAAACCTTTTTCATTATGGTAAAATATAGAACATGAAAGTTACCATTTTATTTTACTTTAAAAAATACATTTATTTATTTTATTTATTTTTGGCTGCGTGGGTCTTCGCTGCTGCACGCAGGCGTTCTCTAGTTGCGTGAGCGGGGGCTACTCCTCATGGCGGTGCGCGGGCCTCGCACTGCAGTGGCCTCCCTTGTTGCGGAGCACGGGCTTCAGCAGTTGCAGCACATGAGCTCAGTAGTTGTGGCTTGCGGACTCTAGAGCGCAGGCTCAGCAGTTGTGGTGCACAGGCTCAGTTGCTCCGCGGCATGTGGGATCCTCCCGGACCAGGGCTCGAGCCCGTGTCCCCTGAATTGGCAGGAGGATTCTTAACCACTGCGCTGCCAGGGAAGCCCCATTTTAACTGTTTTAAAGTGTATAGTTCAGTAGCATTAAGCACATTCATGGTGTTGTGCAGCCACCATCGCCATCTCCAGATCACTTTCCATCTTGCAAAACTGAAACTCTGTATCCATTCAACAACAGCTCCCCACTCCCCTCTTACCCCGCCCCTGGCATCCACCATTCTACTTTCTGTCTCGATGAATTTGACGACCCTAGGGACCTCATGTAAGAGGAATCAGACAGCATTTATCCTTTTTGTATCTGGCTTATTTCGCGGAGCATAATGTCTTCAAAGTTCATCCAGGTTGTAGCAGGTGTCAGAATTTCCTTCCTTTTTAGTGCTGAATAATATTCTATTGTATGTATAGGCCACACTTTGTTTATCCATTTATCCAAATGTCCGCTGATGCTTGGGTCGCTTCTAGCTTTTGGCCATTGTGAATACAGTAAGTCCCCTACATACAAGTGAGCTCCGTTCTGAGAGCGCGTTTATAAGACAAATTTGTTCGTTAAGCCCAACAAAGTTAGCCTAGGTACCCAACTAACACAATTGTTATACAGTGCTGTATTTAATAGGTTTATAATACTCTTCACACAAATAATACAGAAAAAACAAACGCAAAAAATAAAGAAAACATTTTTTATTCTTACAGTACAGTACCTTGAAAAGTATAGTAGTACAGTACAACAGCTGGCATCCAGGGGCTGGCATCGAGTGAACTGGCAAGAAGAGTTGCTGACTGGAGGAGGGAGAGGAGGTGGGAGATGGTAGAGCTGAAGGGTCGTCAGCAACAGGAGAAGGAGGGCAAGCTGCAATGTCACTCACACCTGACGTTGATGGAATGCACGTTCGCATCTTTGAAAGTTCGCAACTTGAAAGTTCATATGTAGGGGACTTACTGTAATGCTGCTATGAACATGCATGTACAAATATCTCTTTGAGTCCCTTCTTTCTATTCTTTTGGTTGTATACCCAGAAGTGGAATTGCTGGATCAAATGAGAATGCTCTGTTTAATTTTTTGAGAAACAATTATACTGTTTTCCACAGTGGCTGCACTATTTGATATTCTTACCAGCAATGCACAAGGGTTCCAAATTCCCCACATCCTGACCACATTTGTTAGTTTCCGTGGTTTTTCCTGGAGAAATTGGTTTCTATTTATTTATTTTAAGTCACGAGTCTTTCTTCAGTCACGGGCTTGTGCAGTGTGGCCTGGTGGTGAAGAGTTTGGGGTCCAGTGTGTGGTCCCCTGAGATTCCCAGTGCCCTCATGTAACAGCTCTATGATGTTGGTGAGCCACAGCTGCTCTGAGCCTCAATGTCCTCACCTGATGGATAGGGTTCATAATAATTCTTTCCACATAGCTTGGTTGGAGGAATACACAAGCTAGGGCATAAAGAGCTCTCAGCACAATTCGTGGCATGCAGTAAATGCTCAGAAACAGTAGCCACGTATATAGAAGCCCAGTGCATACTCAGTTAACCAGGGAGGTGCTTAGGTTGACGTGGCCACAGAGAGACTTCCAATTCCTTTCCTCAAGAACTGCTTTCCCCCAGATCTTGTCCCTGTGTGAGGCATCTGTAGCAGAGAGGAACCTATGCTGAGTCCTGCACTAACTTGTTTCTAGCCTCCTTCTCAGTACCGGAGTCTAAGATTGTCATTGGAGGTCACCGAGCCGATTTCTGATTCTCAGTTGGAACAGTCCAGTGTCACCAGCATCTCCCTAGGATCCTGGGAGCCCTTTGAAGCTCTTGGACCACACTCATCCTTCCAGATGATGACACGCGTGCCAGGGTTCCCACCCTGAAGGCTCAGTTAGACCAATTAAAACGCTTGGATGACACCTGGAGTTTCCATCTGCCCAACGCAGCTTCCTCTGCAAAAGACTCCTCCCTGGGGCAGGAAGGGTCTGCTAACGCCAGGAATATGAGCCAGCAGGCTTCATAAGGAGACAAAGTGTTGTCATTACTGAAAACATGGAGTGATGCTTGGAGGAAATGGGTTGGCTCGAACTTCATTAAATGTCTTTGCCCTTTGCAGTGTGAACAGAGTGAGAAGTGTTTTGAAACAGAGTGCAGCAAGTTCACCGGAAGGCAGGAAGCTTGGGAGGAGAGAGGCTGGGGCAGGACATGGGGCCTTTTTCCTGAGGAGCCAGTGATAAATTTCCAGGATGATTGGTTTTTGGATCTCTGCCAGGAGGTTGACTGTTTATTGTGAAGGAACAATGCTTAGTATCTGCACAGGGCAATTAGGGAGCAGCAGAAAGAGGCCAGCTCACCAAGGAGGCTCAAGCTGGGGAGGGCCAGGCTGATGGGAAGGGCTGGCTCAGGGCACACGGGGACCTCGCATGACTCCCCACGGCCTGATCCAGGCTCCTCGAGGTGCTTAGGTGTGTGATGGGAATGGTGGGTGGCTTTGGAGTCAAGAGCTAGTAGCAAGGAGAGCAAATGCTCACAAGCGCTCCCAAAGAGCATCTTATGTTGTCTCCATGGTGACCTCAGACAGAGAACCCATGAGGGTAGCTGGTCATTCTGGGGTCACTCACACCCCTTCCCAGACAAATGCCTGAAGGAAAGCCCCCATACCCTGGATGGTGGAACTGAATGCATCTCATTTTGTGTGTAGCCAGGTGTCTTGAGAAGACTCTAGGGTGAGTTATCCCTTGGAGCCTGGTGTTTGGTTTACCAGCCTGGGCAGGGTCACCTATGGGGGACACACGGTGACCACCTCTTGTTTACACTCAGGAAGCAGCTCAACCCTACATTTCCCCCAGGGTCAGCTGCTCACCGCTCTGCAGAGAACATTAAAAGCATCCATAAAAGAGACATCACAGATTTTGTTGGCTGTAAACCTCAAAGATGAATTTCCCCACCATATTTTATGAGTATGGGTTTTAAAGCCTTCATAATGCAGGGTTGCCCCTCTCCAGGACCCATGAACTTCTTCCTGCGGCGATGATTTGTGTTGTTCACTCAGCCAGGAGGAGACCTCAGACGATACACGATGACTTAACATCAGAAACTGACAAAGTTTTTCCATGGGTGGCAGAGGTGAGATGTTTAGCACTTAGATGGGATCCTCTGTGGGAAGTAGAGTGGAGATGCCTGGCAGACCGGAGGTGCTGTGGTCCCCAACAGTATCCAAAGACCCCAAGTGTTAGAAAGAACAGATAACATTAGGATGTGGATTTTGAAGGGATCTCTATGAGGGGAAGGCAGTGAGATGAACAAAACCATAGATCATTAGAGCTGGACAAAGCCTTTGGGATCGTTTGCCCCAGTTTGTTAAATTTACAGATGGGGCACCAAAGCCTCTTTACAGTGTGAGGCTTCATTCAAGGTTATCCAGAAGCCTCTAACACTTAAAAATAATTCTTTAATTACCAAAGCAAACTTTCTTTTGTTAAGTGGGGCAGTTAAGTGAAACACAAGCCTTCACTTGTGGCCTATTAATAACCCAAAAGTTTTCTCCTGCCCTAAATTAAGAAACCTCATTAACGAACGGGGCTTTTGTTCGAGAGAAGCCACAAAGCATGGCCTGTTTTTCCCCCTGCTTAGAGGGATGGCAGCAATTATAGCTCGTGGCTTAGGCAATGATTTTCTGTGCCTTCTCTGCGCTTAGGAGAGGTTAGAGTCATTAATGAGATGCTAATGATCAGCTCCCAAACTTAGCTAGAGTTCACTCTGCCTTTCCTGGAAGAGGTACAGAAAACTCTTTATTTCCCTCTTCCTCTAACGTGTTGTGGTGAATTCAGGCCAACCCTGGAGCGAGGGGCAGATTTGCAAAGGCTGGGCAGATTAAACCCCAACTACTTTGGCAATACGATTTCCCCAAAGAGTGTGTTCTCAGCAAGGACACACAACCCCAGACAACGGGTGTGCATTTGATATACTTTGGAAACCTGGTTCTCCCTCCATTGGCTTTGTTTTTCTTCTGTCAGAGCTTTCATGACCCGAAAAAGATCTGCTCAGTCACATTTTGTTCACCTGGCTTGGCCTCAAACTGGATCACTCCCCCTGTGTCATCTCGGATGTTTGTTTTGAAACAAAGGCCTGGACTTTCCCTTTATGTGTGGTGGTGTTGTATGCTTTCCTTTCTTGATAGAAGATGTATCAGGTCTGCACGGTATATATAAAGCCTCTAGCTTTGGGCACACAGCAGGTGCCCAATTTCTTTAGTCTGGGATCCCCCGGAAGCAAAACCTGAGACATACTGTAAGGAGTTGGGGGAAATGAGACAAGGGAGGGCAGGCAGCCAACAAAGTGGTGTTAGGAAGCCAGTTCCCACCATGGGCAGCTGGAGCTTGAAATGTGGGATGTATCAATAGTAGAAGATTATCCCATCAGAGGGGCAAGGGAGTGGCGGTATTTATACTCCAACTTGTCAGGGGTTGGTTGAGAGCTGGGGGTATTGATTCCTTGAATGCCTGCTGATCTTCTACAGCTCTGAGAGAGCCTCGAGCAAAGAGATGACAATGGCAGTGGCAGTCAGCCAGAGCACTGGCCCACAGGGTGTGGGCAGGGCAAGGACAGTAGCTATCTCATCATTATTAGATTCTTTTCCTCTGACTTCTCTCTTATTTTCTATCTTGATGTTAAAGTTTGTCCTGCAAACTCTCCACCCATTTCTAGCCACAGGCTTTCAACCGAGATTCTACTCCAAGCTCTGAATCCTCCTTTAATTTGCCTGTGGCACCACCACACCCTGGAGATGACGTTTGGTGTCCTTTAAATTTCTTGTGGGAACGAGCTAGAATGCAGAAGTGGGTTGCCGTGGTTCTCACACATTCCCTCTGCCCACCAGGGTGTAAGCCTGGAACAGATTACATTGATGCTTTAAAAACTGGTCTTCTAGTGGTTACCCCTGCACCCTGAGGATCTCTGCAATCCCCCAGCTGCCTCAGTGACCCAGAAGAGGAAACCAAACCACACAGCTGGGGTGTTCTTCACACTTCCAGGGGCCTAAGCCAGTTATAGAATTTTCTGGAAAACACCCTGGGGTTTACTACCTACCCCAAACATGCCTTCAGTAGCTTGGTGGGCTGCTACTTAGAGAGTCAAGAAATGCTGGCCCTGCTCCTCCAGGGTGGGCGGCGCAGGGGAGAGCAGTGTCTCCCAGCGGCTTCCCCTGGGCAGGCTTTACCTTAGGCCTGATGGGAACATCCCTGCCCAACATGCAAGACGATGCTGTTCTCGGCCCTGAGAACCACGAGCTCTGGCCTGGGTCGTGGCTGCCTCATCTACACCCCTCCATGTCTGGCCACTTCTCCCTCCCTCATCTGTCCATCCCTCCTCTGCTCAGCGATAAAATGACGGTCTTAGGTTGGGCTCCCTCAGAAGCAGAGCTTGAGATGGGATCCTAGTGCAAGTGGTTGATTTGAGGGGTGTCCCAGGATGCATTGGTGGGGAGTCAGAGGTGAGACAGGGAAGTGAGCCAGGAGGACAGCTTGATGAGCCATTATCGCTGTGGGCACCTGGGTGCAGTGCCCCTGAGGGCCTCTGGGAGACTGTGCCAAACACACTGCAGTGCCCCTCCCCCCAGGGACAGGGAAGCCGGATTCTCCGTCCCCAGCTCCTATCCTGCATTGGTTGAGGGCTGTCCCCCCTTCAAGGGCAGAGCAGTCCTGTCACCCTGAGCAGGGAGCCACAGGTGGTCATGGGGGTGAAGTGCTGGTGTGTTCGGGAATGTGTTCAGGCCCCTGGGTCTGCCCAGTGACCATGACTGGCGTTGGAGCCTCTGCTCTGTGCTCGGTGCTTCACGTGCTCGCCTGCCTGACTCTTTACAGGGGAGGAAAGTGGAGAGGAAGCAGCTTGCCAAGGTCACACAGCCTGTGCAGTGGCCGGTCTGGCTGCAGAGCCTGAGCCGTTTTGCTGGTGTGGGCTTCGAGGTGCCCTGTCTGGCCCCTGGCCCAGTGCAGCTGGTGCTCTCAGCCTTGGCCCTGGGGACATCTCTCGTGAGCTGCTCTCCTGGGGAACTCCAGTACTTCCCACCTTGGCTCCAACGGGCTGTGGGTTGGACGTCTCAGGAACACGGGGCAGGGGTCACTACTAAGCCCACTTTTCCTGTGAGGTCCTTGAGGATCAGAGATTGAGAGGCTAAAGGCCCACAGTTAACCAGGGAAGGAGTGGGTTCCCGGGTCATTTGATTCTCAAGCAGTGCGCTCTCACTGGGTTGGGGTTTGGTGAATCAGGCACTCTCACGCACTGCTGGGTGAGTGTAAATTATGGACATCTCAGAGATGGACAATATGATTAATACCTATCAAAATTACAAATGCACATGGCCATATACCCAGGAATTCCATTTCTGGGAGGTTATCATGCAGGTACACTCACCTGTGTGTGAAGTAGTCTGTTTATTTAGTGGGCTCCTGCAGCACTGTTTGTGCTAGTGAAAGACTGGAAATCGCCTCAATGACCATCTGTACGGGACTGGCTAAAGCAGGCCATGAAATGCCATGAGGCCAGGAGAAAATGAGGAAGTGTACGGTGTGTTTATTTGCTGGAGAAAAACCCCAAGGTGCAGATCAGTGCTATAATCTGTGTAAATAAAGAAAACGTGTGTGTATTTGATTGCTTATGTGTGTCTCCCATCCCTGATTGCCTCTGGGAGGCTGGGGTGGGGTGGAAGGGAGACTTTCTCTGTATACTCTTTGGTACCTTTTTTTTTTTTTTTTTTTTATTATTAGTTTCTGCTTTATAACAAAGTGAATCAGTCATACATATACATCTGTTCCCACATCCCTTCCCTCATGCATCTCCCTCCCTCCCACCCTCCCCATCCCACCCCTCCAGGCGGTCACAAAGCACCGAGCTGATCTCCCTGTGCTCTGCGGCTGCTTCCCACTATCTATCTACCTTACGTTTGGTAGTGTATATATGTCCATGCCTCTCTTTCGCTTTGTCACAGCTTACACTTCCCCCTCCCCATATCCTCAAGTCCATTCCCAAGTAGGTCTGTGTCTTTATTCCCGTTTTACCCCTAGGTTCTTCATGACATTTTTTTTTTTAATTCCATATATATGTGTTAGCATACAGTATTTGTCTTTCTCTTTCTGACTTACTTCACTCTGTATGACAGACTCTAGGTCTATCCACCTCATTACAAATAGCTCAGTTTCGTTTCTTTTTATGGCTGAGTAATATTCCATTGTATATATGTGCCACATCTTCTTTATCCATTCATCCGATGATGGACACTTAGGTTGTTTCCAGCTCCGGGCTATTGTGAATAGAGCTGCAATGAACATTTTAGTACATGTCTCTTTTTGAATTATGGTTTTCTCAGGGTATATGCCTAGTAGTGGGATTGCTGGGTCATATGGTAGTTCTATTTTTAGTTTTCTAAGGAACCTCCATACTGTTCTCCATAGTGGCTGTACCAATTCACATTCCCACCAGCAGTGCAAGAGTGTTCCCTTTTCTCCACACCCTCTCCAGCATTTATTGTTTCTAGATTTCTTGATGATGGCCATTCTGACTGGTGTGAGATGATATCTCATTGTAGTTTTGATTTGCATTTCTCTAATGATTAATGATGTTGAGCATTCTTTCATGTGTTTGTTGGCAGTCTGTATATCTTCTTTGGAGAAATGCCTATTTAAGTCTTCTGCCCATTTTTGGATTGGGTTGTTTGTTTTTTTGCTATTGAGCTGCATGAGCTGTTTATAAATTTTGGAGATTAATCCTTTGTCAGTTGCTTCATTTGCAGATATTTTCTCCCATTCTGAGGGTTGTCTTTTGGTCTTGTTTATGGTTTCCTTTGCTGTGCAAAAGCTTTGAAGTTTCATTAGGTCCCATTTGTTTATCTTTGTTTTTAGTTCCATTTCTCTAGGAGGTGGGTCCAAAAGGATCTTGCTGTGATTTATGTCATAGAGTGTTCTACCTATGTTTTCCTCTAAGAGTTTGATAGTTTCTGGCCTTACATTTAGGTCTTTAATCCATTTTGAGCTTATTTTTGTGTATGGTGTTAGGGAATGATCTAATCTCATACTTTTACATGCCCCTGTCCAGTTTTCCCAGCACCACTTATTGAAGAGGCTGTCCTTTCTCCACTGTACATTCCTGCCTCCTTTATCAAAGATAAGTTGGCCATATGTGCGTGGGTTTATCTCTGGGCTTTCTATCCTGATCCACTGATCTATCTTTCTGTTTTTATGCCAGTACCACACTGTCTTAATTACTGCAGCTTTGTAGTATAGTCTGAAGTCAGGGAGCCTGATTCCTCCAGCTCCGTTTTTCGTTCTCAAGATTGCTTTGGCTATTCGGGGTCTTTTGTTTTTCCAAACAAATTTTGAAATTTTTTGTTCTACTTCTGTGAAAAATGCCAGTGGTAGTTTGATAGGGATTGCATTGAATCTGTAGATTGCTTTGGGTAGTAGAGTCATTTTCACAATATTGATTCTTCCAATCCAGGAGCATGGTATATCTCTCCATCTATTTGTATCATCTTTAATTTCTTTCATCAGTGTCTTATAATTTTCTGCATACAGGTCTTTTGTCTCCTTAGCTAGGTTTATTCCTAGATATTTTATTCTTTTTGTTGCAATGGTAAATGGGAGTGTTTTCTTGATTTCATTTTCAGATTTTTCATCATTAGTGTACAGGAATGCCAGAGATTTCTGTGCATTAATTTTGTATCCTGCTACTTTACCAAATTCATTGATTAGCTCTAGTAGTTTTTCGGTAGCATCTTTAGGATTCTCTATGTATAGTATCATGTCATCTGCAAACAGTGACAGCTTTACTTCTTCTTTTCCAATTTGGATTCCTTTTATTTCCTTTTCTTCTCTGATTGCTGTGGCTAAAACTTCCAAAACTAGGTTGAATAAGAGTGGTGAGAGTGGGCAGCCTTGTCTTGTTCCTGATCTTAGTGGAAATGGTTTCAGTTTTTCACCATTGAGAACAATGTTGGCTGTGGGTTTGTCATATATGGCCTTTATTATGTTGAGGAAAGTTCCCTCTATGCCTACTTTCTGCAGGGTTTTTATCATAAATGGGTGTTGAATTTTGTCGAAAGCTTTCTCTGCATCTATTGAGATGATCATATGGTTTTTCTCCTTCAACTTGTTAATATGGTGTATCACATTGATTGATTTGCGTATATTGAAGAATCCTTGCATTCCTGGAATAAACCCCACTTGATCATGGTGTATGATCCTTTTAATGTGCTGTTGGATTCTGTTTGCTAGTATTTTGTTGAGGATATTTGCATCTATGTTCATCAGTGATATTGGCCTGTAGTTTTCTTTCTTTGTGACATCCTTGCCTGGTTTTGGTATCAAGGTGATGGTGGCCTCGTAGAATGAGTTTGGGAGTGTTCCTTCCTCTGATATTGTTTGGAAGAGTTTGAGGAGGATGGGTGTTAGTTCTTCTCTAAATGTTTGATAGAATTCGCCTGTGAAGCCATCTGGTCCTGGGCTTTTGTTTGATGGAAGATTTTTAATCACAGTTTCAATTTCAGTGCTTGTGATTGGTCTATTCATATTTTCTATTTCTTCCTGAGTCAGTCTTGGTAGGTTGTGCATTTCTAAGAATTTGTCCATTTCTTCCAGGTTGTCCATTTTATTGGCATAGAGTTGCTTATAGTAATCTCTCATGATCTTTTGTATTTCTGCAGTGTCAGTTGTTACTTCTCCTTTTTCATTTCTAATTCTATTGATTTGAGTCTTCTCCCTTCTTTTCTTGATGAGTCTGGCTAATGGTTTGTCAATTTTGTTTATCTTCTCAAAGAACCAGCTTTTAGTTTGGTTGATCTTTGCTATCGTTTCCTTCATTTCTTTTTCATTTATTTCTGATCTGATCTTTATGATTTCTTTCCTTCTGCTAACTTTGGGGGTTTTTTGTTCTTCTTTCTCTAATTGCTTTAGGTGCAGGGTCAGGTTGTTTACTCGAAATGTTTCCTGTTTCTTAAGGTGGGATTGTATTGCTATAAACTTCCCCCTTAGAACTGCTTTTGCTGCGTCCCATAGGTTTTGGGTCGTCGTGTCTCCATTGTCATTTGTTTCTAGGTATTTTTAAATTTCCTCTTTGATTTCTTCAGTGATCACTTCGTTATTGAGTAGTGTATTGTTTAGCCTCCATGTGTTGGTATTTTTTACAGATCTTTTCCTGTAATTGATGTCTAGTTTCATAGCATTGTGGTCGGAAAAGATACTTGATACAATTTCAATTTTCTTAAATTTACCAAGGCTTGATTTGTGACCCAAGATATGATCTATCCTGGAGAATGTTCCATGAACACTTGAGAAAAATGTGTATTCTGTTGTTTTTGGATGGAATGTCCTATAAATATCAACTAAGTCCATCTTGTTTAATGTATCATTTAAAGCTTGTGTTTCCTTATTTATTTTCATTTTGGATGATCTGTCCATTGGTGAAAGTGGGGTGTTAAAGTCCCCTACTATGATTGTGTTACTGTCGATTTCCCCTTTTATGGCTGTTAGTATTTGCCTTATGTATTGAGGTGCTCCTATGTTGGGTGCATAAATATTTACAATTGTTATATCTTCTTCTTGGATCGATCCCTTTATCGTTATGTAGTGTCCTTCTTTGTCTCTTCTAATAGTCTTTATTTTAAAGTCTATTTTGTCTGATATAAGAATTGCTACTCCAGCTTTCTTTTGATTTCCATTTGCATGGAATATCTTTTTCCATCCCCTTACTTTCAATCTGTATGTGTCTCTAGGTCTGAAGTGGGTCTCTTGTAGACAGCATATATATGGGTCTTGTTTTTGTATCCATTCAGCCACTCCGTGTCTTTTGGTGGGAGCATTTAGTCCGTTTACATTTAAGGTAATTATTGATATGTATGTTTCTATTCCCATTTCCTTAATTGCTTTGGGTCCGTTATTGTAGGTATATTCCTTCTGTTGTGTTTCTTGCCTAGAGAAGTTCCTTTAGCATTTGTTGTAAAGCTGGTTTGGTGGTGCTGAACTCTCTCAGCTTTTGCTTGTCTGTAAAGGTTTTAATTTCTCCATCAAATCTGAATGAGATCCTTGCTGGGTAGAGTAATCTTGGTTGCAGGTTTCTCTCCTTCATCACTTTAATTATGTCCTGCCACTCCCTTCTGGCTTGTAGAGTTTCTGCTGAGAGATCAGCTGTTAACCTGATGGGGATTCCCTTGTGTGTTATTTGTTGTTTTTCCCTTGCTGCTTTTAATATGATTTCTTTGTGTTTAATTTTTGACAGTTTGATTAATATGTGTCTTGGCGTATTTCTCCTTGGATTTATTCTGTATGGGACTCTCTGTCCCTCCTGGACTTGATTAACTATTTCCTTTCCCATATTAGGGAAGTTTTCAACTATAATCTCTTCAAATATTTTCTCAGTCCCTTTCTTTTTCTCTTCTTCTTCTGGAACCCCTATAATTCGAATGTTGGTGCATTTAATGTTGTCCCAGAGGTCTCTGAGACTGTCCTCTGTTCTTTTCATTCTTTTTTCTTTATTTTGCTCTGCATCAGTTATTTCCACTATTTTATCTTCCACCTCACTTATCCGTTCTTCTGCCTCAGTTATTCTGCTATTGATCCCATCTAGAGTACTTTTCATTTCATTTATTGTGTTTTTAATCGATGCTTGATTCATCTTTAGTTCTTCTAGGTCCTTGTTAACTGTTTCTTGCATATTGTCTATTCTATTTCCAAGATTTTGGATCTGGGAAATAGAATCTTGGATCATCTTTACCATCATTATTCTGAATTCTTTTTCAGGTAGACTGCCTATTACCTCTTCATTTGTTAGGTCTGGTAGGTTTTTATCTTGCTCCTTTACCTGCTGTGTGTTTTTCTGCTTTCTCATTTTGCTCATGTTACTGTGTTTGGGGTCTCCTTTTTGCAGGCTGCAGATTCGTAGTTCCCGTTGTTTTTGGTATCTGTCCCCCGTGGCTAAGGTTGTTTCAGTAGGTTGTGTAGGCTTCCTGGTGGGGGGGACTAATGCCTGTGTTCTGGTGGTTGAGGCTCGATCTTGTCTTTCTGGTGGACAGGTCCACGTCTGGTGGTGTGTTTTGGGGTGCCTGTGGCCTTATTATGTTTTTAGGTAGCCTCTCTGCTAATGGGTGGGGTTGTGTTCCTGCCTTGCTAGTTGCTTGGCATAGGGTGACTAGCACTGTAGCTTGCTGGTCGTTGACTGAAGCTGGGTGCTGGTGTTGAGATGGAGATCCCTGGGAGATTTTCGCTGCTTGATATTATGTGGAGCTGGGAGGTCTCTTGTGGTCCCGTGTCCTGAAGTTGGCTCTCCCACTTCAGAGGCACAGCACTGACTCCTGGCTGCAGCACCAAGAGCCTTTCATCCACCCAGGTATGTGGGGAGTTTCTTGCCTTTTGGGGGGTCTGAGGTCTTCTGTCAGCGTTCAGTAGGTGTTCTGTTGGAGTTGTTCCACGTGTAGATGAATTTCTGATGTATCTGTGGGGAGGAAGGTGATCTCCGCGTCTTACTCTTCCGCCATCTTTTTCCGGCTCCTAAACAAAAATATTTTGAGGGAACGAATAAATCAGTGAAAGCACTTTGTTAGTTAGAACATGCTCTTTTTTTTTTTTTTTTTGCAGTTCACGGGCCTCTCACTGTTGTGGCCTCTCCCGTTGCGGAGCACAGGCTCCGGATGCGCAGGCTCAGCGGCCATGGCTCACGGGCCTAGCCGCTCCGCGGCATGTGGGATCCTCCTGGACCGGGGCACGAACCCGTGTCCCCTGCATTGGCAGGTGGACTCTCAACCACTGCACCACCAGGGAAGCCCAGAACATGCTCTTTTGTTTCCATCTTCAAGGGATTTAAATCCGGATTGATTTTCTTTATTTTATAGTTTGACCTCAATTTAGATTCAAATTTTGATCAGTATTCTTTTTTTAAATTTTATTAAAGTATAGTTGCTTTACAATGTTGTGTTAATTTACGCTGTATAGCAAAATGACTCAGTTATACACATATATACATTCTTTTTCATATTCTTTTCTATTATGGTTTATCCCAGGATATTGAATATAGTTCCCTGTGCTATACAGTAGGACCTTGTTGTTTATCCATCCTATATGGAATAGTTTGCACCTGCTAATCCCAAATTCCCAATCCTTCCCTCCCCCACCCCCCTCCACAGTGGCAACCACAAGCCTGTTCTCTATGTCTGTGAGTCTGTTTCTGTTTCATAGATATGCTCATTTGTGTCATATTTTAGATTCCACATATAAGTGATATCATATGGTATTTGTCTTTCTCTTTCTGACTTACTTTGCTTAGTATGATAATCTCTAGGTCCATCTATGTTGCTGCAAATGGCATTATTTCATTCTTTTTTACGGCTGAGTAATGTTCCATTGTATATGTGGACCATATCTTCTTTATCCATTCATCTGTCGATGGATATTTAGGTTGTTTCCATGTCTTGGCTATTATAAATAGTGCTGTTATGAACATAAGGGTGCATGTATCTTTTCAAATTACAGTTTTGTCGAGAACACACTCTTTAAGTTTTTGTTTTCATCTCGTTTACAGGAGGCAGCCGTGCATAGAGGCTCAGACAATCTAGGTTCAAATCCCAGCTCTGCTGCTTGTTAGCTGTGTGACTGCGGCAAGTTACCTAACCTCTCTGTGCTCTAGTTTCCTCATTAGCGGATTGAGAGCTGTGTAAGTACCTACCACATAGGATTGCTGTAAGGATACAAAGAGTTCATATATCTAATACTTAAAACAGCACCTTCACTCTAAGTTGAGGTACTATTATCTGCCTTGACTTTGATACTTTTCCCATTATAAATACTCAACTCTACGATTCTGGCAAAACTTCTTTCAGAATTTGGGAAGACCTTTAGACAAGTAGGAATACTTCTCTCCTTGTTTCCCCTTTCAATTCTTTCTTTCCTGGAACATTAATGTGGCTCATTCTCTGAATATGCTCTCATTTTTCCAGAGAAGACCATCCCGGGAACAAAGCCTACCTTACTTAGGGGACAGCTGGCCTCCAGGTGACTGGGCAGGGGTTATGTGTGGGGAGCTCTTTCTCAACACCTCAAGCCTTTGCACAGCCCTTAATTCCCCTGAAGAACCCTCTTGGCTCCCTGCCAGCCTGTCCTGTGAAGCCACGCCCTCCCTATTTCCTCCAGGTACAGCTTGGGTGGAAACTGTTAAAGTCCGAGGTGGGTTCAGCCTCTCCTCCACGGATCTGGGAGAGTTGAAGTCAGTCCAGGTAGACTAGGAGCAGCAGGACGCCTCGGAAACCCTCTGTCTGCTGTTTGAGCTGGTGTGAAAAGAGACGCTTTTGCTGCAAGCTTACTGATTATTATTGCTGAAAATTGTGGCTTGAGTGGCCTTGATGGAGACACACAAAGGACATGGACAACTGGGGCCTGAACTGCTCAGGGCTGCTCTGTGGGGCGTAGGGCTGGATCAGTGGGGGGCTCGGCTGGGCCCATCAAAGTGCATTGGGAGAGCAGCTTTGAGGACATTTTCTCAGCATCCCCTTGCATTCTGATGGGCTCCCCACAGTGCTCTTATAGCCCCTTGAGTTTCTGAGTATTCAGCCTCCTCTCTGACAGGTCGGGGGATGCTGGGACCCCCGCCCTGTCTTCCTGAGCCCTTTCATCTCATTTTTGCCTTACAACCATCATGCTTCATGGTGATGCTGGAAAGTTTTCTTCCTGCCGGGAGACCGGGTGCTGGTGGGAGATGGCTCATTAGTGCCAGGCATTCTCCACGGAGCCGGCTGTGCCCGTTTGAAGCATCTCCTGCAGTAGGAGCCGGCTACCTTGGGTTGGCTCACTGGAGTTTGAACAGGTGGTCATGAGAGCCAGATTCAGAAGATGACGGGAGCTCTGCACATCAATGCCCGGGACTGGAGGCCCAAATTAGTCTGCTTTCTTTTCAGGAATCTCAGGAACATTTCCTTTTCATTTTGTTTCCTGACACAGGATAACAACTTACCAGAGTAAAATGAAACCTCAGTGTTTGTCCTCCACACACCACCCCCCTGTCCCGCCCTGCCACGTGGCTCGACCATATGGAAACCGCAGTGAACAAAACCACCACTGTGTTTCAAAAACTGAAGACAGGACTGTGAGTTCGTGGCAGCCTGAAGGGGAGAGAAGAAACCTAGCCTCTTCAAATCTTAGGATTTAGCTCCTTATCTGCTGGATCCTGGAGGCAGGGGGGAGAAGGAGTTAGGTGTGTGACAGTGGCTGTCTCCCTTCGCTCTGAAGTCCCTAAGCCCCAAGGGCCATGACAAAGAAAGAAAAACATTTCCAAAGCGTGAGTTCTTAGCTTTTTTTTTTTTTTTTTTTTTTGCGGTACGCGGGCCTCTCACTGCTGTGGCCTCTCCCGTTGCGGAGCACAGGCTCCGGACGCGCAGGCTCAGCGGCCATGGCTCACGGGCGCAGCCGCTCCGCGGCACGTGGGATCCTCCCGGACCGGGGCACGAATCCGTGTCCCCTGCATCGGCAGGCGGACTCTCAACCACTGTGCCACCAGGGAAGCCCCTTAGCTTTTTAAAATAAGAAAAAGTCCAAACAAACAAACAAACAAGCAAGCACACCCCCCCCAGTCCCCTCTCTCCACGCTCCACTTCCTAAAAGCAGAACATGAAGTAAAGACCACATACTGGTAGGGTGCAGCTGTGTCTGGTCTGCTGATGTGTTTGTTTGGCCCACACAGTATTTTTATTTTCTTTCCAATTTGAGCCAACATTTAAACATTGGGGGATTTCAAATAACAATCTGGAAAATCTGGAGTCCCTGACTACCCTTGTTGTTGCAAAACCAGATGGAGCCTTGGAGTTGCAAGGAGCATGTCAGCATCTTACCACCGCACTCCTTGATACCCCAGCTGGTCTGTGACCCCTTTAGCGTCCCAGTTTGCCACCTCTGATGTAAAAGACCTGGCAACCAGCTGTCATCACAGTATTTTTCTGGATTAAACTTTCTGGAGCAGTTGGGGTATGGTTCTAGTATTCTTAGATTCTTCTCCAGATTTGTCTTACCCACTCAACTCCCTTGACTGGTTTTATTAACCCTCTTTTGGTATTCATCTTAAGCCTGGCAGGTAAGCTTCCATTTGAGTCTCTCTGCTAAGACCTTGTCTTAAAGAATTTTGCTATTTGATTTCAAATTATGAGGCTTGCTAAATTTATGAATGTTCTGATTTGAATGGTTTTGAGAAAGTGGGAAAGTGTCAGTGTGTAGATGTGTAAATGATGGCATTTTCCTTCCATTTGCAATTGAAGTTTCAGATTTGTTCTACAGCCTTGGGCCATGTCAACTTAGTCATTTTTTTCAAGGAATTTGTCTATTTCACCTAAGTTGTATTTATTGGCATAACATTGTTCTAACATTTCCTTATTATCTTTTTGCTGACTACAGGATCTGTAGTGATGTCCCCTCTCTCATTTCTTTTCTTTCTTTTTTCTGGCCACACTGCATGGCTTGTGGGATCTTAATTCCCCGACCAAGGATTGAACTCGGGATCTCAGCAGTAGAAGCAGAGTCCTAACCACTGGACCACTAGGGAATTCCCTCCCCTCTCTCATTTCTGATAACTAACTTAATGGTTCTTGATATAGCTATTCTTTGACTATGTCCATGTATCCTATGTCTATTTGCACCATCTTATTAAGTTATTTGGCTGCACCATGTGGCTTGTAGGATCTTAGTTCCCTGACCAGGGATCGAACCCGTGCCCCCTGCAGTGGAAGCTTGGAGTCCTAACCACTGGATCGCCAGGGAATTCCCGTATCTGTATCATCCTAGATTCTTTCAATTGCCTCCTTTTTATCTGAAGGCACCTCCTGGGTTATATTACTGCCACCACTGCAGTCAACCAGTCACCTGCCCTGAGAATGTTGGGCCCTCCCCTTTTTTTCCGCCATGCAACTGGGCCAACCAGCCATATTCCAGAATTTCTGGCCTTGAATAAACAGCAGCACCACTGTAGTTATGAGGTCTAGCATCTGCAAATTCAAGGGAGGGTCACCCTGTGGGGTGAACATTGACTAATGGGAAACAGGAGACAGGAGTGAGCTGGCCAGGGCCAGGACCAGGGTGAGGTGATGAGGCACTGAAGGCCCAAAGGAAGCACCTGCTCTTAGGGTATATGTATATTATATACATATATATATACTATATACTGGCATATATATAATATTATACTATATATTATATAGTATATACTAGTATATTATATATAGTGTTTGTATACTATTATGTATAGTATTATATATGTGTGTAGGTATATATAAAAACTATACATATAGTATTACATATAACATATACATGTGTAGTATACAATAGTATATATAGTATTTATATTGTATATATAGCATATACAATATTATAAATAATACATACAGCATATATATGAATTTTGTGATGCTCTTGGAGTGTAAGACACTGAACCACTGGTTCCTGGCTGCTGGTGCTGTGTGTAAATCACTGGCCAATAACGTGAAGCTTATTTCAGCATGTGCTACATCCTGTCTTTTTGTTGGTCTCCCTCATTTCCTTCCTCTTCTTGGTTTCAGTCTCTAGACCACCTCTACCTGATCTATAAATAGCTGAGCTGAGTTGAAGAGGAATAGCATGTGGAAACCAGCAGATTATTCTGTGGCTTCTTTCTTGTCGATGGCTGACACCACCTCCTTAAAGTTGAATGGCACTTCAATATTTTCCAAGTGCTCTGACATCTTTCATCTCAGTAGATCCCTCTAATAGACACATGAGTGGAACAGAACAGGCAGAAACTGCATTTTATTTTAATTTGTTAACATCTTTATTGGAATATAATTGCTTTACAACGTTGTGTTAGTTTCTGCTGTACAACAAAGTGAATCAGCTATATGTATACATATATCCCCATATTCCCTCCCTCTTGCGCCTCCCTCCCACCTTCCCTATCCCACCCTTCTAGGTGGTAACACAGCACCGAGTTGATCTCCCTGTGCTATGCAGCTGCTTCCCACTAGCTATCTGTTTTACATTTGGTAGTGTATATATGTCAATGCTACTCTCTCACTTCATCCCAGCTTACCCTTCCCCCACCCCGTGTCCTCAAGTCCATTCTCTACTTCTGCATCTTTATTCCTGTCCTGACCCTAGGTTTGTCAAAACCATTTTTTTTTTAGATTCCATATATGTGTTAGCGTATGGTATTTGTTTTTCTCTGACTTACTTCACCCTGTATGACAGACTCTAGGTCCATCCACCTCACTACAAATAACTCAATTTCATTTCTTTTTATGGCTGAGTAATATTCCATTGCATATATGTGACACATCTTCTTTATCCATTCATCTGTTAATGGAGAGTTAGGTTGCTTCCATGTCCTGGCTATTGTAAATAGAGCTTCAATGAACAATGTGGTCCATGACTCCTTTTGAATTATGGTTTTCTCAGGGTACGTGTCTGGTAGTGGGATTGCTGGGTCGTATGGTAGTTCTCTTTTTAGTTTTTAAAGGAACCTCCATACTGTTCTCCATAGTGACTGTATCAATTTACAATCCCAGCAACAATGCAAGAGGGTTCCATTTTCTCCACACTGTCTCCAGCAATTATTGTTTGTAGATTTTTTGATGATGGCGATTCTGACCAGTGTGAGGTGACACCTCATTGTAGTTTTGATTTGCATTTCTCTAATGATTAGTGATGTTGAGCATCCTTTCATGTGTTTGTTGGCAATCTGTATATCTTCTTTGGAGAAATGTCTATTTAGGTCTTCTGCCTATTTTTGGATTGGGTTGTTTATTTTTTTGATATTGAGCTTCATGAACTGCTGTAAATTTTGGAGATTAATCATTTGTCAGTTGCTTCATTTGCAAATATTTTCTCCCATTCTGAGGGCTGTCTATTTGTCTTGTTTATGGTTTCCTTTGCTGTGCAAAAGCTTTTAAGTTTCATTAGGTCCCATTTGTTTATTTTTATTTCCATTTCTCTAGGAGGTGGGTCAAAAAGGATCTTGCTGTGATTTATGTCATAGAGTGTTCTTCCTATGTTTTCCTCTAAGAGTTTTATAGTGTCTGGCCTTACATTTAGGTCTTTAATCCATTTTGAGTTTATTTTTGTAT
This sequence comes from Hyperoodon ampullatus, assembly GCF_949752795.1. NCBI lineage: Eukaryota > Metazoa > Chordata > Mammalia > Artiodactyla > Ziphiidae > Hyperoodon > Hyperoodon ampullatus. The sequence continues at coordinate 80,818,952 of NC_136916.1, forward strand.
ATGGTATTAGGCAGCATTCTAATTTCATTCTTTTACATGTAGCTGCCCAGTTTTCCCAGCACCACTTATTGAAGAGGCTATCTTTTCTCCATTATATATTCTTGCCTCCTTTATCAAAGATAAGGTGACCATATGTGCGTCGGCTTATCTCTGGGCTTTCTATCCTGTTCCATTGATCTATGTTTCTGTTTTTGTGCCAGTACCATACTGTCTTGATTACTGTAGCTTTGTAGTATAGTCTGAAGTCTGGGAGCCTGATTCCTCCAGCTCCATTTTTCTTTCTGAAGAATGGCTATTCGGGGTCTTTTGTGTTTCCATACAAATTGTGAATTTTTTTGTTCTAGTTCTGTGAAAAATGCCATTGGTAGTTTGATAAGGATTGCATTGAATCTGTACATTGCTTTGGGTAATATAGTCATTTTCACAATGTTGATTCTTCCAATCCAAGAACATGGTATATCTCTCCAACTGTTTGTATCGTCGTTAATTTCTTTCATCAGTGTCATAGTTTTCTGCATACAGGTCTTTTGTCTCCTTAGGTAGGTTTATTCCCAGGTATTTTATTCTTTTTGTTGCAATGGTAAATGGAAATGTTTCCGTAAATTCTCTTTCAGATTTGTCATCATTAGTATATAGGAATGCCAGAGATTTCTGTGCATTGATTTTGTATCCTGCCATTTTACCAGATTCACTGATTAGCTCTAGTAGTTTTCTGATAGCATGTTTAGGATTCTCTATGTATTGTATCATGTCACCTGCAAACAGTGACAGCTTTACTTCTTTTCTGATTTGGATTCGTTTTATTTCTTTTTCTTCTCTGATTGCTGTGGCTAAAACTTGCAAAACTATGTTGAATAATAGTGGTGAGAGTGGACAACCTTGTCTTGTTCCTGATCCTGGAGGAAATGGTTTCATTTTTTCACCATTGAGAACGATGTTGGCTGTGGATTTGTCGTATATGGCCTTTATTATGTTGAGGTAAGTTCCCTCTATGCCTACTTTCTGGAGACTTTTTACCATAAATGGGTGTTGAATATTGTCAAAAGCTTTTTATGTATCTATTGAGATGATGATATGGGTTTTCTCCTTCAATTTGTTAATATGGTTTATCCCATTGATTGATTTGCATATACTGAAGAATTCTTGCATTCCTGGGATAAACCCCATTTGATCATGGTGTATGATCCTTTTAATGTGCTGTTGGATTCTGTTTGCTAGTATTTTGTTGAGGATTTTTGCATCTATGTTCATCAGTGATATTGGCCTGTAGTTTTCTTTCTTTGTGACATCTTTGTCTGGTTCTGGTATCAGGGTGATGGTGGCCTTGTAGAATGAGTTTGGGAGTGTTCCTCCCTCTGCTATATTTTGGAAAAGTTTGAGAAGGATAGTTGTTAGCTCTTCTCTAAATGTTTTATAAGAATTCTCCTGTGAAGCCATCTGGTCCTGGGCTTTTGTTCGTTGGAAGATTTTTAATCACAGTCTCAATTTCAGTGCTTGTGATTGGTCTGTTTATATTTTCTGTTTCTTCCTGGTTCAGTGTCAGAAGGTCATGCTTTTCTAAGAATTTGTCCATTTCTTCCAGGTTGTCCATTTTATTGGCATATAGTTGCTTGTAATAATCTCTCATGATCCTTTGTATTTCTGAAGTGTCAGTTGTTCCTTCTCCTTTTCCATTTCTAATTCCATTGATTTGAGTCTTCTCCCTTTTTTTCTTGATGAGTCTGGCTAATGGTTTATCAATTTTGTTTATCTTCTGAAAGAAGCAGCTTTTAGTTTTATTGATCTTTGCTATCATTTCCTTCATTTCTTTTTCATTTATTTCTAATCTGATCTTTATGATTTCTTTCCTTCTGCTAAATTTGGGGTTTTTTTTTTGTTCTTCTTTCTGTAATTGCTTTAGGTGTAAGGTTAGGTTGTTTATTTGAGATGTTTCTTGTTTCTTGTGCTAGGATTGTATTGCTATAAACTTTCCTCTTTGAACTGTTTTTGCTGCATCCCATAGGTTTTGGGTCATCGTGTTTTCATTGTCATTTGTTTCTAGGTATTTTTTATTTCCTCTTTGATTTCTTCAGTGATCTCTAGTTATTAAGTAGTGTATTGTTTAGCCTCCATGTGTGTGTTTATTTTTTACAGATTTTTTCCTATAATTGATATCTAGTCTCATAACATTGTAGTCGGAAAACATACTTGATACGATTTCAATTTTCTTAAATTTACCAAGGCTTGATTTGTGACCCAAGATATGATCTATCCTGGAGAATGTTCCAGGAGCACTTGAGAAGAAAGTGTATTCTGTTGTTTTTGGATAGAATGTCCTATAAATATCAATTAAGTCCATCTTGTTTAATATATCATTTAACGCTTGTGTTTCCTTATTTATTTTCATTTTGGATGATCTGTCCATTGTTGAAAGTGGGGTGTTAAAGTCCTCTACTATGATTGTCTTACCGTCGATTTCCCCTTTTATGGCTGTTAGCATTTGCCTTATGTATTGGGGTGCTCCTATGTTGGGTGCATAAATATTTACAATTGTTATATCTTCTTCTTGGATTGATCCCTTGATCATTATGTAGTGTCCTTCTTTGTCTCTTGTAATAGTTTTTATTTTAAAGTCTATTTTGTCTGATATGAGAATTGCTACATTAGCTTTCTTTTGATTTCCATTTGCATGGAATATCTTTTTCCATTCCCTCACTTTCGGTGTGTATGTGTCCCTGGATCTGAAGTGGGTCTCTTGTAGACAGCATATATATGGGTTTTGTTTTTGTATCCATTCAGCCAGTCTATGTCTTTTGGTGGTAGCATTTAATCCATTTACATTTAAGGTAATTATCGATATGTATGTTCCCATTACCATTTTCTTAATTGTTTGGGGTTTGTTATTGTAGGTCTTTCTTTCTCTTGTGTTTCCTGCCTAGAGAAGTTCCTTTAGTATTTGTTGTAAAGCTGGTTTGGTGGTGCTGAATTCTCTTAGCTTTTGCTTGTCTGTAAAGGTTTTAATTTCTCCGTCTAATTTGAATGAGATCCTTGCTGGGTAGAGTAATCTTGGTTGTAGGTTTTTCCCTTTCATCACTTTAAATATGTCTTGCCACTCCCTTCTGGCTTGCAGAGTTTCTGCTGAAAGATCAGCTGTTAACCGTATGGGGATTCCCTTTTATGTTATTTGTTGTTTTTCCCTTGCTGCTTTTAATATTTTTTCTTTTTATTTAATTTTTGATAGTTTGATTAATATGTGTCTTGTCATGTTTCTCCTTGGATTTATCCTGTATGGGACTCTCTGCGCTTCCTAGACTTGATTTAAAATTTCCTTTCCCCTATTAGGGAAGTTTTCAACTATAACCTCTTCAAATATTTTCTCAGTCCTTCTTTTTCTCTTCTTCTTCTGGGACCCCTATAATTTGAATGTTGTTGCACTGAATGTTGTCCCAGAGGTCTCTAAGACTGTCCTTGATTCTCTCCATTCTTTTTTCTTTATTCTGCTCTTTAGTAGTTATTTCCACTATTTTATTTTCCAGGTCACTTATCCTTTCTTCTGCTTCAGTTATTCTGCTATTGATTCCTTCTAGAGAATTTTAAATTTCATTTATTGTGTTGTTCATCATTGTTTGTTTGCTCTTTAGTTCTTCTAGGTCCTTGTTAAACGTTTCTTGTATTTTCTCCATTCTATTTCCAAGATTTTGGATCATCTTTACTATCATTACTCTGAATTCTTTTTCAGGTAGACTGCCTATTTCCTCTTCATTTGTTAGTTCTGGTGGGTTTTTACCTTGCTCCTTCATCTGCTGTGTTTTTCTCTGTCTTCTCATTTTACTTATCTTACTGTGTCTGGGGTCTCCTATTTCCAGGCTGCAGGTTCGTAGTTCCTGTTGGTTTTGGTGTCTGCCCCCAGTGGCTAAGGTTGGTTCAGTGGGTTGTGTAGGCTTCCTGGTGGAGGGGACTAGTGCCTGTGTTCTGGTGGATGAGGCTGGATCTTGCTTTCCTGGTGGGCAGGACTGTGTCCGGTGGTGTGTTTTGGGGTGTCTGTTACCTTATTATGTTTTTAGGCAGCCTCTCTGCTAATGGGTGGGGTTGTGTTCCTGTCTTGCTCATTGTTTGCCATAGGATGTCCAGCACTGTAGCTTGCTGGTTATTGAGTGGAGCTGGGTCTTAATGTTGAGATGGAGATCTCTGGGGGAGCTTTCGCCATTTGATATTATGTGGAGCTGGGTGGTCTCTGGTGGACCAATGTACTGATCTTGGCTCTCTGACCTCAGAGCCACAGGCCTGACACCCAGCTGGAGCATCAAGACCCTGTCAGCCACACGTCTCAGAAGAAAAGGGAGAAAGAAAGAAGGAAAAAAATAAAAGAAAATTATTAAAATAAAAAATTAAAAAAATTATTAAAAATAAAAAATTAAAAAGTAATTTAAAAAAAGAGAAAAGAAGGAAAGAAGAGAGCAACGAAACCAGAAAACAAATCCACTGATGTTAACAGGCACTAAAAACTATACTAAAGGGCTTCCCTGGTGGTGCAGTGGTTGAGAGTCTGCCTGCCGATGCAGGGGACACGGGTTCGTGCCCCGGTCCGGGAAGATCCCACATGCCGCGGAGCGCCTGGGCCCGTGAGCCATGGCCGCTGAGCCTGCGCGTCTGGAGCCTGTGCTCCGCAACGGGAGAGGCCACAACAGTGAGAGGCCCGCATATCGCAAAAAAACAAAACAAAACAAACAAACAAAAAACTATACTAAAAAAAAAAAAGGACAGACAGAACCTTAGGACAAATGGTAAAAGCAAAGCTATACAGACAAAATCACACAGAGAAGCATACAACCAAATCAATAAACTAATCTACCAATGATAATAACGTCTAAATGCTAAACTAAGATAAACATAAAACCGGAAACCAGTCAGTCACATACAGCAAACCCCAAGTCCACAGTTGCTCCCAAAGTCCACCGCCTCAATTTTGGGATGATTCGTTGTCTATTTAGGTATTCCACAGATGCAGGTACATCAAGTTGATTGTGGAGATTTAATCTGCTGCTTCTGAGGCTGCTGGGAGAAATTTCCCTTTCTCTTCTTTGTTCGCACAGCTCCTGGGGTTCAGCTTTGGATTTGGCCCCGCCTTTGCGTGTATGTCACCTGAGGGCATCTCTTCCCGCCCAGACAGGACGGGGTTAAAGGAGCCGCCGATTCGGGGGCTCCGGCTCACTCAGGCCAGTGGTGGGGAGGGGTACGGATGCAGGGCGAGCCTGCGGCGGCAGAGGCCGGCGTGACGTTGCACCAGCCTGAGGCGCGCCGTGCGTTCTCCCGGGGAAGTTGTCCCTGGATCACGGGACCCCGGCAGTGGCGGGCTGCACAGGCTCCCCGGAAGGGAGGTGTGGAGAGTGACCTGTGGTCGCACACAGGCTTCTTGGTGGTGGCAGCAGCAGCCTTAGCAACTCATGCCCGTCTCTGGGGTCTGCGCTGTTAGCCGCGGATCGCGCCCGTCTCTGGACCTCGTTTAGGTGGTGCTCTGAATCCCCTCTCCTCACGCGCCCCGAAACAATGGTCTCTTGCCTGTTTGGCAGCTCCAGACTTTTCCCTGGATGCCCTCTCGGCTAGCCGTGGCGCACTAGCCCCCTTCAGGCTGTGTTCACGCCGCCAACCCCAGTCCTCTCCCTGGGATCCGACCTCTGAAGCCCGTGCCTCAGCTCCCAGCCCCGCGCGCCCCAGCGGGTGAGCAGACAAGCCTCTTGGGCTGGTGAGTGCTGGTTGGCACCGATCCTCAGTGTGGGAATCTCTCTGCTTTGCCCTGTGCACACCTGTTGCTGAGCTCTCCTCCGTGGCTCTGAAGTTTCCCCCCGCCCCCCGCAGTCTCCGCTCGCGAAGGGGCTTCCTAGTGTGTGGAAACCTTTCCTCCTTCATGGCTCCCTCCCACTGGTGCAGGTCCCGTCCCTATTCTTTTGTCTCTGTTTATTCTTTTTTCTTTTGCCCTACCCAGGTACGTGGGGAGTTTCTTGCCTTTCGGGATGTCTGAGGTCTTCTGCCAGCGTTCAGTAGGTGTTCTGTAGGAGTTGTTCCACGTGTAGATGTATTTCTGATGTATTTGTGGGGAGGAAGTTGATGTCCGCGTCTTACTCCTCTTCCATCTTGAAGGTCTCCCCTGTTCCTTAGATCTCCATACAGACTTTCCTGCCTTTGCCTCCATGTTGCCCTAGTGATCACAAAATTGAAATAAATGTGCCTTTCTTGATAAACCACAGGAAAGGGAGATAAAAGGTAAGAATTGTTACACCTCGTAGCTCAAACTCACCTCCAACCTCTGTCTGGTCAGCTGCTGAGGGGAAGGGAGCACTCCTAAAACACAAAGCATCACATGAGACCGTCCTGCCAATGCCACAAAACCCGAGGTTCTGAGAAGCCAGGACTTGCTGGTCTTGGCTACTGACCTGTGGCATTCTGGGGTCAGCAGCCACTGGGACATATGATAATTGATCCAAGGATCTGGTTAACCAAACTCTACAATAACTGCTGGACATATTTCAATGGTGTGTGTCTGGATTTCCGTAGCATCATCTTCCGGGATGTAAATTGCATAGTCGTGTAGCCAGAAGTGTCCAAGTTTGTCAGAACTTCTTAGGGAGACATCCAATGGTGACTTCAAATTTTCTATCTGAGGTGGGGGGATTTGGGGCAGCAATCAGGTTGAAAGGGTTTTGCACTGAAGCTGTATTCGTATAGGTCTTGCTATGACTGAGAAAGCCTCAGTTGCCCATATCAAAGACAGGTGGTGGTGGGAGTGGACTGATGGAGACTTGGGGTGTGTATGAGTAAGGTGCCCCACGCCCCAACCACTTTGTGTTGTTGTCAGCAGTCAGCCAACTGTCTATTTGGGAGAGATCCCTAATATCCAGATTAGAGGTGGAGAAATTCCATGGTCAGTTTGAGGAAAGGATTATGGCCACTGCATAGCTTCATTTTACAAAAAGTTCTGCCTCCCAGTTCTCTTTCTCTGCTCTCCTCTTTCCTACTATATTCTCTATGATGTGGGCCCTCATATCCCTGGTGTTGTCCATTCTCCTTTATTTTCACCATAATCTGGGCAATGATGTTGTTCTGACCTATTCTCTTCACACAAGAATAATATTGCTGGACAGAGGATGATCTTAAGCCACGTTTTGTCACCATCCTTGTGTCCTCAGCCACCACTCGGCCAATGAGACTGACCCTCAGAGTCCTTTGTTTGTTCTTGCCCGAGGTCCTTCTAGTTTGAAATGTCTTTGGCTCAACTTTCTCATTTGTAGTTGAGGAAACTGCTTCTCAAGGAGGTTAAGTGTCTTTCTCTCAGAAACACAGCCATTTAGGGAGGACAGTCTTTTATATTAGTACATGAAATTATGTAAAAACACACGCTGGGACCTCCTTATTCTTCACTGCATGGGATTTGGTAAGAGGCGGTTAAGTGACATGTGTTTGCCTGCCTGACTTCCTTTTCCTTTCTTGTGGTAATGGTGCCCAGATTTCCTTGTGGGACTTCCCTTTTCCCCAGTGTGTGCTGGCTTTTTAGAGCTGTCAGTCAAAGTGCCTGAACCAATCCTGGACAAGGGCTGGGTAGTCAGACTCTCTTTGGGAACCCTGAATCCTGAGTAGGAATGACACAGGGAAAATGTATGGGTTCCATATTTATCTCAGCAGCAGGGCCTCCATGAGCTGTCAATCACCCTCAGCTCCCCAGACCCTTAGAGAGGGTCTGATTTTGACCTTTCCAGGGCCAATGGATCAGCTTTACCTTCCATCCTGCAAGCCATCCTGTATCTTTCCAAAAGATTCCCATTTTGTTTAAGAGAGGTGGTTTTGCTTGCTTGCACCAAATACTCTAACTGGTAGAGTAGTAGTCCATTATCCTAAGTAATGGACTTTTAAAGTGAAATTGTTGTTTTTGGGTTGTACTTCATCACAGCTTTCAGAGACAAGATGGCTGAGCATGGAGAGAGCCAGATTCATGGTCTGCGTCAAGCATCCATGCTGGGTTGTCCCGAATCCTCTCGCATTCACTGTCTCTAAAGACAATGCCCCAACCAAGATTCTAAGCTCTTTTGGCTAACACGGAGCCCCTGATGCATGAATAATGCCTAAGTTAATTTTCTTAGCATCTACCTTTGGCTTTCTCAGATCGAAAAGCTATTCCCTGCTGTACGATTCCTTTGGCTACATTCAAATTTTAGCTTTTATTTTGTTTGCTTCCACCATTTTCTGGTCAGTTTGATTAGGTAACTCAGTCACTTATGGCTGAAAGCCCTCATTTGCTTGCTCAGAAGGCTTGGAAGGAGGGGAGAGAAGAATAAGTCCAGGAACCGTTTGTGACAGATATTAGACCTCTGAGCTGTGCAATTGCGACATTGTTCCCAGCAATACAAATGTGGCTGAGCAGTCCAGACGCAGCAGAGTCTAAGCCTAACCTGCCGGTGGGGGAGATTAATGACTCTGAATGTAATCTGCGCCTGGCCCTGTAAGTCAAAGCTCTTGCCCGTGATTCTGGATGGTTTTGTCAGTTACTTGTTATTGTCAGTACGCCTGATAATGTACACAGGTGCATCTGCTCAAAATAACACTGGATTCAAGAAGCAAGGAGATGGAGAGGGGACTTCACCAGTTCCCACCCAAACGTAGAGACGCCATCAGAATCCACCTTGACTACACTCTTCTCTTCCTCTTTAACACATGAGTGGTCAGCTAAGAGTAGCGCTGGGCTCCAGAGGGCAGGGGGGTTCTGTGCGTCCTGGGGGGTCCCAGCCTGCTACCTCAGAGGGGCCAGGCAGAAAATGGAGTGCCAAGGTAAGTCACCAGAGAAGGATTCTGTGTAGGTAGTGTCATTTGGGCATGTGTAGAATTCAGGTCTACCAATTAAGGTGGGAAAAGTTATTCCAGACAGAGATGAATGCTAGCTAGTTATATGGTTACTTAGTTGTACTGTCTCAATTTGTTCTATATAGGTTTCTATATCCCTCGCTAGGTTATTAAAATTTCAAAAGCAAAGGTCTTAGAGTGACTTTTCTCAGGGTCTTCCAGCATGGTGACAGACAACTTGGAATATGCTAGGTAAAGAGGTGTACATGGGCTGGGCTTTATTCAGGTGGTGAAATGTCCTTCCCTCTGCTGACAGCTGACCTTAACTTTGACCTGTTGGGGCCAAGCTGAAGCCAAGAACACGGCTAATTGATCAGTTTTCACTCCAACAGCTCTTGTAAGATGGACCAGGAGTGTCTATTTATCATAAACCCATGTAGAATTCTGCTTCTTTTCTCCTTCAGTTGCCGAGCAGCTGTCAGGCGCCACTGACTCCAAGGCAATTGCTGGGCCTCCAATTTACAGGGTGAGTCACTAGTAACTTCTGAGTGATTCTCAGTGAACCAGTCACCTGAAACGTGATTTTGAATTAAAAGTTCACACGTTGCTTGGAAGGAACATGGTAGTCATGGTCATAGAGGCAGAGGAGGAAATGGTAGATGTTGGCTTCTGGCAGTAGTTGGGTGGGGCGTGAATTGGAAATATTTCCAGCTAGATGGAAGGGCAAAGCTCAGCACATAAATATTTCACTTCAATGCTCACTTAAGCCCAAGCTGCAACCCGGAGTTCTCTGATTCCTGGGATGAGCTTGCAGGTGGTGGGCTTTTTAGTGTTGATATATTCGATTTAGAAGAAAGGAGATGGAAACAAACCCAGACTGCCACCTGAAGAGCTGTGGGCTGGTGGGCAGATCCGAGCTCTCCCGAAATCACCCTTGCAATGTTGGCCCTAAGGAAATGAAGATTTCTGCTGCAATGCAGGGAGTTCACTGATTAGGGATTCATTTCGTAAGTATTGCCCTCTCTGGAAAGCGTCTGCTGAGGAGGCAGGAGGATAAAGCTGTTACCTGTGCCTAGTACCTTAAAGTGAATTAACTTATCAGATCACGTTTATTCCTTAGCAGAGCAGGAAGATGGTGGGAGTCAAAAGGAACAGAGGAAAATGAACATTTATTAGGGATCTATGATGTGCCAAGAATAGTACCCACATATCTCATTTAATCCTCACATCTGTGTGTAAGCACTTTATTTGACCTCAGAGACAGAGAGTTGAGTTAATGACACCTCATTGTTGGTCAGTGCAATGTCCCTTTCTTGTTCACTTATCTTTATACGTTTTTATCTTATTCTCTATGTCCATTTTCCAATTTTCCTAATGGCAACCAGTCTAATATGTTTGATGCATGTTCTTTTATTTGTATTTGTGTGAGTGTTTGTATTTTTTATTTTTTTAGATTTTTATTTTATTTATTTACTTTTGGCTGCGCTGGGTCTTCGTTGCTGCGCAGGGCTTTCTCTAGTTACGGCGAGCAGGGTGGTGCGCAGGCTTCTCATTGCGGTGGCTTTTCTTGTTACGGAGCACAGGCTATAGGCGAGTGGGCTTTGGTAGTTGTGGCTCACGGGCTCCGTAGTTGTGGCTCGCGGGCTCTAGAGCGCAGGCTCCATAGTTGTGGCGCATGGGCTTAGTTGCTCTGTGGCATGTGGGATCTTCTTGGACCAGGGCTCGAACCCATGTCCCCTGCATTGGCAGGCGGATTCTTAACCACTGTGCCATCAGGGAAGCCCCATGTGTGTTTGTATTTTAAACATACATAAGTGGTGTTGTAGATATTCTGTTTCATTCTTTTTTTCACTTACTACTAATTTTTCTTTAATTAAAAAAAAATTTTTTTTTTTGGGCCACACCACATGTGGGATCTTAGTTCCCCAACCAGGGATCAACCCCCTGCCCCTTGCATTGGGAGGGCAGAGTCTTGACCACTGGACTGCCAGGAAAGTCCCACTCACCACTATTTAAAAAACTTTTTACTATGCAAAAATTTCAAACATTTTCAAAAGTAGAATAGGATTGTGAATTCCAACGTACCCATCACTCAAAGTCAGATGTAAACTTGAGGCCAATTTTATTTCATTTACACCCCGACCCATTCCTACTCTTCATAGATTACTCTGAAGTAAGTCCCAGCCTCATATTATTTCATCAACAAATATTTTTCTATGAACCTCTAAAATATAGTCATTATAATACATAATAATTATGTCATATTATCATACCTAAAAAATTAGAAAGAATCATTTATATCATCAACATTCAGTCAGTGTTCAAATTTTCCCTATTGTCTCATAATATTTTTAGTTGTTTGAATCAAGATTCAAATAAGATTTATACATTGTGTTGAGTTGATATGTCTCCTGGCTCTTTTAATTTATGGGTCTGCCCTCCATTTCTAAAAATTTACTTATTGAAGATCATTTATCTTTGTGGAGTTTTCCATAGTCTGGATTCTGCTAACTGTGTCCCTGTGGTGTTGTTTAATGTGTTCCTCTGCCCTGTATATTTCCTGTAAATTGGTTGTAAGATCTAGAAACTTGATTGGATTCAGGTTAACTTTTTTTGCAAGAAATACTTCATAGGTGAAGTTACAGACCTCTGTCAAGAGGCACCTAGTGTTTGGTTGTTTTTTATTTTTCCTTAAAAAAATTTTTTAATTGAAATATAGCTGATTTACAATGTTGTGTTAGTTTCAGGTTACAGCAAAGTGATTCAATTATATATATATATCATATATATATATAAAAATAGATAGCTAGCGGGAAGCAGCCACATAGAACAGGGAGATCAGCTCGGTGCTTTGTGGCCACCTAGAGGGGTGGGATAGGGAGGGTGGGAGGGAGGGAGACGCAAGAGGGAGGGGATATGGTGATATATGTATACATATAGCTGATTCACTTTGTTATAAAGCAGAAACTAACACACCATTGTAAAGCAATTATGCTCCAATAAAGATGTTAAAAGACCCATATATATATATATATATATATATACACACACACACACACACACACACACACACACACACACATATATATATATATGGTTGTTTCTTTTTGTGATATTAGCAGTGATGATAATCAGTGAGTTCACTAGGGGTTTTCAAATGATGATAATCTAATTCTGTCATTCCTTCTTCATTTATGAGCTGAAATATTTCTATAAAGAGAAACAGTTACCTTCAGATAGAGTTTTTATAGGAAAGGCAAGATAAATGCTTGATTTTTATTAGTTTTCAAAATAATGAGTTAGTTTCTCTAAAGATAAATCAATAAGGTTTTAAAAATAATATTTTAAACTCATGGATTTCTTGATTATTTCAATTGTTTGCAGTTATCCATCTTGGTGCTTAAATTGTCCTATCTTTGGCAAACGGGAGCCTCTACAAGTTGGTTTCTTTCAGTCGTTTTTGCCATCACCTCATTACGCTTTGATGGCTTTCTTGCTGCTGGTAGAATAAGATGGTCCTGGCTCATATTATAAACTTATTGCCTCAGACCTGGAGTCATCCATCTCTTCAGGGAGCCCTGGTTCTGATTAGTGGGAGACCGTATTAGATGCCACAGCCTGGGTGCTGGAAGCATTATGTTTTTATACTTTATCCATATTGCCGGGTGCACTTTCCCCCAGTCTGCTGCATTTTCTTTTTTTTTCTTTTTTGCGGTACGCGGGCCTCTCACTGTGGTGGCCTCTCCCATTGCAGAGCACAGGCTCCGGACGCGCAGGCCCAGCGGCCATGGCTCATGGGCCTAGCCGCTCCGCGGCATGTGGGATCTTCCCGGACCGGGCCACGAACCCGTGTCCCCTGCATCGGCAGGTGGACTCTCAACCACTGTGCCACCAGGGAAGCCCCTATTGGATGTTTTGAGTATGAGAAGCCTTTGCAACCAGCCGGTGAAGATTTGAGTCGGGGGTGGGGGGTGGCTGCACAGGTCTGGAGCTCAGCGGGGACGTCTGGGCTGAAGAGGGGACTTGGGCATCGTTAGTGCGTAGGTGGAAATTAAGCTGCAGTGTGGCTGAGATGCCCAAAGAGGGAAGTCAGGGGAGCAGAGAAGAGGCCCTGGGCCCAGCCTTGAGGACACCAGTGTTTAGTGGTTCTGTGGAGGAGAACGAACATGCAAAGGGGCCAGAAGGAGCCACCAGAGATGCAGGGAGAGATGCAGAGAGCACAGTGTCATTCATGGAGGCCACGGGGAGAACGAATTTCAAGAAAGGCATCTATCTCTGCTGAGAGAGAGAGAGGTCAGGAAAGATGAGGAATGAAAAACGTTTGCTAAATTTAGCAATATGGAGTCATGAATAAGCTTAGGAAGCACTGTTTCAGTGAGGAGGTGGGCCAGAGCCTGGTGAGGTCAAGGAGAATGTGGGAAGTGAGAAGAAACAGAGGAACTTCTGGGAAGGCAATTTCAGGGGCTGAGATGACTCTACTGTGGGGCATGGTTAACCCCACTCCCCTGCTTCCTGCCAGGAATCTGGATGCGATGGCCTGCTGGACAACAGCCGTTTTGGGACCACAAGGAGGAGGAGGCCTAGAGGCCTCAGTCCCAGCACCTTAAGCTGCTGGACCAGCCCCAACTCTCACCCACCTCTGGGTGTTTCTTTTTTTGTGTGTGTGTGATATACGGGCCTCTCACTGTTGTGGCCTCTCCCCTTGCAGAGCACAGGCTCCAGACGCACAGGCCCAGCAGCCATGGCTCACGGGCCCAGCCGCTCCACGGCATGTGGGATCCCCCCGGACTGGGGCACGAACCCATGTCCCCTGCTCGGCAGGTGGACTCCCAACCACTGTGCCACCAGAGAAGCCCTGGGTGTTTCTTTACATGAGAAAAACAAAACCGTGTCGTTTGCAGCTGAAGATAATTTGTAACGGATATAGCGCATCACCTGTGTTATCTCATTTAATCCCCACCATGGCCTTTTGAGGTAGTGCTATTATTATTCCTATTTTACAGACAAGGAGACCAAAGCACAGAGAGGTTAAGAAACTAGGGTGACACAACTTAAGTGGCAGAGCTGAGATTTAAAAACAGGGTTTCTGACTCAAGATCAGGCTCTTAACTGCTGTGATGTGCTTTCTCAACAGCTATTATTGGTGATTTTGTTGTTATTATTGCTGTTAACCATCTCAGAGGCCATTGGGAGATGTACTCGGGATGACCCCATCCATCTGTGTGTGTCTGCTTTGCTCTCACACTAATACCACACTCACAGCGCTGCTGACACCAGATGTGGGGGGTTTTCCCCCACCAAACAGATCTGTGACACCAGCTGGGTGTTCTACCATGTAACTCAATTCTTACACTATCTTCCAGGAGGTAGTGTCAGATCCCACAGGTTAAGGGCTCAGTCCCACAAGACTGCTCCCTACTTCAGATGCCAATTGTGAGTCATAGGTCCCCAGGTTAGCCACAATTTCTGCCTCACTTGCCTGTAAATCGGAGGTTCCCATGACCCCCTCCTTGTGTTCAATTAACTTGCTAGAATGGCTCACAGAACTCAGGGAAACACTTAACATTACTAGTTTATTAAAGGATATGATAAAAGATACAGATGAACAGCCAGATGAAGAGATACACAGGGTGAGGTCTGGGAGGGTCCTGAGCATAGGTGCTTCTATTCCCATGGGGATGGCATGCATCACCTTCCTGGCATGGATGTGTACACCCACCTGGAATCTGTTCAAATCTCACACGTTTGGGATTATTATGGGGGCATGATTGACTATGAACTCCATTTCCAACTCTCCTTCCTTCTCAAGAGACTTGGGGGTGGGGCTGAAAATTCCAAGCTTCTAATCAAGGCTTCGTCTTTCCAGTGACCAGCCCCCTCCAGGGGTCATCCAGGAGCTCACCCAGAGTCACCTCATTTGAACAAAAGACACTTCTATCACCTAGGAAATTACAAGGGTATTAGGAGACCTGTGCCAGAACTGGGGGCAGAGGCCAGTACATATATATTTTATTATCTCACAAGGGAGATGATAGAATAAGGCTAAATCCCCTTTCAGGGAGGTAGGCTTATAGCTCGTACTTCATATAAGCTTTCAAATACCTAAAAATTCTTTACTTGCCTCCTCTGTTCCATATTTGTGGAGATGGTGTAGGTGGTAGGAATACAGAGAGTTGATGTGGAAGGTAATTTCTAAAACTAATTCTACAGTTCCACTCTAAACACATTGTGGTGTAGTTCACATATGAAACAATCTTCCAGCTTAGGATCACAGGGGGAAAGATGCTGAGATTAGAGAATCAGAACAGTCTGTGGAGGGGATCAAGCTCCATTTCCACAGCTGTAACCATCCATCAGGCGCAGTGAGGAATGTGCACCCTGGGAGGGAATCATATTTATCGTTGTTCTGTTCAGCATGATGTCACTAAAGGGAATCGCTAAGTCACCCAGTTCCAAGCAGAATAGAAAATCTGTCCAAGTTGTGCAAATGTTATTTAAAATCCTAGCCATCGGGGCTTCCCTGGTGGCGCAGTGGTTGGGAGTCCGCCTGCCGGTGCGGGGGACGCGGGTTCATGCCCGGGTCTGGGAGGATCCCACGTGCCGCGGAGCGGCTGGGCCCGTGGGCCATGGCGGCTGGGCCTGCGCGTCCGGAGCCTGTGCTCCGCAGGGGGAGAGGCCACAACAGTGAGAGGCCCGCGTATCGCAAAAAAAAAAAAAAAAAAAAAAAAAATTCCTAGCCATCAGCCATGAGAAAAGTCCCTGCAGCCGCATCAAAGAATAGAATAGTTTTCAAAGATGGTGTTTATTACTAAGTTGTTACTGCAAACATGCTCCCACCCAAATAGAGAAAACAACAACAACAACAATGTCCTGAAAATCAGCGCTGTGAAATCACATCCCCAGAATATTTATAATTACTGTTGGTGATCCACTTATCAGCATTTCAACATGCATCTTGAGAAGGGAGGACCAGCTCGCCAGCACGAGCATGTGTCAACAATTAGAGGAGCTACTACCTTTGCTTAATGTAATTAAAAATCTAATTTAATAAAGAAAATTGCCTGATGGCTTGTACCTTTTTTAAAAAAAGGATTGAATAAAATTTAGAATTTATTAATGCATTTACATCACTTATAATACTTTAAGCATTGGTCTACTATAGACGAATTAAAACTTTGCATATGATAAATAACAGGTAATTGTGTTTTCCTCACCAAAATATTTAGGTTAAATAAAAAACTAATATTTACATTGCTTTTTTTCGCTTTCAATCATTGCCCTTTAGTGTCAAGCATATGAAATTCATTTTTTAATTTTTAAAAATTAAAAAAATTGGGACTTCCCTGGTGGTGCAATGGTTAAGAATCCACCTGCCGATGCAGGGGACACAGGTTCGATCCTGGTCCGGGAAGATCCCACATGCTGCAGAGCAACTAAGCCTGCGTGCCACAACTGCTGAAGACTGCTTGTCTAGAGCCCGTGCTCGGCAACAAGAGAAGCCACCACAATGAGAAGCCTGTGCACTGCAATGAAGAGTAGCCCCTGCTCACCGCAACTAGAGAAAGCCCATGCACAGCAACGAAGATCAAACGCAGCCAAAAATAAATAAATATTAAAAAAAAATTTTAAGTTTATTTTATTGAAGGATAGTTGATTGACAATGTTGTGTTAATTTCTACTGTACAGCAAAGTGGCTCAGTTATATATAATATAAGTATATGTATATATATATTCTTTTCCATTAAGGTTTATCACAGGATAGTGAATATAGTTCTCTATGCTATACAGTAGGACTTGTTGTTTATCCATTCTACATATAATTGAAATTCAATTTATTTCAGATTCTCCACGACCATCATCTTGATCATGAGAGCTTATTTTAAAAATGTGTCTGTAATGAGTTTGCTGACACATACATTATGAAGTTAGAGTGAAAAGTTGGGATATCTATGCATCTGCTGCTGCTATTGCTAATTCCCTCTGGCTAATAACTTCCATGAACAGTGATTTAGAGTTGGTAGGGGGCTGAAATCCTTTCCACCAGTCATGTATATCATTCATTTTGGATTCAGATAATAATGACCGTCTCTCTACTTTAGATATCCTACATATTTAATTAAATTAACTTATTTACATTTTATTGGAGTATAGCTGATTTACAATGTTGTGTTAGTTTCAGGGGTACAGCGAAGTGAATCAGTTATACATATACATATATCCACTCTTCTTTTAAAAAAATTCTTTTCCCATATAGGCCATTACAGAGTATTGAGTAGAGTTTCCTGTGCTATACAGCAGGTTCTTATTATCTATTTTATATATAGTAATCAGTATATGTCAGTCCCAATCTCCCAATTTATCCCCCCCCCAACTTATGCCCTGGTAACCTAAGTTTTTTTTCTACATTCACGACTCTACTTCTGTTTTGTAAATAAGTTCGTTTGTACCCTTATTTTTAGATTCCACATATAAGTGATATCATATGATATTTGTCTTTCTGTGTGTGACTTATTTCACTCAGTATAACAATCTCTAGGTCCATCTCTGTTGCTGCAAATGGCATTATATTCTTCTTTTTTTTATGGCTGAGTAATATTTCATTGCATATATGTACCATGTCTTCTTTATCCATTCCTCTGTTGATGGACATTTAGGTTGCTTCCATGTTCTGGTTATTGTAAATAGTGCTGCAATGAATATTGGGTGCATGTTATCTCTTTGAAATATGGTTTTTGCCGGGTATATGCCCAGGAGTGGGATTGCTGGGTCATATGATAGTTCTATTTTTAGTTTTTTAAGGAACATCCATACTGTTCTCCATAGTGGCCGTACCAATTTACATTCCCATCAACAGTGTAGGAGGGTTCCCTTTCCTCTACACCCTGTCCAGGATTTATTGTCTGTGCATTTTTGATGATGGCCATTCTGACCAGTGTGAGGTGACACCTCATTGTAGTTTTTTTTTTTGCAGTATGCGGGCCTCTTACTGTTGTGGCCTCTCCCGTTGCGGGGCACAGGCTCCGGATGTGCAGGCTCAGCGGCCACGGCTCACGGGCCCAGCAGCTACGCGGCATGTGGGATCCTCCTGGACCGGGGCATGAACCCATGTCCCCTGCATCGGCAGGCGGACTTTCAACCACTGCGCCACCAGGGAAGCCCCTCATTGTAGTTTTGATTTGCATTTCTCTAATGATTAGTAATGTTGAGCATCCTTTCATGTGTTTGTTGGTAATCTCTATATCTTCTTTGGAGAAATGTCTATTTAGGTCTTCTGCCCATTTTTGGATTGGGTTGTTTGGTTTTTTGATATTGAGCTGCATGAGCTGTTTGTATATTTTTGAGATTAATCCCTTGTTGGTTGCTTCATTTGCAAATATTTTCTCCCATCCTAGGGCTGTCTTTTTGTTTTGTTTATAGTTTCCTTTGCTGTGCAAAGCTTTTAAGTTTAATTGGATCCCATTTTTTTTCATTACTCTAGGAGGTGGATCAAAAAAGTTCTTGCTGCTAATCAATGAATTTGGTAAAGTTGCAGGATACAAAATCAAAACACAGAAATCTCTTGCATTCCTATACACTAACAATGAAAGAACAGAAAGAGAAATTAAGGAAACAATCCCATTTACCACTACAACAAAAAGAATAATATACCTAGGAATAAACCTACCTAAAGAGGCAAAAGACCTGTGCTCAGAAAACTGTAAGATACTGATGAAATATACTACAAAGACGACACAAACAGGTGGAGAGATATACCATGTTCTTGGATTGGAAGAATCAATATTGTGAAAATGACTATACTACTCAAAGCAATCTACAGATTCAATGCAATCTTTATCAAATTATCACTGGCATTTTTTCACAGAAGTAGAACAAAAAATTTTACAATTTGTATGGAAACACAAAAAACCATGAATAGCCAAGCAAACTTGAGAAAGAAAAACATAGTGGAGGAATCAGGCTCCCTGACTTCAAATTATACTACAAAACTACACTAATCAAAACAGTATGATATTGGCACAAAAACAGAAATACAGATCAATGGAACAGGATAGAAAGCCCAGAGATAAACCCATGCACCTGTGGTCACCTAATCTATGACAATGGAGGCAGGGATATACAATGGAGAAAAGACAGTCTCTTCAATAAGTGGTGCTGGGAAAACTGGACAGCTACATGTAAAAGAATGAAATTAGAACACTCCCTAACACCATACATAAATATAAACTCAAAATGGATTAAAAGACCTAAATGTAAGACCGGACACTATAAAACTCTTAGAGGAAAACATAGGCAGGACACTCTTTGACATAGATATCCTACATATTTTAAATGGTACAACTTTCTGTAAGAGTGGGAATGGGATACCAAGGAAATGGGTGACTTGTGTTTTATTAGGGGAATTAGTAAAACTATACTCTATGCTTTGAGCACCCACTGTGTGCCAGGAAATTTGAATTTCTTATCATGATTATCACAACTCTATGAGGAAGACTTATCAGCTGGGGAAACTGAGAGTCAAGATGGTGAAGAAACTTGCCCAATGTCTCACTCCTAAGAGGGGCCAGAGATATTAGTTTAAGATAGCCCTGTTTAACACAGAATGGAGCTACTGGTTAAGGTGATAGGAAATAAATAAGAGGATAAAGAGTTGAAGGGAAAAAATAAAACTGTTTACACATGATATGAATATCTATGTAGATAATCCAACAGGATCAACCATTAGAACTAATAAGAGGACTTGGCAAGATCTTGCTGGATATGAGATCACTAAAAAAAACCCCCCAAACCAATAGTATTTCTTACATCAGTCATATTCCATTAGAAATTTCAGTATAGGGCTTCCCTGGTGGTCCAGGGGTTAAGACTCTGTGCTCCAAATGCAGGGGGCACAGGTTTGATCCCTGGTTGAGGAACTAAGATCCCATATGCTGCATAGCACGGCCAAAAAAAAAAATTTCAGTACAAATACGATACCACTGACAGTGTCAACAAATATCTAGATATTGGCATATCTAAAAATATACACAATCTTTCTGGAAAAAAAACCTCTGAGAATCAGAGGATCATCTATGGAGATATAGTCCATGCTCTTGTTGGGATAATTTAATATTGTTAAATTTCTCTTAATTCATTTGTAAACTCAATGTAACACCAATAAAAATTCCAGTTGTATATTTTGATGAATTCAATAACTATAAATATGAACGATTTAAACTGATATAAACAATCAAAATGTAAGGAAGAACACCGGTCTGCAAAAAAGTAAGCAAACTCTAAAAAGGGCAAAGAATGGGAGGGGTATGCCCACTAGGTATTAGGACAATATCAAAGCCTTAATAATAAAGGCAATATGGAATGGACTTAACAGAAAA
This sequence comes from Hyperoodon ampullatus, assembly GCF_949752795.1. Classification (NCBI taxonomy): domain Eukaryota; kingdom Metazoa; phylum Chordata; class Mammalia; order Artiodactyla; family Ziphiidae; genus Hyperoodon; species Hyperoodon ampullatus. The sequence goes on from NC_136916.1 coordinate 80,839,132, forward strand.
ATGGATAGACCAATAGAACAGAGAGGACAGCTCTTATAGGGATCTAAGCATATGCGGGAACTTAATGCAAAAAAAAAAAAAAAAAGGATAATGGAAAAGAATGGGCTGTTTAATCGAAGGTGTTCGGGAAACTTATTAAATAGAGAAAAATAAAACTGGATCCCACATAACATCACATACAAAGGTAGACTCCAGATGAATTAAATACATAACATTTAAAGGTAAACAACAAAGTTAACAGAAGTTGATGTTGGAGAGTATCTCTGTGATTTATGGATAGAAAAAGACCATCTAGACAAAACTTCCCAGCGCAAGGCATAGTTGATCATATCAAAATAAAGGACATCATTTTCAACTTAATAGAAAACAGGACAGAGGGAGATATTTGCAATGCTTAAGGTATGACAAGGGACTAATATGTAAAAAATTCAAGGAATTCCTAAAAAAGAAGAAAAAGATAGGCATTTCCATAGAAAAATGGGCAAAGGATTCAAAAGAGCAATTTATAGAAGTGGAAACCAAACTTTACTATGAAAAGATGCTTCAGTCAGTAGTAATAAGAGAAATGCAAACCAGAACAAGAAAGAACTGGCAGGTTATATTTATTAGAGGCACTCTTAGACAGGTGGATTATGCCACTTGTTAGCAGGAATGTGGGGACACAGGGACTCATGCACTGCTGGTGGGAGTGTTGACCTACATAGCAGCTCTGATCGACCTGACAGTCTTAACCAAATTAAGGATGTGCATACCATATTTGTATGTCAAAAACATGATCACACAAGTCCACTAGGAGACACGGACAAAGGTGCGCATTGTGGCATTGCTCGAGGTAGTGGGGAGTTGGAGGAGACTGCTGTGTCCCCATGGGGGCATGAATAATACAAAGTGGTACATACATCGTGGAGGACTATGTAAAAACAGCCACATGGATGAGTCAACTTAGATCTGAATGAAATAAAAAAGGAATTGAACCCTGTAGCCTAATATCCATGTATGTGAGAGTTTACATTTTACCTAGGGTTCCCAGATTGAGCCCAAAACAAAACAACAACCCAAAGTGAATGTCCAGCTAAATCTGACTTTCAGATAAAAAACGAAAAATTATACTAAAAATTATTACTTACACTAAAAGTTATGTATTGTTGATCTGAACCTCAAACTGAACTGGACGTTCTGTATTTTATCTGGCAGTACTAAGTTTACAAGAAAAATACTTATAAAGAATTCACGGGGCTTCCCTGGTGGCGCATTGGTTGAGAATCTGCCTGCTAATGCAGGGGACACGGGTTCGAGCCCTGGTCTGGGAGGATCCCACATGCCGCGGAGCAACTAGGCCCGTGAGCCACAACTACTGAGCCTGCGCGTCTGGAGCCTGTGCTCTGCAACAAGAGAGGCCGCGACAGTGAGAGGCCCGCGCACCGCGACGAAGAGTGGCCCCTGCTCGCCACAACTAGAGAAAGCCCTTGCACAGAAATGAAGACTCAACATGGCCAAAAAAAAAAAAAAAAAAAAAAAAAATGGTTAAGATGGTAAATTAAAAAAAAAAATTCACATAAAAGACATTAGAATGGTTGTTAAATCTGGCGGGTGTGTGTGCGTAAGTGTGTGTAAGTAGGGAAAGGGATAAAAAAGGGAAAGACAAAACAAGAAAGGGCTTTGCACTAACCCAGGATGATCGTATGTCATATTTGAGGAGTGTGATTAATTCAACCCCTACATCTGAGGTCCAATTTAAAAAAAAATTAGTGTAAGAATCCAGTTGCCATCTCTCTAGTTACAGGCTCATATCTTTGAGGCCAGATGGAGGTGAGAAGCGCCTTGAATCAGAGAAGTAGAAACCAACTACTCTGGAAAGGAGAAGCTTACCAATTAATTTGAGACAAGGAAGGTCCTATAAAAGCAATCAATCAATCAGTTGAAGAGCATTTAGAATTTAAAAGAGCCAGGGGGACTGGCCATAGGAAATGGAACTGATTTCCCTGGAGCCCAGGAAGTGTCATTTCCTCCAAACTCCTGTCTCTAACCTCTGGTTGCCCAGAGCAGGACCTGGGAGGTTGAATTTCTGGCAGCACCCCAGCTGATTCTGTTCTACAGCCAGGACAAGTGTTTCAAACCAGGAGGGAAAAGATAATTGACAAGGGACAACAGTAACTAGAATTATTTTATCATCTCTTAATTAGGGATTCAATAAAACTGGGTATACATTGTTCATGCTTACCGCTCTTATACACCTATCAAACTGAAAACAAATTTAGAAAAAAAAGGCAAAGAGTAAATGGGCACAACACCTAAATAAACAACATTATTTTGATGGGATTTATGATGAGGCTCTACTAAAAATAAATCACTATTGCTGGCTTAATAATGGAAAGATGTAGACTTGGGTATTGTTCTAGAATCTGCTTTTGTATTTTCACTTTAACAATACTAACACAAAGACTGTTTCCTCTCATAGGAATGAAGCACAAATGGTATTGATAAAATCATGACTATATTTGCTAATGCTGGACCATCAGGCACTATATGACCAAAATTTGGCCAGTGAGTAATTCCGAAGTGTTGATTTTAATGAAGTATCACTTGGTAATCTGTAGATGGCTAATGTTCATGAAAAGATATAGTTAGCCTTATTAAAATCTACTTTAAATGGGGTTTCTCTTACTGTTTTTGGAATGGGAAAAGAAAATATCTTAAATGTATATTTACTACTTATTACAAATTGTTATGTGTAGGCAGGACGCACAAACTGAACCTGTTTCTGCAGCTAATTTGACACTAATGGCTACTTGCTGATCGCTTCGAATCTGTCTGCTTCTACTGCTTTGTGCCTTGGTCCTTCTGCTTGGACTACTTCAAAATCTGCATACGTACACTGCCTTTATGCTACCAAATACAAGCACGGGCACTCAAATCTTGCAGGTAACTTATAAAAGGGTGACCAGATAACGTACAATAGTCATATATTAGCAAACTGAAAATGCAAACAGAAAATTGTCATGCAGAAAGGGTGGATCCCTGAGATGTCTGTGGATCCCAGTTTGAGAAACTGGCTAGAAAATGAAACCAGCTCTATGTACCCTTAGGGAAGACACAGATAAAGTGACCTCTTATTCATTTCTCCAAATTCCAGAGAGAATATCAAACTGTGAAGATTCTGAAAGGAATGGAGAGGCAGAGGCCTAGGTACGGGCTATAGGAATGAGGGTACCAGCCTGGAATGGCTAAGAGGAGAGGCAATATTGTTCCCCTCAGGTGGGCTGAGAATTCTCCAGTTCTTGCCCTGAAGGCAAAGGGAGGGGGGACAAAGGAAATTAAGTACTTGCTGTTGACAACAGCTAGATTAGGGGTAACTATTTGGAAAGACCCAGGGCAGCAATTAAGAGTTAAAGAGCAGGGCTTCCCTGGTGGCGCAGTGGTTGGGAGTCCGCCTGCCGATGCAGGGGACACGGGTTCGTGCCCCGGTCCGGGAAGAGCCCACATGCCGCGGAGCGGCTGGGCCCGTGAGCCATGGCCGCTGAGCCTGCGCGTCCAAAGCCTGTGCTCCACAACGGGAGAGGCCGCAACAGTGAGAGGCCCGCATACCACACACATACACACACACACAAAAGTTAAAGAGCAGCTAATCCAGTGCCCTAAGGCAGAGGTTCTCAACGTGGTTTCCTATTAGCATCACCCTTTAACGGAGTTGATGCATGGATCCATCACTGGAGATTTGAATTAATTGGTCGGGTAGGGCATCAGTCTTTGCAAAAGATCCCTGGGGGATTCTAATGTATAGCCAAGGTGGCCGACCAGTGTTTGAAGGGAAGCTTTCTCTAGGGTATAATTACGTGTAAGGCCACCTGTATTCATTTCTTTAATGGGGGCAAGGGAACCAAACCTTATGGAGTGCACTGTGCTCACTATTTAAATAATAATAATCAATAGTAATAGCAGCTACTATTTATTGAAAGCTTGTTATATGCCAGGTGTTATGTTAATCACTTGATATCCACTTAACCTTCACAGCATCTCTGTGAAATGGATGTTATTATCTCCATTTTACAAATGTAGGCTCAGCGAGACCAAGGAATTTGCCTTAAATCACTCAAGGACAAGTACATAAATACATAAGTGAAAGTAATCACGTGCCCAAGGTCATGCAGGAAGGGGGACAGGATCTGAACCACGGCCTTTAGCTCTACCGCTGTCACAATTAATTGCTATCTAAATGAACGCTTTTTCTCTTTTTTTTGCGGTACGCGGGCCTCTCACTGTTGTGGCCTCTCTCGTTGCGGAGCACAGGCTCCGGACGCGCAGGCTCAGCGGCCATGGCTCACGGGCCCAGCTGCTCCGTGGCATGTGGGCTCTTCCCGGACCGGGTCACGAACCCATGTCCCCTGCATCGGCAGGCGGACTCTCAACCACTGTGCCACCAGGGAAGCCCTAAATGAACGCATTTAACAAATATTTATTGACTGTGGACCATATATGTGCCTGACCCTAGGATAGATATTGCGGAAGTGAAGATGAGCGAGGCAAAATTTCTGCTCTCCAATCTTATCAGAAAGACAGCTAATTCCAAAACAATGTGATCAATGCTATCAGGGTGACCGAATGCCCCTGTTTGCCCAGGATTCTTTGGTTTTAGCACTAAAATCCTGAATTCTGGGCAACTCTTCAGTCCTGGGCAAACTGGGACAGTTGGCCACCCTGGCTGTCACGGAGCACTCACTGTATGTGGGCTGCGGCTTGCATGGATGGTGGGGGGCATCGTGGAGAAGAGATCAGGAAAAGCTTCCCAAAGGAGCTTATGTCTTTCTATAGAATAACTTGGAGTTCTTTTAGGTCAAAAATGGAGGGGAGGGGGATAGGCAAGAGCGTTCCTGGTGGAAGAACCAGGAAATAGCTCTGGCGTCTAAGGCTTGCAGGGGAGGAGAGCAAGCAGTTTCGTAGAGTTAAAGAGTTTGAGGTGCATGGGGGTGGGGGGGTTGATGAAGCTGGGGATGGGGAAGCTGGGGCCACACTAAGGAAGCGGGACTCTAGTGGGCAAGGAGCTCACCTTAAGGGTTTTCAGCAAGGGAGAATTATGCTCGATTTTGCATTTGAAAAGGTAAGGCTGGTTATGAGAGTAGGGTGGGAGTTACAGTTGCAAGACTCTTCAAACACGGGTGAGACTAGAGGACAGGAAAGGATGATGACAACAGCAACAACAATATCTAATGCCTATTGATGACCTGATATGTCCCAGGCACCGTGCTGAGCCCTTCACATGCATCATCTCGTATAATCCTAACATCGAACTCCTTAGTCAGCTGCTATTTTGATGCCTCTGTAAGAGATGAGGCGATTCAGACTTAGCTGAAATTAATTTAGTTAAAAAAGTCGCACAGGGTAAACGGCAGAGCCAAGATGCAAACTCTTGCTTTCTGACTTCACATACGCTTAACCACACATTACCTGATGAAAACTAAGGCGGTGTGTATTTGTTCGTTCACTGGAGCAACATTTATGGAGCACTGACTATGTGCCAGGCACATTTCTGGCTAATGAGGATACAGCAGTGGACAAAACCTACCCAGTTCCTGACTTGATGGCTGTTACATTTGTGCGTGTGTGTGTGTGTTTGGGGAAGATGGATAAGCAAACGAGCCAGTCAATATAACTTACTTGTGGATGGCTTTAGACTCCATTTCGAGGGAGAAGAGAAAGGATTTGGGGATGTGGGAGTGAGGGGTGTGGGGAGGAGTGTAGGGACATCCAGGTTTCTGGCTCTGCCATCTGCTGTGCACTGTCAGCAGAGACACAGAGCTCGGGACAGACCTGGGGGGAGGACAAGAGCCCAGTTTTGGACATGTCGAGTGGGAGTCTCCTGGAGTCGAAAGCTCTGAAGGATGGTCACGGGGCAAGTTGAGAAAGTCATTTAAAGCTGGGGCCATGGTTGAGGACCCTGGGGGAGGGTGCAGAGTGAGAAGAGGTCTCAGGTGGAAACCCTGTAGACTGAGCTAAGGGCAGAGGAACCAAGGGCAGAGGAGAGGGAGACAAAGGTCAGAGGGAGAGTGGATAAACCCAGAGAGAAAGAGGCCCTGGCCCTCCAGGGAGCAGAGAGCTTCAAGGCAGGCAGCCCCAGCATCATCAAATGCCACTTGGAGGCCCAGGGAAGGAGCAGCTAGAGATGTTGGGGGCCAGGACAGAGACACACAAAGTTGAGGGGATTTTTTTGAAAGCGATGGGAGCCCAGAATGGGAAGTATCTAGTATAGGACTGAAGGCACAGGAGAAAGTGGAGGCAATTCGTGGAGCAACGCCTTGGAGGAGATGGAGGAGACAGGATCCAGAGGAAAGGCAGAGGGAGTGGTCTTGAATGGGCAGGCATATTCCAGGGACCAGAGGGGAGCAAGGAAAGATGGGTGGGGACGCAGAGCCGCGCTTCTCGGGAAGCAGATGGCCAGGTTGTTTGTGAGATGGAAGGGTCCAGAGTGGGGCTAGGAGGTATCCACAGAGAGGTAGAGGTTTGAAATTCACACAGTGGGGGTTGGGAGAAGTGCCACTCGGGACCACGTCAAAATTGATCTGTCCTGTGTCTCCATCTATTCAAGAGCTCTGCCTGGGAATTCAAACATGCATTTGTGCAAATGTGAAACTTAATTCTGGCCTTCAGTGAGAGGCTGACAATGCCCGTTGTGGGATCACAGCGGGATAGGCATGCAGGGGATGTCTCCGGACGTGGGGGTGACCCTGAGACGTGCAGAGACAACAGCTGGTGAATTTTCAACAAGCAGCCTGGAGTCTGCCTCACATTCGCTGTTTGTTTTACAAACAGCCATCGGGAGGGTGAACTGCTCCTCCCACCGCCCCCACCTCTCCCTCAGCTTTTCTGGGGAAAGAAGTCTGTAGCCTGTTTAATTCTGCCCAGGTGGTCTTTGCCTCTCAAAAGTCTTCATTCTGAGCAGAAAACGAGTGAACGTGACTTTGAAGTGTAGGAGACAAATAACTGAACTGCAGAAGGAGCTGTGGGTAGTCCGCCCTCAGCTCAGAGACTGGGGCTCTCCCCACATTTGCACCTCAGGACTTTGTGTCCTCTCAAAATCCCATAAAAAGTTTCTCTGTGGGTGGCACTTTATCCACAGCGTGACCGGCTGGGAGGGCTCCATCAGCCAGTGCTATGTCATTACTGGTTGTTGGCGGGCTCTCCTAGGGGACACTTGAGAAACTTTGAGAGAAATATTTCTCTTTGGCAACAGCCTGCTGTTTCCATGGTTTGACAATACTAACCAGATGTAAAGTCGGCCAGCCAAGGGGAGGCCTGCCTGGGGGGAGAGAAGGCCCTCACACACTCACATCCAGCTCTGGGCAAGTTAGATAACCTCCTTTGGCCTCCGTTTCCTCATCTTTGAAATGGAACAATAATACAAGCTCTAATTACTTTCTGTTGTGAGAATGAGCGTTAAAGGACTTTGCAAAATTTTGAGTTCTTTTTTTTTTAAAAATAAATTTATTTATTTATTATTTTTGGCTGTGTTGGGTCTTCGTTGCTGCCTACGGGCTTTCTCTAGTTGCGGCGAGCCGGGGCTACTCTTCGTTGTGGTGCGCGAGCTTCTCATCGCAGTGGCTTCTCTTGCTGCGGAGCACAGGCTCTAGGTGCGTGGGCTTCAGTAGTTGCGGCTTGCGGGCTTCAATAGTTGTGGCTCGTCTGCTTCGATAGCTGTGGCTCGCAGGCTCTAGAGTGCAGGCTCAGTAGATGTGGTGCACTGGCTTAGTTGCTTCGCGGCATGTGGGATCTTCCCGGACCAGGACTTGAACCCATGTTCCCTGCATTGGCAGGCGGATTCTTAACCACTGTGCCACCAGGGAAGCCCTTGAGTTCTTTTATAAAGAGTAATTGGAGGGTATATTTTAGAAACAAATGAAATAAGAAACAAAGCAGAACTTAAATGTAGTGATGTTAATTTCACTTGGGTCTAATAGACTGTTGTCATTCTTAGAGATCTACTAATTTAAGTAAATAGTCCTCTCACCTGATACTGACAGAATTTTTTTTTATTGAAGTATGGATGATTTACAGTGTGTTAGTTTCAGGTGTACAGCAAAGTGATATACATATATATATGTATGTACATATTCTTTTCAGATTCTTTGCCATTATAGGTTATTACAAGATATTAAATATAGTTCCCGGTGCAATCAGTAGGCCTTTGTTGTTTATTTTATATAGAGTAGTGTGTATCTGTTAATCCCAAACTCCTCTAATTTATCCCTCCTCCCTTCCCCTTCGGTAACCATAAGATAGTTTCTTTTTTTTTTTCATAAGATTGTTTTCTACGTCTGTGAGTCTGTTTCTGTTCTGTAAATTCATTTGTATCATTTTCTTAGATTCCACATATAAGTGATATGTGATATTTGTCTTTCTCTGTCTGGCTTAACATCACTTAGTATGATAATCTCTAGGTGCATCCATGTTGCTGCAAATGGCATTATTTCATTCTTTTTTATGGCTGAGTAATATTCCATTGTGTGTGTGTGTGTGTGTGTATTTATCACATGTTCTTTATCCATTCATCTGATGGAATATTTTTAACCTAATTTTTTGAACAGGTAGTGAACTCACAGGGTTTAATATTCCAAATGTGTGAAAGGGTATAGAGTCACCATTTTCTCCCCCACCCCATCCCAGCAATTCAAGCTCCCTCTGCAAAGGTAGGGTGACCAACTGGTCCTGGTTTGTCTGGGACTTTCTGGTTTAGCACTGAAAGTCCTTAGCAAACTGGTTGGTCACCCAATGTCATAGACAACTGACATTATGAGTCTGCTGTGTGTCCTTCTGGAGGAAATTTGACAAGAGTGACCTTACTATTTACAAAATCATCACGGGTGACAAAATAAAGATGTCGTAAATGACTAGCGCATAGTATTGGGGAAGGAGGAAACCATGATAACACGGGGGCACAAATCTTATCATCTAACAGTTTTAAGTATTTCCAGCTCTGGAATTGCTATTCCTCTGCAAAAGAAATCTCCCTGTCAGGCTTGGGAAAAAGAGTCCCGTAAACGGTAACAGTCTGTGACCCCATTTCCCATAACTGTGGTTGACCAGAGACTCCATCAGCCTTTTGTTTATAATTCATTTTTGTGCGGTTAAAAAAAAGCATTTGTGTACTGGGGGTTTGGATTTCATAAATATGCTTATTTGCCAAGTTATCTTTTAGATTTCCCTGTGTGAATGCAACTGATTTGGGAAAGCCCAGTTTCAGAGAAAGCATAACAACTGCCCTTATCAAGTGTGAACTGAGAAAGACATCGGGAAGCCTTTTCCAGGCTAAAAATAGACCTAGAACTCAGTGTATTTTAGCTTCAGGACTTTTTACAAACTGTCTGGCAAACCAGCACATTATTATTTTATGAATAAGGCATCAACGTTCATTTTAAATGTTCTGGCTTCAGGCTATTTTACTTTCGTGCAAAAAAAGATGAATTATTTATAAAAATAGGCATGAATATCATATGATAATACCCTGAGTTCTAGCAGGGAGTAAAATGAGCTGCAGCTGGTGCTGTCAGCTCCCCAGGAGAGCTGAGCGGCAGCAAGTTGAGGGCGGGGCTGCAGCCTTCAGAAGGGGCTGATTGCTGAGATGCAGCTCTTTCTCTTGGAAGGATGGTCAAGTCTCCCCCCTCTCATTCACGCTCTCTCTCTTATCCTTCCCTCTTTCTTCCTCCCTCCTCCCCTCCCCTCCCCATCTCTCCCTCCCTTCCTCCCTTCCTTCCTTCCTCCTTCCTTCCTTCCTTCCTAGTTCCTCTCTCCCTCCCTCCCTTCCTTCCTATTTCCTCTCTCCCTCCCTCACTTCCTCCCTTCCTTCCTTCCTATTTCCTCTCTCCCTCCCTCCCACCCTCCCTTCCTTCCTTCCTATTTCCTCTCTCCCTCCCTCACTTCCTTCCTTCCTTCCTCCCTCCCTTCCTTCCTTCCTCCCTCCCTTCCTTCCTTCCTCCCTCCCTTCCTTCCTTCCTTCCTTCCTCCCTTCCTACCTTCCTTCCTTCCTTCCTTCCTTCCACCCTTCCTTCCTCCCTTCCCCCTTCCCCCTTCCTTCCTTCCTTCCTTCCTTCCTTCCTTTCTTCCTTCCTCCCTCCCTCCCTTCCTTCCTTCCTTCCTCCCTTCCTACCTTCCTTCCTTCCTTCCTTCCTTCCACCCTTCTTTCCTCCCTTCCCCCTTCCCCCTTCCTTCCTTCCTTCCTTCCTTCCTTCCTTCCTTTTTTCCTTCCTCCCTCCCTCCCTCCCTTCCTTCCTTCCTTCCTTCCTATTTCCTCTCTCCCTCCCTCCATCTCTCTCTGGCGAACTTCAGAAACCACAGTACAGAGATCCTTTCTAAATTCAAGTGTGGGCAGTTGCTGGTTTTATGGAACTATTTGTATTCAAGTTATTTACCCTCCTTAAGCCTCAGTTTCTTCATCTGTGAAAGGAGGTGATAATTGTATCTTCTCCCTAGGCCTGTGTTGAGGAGCAAATGAGACAAATATGGAAAGTGCCCAACGCTGAGTAAATAATAAACATTAGCTGTTATTAGAGCCTGCCCGCTAGGGAACACACAGGGTGGGGTGTGCATGTGGGCAGAGATCACAGTACTTGAACACGGAGAGGCTGAGTAAGGTGACCAACTCTTCCTGGTTTGTCCAGGACCAGCCTGGTTTATTTTAAAAATTTTTCTTTTTATTTTAGAGTTCTTTTTTATTGAGGTAACATTAGTTTATAATATAACTGTCACGTGTACAACATTATATTTCTGCATCATACCCTACAGTGTGCTCACCATCAAAAATTTAGTTTCCATCCATCGTTATATAGTTGCTTGTTTTTAAAATGGAAAGTCCTGCATTCTGGGAACCCCCAGACCAAACACTCTGGAGCCTGGTCACCCTCCTGAGTCAGGTTGGGTTGAATTTGTCCGCTTTTAGTTTTCCTCCCTTCTCATCCCGAGACTGTGTCACGGGGCCAGAGCTCCAGCCTGCGTGCGGTTACCTGTTCTCTGGATTACGAGGACACTAACCTACCTGGCATGCAGAAAGGGGAGGAGAGGGCCACCTTACCTTCCCGGAGCAAGTTCTGCGTGACTCTATCTGCGCTGCCTGGCCACTTGGTCATAGAGTATTGTGACAGAATGACCGTGAGTCCGGGCCTTCCCATTCCTCCCTGCCACCTGCCGCCTCTCCGTGGGGTTACTCCAAGCCTCCCAGCCGACCCCAGAGAAATGGGAGGAACTGTGCAAGCACGTAAAAATTAAAGAGATACAATTCCTTTTATTATGTGGAGGGCAAAAAAATGTGTATAAAGGGGCCCATTTTAGAATTCGATTTGAACATGGCATTTCACTGGTATTCCAGGAGTATGTTTTATACCAGTGACCGAGGCCTGTGCAAAAGAGGTTTTGAACGAGGTTCCAGAAGTTTCTCCCTCTAAGCCAGCACTACTCTCCTAAATGCATTCTGAGATTCACAGCACTGTGGAGGCTTCAGCAGCCAAGAACAGGGCATTTCCCCAGGCGTGTGGGAAGGGAAGCAGACCACAGCGGGCTGCTGTGACGGCTAAAGAAATGCCGTGTATGAGGTTGAGCCTGGTACACAGCAGGCACTCGATAAATATTAGCTCTCTGTTTGAACTTCTCCAGCAATGATTGTATAGTACACTCAAAACCTATTACCTACTCTCCCTGACCCTTTTCTCTTGGGTCTGGAAACTTTATTTACTAGTGATTAGATTACCAGCCAGTAGGTCTTGTCTGCAAATCGAATGGCTTTCATTAAGGCCAGAGGCCACATGTCACATGCTTCCTCCCCCTCTATGGTGCCCAGCCTATAAAATATCTGCTGCTGTGGTAAGAAGCTCTCCAGAGGACATGTGCTCTGCTGACATAATGAGGAAAAGATGAAAGATTGGCCAAGTCACTCTGGGGTCGCCCCCCAGCTCCTCCGGGTTTCTTGCTGAGTTGCATCCACTTCTTTGCCATGGGTGCCCTTTACCTCCTCCTCCAAATGGGAGCAGAAAGCCACCCCTCTCCAGGCCAGCCCTTTCTCCCACTGCCGAAGCACGTGTGTCCTTCTGAAGTCCCTAAACTGAGACACTGCTGTGAGCTTCCGTTTCCTCATCTGTAAAATAGGGTTAGAAGGTTAAGTGCGATTACGCATGTAACGCTCAGTGAATACTGGCCACTATTATCTGGAACTTCTTTACCCCCATTAAATGTGTCCTTAGAAATTATTTCCACTAGAGAGTGTTGGGTGTTGGGGGTGGATCAGAAAGGGAGGGAGCCTGCTCTGAGGTTCTCGAGCCCACCTTTCCCATTTTCCTTACCCACGATCTGAAGTCTGATCTCTGGTCACCTTTGTTAAACCTTTCCCCCAAAGCTATATTAAGAAGAAGGGGATTCATGTCATTATCCATTTTAGGCAACAAAGTAGTTCAGATTAAAATATATACTACAGGTTAAAAAAAATATAAAATTAATACATGCTTATTGTAGAGACTAGAAAATTCTGTAAGGAAAAGAAGATACAAATGCCCCATGACTGACTGCACACTTAGGGATAGTTGCTGTTAATGTGTTGATATATTTCCTTCCAATCTTTTTTCTTGGGTGTCTTTCCATTTCAAGTCAGCTGTTAGTCCCAGGGAACAGAGAATGTTGATCTTCTGAAGGGTTAGGTTACTTGCCTGAGACCAATCTCCTCAGGGCTGACAGATGTGAAACCAGGAATAGGTGAGAGCTGCCCCATGGCTGTTCCTCCTCTGAATTCAAAGGAATCTAGACTATTAACTAAGGTAGCTAGTTTTGCTCCTCAGCTGCTGCCCCTGGAGGCGTCCCAAGCAGGATACTGGAAACTCTTTCCCTTGGGTACTGGTGAGCCTTGAAGGTTGGAAAAACAATGTATAGTTAAGTATTTTCAGTTATTTCAATGTTCCTTCTTCATTGCTCTGATATCTTAATAATTAACATTGGCTGAGCATGTACCATTTCTTTGATGTCATGTTAAGCATGTTATAAGTATTAACTCATTTAGTTCTGGAAATACTCTCATGAGATAGGTTCTCTTATTATCCGTATTTTATTGATGAGGAAACGGAGGCGTAAGAGGTTTAAGCAAGGTCACACAGCTAGTCAATGGTGTACTGGGACTAAATTACTTCTCTTGTGTTTGCTGTGTATATATATATAAATATATATATATATATGTGCATGTATATATAAGTACCTCTTATCTTTCCATTTATCTATCCTTCTCTCTCTCTCTCTCTCTCTCTCTCTCTCTCTTCTCATTTGATTTGTATTATTTCAGAAGAATTTTCATCTAAGTTTGAAGTGGCCTCCCTCAGTGGTGTGTGAGCCTTGGTGAAGCAGGACTCCACCTCTCATACGGAGCTGAAGGGGGTGAAATATGCCCTCTTCCCCTCCTTGAACAGCTGGGACAATGACATGTGACTTAGGGCAGCCAATCAGATGCTCCAGCCCAGGACTTTGAATTTCAAGTGAGTGATGAGATTCAAAAGCAGCTTAGAGGTTCACTCTTTCGGCAGTGGTGATGGCAGTGGCGTCTATGTCCAGTTACAGAGGCGGCAGTGGTGATGGTGGAGCCTGCAGAACGTCTGCTGGGCAGGGCCACTGGTCAGTAGTTTCCCTAACAGGATCCTTCCTGGGGTCTGATTTTGGCTTTGGTTCTAGAAATCCAGCCAGACTCAGTTCCCTGTTTCTTGCCTGCTGGAATGGGAGGGGAAGACTATGTAGCATCCGTATCTTCTCTTCCTCCTCTCTAACGGAACCTTCCCTCTCCTTTTATTTTCCTCAGGGGGCTGTCCTAACCCTAGTTCCGAGGCAGATCCCATCCAATCAGTGCATGACATTCCCCTGATGGGCTACAACTCAAGATGGACCAATCAGACTGAGAGGAGGGTTTCTTTTGTTTTTTTTTTTGTTTGTTTTTTGGCTGCGTTGGGTCTTTGCTGCTCTGCGCGGACTTTCTCTAGTTGCAGCGAGTGGGTGCTACTCTTCGTTGCTGTGTGCAGGCTTCTCATTGCAGTGCCTTCTCTTGTTGTGGAGCATGGGCTTTAGGCGTGTGGGCTTCAGTAGTTGTGGCTCACGAGCTCTAGAGCACAGGCTCAGTCAGTAGTTGTGGTGCACGGGCTTAGTTGCTCCGCAGCCTGTGGGATCTTCCCAGACCAGGGATCGAACCCGAGTCCTCTGCATTGGCAGGAGGATTCTTAACTATTGAGCCACGAGGGAAGTCCAAGAGGGGGGTTTCTATTCCACGATTGGAAGAAGGGTTTTTCTTTCTCACTTGATGTATGTGAACCAGAAGGCAGGTTACCCCAGTTGTCACTGCAGTGTTCTTGTGACCAGCAATCACTGCAACCCTCCTAAGGTTGAAGCCAGTGCTGTGGGCAACAGAGCAGAGAGATGGAAAAATCCAGGGTCCTAGACGTCATGTAACTGCTGAATCAACCACCTGGGTCTTCCTTTATATGAGAAGAGATTTCCTTTTTGTTTAACTCAGTTCAAGTTGGCTTTTTCTGTTTCTCATAGCAGAAAATATTCTAATTGATTTGCTTCTTTTTTCCACCCAAGCCTGATTATCTAAGCTCATCATCTCTCAAACAATCTTTTGGTCTCAGGAAATTTCGGTCTCTTTTTGATTTCCAGTCTTAAGAAAAATGAAGGACCTCAAAGAGCTTTTGTTATGTGGGTTATACCTACTGATATTTACTGCATTAGAGATTTAAAATGAAAACACCTTAAAATATTAATTCAATTAGAAACAGGGTAATAAATACATTAACATTTTAACATCAATACACTGTTATGAAAATAACTATATTTTCTAAAAAAACAGAAGAGTGGCATTGTTTAAACATTTTTTTGGTAAACCTCTTTATGGTTTGATTTAATGGAAAATAGCTGGAAAAACTAATACAAATGAATCCATATTCAAAACATAAACAGACTCACAGATATTGAAAACAAGCTTATGGTTACCAGAGGGGAAAGGGAAGGGGGCAAGGACAAATTACAAATACGGGATTAACAGATACAAACTATTTACTGTACATAAAACAGATAAGCAGCAAGGATTTACTGTATAGCACAGGTAATGATACCCAATATCCTGTAATAAACTATAATGGAATATAATCTGCAAAAAAACGGAATCACTGTGCAGTACACCTGAAACGAACACAACATTGTAAATCAACTATATTTTAATAATAAAATAAACTTCTATCAAAAAAAAAAGAAAATAGCTGGATTCTCATATACACTTTTGCATTCACTCTGTGGGGATTTGTTGTTTGGGTTGAAAAATATGAAGAAAATCCAGCCTCACCCAGATATGCAGTTGGAAAAAGGAGAACTTTAATAGCCTTTTCAGATAGTATGGATATACTTCTTTAATTTCACACCGAAATTTGCGAGCAGTAGTTTCTTAAAGATTACACTGTGAAATCTGGAACCATATCAATGAACTTTTTTTTTTTTTTTGGTACGCGGGCCTCTCACTGTTGTGGCCTCTCCGGTTGCAGAGTACAGGTTCCGGACGCACAGGCTCAGCGGCCGTGGCTCACGGGCCCAGCCGCTCCGCGGCATGTGGGATCTTCCCAGATCAGGGCTCAAACCCGTGTCCCCTGCATCGGCAGGCGGACTCTCAACCACTGTGCCACCCGGGAAGCCCCAATGAACATTTATACTCCGTTTCATCAAAATCCATTGGTCTATCTTGCACTTTGAATGGATCTTTTACCCAAGCATGATTTTGTAACACTGTGCATTGGCCATGCAGAAAAATTGGCTTGCTGATTTAAGCAGATCTTTCAAAATTTGACATATTTCATTACATAATATCAAAAATGCCACACTTTTTAGTATCACCACCAAGCTCATCAGAAAAGTCTTGAAGTATTGGGAAGCAGTCCAGCTCACAGCAGAAAGCCTCCTAATGGATAAGTTTTCTAAAAATTCAGATTTTAGCCTGAAGGTTTGAATTTTATCATTGGCTACAATACTGTCAGTTGCCATCCTTAAAGTGACAGGCTCATTCTTGTTCATTTTTGAGAAAATGCCTGCCAAAGACCAGGTCTGAAGTTTGTCAGGCACTCTTTTGATCAACAATGGTGTTCCATGAAAAAAGTGGCTAGTTCAGTTTGCAACTTTAAGAATCACACATGTTTTTTTCTTGAGACACTCATCATGGCTCAGAGTGCAGCAGATGAGATTTATGCATACTTCTTATTTTACCACATCTAACAGTAAAATGTTCTGTTCTCAAGGGTCAAGATTTCATCATTTCATGGCTCTATCAAAGACACTATTAAATGAAACTGGCTCTTTTTTTTTTTTTCTGTCGTGCATGGTCATGAAGAATACAATTACTATGAGTATAGTTTGTCTTGATTCATGCTAAGGTACCATCAGTTTTCATCACGATTGCTTTTGCACCATCAGTGAAAAAGACAAATAACATCTTAATGTTATTATGGAATTAGTTTTGGCTTTGCAGCTTCCCTGGAAGGGTCTCAGGGACCCCAGGGGTCCCCAGACCACACCTGTAGAACTGCTTTAGCTTATGGTTGATTCTAGAAGCAACCCAACATGCTTCCAATAAACTCCCTTTTCCTGAAATCAGCCCCAGTTGGTTTCTGTTGCCTGTCAGCAGTGTTCCATGTTAAAATGTCATTGTTTATGGTTGGTTGATTCAAAATGTTTAAGGAACTCTAATTTAAGGCAATTCATAAGTAAGTTCTTTGTTGTGATGATTTGCACAGCAAATAATCAGGAAGAAGGAAAGATTCTACAGTTTCACTTTACTAAAATAATCTAACATTTATGTACATTCTTGGTGTTAAGTCAATTTTAAACAACTAAGCAAGTCTACTCCAGTCCATGAATTGTGGCAAAAGAAGGATAAGGGCACTAATGTTTTCTCCCTTCTTAGGCATGCTTCCAGTGACCTCCCTGAGCTAAGTATTATTATCCTCACTTTAGACATTAAAGACTTGAATTCTGTGGTTAAGTCTTTGGCCAAGGCCACTCAGCGGTCAAACCTCTCATCCTGGTTAAAGGCTCCAAGGCCCAGGCCTTCTTTACTCTACCACGCAGGAATTTTTGATAAGGACAAAAATATAAGCCTGTGATGTCTGAGGTTTATGCCTTAGAGGGCAGTGCTGCAAAATCATGGACGTTGCCAGTGGTTCTTTAAGAAATTCCTTTTCTAAATTCTATCATGATGATATGATAAAATGCTGGCTCTCTACCAACACATTTTTGACATACCATAAAGTGGTATTTTAAAGTTGGAAGAGACCTAAATCATGTGATCTGTCCAAATTTCTCACCACTGGGGCATGCTGGACTATTGAACGTGCATTTCAAATAGTACCTCCTGGGTGATGACTTCTGATAACCTGATTATTGTTCATCCCACTAAATCAAAATGTGTCACATTATAAGTGGCAGGCAGCTTTTTAGATGCCCCAATAATCCCTGCTTCCTGATATTCACACCCTTGTACACTTCCCTTCCCTTGTGATAAGATCTGTAACTTGCTTCTAACCAACAGAATATAGCAAAGGTGTTGGGATATCACTTCTGTGGTCAGGTTTCCTAAGACAGTGACTTCTGTCTTGCTAACAGGGTCTTTCTATTGTCTTCTAGACTTGCACATTTTGATGAGGCAAGCTGCCATGTTGGAAAGGCCCACATGGTAAGGAACGGTGGGCAGCCTCTGGCCAACAGCCAGTGGGGAACTGAGGCTTTCAGTTCAATAGCCCATGAACAGCTGAATCTGGCCAACAACCAGTGATTGAAGTTGGAAGCAGATCCTTCCCCAGTTGAGCCATCAGATGAGACCCCAGCCCCAGCTGACACCTTGATTGCACCTTTGTGAGAGACCCTGAAGCAGAGGACCCTTCTAAGCTATGCTCAGATTCCTAAACCACAGAAACTCGGATATAATATATGTGTGTATTTTAAGCTGTGAAGTTTGGGGATAATTTGTTAGGAAGCAATAGCTAACTACTACACTGTACTATATTTTATTTATCTGTTGCTGTTTTTAGTAGGACCAGGAGTGAGCTGTTTAAGGTCACTGAGTACTTGTCATGTGTGTTTACCTGTTTACCTGTTACTGGAGAGCTTCCTGCCAGGATCCATCCTCATGCTGAAAGGTGGAACCTGAGGCCTGCAGTATAGTTCCTAGTGATCCAGGAAAGCCCTTTGTGCCCTGCATCAGTTCCCGACTTTGGGTCTCACACTAGAACATCCATAACTGTCTTTCTCCACTTAAGTATAATTTAGCTTACAAACCAGAGGCAGCAAGCCAATTACCCCCTGGGGTCTGAAACTTCAACTTGGGAGGAAGATTATTCCACAGCAAAGGTATGAATGCAGAAATGCACATCCTAATCCAGTTCATAAGCAGAGGTGCACAATGTCTGAAAAATCGAAGCCATGAGATAAGAAACTCTTTCAGAGAAAAAGAAGTTAACTGGGGAGATGTTGAACTATATGCACTGCATAGGGCATCAGACAGCCCATTTCACTCTGGAGGCTTCAGTTTCCGCACCTGTAGAATGGAGGCTTGCCCCGGGTGCCATGGTCTTTTGATTCTTAGTCTGACACAACCTGGGTTGCTATGAGCAGGCTCTCTGGGTCTTGAATCAACTATTAAAGGAGGGTAACAAATACCTGTCTCCTAAGGGGGTTGCAGGATTAAATCAAATAGAGAAAATGTGAAATGTGCAGCACAGCGCCTGGCTATTGTTACTTCTCCAAGGGGGTGCCAGGCCCCGGGGGAACTGGGGCCGCCCGGAGCGCAGCGCAGCCCGCACCGGGCCTGGTGGCCTGCCCCGCCCACGTGGGGCTGCGGCCCGTCGAATGACTCTGTGCAACGTGTTGGTGGCGGCGGCCGCGGCGGCGGCGGCGGGCGGCTCGGACTCTTCCGGGCGCCGCAGCTTCCTGCCAAGCACCGCGCAGCCGCCTGGCTCCGCCGCGGGAGTAGCCGGTGCAGGCCTCGGCGCCGGTGCGGGACCCAGGGCTCCGCCGCGCTCGCCCAGCCCAACCCCGGGCCGCCGGACCGCACCATGCGCGCCGCGCCACCTTCCGCGCGGCTTCTGCCGCTGCTGGTGCTGCTCGCGCTCCTGGCCGCGCCCGCCGCCCGCGCCAGCAGAGCCGAGTCCGCCGCCCCGCCGCAGTCCGGATCCGAGCGCCAGCCGCGGCCGCCGCCCGGCCCGGGGCCCGGGAACGCCACCGGGATGGGCTCCGGGGAGGCGGCGGGCGGCGGCGGCAGCGCCAACAGCAGCGGTGACGCCCTGGTGACCCGCATCTCCAGTCTGCTCCGCGACCTGCCCACCCTAAAGGCGGCTGTAATCGTGGCGTGCGCCTTCTCCGCCTTCCTCATAGCCTGCCTGCTGCTGCGCGTCTTCAGGTGGGTCCGCCGTCCCTTTGCAGCCTCCGCGGGCCAACTTGCACCGCCAACCTGCTGTCACTGCGCGCCCGCCGCACCTGCGCGCACCGATGCTCCGGCCCCAGCGCCTGGGTGCGCTCCTGCTAGCCTGGGACTCCCGGCCCTGCCCCACAGGGTTGCACTCGGCTGGTTTTCCCTGCTACGCACTTTAGGAATTTTCTCCCCTTCGAACGATATCTCTATCATCTCTATCTCTATCTCTATCTCTAGCTATGATATGTATCTATATATATCAATAAATATATAAAAAATATTGAATTCCTTTTAACTCTCCACTAATGCTTAACACTATCCATAGCGCTCCGAATTATGACAACCTTACACGGAATTTATTTTTATACCTATTTCACAGATGAGGAAAAATTTTCCGGAGAGGCAAGGTGGCTTATTCAAGTAAGCTCAGTGGTGGAAGTAGGATTTGAACCTTACCCACCTTGCTGCGCCTCCCTCTGTTCCCTCTGAGGGCTTCTCAGGCACCACCTGCTGTTTTTTCTTTTCATCGGTTCTGCTACCAAAAGAAGCAGTGTCTAGCCTGTGGGGATACCTATTGGAGGCACCGTTGCGCCAGGGATTGGAGCTGGGCTTTAGGATATTTGGCCATCCTTGGTGGCCTCTGACTTTCTGCCTACCACCCTGCCTGAATGAACTGCCGCAATGAAGATTTGCAGGGGCATGAGGGATCTTGGAGAGGCTTCTTGTAGGTTGCTCAAGTTCAGGGAGAAAGTGGGAAATTAGAAAGGATGGCCGGGGTCTCTGGAGTAGGGGGATGGAGAGGGCTGCAGGGGATGCAGGGAGGGATGCATTTTCCCCTAATGCCTGGGAAATTCTGGTTTTGCAGGAAATGAACCAAATGTGTCCTGTTACTCAGGCGGGCCTCTGGGAAATCTGGGCATGTGTGTGTCAGTTATTCACAGCCTGTTCCTTCCCCTTCCAAGAGTATACAGTGTGCTTGGGTGTTTGATCAGCTGTTGGAGGTTTGGGGCCAGGGGCTTATGAGCATTTTCAGAGCAGGAGCAGAAACCAGATCTGGAAAGGCAGGGTTGGGAGCTCTCCCTTGAGGTTTGCTGTTGGTTGCTGTGTGACTTTGAGTCAAGGTGTTTCTTTGTGGGGCCATAGGATTAAATGGCAGTGGTCCTGAGAAAATGGAGAAGGGGGAACTGTGGGCCCACATCCCCGCGCCCCATCCCCTACCCTGGCTCCGGCTACATTGTTTTTCACTGTGCTGATCCCCTGATGTGCAGCGGACGTTGAATTGCCCCTCTCTGTACCCCAGCCTTCCCTCTGCCCTTCATCCTCTGCTTGCAAACTTCAGTGGCTCCCTGTAGCCACTACCTGGATGTGGCATTCAGACCCTTACAAACTAGCCCCAGTGCACCTTGTGGCCATCAGCCAGCCCTTAGGAATCTCCTGTCACTTCTCTCCTGACACTCCCTGCTGCTGGCTTGTGCTCGTCCGCTCCTGGGCCAGTTCCCACTGCACACTTGCCATGACTGCACGCAGCCACCGGGGCCCAGCTCCCATGCTCCGTCCTCTGGGTAGTGTTCTTGGACATCCGAGCCAGGCGGTTGCTTCCTTTTCTGGACTCCCCCAGCCCTAGCCTTGTGCATCCTCCATACGGCCCTTCTCACGCCAGGCTGGTGGCTCCCACACACAGAAGACAGTCCTGGAGGGTGGGCATATCCAGTACCCATGCCGAAGGACGGCCTGGCCTTCAGCAGATGTGCCATAGTCCTTTACTGCCTTCCTGATTGTTCAGTTGCATTGAACGTTGGTGCCTAGAGCAGCTCTGAGCCTGGAGGTTTGAAACATTTTGCTCAAAATAGGCTGCTCAGCCCACAAGGCGGTGCACTTCTTAAGACGGTATTTGAACTATTTTGCCAGTCTGCTCCGTATTACCCAGGAGCGGGGGAGAAAAGCAAGCAGCATGTGGCCAGATGTGAGGGCACGTGTTTGAGCAGGAGAGCCAGTACTCAGGGCTGGAAGGGATGGGTCCTTGCTGGCCTGTGAGCTGGGTGTTGGAGGAAGGTTCCGACTTCACAGGAGAGGCTGCTTATGGATGTGCCTTCTCTTTCCAGGAAGGCCTTCTTGTTGGGGCGAGTTTCCAGGGGGACAGCTGACACCCCAGTTCTGATGTGGACAGGAACTTACAGCATTTTACAGCTGGGAAGGGCCTTGATGATACACAGGTCCCATGTGCTCCTTTGCAGAGGAGAAAGTTGCATCCCAGGGAGGGGAATAAGTCATCCGGTAGACTCTAGAACACTACAAGTCTGTGGTCTGTACTGTGACCTTTACACGGGCCTCTGCACGCTCGCTTCATCGGGCTTCCCAAAGACCTGCTGCTCTGACTGGGCGTCTTCCTTACCTGCTTCCCCTCCTAGCCCCTTAGCGTGCAGTCACCACATCCTGGCTATTCTGCCTCTCAAGTCTCCCTGAGACTGTCTCATCTGGGCCATACCCCTTCGCCCACGGGAGCTTCCCCACCTGCCAGCCCTTCTGCCTGACTCACCTCCCTCCCTCGTGTCTGGAGTCACAGCAGTACCCTTCAGGCTGGTGTTCCTGCAGCCAGCCTTGTCCCCACTCCCATCCATCCTCCCTCGTCTGGTCTCACCCTTCACTCATCCCCCCGTGCGCAGGCTTCTCAGTGTGGTGGCAAGCTGGCTCTGTCTAACCAGGGCCCCGCCTCCCTCTCAAGCCCCCATCTCAGCTTTGCCCACTGCTCCCGCCCTGCTGGACCTTCAGGCATTCTCCAGCAGCATCTGGTGGCCTTAGCCCTGCATGTCCCTCTGACCCTCTGCTTGGGGTCCCCTCCACCACCAAGACTACGTGGCCAGCTCATTGCTGTTTGCCTGCCTGTGTGTCACCTCCTCCGAGAAGCCTCCCAGCAAGGCCCCCTTCCAGAGCACATGTGAGTTTGGGATTTTCTACTTAGACTCAAGAGTGTCGCTGAACTTACCAGGCAGAGGGCTCCGAAGAGCAGGACTGGCCCTTAATCGTCTGTGCCTCTCTAACGCCTGCTGTGGCTCCAAGCACAAGCTGGCATCTGATAAAGGTATTTTTAGCAAATGAATGAACCCCTAAGTATTTTGCTTTGCTGATGCTTCTCAAAATGTCCTCTGTGATGAGCTGCATGGCTGATGCTGGGAACCTGTGAGATCGGGACTTATTTGGACAGTGGCCGCCATTTCCTTAACGATGGATACAGAGAAGGGAGGGAGGTAAAGGAGGAAGAGTGTAGTAAGTATTATTGCTTATACATAACCCGTGTGTCTGTTTTCCCTGAAGGAGTCGCTTTGCCAGACAACAGAAAGAATGTGGATCCAAGGCAACTGTTACAATTAGAAGCAAAGAATGTGTATCGTGGTAAGAAAGATATATACCTTTAACCAAGCAGGTCCATTTCTAAGGTACGCACATTTTTTACTGCAATACCTATTCTTTGCTTCTAATTTTATTACTTAGAAGAGGAAGCAAAGATGCATGGCCAATGAAGTCCAGAGCAGTTCTGTTTAATAGTGAAAAGGTTTAAGTAACCTAGGTATCTAACAATTGAGCATTGGTTAACTAAATTATGGTAGTCCTTACAATGAAATACTGTGCAGCTGTGAAAAATGATGATGTTAATATAATACTCACGGGCTTCCCTGGTGGCGCAGTGGTTGAGAGTCTGCCTGCCGATGCAGGAGACACGGGTTTGTGCCCCGGTCTGGGAAGATCCCACGTGCCGCGGAGCGGCTAGACCCGTGAGCCATGGCCGCTGAGCCTGCGCGTCCGGAGCCTGTGCTCCACAACGGGAGAGGCCACAACATTGAGAGGCCCGCGTACCGAAAAAAAAAAAAAAAAAAAAAATATATATAATACTCACTATATGCTGTTGAATGAAACAGGTTACAAAACAGCATGTGTAGTATGAGCTCATTAAATAAATAAATAAAATATATATATATATGAATGTGCAAAGAATTTTTTGTATGGGTGTGTACACTTGTGACTATGGGAGATTCTTCATTATGTATTTATTTATTGTTTATGATATATTTCTACATTGTCTGAATTTCCTTTCAATGGACATTTATTCATTTTCTTTCTGCCTGTCTGTGTACTCAGCTCCTTGCTGCATCCTTAGGTGTGTTCTCCTGAGGACCTGTATAAGAGAGTCTGGGGTGGACCCCTAGGAGTGGGATTCCTGGGTCCCAGGGGTACTCTTACACAGTTTCCTTGAGTATGTACCAGTTTACCCTCCCACCTGCAGTATCTGGGGGTTCTCAGATCCTCCCATCATATCTGACACTTGGTATTGTCTGACTTTCTAAAGTTTTTCAATCAGATGGGTATGATTGGGTATCTCATTGCTTGCTTTTGCAGATCTCCAGTTCTTACTGAGGTTGAGTAGCTGTCTCTTCCCATACTTATTAATCAATCTGATGTCCCATCTGCAGAATCATTTAGAGCTTTTTCATGTATTGGAATCATTAAGGAAAACTGTTTAAATACTGGAGACAAACTTGGAGGGAGGGAAAGGCAGTTTGGAGGCAGAGCGCCCTTGAGCCAGAGTACCTTCGTGTATATGTGTGTGTGTGTGTGTGTGCGTGTGTGCGTGTGTGTGTGTGTGTGCAGTTCTGCCTGGCTCACAGTAGGGCCAGCCTCCCTAGGTCTGTTGCTTGACATGTTTATGAGATCTGGAAGGAAATCAATAAAGAAGCTGTGTTTAGGAAGTAGAAAACTCCTCCAATTTTTGGATGTTGGAAAGCGTCTCATGGGGTTGCATGGATTCCAGGATAACAAGTGTAAGCCAGTGGCCGCTGTTCAGTACCTTTTGCCCCCCATGCTGTCTGAGGTCTGACTTTACCCTTTGAGATCTGAGGGGGAGTCTGACTTTACTCTGTGGTGTCTTATGAACGAGGTGGAGACAAGTTAGAAACTGCCACCTGAAACCACGACTTTCGTTTCCTCCTGGCGATCCTTTCCCCGTCCTGTCGAGTCTCCCAGCTCTCCTGCCCAGGCCACACTTCTCCCAGATCTCTGTTGGCTGCATGCCCAGCCACTTATTTCAAAAGCTGTGTAAAATCGTCTTATCTGAAAGGTGGGTTGTTTTGGTGCTTCCTGGGGGACGAAGAGGAAGACAAATTCTAGGTGATCTGACATTGCCCAGCTGTTGCACTTGGATCAGTGGCAAAGTTGCACGCTGTCGTGTCCTGAAGACGCCGGAACCACGGGAGCTTAGTGAATTACTAAGCCAGGTCTTTGAAAAGGAATAAAAATGTTCCTGCTTCTCCTGGATTCCCCAGATCTCCCATTGTCTGTGTATTTACATTTGTCCTAAGAATAAAAGTTATTTAAGAGAAAATATAGAAGCTTAATGCTTTCAGGATTTGGGGAAAGTGTTCTGAAAAGTTTTTAGTTATTGCTCATTAGTATATCAATATTATTTTAATAAATTGGAGC
Source organism: Hyperoodon ampullatus (assembly GCF_949752795.1). Taxonomy (NCBI): domain Eukaryota; kingdom Metazoa; phylum Chordata; class Mammalia; order Artiodactyla; family Ziphiidae; genus Hyperoodon; species Hyperoodon ampullatus. The sequence continues at coordinate 80,864,051 of NC_136916.1, forward strand.
TTTGGGCAGAGCCCTGGTTAGAAAGTTAAGCCCCTTTTTATGACTTTGAGATTGTGGTGCTTGTGTAGCACCAGGAGGTCATTTTTAAAAAATTTTATTGAAGTAGAGTTGATTTACAATGTTGTGTTTAATTTCTACTGTACAGCAAAGTAACTCAGTTATACATATATATATTCTTTATCATATTCTTTTCCATTTTGGCTTATCATAGGATATTGAATATAGTTCCCTGTGCTATACAGTAGGACCTTGTTGTTTATCAGGAGGTCATTTTTGATTGCTTGACCAAGGTTTTGATTTGGGGGAGGGAGAAGCTATAGTTGTGAAACATATTTATCTTAATTTAATTTTTACTTTTCAAGTGGGTTTTCTTTTTTCTTTGTTTTCCAGTTTTATTGAGATAAAATTGATACACAGAATTGTGTAAGTTTAACGTGGACAACATAACGACTTGACTTACATATATTGTGAAATGATGACCACAATAAATATAGTGAACATCCATCATCTCATAGATGCCAAAAAAAGGAAAAAATCATTTTTTTCCTGGTAATGAGAACTTTTGGGGTCTACTCTCTTAGCAACTTTCCCATCTCTCACACAGCAGTGTTAGCTATAGTCATGATGCCCACTCCATCCCCAGGACTTATTGGTCTTATTGGAAGGTTGCACTTTCATCCAATTCCCATGGATGTTTAATCTTACACACCACAGTAAAGAAAGTGTTAAATAAATCTAACCCAGCAAAAATCCATATTAAAAAAAAAAAAACAGGGTAGAGAGTATGCCCTTGATTCAGTTTTCCACCAAGTTGGAAAAGAAATCATAGCGTGTGGGAGGAATAGGGTCCCTCAAGTGGTTCTTTCCTGGGGCGGATTCTGCCTGCTTTGGGGTCATTTAGCAATTTCTGGGGACGTTTTTGATTGTCATGACTTGGGGAGGGGGATGCTACTGGCATCTTATGGGTAGAGGCCAGAGATGCTGCTGGACATCCTACAGTACCCAGGACAGACCCCCTTAACAAAGAATGATCCAGCCCAAGATGTCAGTAGCACAGGTGCAGGCCTCCTGGTTGTCTATGTGAGCAGTTTACTGAACCTTTCTGGGCATCTGCTTCCCAGCACTAATTAAAGTACCTGCTTCCCAGGGCTATTGAGATGTTTGGAATGAGATTGGGTCAATCAAACCCCTGGCTCCCCTTTAAGCAGCCAAGTGTCCTATTGTATTTAAAAAAACGATTCTGAAAACAGATGTAATTTATACCCAACCTTTTGGTCTTGCTTTTGCCTGTAAATGAGGATTCAGCCATATGGCCAAGATCATCAGGCAAGTGCATCTGTTTCTGAGCCTTGCAAATATGAAATTGGTGACTCTTTAGCCTGCGTGAGCCTCCCTGGACACCTAGGACCCATGTAGGGTCCCACACACAACTGAATTCCCCCGGGGAAGGAGGTGCCTCATGACCGCCCTTATTAACAGGCCTGTGAGGACCCAGGACCTGCCACTGATCCCTTCTATCAAGTTGGAAAGGGAGGAAATTCCCTCTTTAATTTAACCCTGAGCCCTCTGGCTTATTTGGCTTTGCCTTTAAACTCTTATGCCCATGTACTCATCGAATTTGGGGACTTTGCCAACACAGGCCCTTCTGGAGACACGGGCCACATCTAGGGGTGGGGTGGGGGTCTCCAGTGTCAGTGTCTGCATGACATCCTGTACAGAGAGTGTCACAGGAGGGAAACCCTCCCAGACTTAAGCAGAGAAGGCTTCATAGGTTGTGTCTGGGATTTTAGTTTTATGGCTGATGTTTTGGTTCTAACTATTTACAAAGGGAAATTCTGGGACCATGAATTTAGAATCATGTTGTCATGGTTTCACTTTAAAAATCTGTATTTAATCTTCCTGGCAATATGTCAGGAATCCAGACTTGACATTTATTTTCCTGAGGGTGCAGGGAGGAGGTAACCCCCTCTCACTGGCAGGTGTGGAGCAGAAGAGGGCCCATGGCAAAGAGCCTGGGCAGGGCTCTTCAGGCCTGGGAGAGCTTCAGGGCCTTCTAACCTCTTGGGTGTGGGGTTTCTTTGCACTGAGAGTGCCACTGAGCTCCCTCCTTCTACCCATTGTACAGATGAGGAAACTGAGGCCCGGAAATGGGAAGGGTTTGTTAAGGTGAGTGGTGAGTTTGTAGGAAAAGTAGGACTCAAGGCCAGGTGTTCTGATGCTAAGCCTGGCCTTTTCTGGGCCTCCAAGATGTGGTGGGCTGGGTTTTAGCCTGGGCAGTTGGGTCTCCCCAATGCTCAGCCAGGGACCCAGGAGAGAGCATGGCTGAATGGATGGAGCAATCTTATCAGTGTATTTAATGACCCACTGGAAGCCTAGAAGGTGCTGAGAGAACACAGCCGAGGTGAAGGAGTTTCCAATTCAATCTGGGAGATAGGATAATGCCTTTGTATGATTTTACTTGGCAGGTGAAAGGCAATCTAATTCTGTAGGGGAGTCATGTGTCAAATCAACACTTGATAAGTTGCCAAAGGACTTATCAAAGCCCCAGGGACTTTGGTGGGGGACATAGTGGTCAGGGAAGGCATATGGGGATGAGTAGGAGGATTAGGACCCCATGGGGTGGGAGAAGAAGAGGTTCTTCCAGGACCGGCTGGCCGAGCAGGTTTTGCGGTGGGCAGGGTTTGTGAAAATGATCATCTGGAAATTATGGTGACAATAATAATAATAGCAACTAATATTTATTAAGCCCTTACTGTATACCAGCCTCTATGCTAAACATTTTATATGTTTCCTCATTCCTGTGAGGAGTGTACTGTCGGAATCCCATTTTACAGATGAGTAAATCAAGTTGCAGAGTGATGAAGTGTCTTGCTTAAGGCCATATGGCTGGTGAAGGGCAGGAGTCTGATTTCCGATCTAGCATTCCTCCCCCACTCCTTTTCCTGTTGCAGCCGGATTTTGGAAGACAGGACTCCCAGCCAGAGGATTTTGGGATTAGTAGTGGGTCAGAGGAGCAAATGGAGGATTTGAATACAGGAGTGTAATGATGAAAGGGCTGCTTTAGTAATGCTGACCACTTTTAGGTGCTTAATATGTATTTGCTGAGTGAATGGATGAATAGTGATGGGGCTGCCTCGGGGATGCAGGATGGTGGGGGAGACCAGTGGAAGGTGCTGGAAGGATCAGTAGGGAGGACTGGAGATTCGAGTGGGTGAAGAGGAGGATGAAGAGGAAAGTGTCAGGAGGACCGGAAGGGCCTGGAGAGGTGGGCATGGTGAAGGGGATGGTCAGGCAGGGGAGAAGCCTTGGTGAGAACGAGGGTGACAGAGATACCACGGAAATGCCAGCCACGCAGCTGGACATCTCGGCTTGCGGTGGCGGGGTTGGGAGTTCTGTCAAGAAGTGACTGTCCCTGAAGTGTGGACTGTCCCTGAAGTGGGGGGGCAGTGGCGGCAAGGACTGACACCCCCGCGCTTCCCCCACCACGTGGCAGGGACAAGTGGATGCTGAAAGGGTCATTTATGATGTGTGTCCCGAAGCACAGTGACCCCAGAATTTCAAGGCCGTGGTTGTGTCCCAGGGTCCACCAAAGAGTCCCTCTCGGTCCTCTTGCCACTGCCCTTGAACCAACAGAGCTGCCCCTAGAGGCTTCCTTCCTCACTTTCGGCCTCGCTTGCCTCTCCTGGCACCTCACAGATGGGTGAAGTGGACCCAACCCTTTGCAAACACACTTGGGAGCTGGAGGAACAGGTCTTGGGGCATTTGCTGTGGCCACATTTCACGTGGCTCCTTAAACAGGTCAAAGCTGGGGCATGCTTATTTTTTCTTGGAAGAATGAGAGTTGGATCTGTCCCTCAGGGATTGAGGGAAGGAAAGGGAAACAAGGGTGGGGGGCAGGTGGAGGCGTAACCCTGAGGAGTTATGAAGAGGAACCCTACGGCTTGTCAACGGTATGTGGTCCTGTGTGAAATGTAAGCCCGGGGCACGCTGTGCATTGGGTTCTGGAGGCTGGCGTTGCGATCAGTCAACAGTGGTGTCACTTTGTTAATCCTGAGGGGACAGTGCCCAGGAGAGGAGGGGAACAGCTAGGCTGTATAGGTAATGACTAGTACCTCTTCATCGTGACTGAACTGCTGGTGAACAGATCTAGGACCTCAGCTGACTGTGAGTATCAGGCCATCTCTCTGGGCCCATGATTTTAGCTCAGTTATTCAGTGTCACTCATGCGTGGCACCCAGGACCAAATAAACCATGGCCAGGAAGCTAAGTCAGAGGTTGCAGACTGACAGCCCACAGATACGTTTTTTGTTTTGTTTTGATCTGCACAGTATTTTTGTTTTCGTTTTTTATTAAAGTGCAGTTGATTTACAGTGTTTCACGTGTATAGCAAAGTGATTCAGTTATGCATGCATACATACATACATACATATATACATATATATATATTCTCTTTCAGATTCTTTTGCATTGTAGGTTATTACAAGGTATTGAATATAGTTTCCTGTGCTATACAGTAGGTCCTTGTTGTTTATCTATTTTATATACAGTAGTGTGTATCTGTTAATCCCCAATTCCCAATTTATCCCTTCCCACCTTTTCCCCTTTGGCAAGCATAAGTTTGTTTTCTATGTCTGTGAGTGTATTTCTGTTTTGTAAATAAGTTCATTTGTATCGTTTTTTTAGATTTCACATATACGCAGTGTTTTTAACAACTGAGGTAACTGAGAACACTTAAAATTGGGAGCCTTCACATCAAAATCCAGATCTGCTTTTCTCAACAGATGGGAATACTGGAAACGCAGTGCCTCTGTAACAAGGGGGGAGTGGGGGCGGCGGGGAGCTGGGTAGCCACCGTCCCATCTCGTCTGTGTTTGTGAGTGCCAGTCCTCGTGTCTCCTTGACTCCAAGACCGAGCATTGGCTGCCATTTGTCACCGTGTTTGTTCTAATGTTTACATCACACCAGGCTCGCTTCACTGGCTCTGGGGCGTTTGAGTCATCGCGCTTGACTGGGTGCTGGTACCGGAGCAGAGTGTCTGGCGTGGTGGGAGGACAGGCGTCAGGTGTGGCAGCGCTGCTCGTGTACCTGGAAGTCTCTGGAACACCTGTGTTGGGGAGGGCTTGGCCGGGGCCCTGTTAGAGCTGGGCTGCCTGAGATCCTGAAGCTCTCACTGCACTAGAGGAAAATGCTTTTGTCTTATGTAACTGAGAGTCTCAAGTTGCCCATCTGGAGCGGAGCCAGATGAGATTCAGATCACGCTGGTGTTGGGCTCGTTTAAACTGCTTTAAAAGGATGGTGAGGGCTTCCCTGGTGGCGCAGTGGTTGAGAGTCCGCCTGCCGAAGCAGGGGACGCGGGTTCGTGCCCCGGTCTGGGAGGATCCCACATGCCGCGGAGCGGCTGGGCCCGTGAGCCATGGCTGCTGGGCCTGCGCGTCTGGAGCCTGTGCTCCGCAATGGGAGAGGCCACAACAGTGAGAGGCCCGCGTTCCAGAAAAAAAAAAGATGGTGATGGATAGGGCTGTGCCCAAGGCTGGAAAGGGAGGAGGCTGGTGCTCGGGAATTGTACCCTGGTCGCCAGCCTTCGGTTTGCCCCCGAGCCTGGGGCCCATCCCAGATCATCGCCCCTTCTTGGGAGACATGGAGCTGTTGTCACTGGCTCTCCGGCACCTGCTTCCCTACATGGTGGGGCTGCACAGTGGGTTTTGGGGTCGTGTTCTTTCTCCAAGTTTGCTTGGTTTTCTAGGGAAGGCTCAGTCTTGTCATGTTCTGAGGGGGAAGATGCAGGGTAGAGATCAGAGGTTAAAAACAGGAAAGGCCTCTGTCCTCAGAGCATTGGAAGCTTCGGCCGGCTGCGAAGGCGGGCAGCTAACTCACAGCAGCTGCTTGATTCGATCTCTCCCCTACACATGCCGTTTTCATCTTCTTTATTAATTTTCCAAATGTCAAAGGTAACATGCTCTTTGGAACGAGTAGTGTGGTTTCAGCAGAAAGCTGGTCCTTGAGCCACAGAGCTACTTTAGTGGGCTTCACAGTGAAAACAGCTCAGGCGGAGGAAAGGTCAGAGATGCTGGGTTTGGCTCCTAAAGTCACCAGGTGAGCAGGAGACGGCAGGCAGCCTCTGGATGGGACAGGGGGCGCCCCGGGCCTCTCCAGGAGAAGGGTCTCCTGTCCGAGAGGCAGGCCTGACACACACGTGGTCTGTTTAAATTTTTATCTTAATTATCTTCTTTGAATTTTGTTATTTTATTTGTTTGTTTTAAAAATAGCTCACATAGTCACATGGTTTGAAATTCACGAGGAACCCGAGGGTATAGTGAACAATCTCCTTCTTAGCCCAGCCTGCCCTTCGGCTGCCCAGCTTCCTTCTCTGGATGCTGTCAATTTCTTGTGACTCTTTCCAGAGAGATTTTATAAGTATAGAAATGAATGAATGTGATACACACACATACATACATATATATCTATCTTTCCTGCTTTTAATGACAGCTTTATAAGATGTAATTCACATGCCATACAGGTGTCCCATTTAAAGTGTCCAAATCATGGTTTTTAGTACATTCACAGAGTTGTGCACCATCACCCCAGTCAATGATAGAAGACTGTTGTCATTCCAGAAAGAAACGTGAGCTCGTTATCGGTCACTCCCCATCTCCCTCCCAAGCCCCACCACGGTGAGCTCTGCCACCAGCACCCTAGCTGCACCCGGGAAGTGCGTGACGTGGATACGAATTGGGTTCGGGGTGAGGGACTTGCCAGGAGGCTCACAGACGAAGGAGTTGCAGGGCTGAGATGGAATCGCACCCCTGGACGTGCAGCCTATGGATCTGACCGCCGCACCCCCAAACTGAACTTCTGATGGCAAATTAACCCGTCCGGCTTTGCATTGTTTTGTGTCTCTGCAGGGGAGGGTGGGGAGGGCAGGCCCCTCTCCACGTGGGTCCTCTTGGCTCCCACTCTGCTCCCCAGCCTCCGTGTCTGCCTGAGCCGTGCGCTGGGGCGCATTGGGAAACCAGTTTCCGACCAGCTGTTGAGCGGGCCTTTGAGTAAACAAACCCTCTGGCTTTAGGATTACATTTCAGAGTAAGAGAATTTGAACTTCTCTTCTGTCTAGTTAGAAATGTTTGTTTTGGCCCCAGTGGAACAATCCTTTGTCTCTTCTCAAGCTTCTCTGGTCTTGCTGGGTCCTGTGAAGCACAATGTGGGCATTTACTTAAAAGCACCCTTTAAGTAAATGCCACCGTCTCTTCGTGGAGGCCACTTGGTTAACGGGACCTTGTACCAGAAAAGAAAAGTTACGGCGAAGGGGCCATGCTGTTGCAGATGGGCCAGCAATATCTTTTCCCTTCCTACTTCCCTGAATCTCCCCCTTCTTGGGTGGGGAGCACTGTGACAGTTGTGGCAAAGCTGCCTTCCTGCTTGTGCCTCCCACCCACCCCCGGGTAGGCGAGGAAACAGGGCTGTACATAGAAACACCAGGATAGAAACTGAAGTCTGACTCTAACCTGGGGCTCTGTCTAGAGCCAGTTGCTTCTTTCTCAAACTGTGTCCTCGAGGCTGACCCACTGCCCCCCCGGGGACACTTGGGTGACTGCAGATTCTCTGCAGCTGTGTAGCCTTTGCCTTTTCCTCAGACCGGGATGCTGGTGAACAGCCCTGTGGGAAGATCACCAGGATGTTTGTCATCTTGGAAAACCTGTTCACAGGTCGCCCTGAGTGAAAACTTTCACGATGTTGTCACTGAGGTGCGTTATATGTATGGTTCTTTGTTTCTAGAACCAGAAACAGGGAAGAGTCCTAGGGTTTTAAAGGATTTGACAAAATGGGAAAATTATACTTACATGTGGAAGGTTTGCTGTTAAAATGTGGGAGAATCCCGAGATGGTGTTTATCATTACAGCCATGCCTTTTTTCCTTCGAGACCCTGTGACAACGGTTAGTGTTCCTTTGTTTGTGTGTGACAGAAAGCCCTGACCAGACTGGCTTCGGTGACAAAGAGAGTAGAATTGTTGGTGTCAAGGAGGGCTGGCATCATAGTAGACTTGGAGCCTGGTCTCTCCCTCCAATCTGTCCTCTACCATGTTGGCTTTTTGTTCCATTTCTAGAAGGTGACGATGCAGCTCTCACCTGGGTGATTTACTGACCCCTTTCCTGCCTGCCTAGCAAAGGTCACTGGATCCGATTAGTCCCATACTCCCCCCTCAGCCTCCCAGCCATGGCCCCGGGGGTTGCAATACACTGATTCTGACTCAGATTTAAGTCCCATGGTCCACTCCTGGAGCTGGGGGTGTGGCCAGTGGTCAGGCCTCCTCACCCACGGGGACCATGGAGAGGGGGATTCACTAAGGATACAGATGCCCAAAGGAGGGAGGAGATGGAGGCTGGCCTGCCCCAAACCAACATGTGTCCGGAGGGAGTCACCGTTAGAAAGAGTTTACGAGAAGTCTGCCCAGATCAATTTGAAATAGGAATGTGTGAGCTGTGGTAAGCGACAAGTTCCAGAAAGTTTGTACCAAGGGCAAAGAGTTTCTTGGTGTTAAAGATAAGTGGAGGCGGAGCCTAGTGGTGGTGTGGAGTGGGCTTGCAGAGGGAGTGAGTGGGGGAACTGGCACCTTGCCTCTTGCCCGGCACGAGGTGGTTCAAGGTGAGCCTCCAGGGAGGTTTGTGCTGGGGCAGACCTTGGTCCTCGGTCCTGGGGAGATCGACCTCTCTGAGCCTCAGTTTCCTCGTCTGGAACACAGAGACAACAGCGCTGCCTTATAGGGTGATTTATATGTTTTGCATGCGATCTTACATGTAAATTGCTTAGCTGGCACCCGGGAGGAGCTCAACTCTTAGGGACTGCTATTGATCAGAAAAGATGCGTTAGAGCATCCACACTCAGAAGAGACAGCAGGACTCGGTGAGGTCATGTAGGCTTTGAAGGAATCTGTTTTCCCCTTATCTCACGTCTTCCTCTCCGAGGCAGGGTGTCTCTGTTCTCTGACCCGGGACAGTGAGGTTCGGGAATCTAAGGGTCTGCGGGAAACGCTGATCGACTATTCATGCATTTCCCAGCTTCTGACTCACACACAGCTAGTAAAGGAAGGGATCACCTTTTAATTTGAAAAATACATGAGGTGAGGCCCCCTCCACCCATCCCACCCCACGCGACTCCAGTCATACATGTGGTTTCTCTCTGGCTCAGCCAGTCACCTTCTGCCATGGATGAGGCTGAGTCTCTTTCAACTTCTCACAAGTCCTGTTTTTCCCTTATTAACATGTCCAGTAGTGAGATAGCAGAAAGTACTCCTTTTTTGTGAAAGGTATTGTGGCTCAGAGAGTTGATTATTTAAAATGTAATTTCTTCAGCTTATTGTGTCAGAACTGGTGTTTGATGCATGTATGAGGGTTCTTGCTAATGGCCTTTTGGATTAGGCAAGGTTCTGCAGAGAAATGGAACCAAGAGTGTGTGTGTGTGTGTGTGTGTGTGTGTGTGTACGCACACATACAGGCTTGAAATCCAAGAAGAGCTAAGATTTCAGTTTTAGTCTGAATGCAGGAAAAAAAAAAAAAAAAAGAATGATATCCCAGCTCAAAGGCAGTCCGGCAAGAGAAATTCTCTCTCACTTGTGGGAGGTCAGCCTTTCTTGTCTATTCAGGCCTTCAAGTGATTGGGTGAGACCCACCTGAGTTGGGGAGGGCAATCTGCTTTACTCAGTCTACCAATTCCAGTGTTAATCTCAACCAGAAACACTCTCACAGACACATCCAGAAATAATGCTTGAGCCAATGTCTGGGTACCCTGTGGCTCAGTCAAGTCTACACATAAAATTAACCATCACTGAACCTTTGGTGTAATCTTGAGGTTTAAAATTACCTTCTCAGGTGACCTGCTTGGAATGGCTGTCATTAAAGCAAGTAGGCCATGGTGTTCTAGAGGCTGGGCTGTGTTCCAGCTTCTCCTGTGGTAAGTGTTCAAGGGTCTTATTTTAAGCTCAGCAGGTTAATTTTCTCATCACAAGACTCTATGAACAATCAGGAAGAAGGAAGGTGATTTTATGGTTGATGGGGATCCATTTCCATGAAGCAGGGCTGAAGTCAGAGCCTCCAGAACCTTCTCCCAGGGTCAGCAGTCAGTCCTGCTCCAGAGCCAAAGACTAAGCGAGGTTTCAAGTTCCAAGTGCAGGACCAGGTTTATGAATCAGATTTTGCATTTTTCTTTTTTTTTTACATCTTTATTGGAGTATAATTGCTTTACAATCGTGTGTTAGTTTCTGCTTTATAACAAAGTGAATCAGTTATACATATACATAGGTTCCCATATCTCTTCTCTCTTGCGTCTCCCTCCCGCCCACCCTCCCTATCCCACCCCTCTAGGTGGTCACAAAGCACCGAGCTGATCTCCCTGTGCTAATAAGCCTCATGATATTTGAAAAACAGTTACATACAGTGGTGACTCTTCATCCAGAAACCATCTGGGCGCCAGTCTTTTCGGGCATCTACAGGAGCTTTCTCAAGCCCTCGGGTCCACAGGACGAATCCTATTCCAGCATTCCAGATGCTTGTCCAGATGTGTGTTGGGAATGGGCAGCCCTGGCACTGGGCACAGTTAATAGAAGGGCAAGTCCAGCTCCTTTGCAAAGCCAGGTGCTTCCTCTGAACAGCTGTGACCCGTCAGGGCAGAGAGAGGAGACTTCTGAGAAAAGTGTGATGTGTGCGTCTGTGTAGATCCAGAGCTTGAGCCTAGTCTAGAGGGCTTGGGGGGTGGGGGGTTTTCCTTGTGGCTTTGTCTTGGGTTGCTTGTGGCATATGGAGCCGTTTCTGGGCTTAAATTTCCCCATCCAGTATTGGAGATTGAATTGGTCAGGGATTATGTCATCTGGGGCAGAACACTAAGATCTGTTTTACTCCTTCGTGGGGAGGTGGAGAGAAAACAAGAATCTGTTGATTGTGAGCATCTGGACCAGTGGTATTTATAACGTAAGCATTTATGCTCCCATACAAAGCCTGCTTCCAAAATACTGTTGTCCTGTGGCCACTGGGGAGGTGACTGGCTGTGCCCCTCTTACCTCTTAACCACCTGGCTTGGTGTTTGCACCGTGCTGCAACGTGTTTGAAATCCACGCAGTTTCACACCCACACCTCTGCGAGCGTGCCTGTGATGAAAGCAGGAAGGACAAATTGCTTTGTAATGAGGCTAGGGGATTGTCAGGCTTTATAGCTGATTTCCCAAAGTCTCTACACAAAGAACCACAAGAAGCAGTACTATAGGTAGTACAGGTTGCTTTAAGCCAAAGGTATAGATAAATATTTATATTTTCTATGTAAACAATCCTTTCACAAATCATGTCTTTGATAAATAATACTAGGTAAGAAAAGAGCAAGTTGCTGTTGCTAAGAAACTCTTACTTGATGGTGAACTTCTGTTTTCATTGGTTTGCAAACTTCTTGAGGAGTTTCTGTGTGCTGGGGACAGAGAGACCCGGCGTGTGTCTTTGATGTGGTCTCCGGCTGGGTACGGCTTACAGACTGCAGGAAGCATGTTTAGAGAATATGATTCTTCAATGCCCCATTTATGATTTTGGGGGGTTTGGCTGGTTTCTCATAGAAAGTTTCAAGTATTTTTTAAAAAGGAGGGACATCAGAGAATACAAGGCATTTAAGAAAAAGTTCGAAATAGTGCAGAAATAAATGCTTAGAGCATCAGTAGTCATAATAACAATATTGCTCCCTGTGGCATCATAAACTTTCAGCTGTGCCCTGATCAATGTCTTGTGCTTCGTGCAGAGGGTCTGACACTGGAGATGGAAAGGCTTGCTCGGCACTTTCCCCGTGGTCCCCAGTGACCGTCTACCGTCCCAGAGGTAAAAGCATAGGGTTTTAACTCCCAATGCTCATAAATCCTTGTGATGGAAACAATACTCATTTGTACAGGTCCTTGTCACGTGAGAGAGGCTGTAGCACGTTTAACTCCTATTTGTTGATTATTTTCAGACAGTCATTTTTGCCGAGAGCTTGCTGTGTGTAGGCTTGTTAAATGCCTCATCTCCCTTAATCCTCCCTAGGCTGTGAGGGACAGATACTATTCTCATCCCATTTTATTTATGAGGAAACTGAGGCCTAGAGAGATTGACTGACTTGCCCATGATCACACAGGTAGAAAGTGGGCAAGCCTGCGTTCTAATCCACCTGGCTGGCCCATGGGGCAGGGCACACAGTGCCAGGCTGCGACGCCTGTGCTTGGAGCAGTGACCTGCCAACACGGCAGGGCTGGGATGAGGGTGAGGGGCCAGGGAATGAAGGGATGAGGGGCATCATGCCAGCCCAGGGGCAGGGCTGAGTTCCGTCCATGTTGAACATTTTGGTTTTTTGCTCATCGTGTATTTTTTTTTGCATTAATTTTGCCTTTTAAAATCTTGCATTTGGGCATTATAGATCTTGATCACTGGGTTTTACGGTGCTTTGGGCAGGTGTGGGTGAGGACCACAAGGGTTGCTGAGGTCAGGAACCCGCCCAAGGTCCCATGGCTGGAAGTGGAGGAGCTGGGGTATTTGTCAGATCTTCTGGGAGCCGGGCTGGGGGCAGCAGTGTGGCTTACCTCAGTGGGCATCGCTGAGGTCTCAGGAATGTGTTTCCCCTCTTCCAGGTCAGGGAAGAGGTTGAAGAAGACCCGCAAGTATGACATCATCACCACTCCAGCCGAGCGAGTGGAAATGGCCCCATTGAACGAAGAGGATGACGAGGACGAGGACTCCACAGTATTTGACATCAAATACAGGTACCGGGTGGGAACAGTGGCTTTCTCCTGGGCTAGCTGGCTTGGGGAGTTGGGGCGGTTCACCTCTGAAGACAGTGAGTGGCCAGGCATGTATTCTTGTTCTTTGGCTAAGTCTTTGACCTTGGGGCATTCTGCTTCTAGGGGGGAACTGCTTTGATCCCTCCCAGGAATGCACAGCACCCAGAAAGCCAGCAGGGAAGTGCTTGCAGGGAAATGCTTATTCTCATCTCTTTCCTGATGTGAACCCTCGAGAAGTCAGCTTTGTGGGAGCGAAAGGAGGGCTGAATTTCGGACAATGAGCTTGTCATGTACAGACTGTGGGGAATCTGGTCCAAGCAACCGCCATGTACCATGCACCATGCACACAAATGGAAACTTGTTTTTCAGCCTTGCTTAGTTGGTAATGGAGAGCGTGGGGTAGGGGTTACTCCTTGGATGGAATTTACTGCTGAATTCCAAAGGCAGGTGTGTTTCTTTAACGTGGCCAGTAGGAAAGTCAGAATGACTTTTTGACTTCAGGATTGTAGTTTGGGCTTTGGCTTCTTTTGGGAAGTACTACTTTGGGTATGTGAGATTCTCAGTGTTAGAGCTGGGGGCAGGTGTAGTTTAGGGATGAGGGCTTGGAGGCCCAGAGAGGGGCCGTGGGTTGCCCAAGGTCACAGCTATTAGTGGCAAAGTTGAGACACAAATCCAGGCTGGACCCTATCTGGAGATTCCTCCCTCCCCACCAGGGTCCTCCAGAGAAACAGAATCAATAGGATATACACACACAGAAACAGATTTATTATAAAGGTCCAAGTCTGAAGGCCTGAGAACCAGGAGAGCCAATGGTGTAAGTTCCAGTGAGAGTGCAGGAGAAGACCAATGTCTCAGCTCCAACATGGTCAGGCAGAGAGAGCGAATCCCCCCTTATTCTGCCTTTTGTGCTATTCAGGCCTCCAGTGGGTTGGATGAGGCCCACCCATGCCGGGGAGGGTGATCCGCTTTACTCAGTTTACCCAGACAATTGTAATCTCAGCCAGAACACCCTCCCAGACACACCCAGACTAACGTTTTACCAAATATCTGGGCACCGTGTCACCCAGTCAGGTTGATCCGCAAGAGTCGCATCACACACAGCTTTTCTGTACCTCCTGACTTGTCCTTTTCCAGCACAGCCTTGGGTATTCTTGGCTCTAAAGGAGTTAGATTCAAGAAAGCAGTGTTTGGGATTTCAATTAGAACTGCATTGACTCTGTACATTGATTTAAAGAGAATCAGCCCTTTATGCTAAGTGAAATAAGTCAGACAGAGAAAGACAAATACTGTATGATATCACTTATGTGTGGAATTAAAAAAATACAGCAAACTAGTGAATATAACAGAATAAAAAGAAGCAGACTCACAGAGAGAACAAACTAGTGGTTACCAGTGAGGAGAGGGAAGTGGGGAAGGGGCAAGATAGGGGTAGGGGATTAAGAACTACAAACTATTAGGCGTAAAATAAGCTACAGGGGCTTCCCTGGTGGCGCAGTGGTTGAGAGTCCGCCTGCCGATGCAGGGGACGCGGGTTCGTGCCCCGGTCCGGGAAAATCCCACATGCCGTGGAGCAGCTGGGCCCATGAGCCATGGCCGCTGAGCCTGCACGTCTGGAGCCTGTGCTCCACAACTGGAGAGGCCACAACAGTGAGAGGCCTGTGTACCACAAAAAAATAAGCTACAGAAATATAGTGTACAACATGAGGAATACAGCCAGTATTTTATAATAACTATAAATGGACTATAACCTTTAAAAATTTTGAATCACTATATTGTACACCTGTAACTTACATAACATTGTACATTAACTGTACTTCAATAAAGAAAAAAAAGAGAATCAGGCCCTTTATGTTGACTCTTCCCATTCATGAACATGGAATGACTTTCCATTGATTTAGGTATTGGAAAAGATGTCCTTCAAAAACTTCTCCATCAATGTATTATAAATTTTTGCTAGATATATTCCCAGGTGTTTTACATTTTGATACATATATATATATATATAGTTTTTACTTTATTAAAAAATTTTTTTGGGGGTAGTATGTATCTTTTTAAACTTTTTAATTTTATTTTTTATACAACAGGTTCTTATTGGTTATCTATTTTATACATATATGTGTCAATCCCAATCTCCCAATTTTTTTTACTTTAAAATACTGTTTACTTTAAAATACTATTTTATTTATACTCATGTCTGAAAAAAAAGTCTGTATTATCATGTTCACGTACATACCAATATTGGAAACAGAGTTTGTTAACAAATCACACCTAAATTTTATGAAGAACGCACAACATTGACATGGATTGGTTATAGATAGAGTGGAAGAACAAACCATTAGCTATAATTTTCAGTTTAGGTAGAGAGCAGCCCCCTTTGAGAAGAATCAAAACAATTACTAACCTGCACCCATACTGCAAAATACTATATACATAAGGAAGTGATTATACTGATTTTATTGCTAAGCTGTTTTATCGGTCTCACATTCAAGGCACAGAAATGAAACAAAATGTGAAGACCACGATGTCCTCATTATGAGTCACAATGGAAAGGCTCAGCTGCATCCTGCAGGCCTGGGATTATTGTATGATAGGGAGCCCTTGATGGCTTAAGTGGATCAACAGACTGTTTTGATTTTGAGCCATGGGATGGGAACTCATCCATATTTGGTGTGTGAGCCGACTCCACGGGGGCTAGGATAGGTGGAGCCATTTTTGTGGTAACCTCAGACCCAACTACATAAGAAAAGACCCTAAGCAAAGAAATATCACTGTCTGTCCGGAAAGTCTAACTGTTGACTCTTTCTTGCATATGAGCTGGAAAAGGGGCCCCTCTAGAGAATCTGGATACAAATATTATTGCGGTCTAAAGACTGCTGGGTGGAGGTTGTGTCTGTTGTCACAAAGAGGAGGAAAGTATTGAAACCACTGTCAGATTAAGAACCTTCCACAACGAGTCTCAGTTCTTCAAATAATGGAGCAAGTTCCTTTCCTAGGAGCAGTTAGCGCTGTATTGGCATTGCTTTTGGCTGTGAAACTCACCATCAAAGGCAAATGATTTCAAAATTAAAACATTTTTTTTCAGTTTTATTGAGATATAATTGACATACAGCACTGTATAAGTTGAAGGTATACAGCATAATAACATACATATATTGTGAAATGATCACCACAATAAGTTTAGTTGGCATCTAGCACCTCACATAGTTACAAAAACATTTTTTTTACCTTGTGATGAGAACTTATAGGATCTACTCTCTTAGCAGCTTTCAGATCTATCATACAGCAGTGTGAACCTGTAGTCATCATGTTGTACATTACATCCGCGGGAGGTATTCATCTCGTAACTGGAAGTTTGTACCTTTTGACTGCCTTCACCCAGTTCCCCTCTCCACAACCCCCTGCCTCTGATAACTGCAAATCTGATCTCTTTTTCTATGAGTTTGGTTTTTCTAGATTCCACGTATAAGTGAGATCGTACAGTATTTGTGTTTCTCAGACTGACTTATTTCATTTCACGTGATGCCCTCATGGTCCATCCATGGTATTGTAAATGGCAGGATTCCCTTCTGTTTTATGCCGACTAGTATTCCATTGTGTGTGTGTCTGTGTGTGTACATGTGTGTTTGTGTGTATATCACATTTTCTTTATTTATTCATCTGTTGTTGGACACGTAGGCTGTTTCCATGTCTTCGCTATTGTAAATAATGCTGCTGTGAACCTTGGGGTGCAGATATCTCTTCAACATAGTGATTTTGTTTCCAAAGGCAAATGATTACATGGAACTACCTGGTAGGTGTTAAGGTAGCAGGTAATACTTTTGCTGTTTGAGAGTCCGAGCTTGCTCCCTGGTCTGTTGCAATGCCCTGGAGCATTTTTGTTGGCCACTGTAATAATGGGCCCTCTATCTCTATGTGACACAGCGATAGCACGGGGCCCTTTCACACATGGTAATTTTTTTAAGGAATTCCTTTATTTTTATTATTAATTAATTAATTTTTGGCTGTGTTGGCTCTTCGTTTCTGTGCAAGGGCTTTCTCTAGTTACGGCAAGTGGGGGCCACTCTTCATCACGTTGCGCGGGCCTCTCACTATCACGGCCTCTCTTGTTGCAGAGCACAGGCTCCAGATGTGCAGGCTCAGTAGTTGTGGCTCACTGGCCTACTTGCTTCGCAGCATGTGGGATCCTCCCAGACCAGGGCTCAAACCCGTGTCCCCTGCATTGGCAGGCAGACTCTCAACCACTGCGCCACCAGGGAAGCCCCACATGGTAATTTTTAATGCAGGAATCACTTAAGGTTCCCCAGGCACCTCCATGCCTCTCCTCCACCCTGATTCTGGGCAGAAACTCAGGACTCAGCAAGTCCATTCATATTAGTCTTTCATCCCAGATCATCCACGGTAATGACCCCTGTATCCCACAGGATCAGTCTCCACAGCCGGGTTTCTGCTTCTGGGGCTGCTGGCTTCTCTCTGCTGTCACTTTGGGGACAGCTTCAAAGACAGGTTCCTCTGCAAGCCACTGCCACATGATTCATGACCTCAATCTGATCTCTTTTTTTTTAAAAAAAATATCACTTTCTTACTTTCTGTTCATGGTGTCTAGAAATGCAGTTGATTAAAAAAAAAAATCCAGCAACCTCATTAAACTCTTACGAATTCTAGTAGTGTAAATGTGGACCTTTTGAGTTTTCTATGTAGATATATCACTTGAGACTAATAAGACTGCCTCCCTTCCCCCCAGGTCCTTCAACATTTTATCTCTCTCTTGGCCTCTAAGTCATTGTTAAATAGAAGTGGTGATAATAGGCATCCTGTCTTGTTTTTGATCTTAAAGGATGTGCTTTCAATATTGACACTAAGAGCAGTGTTTGCTGTAGGGTTTTGTAGATTTTTTTTCCCCAGGAAGCTTCCCTCTATTCCTAGTTTGCTAATGTCAAATTTTATTAAATTCTTTTTCTAGCTCTGTTGAGAATATTATACTTTCTCCTTTAATCTGTTAAGGTGGTGAACTTATATTCATAGATTTTTTTTCTAATATTAAACCAACTTTGCATTCCTGAGATAAAGGAGCTTGGTCATGGTCATGTTATCTTTTTATTCACATTGCTACGTTCAGTTTGCTGATATTTTGCTTAGGACTTTCTTGTTTCTCTTAGTGACTGAGATTGGTTTGTCATTTTCCTATTTTGTAATATCCTTGTCAGGCTTTGGTAGAAGTTTTACTAGCTTCATAAAACAAGTTAGGTCGGTTCCTTATTTTCCTTTTCTCTGGAATAGTTAGTATCAGATTAGAATTATTTGCTTCCTAAATGTTTAGTAGAATATGCTAAAACTGGCTGGACCTTGATGCTTTCTTTGTTTGAAGATTGGAAAAAACTACTGATGTCCAATTCTTTGAATAGTCACAGGACTATTTAGTCTTTGTCTGTTTATTCTTGGGTCAGTTTGGATGGGTTGTATTTTTCTGGGATTTTGTCCATGTCGTGTAAGTTTTCAAATGTATTGTCCTAAGGTTATTCACAACATTCTCTTTTTTATCATCTTTTTATTCTTTGTCACATGTGTAGTCGTGGTCCCCTTTTCATTCTTAATATTGATTTTGTTTGCCTTTTCTCCTTTTTCTTGATCAGTCTTGCTGGACGTTTAATTTTATTCATCTATACAGAGAGCCAACTTTTGGTTTATTTGATCCTCGCTATTACATTATCATTTTCAATTTCAGTTGATTTCTGCTCTTCATCCTTAAGCTTTCTTTGAGTGCGTTCTGTTCTTTTTTTCTAACTCCTTCCATTGCATATTTAGCTCCTTCATTTTCAGCCTCCTTTTCTGGCGTAAGCATTTATTCTGTAATCTTATCTACTTCAGCTGCCTTCCACAGGCTTTCCTTATCACTGCCAGGTGCTATCCTGCTTCCCTGTTTGTTGTGAAGGACTGACTTCCAGTGGTTCATGTGAAAAGTTGGTGCTGTTTGTGAGGATGTGAGTGAACTTGGGGGTGAGTCACTGGACACAAGACCACTCTAGTCCTCAGGCCCAAAGATGATTGACCATTTAAAAAGAACAGGTCATAGATTTTATTACAGATGTAATGTATGGTATAGAAATTATGGATAAGAAAAAGGGAAAATAAAACCACCTTTAATCTCACTACTTAATGATAACCACTAGAGTGTGTGTGAGTACGTACCCGTGGAATTTTCTTTTTTACAGAAATAGGACCATGTTACACGTGCTGCTTTGGAACATTTTTCCACCCGAACAGCGTATCACAAATGACTTTTCAGGTCAATACGTTTGAAAGAACAAGAATTTTAAGGCCAATTTTATGTTGGCTTTAGCATTTTTGAGAACTGCTCTGTCTGCACATGATAATCTGTTCACAGGTCCTCGTCTTTCCTGTTTAGAGACGGCTCCAGTAAATTTTTTGGTTCCCCCTGGGAGACAGACTACATTTAAATCGGTCGGATGTGGCTGAATCATGGCCTTGGGTGGTTTTATGAGTGAGTGCAAAGAGGAAAATCACGTTTTTGGCGCCCGGGCAGTAAGGCCCTAACCTGCCTTGTATTACACGTGCAGCTCTCTGATAACATCTCCTGACTTAGAGCCCGTGAGCATCAGCCAGGCAGGAAGTGGGGTGGAGAGAAGGCAGGCAGGGCAAGATTTCCGTGGGCAGCCCTCCTCCCAGGCTCCCACGCCACTGAGATGTCACAACGCATGAGGTAAGGCCTCCGATGTTTAGGGCCAGATGTGGGGAGGGAAAAGAGTCTGTGGAAGTGAGTTTCCAACTCCGTACTTAAAAAGGCTAATTGGAAGAGAGAAATGATGGCTAAATGGAGTACAGCGACCCCTGGGGTTTTGAAATGGTTCCGTATTTCAAAAGGCATTTGCATCCTGGCTGCATGTGTTTTGAGCTTGGTTGGCCTAGCGTGCAGATGTGGCTGATGTCGTGGACCTCTGGGCCTCCCTGGTTTATCACTGGAGCCTTCTGTGACACCCTCCAGGTGTCCCCTGAGGCGAGGCAGATGCCGCTCTTCCTGCCGTTTGTCTGGTAGGTGCCACCAGGAGCCATGACAAGCGCAGCCCAAAGGTGTGCTGCTGGGAGGACACGCAGCTCCGGCCACAGTCCTGGTGTCCAGGGGCCGGGAGGGAGGGCGGGCTTGGTGCCTCTGCTTCTTAGGTGTGGAAAAGACGTGGCCCGTGGGGTGCAGATGTGTGCCCCAGAAATGCCTGACTCCCACCCTCTTGTGGATAGGGCTTCCGGAGGGAATATAATTAGAAATGGATGAGATGTCCCCTGCACCTCTGGGGGCTGTGCCTGGCATCTTGGCTTTGGAACAAAAGGCGTTTGGTGGCTGTTTGCAGCCAGAGGCCCCTGGAGGCTGTGGTGGGAGAGGGAGAAAATGGACTTGACTTGCTTATCCTAGACTGAGGGCCGAGAGGTCAGGGTCCCCATGGCCACCCTATGGCAGAGACAAAGCTAAGGCCCCGCTAAGCACACTCAGGGCAGTGACTTCTAGAATCCTTGAGCTTGGAGGGCCCTTCAGCCCGCCCCACACTCCCTCATCACCTGAGGACGAGGAGTGTGGCTGCTAGAAGGGTCAGCGTGGGGACCGCTGCGGAGGCAACCGGTAACCTGAACTTCTGGGGCCTGGAAGGAATCAGAGTGGACCTGGTGAACTGCGGGCTCCCCAGGGTGGCCGGAGCATCCTCCCTGGACCTGAAACGGCATCAGAGGCCATCCCCAAAGCAGTTTGAATAACTCTCTGCTGGCCCTCTTGCTTGTAGGATGCCAAGCTTATGTGTTATATATAAATGGGCATCTCCTGAGGCATTTTTGTTTCTCTGAAAAGCAATGTTGGCATTCTGGGGGCAGTTCTCAGCTGAGGTATCGTGCACCTTAAAACTATTTGAGTTTTATATCTATGAGGAGGGAGACTATGCAAACAGGAATTTGTGTGGCGATGAAAATTTACTGCTAGGTGATCCTGTTTTTCATTGAAGTATAGTTGATTTACAATGTTGTGTTAGTTTCAGGTGTACAGCAAAGTGATTCAGTTTCTCACACACACACACACACACACACACACATATATATATATATATATCTGTTCTTTTTCAGATTCTTTTCCCTTATAGGTTATTACAAAATATTGAGTATAGTTTCCTGTGCTTTACAGTAGGTCCTTGTTGGCTAACTATTTTATATTGATACATAGTCGTGTGTATCTGTTCATCCCAAACTCCTAATTTATCCCTCCCCCCTTTCCTCTTTGGTAACCATCAGTTTGTTTTCTATGTCTGTGGGTCTATTTCTGTTTTGTAAATAAATTCATTTGCATCGTTTTTTAGATTCCACATATAAGTGATATCACATGGTATTTGTCTTTCTCTTTCCGACTTACTTCACTTAGTATGATAAGCTCTAGGTCCATCCATGTTTAAGTGAATCTGACTTAGTTTCCTGCCTACATGGACACACAGTTTATAGTGCTGTGTAAGGATCAGGCAAAGAAAAGGGGGAAAAAAAGGAAAACACACAAATAATCCTAACTAGCAGTGCTTTTGTAAAAGCTAGCCATGTTATTCAGTCGTTCTTTTTTGTGTTCGATGTCCTGGGATGAAAGTGGGAAGACTGCCGAGGGCCCCCCCGGCACCTGGTGGTGTGGTCCTCACGTCTGTCTGTCTCAGGAGAACTCACACACGTGGCCCGGCTTCCTCCCTCGGCTTCTCCATTCCATGGCTGCTGTGCCGTCTTCCTGAGGTGTCCTTGTCTGCTGCACCGAGGGGTCAGCTGCCAGTGTGCAGGACAGGTGTCCTTGTCTGCTGCACCGAGGGGTCAGCTGCCAGTGTGCAGGACAGGTGCTGAGACAGGTGCTCCCGTGTGGAGGGCTTTTTCTGCCAACAGACAAACTTCTTGTAAAACATGGGACAGGGACAGGTTGGGGCATGTCCCTCTCCTTCTCTGGGATGGCTGTAACCCAGCGTCGCTGTACAGGATGGTTGCAAATCAGAAGGGAATAAGCATGGGTCATGGCACCTAAACGTGCCTTTACTTCACCTGGAGTTTCCAGGGAGTGTGGGAGCGGGGTCTGCATGGACCACCTTTCTGGTTAATCTTAGTGACAAAGCAGGGATGTCAATAGCAGTTTGGCTTTTCTGGAGGAGGGAAAGGGCCCAGAGAGCCCTCTTAGAAATCTCTGCTTGTCATCTTCTACGTGCACCCAGCTCACTGCGAGTGCAGGATGGGTTAGCCTGGCCCTGCCTTCCGGGAGCTTGTGCTGAGGTGGGGGGTCCAGGAACATGGACTCTTATAAGAGGACCTGGTAAACGCCACAGGCAGGAAAGAACAGGGTGCTGTGGGCAGCCAGCAGGGGCACATCTCCCTGGCACCGCTTCCCAGAGGAGATGAAGCTTACAGGGGGTTTGGAAGGACCAGGGAGCGAGCCTGGAGCAGACTGACGGGCAGGGAGGAGTGAGGGCATTCGAGGAAGAAGTAATAGCATGTCGACAGGTGCGAGTTCGAGCGGGTGTGGGGCTACCCGGGTGAGCTGCAGCTGTGAGCCTGTCCCCGCAGGACCCTCCCCAGGGGAGAGCCTCAAAGCTTCATGGCCTCAGGGGAACAGCAGGATGAAAAGAAGAGGGCCGGGACTTTACAACCTTCCTCCTCACCCCAGTCCTCCTGTCGGTTTTCCCCAGAGCTTCCCGAGTCACAGTCACACCAGAGAGTCTGAAAAGGCAGCCAAGCCACACTGCTCAGACTTGAGATCCAGAGCTGGTGACCTCTGAGGTGCTGGCACCCGCCCAGGGAAGCTGCTCCCCACGGGGCAGGCGAGCGCATCTGTTTTCTTTTTCCAGGAGCAGCCCTGGAGATGTAGTTCTGCTGAGGAGGGAGCCTGCGGAATCAGATGTGCTTGATGGTTCGTGTGGGCTCCCCTATTGCTCCGTCTCTACCCGCTGTGTGTGTGTGTGCGTGTGTGTGTGTGCGTGTGTGCGTGTGCATGCGTGCGCACGCGTGCTCGCGTTTATTCCTGTAAACACAAGGAGTCAACAGCTGCACACGGGGATGGGGTGCAGGCAGGGAAGTTGGCATAGCATCCCGGGGTGTGCCCTTGGGGCATCCGGAAGATGCAGTTCAACAAAATAGCAATCTTGGGATACCTGCGAAGGTGAATTTTCAGTGCGTTGGCGGTATATAAAGTCCACATCTCTGCGAATTCTGACGGTCTTCTTTTTCCAGATTCAGCAGGCTCACGGTAGTCTGCTTTTGTTCATATGCACACCTGCTCTGGGTAGCTCTTGGGAATCGGGTCCTTTTACTCTGGTCCGATTCTTGGTTTTGGAAAGCTTTGCTGCTCCGTCTCCAGTCCCCTGGCCCTGACCTCTCATGCTCAACATTGAACTTGCAGCAGGATGCAGGGGAAGGCCAGACTGTGGGGTCAAGGCCGCTGGGAGTCTTAACATTTGAGGTCCTCAGGCTGCATCTGTAGAGTGGGGGTGTCTGGGCTCCGTGGATGTCAGTAAGCGGGGGTGAGCCCCCCTCTTCCTAGCCCAGAGGAGGGGGCATGTGGGTGATGCAAGAAAGCCAGCCTTCACAGCGTGGACATGGCTGTGGGGATTTATCTTTTTCTTCCTCTAATCTGTGGAACAGGGGACCCTAGTGGTCAATACGAGGATACCCACGTCTATTTTTTTTTTAATTTGGAAATAATTTCAAACTTAAAAGTGGCAAAACAAAAACAGTAGAGAGAACACCCGGATACCCTTTACCTAGATTTTCCTATTTTAAAATTTTGCCTGATTTGCCTTATGATGGCTCTGTGTGTGTGTTCAGATTTTTTTTTTTTTTTCCTGCGGTACGCGGGCCTCTCACTGTTGTGGCCTCTCCCGTTGTGGAGCACAGGCTCCGGACACGCAGGCTCAGCGGCCATGGCTCACGGGCCCAGCCGCTCCGCGGCATGTGGGATCTTCCCGGACCGGGGCACGAACCCACGTGCCCTGCATCGGCAGGCGGACTCTCAACCACTGTGCCACCAGGGAAGCCCCAGATTTTTTTTTTCTGAACCATTTTCTGAACATGTTACGTCTCTCATGTCCCTTTCCCCCCAGTACTTAAGTGTGTATTTCCTAAAAATAGGATGTCCATATCTTTCAGTAATTAGTTACCTGATATTTATATGTGGGATCATATAACGTTGTGAAAAGCAGTTTATTATTTTATAAGTTCTATTAAGTCCTCACTGTTTTTCCATGTGATTATGTAATGCCCATGTTCAAAGATTAATAGATGCTGGGGACCTCTCAGATTTTCCCTCCTTTTCTAAGTCCCTTTGGCTGATGTCTTAAATAGATTTAGTTTTTCAACTTTCATTCATTGTACAAATATTTCTTGCACTCCCTACAATTGTCTGACACTGTGCTTGGTGCTGGGGTTTAAACGTGAACAAGCTCCAACAAGGGTCTCACCTGCAGGGAGCTCCCAGTCTAAGCAAGAGACAGACACGAATCAGATAATTACATAAACCATAAACCGGGGCCAGCAGGCTAAGGGCCCTGGGCCAGATCAGCCCACTGCCTATTTTTGTATGGCTCCTGAGCCAAGAATGATTTTTACATTTTTGATGGTTGAAAAAGAATCGAAAGAAGAATAACATGTAAAAATTAAATGCAATTCAAACCTCAGTGTCCACAAATAAACTTTTATTGGAACACAGCCATGCCAAGCATTTCCAGCAGCAGGACTGAGCAGTTGCCACAAAAACTAGAGGACCTGCAAAGTCAAAAATATTTAGTACTCTCTGGACTTCTACAGGGAAGGTTTGCCGAGCCCCGGTGTAAACACCCACAGAAGTGCTAGGAAGGAGGATTACAAGGATAAGAGAGGTGGTGTACTAGGGGTCTGTGTGGGGACCTAGAAAAGCATCCTGAGCTGGGAGCTGAGGGAAGGGAAGGCGTTACCTGGAGGAGTGGGTGTGCGTTCCAGGTAGCACGTTCAAAGGTCCTGGGGTTGAGGAGGGTGGCGTTTTCAAGGGCTGAAAAGGCAGCTTGTGTGGCAGGAATAGAGATGGGGGTGAGAGAGATGGAGGCGCTGCTGGAGGGGCACGGGGAGGGGTGTCAACTGCCCTGCTAGAACGGCGGCGTGGCCTGGAGGATGGTCGTGGTTAGGGAGGGGTCACAATGGGTGTGCGGCTCTGCAAGAGGCCACTGACTTGTTCTTCTTCTTTTAGGTAAAACCTGTTCTCCAGCATGTTGGCATCCTGTGGCTGGTCGGCTGAAGCTGGGGGGTGTGAAGTATCTGGAAGCTGTCCTGTCTGAGGTGTTGAAACCAAAACAAACATTATTTATGAAACTCTGGCACAGTTGTGCTCCGAATGTCACTGCAGGAGACACCGCCCTCCGGACGCTCCTTTAAAATGTCACCCTTTATTCCCTCCTCAAGAGGGCTTTTGCCTTGCTAAGGGGCAAGGGGAAACGTGCTGATTTAAAAAATAATTTTAAAGCAACTGCCGACAAAAGTAAAAGAGATCAGAAGTTATCAAGAACCTAAGAAAAGCCTATATATTCAGTGACATATCTAGGGTTTCTGACAGTCTGCTCTCCTGGATCTACGAACTTTTAGATGTCTGACCCTTTGTGGTCTTTCTGGGCTTGGTCGAGTTCTGGCCTTTCGTTGGTGGTGGCTGCGTGAAAGTTCAGAGTGCAAGGGCTCAGAGCTGCTCAGCTTGTAGCAGATGTAAACACGTCCTGTGGCTCCTTTTCTTTTCCTTTTTCGAAAGGGTTCAGCAGAATTAGGCATGGCTAGCTCACAAAGAATTCTGAATATCAGGGAGAAACCTAGACCTGTGTGTGTGCATGTGTGTGTGTGTGTGTGTGCATGTGTGTGTGTGTATGTACATGTGAGATAATTTCTCCATCTCTAAAGAGAAAAGAAAGTGTTTGGCAGCCTTTGCTTAGTAACATCCATTGTGTGTTTCTCTGCCCTATCACCGTTCTACATTGTTGGTCTTAGAAATGGAATTTAAAAAAAATCACTGTGATAATTTAAATGAATGGTGATTTGGTTGGCTGAAAAAAGCCCACTGCCAGGGACTACGTTTGCAGTTGGTCCAGGCCAGACTGGCCTAGGAACCCACCTGGACCCAGGGGGTTACTGCAGGAAGGCCCCTCGCACAGGTGGGGTTGGGTGGTGGTTTATCTTGCAGCTCGAGTGCCACTTGCTGGAAGCAGGGCCTCAGGCTGACTTCTCAGGATGATAGAGGCCTCCCATTTCACTGTTTCCCCAGGGTTATTTGCTGCAACGGATATCCTTCTGCTAAAGTCTCCTAGCAGTGCCTTTGGGGGCGGGCTACTCAGTTCTCTCTGGCAAGGTGTTTTGTAATTTTTTTTATCTCCTCTTTTCTGGCATTCTGCAGGGTTTGCAAATTTGCCTGTTTATTGTCTGCTCCACTGCTTGGGATGAAAACTCTGGCCTTTCCCTATTCGACCCTATTTTCAGATTTTTCAGTTTCCTGGGAAGGGGCTGCCCTGCTTTGGGGTCCCCTCGTTCCCAAGGCCATCAGGGTGGCACTTTGGCCTCTGCAGAAGAGAGGGGCGGCCACTCTGAGGACAGTGTCCTGCTGGTCCTCGGCTCTCTCCCGTGATTTTGCTTCTTTTGTTGACTTTCCTTCTCCCTTTCTCCACCCTGTTTGCCAGAGGGGTGGGCGTGCTTTATCTGTACCCTCCACCGTGTCCTCATGGGCCAGGGTGGTGACTAAACGGGATGGGCCGCCTAGCAGCTGTGCGCTGTCCGGACCTTTGAACTGGAAACGTGGCTCACACTTACCTTTCCGACAACCGCGTCTGAACCATCTGCGGAGAAGCTGGATTCTTCTGCCTGACGCGTGAACGCCGGCCTCTGTCTGCCAGGTGCTCATCACAGGGCCTGGCAGAGATGGCCACCAAGAATGACCTTCCAGATGCCACAGCTTTGGCACTAGAGGCTCTTAAATAAAAAAACCCTTCTGGTGTGAACTGTGTATGCATCAGTTTGGAGGTTTTCTGAGATGGAGGCCAGCAAGGTGCCTTCTTTTGATGAGGGATGTGGGCCTGAGGCTCAGAGGAGGGCAGAGGGGGTGCCCAGGAGGAGGTACTAGGCCTGGGGCCGGGCTGGGTCTGAAGCCCTGGATGCCTCAGTGCTGGGGCTCGGATCAAGCTCAGGGGCCAGGTCCCACTCAGGCCCCTCTGCCTCTAAGTCCTGCCAGAGTGATAAAGTTCTGTGGGATTCCAGAGGTGCAGAGAGAGCTGGTGGTGGTAGGGGGGCTAGAGGTCCCCTGTTGTGGGCAAGGCATTTGTGGTGACCGGTGCTGGGGAGAGTGGGGTCCCAGGCAGAGGGGAGAAAGGAGGGTGGGATGGGGACAGGAGGCTGCAGGAGGCCTTCCTTTACCAGCTCCTCCTCTGCGAAGACAAGTTCCGTTTCTCAAAAGCAGAGCGAGTTGGGTCTCGGGGAAGCAAAGTTGGGCTGGAAGGAATATCGGACCTGGGTGGGGTGACTTCTTTTCTCTAATGCTCCCTTCTTTTTGTTCTTTTCATGGGCACTTCAGAGGGGCCAACTTTGGGGTCCAAAGGGACAACACTGTCCAAATGGATCCCACACCCCCAGCGTTACTGCCTTCCTCCCTTGGTGAAAGATGAGATGTTCCTTAGCTGGGGGCACCCCGATTCCAAAGACCCGGTTCCCGTTCTTTTGCGAGCATTTGGGGACTTGTCAGATCACGTGTCCAGTATTGGCTCTGGAAGGTGTGACCATTATAGAGACATGATCTAGTCGATGTCTTCTGGATTCACTTAAAAATAGGACTGGAAGTTATAAGAAAACATTTCAGACTGATTTAAGTAGCAGATTTTTGATTAAAAATGGATTTATTATAAAAGCGATGTTTTCATGGGTGACATTTTGGAAGACAGATAGTTAATTATAAAGAAGATAAAACAAGTTATCCAGATAATAATACCCTTAACAGCATTTTGATGTTCCCCCCCTTCCTTCCTTCCTTCCTTCCTTCCCTCCCTTCCTCCCTTCCTTCCCTCCCTTCCTCCCTTCCTTCCTTCCTCCCTCCCTCCCTCCCTCCCTCCCTCCCTTCCTTCCTTCCTTCCTTCCTCCTTCCTTCCTTCCTTCCCTCCCTCCCTCCCTCCCTCCCTCTCTTCCTTCCTTCCTCCCTTCCTTCCGTCATTTATCTGTATTTATCATTTGCAAACATTTATTGAATGCCCACTTATGCTGGGCTCTGTGGTAATTGGAAGGCTCGAGAAGTTGAGTCTCGGGAGAAGACCAGACACGTGACCTAGAGGGATGACAGAGCATAAAGGGCTGTGACAGGGATGCGAGGGCCTCAGAAGCCTTGACAAGGGTGGGGCCAGCTCTGCTTTACACTACGAGTGGCCTCTGGACTTCTGTGTGAGTGCCTTTTCATGTTTTTCTCTACACATTTGGGTCATACAACCTGATGTTTTCACTTAACCATTATGAGTATTTCCTGGTGTCCACAAATATTTAAAACAGTTTTAAAAAGAGCCTTAGCTTTGTATTTTGTAGAATTGCACCACTGAGGGACCCCATCTCTGATCTCTACTGGCAAAAGCAAAGAACAAGAGGGGTCTCATGCCAAGTACAAGGAGTCTGAACTGGACCCCAAGGAGAGCTCAGATGATAGCTAGTTTCCTTTCCTCCTTCCCTTTCCTCCTCTTTAGACCCCTTTCTATATTTCAGCCTGAAGCCTGGGGAAGGATGAAGTCTGCCTGAGCGCAGAGCTCGGCTCACCATGGTCCAGCATCATCACTGCTCGCGGCCCGGCCCGGCCGTCACCACCCAGCTGTGTGCAGTTCTGACCCTTGGGTGTCCCCACCCTGGCTGAGCAGCTCAGTGACTGTCCTTGTGTCACTGAGTGGAGCCCACAAAGGGCAGCTGTTGCCCGTGTGGAGCCTGTCCAGGGAGGGCAGAGTACGCTGGGGCTCCTGACCCTGCGGCAGACCCATCAGAGCCCCACCAGGCTTCCCAGAACAGCTGTGAGCGTCGCCTCAGCATGAGTCCCCAGTGGTCCTGATGTGCAGAGACGGTCCAGAAGCACTGGTCTCCCCGAGTCCTGTCCTTGAAGCGGCCGTCGTGTGAGGTTGGATTCAATTTTGGTTGTTCTCAGGTATCTATCCGATTGTCCCCACACCACTGACTTGGGATGCTGCCTTGGTCAGGCACTAAGTTCTATATCAGACTTTTATGTTCAAAGCTTTTGCATCTTACCCCTGCGGTATTAATGATCATCCTTGGGATGAGGTCCTAGGGCCTGGAAAGAGCCAACCAAAAGCCCGTACCCCAGCATGGAGCACTGCCAAGCAGGAGGATGCTGGGATGTGTAGGGTGGGTGTGCAGGCTGGAAGGGCACTGGGGGGTCATGGAGTCCAGCATCGTCATTCTACGCTTGAGGAAACTCGGGCTCCCAGAGTTTATGGGAACTCCCAACTGTTTCCTCCACAGGAGGGTAAATTCTCTCTGAGCCTGGAGCGTCTGTAGCCAGAACCCTAAGCAACACTCAGGCGGAGGCCGCTGTCTTCCTCTTCCTCCGGTTCTCCCTTCTACACCTGTGCCTCATGGCTTTCCTGCCCCACCTGGCGGGGGGGTGGTGGGATGCTGAGGGGTGTGTCGGGGGCACCCCACCCCCACGTCCAGACTGGAGAGGGTGTGGTGACTGCCCGCAGGGCAGAGAGTGGATTTGGACCCACCTATAAAAAAAACCTGAGATCCACAGTGCCATGCCACTGGGGGAAACCACCGTCAGGTGTTTCCCAAAAGCAGTAGGCTCAGTGACTATGGAGTCTGAAAGCCTTGAACTTCACCAAGGGGGACGAGAGTGGCAACTCCAGAATGTTGGCCATAAACAACTGGCGCTGCTCCTGCTGGGGCTTCAGCTGCATGTTTCCTGGTCTGGAGGCCCCACCAGGGTACGCCCAACTGAGGGCAGGAGGAGGGGCACGGGTCCCACTGTGAGGTCCACGGAGGCCAAGGCAACGTGAAGATGCACGCGAGCTCACCACGGGAGCCCAGAAAGAGTCAGCAGGCCTGTGGCCTGAGACTCTGCATTTCCAACAAGCTCCCAGGAGAGGCCGCAACTTGAAGAGCAAGATTGTAGGTTGCCTTTTTCCTGCACCCTGCTTTGCCACCACTCATGGCTTTCTGCATTCTGGCCCTGGAGGTTTAGGCCACAGGCCCAGCATCGTCCCGGACCTGCCCCCTCTCCTGCAAGAGCCCTAGTTACTGTTATGCCTCCTGGATGTCCTGGCCCGAGGGTCACCTGTGCCAACTCGTCCCAGATACTGGAGGCCAGAAAGCAAGGATGAGGATGTACTCATGTCCTGGAAGAGAGCAGGGACGTGGTGGGGTGACAGTTTCCTTCCCATGCCCAAGAGAACCACCCTCCCATGCCCAAGAGAACCACCCTGTTTGGAGGATCAGGGTTTCCAAGATCTTGGGTACCTGGGAAGATGGCCCTGATGTCTGAGGAAGGGTCAGCTAGTCTGAGAGGAGGGTTGGTTGTCAACCCACATGGATATTTGGCTCTTACTGGTGAGCGGGAAAAAAAACTTTAAAAGGTACTACAGAGTTTCCTTCCCTTCTGAGCAACCTACAGGTGAAAAAGCTCCAACTCAGGAAGAGACAGTCTCGCCCATGAGGAGACCAGATGCCCCTGAAGGGCCCACCTGGTACCACAGGCCAGATTGTCCAAGGGGAAATCTTGCAGTGGCATCCGTCCCAGCTGGTGACCAGGCGCTCGGGAGGCTGGAGGTGAGCCCGGGAGACTCTGGGACAAAAGCCGAAGACAGGAATTTTTTCTCTTTTGAGTCAAATGCTGCACACTCTGCAATGTAAGTCTTCTCCACAAGAACATTTCCTGCAAATTTACAGAGTCCTTTGTAGGGTTGGTTTGGTTGAATTTGAGGCTCCTGCCACCTCTTAGTCCTACAGCGTAGCTGAAGGCATAGATGGGTTTCCTGAGGATCGGGCTGTCATTTATCTGAACCTTCTCCTATCCTGGGACCCTTATGTGGCTTCCAAGTTTTCGTTGTTATAATTAATGCTTTGAAAAACCTTTTATGAGCATCTTATGATTGCCTTCTCTTATCATTTCTCAGGATAGATTCCTGAAAATGGGATCTCAGGGCAAAAGTTTTTGGTATATTATATACCATTGCTTTTATTTTTTCTACAGAGTTTGTAGAACTCATGGAAGTCAAAAGGCCACAGATAACATGAGTCTCAGCCAGGCACCCCTGTTAATGTGCCTTGTCCTGATTCCATACTTCCTACATTGTCAACTCCACATGTGTCCTGGAGACACCCCAGGAGGAGAGAGGAGTTGGGATTGTTGGAGGGGTTTGCAGACCTCAGAAGATCAGAGAGGAGGGTGAAGATACCAGGGAGGTATGCCTACAGCCCATGCTGATGGTCCCTGGGATGGAGTCTTTCTCTTTTTCTTAATGATTACCTTGGCCTTGGAGTTGATCAGTTTTGGATGCCAAGGAAAACCAGGCTTCTGAGCTTGAAAAGCCAGGGTGGAGGTCCTCCTGTCTCCCCTGGTTCTCCCATAGCCTCTAGGGAGAAGGATGCCCTTAGGTAACTGGCCTATCTGGTAACCGTGCCTTTGGCAGCTTGGCTGGCAGGGACCCTTCTCAACTTCGTAACTGCACAGGACTTCATTCATTCATTCATTCATTCATTCATTTCACAACGACTTACTGAGCACCTACTGTGTGTCAAGCCCTATTTTGAGCTCGGGGGACACTCCAGCCTACAAAGCAGATCAAAAAAGCCCTGCTCGTTTACATTTCATATTCTTAGGAACATTTTCCTGCATGAGGATAACGTCAGGAGTCTTTCACTCTTTTAAGCCCTCGGAGTAGGATTTCCCTCTCCCTGTGCTACACAATTCCCCCCTCCGCCCCCCAGGTTGACTTGTTCCTGAACAAGGACGGCTCCCTCTAGAACTTGTATTTGCCAGCAGCTGAGGGTGCGTGGAATTTCTTTAGCTTCTATCACTAGCCTTTGTGGGCTGAGCAGATCCCTTTATTAAGTGTAGACCCATGGGGTGGGGCAAGTTGTAGGGAAACCAGAGCTCAGTGTTGGCACCAGCAGGCTTTCATCAGAGGGAGGAATGCGGGGCTTGGGAGGCTAGGGGGGTGGGCTGGGGTCCAGTCAGATGCAGCATGTGGCATACTCCCTGGGTGGCCCAGATGTCAGCTAAGAGAGTTACAGAAGAAGTTCATTCAACCCAATGTTAGGAGCTGAGGTCGTGACATGACTGGGGTTTAAAGGTCTATCTTCAGAAAGCTGCAGCGGTTGAAAAAAAGACTTGATCCAGTCGTAAATATTCTTCTGGATGGATTCACTTCCATTTTCTTTCCGTTACACGGATTAAGAAATGGGATGGATCACATATTTGCACTCCACTGGGCCAATAGAAACACAAGTGGCACTACTGTCCCCCAGTGACAAGTCAGTTGAGGGGCCCAGGGGTGCTCCAGGCAGCACACTGGCTGTCCTCTATGAGCCGCCAGGACCTGCTGTGCCAGGGGTGTGGCTCAACCTCTGCTTGGGCCGCCTGGTAGGTAGGGCAGTTGGTTGCAAATCTATCAGCTAAGAAAGGCCAGTCTTACTCAAGGCAGAATTACACCCAGGTCCACGGGCAACGTTCTCTAATGCCTGAAGGGATGGGGTGGTGGGAGAGAGTCCAGAGGGAGAAAATGAGTACTTTAGTCTGCCTCGTCCACCTGGTGGGATTTCTGTAATACCGCATCAAGAGTGTAGCATTTCCGTATAACCCCGCTGCCCAGCACTCCTGCAAAGAAACTGTTTGGACTATGCTCTCCAGGGACGGCTGATCCCTCCTTGGGTAATGGCATCCAGTTCTCCCAAACCGGACATCACCTTTGACCCCAACACAATCAGTTAACAGATGGTGTCAATTCCCACTCCCCAGCCCTTTCACTGCGACGCCCGCCCGCTCAGGCACACCCCGTCTCCAGATGACTCCAGAGCCTGGCTGCCAGTCATGGAAATTCTACACTGCTTCCCTACTGGTCTCCCAGTCTCCAGGCTCAACTCTTCCAGTCCTTTCCAGACACCGCTAACAAATGATTCTCCCCTGATACCGCTAACCAGCTGTTTCTTCCCAGCTCACAAAAACCTTCAACATCTTCCCATCACCCACAGATGAACGTCCAAAGTCTCACTTGGGGTGAGAGTCTGGACCCTCCGTGGCCCTCACTCTTCTCCTGCAGACACCTTCCATCCCTGCCCAGACGTTTCCCCAGTTGTTCCTGAGCACTTGGCTTACACCCCCGACTCCTCTCCCCATTAAGGGCCTTGATTTTTGCTCAGATTCCAGCTTGCATCCCCGCTCCGTGGTTGCCCAGCACTCTTTAGGAGTCTTATAAACTGATTAGTTTCTGTCTGCTGCCTCATATGGCTGCCTGTATTGCCTGGTTGCCCATCTCTCCAAAGACACTGTAATTTCCTCGAGGGCGTGGATTGTGTTTTGTGGCTCTCTGAAGCCTCAGCCTTGAACAAAGGGCCAGAAGACCTTGCTAGCTCGCCCTGCTGGCTGGTGGGTTTAAGATGTTCCCAGGACCCCCTAGGGCCAGGTCTAGGGGAATTGCAGTCTTCAGTGGTAGAGAGGCAGCCATCAACTCAATACTAAGGTCAAGGTTGGCCTGGAAGAAACTTGGGCTGAGATGAAGTGAGCAGAAAGAAAGGGAGAGAGGAAAGAAGAGTCTAGACGTGGCTGCTTTTGCTCTCGAGGGAGAAGCGGAAACTCTCTGTACCCATCGACAGGGAATACCAGCACTGTCCCAGCGCCCGGCTCTGTGAGCGGAAATTGCTGTCACTGTGCCCAGTGTTTGCTGCACCCACCCTGACTCTCCAGACGTGCCAGGGGCTGCGACAGACAACCTGGTTGTGGGTCAGCAGGGAGGCTGCTGGGGCTGGAAGTCACGTCATGGACATAACAAGGACCCCCCGTTTCAGGGAAGTGAATGTCTCAGACACACAGCGACCTTCACCCCCCAGTGAGGGATGGAGAAAAGAACGTGAGTGCAGATGTGGGCTGCCGGCAGAGGAGCTCCTGGCTGGGGTGGCAAAGGTGCCTGCCCCCACTCCGCCCACTGAGAGGGGGGATGGCGGGTGGTGGCCATGGGGGAGGGGCCAGAAGACTGCAGATTTCTTCTGTCAGAACTAAAATCCTCTGTCAAGTGATTCCCAGGGTCTCACCCTCTTTAAGCTGGAGCAGAACATCATCTCAGGTTTCCCTAAACCCTGGCCGTTCGGGACATGGGTAACAACCCGCCCTCCACTGGATTCTGAGGTCAGGGATGGTCTCTGTTATGGAATGGGTTTTCTGGGTGGAGAAACGGGTTGAGATCTGAAAGATGGGGTCCTCCACCTGGCGGGGGGAAGGTGGGCAGAGGTCGGTGCCCAGGCCTGCTTGGGCTGTGGTGCCAACCGACTGTTGTCCTGGGGATGCTGGGGAGGGGGACAGTGCCCGTCGCCCCCCTGCCCCCAGGAGCAGGACCTGACCTGCCTTTCCTTCCCCTCGCGCCCACTTCTCCCTGTTCGTTCCCCTCCCACCAGAGCTGCGGGCACCCTGGGCTCAGATGCAGTTCACCCCACAGTCTTATAAATGATGGGGAGAGAGGGAAGGAGGGTAGGGAGGCTCAGGGAAGACAGCCACGGGGAGGGATGTGGCTGAGCCCTGCCCACACCCAGCCTGGCCTCCAGGAGACTTTGCTGTGAGTGGAGACGCCCCAAAAGGCAGTGCAGCAGCCGGCCTCCTGCAGCCTCCCCAGGGGGACGTGGCCAGTGCAGAGGGTTGTTCTGGGATCTGTTCAAATTTGGAGATTTCCTCGGTATCCCTCAAGAATAAGAGGCTGCTTGCTGGGGTGCAAGGCTGAATTAGACGTACCTCCTATTTCACACTGCAGTGTTTTTCATACTGCCGGTTGTAAACCATTAATGGGTTGTGAAATCAATTTAGTGGTTTACAGCCAGCACTTTACAACAACAGATTAAAAACAAAAGCCTCAGTGTATCGCACATAGAAAGGGTGTTTTTTTTTTCAATGTTTTTTGTTTTCCCGATGTATGTACATGTCTCCATACCTATAACTATGCTTATACCTCTATGATACCTAGATATCCGTACTGGGTGGTGATGAAAAATCATACTTATTTGTTAGTGTGGTTTTAGGGGTCAAAGCAAATTGAACAACATTGGTCTAGACTAGAACATCCCTGCTGGGACCAGCTGGCCCTCGAGTAGCAGAGAGAGACCAGGCCTGAAGCTTGGGGCCTCTTTTGGCCTCATGGACCCAGAGACCTGGGTTGAGGTGACCCACCGGTGGGGCCCCATCTCTCCTTGGTGAGAGGACATGCTGGGGGCCCCGGATGGGAAGGGCTGTGATGAGAAACCTCCTCTAGAGGACTCTAATTGCACCTTTAGCTGTTTAAATGCCTCCGCTCTGTATCGGTTTGGGGCTCACGTTCGCTTCTGAGACATATAGACTGGAAAGAGAGCCCAGCAGAACTTGGAAGACCTGGAGGATGGCAAGGCAGAATGGGAAACCAGGAATTTGTCAGGGAGTGTCAGTGGCCTTCTGGGACATGATATTTGAGCTTAGGGGATGGACGAGAACACGCACGCTCAAGTTTTTAGCATGCTTTGCTAAAAGCATGAAATCCAAGAACCGCTGGAAGAGTTGGATGTGCCAGGGATGGGGGCCTTCTTCCTGGCAGATCAGTTTCAAAGGGCCCCATGGGAGACCATTACAGAAAGCACAGGGGTCTGAGGAGGGGGCAGGCCCTGCCTGATTCTTCACTCAAAGCCATCGTTTCGGCTAGCTGCAAGCTGCAGTAGAGAAAGAGTAAAGAGTGCAAGCCTTTGATCATTCATGGTGGGAATGCTTCACAAATGACAGAGGTTTAGAGAATAGCATCCAGAATGCTGAGAGGGAGGAGAACGAATATAAATGTGCGTGTGCACGCACACACGATACTCCTGCCTGGTTTCTGGTGGAGACAGCATTCAGCTGGGAGGATGCACTGTGTGAAGCACCCCTGAATCAGGGTGGTGGGACCTTTACACGGAGAGGTGGCACATTTCACTAAGGAAAAAAAAATGATACAGTATCTAGCCCACTGCTTTAAATATATTCTACATGCTTAATTTAGTTAGAACAATTCCACTAAAGATTTCAAAATGTGTGCTTGTTAGTCACTGTGGAAACTAGGAAAGGTGTTGGTGCCCGGGATGTAGGCAGCACGAAGAAATAGCTGAAATTGAGATTCCAGAGTTAAATGGAAGCTCCGACTTCCAGAGCTTCGATAACGTGTGCATTGTTTTTCTTCTTTCAAAACCCCGTTACTCCCTCTCACTTCCCTCCCCCATCCCTTGTTCCCTCACGTCCCCCACCCCCCACCGCCCTTTCCAGGGCTCCCCATCTCCCTGGCTTTCAATACACCATGAAGAGGATAGAGAAATTAACTTGACAAAGAGAAGGGATGGATTCAGGTGTTGGGTCTAGTCGAAGCTACTTCCCAGGCCTGTTTCTCTACCGATGGGAATTTCTGTTTACTCCCATTTGGGAATAACCAGAAAGGATCCAATTGGTGTTCCTTACTGAGCAGAGGCCACCTGTGAAGTATTTACCGCATTACTGTCATTTTCATTATTCCGTAGTTGGCTGTCACTGTGCCGTAGGGAGAGATCAGAGGACGATGGAGGCCAGGACCTCTGCCCTCCACAAGGCTCTCGTCTGATCAGGGAAAGCCTGGAAACAGAGACATGGAATAGAGGACAGTGACAGCTAGGATGAGACCAAGTGTGCGACTGTCCAGAACAGAATCTCACTGCTGTTGTTGCTTTAACATGGGGTGTGTTTTTCAGGTTCAACTTCTTTCCATGTTAGTGGGGAAACTTTGAGACCCTTGGGAGCATCCTTCCAGATGCTCCAACTTTGGCAGTGTGGACTCAAGTGAACAAAACTATTCCTTACGGGCAAAGGTTCCCAAGAAGACTGGTATTAGATGGCTGGGGAAATGAAACAACTCACTCAGAAACTGCCTTGGCAATAAACATAACATAAAAATTTGAGACCAGCATGCCTGCCATCTCTCACTCTGATAATAGGTAGTAAGCACTGAAGGACTCAACCAGGACTCCTATTCAGTCGTTTGTCTTTGTGTTTCCCCAATTCTGCACTGAGATGCCCCAGGGCACTGCAGCAAATTCCTGAGTGCCACTGAATATCTGAAAATTTTCAAAGTGAACACAGTGACATCTGCCAGACTCCACGGGATTAAGTTGTTTGGAACTAACTGCCTATTAATAGAACTATCAGGTATTTCTTTTAGCCTAGGGGCCTGCAAAACATTACTGAGGCGGTAGGGCACCTTGAACCGAGAAAGTCCGGCACACTGTGCGTTTGGTGTGGCTTCAGCACATACACAATCTGATGGACACTCGGCAAGGTGCCCGCTCCCAGACGTCTCTGCTCCATTTCCCCTGCTCAGCCTTGGCACTGGCCAGCTCCTTTGAACTTGCCGTGGCTGATTTCTTTCCTTAAAGTAGTTGTATCTCTGGCATGAGCTTGATCTTGATCTTTTTTACATCTTTAGTGGAGCATAATTGCTTTACAATGGTGTGTTAGTTTCTGCTTTATAACAAAGTGAATCAGTTATACATATACATAGGTTCCCATATCCCTTCCCTCTTGCATCTCCCTCCCTCCCACCCTCCCTATCCCACCCCTCCAGGTGGTCACAAAGCACCGAGCTGATCTCCCTGTGCTATGCGGCTGCTTCCCACTAGCTATCTATTTTACGTTTGGAAGCGTATATATGTCCATGCCACTCTCTCGCTTTGTCAGATTCACCATCCCCACCTAGAATTCAGCACCAGAAGCAGCCAGGACTCCTGCCTTTGGAGCTAAGAAAGAGACAGGTAGCTAGCTCAATGACTGTGGCAAAGGCCTGAGTTTGTGTCCTTGGGGCAGACTCCCCGCATGGACACACAGAAGTTGTCAGAGCCTGCCTTTTAGGCCACTTGATAGCAATGCCCGAGCCCCCCGCCCTCCGGGACCTTGTCGCTTTCTTCCCTGTAGCCAGCATGATCTCCACTGACCACACCCTCCCTGCCGCTTCCCATCAGCTTTCCCCTGCAGACCCTGAAGTGTGCTGCCCAACTCTGTGCCCCTCCCCGGACTGTGAGTCCTGCTGGCCCCTGGCTTCACTCAACCGGTTGCCTTCAACTGCCACTTCAACTGCCATCGGAATGTTCTGTCGGTTGCTGGCCTGGTTTTGCAGCCTGGTAGATGATCAGGCCTCAGGGACGTGGTCCAAACCTTTGTGCGGGGACCCAGCAGCTAGCACACTGGAAATGCTCAGGGAACGTGTGATGAATCCATTTAGTAACTTAATTCCCAGCACGGGTTCTAGGCCGGTCATGGCTGCACGTGAGACCCCTCTGGTCACTGCCTGATCATTTCCCAGGGGCTCTGCCTGCCTTAGCAGAAGAAAAACTTGATGTGGGAGTCTTGGTCCAACAGAGGTTTGTGGCTGGGGGGCTGTGGCCCCCTCATACGGCCCCACTCCTGCCCCCTGGGCTGTGCCTGTGTTTTGCCACGGCTCTTGTGCCTTTCTAGGTGGGTGATGAGTGCATGCAGCCCACAGAGAAGGTGGGGTGGCCCTGTGTGAAGATGTGTGTGCTGGATTTTCCCCTTCTCACAGCTACAAGGAGAGGAGACCGCATGTCCCAGAGTTGGAGGTGTCCACTCTTTGCCACTCCCCTTCTGGGGGCCCCGCCTCCCTGGGCTGCTGTGCTCTGTTGTCACCAAGTGTGTGCAGGGCCTTGGGGGAGAGGACTGGGAAGGGCTGGAGAAGAGGCCACCCCTGCCTTGACACTCCTGGACTCCACTGTGTGAGCCCTGAGAGGGCATTTTGGAGGTGGAAAGAGGCCCCAGTCTTTTCCTTTATTGAGCGCCTTGAATATTTGAAAAGAAAAAAGAAAAATGCCAAAAAACGGGTACAGAAAATGGTAGCAGGTATATTTTATTGAAATGCTTAGTAAGTAAATGCCTTTTAACACTTGTACAAATACAGTGGCTTGGTAGACCTTCATTTGGAGAGCAGGTTCACTGCCTGTGGTTTGAGGCCCTTTGTGAATGAGCCCTTTTGGAACTCCATTCCCCTTCATTGCTCGTGGGAGGTTTGGGCACCTTTGGGGGTGTCTCGTGCCAGAGGGATCAGGGCCCCATTCTCCTGGTGGACGAAGGCCTTCAGACCAACTCTGTGCCCCTGGGTGGGGAGGGTCTCCCTGCCAGGTTGGGATGAGCAACAAAGGGACACACCCAGGGTGGTGCCCAGGACGCGGTGCCCCTTCTCAAGGTGGGGACCCATCACTGGGATGTCCGGGCTGTCGGTTATAACAATCACAAAGGCATCTCTGACAGGTGGCTTCCACTCGGGCCTGCGATGCTTTTGGACCTAAGCAAAAGCTCTGTGGCCAGGGCCAACTTTCTGCTGGTTTCCTTCTGTGATGGTAGCAGCCAATGGCTCACTTCAGGACAGGCCTGCATTGGCCAGGCATCGTGCCAAGAGCTGAAGATACAGCGATTATTCACAATGACTGTCCCAGGGGAGCTGGCCGCTGACTTGGGAGAAAAGCACCGGAGTGTGAATCACGTCCACATAATGGGATGAGCGCTCTGCTGTGGTTGTGATAGACAGGGACACAGAGGAGGGCCACCCACCCAGGGCCCGAGTTCCCGAGCAGTTTCCAGAGCGAAGGGAGCCCGAGCTGAACCCTGATGAAGACAGGACTCAGCCAGGCCATAAGCGCTTGCGAGAGACTCTAAGGGCCCAAGGGACCAGTGGGCGGTGCGGACACCCTGGC
Organism: Hyperoodon ampullatus; assembly: GCF_949752795.1. Taxonomy (NCBI): domain Eukaryota; kingdom Metazoa; phylum Chordata; class Mammalia; order Artiodactyla; family Ziphiidae; genus Hyperoodon; species Hyperoodon ampullatus. The sequence continues at coordinate 80,903,790 of NC_136916.1, forward strand.
TTGGGCAAAAGCACAGAGGTGTGACAGACCAAGGGTGGGGACATGATGGGAACTAGTGTCCAGGAAACTAGTGGGAGGTGGCTGTAGAGCAGGGGGAACCGGGGACAGCTGTTATCCTGTAGAAACCGGTGAGCAACAGGGCTGCGAGGGGTCCCACGGGGCCTTCTGGATGGAACTTGGCCTCCAGTCTGCAAAGAACAGACCTGAGTGAGGCCAAGAGGCCACTGCAATGGACCCGGTAGGAGATGAAGCCCTCAGTGAGGGGGAACAGGGACGAGGGCTTGAGTGGAGGAGATGGGTGATGGCTTGTGTAGGGGTGGTCCCGGGTAGATGTCACCAACTAAGAAAGGAGCAGAGTTGGGAGGTGGGGGTGAGGATGATGAGGTCTCTAGTGGCCTCGGGGGAAACAGAAGGGAGCGTGTCTTTCTGTCGCCTCAGTCCAGGTGGGGCTGTTGGACACCAGCTTCTGTAACACGAGCCGACGAGGGATGTAGCCCAGGAAGGGTGAGGCAGAGCGGTGCTCGAGCAGAGATTCCTGGGGACAGAGGTGTAAGGGACAGGCAGATGGGGGCGGGGCGGGGGCGCTGTGTGGAAGAGCTTGGTGGAGAATCCAGAGGGCACGGTGAGTGGACTTTCCCCGCGTGCCACTCCTCCTCCTCTCCCACCAGCCCGGGGAGGGATTCCTTGAAGGCAGTGACCTGAGCTTTAGGGTTGCTATCCCCTTACCGGTGCCTGACACACAACGGGCACTAAATTAATGTTTGTCAGATCCACTGAACACAAATACAGCACAGAGGCCAGTAAGGGGGTGGGGCGGGGGCGGAGGGCATCCAGTGGGTTTGGCAGCCGGTGTGGGGCATTTGCCAGACCCTTTCCAGGACGAGGCAGGTGTGGAGGGAGGGAGGGAGGGAGGGAGGGATGCAGGAGGCTGTATTTCAGGTGGAGTTGGGTAGCTTGGGGGGTGAGGAAGTAGAGACAGCGTGTCTCTGTGTTCTTTCTCAAAGTTTGACCAAGACAGGAAGGAGAGGAAGTGCAGGACTCATCACTGGAGCATTTTTTTAAAAATTAAAAATATCTTTTTACTGCTTCCTTGCGCCTGCACCCACCCCCGCCCACGCCAAATACGATTGCAAGTTCCTTGTAGAAAAGCTAAGAAATAAAACATAAGTAAGAAGAAAATAAAAATCACCTGTAATTCCATCCATTAGAAATATATACTGTTACTTTGGAGTCATTTTCCTTCCAGACTTTTTGTTTTTTTGTAGAAATGGTATGACGCAGAACCTTAGTATTTTGTAACGTATCTTTTCACTTAATACTTCTTGAATACCTACCTGTCTCTGTCTGAGCTACTATAATTCAAAACATTCCTTAAAATGTTATCTACCTATCTTATGATTGGAATGGTTCCAAGTGCAACGGGTACAAAAGAGCATTCCGTGGAAAGCTACCTTTTATTGCCCGCTTCTCAGCCACTCAGTTCTCCTTTCTGGAGGCAAATGGTATGACCTTACAGCATCCCGTTTGGTGGTGAGATAATATTCCCATGTGGGCATGTTCCCAAATTTATTGAAATAGCTTCCTGTCTTGGAGAGTTAGGTGCTATTTAATTTTAGTTTGCTATTTGCTATTATACATAAGGCTCTGATGGAAATCCTTCCAGAGAAATCTCTGAACACATACTTAATTGTCTTAGAACAAGTTTCTAGAAGTGGAATTTCTGGGTTAGAAGGTAGAGCCAATTAAGGAAACAAACAAAGCCTTTCAAAACCAGCTTTTACCTCCAAGGAAACTGATGTCACTTGGCAATCTCACGACGAAGCATGCCAGCCTTCCTATCCCGCCTGGACCTCTGCGCCACGTCCTCCAACCGCACCAGCTTAGTGGGGGAGAGGTGCTCGTGGGTGCCTCCAGCCCTAACTGCAGGTTGCATTATAGGAGAGACAAATGACACCTTGGGGAACAATGGGGGACTAAATGTTGAGAGGGCAGCCCACCTGGCCGAGGAGCGGAGGAGAGCAAGCCATGGTGGGTCCCGGCGGCTGCATTGTTGGTGAAGGCCGCCCCCAGGGACAGACCCTTTCACATTTTCAGAAACCCCTAGGCAGAAGGGAGGGCCTCAGGCCATGAGAAGCATGGGCCCACCGAGGCGAGGTCCAGGGGCAATTGGTTCACACGCTGGATTTTTGCTTGCTTTGCCCCTGTTAAGAGGCAGCCCTGTGGCTTCTTCAGTGACAGCTTCCAGGTGTGCTGGGACGGGTTCCCAGAGCAGTGTGGAGGGGGGTGAACACCCTTAGGTGAGCTGAGCGAAACCCACCTCTCCCTAGACTTTGCCCCAGGCGCACAGCCAGTGCTTTTATTGGCGAAGGGAGGCTCCAGACCGCTTACACCAGCCCAGCTGAGAGGGGAGGCAGAGAAAAGCCAAGGAAGCTGCTCCCCACTCATAAATCCTAGGTCTTGCAAGGTTGGAACTGGAGGTAAACCTGGATGTGGGGAGAGGCAGGATTCCCTCGGCCTCCACCCTCCCTTTGGGATGCCATCCACAGTTCCTGTACGCCACCCTGCTAGGGGAGCTGTTCCTCTCTGGCTTTTATTGCACGCCCTAGACACTAGACTGTTCTGTAGACTGTTTATTAGTTTTTTCCCCCCTGAAAAACAAAAAACCAAAACAAACAAACAAAAAACAGAAAAAGGGAAACAAGGTAATTTGGTTTACAGTAGGTAGTAGTTACTTGCCTTTGGGTTATGGTTGCTGGAGGTCGCCCTGCATTGGCTTTCAATCTGACTCCAAGTTTGGGAGGCCAAGTATAATCCCTGTTCCCCAGGAGCACCTTCAAGGACCATAAACTTCCCTGAAATTCACATCCCAGAGCGCTGGCCCGAGAGCTCGCTGGGAGTCCCCACCCACACACCCGTGAATGTGGAGTCATATCTCGCTGCTATAGCTCACTAGTTCCGGGGTTATTAATTCTCACTGATTATTCTTTGCAAATTGTTTTGTTTCCCCGCAAGGCCTTGTTTTTGTCTCAGCCATCATTTCCAGAGCCTGATCTCCAGGTAGATTCTTTATTGGTCTCTGCATTCGTTTCCTAGGGCTGCTGTAACAAATTACCACAAACTGAGTGGCTTAAAACAACGGATGTGTATTGTCTCACAGTTCTGGAGGGTCAGAAGTAAGAAATCAAAGTGTCAGCAGGGTTGGCTCCTGGCAGAGGCTCTGAAGGAGAATGGGCTCCTTGCCTCTCTCCTGGCTTCCTTTGATGGCCGACAATCCTTGGTGCTCCCTGGTTTGTAGACGCACCTCTCCAATCTCCATCTTTGTCTTCACATGGAATTCTCCTCTCTGTATGTGTCTTTGTCTCTCCTCTTCTTATAAGGGCACTAGTCATTGGATTTAGGGCCCACCCTAATCTGGTTATGACCTCACCTTAGCTAACTACATGTGCAAAGACCCTATTTCCAGATAAGTTCACATCTTGAGGTTCTGGGTGGACGTGAGTTTTGTGGGGGGACACCATTCAACCCACTGTAGTCTGTCTGCCTTCAGACACTTCCATCCACCAGTCCATCCTGTATCCCTTGTCAGAGCTACTTTTCTCGAACCACGCTTAGCAGGAGCACCTCACTCTCGCTCTAAAAGCCTTTGCTGATTTCCCACTGCCAACAGAATAAGGTCCTACCTCTTTAGCCCAGCTTTAGAAAACTCACCACAGTTAGGTCACAGCAATATTTTTCAGATTCCGTTTCTCCAGTTCTCCTGCTCACACCCTCCAATCACAGTGGAAACATCTTCCACGTGGCTGAACACGCTGTAAGTGCTCTTGTCTCCTGCCCAATCCTCTGTCCCTTGCCTAGATGCTCTCCTTCTCAAACACCCTTGTCGCATCCCACCTTTCCTCTCTCATGAGGACATTTCCAGCCAGCCAGGGTCAAAGGGCTCACCTCTGCTCACAGACTGACTCGACTCTCTGCTCTTCACCTCTTCTCAGTCTGTAGTGGTGCTGTCCCCTGCTGGAATCTACTTCTTACCCAGGGATGAGCCTGGGTCTTGAACTTCTTTGGGTCCTTAGATTTGAACATGGTGTATTGAATCATGTGGCGTCATGGTAAATGATGGCGGACCCTGCCATTGGTGTGAGCATGCAAGGGGGTTGGTTTAGACCTGAAGTGATTTGAGCTGTCATGTTTCAATGCAGTAACTGAATCACCCCATGCCTACAGCCCCATTATGTCTAGAGCAGATGAAGAGTCCTGTGCTGAGATGAAATGAGGGGAAGGAGAGAATGGTTGCTGCCTCGAGAGTCAAGGGCAGTAGTCTTGCAAAGGAGGAGTGAAAAAACAGACCTGCTGCAGGAGAAGCGAATCCGCAAGGCTGGAGGACAAGGGGCACTGGCTTCCAGGGGAGAGTTGTAATGATCCTCGGGGGGGCGTGGATTCCCTGCCCCCACTCTTCCTGATGGACCATTGGTGAGAGAGATGTTGGCAGGGAGTGGGAGGAAGGTAAAAGTGGAGACATAGAGTGCAATGAACGGGATAGCCACCAACACCTTTCACTCTCAGCTTTAAAATAGATGCTCTGAAACGTTGGAAGTAACAAGGACGTTTTAATTCCAAAGATTGTTGTAAGTGTTTTTTGAGAGCCCTTCCTAAGTGGCAGTGATTGGCAACTGGCTCTTCAAACTCTCTCCCAAATCTTTGCGTCTATGAGGGACTTGGTTCATCTGGAAGCAGGTTTCCTCTAAGCCTCCTTGCCTCTTGCACTCTGTCCTTTCCGTCTGATTATGCCTCAGTTGCATCAAAGCCCCAAAGGCATCACCCTTGGGGATCAAGATGTAGTCCACCCAAGAGAGAAGAATAGAGGTATAAAGAATTGGGATGAGAATTCTGGTCGGATGTTCAAGGTGTGGGCTCTGGGCTGAGCTCACTGAATGTGGCATTCTGCATTGCAGATAGACCAGGACAAGTTTCCACCATCAAAATCTTTGAAGCCACCAGGGCTCTTTCTTGCTGGGATAGGTTTGGCAATGCTCCTTCGTGGGGGTAGGTTTAGAAACTCAAGCTGAAGAGAACAGCCAAGGAAGAATCCCTGCCTCTTCTGTTGATGGACAGATTGTAATGTTAGCTCTGATCCTTGCTGATTTGACTCAAAACTCTACCTGCACGGTCTCACCTGGCTGGGTTCAGAAAATATCTATCTAATTGTAAAAACAGGCAACCCTTGACTCCATTAAGAAAACTATAGTTTCTTGGACATTCCATTTCAAAGGTTTGCCAGTTTTCCTCCTGATAAATTGCCGGTTTGTGTATTTCAGCACTCACTATTCAACAGAAGAGGAAGGATTTAGTCAAGTTTCCTTTGTTGGTAAGTTTCCTGTGCAATGTACTTGTCTGCAGGTCCTAACAGCAATTTTGCTCAGGTTCAAACAAACCGAAAACCAACCACGCAAAAAGGAATGACTCAAGTTAGAGACGGTCCTATCCATCTACATAAAGAATATACATGAGTTTGAAATGTTTTGAGAATCAGGAAGGGGAGAGGAGACCGGAGGAAAAGGATGCATTGTTCATAATTCTGTTCTTAAGCAGTGATTTTTCTCTACTGCTCCCTATTACTAGAACGTTCCACCCACCTCTGACAAAAGAGAAGTATAAACAACATTTGACACAAAGTAAGACATGAAAGATCTTTCAATGGTTCAGTGTCCTGGCTGTGACTCAGAATTATTCATTAGATTAAAAAAAAAAACACATAAAAACACATGCCCGCTAGGCTCCCAGGCTGAGTCTGGAGCAGAGGTGGCCAATTCATACCATTCTTCTTGCCGTTTGCTGTTTCCATTGAAGGAGACTGGGTTAGTCCAACTCTTAATTTCTGAAACAAGGATTCGAGGTAGATGCTTCTGTTTCTTTTTCCAACTAGACAGTGAATTACTTGAGGGAAAGGATGATGTCCATTTAACTTTACACCTGCAGGAAGCAGCTCAGTAATTGGCACACAAGAACACTCTGCTACTTTTTGTTTTGGAATGACAGTGGTTTAAAAACAGCAAGACCCTCTGTAAGTGTAGGACGTTATATTCCTGTTTTCCTTCAGAACACATAAATATTAGCTATGAGGTTGCACCAGGACTGGGATTCTGAGTCATAGCAGTGCTGGTACCTGGGGCTCTGTGACTTGCAGACAGAGGAGACGGAGCCCTGGGGAGAAGGTGGAGCAGATGGGAAATTGTGGTGCGGATGCTAGGTATGGAGGGTGAATTAGTTTCCTACTGCTACTGTAACAAATTACAAGAAGAGGAGGGGGTTAATACAGCACAAATTATCTTACTGTTCTGGAGGTCATGATGTTCAAAATGGGTCCCCTTGGACTAAAATCAAGGTGTTGGTAAGGCTGTGTTCCTTCAGAAGGCTCTAGAAGAGCATTGTCTTCTTGCCTTTTCCCATTTCTAGAGGCCACCTGTATCCTTTGGCTCATAGCCCCTTCCTTCATTTTCAAAGCCAGCATCTTCAAATCTCTCTCTGACTCTGATCTTCCCATCTCCCTCTTTCCCTCACAAGGGTCCTTGAAATTACACTGGGTTCACCCGGCTCGTTCAGTATCACCCCCCCACACCTCTAGGTTACCTGAATAGCAGCCTAAATTCCATCCACAGCTTTAATCCCCCCCAACTTGCCATATAACGTAACGTAATCACAGGTTCTGGGGAATAGGACAGGGACGTCTCTGTGGGGGAAGCAATACTGTGTCTACCACAGAAGGGTGCCTGGGGATTGTGGAGTGTGGTGTCCTCATTCTACGCTTGAGGAAGCTTGGGCTCAGAGAGTTTCTGTGAATTCAACTCTTTTCTCCACAAGAGGATACATTCCCTTTGTGACTGGACCACCTGTACCCAGAACCCTAAGCAAGACTCAATAGAAGGCCATTGGCTTCCACTTTCTCTAGTTCATCCTTTTACACCTGTGCCTCACGGCTTTCCCTCCCCACTCGTGTGGGGGGATGGGGAGTGGTGTGTCAGGGTGGGGGGCACACTTCCCCTGTGTCCAGACTGAATGGAGAGTGGCCACCATGTCGGGCCAGAGAATGGATCTGATCTGTGAAAGCCTTGTCTTGGAAGAAGCATGAGCTCTCAGAAGTGAGGATGCCCAGCTGAGGCCACTGAGCTCGCTGATTGGGGGCCCCTGGAGTCAGAATCTTGGATTTTCTCCCCCAGAAGGTCGAGGAAGGGGAGTTAGAGGGTGAGCCTCAGCTGGCTGGTTCACAAATGACAGTGACATTGCTGCCTGGGCAGCGGTGTGGGCTCCTCAGTCTGGAAACCCTGTTGCACCAGGGCTGCTGGCTCCTGGCAGAAGAAGCTTTCCGCTACTGGGTGTCCTCTGAGGAGAGGCTGGTGATTCTGGTGTCAGAGCCCAAGCTGAAGGCGGCAGGGCGTCCAGTAGGCACAACTGCGTGTCTCCCCGTCAAGGTCAGGGCCAGAGGAGAAGACACAGGAGGACTTAACTTCATGAGACTTTCCCTTGGAAAGAGCAAACCATGATCTGGGGGCGGGGAGCGCGGGGAGGGGAGAAGGGAGGGGCCGGGCTCCTTCCTCAGGGCGCCCCCGTCTCTGTCTTTCCATTCCACGTAGCGGCCCTTCACCCTCACTGCTGTGCTCACAGCCCGAAACCAATGAGAGCCTGGCCTCTGGCCCAGTACCTTGCTTGGAATGTCATTTCCTCCGAACCCTGCGAGGAGGCCAGTCTTGAGAGGAAGATGCAGCTTGGGGGGTGGGTAGGGGAGAGGGCTGGGATGCCTGAGGAAGGCAGCCCCGGGGTAACTGATGTGACTACAGAGCACCTGGGGCCACAGCGCGGGCCTGGGTCCCACCTGGGGTTATCGCCTCAGTATAGTACTGCAGAGTTCCCCTCTGTCCCCAGTAACTGGCGGGTGGCCCCCGGGGTGTTGGGGGGGGATGAAAAGCAAAGCAGGGCGTCCCCCACCTAGGGAGAGCCCAAGCCCTGTGGCTGGGGGCCTGGGGGAGCTGGGGTCACCACGAGTGAGCTCTTTTGCTATTGAGAGAAAGCCTTTAGCGCGGCGTTCCTGATCCGCACCCGGTGTCCCCCGAGAGGCAGCTTGAGATCTGGCAAGGGCGTTTGCAGGAAAGTGTGTGTGGACGAAACTGGGGAGAACAGGCTGAAACAGCCGGGATGGGGGCGCAGCTGGTTGGGTCGTCTGGCAGCTGGTTGCGGCCATGGGGGAGGGTGATGAGACTGCGCCACTCTGCAGACCCAGTGTCAAGGAAGAAGGGTGGGGGGGCTCTGCTCGTCAGCCTCAGGGACACTTCTTTTGGTGACATGAGCCCTAGATGGGGAACGACGACCAAGGATGCTCCCTGGGCAGTGAAGCTGGCACCCCGCCTCACCAGTGGTGCTAAAAGCCTCTCCCAAGGAAGGGTCAGTTCAGAAATCCAGCAGCTGCCGCCCCTGGGGAGGCTCCCTCCTGCCGGGGCCTCCAAGGCCACGTGAAGAGGCTCCTAGAGGTGAGCCCCGGGGAAGCAAGTCCTAACAGACTCGATGTCGCCCGCAGCCACTCTGAATGTCTGCCTCAGAGGCTGGGCAGCTACCCGGTGCCTAGATGGGCCCTGGATTCTCCTGCCGGGAGTTCCTGGGTTGGGAAGCCTGAGAATTAAAGTTTCCTTTTAGGAGCCCAAGATGACCCTTTCTCTCTCTTTCTCCTGGGGCTCCGGCAGCTTGTGAGATGTACAGCTCCGAATAAAAGAACCTAGCAGACATGGAGCGGGAACCAGAGATAAGGTCTGTGGGCCGGACGCAAGGCCACCGGGCGGCCTCTAACACCCTATTCCTGATGGTGAGAGCTGCAGCCCATCGGAGGGAGCTCACGGCTTCCGAGCGAGGGGCAGCCCCTTCAGGATCGGTGAGCCTGGCTGCATCCGGCCAAGTTTGTGTTTTTCCGAAGGACCCTGACAGCCTCTATGGTGTAATTGCCCAGGGTGGGGACTGGATCTTGAGCAGAGAAAGTCCTGCAGGTTCTGGAGCAAGGAAAGCCCCCCGACCCGGGATGCCCACGTGGATGGAGTCCACGTGCATGGGCCTGGCTGAGAAATCCCAGCAGTCGATGTGGCATCATCTAGTTACTCCGGTTTACTGGAAACCAAGAACTTAGGAGAAGCTGAATCCTCTTCTAGAATTTCTATCCTGAAGCCACCAGTTAGGTTTCTGTTTTGAAACCAATTAGCACAGGAGTTTGATAATGGCCTTCAGGTAATGTGTTTGAAAATCTGTGTGATGAAACCATCATCATTATTTTAAAGTCCTGTGATGTATCCAATTGGCTACGGTTCTAGATGAGTTTCAATATGATTTGTCAAGGTCGATGATGTAGCCATCAGTGTTACCCATAACCTCATGAAACCTGCGGATTCATTTAGGAAGTAAAGTGACATCTGTTGGATCTGGTGTTTTTCTACTGGATTTTTTTTTTTTTTTTTTTTTTTTTTGCGGTACGCGGGCCTCTCGCTGTTGTGGCCTCTCCCATTGCGGAGCACAGGCTCCGGACGTGCAGGCTCAGCGGCCATGGCTCACGGGCCCAGCCGCTCCGCGGCATGTGGGCTCTTCCCAGACCGGGGTACGAACCCGTGTCCCCTGTATCGGCAGGCAGACTCTCAACCACTGCGCCACCAGGGAAGCCCCCTCTGAGCTTTTAAAGCTTCCATAAAGAAACACCAGGAGCTCCTCATCAATACAAAAGCCCTGGCGAGGAGGCTCCTAGAGAACCCCACTGTTTGTGATGTTCCGCCTTGACTCTGCTGGAGAGTTACCTGAAGAAGGCTGAACCATCCCCGTGCCCAGCCCCCAGTCCAGATCAATCACATGAGAATCTCTGGATGCGGGCTGGACCTCAGTTTTCCTTTAATTTTAGTTAAGGAACACTGCTCAGTTTCTCGCCCCTCAAAATACGGTCCTTGGACCAGCCATATAAGCATCACCTGGGCCCTTGTTAGCACTGCAAATTCTCAGACTCCAGTCTGGACCCACTGAATTAGAAATCAGAAATTTGGAAGGTGGAGCCCAGCAACCTGTGAGTTATTTTATTTTATTTTTATTGTGGCAAAATATACCTAATATTTATCATTTTAACCATTGGTATGTGTGCAATTCAGTGGCATCAGAAACATTCACAGTGTTGTGTAACCATCACCATTATGTATACCCAAAACTTTTTCGTCATCCCCAACAAAACTCTGTACCCATTAAACAATAACTTTCCCCTTCTTTCCCGCTCTCTCTTCCCAGCCCCTGGTAACCTCTATTCTACTTTCAGGTACTACAAATTCACGTGCTCTAGGTAGCTCATACATATGGAATCATGCAGTATTTATCCTTCTGTGTGGGACTTATTGTCAAGCATAATGTTCTCAAGACCCATCCATGTTGTATTGTTGCATATTTCAGAATCTCATTCCTTCTTATGGCTGAATAATAAGCAGCCTGTGTTTCCACAAGCCCTCTAGGTGATCCTGATACTCACTCAAACTCACTCAAACTGGAGTTTGAGACCCACTGACCTGGAGCAGTGGTTCTCAGAGCTTATTTACATCTGAATCACTTGGGAATCTTCTTAAAATGCAGGTTCTGATCCTTTAACTGACTTATTAGCTGATTCATTAGTGAGGCCCAAGATTCTGCATTTCTAACAAGCTCTGAGTGGATAAGATTGAGAACCACTGTCTTAAGCCATCACAGCTGTGCCCAGCTCACCCTGAAATGACAAGAGTAAGGGGCACTCTCATTATCCAGTGGAGTGAGATGGAGGGTGGGGTCTCTTTCTGCCCTCTTGACCAGAAGACATGGACCTTGAGACCCTCATGTTCTCTGACTCGACCTTTCTGGGCTGGGAGTCTGTCATGAGCCTCGCTGGGCCCTTGGATTGGGAAGGGCTGGAACCGGGGGACTTTTTAGGGAGCTCAGTGCTAATGACTACACTATAAATGATAACCTGATCCATCTTTAGTCACTGCCTTGAGGCTTCCTGCCCACTTCTATGGTGTGAGTCTGGGAAAGAGCCTGACAGTGCTGGGAGGAAGGGGGTGAGGTGAGGCTGGCTGAGTCCTGGGGTGTCAGAGCAGAGGGTAGGCTCCAGCAGGCCTCAGAACAGGCTGGGGAGGCCCAGGTCATCACACCAGGGGCCGCTGAGCCAGGCAGGAGGGTCAGCACTTCTGTCTTCCTTCCTGATTGATTAAATCTGACATGGCACAGGGGGGCAGAGAGGGAGGCAAGAGACTCCAGGACCACTGTTTTCATTGAAGTGATGCCAGATTTGTATTTTCAAAGCAGCAATAATTGCTTCTGAGCGAATCCAACCACAGAAGATCCTCAACCCAGTACCGTTCAACCTAAGGATATTCCCACAGAAGAAATTACCACGTACCTCCACACAAGCTGTTCCAGTCTGACCCCCTCAGATGATGCAAGCTGTCACTAGTGTGTGTGCTTAGAGTAGAAAACAAAGATAGTCTAGACCATTCTTTTGGAGCCTTATCTGTTTTGTAAGTAGTGCTGCATGGAGAGAAAAGGAGTAGAATGCACAATAAGGTAATTATGGTTCACACATGTGATGAAATACTTTGGAGCCATTGAAATTGTTGTTTGAAAGAATTTTAATGACATTTCAAGCATAGTCATGATTAAAAAGGGGAGAAAGGCTCAAATAACACGTCTATGCATGTGTGTGTGTGTGTGTGTATTCTATGTAAAAATTTTAAACAATACATATATATAAAGAAAAAACCCTAAAAATATCAATGGTTATCATTGAGTGGTAGGAGAGTCGTGGTTTTTAATTTTCCTATTTATCATGTTTGTGTTTTCTACATCTTTTATAATGAGCATATTACATTTACTAACAAAAAGAAATTTAAAACTATATGGTAGGGATGATCAAGAATCAAAAGGTACACACTTGAATCTATTTTTAATCTTAGAAAACAACAGAGAGTGTTTTGGAGCTTGGTAATATTTTAAATATTCAACTGTTACCCAAATCCTCCAAAATCCCACCCCCCTCCAAAATCAGAGAGAAAACCACGAACTTTGACAAAGACTCGGAGGCCCACCCTGATTTCATTCCCATGGCTCTGACATCCTCTTCTCCACTGCAGTCTTTTCCTTGTTCCAGCCTCCTTGATCGTCATCAAGCCCAGACACTCTCTGGCCCCAGGGCCTTAGCACTGGCTGTGTCCTCTGCCTCCCCCCTGATGTCTGCTGAGCTTTGCACCCTCACTTCCCTCTGGTCTTTCCTCCAGACTACCTTCTCAGTGAAAACTTTCCTGGAGACACTACTTAAGGTCCCAACTCCTGTAACATTTTATCCCCCACCCCCTTCCACCACCACTTTTTAACATTCTACATATTTTATTTCTCTATTTTTTTTTTTTTTTTTTTGTGATACATGGGCCTCTCACTGTTGTGGCCTCTCCCGTTGCAGAGCACAGGCTCCGGACGCACAGGCTCAGCGGCCATGGCTCACGGGTCCAGCCGCTCCGTGGCATGTGGGATCTTCCCGGACTGGGGCACGAACCCGTGTCCCCTGCATCGGCAGGCAGTCTCTCAACCACTGCGCCACCAGGGAAGCCCTATTTCTCTATTTTTTTAATGGTCTTTCCCACCCATTATAATGGAAGCCCCACTAGGCCAGAGATTTTTCTCTATTTTTTCACTCCAGTAGCTCCAGCTTCTAGATGAATACCTGGCTCTTGAAAATCAGTTGTTGAATGAATAAATGCCAAAACGCCAAAGCTCTATTTTTTGACCTACAAAATCATAAAGGGTAGACAGTTTGTAAATATGTCTCAACTCTACTAACAAATTAAATCGAAACCGTTCACAACCGAGACACTTACTGCCACTTAATCATGGCATCCCATAGCAGCTTCTGTTATTTCAGGAGTTATAGATATAATTTTCAGGAAATCTGAATATACACAATGGTGCCAGGAATATCATTTTATTTGGTGAGTATGCTCAAAAGAAAAGGCAGCTTAGGTCTGGAATGGCATTAGGACTTAAGTCAGGTGTTGCATAATAACTTGCTGGAAACTAGTTTAGAGAAAGCCACAAATTTCAGTAAAGTATTGATCCATTTAACAAGTATTCCTTAAGCATTGATTATGCAGTGAGACCTGGGTACACACAGTGAACAAGACATCACTGCTTCCTGGATGCAGCTTACAATCTAGTAGGGGATACAGATAAGTAAATGATAATAATATAATGAGATATTATGGAAGCACAGAGGAAGGACAGCTGACGAGACTTGGGTTGGGAGGGTTGGGGTAGATTTCCTGGTGGAAGTAACATTAGAGCAGGATAAACAAGAGCATGTCAGGGAAAAGGGCTTGGGTTTCACAAGTGGGGGTGGAGAACGGGCTGGGAAAGTGTGTTCCAGGAAAGGGCTGGAGGCACCGGGAGTCGATGTTCCTCCAAGGAGCTGGTGAGCTCAGTGCGGTTTGAGTGAGGGCTGTGACCACATGTGCATCCTGAAATCAGTCACTTCTCATCAGCTCCACAACCCTCACCCCAATGCAAGCCACCGCCATCTCTCACTTGGACCACTGTACCACATTTTGAACTGTACACCCTGCTTCTGCTCTGTGTCCTAGTAATGCTGAGGAGAGAAGCAGCCCCTGGCAGGTGAGAGCTGGTCTGGCCCTCACAGCTGGACCGTCTGTCCTTCTGTCCAACACAAACACATCATAGAGCCCCAACTTCAGGCCAGGCCACCCCGTGACCCTCATAGATGAAGACAAAAACAAGGCCACTCTGTAATCATGTCTGAACAGAGACACCACCATAAACAATGTGCAAACCACAAAAATGACAAATGAGCCTTCCGTCCTGGCTCATATGAGTTACTGCAGCTTACAATCTAGTAGGGAATACTTCTTTACCAATCCATTTTTGCTTCACTTCATTCCTCTCACCTTCAAAGTAAGATTTGTGAAGAAATTCAGCTGCAGAATCCTCCCAGGCTTCCTGGCAACATTGAACTCAGAGTAAACTCCACTTCCTTGAACCTTCTCTAGAATCATCTACTTCAAGTCCAGAGCCCATCATTTCCAACATCCTTTAGCTGAGATGCCCCCAGGGCTCCCCACGGTGTGTGCTCACCCTCACTGCAAGGAAGCAGTTTACCCTACTTGTTCAGCCACAGGTGTGTTCCTGGTGGTCTTGAACTGGAGGACATTGACAATACACAAATCAGGTTAAGACACTTTCGTACATGCTTCCCATGACTCTCAAAATCAAAAATCAAACTTAGAGTCAAAATCAACACCTACATCATTCAACTCTGCCTACCTCTTAGAGTTCGTTCATTCACTCTACGAGTGCAGTTAAGTCCCCTACACACGAACCTTCAAGTTGCGAACTTTCAAAGATGCGAACGTGCAATTCTATCAACGTCAGGCGTGAGTGACATTGCAGCTTGCCCTCCGTCTCCTATTGCTGACGACCCTTCAGCTCTACCATCTCCCACCTCCTCTCCCTCCTCCAGTCAGCAACTCTTCTTGCCTGTTCACTCGATGCCAGCCCCTCTATGACAGCTGTTGTACTGTACTACTGTACCTTTCAAGGTATTGTACTGTAAGATTAAAAATGTTTTCTTTACTTTTTGTTTGTTTGTTTTTTATGTATTATTTGTGTGAAAAGTATTATAAACCTATTACAGTACTATATAGCCGATTGTGGTAGTTGGGTACCTAGGCTAACTTTGTTGGACTTAAAACGAAAAAATTGGGCTTATGAACATGCTCTCAGAACAGAGCTCATTTGTATGTAGGGGACTTACTGTACTGCTGAGGGTCTACAATGAGCCAGAGACCCTTCATGGTACAGGAATGTTTCACACTGCTGCGTGAAGAGTCGGTCGGAGCACAAAACTAGAGCAGGGGGTAGGGAGACCCGTCATGAGGCTCTTTTAGTCCAGTGAAACAAATGGACCAGAATCGGAGAGGGAGGAGAGTGAAATGTAATGCCCAGCATTACTTTAGGTGAGATAAGTCAGACAGAGAAGGACAAATACTGCATGATCTCACTTATTTCCTGGTATCTAAAAAAGCTGAACTCAGACAGTAGAGTGGTGGTTGCCAGGGGCTGGGGGTAGGGGAAATGGGGACAGATTTCTAGCTATAAGATTGACAAGTTTTGGGAACCTAATGTACAGCAGGGTGATTATAGCTAATAATATTGTATTATGTATTTGAAAGTTGCTAAGAGAGTCCATCTTAAATGCTCTTATCATGAAAAGGAAATGGTGATTATGTGATATGATGAAGGTGTTAGCTAATGCTATGGTGGTAATTGTTTTGCAATATATAAAGGTATCAAACGAACACTGTACGCAGTGAAACTTACACGATGTTATATATCAATTATACCTCAATAAAGCTGGGGAAGAAAACCCATAATGCCCAGATTTCCCTGTATGGGAAACAGAGGCCAACACTGTCATTTTCTGGGTGAGGGAGTGCAGCAGACATGCTAGCAAGGATTTTAGAAAAGGCGATCACTTTGCTGGGCTAGACAGCAAAGTCTTCTTGGCTGAAGTGGACTCCTTTTCAAATTTCTTCGTAAGGGGACCTCCCCGGCTCCCAGGTAGTCCTGCAGAATTTCATGGCTGCTTTTGGCCTGTGAACTGGGGTCTGTCACCGCAAGAAATTGTTTGAATAATGTGCCTATTTCAGGTTCTAGTTTATATGTTTACGGGAGACATATTTCAGTGGAGTCAGTAACGTATTTCTTACAGCCTTCTGGGCTTAAATAAATGATGATTAGAGTAATTCAGGGTCCATGAAATCGTGCAAAGACAGCTGCCATCTGCCATTGCTCTCAATGGTAATTCATTTACTTCTTATAATGGCTTTCCACATCTATGAATTAAGTTAGAATATGCTGCTCATGCTCAGAGGAGCCAATAATGACTTGCTTTTGTGTTACAACTCTCAGAAGTAAATGATTCAGTATTCATTGCTTATAAGTTTAAAGAGAAACTAAATTTATTAGGATTCCCCCAACCTTCACTCTAGGACACGTTTTTAATGTTCCCATCATGGAGACATTGTGGAATTGACTAATTGTGTGTTTTGCATATTTATAAACACTTTTTTATTTGTTAATGGGCCATTTCAGAGATAAAATTAGTTCTTTATTCGCATTGCAGCCATTTCTCAAAGTCACGCCGACTCATGTTAGAGGGGCTGAGATTTGAGAGCACAGAATGAAAGGGCAGGTAATTGTCTTCTCGGTAAATCCCGAGGAGGGGCAAGAGCTGCCCGGATGCAGTTTATCAGACTGATTCTCTAGAGCTGCACTGTCCAATATGGTTGTGTAAAATGTACATTCATTAAAGTTAAATAAAATTAAAAATCTAGTTCCCCAATCACACTGGCCACATCTCAAGAGCTCAAGAGCCACATGTGGTCCAGTGACCACCATATTGGAGAGTATAGAGTATTTCCAGCATCGCAGAGAATTCCACTGGACAGCGCTGCTCTGGGCTGTGTTGGTGCTGGTGTCCTTTCGTGCCTCCCTGGATTGAAAGAACTTGGTGCTTGTAAACTGACTGTCCAGAAAAGCTGAGGGGTTAAGGCACCCCTGGTCATATCTCGCATCCTGAATATAGTCAGAATTGCATAACTTCTTACCACCTACAACCTGGTCCCATTACTGTCAAATCTCTCCTGGATTTACTGCAACAGTCTTCTAACTCCCCTCCCAACTTCCATGCTGGGCTCTCATAATCTCTACTCCACATAACAGCCAGAATGATCCTGCTCAGAACCTTCCAGTGGCTTTTGTGTCTTACAGAGAGTAAAAGCCAACATCCTTACAATGACCCCCAAGGCCTTATATTCTGACTCTTCACCATCCCTTAGATGCATCTCTTGCTATACCTGCCTTGGTTTTCTCTTCTGCAGCCACACTGGCCTCCAGGTATGTTTTCCCTTGCCTTGGTTCTTTCCTGAAATACTCTTCTCCTGATAGCACTATGTCTTGTTTCCCCACTTCCTTCAGGTCTTTGCTTAAAAGATTTCCCTGCCTACCCTATCTAAAGTTTCAGTCCTGATGGGGAGGACCTTCAAGATGGTGGAGGAGTAAGACGTGGAGATCACCTTCCTCCCCACAAATACATCAGAAATACATCTACATGTAGAACAACTCCTACAGAACACCTACTGAACGCTGGCAGAAGACCTCAGACCTCCCAAAAGGCAAGAAACTCCCCATGTACCTGGGTAGGGCAAAAGAAAAAACAGAGACAAAAGAATAGGGACGGGACCTGCACCACTAGGAGGGAGCTGTGAAGGAGGAAAAGTTTCCACACACTAGGAAGCCCCTTCGCAGGCGGAGATGGGGGGTGGTGGTGGGGGGAAGCTTTGGGGTCATGGATGCACAGGCCCAGCGGCCACAGCCCATGGACCCAGCCGCTCCGCGGCATGAGGGACCCTCCCGGACCGGGGCACGAACCCGTGTCCCCTGCACTGGCAGGCAGACCCCCAACCACTGCGCCACCAGGGAAGCCCTGTGAGGTTTCTTTACAACAGTTTTTAGATGGGAAAGCTAGGAATCAATGCTGATATTCTATGAATGAAAGTTTCACAGAAATTCCAATAGAGAAAAGCAGTGGGAAAATCTGGTCATGCTGAGTCACACATGGTGGCATAAGCCTGCTGAACTCAGAAAGAACCTACACCACAGGGCACAGGCTTATAGTCACATTTCAAAGAGGGAATTTTGTTCAGCAAAATAATGTAGTCTATATGGTCTATCACGTTGAATTAATGTTATTTGGAATTTTAGTTTTTTTATTGTTATATTAGAACCCTATGCTTATAGAATGTATACCTCGTTTTATGTTTGTACTTATTTAGAAGTGTAGTAGAGGCCCCACCAGAAAAATTGAAATGACTCTAAACATTTGAAACAGAGGCAACTTAACACAGGGAAGTGGTGATGCAGGGGGTGGGATTGCTGAGACCCAAATGGGATGCACTTTAGAAACTGGCAACAGCAGGAAGCTACCTCACCCCTAGGCTGGAGAGATGAAAGAGGATGGTTTTGGAGCCCAGGGTGGCTGCCCAAGGTAGGCAAAGATGGGAGGAAATACTCTGGCTTCTCCCTTCCCTCAGCCTCCACTTCTTCAGTAATGCTTCCCGTTTGACTCTAGTAGAAGCCCAGGAGACATAGGAGAAGGGAAATGCATCCGGCAGGGATCAGCTCCTCTCCACTGTGCGCGTGCACACACACGCGCACACACACACTTCAGCAATACAGAGCAGAGCAGGGGAAGGGTGAAGAGATTGTCTAAGGACAAACTCACCACCAACACATTGAAATTATATGGACATGTGGTTGATTGCAACCATCCGTGTTCTTCCCTTCCATTTTTTTTTTTTAGGTAAAAAGTGAATTTATTTAGAGAGATACACATTCAGTAGATGAGAGGTGGTCCGTCTCAAAAGGCAAGAGCAGCCCTGGGAGAAACACATTCCACAGACAGAGTGTGGATCATCTCAGAAGGCCTCTTCCCTTCCACCTTGAGTGGCAGTCAGGCAGACGGGGTGGGTTTGTCACTACTCCAGCTCCAGTGGTGGGCCCTGATTGGTTTCCATGTCTAAACCAGGAAGGGGGACCCCACTCCCCTTGCTATAGTGATCGGTTACATGAGTGTTGGCTTAAATCAACAGCTCAACACATTCCTCAAGCCTCAGTTTAGGTCTTAGGGTTCTTTCTCCTGGATGTGAACCAAAAAAAGCACATAACCCCCCAGTGCTCCTAGCAGCCATCTGTGGCTGGGTCAGGACAAACCTGAAGGGAGAGGCACAATACTGAGTCTCTCTCTCACACACACACCTCACACCAAAGCAGAGACAGAGCTTACCTCACAATCCTGGTGGTCATTATTCCCCGGGGTCCTCATTTGTTTGGACCAGATCAATCCCCTTTCATGTCCAAGCCAGTCTGAACTGGGTTTTCTGTTGCAACTAACACAATAATAAAAATAAGTTAGGTCGGCATTGGGAGTCCCAGAGATAAAAAGTAGTGTGTTAACAGAGGTACAGACATCGTTCAAGCTTGGGAAACACTAGCAACTCCCAACAGCCCCACATCTTCCTTTCCGCACTGGAGATGAATAAAGAAGAACTGCACCAGGCGTGGACCATGCCGGGTCACGGAGGCCTTTGGATGCTAAGCCGAGAGCGTGTGATGCTTCTGCAGCAGCTCCACGGCGCACCCCTGGCTCTGAACCAGGAGGAGAGATGCTTGCTTGGTGAAGTGAGGACCTCCCAAGCAGCTGTGCATGGGCTAAGCACAAAGCGTGGAGTCAAGCTCTACAGCATGGGTGAGACTTGGGCCAAACAAGCAGAAAAGGGGGTCGATGCTACCATGTCAACATTCTCTCTTTAGGTGGAAAAACCAATGGCTTAGAATTTTAATAGGTTAAGAACTTGTCTTACTGAATTCGGGGCAATGCTTACATGTTAAATCTATTGACAAGAATGTCTGGCCTGAGTTTCCTCAAAAGGAAGGCCTGTTGGAGCGACTCCCTTCTACCAAGAGAGGCCATGGTCCTGTAATTCCTGGAGAAACCACCAGGATCCATGCAAAGTCAGGGAAAGTGAGTGGGTTTAAGCATTTTGGAAGCTTCTTCCCTCTGCGGGATTTTGGTAGCAAAGGCCTCTGAGCTCCCATGAACATGCTGAATAGTGTCCTTTGGGTTTCTGCAGACTGATTTTTGAAATAGGAGGATTGTTCAGCCTGAGTCCTTTGTCTCCTCCTGAATTAACTTGGGACCGAAGGTCAGTATGGCCCAGGGGAATCTAGAGAGCACCTTCCCCACTCCCTCTGGTCCCCTAAGGCTTGGCTGGATTAGAGGATGTGGGTTAGAATTCACTATTTCACGCTGGACCATGAAAGAGTTGCTATTTCTGTTACTGGCTATGGCGGTTTGCTGCAGGTCATTTGGGATTAACTTGGGTCCCCTACAAAGTGTACATATAACTGTCCCCCTCTCTTCCCTGGTCTGGGCTGCTGTGGGTTTTCTCTGAGGCAGACCGAAGTCTGGTGGGTGGAGGAACAGAAAGCGGGTGCTGACATTTGCTTGGGGACCAGCAGGTATTTCAGGGAAAGTTTTCATGGAATAAATAAACCAGCTCAGTTTAACCTTTAGCCGTAGTCTTGGAGTTTGGGGTCTCCTGGGCTTTAGGGCAACAGTTTTGATTTGATTTGCCCAAAATCACCCTCCACTGGGCAGTTGTGCATTTGGAGCTGTCTCTGAAACCTCCATCACTCCCAATGTCTGACTTTCATTGTTCAGGGAGCAATTTTAGGGCAGCCTGCATCTAACTCCTAATGCATCCATTGATTTCACTATCAGTTGAAGTCAGTTTTCTCTTCTTTCTGGTGGTGGTGGGGACAGCTGGTAGACCGGAGATGTGACTTGGGCAAAGTTAACAGAACATTCAGGCAACAAGTTTTCCCTTTTCTTCTTTGGTTCCACAGCTGAGTTCCTGATACATTGCCCTGGCGATTCAGCTTGGATTCTCAAACCTTTCCTCAGTCCCTCTTTGAGTGTGAAGTCCTGCTCATTTCTGAGACTCAGGAAAAATTTAGTGACGGACACTTCAGATCCTTTGGGAGGATCTTTCAGAAGATCTCAGAGGACAGGAGGCTGACTCAGTTGGTTGAGTTCGTACAAGACACTTACCATCATGCTGAAGGAAGTTTTGGACTGACCATCATGTCCAGCTGCTGATCACAAAGTTGGGATGGCGAACACTTGGAGGTCACCACTGGCACTGGAAATAAGAGCCTTCAAGCTGTTCTGTTTCCTCATCAGGAGATGCAGCCTTTCCTTTCTGCTGTGTGGTTAATTTAGGAAAACCATGCCATGCAATAATATTTCAGAACTCCCAATTTGGGGACTTCCCCCCGTTCTATGTCTTCTCTTTATTCTCTCCCCCATTGGGGTGATCAGGCCTTTCTGGGTCCATTGGCCCAGGGTTTAAAGGCAAACAAAGAGGAGTTTCCTGGACTTTAGCCTCCAAAAGCTTAAGCCCCTACAGAAATGGTAGACAAAATGTTTTGCCTGCACAGAGTCTATGCAGATCGGCAGCTCCATGGAGATTTCCACACCCCACTGGGACAGGAAGCACCAGAGTGGTTCCAGAGGGGCCCCCCAAACAAGGCAGGCAAGGAACAGAGTAAGTTTCAGGGCCTGAATGGGCTAGGCACCCACAAGAGAGGTGTCTGTAAGAGGACATGCCTCGACAGACGTCTGACAGATGTACAGAAAGAGGTATGAATTGGGGATGTCTGTAGGGACAAATGACTTGAGTCCATGGAGTGGACTTTTCTTCCCTTCTCCCTGTCCCATTACCCACCCACCAGGCCCCTTGCACAGGAACCCCATAGAGTGTCGACTCTACGATGACCCAAGCTGGGGATACCCTTAAATTTCATTAAATGTGACCTTCTCAGCTGCCAACACGTACTGTGTGGTGGTATGAACTGCATAAAAATGCCCCTTCTGGGTGGTCAAATGCCAAAATGGTGCACCTCCCCAGGCTGATTCAGCCATATGCTAGGGTGTGTGGCTTAGCGGGTAGGGTGCAGGCTGAATTTCAGCCCTCACTGAGGCCCTCAGCTGTGAGGTGCTTAAACTGTGCCACCGAATGTGGAGGCCCCGTGTGGACTGAGGCTCACCCCCTCCACGTGTGACTTTAGGTCACCTATAGCTGTGTAGAAATGAGCATTCTGACCGCCTATAAAAGGGGTGAGTGATTCAGTGGTGGTGTGGCAATACTGGAAATCAGAAGGTTCAGTCCTGGAAGCATCATTTGTTCTCAGTGCGATGGAGGCAAGCATTTAACACTGGAACCGCAGTTTCTTCATCTGTTCAGTGGGGATAAGAGCTCTGCTGCTCTTCCTCGCACAGCTGCAGTTTGGGTCAAAGGCAGGGATATCCATGAACCTGCTCTGGGAATGGTGAACTAGGGCTGAGCCCCTAAAGTTCACGGAGCCACCGAAGGAGGTGAGATTATAGTGCAACCCTCTGTGAGTGAGAGGAGAAGGTCAGGAGCCCTGGAATCTGCTTTGGTGGCAGACTTTGTGAGACTGGGGAGGAAGGGCAGGAAGAGAGACCCAGGGCTGCTGGGTGACCGAGGGCTGGCCTGTGTGACAACTATAGGTCATACTTCAAGACGCTGTGAGGCAGACGTGAGTGTCTGCTGGGGCAGAGGAAGTCTGGGGCCACTGCTATTTGGCTGTTAGTATAAGTGGGCCCAATTTGCGTGAGGTGACTTGTCATAAGTCTGTGCAGCTTTGGGGACGTGAGGCCTGGAGCCTGTGGTAATCTGGGGCCAGTCAGGTGACAAAAGCCACACAGGAGGTCAAACAGGGAGAGCTGAATATAAAGAATGATAAACTCAGATGGAAGAGTATCTGTAAGGTAAAAGAAACTGCATAGCTCTCTAGGGCTGAGGACATCCACCCCAGGAAGGACAAATTTGGAAGGGGGCTGGACCTCACTGGAGGGCGTGGTTTGGTCACTAGGTAGCAGAGAGGTTTATTGGTTCGGCCAGGCTGGAGTGGGCCTGGAGCAGCCGGACAAGCAACAGGCCACCCTCGGGAGTGCAGCCATCCTCAGTGAATGGCTGGGTGTGCAGGGGGAGACAGGGAGGCCTTCAGAACACGTGACCCACCTGTGCACAGGCCCTGGTTTCTGTGTCAAGGATACTGCAGAAAGGTGATCGCCAGGCCAAAGCTGCAAGTTTGCAGAGGGACTGTGTTCTGAGCTGCGGGGAGGGGGTTGGATGGGTTGGCGGGGGCAGGTTCTTAGATGCCCTCATACCACCTCCAACTGGCACGGAACTGCAGGCGACCCCCTCCTGCAATGTCCCTCCACTGTCCTCTGAGAAGAGAGCTCACGTCGTGTTTACTGTAAAGAAGCCAGGGCACTGGCCACACTCCCAGACTAAGATCCACAGCCCTTTTATTTCCACGAGCTGCCCGCCTGGCCTAACCTTCCTGAGGCGACAGCTAGGATACTCTTGAGAATATGTGCTCAAGTTCAGGGTAGAAAATAAATAAAAGCACCATTCCTTCCTCCTCATCCCAGGGAAGAAAGAAAATTCACACAAGGTTTCTCAAACTAGACTCTGTAGTCATCCTTCATAATTTTGTTTGCCATATTCACAGTCCATCTGTACTATGATTTACTTGTTTTTTTTTAAAAAGAGTTGAGTCACTTTTTAACCCTTAACAAAATGATTTGAAAATGGAGGTCTGTAAAAAAAAAAAAAAGAAAATGGAAGTCTGTATGGCTTTAATTAATGGAAAATCAGAGAAGGGAACTGCAAATACATTGAAAACCATCTTTTAAAATCAGGCTAGATGCTGTGTCTGGCCAAAGACACAAGCATGAAGCCTGTTGCTTCTCTGCGAAAAAGAGAGCATAGCAAAAAGGCCTGACTGAGAGTCTTTCATTAATCAGGACTCAGAGAGTTGGAAAGGAAATAAAATTTTCTACCTGGTATTCAGTGGTTTAAGACCCTGTCACATGGCACCTTGAGCATCTCAGATACACTGGGACAGCCTGGATTCACTGAGAGACCTGGACGTGGGATCAGATGCATCTGTGATGAATTCCTCCCTTGTGACATGAGGTAAAATATTTAACGTTGCTGGTGCGCAGGTCAGTTGTTAAAAACTTGAAAAAAGTGAAGGCTTAGAAATACTCCTTAATGCAGAAATTTATGTGTGTGTGTAAAATATAAATAAAACCTGGGAAGTGAAAAGACATGTACAAAGATGTTTATTCTAACATTGCACAAAATACAAATCACAAATCCAATCTCCATGGTCCAAAAGAGAAAGTTGATAAAATAAATTATGATACCATCCTAAAGAGAAATGCAGTGTTGCTATTATAAATGATGTATATTTTTTCTATCTTTATAGGAAAATTAAAATTTTTTGTATGTTGATGAGGTGTGTAGAAATGTAACTTTTTTTTTTCAAATTTAATCAGTCATACATATACATATGTTCCCATATCCCCTCCCTTTTGCGTCTCCCTCCCACCCTCCCTATCCCACCCCTCCAGGTGGTCACAAAGCACCAAGCTGATCTCCCTGTTCTATGCGGCTGCTTCCCACTAGCTATCTACCTTACGTTTGGTAGTGTATATATGTCCATGCTGCTCTTTCGCTTTGTCACAGCTTACCCTTCCCCCTCCCCATATCCTCAAGTCCATTCTCTACTAGGTCTGTGTCTTTATTCCTGTCTTACCCCTATGTTCTTCATGACATTTTTTTCTTAAATTCCATATATATGTGTCAGCATACAGTATTTGTCTTTCTCTTTCTGACTTACTTCACTCTGTATGCAGACTCTAGGTCCATCCACCTCATTACAAATAGCTCAGTTTCATTTCTTTTTATGGCTGAGTAATATTCCATTGTATATATGTGCCACATCTTCTTTATCCATTCATCCGATGATGGACACTTAGGTTGTTTCCATCTCCGGGCTGTTGTAAATAGGGCTGCTATGAACATTTTGGTACATGACTCTTTTTGAATTATGGTTTTCTCAGGGTATATTCCCAGTAGCGGGATTTCTGGGTCATATGGTAGTTCTATTTTTAGTTTTTTAAGGAACCTCTCTATATTCTCCATAGTGGCTGTATCAATTTACATTCCCACCAATAGTGCATCAATTTACATTCCCACCAATAGTGCAAGAGGGCTCCTTTTTCTCCACACCCTCTCCAGCATTTGTTGTTTGTAGATTTTCTGATGATGTCCATTTTAATGTGTGTAGGTGTGAGAGTAAAACAATGGCATCTTTGTCAGGGTTATTTGGCAGAACCAATCAAAAGGTAACATGGTCTTTTCTAACAGGAGCCTTTCTTACTGTGATATCTACAAGAAAAATTTAAAATAGAAAAACACGGGACTTCCCTGGTGGTTCAGTGGATAAGACTCTGTTCTCCCATTGCAGGGGGCCCAGGTTCAATCCCTGCTGAGGGAACTAGATGCTGCACGCATGCCGCAACTAAGAAGTCCACATGCCACAACTATGAGCCCGCCTGCTGCAACTAAAAAGATCCTGCATGCCGCAAATAAAAGATCCCGCATGCTGTAATGAAGACCCAGCAGAGCAAAATAATAAATAAATAAATATTAAAAAAAATAAAATAAAATAGAATAACATAAAAGTCCTAATTCCCTTCAGTAGGGAATAGTTGAAAACATTATCGTATTTCCATAATGAAGAGCCATGCAACCATTAAAAATAATGCTCTAGATCCTGCACATGTACTGACATAGAGATGTCCACACTATATTGTTCAGTGAAAAAGGTAAGTTGCAAAACAAAAAAAATGGTGTGTTCTCACTAAAAATGTATACACACACACAGAAATATGTGTATATATGTACACACATATATATCTTTAGTTCTGTATGAAAAATATCAGGCCAGAGTCCATTAGTCCATTAAACTATTAACAGTGCTTACCTGTGGATATCAGGACTGGAGAGGCAGCACATTGGCAGGAGAGGTAGACTTAAATGATGGAATTAGGGATGATTTTTACTCCTTTTAAAAAAATACCCTAAATAAAATAATCTTAAAAAATGACAAGCTCTCTCTTTCAGGTTACAATTTATAAAATTCTGTAAGTAATTTTAGAAAAAAAACCCCCAAGGTCATATATAAACACACACACACACATACACACACACACACACCTGAATTGACCAGAAAGAGTGTTTACATTTACAGCCTAGGTTAAGGGAGAAAACCAGGCCACAGAACATTATGATCCCAGTGTTGCTAAAAATAAGTCTATTTCAGAGTACAGTATATACATAGAAAAATAACTGGAAAGATACATAGAGAATTGTTAGCAGGGTTTTTTGCTGGTAGTATTGTGGCTAATCTTTGTTTTTCTTTTCGCTCATCTGTATTTTCCAGTTTTCTATAATGAACTTGAATAAGGAAGGAAGGAAGGGAAAGAAAGAAAGGAAAAAAGAAAGAAAGAAAGAAAGAGAAAGAAAGAAAGAAAGAAAGAAGGAAGGAAGGAAAGAAAGGAGGAAAGAAAGGAGGAGAGAGGGAGGAAGGAAAGAAGGAAGAGAAAGAAAGAAAACAAGAGAAAACCCCTGAGCCAACCTGGACAGGGATGAAATGTGAAGAATGCAGGTATCCAGCACAGGTGGGCATCTGACACACCTGGGTTGCTCTGTCCTTGCTTTACCTGGTGGAGGAGAAGTGGTCCAGTTCTCCATGTTAGCACCTATCCCCTGCACCCTCAGAGCTGCGCTCTGTCCCTTGTGTTGCCTGCAGGGAAAGTTGTGGCCTTGGACACTCCTAAGGCTGCAAGCCCTCCAGATCATCCTTCCAATCTCCCAGGTGTGCAGCTGGGGGTAGAGGAGAGGCCAGATTGCAGCCTCTTTGGCTAAGCAGGTCCCACTTTTATTAGACACAAACCTAGGAAAAAAAAAAACCTCAACCTGGGGAAAGATTTCTATTTAGAGCTGGGAAACTAGGCCACTTGGAAGATCAGTGACCTACATTTCCTGCTATAGAAATGTAAGATGAAATAGCGGTTGTTAGTGCTGTGTGCAGGCGCTGAGACTCCATCAAAAGGCAGGGAGGAGAAAGGGAGGGAAAAAAGGGAGGGAGGGAGGGAGGGAGGGGATTTTCAAGAGCTTCTGTATTTGAAATCTTTTTCATCCCAGCTAATGATATTTAACCATGGAGGAAAAAATGGGTCTCTCAGCTGTGTATTTGTTTTCCTGGAAGAGCAGTGTTTGGTAACTGGGGGCTCCTTCAGCAGGTAAAAAATCCATCCCCATTCTGAGCCTGTTAGAAAAATAGCAGCTTCCCCAGGCTCCCGCTAGCCTCCCACAAAGACCAGTCTTGGTATCTCATGCTGGCCTCCAGCTGTCTGCTTTTTGCTTTAGACTTCTGAGAAACTGTTTGCTTGATCTCATCGATCTGGGCTCTTTGCATTGGACCCTGTGGAGCATCTAAGGTTAATAGGCTTTTGGAGCCCGAGTTCCCATGAATCTTGGTGGTGGAGGTGCATGGTTGTCCAGAGGAAGAAAAAGTCAAATGGCAGCCTCACGCAGGGCTTCTTCTTATCCATAGCTGCCTCATAGCAGAGTCTGGGGCGTCAGGGCCAACGTTTAGATGGTAATCACTAGATGGAGAACCATGGAGGCCATGATCATTTTATTCATTGTCAATTCACACTGGGGTTCTCTGTAATCGTTAAAATGTGGAGACAAGGAGATTACTGAATCCATACCTGCAGTTGATGTTTCTAATATTCCTCAATATCTAGTTCTCTCCTAATTCTGGTTCACTGAGTATTGCCATTTCCCATGCCAGGGGTCCGAGCCATGGTAATGTAATAGAAGTTACATGATAGACATAAGCATTGAAGCACTGATGCTGGATCCTCAGGCCTCCTCCCCTGCAGCAGCCAACCCAGCTGCCTCCTGTAGAGATCAGCTTCTCAAGAAGGAACAGCCCCTGTCAGTCTGGGTCCCAGAGTGAGGGTGTCAGGCAGCAGAAGCTCTCCAAGCCCAGCCCAGGCTGACGGGTCATGTGAGCGAGAAATCATCTTGTTATTTCAGTCACTGGGCTGGAGACAGTCTGTATACCTATGTTGCTTGAGGCAGTATCATATCAATGCATTGCTGAACTGGTTATAGTTTTGGTCATACAACCGAAAAACCAAAACCAAGGAACAACTACACAAAGTGAAAAAGCCAATGATCGTGTTTGTTGATGGAGACACAGCAGGAATTACTCAGACGCAGCCTCTCCTCTCCCGGATCTTACGTGCAGATACAGGGAATTCACACATTCTGGGGTGTGTTCGTAATAATAAATAAGTAAATAATAATAAATAAATTTGCTGTAGCAAATGATCACAAACAGTGGCTTACGACAATAGGAATTTTTTTCTCTCACGGTTTCGGAGGCCAGAAGCCAAGGCGTCAGCAGGGCTGTGCTCCTTCCCAAGGCTCTGGGGGAGAATCCTTTCCTACATTTTCCAGCTTCCGGTGGCTGTTAACATTCCTGTGGCCACATCTCTCCGCTGCCTCCATGGTCATGTGGCCTTCTCCTCTGGGCATCTCAAATTTCCATCTGCTTTTCTCTTATAAGGATACTTGTCACTAGGGTCCACCTGGATAATCCAGAATGGTCTCACTTTGGATCCTTAATTACATCTGCAAAGATCCTTTTCAAATAAGGTCACATTTACAGGTTCTGGGTGGACGTATCTTTTGGGGACCACCATTCAATCCATTACCCGAATATTTTCTAAGTGCCAGCCACTAGGCAGTTTACGTCCATGTTTTATCTGACTTTTTCTCCCAGTCAGTCTCTGAAGTAGGTATTATTGTGCCCATTTTAAAGGCAGAGAAACTGAGCTGAGTTTCAGGGATGTTAAGTAACTTGTCTAAGGTCACACAATGGTGGGAGCCAGACGACATTCCAGGTCTTATTCCTAAACCCGTAGAATTTCATGTCTATATCTGTATCATCTATATATTATATGCCTATATCTATATCTATCTATATATATACATCTACACCTATCTCTCTCTCTCTCTCTCTATCTATCTATCTATTATCTATCTATCTATCTCCAAATAATTGTCATTTTCTCCAAACCACTGTTGCTTAAAAGATTTCTGGAACCCCTCTGCTTCTAAACCACTTTACAATCCACACAAAAAAAGTCTACCTACTTGCATTATCGTCACAATTTGTCTTATATGTGGTCTTAGGCAGCTTTATTTTCATATGATGTAGTTCCCAGATTAAATTCTGCTCACAGTAACAGGCCCCAGCACCTGACGAATCATTGCCTATGGATTTCTCAAAGCACTAATTACTCAAGAGCAAAGTAAGCTGGTTAAATCCAGCTGAAGGCTTTGCTCTGCAATTGAGGGGCCCAGGTAGAAAGACAATGTGGAATGCTCCCAGTACAATCTGGGTTGTCACACCGGTGTAACCCTTCTGCTGTGTCCCAGGGATGTCTGGAAGGCATGCAGGTGTGGCTCATTAACCAAACATAAATATATGGAGTCCATGTTGCAGAAAGCCTTCCTTTTCCCATTGAATTCAGTCTGAGCCACATACTATTGGTGCCATCCCCAACAGCTATCTCCTTCTGTCTCCTTTGCTGGAAATACTGCCTCCCCACTTTTTTAGAGGCCTTGTGGCAGCTGGGAATGCCGGGTTACCTTACAATAGTGGGGAAACACTTCTTGACCTCCTGCAGATTCAGAACAGAATGACGTAGAGCAGCTGGGATGTAACAAGAGGTGCCTGGAGCTCCCTACCTCTGGACTCACAGCAAGGGAATCAATGCCTTTATTTGAATCTTGCGTTACCTACACTAATAGCACACTGCCTGATCACAGGAATTATAACAACAATAAGGTAACATTTACTGAGTACCCAGTATGTGCTGGGAACTTTTCATAGATTATCTCATTTAATTCTCACATCAATGCTATGAGGCAGGTATTGTTATTCCTTCCATTTTACAGATGAGAAACCAAGGTACAGAGAGGTTAAGAAACATACCCAGGGGAGCACAGTAAGTATGATGGAGGCAGAATTTGAACCCAGAGCCATGTGCTTAACCCCTATGCTATGCCAGTTGAATGGGCATCTGGGAACCTCTCTTCTCTTCCCCCTAGAAAGCCCTATTCTGCCACCTGCTTAGCCAATTCTTCCTGAAGTGGAAAGAGTAATTCCACTGGGAAATACTCGCAGCCCTTAGGACCTTGGGCACAGAATAGATATTTTCTCATTGGAAGGGGGATGACAAGTTTGTTATTTGGGAAGAAGGAACATTTAGAATGCCTTGTTTCTTTTGGGTTGATAGGGATCCTTAAGCTGAGATCAGCTAGTTATGTCTGCAGAGGGCTTGAGTAGGATGAGAGGTATTGTGTGTGCTAGGGGTTTATCATTCCCGCTATGATGAATAACAAGACATTACATCCAACAGAGGAAAGGAATTTATTGCTAGGTTGGGTGGCAATGGATCGTACTACTTTTAAATAAACTTGGCCTTGAATGTCACCCCATAGGTAAACAAGAGAATGTGTGTTTGGCACATATGATATAAATGGCATGGAGGGACACCTATGTGGGATGGTTTTCCATGTCTCCTGCCATCCTGATTACAGTGTGGGAGGAAAGCCCTGTTGCCATAGGTTGAGGGTAAGCTTTAACTTGGCCCAAATTAAATGCCTGCAGATTATGATTAATTGATTTTGATTAAATTGGATTTTAATATCTATTGCCTATCTCTATAAATGTAATTTCTTGATGAAGGCATTCTTTATGTAGAGGTTTAAAAGAAAAATTGATAAATAGCTTAGCCCGGCTGTTGGATTTCTATTTCCTCTCCAACTCCTGCCTGTACCATTGCTGCCAGCGCTTCTCAGAGCCTTCCTTGAAACTGTCCTGTTTTACATGTCCTGGTCATTCAGTTATTGGCTCATTTGTTCACCAGTAAACTGAGGCTCTGGCTAGCGTCGTCCCACGGGAACACCTCCCTGAGAAGCTAGTTTGGGGAATCTCTCATAATGTAGCCTACTTCCATGCCCTGGAAGCATGTTTCTTTTTTTCTTTTTTTTTTTTGCGGTACGCGGGCCTCTCACTGTTGTGGCCTCTCCCGCCGTGGAGCACAGGCTCCCGTCGCGCAGGCTCAGCAGCCATGACTCACGAGCCCAGCCGCTCCGCGGCATGTGGGATCCTCCCGGATCGGGGCACGAACCCGTGTCCCCTGCATCGGCAGGCGGACTCTCAACCACTGCGCCACCAGGGAAGCCCGGGAAGCGTGTTTCTTGATGGGGGCTCCTGGCCCCTGAGGGCTAATGGTTCTCCCATGTCTCACCAAATGATGCTCTTAGTGAATTAAAGCTGTTCCCATTTTTCTCATGGCAGGTTCCAGAGTGCTTTTTCAAGAAACATGCAGCCCTGCCTCCACCAAGGCTTGTCCGGGCCTCTACATTTTTATAAAGCGCCAACCTATTTGTTTTTCTATTTCCTTCTGTGGCTCCCTTTGTGTTCAAGGCCCTGTGCAAAACTGTGAAGTAACTGCTGCTTTTCTTCCCAGCCTTCCTTGCTGTGTCCCATTGCTCTGTGGAAGCTCTGCAACCATCTTCCATGGAGAGTTTCCCATTCCTGAGCACCTGCAGTGAGCTAGACCTGCCTTCGCAATGTATACCCTAACACTCATTTAAATTCTCTCAGTAAATCTCTCTGCTGTTTTATAGAAGAGGGAAATTGAGGCTCAGGGAGGTCAAATAACATTGCTAATTTCCTCCCCAGTAAGAACGTGGGTTCAGCTCAGGTCTGAAGTCTGAGCTGTGGAGTGTCCCCCGTAGGCTGTCTCCCACCCCGTCCCACCCCGCTCTCTGACCCCTGTTTTCTCCCGTTCCCTATAACATCTGCTCTCAGCAGCCTCTATTTTCCTAGCCATTGTCATTTGTTCTCATTCATTTTCTATTCCATTATTTTCCTCGATGACAGTGCTGCCTCTTTAAAATACAAATCCAATCACATTCCCCCTTAGGATAA
This sequence comes from Hyperoodon ampullatus, assembly GCF_949752795.1. Taxonomy (NCBI): domain Eukaryota; kingdom Metazoa; phylum Chordata; class Mammalia; order Artiodactyla; family Ziphiidae; genus Hyperoodon; species Hyperoodon ampullatus. The sequence goes on from NC_136916.1 coordinate 80,935,470, forward strand.
AATTATTCCTGGCTTCCCATTGCTTTCCAGACAGAATCCAGACAAGCACAGCCTCTCGGGCCTGAGGGGCCTTTACTCTCCTCCATTCTGTCTACTCCTTCCCTCCTCCACCAGGAATGCTCACCCCTTGTGCTGCACAGAATTGTTGGCAGCCCCTAGAAGATACCCTGACTCTCTTTTACCATCATTCCTTTGCCTGTGATATTCTCTGCTGCCTAAAATGAGCACACTTCTGCCTGACCTTGACGATTCAGCTGAGGAGTCGCTGCTCTGGGAAGCCAGCTGGGCTGGGCCATTCTGTGTGGAACCCCTCCCTGCAGGACAGCCTGCCATGGGTTCGGTGCTCTCGAGGCCCCTCCTGCAGCCGGGCCCTCCCTGCCCAGCCTGTGCCCCTCATCTAGACCATGCCCGGAGTGTCAGGACCAGGAATATTCTTCCCAGAGGGCCCCAGCCTGCTTCCAGGGCCTGAGGGGTCAGAGTGACAGCCAAGGGGAGGCCACTTTTAAGGAGAGGAATGTCACGTGAAGTTAGGTTTACAGGCTGGGTTGGACACGAATATGCTTGGGAGGCCTTTTGTGATATCCTATGAAGCCTGGATGGGAACAGAAAGTGGGGATGGTGAGCTGGGGCTGGGAGCACGCCACTCCTGGGTGCTACAAGTACTAAACATGGCCTGCAGCTACCACTGTGCTTCCTTTCCTCCCCTCCTTCCTCCCCCCCTCCCTCCCTCCCTTCCTTCCTTCCTCCCTTCCTCCCTCCCTCCCTCCCTCCCTCCCTCCCTTCCGTCCTCCCTTCCTCCCTCCTTCCCTCCCTTCCTCCCTCCCTCCCTTCCTTCCTTCCTCCCTTCCTCCCTCCCTCCCTCCCTCCCTTCCTCCCTCCCTCCCTCCCTTCCTCCCTCCCTCCCTTCCTTCCTTCCTCCCTTCCTCCCTCCCTCCCTCCCTTCCTTCCTTCCCTCCTCCCTCCCTCCCTCCCTCCCTCCCTTCCTTCCTTCCTCGCTCCCTCCCTTCCTTTATTGTTGTAAAAAAACACCTAACACACAATTTACCTTGTTAACCCTTTTCTTTTTATCAATATTAAGAAGGATCTGCTAACACTCGGGGTGTGGCTTTTTCATACGAGGAATTCTGGAGGTAAGACCACACCTGAGCAACCAAGGCCAGGGAGTTTGATTTTGGTTGAGAAAGAGTAAAGTTTGGATTCGAAGGCCAGCTCTGGGCAGGTGATAGGTGGGGGTGGTCAGAAGCAAGGTCAAAAGCCAGGGCCTTTGAATTATTGTCAGCACCTTGAAACGAGACTTTCAAGTTCAGGTCCAGAAAGGGTCGTGACACAGGCTAAATCCTTGCAGGGTCCTGTGGCTGAATGTTATGCCAGGAAAACACCTTTTAAACTGCCTTTGCTCACTTTCCAGGCCTGGACTGGGTGTATCCCTGGTCAATATACTTTGAGAGACAGTGACAAGCTGGAGTTTTCCAGAGTAGGGTAAAGAGGGCTCTGGACGTGTGCCCTGGAAGAGTGGGAGATGTGTGCTCTGAAGAGAAGACTCACTGGGGCCATTGATTCACCTTCAAATCAATGTTATATATAATTCATAGCATAAAATACTGCATAAGTAACTGGAGAAAGAGCCCCCAATGCACCACGAATCAGAAGCCAGTTACAGAACAGTGTGCTTGGAGTGTCCTCATGTTTTAAAAATGTTAACAAACATATATGTATGCATACCTGTGTATGTGTGAGTATTCATACATATGTGTGTGTGTGTGTGTGTGTGTGTGTGTATAAATGTATTGGATACAATGTTTCAGAAGTCGGGCAGTTTGTAAAACTCAGCTTTTCACTTTACAAAAATGAATTTTCTTTCATCTCTCCATCCACATTCACCTTAGAAGAGGTCCTCGTTTCTATGAGGGTAGGAAAACGGAAAACTTGCCACCACAGGGCACTTAATCATTTCTGGCCTGAACTTTGAGCTTTTGGGGGAAATGTCAGTTAATTGAAGGTTGTCACCGTGACACTGTCTCCATGAGGTGGTGGCCGTGTGTCTGGTCAGGGAGCGTCTGCTGGCTCCATCCTGGACCTCCCGCTTCTGGGCTGGTCCAGGTGGGCCTGGCCCAGTGTCTGTGCCTGCACAGTGGTCTCTGCCAGGCAGAGATGCAGGTTTCCTTGGGCCATGATGGCTTCACGCTGGTTTCCTGTTGCAGGTGTCCCTCAGAGGTGCGGCCTTGGCTCCTTTCGGCCTCTGACGGTCTTGTATGTGACACTACCGCCTGGTTTCATCCCCAAGTCAACCACTGACCCCTTGGGGTGACAGAGAGATGCTGGGTCCCTTTCCATGGCCCCTGATCCTCAGGGAATTGGTGATTATTGATGATGATGGGGTAATAGAAGAATATGGTAGAAATAGTATGGTAGAAATTAACACTTTCCAACTCAGATGTGAAAACCCGTCTGGGAATGTCAGTTATTTCCAATACTGGCAGAGATTGAATTTCTTTCTTTCTTGTTGTCTGATGAACTTGTTAAGATAAATACTAGAAGCAGAATTGCAAGGTCAGATGTATGTTGATTTTAAATTTGGAGAAGTATTACCTAATTTTCCTTCAGATACTCTACTATCAGCCAAATGTGAGGGTTAATTTTCCTCTCTACCCTAGTCAACATTGGCTATAATAAAAAAAATTTTTTTTGCAGTCTTTTGTAGTCTTGTAACAGTTCTCATAAGTTATTTCTAACTGTCCTCTATAAATATCTAATCAAATTCAATGTTCAAACCTCTACCAGGCCAATATTTCTTCTTTCAAATGCTTTGTTCTATCTTTTCAAGATGGTGTTTGGGTATAGATATAGATGTATGTGATTTCATGGCAACTAAGGGGTCCTTTTGCCATCCCCTGGATTCTTGATGACTCCTCTGGAGAGAATCTTTGTCATGCCTGCTCAATGGGCATCCTACTAGCAACTGCCACTTACACCTGTTGAAGATGGGACTTGGTTCTATCACTACCCCATTGGCTAAATCCCACCTGGGTTCTTTTTGGCCTCACAGAACTTGAGTCTCGCCACACTTTCCCTCTGGCTGCTGGCTTGGGCCATCCCCTCTGCAACCTCTGCCTTCCATGGGCTCCCCTTAACTCTCACTGCAGGCCTGATGCCTTGCAACACTCTACTACTTCCTGCGTTCCCTAGGGTAAAGCAGTGTGAGGATTCTGTCTGCTCTCTCACTAGGGAGACATCCTCAAAGTATCCCAACATACATATGCTGAGGCAAGGCAGATAAAGGCTGCCCAGCCTAGCAAATAGTAGGTACATAAAGTCTATTTTCCTTCCCTTCTCTTTCTACAGTAGGCAACCAAATGTCTGGCTCTGATCCTGTCACTAATCAACCATGCTAGAATAGTGGATTAAGAAAGAAAAGGAAATAGTTCCACTGCTGAGAGATAAGCACTCTGACCATTCTGATAGATATTCATCTTCAGACTTTTTTTCTGTGAATATTGAAATCCATGTTAAGGTTGGGGTAGGGGGAACCTCCTTTCTCTTGTCTCCATGTTTCCAAATGGTAGAACCTCTAGTAGAGTAACATCCTAGCCTTTCTCTAATGCCTCACTTAATCCTCTGAAGAGAAGGGGCTGGGAGAAGAAGCTGGGTCTGTGAGGCTCAGCACCTCCACCTTCCAGAGATAGGCTGAGAGGCCCCCTTCTGCCTTGGGGCTCCCTCCTGTGAGTTTTACAGAGACAAGGTTTGGTCCTGCTGAGGGAGCCTGTGTTTGTCCAATGTAGCCTGTGATCGAGTAGGCAAGGAAGTCAGTTGTGGGGCTCTGTATTGGGAAGTTCGTAATAAGTGTTTTCTCTCTCTCTGTCATAGAGTGTTTAACCCCCTATGGATGGTAATTAAGTTGTTTCCATATTTTACTATTAAAACACAGGCTTTGTAAACATTCTTGTACATATTTCTTTTCTGCTTGCCTGATGAACTCATTAGGATAAATTACTAGACACAGAATTGCAGGGTCAAATGTATGCTGATTTTAAATTTGGAGAGGTATTACCCAATTTTTCTTCAGTTACTCTCTCATCACCACAGTGTGGGAGTTCCTTTCCCTCCACACCCTAGCCAACATGAGCTATAATTAATTAAAAAACTTTGCTCATCTGCTAGCTTAAATATTGTTTTAATTTCCATTCATTTTATTACTAGTGAGCTTGAACATATTTTCAATTTTTTCTCTTTAATTTGCTTATGCATGTTCTTTGAGAATTTTTCCATTAGGGTGGATTTTCCCTCTCCTTTGATTTGTAAGAGTGATTTTTGTGTTAAGAATCTCAATCCTTTGTTGATGGCAGATTAGTGTAGCGATTGACAGCTTGGGTTTTCCAGATGTGACTTTGGATTAAGTCACTTAAATTCTGTTGTCACTTCTTCATCTCTACGTTAGTTCATATATATCTATATCCCTGTCACTCCTACTTCTCTATGTTAGTTACAGGTATGAATATCACTGCTCTCCTCTCACACCCTCCACCTCGACTGCTCCAGGAGTAATGTGGATAGACAGTATTGGTAGTAGCCAGAGGATCGGATGACTTTACATGACAGTGACTTATCTAGAGAGGGCAGCAATCATAAAGAAAAGAACCAGGCAATGTTTTGGAGGAGGGATGTAGAGAGAAGATTGGAGGTAGCTGCCACACTCTGTGGCATGTGGGGAGGATAGATGGGCTAAACATTTTTTAGGGATGTTTTTCTGAGTGTTATAACCTCTTTGTAGTCTCTGACCCTGCAGAGCTACTTATTAAATAGTGTTCTTTTCTGGAGCTTTGATTCAGAATTGTATTTTTTCATTATCTTCCTCTGTGTGGCACTGGATTTAGAAAGAGCAAGAAGGCTCACTTGACCAGGGTATTAACTGAAATGGGGTATGTAAGGTGCATGTTGCAAATATTTTCCCCAATCTGTTATTAGCCTATGCTAGGTTTATGGCATTTTGCCATAAAGAAAAATTGTTTTAACTTTAAATATTTTAAAATAATATCTTCTAGGCTTGTGCCAGTTGGGAAGTATTTGTCTGCAGGTAACAGAAGACACAGAGTAGAGGGGCTTGAACTGTAATCAAATGTATCGGCTCATGTGGAAGGAAGTCTAGCAGTGGGATGGACCTCAGATACAGGACTCAGAGCTTTTCATCTTTCTGCTCCACCTTTCACAGTGTCAGTGACATCTTAAGGTTGATTTCTCTTGTGGTTATAAGATACCTGCCAGTAACAGTCAGGGTTTCATCCCTGTCCTGCTCGTGTTTGGGTTGGGGGAAGAGAGAGAAAGTCTGGCTTGCCCTGTGCTTCTTTTTTTAAGAGAAGGAAGTGTTCTCCAAAGAAACATCCCATCAGACTCACATCAAATATCTCAGATGGTGTAGGTGCCATAGCTCTGAAGCCATCGTTGACAAAAAGGAGGAGTTTTCTGGCTTAAATCACGGGTTCTCAAGGTATGGTCCACTGACCAGCAGCATCAGTGCTTCTTTGATATGAAAATTCTCAGGGTCCCCCCTCTAGATCTACTGAATCAGACACTCTATGATTTAATAAGCCCTCCAGCTGGTTCTGATGCCCCCTCAAATCGGAAACCCACTGGCTCAGGGCCCACCACTGGAGCTGGGTAGGTTTATGTCCCTTGAATCACATGGGCTGCTTAAGGGATGGATGGAGTCCTGAACAAAACTGAGATTCTGTGAGGGAGGAAGGGAGAAATGGATGCTGGGGAGGTACCAACAATGTCCACTGTGTGGGACAAATGGTTCATAATTCCAATCCTAGATGACCTTTTAAACCTAACTTTTTAAACTGAACAATTAACATATGCACATAGTGAAATTTTGTAATTGTGGAAAAGTATAGGTGGGCATACGATGCTCACGATGCTCACTTGCTTTTTTCATGTAATATATCAGGGAGGAAATTTTATGTCAACGCCCATAAATCTCTTTCATTCTTTCTATTATTCCATTTTATGAATGTTTCATAATTTCTTCCATCAGTCTCCTGTGGATGGACTTTTATGTTGTTTCTAATCTTTTGCTAATACAAACAATGTTGCAATGAATGAATATCTGTGTCCATATATCTTTGCATGAGAGCAGATATGCAGAAGTGGAATTTCCAGCTCAAAGGGAGGTCCATTTTAAATTTTGACAGATATTTACAAATTGTCTTCCACTGAGTGGCACCAATTTACACTCCTGCCAAGAATGTATAAGAATGCTCCTTTCCTCACATCCCATCAACTCTAGGTATTACCACACTTCTAGATCTTTGATTATCTGATAAGCAAAATATTGTTTTCATGTTTTTTTTGGTTATTTAAATTGGCATTTGCTCATTTATGAGAAAGGTTGGGTTATTTTGTGTTATTTTCTTATGCTTAAAATTCACTTTTACATCTTCTCCTCGGGGTCAGCCACACAGACTTCCATATTTATGCGGTTTCCTCAAAGAATTCTGGCTTCTGCATCATGAAAAAAAGAAGGGTTCTTTTTTTTGTGTGTGTGGTACGCGGGCCTCTCACTGTTGTGGCCTCTCCCGTTGCGGAGCACAGGCTCTGGACGCGCAGGCTCAGCGGCCATGGCTCACGGGCCCAGCCGCTCCATGGCATGTGGGATATACCCGGACCGGGGCACGAACCCGTGTCCCCTGCATAGGCAGGCAGACTCCCAACCACTGTGCCACCAGGGAAGCCCCAAGGCTTCTTAACTCTAAGATTTTAAACAGATGTTTTAGGGACTTCCCTGGTGGCACAGTGGTTAAGAATCCGCCTGCCAATGCAGGGGACACGGGTTTGATCCTTGGTGCGGGAAGATCCCACATGCTGCAGAGCAACTAAGCCAGTGCGCCACAACTACTGAGCCTGTGCTCTAGAGCCTGTGAGCCACAACTACTGAGCCCACGTGCCACAACTACAGAAGCTCGCACACCTAGAGCCCATGCTCTGCAACAAGAGAAGCTACTGCAATGAGAAGCCCATGCACCGCAACCAAGAGTAGACCCTGCTCACCGCAACTAGAGAAAGCCCGCGTGCAGGAACAAAGACCCAACGCAGACAAACATAAATAAAATAAAATAAATTTATTAAAAAAATAAAGTGATGTTCTAATAGAAAAGAGATTAAATAAAGCATCTCTGGGAGTGATAATGAAGGTCAGTGCTGTTCCATTTGCAAAAATTTGGCTTGTTCAGACGTTTCAGGAATTCCTGAAAATGTCTTGGGCACAGAGTGGCACAGGTGTATTTCTTTACCATCCACAGGCCTGGTTAAAACGGTTTTTAACCCTTCCATTGAACAATTACGAATCGCATCAAGTCTGAGCTCTTGGTGGAGACACGAACTCTCCTTGTGTAGGACGAGGCATTTACAGCTCCAGCATGGGGCTCTGATGGAATCCCTCACAGGACGCCCTGTTCTCACCCTGTTGTTGTTTTCATCCCATTCCTAGGGCCTAGTTGATCCTCTGCGAGTAGCTTTCAAATACCAGCTCCTATGGGTCTTGTTAAAATACTTTATCAATGCCCATCTTTCTTGGCAGGGATGACCTTTAACTCAGCTTTACTGTCACTACCTGACTAGGATAACCTCCAAAGGAAGGTTGCCATGGCGATCCTGCATTCAGCTCAACCAAATCTGGCTTCTGTATCTTATTAAATGTTCCCTAAAAAGGAAATCACACAGAGACACGGAAGAGGAGGGTCATTCACGTGTAGCTGTCATGTTCTCTCGCCCTCTCCCCCTCCCTGATCACCAGCGTCTCTTCCTCCTCCAACGTGAGTTAGTTCACTCATGGCCCCTCTGCTTCTTTTCCTAATCCCAGCTGCCATGGTAAGTGCTTAAGTCTTAGGACTCGAGGGGGTGGAGGGTGGTTAGGCAAATGTCAATTTGCCTTTCAAAAGACATTTTTGCAGCTCAAATCTAACACCACTGGTAAATGTCAGAAGTGGATGTATAATGAGGCTATGTTAGAGACACTAATTGGATGGATATTCTTTTTTTTTTTTTTATTGTGGTGCTTTTCCCCTTTTTCCTGGGGACTCTGTTTTCACAGTGGCTCTCATTAAATCTGAAGAGATTATCTCCTTTAAACTACAAGCTCCATGCCCCTTGTTCTGGGAGAGACAATTGCTGCTGTGGACTTTCAGGAGATTGTTTTGTATTCACCCCATGGTTGAAGGAAGCGGGGAGAAGGCAAGAAATATGTGACACTCACAAGAGTCTGCAGGAGGGTAGATCAGGCACTCCATTTTTGGCTAACAGTCAGTCTGGCGAAAGGGATGATTGAGCATCAGGGAAGATAAAGTCCGCTCTCAGAAATAGCACAGGGAACTCTGCTCAATATTATGTAACAACCTAAATGGGAAAAGAATTTGAAAAAGAATAGATCCATTTATAGGTATAATTGAATCATACCTGAAACTACCACAACATGGTTAATCAACTATACTCCAATATAAAATAAAAAGTTAAAAAAAAAGGGGCAGTGCTGCCCTCAGTCCCTGAGGGTCCCCTACCCACCCCCGTCTCTAGGAGCAGGGGGCCCACATCTGTTCTGAGAGGAGGGGAGGCCTGACTCTCATCCAGCACACAGGACACAGAGAAGAACAGTGGGACGCTAAACAGGCAGAGAAGAGAGTTCTGCTGCCTGGAGCCAGGTCCTCGCTTCCTTCTGGAAAGTCTTTCCCACTGTTAGTTTGCTAGGGCTGCCATAACGAAATACTGCAGACTGGGGAGTTTAAACAACAGAAGTATATTTTCTCCTGGTTCTGGAGGCTGGAAGTCTAAGATCAAGGTGTAGGCCAAGGCACTTTCTCTTGAGGCCTATCTCCTTGGCTTGCAGACAGCCGTCTTCTCCCTGTATCTTTACACGGTCTTCTCTCTGTGTGTGTCTGTGTCCTAACCTCCTCTTCTTATAAAGACGCCAGTCCTATTGGATTAAGGCCCACTCCAATGAATTCATTTTCACTTAATTACCTCTTTTAAGGCCCTGTCTCCAAACATAGTCACATTCTGAGGTTCTGGGGCTCAGGACTTCAACATATGAATTTTGCTGGAACACAGGTCAGCCCATTATACCCACCTGCTCCTGACCAGCCCTCTTTTCTGGGCCACTCTTGCCCTCACGCTGTGTTTGTGGGGGGAACAGCCAGAATTCTGTTCTGGAAGCATGTCTCAGAAGGAAGCAAACGGGGACAGTGTCTGGAACCTCATTTTTACCAGATGTCAATTGTTGTTATAATGGAATGCCAATAAAACTTGATGTTTAGGGCTTCCCTTGTGGCGCAGTGGTTGAGAGTCCACCTGCCGATGCAGGGGACACGGGTTCGTGGCCCGGTCCGGGAGGATCCCACATGCCGCGGAGTGGCTGGGCCCATGAGCCATGGCCGCTGAGCCTGCACGTCCGGAGCCTGTGCTCCGCAATGGGAGAGGCCACAACAGTGAGAGGCCTGCGTACAGCAAAAAAACAAAACAAAACACAAAAACCTTGATGTTTAAATAATATAATAATCTGCTGTTGAAAACATAATAAAATATGATGTTCCAATAAAATAATCAAAGTTGTAGATTAGGTTGCTCATAATATTCTCTCATGGTCCTCTGTTCTTCTCTTTTGTTGCACTCAGCAGAGCCCTAATTAATACATTGCCTGTAGAATGATTATTTTCTTGTTCATCCATTCCTGGCGATGGATACTCCATCTGGGCAAGAACCACCACTGTTCTCTTCACCCTGTATCCTGACCACCTTGCACAGGGCCTGGCATACAGTGTGTGCTTAGAAATAAACTGTGAGTTAACGAATTTATACGCATTCTTATGTCTCCCTCTCTCAGAAAATAAATGACCATGGCATCAGATGCTTTTCGAGCAAGTCAGTGTCCACCTTCCGCATACACTGGGGAAATCCACCCACAAGTCTGAATGGGGAACACTTCCCTAGAGAGGAGGGGTCCCACCCTTCTCCAGAAGTCTGCCTTGGCCCCAAAGTTAAACACTGACTCTTCCCTTTCCTTTCTTTTTTTTAGGCCAGGCCATGTGGCATGTGGGATCTTAGTTCCCGTACCGAGGATCGAACCTGTACCCCTGCATTGGAAGCGTAGAGCCTTAACCACAGGACTGCCACGTGAGTCCTCTTCCCTTTATTTTCTAATAGACTAACACAAACATTGATCTTTTTAAAAGCTTCAGCAAGACTTGAAGGAATTACATGAAAGAAAATAAAACCTTAAAATTGGCTCTGGGGTTTCACTTCCTGCAAAACACATCATCTTGTCTCTGTCCTTGCTCCCCTCCCTATAGCAACCTTTTGGCTGAGCTCCAGGTCTGCCCAAGTTATGAGGTTTCTCCTTCCACACCTGATTCGGTCTGGTGTTCCTATCCCCTCACCCCAACTCCCACCTTAGTTCTAGAGCTCCCACTCCTGTGTCTGGCCAGGTTGGAGCTGTCAGAAATGAGCTAGCATCAAAATCATCTTTGGAGAGATATCCTCTAACTCCTGCAGAGATCTCCTTCTATGTTATCAAAACTGCAGATCCACAACCCAGTAGAAGCATTTGCTTCCAGATTTGTTCATCCAGATACTTACACGGGACTTGTGTCTGCACCCTGTAAAAGAGGCACCGGAATGCTCTTTCCCAGAAGCAGGGAGAGCCTGTTCCAAAGGAAAATCGCAGCTTCTGCCCCAAAGCCACCTGAAATGAATACTTCTGGCTCTGGCTTCTGGCCATTCGAGTCTCAGAAATATTGGGACTCAATGTCAGAGACCCTTGTTTTGCAGACCTCTTTACCCATAAACTAGGGCCAAGGTGACACTCTCAGACATTAAGGGACAGTGAGTTGGCCTGGAAAGTTCAGCTTATAGCAAAGGCAGTAAGACTGCCCAGTGAGGAGTTGCTGGCACAGAAGCAGCATGGTCTCAGGTCCCAGATGCTTACCTGGGTCACTCAGAACACGTCCCCCACGCAGAGTGAAGCCTGCTAAGGCTGAGTGGAGTGGGGAGCAAAAGAGGGTATTGTAATCAGCCCTTCACTCCACAAACGCAGGACAAAATCAGAGCACCCTGGCTCAGATCTGAAAAGACAGGGCTTGCCTGGGGACGGAGGCAGCGGGGGCCTGTGCCCGGCTCCTCGGAGGAAGGGAGCCACACAAACGCCCAGAAGCTCTGGGGAGGATCAGCCCTGTCCGCATGGGGGGATGCTCTTTCCTGAAATACTCTGCTGCCCATTCCAGCTCACAACCTGCTTTCCAGGGACGGGGTCCTGGTTTGTCCCTACCATGACCACAGGCTGCCTTGTCTCCAACCCTCTCTTATTTTTATTTATTTTTAATTAAAAAATTTTATGTTTATTTATTTGGTTGTGTCCGGTCTTAGTTGCGGCGCGTGGGCGGCACACGGGCTTCTCTCTAGTCATGGCGTGTGGGCTCTAGAGCCTGCGGGCTTAGTTGCCCCAGGGCACGTGGGATCTTAGTTCCCCAGCTAGGGATCGAACCCACGTCCCCTGCATTGGAAGGTGGATTCTTAACCACTGGACCACCAGGGAAGTCTCTTTCCAACCCTCTCTTGTATCACCTTCTACAAAGGGTGGCAAACAGACCGCACCTGGGCTGCTCCTGTGTGGCCACCTGGAGGGTGGTGACATATTTCTAAAGGGTGTTGACTGTTTTTGTCCCTTGATTATTCCTGTCTTTGCCTCCCCTACTCCGCCGTGATTATCCTGCAGCCACAGCAGCAAGAAGTTATGTCAAACTCAACAAATCCAACAGAGTCCCACACACGACTGTGCTTCAGGGAAGGTGAGATTCCCAGAGAGTGAGCATGTTTATGGAGACATCAAGGGTAGAACCCGGAAGCTGGGTGACCATCCTCAGCCCCACCAGCCCTACCCTGAGGCCCAGAAGAACAGAATCATTCCTGGACCCTCCGACAGGCATAGAAGCAGTGGAGGGCTGGCCTGAAGTGCATGGAAGAGAGGAATTAAGGGGGTGCTGGTGGATGCCTGGGTTGATAAGTTGGCACCAAGGACCAGATGGCACCCCTGCCCCCATGCTGTGCACCAAAGAAGTCCCCAGGATTTAGGCATAGTCACAGGGAGGTGAGGAAATTCTGAATTGATTGAGTTAGAGTTTCCCCCAGCCTTGTGGAGTGATGGCTCAAAATAGAAATAAACTTGAGCTATAGAAAGATGAGGCAAGTTTTATTACTTGTGCACCGAACTGAGGACTGTGATTCGTATCTGCAACACATGTTTCAAGACTGAAAGGCCCTTTCTTCAGGGGGCAGAACGCTGGGCTTATTTACATATTCGATGTTGGAGAAGGAGGGAGGGGCGGTCTTGAATTAGTGAGTAGAGGACACAGGCTTGTATGCTCAGGGGCAGAGTGGGGATGACGGAGAGGCATGTGGAGCGGGGGAGGGTGCGGGTTGCTGGTGAGCTTCTTTGTCCCGAGAAGGTGGTGAGGAGGCAGGGCGCCAGTGACTCAGCATATCATCAATTTTCCAGGACCTGGGCTCAGTAGGGAATTTTCTTTTAGAAGCAGGAGATGGCTCTGAGCTGTGCAGCCAGGCGCTCTTCCTGGGACCAAGCTCCAGCTCAGCTCAGCTCAGCATCTCCTCACACTACTTTTAAACTTTTATAATACAGCCATGCCCATGAAACTTGCCGACATTGCCACTTGCTGGGTCAGCTGCTGACAAATGTCTTCTCGATGAAGAACTCTGATGGGTATGCTCTGTGATAGGGGAACCTGAAATAAATTGTGCTAAGCCTCATGCTGGGTGTTCAAATGAAGACAGAGAAGAGAAGGGACCACAAAAAGAAAAGAAAAGAAAAGAAAAGAACGTCTGATTTTCCAGCAAAGAGATTCCCTGATCCATTTTTACAAGAAATCCATATTTTACTCTTTTAGGATAAATTCTTTTAGAATGGATACTGAAGAGCTAAAACCATCTCCTTTTAATTTCCTTATTCCTTTCGCCCCCATCTTGAAAGCACCAAAAGACACATAACAAACAGATGCAATGACCTCCTTCAAACCAAGTAATAAACAAGGTACGATCGCCTTGCACATGCCGTGGGCCTCTTGCAAAAGAAAAGCTGCTTCTGACCAAAGGGTTCTATTAACACTCTCTCCTGGAAATGATTCAAGCTTGAGTTCCCTTAAACTGTACCTTCTGTGATCACCTAGGTGGTATAGTTAGCTTAATGGGTGCAATTATGAAAATGGCTCTTGTTAACCATAAGCCCAGTAGCTTTCCACAATAACTGCGTTTCCTAGCAAGAAACTGGGGAACGTGTTCCTGACTCCAGGTCTGCCAGGATCCTTACAGGTAGAAGGAGGAAAATGAGTCTAAAACCCTGGACTTCCAATGGTGATGTTTGGAACCTTTAAATTCCTTAGAATCTTCAGGGTTTGTCCTTTGGAGGAGAAGAAAGCTATGAGTCACCTACTCCCTCTTAAGATGGAGGGATTCTGTTTGTCAGTTTCATTTGAGGGAGGTAAGGTCTTTGTTGCTGAAATAGATTTGAAAAGCACGTGACTATGACAGCCAAGAATGGACCATAAGTCAGTCTTTCCTTCAAAGGGAAAGATGGGCAATGTGGGGTTTTTGGTGAACTTTTGCCTTGATCAGGGGGGTCTTGATATGAGTCACATAATACAGTACTAAGGAAACCAGTCCCATCCATGTGGGGATGATGCCATTGAGGTTTTGTGCAGGTTTCTGCCCTACACTGCTTGACTGAGGGTCATGACTAGAGCGTGATAGCTTTTCTTGTCAGTCCTAGTTTGAGTTAACTAGTACTTTAAAGAGGTTGGGCTGTCCTATGGAGAGATGCAACAACTTAAGTGGGTGTTCATAGGGACAGCTGCACCACCTTTTGCTGTTCAATCTCAGCATAGCCTTTGGGGCAGGAATACCGGTGTTCTTGGTCTGCCAGTCACTATCTCTTTGACCTTGGCACCTTTTAAAAAAAATATATTTATTTATTTATTTATTTATTATTTAGTTATTTTGGCTGTGCCAGGTCTTAGCTGTGGCATGTGGGATCTTTAGTTGTGGCATGCAGACTTCTTAGTTGCAGCACATGAACTCTTAGTTGCGGCATGCACGTGGGATCTAGTTCCCTGACCAGGGATTGAACGCCGGGTCCCCTGCATTGGGAGCATGGAGTCTTACCCGGGGAAGTCCCTGACCTTGGCAACTTTTTAAACTTCAGCCTCTTCATCTGAAAAGTGTGGAGGACAGAGACTATCTTATGAAGTTATTGTAAGAATGGAATCAGATACTTCACATGTAATGTGTAGCATGATTCCTGGCACAGAGCAGGATCTTAGTGCATCATTCCCATTATCATCATTATCCTGAGAGTGGATGGCTAGCTCATTGACTGAACAGTGCTGGGGCTGCACATGAGCCCGTGGAGATATTCTAGTGGAATATGAGGCATGGAAGCCCAGTACAATCATTCAAGGATGAACTCCAAGTTCTTTCCTGTTGCATTCAGGAAGGGCAAGGTCTCCTGCTCACTGGGTATGCTACTGATGCTAACGACAAGTGGTCCTTGGAGATTACTGGGAGGGCATGAACAAGATGGCTTCATTAGGCAGCTTTTGAAAGAGCATCTTCTTGAATTTTCCCTCCCAACCTGGTCTTGGGAAGTTGAAGTAGGATCATCTGTGTCCAGTGCTGTGGACTTTATGAAATGCAGCTCATTACAGAAGCCAAAATGCTTAGTGGATTTCCTGAGGGAAAGGGTACAAAATAACTTAACAGAGAATGGCTTGAAAGAAGGAACAAAAAGACGTTTTGTTCCTTAAAGGAGAATGTTGAACACTCAGTCCAAACACCCCCATAATAATTCATTACTTCACACCAAGCAGACATCTTTTAAATTAGGCAGAATACAAATAAGTCTTGTTTTGTGCCATTAATTTCAATGGTTTTACAAAATATTTGAAGCACTGGCTTTTCTGCCTCCTTTGGAGGCAGACCAAGTCAGGCTGAATCTACTTGTATTAAAAGCCATTCATGGGACCCAGCCAGCCCCATCTTACAGATGGAGCACCATGTGTTTGGGCTTGCCCCCGCCCTACCCCCATATGGAGTGGTCATGTGCAGTCCAAGAATAGAATGCACTATTTCTCTACGTCTGCATTTCTGGTTCACCTCTAACCTACAACCACTTTCCATTCTGGACAGAGGTAGGCAATTTCATCTGGAAGATTCAGAGAGATGCCGAGAGTCAGAAGGGGTGATTTTGGTGTTCTTTTGTCCCTTCTAGACTCAAGACATCAAATGCAATCACATCCAAGAGCTTAGTGCATCTATAAAATGGGACTTGGAAGTATTCCATTTTTACTTTTCCAGGAATATATTAGGCCTTTTAACTTGAAAGCATAACACTGACTTTTTATTAGGGTCAGGGGGCTCTAGAAATAATGAATTAAGTGGTTCTGGCCCATTCAAAAGCATTTGATCTTAATTTGTTGCTTCCTGGGGGGATCCCAGAATGGAAAAGCAGAAGTACTGTTGCTCAGATGAGACTGGTAAGTATGGAAGCTGAATCATATCTACAACTAGAGTAAGCCTTGGGTGTTTGGAGGGATGTGATGGGAAGAATGGACCAAAGGTATGTAAGAGAGAAATGCTCGTTTTCCCATTTATTCAGGCTGGAGTGGTTGAAAGAGCATGGAACAGGGAAGTCTGGTCTTTTCCCTGCTTTTAACCTTGTGCAAGTGATAGGACAACGTTCCTCACCTGTACAATAAGGGAATCAGGTAGAACTGGCTGATAGATTTCATCTTTCATGCCATCTTGCATTGATGGGTACTGGCTGAGGCTGGGCTTTGTGGGCGGCGTGGTGAGATGAATTAGATGTTTGCCATGAGCCCAGGATCTGAGAGCGAGTGTGCTTACCACTTATTGGATTCAGCCTCAAATGTCTCCAAGGTCCCCTCTAGCAGTAACATTTTGTAACTGTGATTCAGTTTGTTCAACAATTGACCTTCAGAAGCATGGGCGCCATTTGGAAACCTCTTAGTGACTGAAGAAGGGCACTTCAGCTTCCAAATCATTCTCTAACACCAGGAGAGCTTCTGTACAAACTCCTATTTCCATTGGCCCATTGCTATGAAGTTTTACTTCCTGGCTAAGGTACTGTTCTAGCAACAAACAATTTGATGTCATGGTAACACAGATGCAGCTAATCTGAAATTCTGATTTCAATGAGATTGTAAACCAGAAGCAAGAGGCAGATAATGGAATTTCATCTTGTTTCAGATTGCTATAGTGTGGCCCACATCTTCTTACAGTTCTTGAAGTTTCAATCAGCCATAATCATGGTGCTTGAGTTACCAGATGTCTATTTTCTGGGTCCTTAGAGAGGGAGCTCTACAAATCTAGGTCTCTGACATCATCTGACCCTGTAGGACAGGCTTTCAAGTAAGCTGCCTGAACCATTACCTGTAACAGCATGTTAAAACAGGACTTTCTGTCTCTCCTTTAGCTGAGATGCCAAAGGCCAAGAGCAAAACAAAAGCAGTCAAGCACCTTCATATTCCAAAACCAGGAGCTAGACATCTAAGCAGGGCTTACAAAGGGAGTAACTTAAACCAGTGTCCTGACCCTCAGTCCATCACCCATCTCAAGGGTATAAAGTAATCAAAACTGGAAACTGAAAAGGGAGGATATTTGGGGAGAGAATTGTTGATATGTGATGCGACCCACCCCATATCCCAATCCACACTCTGTAGGGGAGAGGAGCCATCTGGAGGGCCACCTGGAAAGTTATTATTCCCTGGAGTTGGAGGACACTGTGGGCTGTGACCTGACATATATCTGAGTTAGAAGTTAAGGTACCAGAGCTGGGAGAACCAGGGCTGCTGGGTGGCAGTGTGGTGAATTTCCCATGTGTCAAAGAAGATTTGTCCTAGACATTCCTTAAGAGGGACTTTGACCAAGAGATACAATTGGAAGGGTGACAGACCAGATGTCTGATAATCCTTGAGTGCTCACATTTTACCATTGTATACCTAAAAGGTGTTTGAAAACCGTGTGTGTGTGTGTGTGTGTGTGTGTGTGTGTGTGTGTGTGTGGCTTTGTGTTAGTCAGGAGAGACTAGACTTGTGTTTTGAAACAATCTCCAGTTCTCAGTGGCTTAACACAATAAAGGTTAACTTTGCACATAACATAAGCAGTGAAAGTTGCTATTGAACTCTATTCCACACTCAGGGACCCAGGCTGATGGAGGTTCCCTCATTCTGGAGTTGTTTCATCTCGATCCTGCAGTCTCTTTGTGCACCTCATAGGGAAATAGACAGCCAGATGGTTGTATGCTGGTTCTTATGTTTTATTCCAGAAGTACCATGCCATGCCTGCCTACAGTCAACTGGCCAGATCTAGTTACAGGTAACCCCCAACCAAAAGTGGGTTGGGTAGCGTGGAGAGCAGATGGAATGCTTGTTGACCTTTGCTGCCTTTGCCACAGGCTTTTTGATTGTGAGCTTCAGTGTACAGGGATCTGGCTGGCCTCAGGTGTCAGTATCTTTATGTTTTTTTCTCTTGAGTTGGCCATATTCCAGAAGGAGTCTCTTCTACTCTCTTACCTAGAGAGTGAGGCCTAGTAGCCAATCTCTGGAAGAGGGAAGGAGGCGGAATGGGTGGTGAGGGGAGTCTCAGCACTGAGTATGCCTAGGGCCATTCAGTTCCTCTGTTCTGTACATATTCTTTGGTTTCATCTGCTTCAATGTTAGGTGTGGGAGGAGCCATCATCCAGTTTCTTAGAGGGGAGAGGAAATCAGAGGGTCTAATCACTTCTTTAAAGTCTTTTAACCAGTTTTCCTGTTTTTAGCCTCATCTTCATACCCAAATTCATAGGCACCTGGCGCCACCTTTCCTGCTGCCAGCTTACAGTATAGCCAAGCCACTCACCCATCTGTTTTTCATCTTCCCAATTTCTCATTTTCTCTCCCATTCTTTATGTGCCAGAGAATTTGTATCCCTTTAAAAATATTTTAATAGGGTTTCTGAAGGAAGTAGAGGCGGATGGGTGCTTTAAACCCCCATCTTGATGCAGAAGACACTTTCTCACGATTTTTAGAAAACCCCCTTTCTACTAGGACGCCCACGCCTTGAGTTGTGCATACATCTTACTTCTAACTGTTTTTATTGGAACTTGGGACAGCTCTGTCCGACTGCCATTCAGGAAGAGAAAATGGGCATTTTTACTCACTCTGTCTTCCTCCTCTTTAGCAAGGGTGTTAGGTAGATTTCTTAATTTTGGAGCATTTTTGTAGATGACAGACCATGGTTAATTCAAGGAAGCTTGGTAGAGTAGGGCCAATGTATGTGGAAAAGGGTGTTTCCTTTCTCATCATCCAGATCACAAACTCATCTACCCAATACGCCTTCAAGACCTAAAACGCTGTGCTCTGAATGGTACCATAAACCTTCAGAGTGTGAAAGAAAAGCATAGTGTGGCTTTATCATAAGCTTTTTCAATGTAGAAGAGGCAGAGGGTCTCTTAATGTTTTAAGAGTTTATTTAATGGTTTATTTAAAGCTTGATGAGAGCCCAACTTGTTCTCTGTATAGGGAGTCATAAAAGACCTGATTTCCAGAAACACATTGTAATTTAGCTGGTTCTTTTTCTTCTCAGAGAATATGGCGGAATGAAGGGAGACTTTGGGGAGTGGGTGGTGTATGTGAGACACAGGGACACCATGTTGAAGTGACAGCCTGGACTGAGCTCTCACAGGCTTTATTTTGTCTCCAGTAGAAACGAGTCATTGTTTGTGCTTTCCAAAGGGAGGACAAACAAATGCTTTTTGCTTGGGGTTTAGCTTCTGAACCCCGGTATAGTGTTTAGAAGATTATTGGGACTCAGTTAATCAACACTGCTTTTACATGCGATCATTTGACATCTTCCGGTTCCCTGGTGTAGAGCTAAGGCCCTCTGAGTTGAGCTCTGATGGCAGTCACCTGATGTCACGCATGGGAACGAGGGGCTAGAATTACGGAGCTAGAACAATGTCCTCTGCACCTTCCAGGCCAGCTTTCTGCCTCTAGCACATGCTAAGGAAAAGTTCGGTTTGAATCTAGCCTATGACTTAATGTTTCCTGGGGAAACCTCACTGTAATTTCATAATGGAAGTCACATTGTTCTTTAGATTCTCTCTCAGGATTGGCAAGGACAACGTCTAAGTCATAAGCAGGCAGGGCTCCTCTTTGTGCCCCAGTTCTAGAAAAAGGCTAGACGCCCCTCATTGTGCATGTCCTTTTAAATAGGCTGAGTTCAGAGTTACCATCTGGTATAGGCAAGAGTGGAGCTGGTGTCTCGATTTCACCTTGCTTCCTCCAACATCTTTTCATCAGTCTTGATGACTGTCCTGTCAATTTATTACCTTAAATATTTTTGAAAAGGCACCACTTTGTAGAATGGGCTTCTCTTCTGTCCTCTACCCCCACCTCCAGATATGATTCAGGGGAGAGCCTCCTGTTAGTTTTTCCCCCTTTCTTTTTAACTGAGAAAGCAAAGTGTGAGGCACACCACTCTTTACCATGCTGCATTTATTCCTGTCATTCATTTCCTCCTCTTGTAAGTGGGAGGCTCAGATTGAAACCTGTACATCCTTCATGTCCACAGAGAGGGTAAGAATAATGCCCTTGTTCAGGATGGGAAACTGGAGATTATGGTCACATTAGTGGAATCCTGACTGATGACATCATTAGGTGCTTCACCCCTGCTCATCATAACCAAGAAAAGTCCTTTTGTCCCTAGGTCAGAAGAAAAAGTATAGGCTCCTACTAGCCCAGCTGTGCAATTTAAGGAGCTGCCACTGCTTTCCTCCTCAACTCCTCTTCTCTGTCTATTTTGACTCCCATTAGAGGGTGGCAGGAGACTTCCACTGTCCCTGAAAAAGATCAAGATAAAGTTGAGTTGCACCTGAATGGCCTATGCAGTTGACAGCAATCCTGGGAAACTGTAATATTTCCTGAAAGATTGGACTGGAGACTAGCAGACTTTCAGAGGTCATCACAGACCTTCTGAAGAGGCACCTTGGAAGTTGGAGTGGAGGCTTGCTGGGACTCCTCCGTGTACTAGCTTGGAAGTTAACAGCATCAAGTTAAAAGTGGACAAACCCCAGATAACTAGGGATCAGTTGAAGCTGGTAGAAGAGACATGGACAGCCAGCATCAGGACCATCTGAGGCAGAATACCACTAGAGAGGGGGAGACAAATCTGCATGGAAATGCTATGAAATAAGACACCCATACTGGCTGCCCCTGGAGTGGGAGAAATTTGTTCCTGGCAAGTTTCTGAAGATGCACTGCGGGAAGGACAGTATAGGTTATGAAAGTTTGTGTCCTAAATATTATATGAGATAGGAGAATGTTGTAGAAAGAGCATGGGCTCAGAAGTGAGATCAGTTGTCACTTGTTTGTTGTTATGTCCTTGGACAAATTACCCAACAAGTCTGATCTCCATTTTTTCATGTGGAAAATG
This sequence comes from Hyperoodon ampullatus, assembly GCF_949752795.1. Lineage (NCBI taxonomy): Eukaryota > Metazoa > Chordata > Mammalia > Artiodactyla > Ziphiidae > Hyperoodon > Hyperoodon ampullatus. The sequence goes on from NC_136916.1 coordinate 80,956,008, forward strand.
CAGAAATGTGGAATATATATCTATATCTATCTATCTACATCTATATCTATCTCCACTAACATAGCGCTTGGAGAAATGTGGACACTTGGTGTATTAGACATGAGAAACTAACATTCATCCCTACTCCCTTATAACGTCTCTGCTATATTTGTGGGGTTGGATTCTGAGAACTACACTTCCCAGCATCCCTTATCAGCAGGATTCTAATTTTGATTCAGAATGGGAGGCATTCAGGTGTGATTTAGAAGCAGAACATAAAAACAGAAGTCGCTGTTGCACCTGAAAATTTTTGGACAGTTACATGAACTTCAGAAAACAGTAGACACGAGCTTTTGCCAGTGGCTTCTGGGACTGCCCCCTAAAGTTGACCCACTTTGGGGCAATGGGCAGCATAGATCACTAGTGGCAGTTTTGGGGGGGGGGTGTCTCTGTACTTTCTCATTTCCTGAAAGTTAGTTTTGGCTTTCCTTGACTTTATCTTCTCAGTTTATCCAATAGTATTGTAAACCTCTAATTCCCTGCACTAAATCCCTTCCTGTTCAAAATACCTAGAGAGGTTTCTGTTTTCCTGGCTGAATCTTACTAACATATCTGAGTTTTAAAAATACAGAAAGAATGGTGAGAATGAATGGTCTTATGTTTTCCTAATAAAAAGAGGAACATTTGCAAATCTGAAAGATGACACTGAGGGCTAGAATTGTAACAACTGGCATTGAGAATTGGGAAAACTTGGCTCAGGTTTAACCAGGAGAGCTTGAGGAAGAGAGGATAGGAAGTCATAGGTATCTGGGTAAGAAGTGAAATTTTAATTATTTATCTTTCCCTGCCACTGGATAAGGAATTCTTGACAGCAGAATGATCTCAAGCAGAATAAAATGAACAAAGAAAAATGTAACCTGAATGGAAAAATAAGCTTCTTAATACGATGTACATGAGACTGTAGGTGGGGAAGAGGTGACTGAAATAAAGAGATTTACTCCATAATAGATAGAGGTGCACCCACGTAACCTATGGTGGGAGGAAGAAACCTATAACTGTAATGAAATGATATCTCTTTAATGTTTTATTAGACAAACCTCCTGACCCTTTTAAAATAAATGTCATCTGCACCCCACTCAAACAGCCCCTTCAAAGTTGGTTAAATTATAAGTTTGACTACCTATTATCCGAAGGAAAGCATGAGCCCTTCCTCCCATGCAGACCACAAGGCACTTCTCAGAGAGGAGCTCAGGTTGCACCTTGGTATAACAGAAAGCCTGTAATTTTGATGCATTCAGCAGTGGAGGTGCAGTTGTCAGTCTGCTTCTACTTGTGAGAATTCTCTTCACCCTCTTCTTCCATGCAGCTTTTCAGTAAAGACAAAGCCTTAATTTTTTTAAAAAAGATTGAAGCTTATTGTTGATTGGGTGGAGCCGAGAACGCAGCCAGGAGCACACTCAGCAGCCCCCACCCACCCCAGTTGCTATGGTTAGAGGGTCTCCTGCAAGAAAAAGAACATAGTCCTGCTCGCCCAGCTCAGAGATCTATGGAGCTGCCACTACTTTCATCCTTAGCTCCTCCTTTCTATCCCCTTGACTCCCACTGGTGAGGAGCAAGAGAATACTATCCTCCCTGAGAAAGACCAGGAGAGAGAGGATATGGGCTTCAATGGCCAATGGAGTTAGCAGCCATCCTGGGAAACGCTGTAGCATTTCCTCAAGGACTGGACAGGTGACTGGTATTACAGTGAGAAGAGCTGCAAACCAATCAAGGAAACTGTGATTAGAAATGGAACACCGAGGTCTTGTTAGCCACACCTTGGGGGAAGGCACAGTGGGAAGAAGATGAAGCCATGAGGGGTGGGCTTGGATTGGAAGAAACAAGCTGACACAGTGGACAACAGCTGCCTACTGAGTGGTCATCTGCCTGTCCTTCCTCCCCCTGGCACGGCAGAGACCATTATCCACAAATCAACGTTCTCATGAATCCAAGTGGCCTCCCCTGGGGCAGCGTCAAGACCTAGAGGGGTGGCAGGACTGGTGATGGCAGGGCTGATTCCTTCGGTGGCTTTTGTGAATTGGCAGAAATTGGCAGCAGTGTGGCAGCCAGCTGCTTGAGCCGTCCCCTGTCCTTTGCTGTCACCAAGGAGGGGAAACTTCCCAGAGAGGGTAGCCGAGAGTCTATCCATCTATCAAAATTCCACACATTCAAGGCCCAGCTCATCTATCATCTCCTCTGTGAAACCTGTACTGAATCCCCCCAGCTTGGATAGGTGGTTCCCTTTTATTTTGTTCTGCCTTGGTTGTACATAATTGTTCCATTAGACTTGAACTTGCAGGGGTGGAGGTTATGTCTCCCACAATGCCCGGAACAGGGCTAGTTCCTTGCTGCCTCTCAGTGTGTCCATGAAATTGAATGAGTGACTGGAAGATGAGGTGGTTAGGCACACTGGGAGCCTTCTCTTTACCTGTTCTTGTTGGTGCCATCTGTTGAGTGCCATCGTTAGTTGGGGGTTGTGTACTGTACATGTGGACTACACCCCAGAGCTGTCCCAGAGCTGGACGGTCACCACGCTTTGGGAGTATGGGAGGATAAGGGCCAGGGGGTCCCATCCCTCCCTCTCCCTTTGTGGTCCCTGTGTGTGTAGAGGAAAGGGGAGCTGTCTTCATAAGTGCGTGAACTCAGTCCCTAGGACTTGTTCCCAAGTTCTGCTTGCCCTCAGTAGTAGAGGTCGTCATAAAGAATGGTAAGTTGAAGAGGAAGAATCTGTAGTGCGTGAATTAGAGAACTAGCAGCAAGGGGAACACTCATTTACTGCAGGAATTCAAATGCCCCCTCCTCTGTGAAGCACGTCCCCTAGTGTCTTCCCTGGTGTACCTTCCTACAAGCAGAGTTCTTTGCTCCTTTCTTTCTGTTCTCTCTCTCTCTCTCTCTCTCTCTCTCTCTCTCTCTCTCTCTCTCTCTCCCTCTCAGCAGCAATCTGCTCATTCTTCTGCATTAACCCTCACAGCACTGTACCATATCTCCACCCTCCCTCCTCCACTCCCACCCCTGGACCATGAGTCCCTCAAGACCATGGACAGAGTGTTCATGTGTCATGACACCTGGTGGGAATGCCCTGATGTTTCTTAAAGGAATGGATATAGAGATGAATGAATGAGTGAGTGAATGAATGCATGGGCTTCAATTGCTGTGCAGATAGGGAGGCAGAGATTCATAGAAGGAATTCTCAACCTGGGTTAAACTCTAGCTTGACCACTTACTAACCATCTGATAAGCTGTGGGCCTTGGCCACCTCATCTGTAAAATGGGGATAAATAATCCTGACCTTACAGTGCTGATGGAGGAGGGAGATTATCTAGTCAAAGGTCCCAAGGCAGTGGCTGATACATGCTAGACACTCAACAAATGCACAATTCTAAGGCTACTTGACTCAGGGTGTTGCAGGGATACCAAGCTATCTGGAAAAAAAATGCCTCTTCTGGAATGCAATAGGGAGGGAATTGAGAAGGTGCCAACACTAAACTAGGGGTGCCGACTGGCATTCAAAACCCTCAGCTGTCTGTTCCATTACTATGAACACTCCTGCAGCTCTCTGGTAGAGGGAGGTGGAGAAACCTACTTATTCTGTTCAGGTATGGAAACCGAGGCCTGGGCAGCCCATTTGGTGAGTAGCCAGAGAGAAATGTTTTCAGGAAACAGGGAAGCACCAGGACATTCATTCATTCATTCAACAGGCATTCCTTCATTATTGGGCACCTACTGCCTGTCAGGCCCTCCTACTTGCTGCAAAGACAGCCAAGGAGGTGAGCTGAGCCAGGTGGGAGCTGAGAACTCTCCACACACTAGTCCTTGCCCCCTGAGCCTGGGAGAGTGGCTGGAAAAGAAGGCAGTGAGTTGCCCTGCATTTATCAGCTGCCTTCTGTGGGTGAAGGACTCAAGGTGTCTCATCAGGTTCAATTCCAAGAGCATCTGAGCCAGGAGGTTTCTTTTTTTAGTTTACTGATGAGGAAACAGAGACAGGAGGTGAAGCAGCTGGACCCAGCCCACGCTGCAAGCAGAATGCTGTAGAGGAGAGGTTAGGCCTGGATTGTCTGAGGTCCCCAAGTTTCCCAATGCTGCAGAGGGCTGGAGGCCACCTCTCTGCTGTAACCCAGTCTGGTATGAACACCTAATTTTGAGGCATGCTATTGGAGCAAAAGTCCTGACTAGGATAGCTGGTGACGTCTTGCAGAGGCCACAGGGAAGCACCAGGACATTTCCCATCCTGTATCTGTGGTCTTCTTGTGCGTCATTCACGCCTTTCTGTCCTCTGTTTCATTGGTTTTACTTCTTGTTTCCAGCCTGGGCTCTGCCAGAAGGTGATTCCACATTTTTCTAGCAGCCCATGGTTTGGCTGCCCCCATCTCATTCCGAGACACCAGGCCAGGCGGCCCAGCATGTGCAGGTGGGAATGTCTAGTCCCAGCTTCCCTGCCAAGTTCAAAAGGCAGCAGCTGCATCCACAGGGCCCAAAGCTGTGCAGCCAGTGCCTGTCACTGTCACTGAACAAATGAGAGTTTCCACTGGGTGGGCCTGGGGGTGACAGCTTGGGGTGTGGAGGGGCTAGCAGCTGAAACTGGTGTGGGAACAGCACCTGTGGGAACCAGATGGCTCACTCACCAGCAAGGCTAATGCAGACCCCAGGGAATCAAGGGATGCTGATCAAAGTGAAGCTTAGGGGCTTCCTGAACCCCTTTGGAACCTGAGGACTTGGGTTCAAATCCCAGCTCAACCACTTCCTAGCTTTTTGATCTTGAGCAAGTTAACCAGCTTCTTTACCTCAGTTTTCTCATCTGCGAAGTGGGAATATTAATAGCATCCACATGAAAGGGGTGGCCGTGAGGTTTAAATGACTTAGTCCATGTAAAGCATTTAGTTAGAGCTCAATAAACATTATCTGTTCTTTTCTGGTCCTCTGCCACCCCCTCCATGCCCCATCACTCTTCTGCCTGCCAGCCCTCACAGATACTATTCAAAATAGCTGTTTCCCATCACCGGTCTTGCCTGACTGTCCTAAGATGCCTCTCCTTCTTCATGTGCCTCCCCACGTTTCTAGAATTGAATTTGCAATTTGTACTCACAGGGCCACACAGATCATGTTCTCTGGGTTAAGGGATGTACCCATGGAAAACAAGAGGGAGAAAAGGCAGCCACTTCTCTAGGCTTGGTTTCCACAAAAACACCAATGTGATGAGGCTCTGGTGTCTTGCCCAGTGGTCCAAAATGCCCAAGCAGCCCTCCTGCCTTGAGGGTGTGGAAGCAGGGGTGTTATGCAAAATATTCAACAATTCAGAGGGGCCCTGACCAATCAGAGTGGACTCTGGCCACAGTGCTGGATCACGGGGTACTGGGGGCTGGGGTCTGTAGCTCTTGACCAATTGGCAAGGAAGTAGTTTAACAATCGACATTGTTGCACAGGTGTGTTCTGGGTCTATAGCAGCTCCCCTGGTGGGAAGAGTCAATAAGGAGCCTGTGTGGAGTCTGGCTGGAAGGAAGGCAAGTCCTCTTCTCTCTCCATGACCACATGGTAGAAGGTTGAGAGAATTAAGTGGTCTTGAGGGGCTAGCAGGGTGGGCTGGTGTTAACAGTGTTGGCTTTGACATCAAACTATCCACTTATGAGTTTTGGCATCTTGAGCAAATTTTTAACCTCTGAGAACCTTGGTTATCTAATCTGTGAAATGGGGGCAATGAAACACACAGGGTTATTGCTAAGGATAAGTGTGATAGGAATCACCAGAATGCGGGGCCTAGCGGAGGAAGTGGGAGCAATCTCTGTTCCTCTTTAGGATGCCTTGGTGTTCTTTCCATCAGGTGGGACTCCTCCCGACTTTGGGAATCAATGAGGTACAAGTCTTTCTTCGAAGCACTCACACACCTGTGCAGCTCATGCTTGTTCTTTCATTCATGCAATGGGGGTTTACTAAGTGCCTTCTCTGTGCCGGGCACAGTTCCAGCAGCTGGAGAGGCTTCAGGGAACACACCAGACGGGGCCCCTGTCCTCATGGAGCTTGCATTTTGGAAGGAGAAGCAAGCAATATGGCAGCCAAGCCTTTCCTCCTGCATCAAGCACTCAACAGTCCTGAGTCCTGGACGTGACTGACACAGGAGCAGCAACAATAAAACCTGCTAACCTGAAATCAAGGAAGAAAACCCTCAGAAGCCATAAATGAAAGCATGGCCTCCAACCAGAGGCCTGAGCTGGGCTGCTGTGGAAGAGGTGCCGGGGTTCAGGAACTGGGTCTGGGTCAGCACTTTCCAGCTGGGGCTGCACCTCAGCACCAGCTGGGGAGCTTCTGGAGATGCACAGGCCACACCCCAGACCAATCACATCAGAATCCCGGGGTGTGGGGTCCAGGTACCAGTGGGTTTTAAACTCCTCCGGTGGCTCCAATGTGCAGCTGAGCTGGCCAAGGTCTTTGAAGTGGGGCTGGGGATGAGCCTCCCGTGTAGGACAAGAGTCATGAAGGTCTCTGAGTAGGTGGAAGGAGACTGGAAAAACTCTACCCACCAGCTCAGCTAAAGGGGTAAAATGCTGGTCATCTACCTGCAGGGGCCACAGGGGACAAAGTGTCACTGTGAAAATTCAGAGCTTGTCTGCGCCTCCTGAGAGGGCCAGGAGAGTGGTCACACTGTAGTCTGTTGCCAGTGCCCCAAGAAAAGACATTAACCATAACTGTGGAGGGTGGCCACTTCTGCCACCCAGGGCACAAGACACTGCTATGGAAAACAAGTGTCCACTGAACAGTCTAGAAGGGCAGGCAAACAATAAACAGGGGAGCAAATATGTCAGTGTTTCCCAATCCTGACTGTGCACTAGAAAGAGGTTTTTTTTTTTTTTTTTTTTAAACGTATGTGTCCCTCATTTGTTTCTGGAGATATTGATTAAACTTGTCCCCATTGTGGTCTGGACATGGGGGTCTTTTATGAATTTTCTCAGGGTTGAGAACTACAAAATAAGTGAGATAATTCAGATGGTTTATAAGGACCACCTAGCAGGATAATGTGTATGTAATAGAGAGTGATTGGCTGAGAGAGACCTGGGACAGACTCCCCCGGAGGTGACGTTCAGTTTGAGACTTGAAAGATGAGGTAGGTGTGTCCTGCAAGGAGCTGGAGAAGAAGCTTTCCAGGCAGAGGGGACAGAATGTGCAAAGGCTGGAATGAGTCTGGAAAGTACTAGGAGAAGCAAAAAAGCCTGTGTGGCTGGTGTGTAGTGAGCCAGAGGGGAGGGGAGCATTCAAGACTACATAAGCCGTGGTAAGATGCTTCGAATTCTCTTCCAAGGGCGAAGGAAAGCCACTGACACGTTTAAGCAGGGCAATTACATGAGCAGAATCCTAAAACTCACGGCTGCATGCATTTCATTGGCTCCCACTTACACCCACCCGACTTTTCTCTCTGCCCCATCCTTTATTTGCATTTTCACAATTACTCTGGGAAGAAGGTAGGTAGCTGTCTTCTCTATTTTATAGCTGAGAAGGCACCAGTGTTGAGTGACTCATCCATGTCCCCTGGGTTCTTGAATGGCAGGCTTCTGGATCATCTGGTACCCGTCCCAGAGCTCTTGCCCAAAGATACTCCTGAGCACGAGAAGTCACAGTTGTTGTTACAGTGAGTCCCCTACATATGAAGCTTCAAGTTGTGAACTTTCAAAGATGCGAATGTGCATTCGCATGTCCAATTACGTAACTTAGTTCACATGTCTGGCGTACATTGTCGTGTGTGTGCATCCTCTGCAAGTAGTTGTACTTTTGTGTATTGGGTTGGCCAAAATGTTCACTCGGTTTTTTCCATCAGGTGGCTCTAGTAGCACTTAGTTGTCTTTAACTTCATTCGAAACAATTTTGTTGGATTGTATGTGACAGCTGTCATATCAGCGTACATTTAAAAAAAGACTTATCAAACTCAGTGAATTTTTGTGTAGCCATTTTAATATTGAAGATGGAAGAAAAAAACTCAACATTTTTGGCATATTATTCTTTATTATTTCAAGAAAGGTAAAAACGCAACCAAAACACACACACACACACACAAAATTTGTGTAGTGTATGGAGAAGGTGCTGTGACTGATCGAACGGTCGTGTCAAAAGTGGCTTTCGAAGTTTTATGCTGGAGATTTCTCCTTGCTGGACGATGCTCCATGGTTGGGTAGACCAGCTGAAGTTGATAGTGATCAAGACGCTAATTGAGAACAATCAATGTTATACCATGTGGGAGATAGCCAACATACTCAAAATATCCAAATCAAGTGTTGAAAATCATTTGCACCAGCTTGGTTATGTTCATCGCTTTGATGTTTGGGTTCCACATAAATTAAGTGAAAAAAACCTTCTGGACCGTATTTCCACATGCGATTCTCTACTTAAATGTAATGAAAACATTCCATTTTTAAAACAAATTGTGACGGGTGATGGGAAGTGGATACTGTACAACAATGTGGAATGGAAGAGATCATGGGGCAAATGAAATTAACCACCACCAACCACACCAAAGGCCGGTCTTCATCCAAAGAAGGTGATGTTGTGTATATGGTGGAATTGGAAGGGAGTCCTCTATTATGAGCTCCTTCTGGAAAACCAAACAATTAATTCCAACAAGTACCTCTCCCAATTATACCAACTGAAAGCAGTACTCGACGAAAAGAGTCCAGAATTAGTCAACAGAAAACGCATAATGTTCCATCAGGATAACGCAAGACTGCATGTTTCTTTGATGACCAGGCAAAAACTGTTACAGCTTGGCTGGGAAGTTCTGATTCATCCACCATATTCAACAGACATTGCACCTTCGGATTTCCATGTATTTCAGTCTTTACAAAATTCTCTTAATGGAAAAAAATTTCAATCCCCTGGAAGACTGTAAAAGGCACCTGGAACCATTCTTTGCTCAAAAAGATAAAAAGTTTTGGGAAGATGGAATTATGAAGTTGCCTGAAAAATAGCAGAAAGTAGTGGAATAACAGGGTGAATAGGTTGTTCAATAAAGTTCTTGGAGAAAATGAAAAATATGTCTTTTATTTTTACTTAAAAACCGAAGGCACATTTTGGCCAACCCAATGCTTTACAGTACTGTATAGACTACAGTAGTACAGGTACCTTTATTTCAAACTCAGGATGTCTGGAAGCAAGCGTAAAAGCAGTGGTATATAGCCGATTGTGTTCGTTGGGTACCTAGGTTAACTTTGTTGGACTTACAAACAAAGTGGACTTAAGAATGTGCTCTCAGAATGGAACTCATTCATGCGTAGGGGACTTACTGTACATTGAGTTACATTCACTGCAACCCTGGCCGTGGGGATGGGAAAGCTCAATCTTGGCTTTCCTTGAGCAAAGCAGCTCACCCCAAAGTGGTCTTCTTTGCAACAGCCAACTTCCCATAAGTGCTGAGTCAGGCATCCCATCACAGACACTATCCTGCAACTCTACCGTGACAACCTTGTTCTAGAAAATGAAGGCACTTTGAAATAAATCAAAGGGGTGTTTTGCGGCGCCAGCCTCACCTTGACTTACCTCAGTGTTCCGCCCTGGAGTCTGCAGTCCTTGTTGGCTGGACCTGCCCTGCAGGGTCCACGTGGGCCATGGGGCCATCTCCCCACTGCCTGGCTGTCAGCCAGGCAGTAATATTCTGTTACTTCCCCAAGGACTGGCTGCTGACAGCTAGTGCTAGATCAGTTTTATGGAAGCCTCTTTAATACTTGAACATGTTGTCATGGCTGGAGTATTTGGGGTTTTCTTGACACACATCTTGGAACCCCTTGGGAATCCCATTTCCCACCCCAAGTTCTAGGGGGAGGTGGGATGGCTGAGGAAGTGGCAAGGAAGATGGAGAGAGGCCACAAAGGACCTTCAGTGTCCTTGCTGGGTGGTTCTGTTGGGCTTTGGCTACAGCCAACTGGGGTGATTCTAAACACATGGGATGACCTGGGGTTGGAGAGCTCAATGCACTGTATGTGGAAACTGGTCCCACCACCTGGACCACTAGGGATGGAAATGAAACTCCTACCCTCGTCATGAAGCCCAAGGGTGACAAAAACTTTGCTTCTAGACAGTAACCATGGAAACCTCTCATTGCTATGGATGGCCCACCACCAGAACAGCTCCTTGTTCTATGGCATAGAGTGCTCCCCTCTCTCCTCCTCTCCTGCCACTTCACTGCATTGCCCCAGGCCAGGGCTCCGGTCCCCAGGAAGAGCTATAACTTGGCTCTCCAAGGTTCACCTTGATTTTTGTGGGTGCCAAGGTAAAGAGCCCTGGAGAGGCGAAAACGAAAGGATGGGGATAAAGATGGGAAAAGATGATGACATCTGGCAGTGCTGGTGAGAGACAGGCAGGCTGGGGCAGACTGTCAGTGTCATTGGGGATGCTATTAAGGGCATTCATGAGGCAGCATGCGTGTCTGGAGTCCCATCTGACTGGCATCATTCATTCCTGTTCCTGTTCCATTCATTCTGGAAGGGGAACCTTAATTAGACATGAAGAGATTCATCAAACGGCAGCCCCTTGGAGCTGGTAGTCTCTTTGCCATCTGGACGGATGGTTTCTACCTTGTGACAACAGCAGCAGGAATGATTTACGAGGTCCCACAGCTCCACCCCCTGGGCCTGGTAAAACCTGAATGGCTTTTGTCCTCTCCAAAAAAGAGCGAGATTTTGCCTGTGCTGATGGGCACATGAGAGGGGGTTCACAGTAAGGTTTGCCCGACTCTGTGAAGTTGATGCCCAGACCCGTGGCAGCCAGGACCTTGCCTAGGGTCAGTTTTCAGTTTACAGTGACTCAACTGCAAGGATGAACAGAAAAAGCCCTGGAGTGGGGACCAGAAGACCTGGATGCAAATTCTTTTGGTGAGCTATGTGGCTTCAGGTGGTTTTTGCCTCAGTCTTATGACTTATACAATGGGGATAACGATTTCTGCATCATCCCAACTCACATGATTCTTTGGAAGTTCCTGTGACACTATAAGATGCAAAATGACTTTCTAAATTATACAACCCTTGACAGGCATTGAGGATTTAATCCAACAAACATTTATTGAGCAATTGCTGTGTGCTATGCACCACCCCTGGTGCTGTGATGGACATGGATGAATAAAACACAGTCCCTGCCCTTGGCGAGCTTACAATCTAAGAACGGTCATAAGACAAGTGCACAATAACTATAATACAAGGCAGAATATGGTAAGTGCCATGAGAAAGGTACAAATAAAGTGCTACGGTTGTTCAGCGGAGGGAGAGATCCCAGTGGTTGGTAGATTGGGAGGGGGTTTCGTGAAAGATGTGGTTTCTGCATGGGCCTTGAAAGAACCAGAAGAGAGTGTTTCAGGGGATGAGAACAGCAAGACCAAAGGCACAGAGACAGGAAAACCGGGCACCCCTTCCAGGAATGACGGCTAATCTAGATGGACTGGTACAAGGTGTAAAGGAAGGATGGGGCTTTACTGGATGGTCTGTAATGTCAGGACGAAGACTTGCACATTATTTTAAAAGTTTGTGAATGGCTGGAGATAAAAAAAAATCTCTATGAATGTTTAGGATGGACTGGAGAACATGCAAGTGTGCCCAGAGGAAATCTGGGAGAGGAGACTGCTGCTGAAATTGAGAGACCAGAAGGCAAGAGTAGCAAGGGAATGCACGGAGAAGAAATGAAGATGACTTTAGGGTCTCAGAATTGGGTGGTGAAGAGGATCATGGGTCTTCTAACAGTAAAAGGAGAGATTGTAGAGGAAGGGGAGGCAGAGATGATACACTTGGCTTCAGAGATGTTGAGTTTCTGGCGCTGCTGGAGCAGATGGGGTGAATGACCAACGAGCAGTGTGCAATTGAGCCTGGAGCTCAGGGGAGGCGCTAGGCTGCAGGAAGTGTAGGATGGCTCCAAAGGAAGGCGGGACGTTGCTGATGAGTGTGCAGGGATGTGATGAAAGGGGGCCGAGGAGAGGACGCCAAGGTGGGGAAGGTCTAAGTGTGGGGCAAGAAGGAGAGAGGGAGATAATGGTCGGATCTACTTCAGCTACTTTTTAGATTAAGGTAAGGGTGTCAATAAATAAATCATAAATACATAAATAAATAAATACATAAATAAACAACAAAGGGGTGTTGGCAAAGGAGAAGAGTCATGAGAATGTGGCTTCCTGGGCACCAAGGGGACAGGGAACGTCCAGGAGGAGTCAGTGTAGAGCCAAGCAGTGCAAAAAGCTTGGTGATGAGAAAGGGCTTTTGACGTGGCAGCTGAGTCTCTGGTCCCAGGAGCATGGGGGCCACGAGGGGGTCGAGGGGAAAGGTGGTGCCAGCACCAGAAAGCCCCCCACCCCCAGGTCTGGTGGTGAAGGGACGAGCCACAGGAGCCAGGACGGGTGGAATGAGTGCCTGTTGGTGGAAAGAGAGGACAGATGCGGCAGAGTGGCTGAGGACCTGTGAGAGGATGAATGATGTCATTTCCTCAGAAGTGGGAGAGATCAAGAGATTTTGAGGCGAGACTGCATTTCAGATGATTCCACCTCTTCACTGAAGGAGGAGGCTGAAGGTGGGGGTCATTTGGGGGTTTGAGGCGAATGGAGAAGATCTGAGGGGCTTCAGGGTGGGTGATGATGGGATGAGTGGGGATTGACTGATGGTCAAAAGGAGGTTGGCTGACTGACCACCTGCTCCCGGAGGCCTGTGGCCACTGTTATTACAAGGCAGCAGATCAGGGTACCGGGTACCAGGTACAGGCCGGGACTCCGTGGGGCTGCCCCAGACTAGCTGGGCTGTGTCAGAGGCTGCAGTGGAACCTCGGGCAAATTGAGCTCTAAATAGGAGAAAAGGACAGGCTGCCTCCTGATCATGGTGCCCAGATGGAGAGGGCGAGGTGGGAGGGGAAGCCGAGGTCTCTGGAACTCACGCCATCACAGGGCCGAAGTGTTTTGGCAGTACAGGACCTGCGGGTTGGGAATGGTGAGGTGTGGATTGTCCTGGGTCCCCAGCCTTCTCTGGAGAGAACCCAGAGGCAGGTTTTGAGAGTTCCTTCCCTTCCCACTCCATCAATTTCAGTTTAAGGAACCAAGACCAAGAAGAGACAGAAAGAAAACTGTGTTTTCCAAAGAGCTCTGGCCTCTTTACTCCCCTGCAGGTGGGCACTGGCAGGTCCGTGGAACGCAGGGCCAACTCCAAGACCTGACATCGGGTTCCTCTCTGCACTCACCACTGGAACCTTCTGGAACCCAAGGCCTTAGCTAATCCACTGAGGCCTCACTGGCAATTTTGCCTGTTCCCCAGGGCACTGCAAGCTTCAACAATGAAATGTCTTCCAAGGCCTCTGAGATCCTCAAGATGAAAGGCCCTGGAGAAGTGTAAAATATGATACTAATTATTTCCACTTCTTGTGAGAAGTCCAAACCACTCTGTCCCCATAGAGCCTGTTAGGGCTGTTGCTTTTTTAAATATTAATTTTATAATGCAAATCCCAAATCTCAGACTTCAGGTGTCAACAAGGAGAACAACAAGGGAAGAAACACAGAGACATAGTATCGTGATCTTGGTTTGGAGCTGGAGCGTCCGCATGCAGGGTTAATAGGTTCTGAGCATCCTTCCACTGTCTCCACTGGCTTCCCATCAGGCATTAATTTAGAGCAAATGTCCTGCTTGAATTGCCATTGATTAATTATGTCGTCTCATATGCTTGGGAGCGGATCTTGATCCCTTTTCTTAACCCCCTCCACCTTCAATATAATGTTTTTTTACTTATCTTTCAAATATATTTTAAAACACTGTTATTTATCAGGCAAGGGAATGAATCTAACAAATCAAGCTGGCTAATGCTTGTCTACATGTGACATGTCATTCCAGCCCCTAAATTATCGTCATCAAGCCCAGGTTTCCCTGGGGAGAGTATGTCCAGTATTTGGATACTACATTTGGCTTTGGGTTTTAAAAAAAGTCTTAACTCTTAATTTTAATAGGGGAGAAAAGGATTTTGCCAAATTCTAAAATCACTACCTCTGTGAAAAGAAGGAGGTGGGGATGGACATTGGAACCTCTCCCCACAGAGCTGAAAACCTGTGTTGCAGCTCAGTGCCGGCAAGTGCAAAGATCAGGGTAGGAAAGTGACAAGAAACTGACATTGATACAGCAGTCTGGCTGCAGACACACCCCGCCCTGGAGTGCAGGATGCAGAAAGCAAACACAGTGGCTGTAGAGAAATGGAGCTCGATGCTTAACATTCTTCCAGGCCTCACACTCTGGGGCTCCTGAGGCACCCAGGAAGGCAATCATATATATTTTAAAGGGATGACATTTATCTTTGCGGTGCCCTTTCAAGCTTTTGCGCCGGCTTCCCTGGAGGCAGAAGGGAATAGCACAGTCCCTCCTGTGACATTCTAACAGAGCAGGAAGGAGGCTAACCCTGAGGATGAAAGCCCAGGGTCCCTTCCTCCTTGACAACTCAAGTGGCTTTAAAGAACAACCACCACATTTTGGACACTCCTTTGCCTTATTCGGGGCTGGAGTGCTGACTCTTAGTAGGAAGTTGCAATTTTTCGAAAACACGATTTGGAACACTCTAGCAATTTAGTGTCATCTGCCTGCTCCGTCCCATGTTCTTGGGGGATCTTGCAAAGCCAGAATAGGACCTGTCCACCGTGTCTTCTCCAGCCTTCTCTCCAGAGCTATGGAGGCCGGTCTGGGACAGGTGGGTCAACTGTGGTTCGTCCTGCGGGCAGTTCAGCTCTGAGTTCATGGAACCAAGTCCTCAGCTCTGACGTGGCCTCTGCTTCTTGGTGAACTTGTGCTCCTTGGCTGGGCTGAATGTTCCAACCTCCCTCTTCCTGGGAACAGCACCATTTTAGACTTGGGTCAAGTTGTCCCCTCTGGTCTTGGCTTACCCAGAATCCATATATCTCAGAGGCTCGGGGCAGCTGCCAACAAGTGGTTCTCTAATCATCCATGAGCCCAAAAACCCCTCCAGCTTGGGAGGCAGTGTGTCATCCAAAGTCATGGGACTGACTTCTCTTCCTGTCAAGTCCTTCTGCCCCCAAAGATGCTCTGAGTCTCAGTCTGATCCGGGTGGGTTCTCCACACCTTCTTCCTGTGGCTTATCTGCCTAATGCTAGATGAACACCACACAGTTATAAATACTCAGGTCAATATATATATGCAGGTATAGATATATATATTCTGGTCACTGTTTTACACTTGAACAAAGAAAACCACTAGCCTGCTTGTTCTAGAGTTTGTGCCACCCCGACTCCCATCTGCCTGTGGCATAGCTGGCAGGAAATGTGAGCCACTGAGTCCCACGGGGCGCTCACCTTACGTGGCCCCGTCGCACTGGCCGACAGTCAGTTTCAAAGCCCCCTGCTCGTGCAGGCTCTTCAGGGCCTTGAACTCCAAGGGCATGGTATGGGGACCGGCCTGGGAAGTGTAGCCGTACTTGAGGCTGTCGTAATAGTGGTACTTGACAGGGTTCTGGTTCTGATCTAGCGGAAAGGGCCAGAATCCATAGAGGTAGATCTGGTTGCAGAAACGCGTGGCCAGGGTGTACATCAAGAGGCCTGTGGTGGGTCTTTTGATGTGAACTTTGTTAGTCAGCCAGTATCTGGGAAAAAAAAAAAAAGAAGAAGAAGAAAAAAGTGAAACAAAGAAACAGTTTGCGAATTATCCTTTCCAGGAAGGGGAAGATTTTGTCCTGGGCCACAGCCTGCCTCCTGCTGAAGAGGAGCTGCAGACATGAGGTTCAGAGATTAAAGGGGCTTGCCCAGGTTCACCTAAGTAGAAAGGGCAGGACCTTGACTGGAGCTCAGGCTGGTTGAAATCTAAGGCAGGGGCTGGCAAACTTTTTCTGCAAAGGGCCAGGTGGCAACAATTGTTGGCTTTGCGGCCATACTCCTGGCCTCTGCCATTGTAGCCCGAGAGCGCCACGGACAACACACACGGGTGTGGCTGTGCCATAGTTTGCCAACCCTGGTAAAGGGCCGCCTCTTGCATGGTGCCCACCGCCTCTTGCCACACCTGACTTTGGCAGGGGTTGACCTCCTTGCCTCCTAAGCATCATCAGATTTCTTTCCCATCCCTGCCCACAGGCCCCACACCCTACCCCCTTCCGCCTCTGATGCAGGCTGCCCATCTCTGAGCATATGTGGCTTCCCTGGAGGGCAGAGGGAGCAGCAAACAGCGGCCTTCCCTGTGAGGCTGGGTTCTGCAAAGGAATCTGTCAGAAGTATGAGAGGAAACATGGGGCGGGGGCAGGGCGGGGAGAGCAGAGCCTTAGGCTAAGGGCTTCCTGTGTTGAGTGAGGTGCTGAGCTACCTTTGTACATAGAGGGCTTTGGTTTACCGTAATTGAGAAAGAAGTGAGGAAGAAACCATCTTCATTTCGCAGGCTAAGCAACAGAGGTTGAGAGGTGGTTTTAGTGACAGTTCTGTCTACAACTACCTGTGTGCCTTTGAGCAAGTTGCTTCTCCCTGCTGGACCCACGTTTTCACATTTATGCAGTGATGGGGCACAGACCAAGGGATTGCCAAGACAGCCTCCAAGTTCCACCACAATCCAGAAGTGTTTTCAGAAGTGGGAAAATAGACACTCTCTTTGCCATCATTTTTGTTTTCCATCATGGTTTTTCTCCTGCTTGGATTTAGAACCCACTGGGATGTGTGGTCCAACCTCTTTATTTCTAGTAAAACCTTCCACTTACCCAATGCTGAACCCTTTTAAAAGTAATGCGTATGCCTTGGTGGAAAGCCGTACTTCCCTAGCACAAACTCCTTACTACTGTGTCTGCACCAGACAGTGTCCGTGGTTTTCTGTACTCAAACACACTCTGTGGGCCCCCATCCCACGAGCTCCCATTTGCCTCTGTGAAAAACACCCACTCCCCATCGGAAGCACAGGCCAACGTTCCCCACGGCACCTCGGCACAGTGATGCCTGAGACTATAAAGTCACACATGTCAGTTAAATTCATGCCAGAAGGTAAAACGATGCTGGACAGAACACTTACATATTGCTGAAAGTTATAACTGTTTTACATTATTAACAGTGCTTCTAGCTCAAAGTTTGGGGGCAGCTTCTCTAGAAGCCCAAGTACACCTTTTTGCAAGAGGTTCCTTCTGCAGCTCCAAAATAGGAACCCCCAAACATTTCAGAGACTCAAGCTTAAATCCTTTAGCTTTTACATTTTTTTTTTTTTTTTTTTTGCGGTACGCGGGCCTCTCACTGTTGTGGCCTCTCCCGTTGCGGAGCACAGGCTCTGGACGCGCAGGCTCAGCGGCCATGGCTCACGGGCCCAGCCGCTCCGCGGCACGTGGGATCTTCCCGGACCGGGACACGAACCCGTGTCCCCTGCATCGACAGGCGGACTCTCAACCACTGCACCACCAGGGAAGCCCAAATCCTTTAGCTTTTGAGGGAGGCATTAGCCTTTGTATCAGACAAGGTTATAGATTCCTAATAACCCATATAATTTCAGTAAATCATGTACTATTGGATATAATAAAACTTATTTCAAGGCTCCCTCCCACCCCATCCTGTCAGGCCAGGGTGATCTGAATTTCCCCCCTAACATCGATGATGGAGTCTGTGGTCCCCAATGGCCAGAATCAGAGTGAACATGATTCTTCTGGGCACTGCAGGTGGCCCCCTTTCACAACTGCTGTTGTTTCATAAGCCTGTCAGTTGAAGGCCCCTTTCTTTGTACCCTCTCCTTTTCCATCTTGTCTGAGACAAGAAACTTCCCTGCAGCTGAATTTTCCAACCTCGAATCAGACAGAGGGGTAGAGGCAGAGGACAGAAGAATGGCTCTAGTAACTGCAAACACAATAAAAAAATAATAGGAAAAGAGTTGGCGGACATACCACAGAACTTCATCATTTCTGTCCTGCATGGTTGAGAAGTTTCATCCCAGCTGATATGTAGGAGGCATGGTGCTGGCTCAGGGGGATGCTTGATGCTGAGACTGGGGCTTATTAGACAGGGAGCCCTTCCTTAGACTACTTCGATACTCTATATGCTCAGTGGGGCTGAGCTGAGCTTGGGAGGACCCTGGGGGTTGAAGGCAGGAAGAGTGCATGGAGGAGAAGAATCCAGAAGAGCAGCAGCTGACACCTCGGCTTAACTACATCTAATAATGGGGAGCTCACCCCCTCTTGAGCTAGTCCATTGCACTTTCAGCTTTAACTTAATGGTTCTTAACCTAGGCTGCCCCCTGGAATTCCTTGGAGCTTTAAGATGACCCATCCTGGGTCCCACATCCAGGTGCAGCCTGGACGCTGGGATTTTTAAAACCTCCCCCAGTAATTCAAATGTGCAGCCAAGGTTAAGAAGCCCTGCTCTAACTGGTAGGTGGTTCTGCCAAAAGAACCTAAGAACGAGATTTATTTAGAGAAAAGAGGGGGAAAAATTAAGCATAAGGGATAGTCATCGAGTTTTAAAGACAGTTGGGCCTGGAGAACTTATGTAGCTCAGCGGCCTGACAGGGGATATAGCTGAGCTAGCTGGGAGTTGGGACATGTGTGTAAGGAAAACTGACACTGGCCTCTGTGTTGCCAAGGCAATAGGGAGTGGTGGGGACTGTGGCATCTAAAGGGGTAGCTGGTTTTATTGTTATCTTGTATGGTCATGTCAAATTTTCTGATTTTTTCAAAGTTATCAGAAATCTGGATTTTAACACAAATTCTCCAAATTTTTAAATGTTGGCAACTACTTAAAAATTTTTTTAAAAATCCGGTGAGTCCCTATTGGGTGAGTTAACAGACCATATCTATGGGTAATCCACGGTTCTCCTGGATTGAACTTGTCCTCTTCTTTCAATTTACAGAGGAAAAAGTGAGAATCCAGGGTGACTTGCCTGAGAAGAGGCAAACCTCTCACACAGCTGGTCAGATAGAGCTTGGATAAAATGCAGCCTCCCCACTCCTGGTTCTTGGGTTTTTTTCACTCCATGGTGATTCTGGGGGGGGTGGGGCATTGTCGGGGTTGGGGATGAGCTGGCTGCAGCTGCTGTTGACACTATCCAGGGACACACGAGCCACGGGCTGTGTCCCCTCATGAGAGCATCTCAAAGACTGTTCACTCCCTGAGAAATTCAAGCCCTAACAACGGCCACATGACAGACTAGGGATTTGCGGTTTGTTTATTTTCTGATTGCAAGGGCTTAGCAGGGTAAGGCTTTCAGAAATAAATTTCTTTTCAAGCCATTGATGCTCTGCCCAGAGAGAGGCAGGGAAGAATTGAATCAGTGGGGAAACGTCCAAGTAGCTCATAGGTGGGTCTGAGTTTACCCAGACAAGTGCAGTGCCCTCCCCGTAGGTGTGCCTTTCCCCTACATGTCCTCTTGGTGAACTCTCTTTTTTTTTCCCCCTCAAATTGAGCACGTGAATCACGTCTTCCTGGAAATGCTCCCTTTGTTCTACTCTCTTCTCAGCTCAAACTGAATTAGTCATTCCCCCCTTATTATTATGAGTTTTGTTTCCATGGATCCTATTGTGCTTATCAACCCGAGCTGATCCTTCATTACTGTATGGGTTGGACTCCCACTTGAAACTGTACTGTGATCTCCCCAAGAGCAGAGGCCATGCCTTACACTCCTTTGTGGGGTCATCAGAGGCACCTGGCTCAGTGTGTGGTGCAGCCAAGGCACTATGGCAAAGACAGCATCGCTCAACCAATCCTCCATGGGCTTGCCTATATCTCTCAGCATCCCTTGTAAATGAGCTGGGGTCACATGACCAGTTCTGGCCAATAGACTGCAATAGGAAATGGTCCCTGCTGGACCAACTGTTCCCCGAGAGCTTACTCCTGCCTTGGAGAACCTCAGTGCCTCCTGGAAAGATGATGTCAGCCTAAGATGAAAGAAGCCTAAATCCTAGAATCACTGGTAGGAAGACAGCTCCAACCAACCTACATCACACTTTGCGAGGATGAGAAATAAACTTCTGTTGTGCTAAAT
The DNA here is from genome assembly GCF_949752795.1 of Hyperoodon ampullatus. Classification (NCBI taxonomy): domain Eukaryota; kingdom Metazoa; phylum Chordata; class Mammalia; order Artiodactyla; family Ziphiidae; genus Hyperoodon; species Hyperoodon ampullatus. The sequence goes on from NC_136916.1 coordinate 80,975,939, forward strand.
CACAAGGGTTTCAGGGATTGTTATTGTAGCATAAACTAGAATTGATTATCCTGGCTTCCATGGCTCTCGGCAACGTTGGACTTAAATGGAATCAAAAAATGGGAAGAAGTAGAAAAGGAGAGAGGGGGAAGCTAGCAGTGCACGCAGCTTTGTGACTCTGGCGGGCTAGGACAGGAATAGAAACGCCCAGCCTCTCAGATCTGCTGCCCAGAATCGCTCACTGGGAAAGGTGTTAACAGCAAAAGAGGCTCCGGAATGAATTGAGAGCTCAGTGGCAGGGAGGGACCCTCTCATTTCCGATTCTGCCTCTGTGGGTAAACAAGAGCTCCTGAGTGAGGTCTGACAGGGACACGGGGGCGCCGTTTAATGAGCAGCTTGTTCTAGAAGCTGACAGTTATGCAGGAACAAATCACTCTCCATTTCCTTTATCGCTCCTCAGTCGCCCTGGCCAATTTAGAGACTGTGTGCATGACCGACTTGTAGACGATTTCTTTCCTTGAGATAACAGCTGGGTGTTAAAACACAAACTAATTAATTTTGCCTTCCTAAACGAGGTTAGCTGGGTGCATCCAGGATGCTGTATTGACAATGCACCTTTAATATCCCAGTCTGGAGGCTTTAATTAGAAGGCAAAGTAATCTCCAAAAAGGCAGTAATTATTTTTCAAATTCGTTACCCCAGTTGCCAAGACAATTAAGTGCCATATTTTATGAGCATGGACAGCAATAAATGAAGATTGCCAAAATCATCACCAAAGCACACTTGTCCTTCTACCTGGATTCCTGTGCTTGGTATGTGGCAAGCATGGTGGTTGCCATGGTTGGAAAAAGTGACCAAAGGGGCTTTCTCTAAGAAGCTGAAAGCACTTTGTGGGATATAGCTCATATCGTCCTTATGGAACAGGAATGCCTCACAGGAGGTCATCGAGGGATACTTGGTGATGCTTTGCACAGGATCATCAGCAAAGCCAGAAACAGGGCTCTCAGACTCCTGTTCTCTCGTCACCTACATCGCCAGCCCGGTCTCTGGTCCAGGGGCCTCAAAGCCCATTGCTATCTTTCCTTGGGAGCACCTTAGAGCTCTGGTGTCTTGGGGGGCATCTCAGGATGTAGCTTCCCAACTTTGTGGAAGTGGAGATCGGGGGGTTTGTTTCAGAATTTGGGGCTGGTATGCAGAGCTGGTTAAGCCCTGGGGATGCTTGAGGCTGATTCCTGGTCCCCAGGCCTCCATGCTTACCCAAGCCAGTGTTCTCACTCAAGTAAGCCAGGCTAGCCTCAAGTATTACCATGCCACCAAAAGCTCCCCCATGACTCCTGGGGTCCACAGGATAACACCCAGCAGCCTCAGCCCAACTTGTGAAGCCCTTGAGATTTGGGCCTGAAATCCCTCCCACCACCTGGCATGCACAGCCACACTGCCACCAGGAACTTCTGGTTTCTTCCAGGACACCACCACCTCCTACTTCTCCTGGCTGGCAACTCCTTCTCAGCTTCCCTGAAGGAAGCCTTCTACGACCTGCCTGGATGGTTTTGTGTCCTGTATGTTGTTCTTTTCCTATCCTAGCACTGATCATGCTATGCTATAACGATTTGTTTACTTGTCTTCCTCCTCCCCTACAATTTAAACTTCTATGAGCAAGTGGGTTGACTTCTTGCTTCCATGTAACCCCAGATCCAAGCACAGCTCACCCACAGAGTGGGTGCTTCACAGATCTTTGTTTAATGAAGCAGTGAGTAAAGATTAGCAAGTAGGGGTTAATGTTTCCCTTTGGGGGCACTGGCAGGAGAGGTGGAAGGAGCCTGGCCTTACCCTAAACCCTTCTAGGCAGCCACTGGGTTCTCACATGTGAAAGGTGGGCTAACAGCATTCTAGACAGTATGTTGCCAAAAGAAAGAAGGAAAAACCATGATGCTGGTTACTTAAGGCGTTCCTCCTTGCTACACGTGGGGGTGGCCCCAGGGAGTCTAGAGACAGCTCCCACACAGGTATCGCTTCTGTCGCTAGAGGCCCTGCAGGGACCCAGCAAGACCATTTCTTGGGGGTTTAAACCTTCTGGCTAGATTCTGGAATCTAAACTGAGGCCACTACAAATAGAAAAAAAAGTTATATTTAACCTCATTCATAATTAAAGGAATTCAGTTTCACACAACGAGATGCCATTTTTCACCGGATTGGCAGAGATAATAGTTGTTGATAACACATCATGTTGGGGAGGTTATGGGAAAACAGATATTTTCAATAATCATAGGTGGGTGTGTAAATTGGTACATACCTCTGTGGTGGGCAATTTGGCAATCTCTATGAAAACTAACAATGTATATAGCATATATCCATCTTCCTTTTTTAGCAATGGCACATCTAAAAAGCAAGACTACATATATACATATGTGTGTAGATGCCAGTCCAGGACAATTGCTGTAATACTGATCATACCAGCAGAAGACTGGAAAAGCTTGCGATGCCCACTGATGCCTTCTGCTAACAGAAATTATGGTCCAGACACGTGTAAGGCAGCTGTGAAGGAGAATGAGGTGCTGCATGTCAATATGGAATAATTTCCAGAATTTAGCAAAGTGCAGTACTTAAAACATGCTCCCTTAGGTGTGAAAGTGGATGTTTCTGGAAGGATACACATAGAAAAACCAGTTTAATAGGCTGTTTCTGTGGAGAAGGGCTCACTTTTCACTTGAAATCCTTCCATACTATTTGGCTTTTCCTTTTGACTATGTCCATTGCTATTTAAAAAAAAATGGAGACAATCCATTAAAAATGACCAATGCCATCTGTGCTTTAACACCCCAGACCTTCCTCCCTTTATTTAGGTAACACCACCAGGCAATGCACTTCCATACTCCGTGTCCACTGGAGGAGACTGGGCCTCAACTCCTGTGACCGGCCCTGGAGACGTGCTCTGTGGACTCTGATAGGCATGTCTGGGAGGGGCCCCCTCCAGCCTTAGCTGGTCTCTCCCCTGCCGCCCTGCACCCTGCTTCCTCTCACCCCCTGGACCTGCCCTCCGGCCTCAGGTTCTGCTCCCCTCTGACAGGCAGCAAGACCTACTTTGCTGAGCCGCTGCTCCAGCCCTGGCAGTGGTGCCCGCTGGATCAGTGCCTTCCAAGGGCCTAGGCTCAGCACTCCTGATGCCTAATTAAGCATGAATTCACCAGCCTTCTGTGTCCTAGGCTTGTGGGCTGGGCAGCTGGCTACACAGGCCAGCCAGCGAGCTGCTTTCCTGCCCGAGGGCAGCCCTCTCTGTAGGTCCCAGCCTTCCCCATTGTGGTAACTGAATTAGAGCTATTCACTACCAGCTGCTGATCAGAGCTTCCCACTTCCTGCAGCCAAATTCAATTGCCTGGGTGTCCTTCCCCTCCATTGCTCACGCCCCTTGCCAACAGCCAGCCAGGGCACTGTGCCACCCTGAGGGCCGGCAGAGCCAGAAGCTCCTGGAAGCCAGGTTGGGTCAGGGGCAGTGAGCGTCGAAGGGCAGGCCTTCTGCTCAGTGTCTCTGCCCCACGATGCCCACTTCCCTGCAATATCCAGGACCGATAACTGCCACAGATGGCAGGAATCTTGAGAGTACATGGTGGGTAGAGATTCTCCTAGCACAGGTGTGTTGAATCAAAGGCTCTCTATGGGGGGGGGCGGGTACTATCTAGCCCAACTGTTAAAGGTTGAATTGCATCCCCTCGAAACTCATATGTTGAAGTCATAACTTCCAGTACTTCAGAATGTGACCTTTGGAGATAAGGGTCTTTACAGAGACAACCAAGTTAAAATGAGCCTACTAGAGTGAGTTCTAATCCAATATAACTGATGTCCTTAAATCTGGAGACAGACAGGCACACAGGGAGAATGATGAAGATGGCCATCTACAAGTCAAAGAGAGAGACCTGGAAGAGATTCTTCCCTCAGAGGCCCCAGAAGGATTTCTAGCCTCCAGAACTGTAGGGCAATTCATTTCTGTTCTTTAGGCCGCCCAGCCTGTGGTACTTTGTTACAGCAGCCCTAGCAAACTAACACCCTAACTGTATAATACGTATTTCCCTCTCCACAGCCCAGTAAGGGGCATCCCTTGCTGTCTGGACATCTCCAAGAATGCAGAATTCATCCGTTCCTAAGAGGCAACTATGGTCATTTCAGATGATCTTTATTTGTTGGAATGTTCTTCCCAGTGTCCAGAGGAAATCACACTTACTCTAGATCCTTTCCCGACCCTAGTTCACACCTGGAGACTCACAGCCCAAATCTGCGAGCCCTTCAAGGGCAGGAGCCTTGATTTATTGATTTTTGTGTTCCCCCAGCACAGGCCTGGAACCCTTGAGGTGTCTGTAAGTATTTGCTGAATAAGAAAGATTGCTCTCATACTCCTTGGAGACTTCTCTTCCCAAATCCTTTCAACTTTTGAATTTCTTTGTCACTGTGGCCCCTCTCCAGCCTGGTACCCAAAACTGAATGTGATTCTCCAACAAGGCCATCGCTGACCTCCCTGACTCTCAAAGATGTTACCCATCCATCCATTGCCGTGGATGTGTAATGCTAAGATCACATTATCCCTTTGAGCAGCCACACATCTGCTGATGGTTGGTACCGTTTATCCCTCTTTACCTGTACAACTGTTTGGAACCCAAGTACAGAATCTTGCATTCATTCATATGAAATTTCTTCCTCTTAGATTGGCTCGTTGTTTCAGCCTGTCAAGAGAAATCTGGATTCAACTCTGAGGCCCCCAGTATTGGGAATTCCCCAAAAGTCACATCACCTGTGAATTTTCTAAGCAGACAATTGAGGCCTTCAAGTAAGTCACTGGTAAAAATGGGGACAGTTGGCAGGACAGGATGCTGGTGGCCTGTTTTTAAAGATCTCCATGAAGTCAACATTAATCTAATCAATTAGTGTCTTTGGGGCATCAATGGTCAACAGACAGTGGTCAGTCTATATGTCAAGGATATGGGAAGGCGGGTGGCAGTGGGAAAAGCAGAGACTTTGAAGCCTCTACATGTGGATTCTAATCCCCCTCTTCCCATCTGAGTGATCTTGGGCAATCCTCTTCACATTCCTGAGCCTGTTTCCTTATGAGTAAAATGGGGATGGAAATAGTATCTATCTTATAAGGCTGTTCTGAGGTGTCCTGACCTTCCTGCTTGTTCTGCTTGGTGGGGAAGCTGCCCTGTGCTTGCGATAACGGTGCTGTGCAGGTGGAGTCTTGACACGCTGCTATCCACTGTGGTCTCCTAACACCACGTCTTCAGTGCAGCAGCTCCCAGCCCCCTGAGTTCATAGCACCCCCAAATCCAGAACTGGGTGGGTGTGAATTTCTGCTGCATCTGGCGCATTGCATTAAAGCGAGACAATGTGGTTAAGTTCATGGTTGTGACTCTTACTGGCTGGGTGACCTCATACAAATCACCCAACTTGTCTGGTCATCAAGTTCCTCATTTGTAAAATGAAGACACTAGGGTGCTCAAAGTTAATTCCCGCCTGACATTCTGATCAACAAGCACAAGTATTCTAATTTCCTCACACTTGTTATTTTCCACTGTTTTGATAATAGCCATTCTAGTGGGTGTGAAGTTGTAACGCATTGTTGTTTTGTCTTATATTTCCCTAGTGATTAGTGATGTTGAGCACCTTTTCATGTGCTTATTGGCCACTTGTATATCTGCTTTGGAGAAATGTCTATTCAAGTCCTTTGGCCATTGTTGAATTGGGTTGTTTGATTTTTTTGTTGTTGTTGAGTTATAGGAGGTCTCTATATATTCTGGATATTAATCCCTTATGAAATAATATGACTTGCAAATATTTTCTCCTATTCTATGGGTAGCTTTTTAACTCTCTTGATATATTGTCTTTTTGGCACATGAAGAGTTTTAATTTTGATGAAGTCCATTTTTATCTATTTTGTTCTTTGTTGCTGTTGTTGTTACCTGTGTTTTTGGTGTCATACTTAACAAACCATTGCCAAACCCAAGGTCATGAGGAGATTCCCTATGTTTTCCTATAAGAGTGAATTTCTTCTAAGTGAATTGTACACTTTAAAATGGTTTCAATGGGCTATACTATCAAAAAACCAAAATAATGAGTGTTGGCCAGGATGTGGATAAATTGAATAACAAGTGTTGGATGAACGTGGAGAAACTGGAACTCTTGTACACTGTTGGTAGATTGTAAAACGGTGCTGCCACTATGGAAAACAGTATGGAGGCTCCTTAAAAAATTAAAAATAGAACTATGGTATGATCCAACAATTCCATTTCTGAGTGTGTATCTGAAAGCATTGAAAGCAGGGTCTCAAAGAGCTATTCACAGACCCATGTTCATAGCAGCACTATTCACAAGAGCCAAGAGGTAAAAGCAACCCAAATGTCCATTGATGGATGAATGGATAAACAAAACATGGCATATACATACAATAGTATATTATTCAGCCTTCAAAAGGAAGGAAATTCTGACACATGCTACAACATGGATGAAACTTGAGGACATTACATTAAGTGAAATAAGCCAGTCACAAAGAAGCAAATACTATATTACTTTACTTATATGAGGTATCTAAAGTAGCCAAAATCATAGAAACAGAAGTAGAATGGTGGTTACCAGGGGTTGGAGATATGAGGAAAAGGGGACTTGTGTTTAATCAGTACAGAGTTTTGGATTTGCATGCAGAAAAAGTTCTGGAGATCTGTTTCACAACAATGTGAAAATACTTAACACTACTGAACTGTACAGTTGGAAATGGTTAAAATGGTAAATTTTATGTGGTGTATATTTTACCACAATAAAAAAGTGTTTATCCTGTCCCACCCCATAAATGGGGTGTTTATTGGACAACAGATTTTTAATAAGGAAATAAGATTATTCTGCAAACTACAACCCATATTGGAACTTTGAGGTAAAGAACTCCTGACAGGTGAATTTGACTTAGTCCATTGTTCTATAGACTCCTTTATTAAATGGAGGCTAAATAAATTTCCCTCCCAGTGATTTCACCCTCTGGTCCTACTTCTACCGCTTGAGTCTACAGTACAAGTCTAATCCCCTGGTTGGTGGTTGGTGGCAGCTGCCATGATCACAGTAGCTATGACTGATTGTCTGTCTCCCCTGTGTTGGCACAGGACACACATTCTGTCGTAGGTATTGCTCCCCAATATAAATACAGAAAGCAGGGCACAGGAGACAAGCCATCTGGTCAAGGATGTTATACAACCAAGGGAGTAACGGAGCTGGGATGTGAACCCAGGTGTCCCTACCTCCAAAGCTCATGTTCTTGATGCTAGGCCAGATTGCCTCTTAGCCAGACTCCTCCTCAGCCTTCTTCTCTATGACCCCTTGCTGTTTTCTCAAATGCCTTTGTTCTGCATCCCTCACCAGCTCATTCTTCCTCTTGCAGTAAACACCAGGTAAGTTCCCACCTGGTGGGAACAGAGGCAAGCCCTTCCTCTCAATACAGACATTGCCCACCTTCTCAGTGATGCCCTACTGGACCCAAACCCTACAGGGCCCAGTGTCCGCACAGAGGGAGGGGGCCATTGTCAGAAATCCATCCCAAGGCCCCTGAAGCCCTCATTCCTGCCCCCTCCCCTTGCTAAAAGGAGAACCCTTTCCCATCCGTCTCTCCTGCAGTATTTCCTCCTGGGAGTTCCTGCAAAGGAAGATATTGCAATCTCAGGATTAACAGCCTGTTTGTTTAAAGGGCTTATTACTGGTGCTTAATGCTATTTTGACAGGTGAAAGTGAGTCAATTATAGCTGGAAATAGTTCTGGCTGCATAGTTTCTTCCAGGTGGTTGCCCATTCCCTAGCCAAGGGACTTTTTTTCTCTTTACCAAAGGGCACTTCGTCTCTTTCCCTCATATCCTCTGACCTCAAAACCACATAAAGACTTTCCTCCTTCCAGGAAGGAACAATGTTAAAGGCATGGAGCCTAAATCCATGAGATGGGGGCTGCTGCAGCAGCCCCGCTCCATGAGGGGGTGAAGTGGGTGCTAAAGGGAGGCTTGACAGGTCAACCTCCAGGATAAAGAATGCAGCCCTAGCGAGCCTGGGTCCATACAGGTGTCACTCCTCTCTATCAGCCACGAATGTGGCTGCCTCTCATTGAATGTCTCTCTAGGTCTTTCTTGAGGGCAATGGGTTTCTGTATTGATACCCATCCTAATTAGACCAGTGCTGGTCACAGGCTTGGGTGTCTCGGGTCGGGGGTCACCTTTATGAAGACAGCAAGAGTTCTTTCTGGGTGGCTCAAAGGACTTCCTAGGGTCACACCAAGTTAGGCTAAGGCCCCAGTGAAGATCATTCCAATGTCCCCCAGAAATTGTCTTATGTCACCAGAGCAGGACTGTGAACTGCCAGGTGGTTGGATGGACCACTGGATGCAGGGCCAAGCTGGCAGTCAGGAGTGTCATGAGATGTATTTGTAACAGGTATCTCACACTTAATATGCCCAAGAAAGAGCTCTCTTCCTCAACATGCCCAAACACACACAGACTTCTTCCAGACTCTCCCATCACAGAGAATGACACCACTGTCCACGCATCTGCTCCAACTCTAACCCCGACAGTCATCCTAGATTTCTCTATTTCTCTCACCCCTTGAGGTCCTTAAATAGAATCCATTAGCAAATCCTGCTGCCTCTACTCTAAATGTTCTAGCAAATCTGACCAAAGTGTTGCATATCTACTACCACTGTCCCAGTCTAAGCCACAGTGATTCCCAACCTGGACTCTTGCAATTGCTTTCCAGCAGATATTTCTGCTTTCCTTTTTGCCCCTCTATGGTTTCTCCTCCACCCAGTGGCTGTCCGAGGATCATTCTCCACACAGCTCTCTGGGTGGAGGCAACAGATTGCTCAGAACCGGCATGCCACATGCCACACATTTGCCAGCCTACTTCTCCAGGAAGGGAGGCTCAGAAAGGCCAGGTGACTTGCAGAGGTCAGATAACGAGTGAGTGGTGGAGCTGGGCTGCAAATGCACCTGGGAAAGGAAAACTGCCTCTCAAGCACCCCCCACACCCCGTGGCTGCTCACCCGCGGACGGCGTGCAGCAGGCGCAGAGAGGGGTATGCAGTACGCACGTTGACGCGGTGCTTCAGGATGAGCTCGTTGACCCACTCGACCCGCTCCTTGCCGCCCCTGGCCATGAAGGCGGGGATCCACAGGATGCTGCCGTTGAGGCTGTGCAGCCGCTGCAGCAGCTTCTCCCGCCACGTGGCGTTGACCAAGTCCTCGAAGGCCCGCTGGATGACAGAGGGGTTCATGGTCACCAGGTCTGTCTTGAGCCCCACATCCCGGGCGTACTCCTGCACCGGGGCCAGGTTGCATCTGCCGGAGAAAAAGGCAGCAATGGTCCTTCTGGGGAAGCTGAGGCACTGCTGCTTATACTTAACTTTACCCATCCTTTATCTCTCCTCACATCCTCCTCATCCCCAAACAAAGACCCAGGGCATCTTCCTGAATTCACCAGGCCCTCCTGTCATCCCTGTTCCTTCTTCTCCTGACACACATATTTACTGGGCCCTTAGCACATACATAGAACCTTGCTGGGCCCCGGGGTTGGACAATGCCTGCCAGTAAGTCAGCCCTCAGCCCACAAGATGAGCATGCTATAGGCAGGTGTGACCTGGTCACATTAGGTGACAGAGTGAGGGCTCTGAAGACACACTCCTGGGTTCAGAATTCAACTCTGATATTTTCTTTCTTTTTTTTTTTTTTTGAGGTACGCGGGCCTCTCACTGTTGTGGCCTCCCCCGTTGCGGAGCGCAGGCTCCGGACGCGCAGGCTCAGCAGCCTTGGTTCACGGGCCCAGCCGCTCTGCGGCATGTGGGATCTTCCTGGACTGGGGCACGAACCCGTGTCCCCTGCATTGGCAGGCGGACTCTCAACCACTGCACCACCAGGGAAGCCCAGCTCTGATATTTTCTACCTGTGTGATTCTAGGTAAACTGATCAACCTCTCTGTGCTTTCTGAGAGCTTCCTCCTGGTTAAGGAACAGCCACAAAAGTTTTTTTTTTAGCTATGACGGAGATCACAACATCATCCCCTACCAGGGATTAAGGCAGTCCCTAGACACCCAGTACTTAGAACGCTGCTGGACCACAGTGAGAGCTCAGTACATGTTCACTGTTATCATCAACCTCATGGGGAGGAGGAGCATCGGGTGGGCTTCCTGAGGTGGTGACCATCACGGAAAGTCTGGAAGGACGGCAGAGCAGAAGCCCATTTGTGGATAAGGCACCTCAGGAGAGTGTTTCTCCAGCTTGCAAGAGCAGAAGAATCACCTCAGGCAGTGGTTAAAAATACAGAATCCTGGGCTTCCCTGGTGGCACAGTGGTTGAGAGTCTGCCTGCCGATGCAGGGGACACGGGTCCGGGAAGATCCCACGTGTCGCGGAGCTGCTGGGCCTGTGAGCCATGGCCGCTGAGCCTGCGCGTCCGGAGCCTGTGCTCTGCAACGGGAGAGGCCACAACAGTGAAAGGCCCGCGTACCACAAAAAAAAAAAAAAAAAAAAAAAAAAAATACAGAATCCCCCGGTCCCTCACCTGGAGGTCCAGATTCAGCAGGTGAGCTGAGGAATTGGTATTTAGTCTTAGAACCAGGCAGTTTAGGAAACATCATGCTATGGCATCTTAGGCCCAATAAATGTATCACAGGGGCCTAGGGGTATGAAGCAGTGTGGGCATTTAGGGGAAGGCAGGTGATTTGCTCTGATGGGGGCATATTGTGTGGAGGAGATGGGGTGAGAGAGGCAAACAAGGTGAGATAGCAAAGGGTCTGTGTGTCAGGGATGCTGCCACCTGGCAGCCAGTGGGGGTCTGTACACAGTGGCGCCGTGTGACTTTTGTCCTGAAAAACCACACAAGTCGGCCCCACAGACAGGCAGATCTGTGAGAGCCATAGAATAAAGGTCAAAGTACAGCTACACATTGTTCTAAGTGGCTCTCGCCGTGGTGTTTCAGGTCCCTCTTTTCCAAGTGCATGTGGACCGTTGCGGACATGAGTCCTGGGAAAGGCAGAGCATGCTGTGGCCATGCCTCTCAAAGTGCGGTCCACTCATGGGCACAAGGGTATTAGAAATGCAGAGTCTCGGGCCCCACCCCAGACCTGATGACTCTGCATCTTGATAAGCTCAGGTGATTCATACGCTGGTTATGTCTGGAGACACTGGGCTAGAGCCTAAGGGAAGGACTTCAGAGACTATCAGCCCCACCGCCCAGGTTACAGATGATGAAACTGAGGCTCAGAAAGGGGAGTGACACACTCCGAGTCATGTGACAAATGGGCAGCAGAGCCAAGACTGGACTCCAGATATCATACCACTCATCTTGCTGTGCAAGTGTCAAAAAAACAAAACAAAAAACTGTTGGTTAGAACCCGCTGTGGCTTCTGGAAATCCTGGGGCCGGGCTGGGTGGAGAACTGAAAACTCAATATGGAAACCAGGTCAGGAAGGCCACCTTCAATGCTGCCAGGCTCCCCAGGAGGTGATCAGACCCTGCCAGGGTCAGCTTTTGCCCTCTGACCATACCTTTAACGCCCTCCCCAACTACGCTCACCCCTTCTCTGGCTTCTAATCAGACAAACCTGCCACTTCCCTTCTCCTCTCCCCTCTCCTCTCCCTCCCCAATTTTTCGACTGGAGAGCTTTGAGAAACAGGACTGAACCACTGGGTATGCCAGGCACAGACAGAACCTGGCAAAGGACAACAAACTAAAACAAGCGTGGCTGCTGGGCTGCAGCAGCTCGTGCATCACAGTGGATGCAGGAGTCAGCACCCCATCTAATCCCATGTCCTGAGGTCCAGGGAGCTCTGTGATAAGGCCGCTTCCCAAAGCCCAGGACAAGGCTCTCTTTGCATCAAGAGAGTCCCGGTAGAAACGTGAGATGAGGTTCTGCCAGTGCTGGGGTGCTGTTTAGGATGAAACTTGAGGCTCTGTGTGCCCTACTTTTGACCAGGGGACAGCAAGGCCTTGTTTTTGAGTTGGGTTGGGGGTCAGGTATCAGGGCCGTGAGTAACTGTGTCCAAATGTGTCCCCAGGCGACTGGAAAATGAGAAATGAGAATGAGAGCTCATTCTCTCTTTGGAGAGAATGATGGTCAAGTACAAATACAAGTCTCTCTGTCGCCCCTTCACTTCCCAGATTTTGTCTACAGGAGAATAAAGGTACTAGTAGAGTACAACTTAAAAGAGTTTTCCAAACTTGAGCCAACAACTGGCCAGCCCAGGAGACTTTTTAAACCAACCTTTTGTACTGGGCTCTATCCAGGGGTCAGCAAACTTTTTCTCCAAAGGGCCAGATAATAAGTATTTTAGGCTTGTGGGCTATATACTCTCTCTGTTGCAATTCTTCAACTCTGTACAACTAATTCAACTCTACATCGCAGTGAGAAAGCAGCCACTGAGGATATGAGAATGAATGGGCATGGCTGTGTTTCAGTAAAACTTTATTGATAAAAACAGGTTATGGGCCATAGTCTGCCTGCCTCTGTTCTAGACCAACTGTTCTCAATCTTGGCTGTACAAGATCCTTTTTGACTCACGTCCTAGGGAAATGGAAATAAAAACAAAAATAAACAAATGGGACCTAATGAAACTTAAACGCTTTTGCACAGCAAAGGAAACCATAAACAAGATGAAAAGACAACCCTCAGAATGGGAGAAAATATTTGCAAATGAAGCAACTGACAAAGGATTTATCTCCAAAATATACAAGCAGCTCATGCAGCTCAATACCAAAAAAACAAACAACCCAATCCAAAAATGGGCAGAAGAACTAAATAGACATTTCTCCAAAGAAGATATACAAATTGCCAACAAACACCTGAGAGGATGCTCAACATTACTAATCATTAGAGAAATGCAAATCAAAACTACAATGAGGTATCACCTCACACTTGTCAGAATGGCCATCATCAAAAAATCTACAAACAATAAAAGCTGGAGAGGGTGTGGAGAAAAGGGAACCCTCTTGCACTGTTGGTGGGAATGTAAATTGATACAGTCACTATGGAGAACGGTATGCAGGTTCTTTAAAAAACTAAAAATAGAACTACCATACAACCCAGCAATCCCACTACTGGGCATATACCCTGAGAAGACCATAATTCAAGAAGAGTCATGTACCACAATGTTCATTGCAGCTCTATTTACAATAGCCAGGACATGGAAGCAGCCCAAGTGTCCATCGACAGAGGAATGGATAAAGAAGATGTGGCACATATATACAATAGAATGTTACTCAGCCATAAAAAGAAAGGAAATTGAGCTATTTGTAGTGAGGTGGATGGACTTAGAGACTGTCATACAGAGTGAAGTAAGTCAGAAAGAGAAAAACAAATACCGTATGCTAACACATATATGGAATGTAAAAAAAAAAATGGTTCTGAAGAATCTAGGGGCAGGACAGGAATAAAGATGCAGACATAGAGAATGGACTTGAGGATATGGGGAGGGGGAAGGGTAAGCTGGGACGAAGTGAGAGAGTGGCATGGACATATATACACTACCAAATGTAAAGTAGATAGCTAGTGGGAAGCAGCCGCATAGCACAGGGAGATCATCTCGGTGCTTTGTGACCACCTAGAGGGGTGGGACAGTGAGGGTAGGAGGGAGACGCAACAGGGAGGAGATATGAAGGCATATGTATATGTATAGCTGATTCATTTTGTTATACAGCAGAAACTAACACAACATTGTAAAGCAATTATACTCCAATAAAGATGTTTTAAAAAAAAATCTTGGCTGTACACCAGAAGCCCCCAGGCTCCCTGGGCTACATGCCCCCACCCCTCTGACGGATTTAATTGGTCTAGGGTGCAGTCTGGATGTTGGAACTTTCCAAGGCTACCGAGCAATTATAATGGATAGTCAAGGTTGAGGAAGGGGACTCACCCAACTAATCTTGTTTCATCCTTTTGGGACAACTGGCAATGCTCAACTTAAATATGCCTGTCCCTTTGTGTCCAGGGCACCTACTGCGGTTACCTGATGACAAAGCTGTGTGTGTCAATCTCCTGCCCACAGCCGCTGTTCAGCAAGACCCCGGAGTTGCCCACGATGGCACACGTCCCGAAGTGCTTGTTCTTCAGTGGAGAGGTTCTGGGGAGGAGCTCATAGAGGTTCTGGGACACGTTCATTGTGCTGTCTCGGTCGAAGATGTAATGAATAATATCTCCAGGTTTCAGGGTCCCCTTGAGGACAGAAATGTCCTTTTCAGCATCCAAGAACTTTAAGATTTGCTTCCTATGAAAACCAAACACACATGAGGAAAAAGTCTCCTGTTGCTACCTGCCCTTTGCCAACCCAGCTTTTCCTCTCCTTGGTCACCCTGCAGGGCTGATGCAGCCCAGCACACAGGGGCAGCTAGAGGTCAGATGCCCTCTGAGAATCTCTGGTTACACAGTTTTTAAAGTAAAATCTCCAGTTAGGATCCTCACCTTCCTAGGGGCAGGAATAAAACTTCCCTGGTAACTCTGAGAGGATTTCTATCCTTTTTCTGACCACATCTCATCCCGTCTATGTGTTTGACTGGAGAATCTCCAATCTCTGGTTCTGGGCAGAGACTGGCAACACGGCTCAGAGGCTGATCTGATCCTCCTTCTAGGAGATAGGATACCTGCCCTGGGAAACGACTTCATCAGGACTGAATGTGAGCTCATCATGAAGGGCCCTGGAAGGAAGGGTGACCTGCCACCCTGGTTTGCCTAGGAAAGCGTGGTCTTAGACTGAAAGCCTTGTACCCCAGGGACAAACTGCACCCGAGTCTGGGGCAAACCCAGACCATGGTCATCCTATCTCATACTCCCCTCTCTGAGTGGGATTCAGGGCCACCATCTGACAGGCAGTCCTGAATTAGGACCTGGAAACCGGAATGACAGGTGTCCCTCATTCCTCAGTGGCCTCTTTTCTTCCCTGGAAGCCTTCTCTGGGCACAGGGGCCTCCCAGGGGGCTAGTGGGTGTGTGGACACTGTGAGGTGTGTCAACCACTCGCCGTTTGCAGGACTGCGAACATGGCCTGCCGTCCGTGCACTGGTCCTTTCTGTGCTGTGTGCTCCCTGGCCCTCTTCACTGCTGTCTTGTTTGGAGTTTGTAAATATTGATACCTCTCTGGTCCCACAGAGCAGCGTTGCTTTGTGTTGTTTCAGAACAAAGGTGATCAAAAGACAGCTCTCTAGGCTTCAGCGTGACTTTGATTTAGGGGGAAAGCTCCAGAATCATCTAGCAAAGCACATAGATGGGATGGGATGTGGTCAGAAAAGGGATAGGAATCCTCTCAGAATCACCAGGGGAGTTTTATTCCTGCCCCCAGGAAGGTGAGGATCCTAACTGGAGGTTTCACTTTAAAAACTGTGTAAACTGCCCCAAAGGTTTTTAGAAATGATTCAAGTCATCCAGAGAAGGAAATCTGGTACCCAGATCACCTGGAATTAATTTCATTTCCTGCAGCTAGTGAGCCCCCATCTAGAACAGACACAATGTTGCTGTTCTTTTCCACGAAGCCCCAGAGGAACAGGACCTTCACACGCTTTGCAAATGTGAGGATTTGCAAGGTGGCTGTACCGTTGCACAGATGGTAACACTGATCCCTGAGAGCCTGTGTGATCTGAGATGGTCACAACCTGTGGTGTATCCCAGCAGGATGCACATTCAATTATTTGGGGAACTATAAAGAATTTAGAAGCTCCAGGCTGATGCCTGAGAAATCCTGATTCTGAGTGTGGCCCAGGTCTCAGCATTTCAAAGGCTCTGCAGGGGACTCTAAGGTGGGTCCAGGTTTGGGAGCCTCTGGCGTCACCAAGGGGCACCTAGAATGCTTGACAGGGCACAATGCTCCTGTTCCACTGGTCTTGCCTTATTAATAATCTTGATCTCGTGCTTTCATGCAGGGGAAACCACTCTTGATGAATAATTTGTATCTCTTGATGGAAAACAGAGATACAACAGAAAACATCGTTTTTATTTATAGTGCTTTACCCAGGATTACACAACTTTACAAACTAATATGGTCTGGAAATTGCTGAAACCTTTGCAATTACTTACCCCCAGAGTATTTAAAAGCAAAGAGAGCCCCCAGAAATCCCATAGATAAACTCCTCTGTGGATGAATTAATTTCTAACTAATTATGAGAAATTACTACTAATTATTAAACATCATTCCAAATCACTCACAGAATCTTTATTATGAATAATGTTGGTGACTAATTGAAGGAAGATGAAGGAAATCCTTTTCTCCCCTGGGTGAAGGCACATTGTTCCTGTCAAGGTAGCTGTGTGTTTGCAGGATCCCCATGGCGGCCACAGTCCGGTCTTCTCCGAAAGGGGGAAACCTTTTCTCTACCCAGTGGTGGGAGAAAGAGTGAGTGGAGATTGAGGTGGGCTTGTGCTGGCAGGAGGATTTCACTCACAGGTGGTGTAGTGGGGTGAATAGTGGCCTCCCAAACATATGTTCACCTCCTAACCCTGGAACCTGTGAGGTGCTTTATTTGGAAACAGCATCTTTGCAAATGTATTTAAATTAGGGATCTCGAGATCATCCTGATTACCCTGATGGGCCCTAAATCCAATGACAAGTGTCCTTCTCAGAGATAGGAGAGGGGATACACAGACACAGAGTGAAAGGCCACGTGAAGACAAGGCAGAGACTGGAGTGACATGGCTACACGGCAGGGAATGCCTGAAGCCAGCAGAAGCTGGAAGAGGCAAGGACAGTTTCTCCCCTGGAGCCTTCAGAGGGAGCGCTCAGAATTCTGGCCCCCAGAACTATAGGGGAATACATTTCTCTTGTGTGAAGCTACTGAGTTGGTGGAAATTTGTTACAGCAGTCCGAGGACTCGTGCTTCACGAGGGCTGCTGACCAGGGGTGAGTAACGCAGGTTGGCCGCTGTTGGGGTGTAAGACGAAGGCCGAGGGCCCAGCCAGGGGCCCTCCGAAGAGGCCTTGAATGAGGGGAGGCAGAATGGTGGTGACAGGAGTCAGCTCCTTCAGATGCTTTCTCAGCTGCTAGGGCTCCAATCTCACACCTCTCTACTCCCCACACTTCCTCAGGCCCCAAATCCAAGCCTCAAGAAGCCAGGGGTAGGGGCATTCTGACAGTGAGCCCACCTGAAGGGGGAAGCTCCCTGCTCTGTATGGTGACACTCTTGGTGGCTATGGTCAAGGCTGACCGCCATGCCCCAGACTCCTGTTCTCAGCTTCCTCTCCATGATGATGGGCTGGGAAGGTGGGCTGTGATAGTCAAGGCTTTCCCGTCTAGTCCTGGTTACTGCACTGACCTCATCACCCCCATTCCCTCCTCCTGATGGGTGCTCCAGCAACACAGCACAGACACCAGACTTCAGGCAGCAGCTTGGCATGCCTGGAAAACTCCTAATTATCCTTCAAAACCCATTGCTCCTGGCAAGCCTTTCCTGGCCAGCCCTCTTAGTCCCCTTACAAAATGGAGTACTCTCCTCAGTATGATCTATCTCCAACTTTTTTTTTTTTTGGTGGTACGCGGGCCTCTCACTGCTGTGGCCTCTCCCGTTGCGGAGCACAGGCTCCGGACGCGCAGGCTCAGCGGCCATGGCTCACGGGCCCAGCCGCTCCGCGGCATGTGGGATCTTCCCGGACCGGGGCACGAACCCATGTCCCCTGCATCGGCAGGCAGACTCTCAACCACTGCGCCACCAGGGAAGCCCTATCTCCACCTATTTATATGAGGCAACACTGCCTAATGTGTACATCACACTGCCCTGCTCTATCTTTGTTACATTTGTGACTCCTGCCAGCATGTCTGATTCATGTCAGCGCCCCCGGCCCCCAGCACAATGTCTGCAAGTGAATGGTTGGGTTATACTGACCACTCTTTGCTGCATCTATCACAGCTCTGTCAAAGTCAAGTGGCCAAAGTGCTGACATTGGAATCCCTTCCTTACAGTTCCCCATTCCCGCCACCCAACAATGACTGCACTGCTCTGGAAACATCACTCTGCAAAGATCAGGACAAGTGTTGCTCTCTGGCTAAAACAGACCTCTCCCTTTGTGGTTAGGTGTCCCATCAGCTCCTGGGTCACCTGATGCCCAGTTGTAGCTTTTCTTCATGTCATCAGGGAGTGGCTGCCTACTCAAGTCACACGGGCTGTGGGAGGAGACAGCTCTCCAAAGACAAATGGGAGGACCATTGCCGCTGGAAGGGGATGGATGCCAGGCAAGGACTGCTGCTTTGGGGCCCTCTGGGAGAAGCCATCTGTGATCCCCGCCCCCCCGCCCCAGGCTCTCAGTGCTGCTGACCCAAGAGCCTCACTCCCTCCAAACCCAGGACCTCAGCCAGCTGCTCCTGTCACTTCCCCGGCCTGAGTCACCGCACACATGTGCTGGGCTGCCGGGCTTGCCTGGGGTTTTTATTTCCAATTGATCAGTTAAGAGATGAAACCTGCCTCAGCGGGAGGTAAACATTTTATTTCTACCCTGACTTCTTTAGATGATGGAGAGCGGCAATTTGTCAGCTTGTGCCAAAGAAGGCCAAGTCTGTCTCTTGTCCTAGAGGTAATTACCACTACCTGATCCTCAGAGAGAGCGTTTGGTTGTGTCTCCATTTGGCTGAGGCTGGTTGGATGTTGCGCTTAAAGCCTTCATTACTTCTGTCAACGACAGCCGGCGACGAGGAGCCATTTATTACAACTTCAGCTCTGGAAGGGGGAGGAAAAAAAAGAGGAAGAGGGGAGACATGATCTGTTAGCAAGCCAATGACAAGTCTAATAGTTTTGTTTTTGCACAAGCTTGAATGTAAACTTCTTCGGAGGAGCAAAATTGCAGTTATTACCTGAGAAGGGAAGGAAGTCTATTTATCTTCTAGAATGCACCAACTCTCTCCCTCAGGTATTACCTACATATATTCTGGGAGACAGGAAGGGGGTGATGAACTATCTTTCTCCCCACCCCCAGCCCCTGATGTTTCCTCCCAGTGAAACCTAGCCGTCACTGTCGTAATAGTAATACTTCTTCAAGCCACTTTTGTGAAACTCCGAAGAGCAGTTGCATTAACAACCAAGTATCATAAGATGGTTTACAAACTTAATAAAGAGGAAACAAAAACTCATATTGGGGCAATGGGATGTAGCTTTATCTCATTATCCCTCGTTTGTAAGATGCCACTTCAAACGTCTGTGTAGTTCCAGAGTTATCCGTGCTGTTTCTCTCTCCCACTAGACTGTAAACAGGGGACTTCCCTCACTCATTTCTATATTCCCCAATGGTCTAACATAGCAGGTGCTAAATAAATAAGTGTTTGTTGAATTTGAATTTGGATTTGACCTTGGGGGGTGCCTGGATGGATGAAGTTGCTGGCTGGCTCTGAATGCCCGGGGCCAATCATAATTCTGGGTGCATACAATCTTTCCACCTGACTCAGGCACTACAGGACCCGCTTGAATTCAGATGTTTGAAATCTATGCTAGTAGGTTTCTATGAAACTAGGTTACAATTACATCTCAAAAGGCAGTGTAGGAGCCAGCCTGCCTCTGCCGGATGCACACAGATGCATGTGGGTCACATCGCAAGTTCCTTTTGTCTGGGCTGACAGCAGATTCTCTCAGTTAGAATGATAAGTGGATTTCTGATGCCAAATTCTGGAGCTTTAAAGAATTCAAACCAAACAACTATGTCCTCTGCATTTATCTTGGAACAGCCAAGTTAAAAAAGATGAAATCCTTTTAACAGGTCTAAACCCAATGCTCTATTTTGCTTTCTGTAGGTAGAAAGGAATTTATTTGGGGGTGCACTTTCTCCCCACATACCTCCATTCCCAATATTCCTGACTCCTCTGGCTGATATTCCTTGTCTGGGATTCAAAAATATGTAACTTTTGCAAAGAACAGAAAATTCAAGGGTTTTGAGTAAGGTGGATGCATTCCTCCAGCCTGCAGGCTTAAAGGGAACCTATGAAAGGAAACAAAAGACCTGACCCTTTGCAATTTTTGCTGTTTTCATGAACAGAAGCAGAGGGTGTAGTGAAAAGATTTCATAAGTTGTGTGACTATGGGCAAATCATTTTATCTCTCTGAGCCTCAGTTTCCCCATTTATAGAAAGAAGGTATATAAGAGGAAGATATCCTCTGGATGGGGACTGGACATGGTCCAACCATAGCCAGTGGCATGCCTGAGTCTGTTGGCTTGCAAATCGTTTGCTCACACTCCTGTATCAAGCTGTCTTCTGGCCAAAGACTGTCATTCGAGGAAACACTCTTAGAATTTAGAGTGTGCCTTCAGTAATCAAGGTTAACATTTCTGAATTGACTTCCTAAATATTTTTAAGAGGTCTCAGCAAAGTTCCTGAATGCTCTATTTTCCGTCTTTACCTCCTGGACAAGCCATCTACCACAATGAAATTGGGTGAAATTCCTGATTCCTTTCAGAGTCTCCATTATTCGGCAAAAATTCAAGTTATGAATAAGCTCATTGGTGGCTGAAGTGCCTCCAAGTGAGTGGGCTCTTTTGCAGAAAGAGACTCTTACTCATCTGAATTTTCTATCTCTGCAGCCTCTAGACCTTGGGCCACTTCACGGGCTCTTCTATTGACAGCTCCCCCCTCAAAAGTGATTAGGGAAATGCAAAGCCAAAGTGAAACGAAACAGATCTCTTTGCTATTTGCTAAGTAAGAAGGGCACCATCCAGCAAAGAGGAGAAGCAGATTAATAGCTGCCTTACAGCAAAAACAAATGAACACAAAATCTAATTTACAAACCTATTAGATTTGCTATGTAAGCTGTTCACAGCTGATCTGATTGTACCTCTGCCTCCAGAATTCCTGCAAGACAAAGGAAATGCATTATTTATAAACCCAGCTCTTCTTTGCAAAGCCCTCTTCAGTTGCCAGGAGATCTCACAGCCCGCCTAGGAGAACTACAGAGGGACAATGAAATCTCACCTAGGCCTCTCCAGAAATGGGCAACCTCCTGGCCCAACCACAAACCCAGGCATTTTCAGGGAAGTAGACCTCCTAGATGCTCCCCCGCCTCTCACTTGAACATTGTTTCAATTCTCACCAAGGTTTCCACTTGAGAATTTCATTTGAGCTTTGAGGCAAACTCCTTTGTCTCCTCTGGTTAATCTCATAGGCTAGCATGCTTGAGCCTGACTAAGCACCTGCTGTAGCATGACTCAGTATTTCCTTTAGCCTGACTCATCATTTGCCCCTGGTCTTCGCTGGCTGTCACTCACCTGTGGTAAGACGTTGTCCATCATATTATCTCCAAACTTGAGACATCAGAAGTCCAACAGAGGCAGCAAGACTGACTCAACCAGTGCCTCCAACCAAATGTGAGAATGATTTGCTTTTTGGGGGCAGGAAAAATAATATTAAGTGGTGTCACTTTACCAGGGAGCAGGAGATGGGTGAGTAATGGGGTCCTTTGCTTCTTCCTCTGGAGGAAAAGTTTTTGGAGTAAAAGCATTCTAAGGCCCTTTCCAGCTCCACCATCTCTTCAGTTCTGTCGATTCCATTGTGGATGGGGGCCATGAAGTTTCACCCTGCTTTGCTAATCACACTGGGCCAGGGGAGAGATGAATCCATCTGCCCCTGGTACCCAGCCCACTTTGTGCTCTGTGTGTGTTTTTTTAAAGTTGTATGTGAGACTAATTATTTTTATTAAGTTAAATAATTTTTTCACCACTGATTTATAGGATATGTGGTTTGAGGAGACACTTCTTCACACTTTTCTCATTTTTTTTTTGGAGAGCTATAATTTTTTTGTGATTTTTGTTGTTGTTGTTGTTGTTGTTGTTTTTTGCAGTATGCGGGCCTCTCACTGTTGTGGCCTCTCCCGTTGCGGAGCACAGGCTCCAGACACGCAGGCTCAGCGGTCATGGCTCACGGGCCCAGCCGCTCCACGGCATGTGGGATCCTCCCGGACCGGGGCACGAACCCGTGTCCCCTGCATCGGCAGGCGGACTCCCAACCACTGCGCCACCAGGGAAGCCCTTTTTGTGATTTTATTTTAATTTTTGAATTAACTTTTATTGTAGTACAGTTGCTTTACAATGTTGTGTTAGTTTCTACTGTACAGGAAACTGAATCAGCTATATGTATACATATATCCCTTCTTTTTTGGATTTCCTTCTCATTTAGGTTACCACAGAGCACTGAGTAGAGCTCCCTGTGCTATTCAGTAGGTTCTCATTAGTTGTCTATTTTATACATAGTATCAATAGTGTATATATGTCAATCCCAATCTCCCAATTCATCCCACTCCCCTTTCCCCCTGGTGTCCATACGTTTGTTCTCTACGTCTGTATCTCTATTTCTGCTTTGCAAATAAGATCATCTATCATTTTTTAACATCTATCATTTTTTAAAAGTTCCATCTAGCCTTTCAGCCAAGGTGTTGGTACACTCCAAAGAAATAATTAAAATCACTGCAAAAGCTGTATATTTAAAGAATCCTGTGATTTAATAAGAACTCTTTGGGGGAAGTTACTGCCTAACTCCTCACTGGTTTTAAATCTGGATTTTTCTATCTGCTTTCTTTAGGATTCACATACTTGTAGATATAACATTGTGTGTGTGTGTGTGCACGTGTATCTTTTCCTGATAGACTGAATGTCCTTTCAACATTATTTGGCAACAGGAAATATTCTGCCTCATAGCTGGATGACCAGGCAACAGGATGTGTGCTATGACTCACCCAGTGCCTCATCTCAGGTCTCCCTTCAGGTCTCAAGTTTCATTACACACAGTCTAATTCTTAATTACACAGAGTATCATTGGTTCTTCACATTTAAGTCAACGCGTAATATCTCTTTTTTGTCTCTCTTCATTTACCCTTGGGATGGCGGCATTCTCACACGTCTAATTCAAGGGTCTGGGAATACCTGGCCATCTCTGGCCTGTAACCATAATCTACTTAGGTCAGCGCCCAAGGGCTTTCCTGGGCCCACTGCTGTCCACATGACACTGACCTTTCACATGTCCTAACCCTGACCCCAGTCCTCAAAATCAGCACTCCTTGGCGGGGGGAAGACTTGCTGGGCCAGATATTAAGTCAAGTACAGTAATTAAAAGTGTGGTCATAGCTCAAGACTAATGAAAGGTTACTGGAACAAAAGAGATTGTCTAGAAATGCTGCACATGAGAATTGATGTATGATTTTAAAAAATCATTATCAACGAGAAATTCAATAAATGGTTTGAAGTAGTTGATTAATAATCTGGAGGTGAGTTGGAGGGAAATCATGTAAGTGTTCCCTGACATAAATTTCAAGTGGATTTAACTAGTGTTTCTCAGACTTTAGTAATTCTCATATTCCTACCAGCAGTTTGCCATATTTTGTTTATCACCCATACTACTAACTACTTAAGTTTTTAAATTGACTCATCTTTTAAAAACTTCTTAACCTACACAATGCCATCTGTGAAAATATGGGTTTGATATCATGATTATATACTCATTTGAAAAGAACACAAAACCATTACCACAAAAATATTTATCAATGGAATTCCTAAAATCATCTTATTACCAAGGACACTTATAGCACCTCTGGGGAAGACTGAATTAAACAGTTAAATATTTAAAGAAGGCAGCCCATACAAAATTGGTAAGAAAATGGAAGAGGATATTTATCAAATCTTGATGAGGTATGAGGAATATATGTGAAGGACTTTTAAAATTCAGAAGTGGAAGAAGAAATTCTAAGAGAAAATACAGACAGACTTAAAAAAATCTTCATAAAAAATTAAAATTCTGCTTATACAAACAGCAAACCTCAACAAACTCTGTTCAGCATCTTTCTTGAAATCTGAGAGGACTCCAGGTGAGGTGAGCACTGCACTGTGCATCTATCTGGTTTAATGCAACCAGGGGTTTGGAGAGTACTCAATGCTGAGCAACAACTTCCTCCTGCTTTCTCTTCTCCTGCCTCCAGGCCAGGTCCTGGGGAGCATCCAGTCCTGCTGACTTGGCCACCACAAACCATGCACTTTTTCATACCAATCCTTCCTCTAACTCTGGGTTTCCTCACCTCGGCCCTATTGATATTTCAATGTTGGTGTTGGGGGTTGGGCAGCTATCTGTGCACTGTAGGGTGTTCTAGCTGCATCCCTGGCCTCTACCCACTTTATGCCAGGAGAAGGCCTCCCCACACCCCCAAATTGTGACAACTAAAAATGCCTCCAGACATTGCCAAATGTCCCCTGGGGCAGGGAGGCAAAGTTGCCTCCATTTGAGAACCTCTGCTTTGACGTTTGTTTTCTACCTAATACCTCTAAGAAGATGAATCCCCTCCATCAGCCAACCCATCCCATCGCCTTCCTATGCTAAACCCCAAGCCCAACACCTGTGCTTCCCCTCAAAACCATCTTAGTTTTCAATTCTCAGCCACCTTTTCCTTCTCTTCCTACAGCATTCTATTACAGCATTTGTCACCTTTTCATATTTAATTATTTCATGGAATCACAGATGGGAGACTTTAAAGAAATTCTGTCATTGAGATAGTCTAAACTCCTCCTCTTATAGTTGAAGAAACCAAGGGCTAGAGATTTGGTTCTGGTTTCAGCTTCCTCAGCTGCTCGCCACACTAGAAGGGAAGCCCCTGGATGGTGTGCATTAACCATGTCTTTTATTTTCTTTATCTGATGCTTTGACATCTGGGACCTTGCTGACTGTGGAGGGACAGCTCCTCTCAGGGTTAGCAAATTCCTAGAGATAGTAAACAACTGGCCTGGGAGTGCACCTTTCAAATACAAATCAACTAATCTAGAGCCCATACCCCTGCCACCTCCCTTAGTGGGATCTTATTCTCTGGGCCACTATCCACCTGCCATAATCACCTGGAGCTAGGTACAAGACATCTATGCATCTATCTGGTTTAATATAATGAGGGGTTACAGTTGTCCCAGACAGGTAGGACAGCTCCTATGCCCCAGAGTCTGCTGAAGTTATCCAAACTAGCCAATCCTAAGCCTGCTTACCCTGCCTCACCCTTCCTTCCTATGGAAACCACAATGAAGGCTTTTGCCCACAGTTCCCCCTCCCCTCCCTCCTAAGTGACCTAGTGCTACTCCATGTGGCCCTGCATGACGTGGTGTGCCAGCCCTCTTGGAATGTGGGAGTATAACAAACTACATTGTCAATGGTGGTCATCTCCGGATCTGTTGGCCTGACCATACCTAAATAATAATAAAACCTATATTAAAACAGGGGGACCCTGTTTTGTTCACCTTCCCCGCCTTGCATAGTACTTTGTCCAACTGGGGCTCAGTGAATCAAATCTAACTTCAGAGCTAAGTGGGACTTTTCTTCCAAAGTCTTCCCTGCAGTTTGCATGCTGTGTTCACACATATTACTTATACTTGTACAAGACACAGTTTCACCTCTCAGATACCCAGAGAATGGGGCAGACGGTCATTCAAAGAAACTCAGATTGCAGATATTTGGCTCAAAATGAATCACATGAATTGGCAAGGGATTTTTTTTCCTAATTAGGTTTTGCCTCCATTGTTATTAAAATAAGCTTACATCCCTTGTGATTGGGGAATGCTGACACCTGCTTGGTTGAGTGACAGAGGAAGATGATCAGGTGAGAAAAATTTGCTAAAGATAATTCATCAACTTCTGAAATCATAGAAATAAAGATGCTTAGGTCATCCAAATGAGAAAATATATGGGAAAGCTCTTTGCACACTATAAAGAACTCTATAAAACAAGGTATGATATTAGTAATAATCACTGTCCACTTGACTCTGCCCAATATTCTCAGCTATAGTGAGGATGGAGGTTGATAACTCCAAAGCTCTACATTTTAAGATGTCAGTCTCCTTTCCACCATGAACATAATACTCTTTCCGAGCAGTAAACTAAGACAAAGAATAAAAATAGCCTGTTTACAAAAATAATAACAGGGACTTCTCTGGCAGTCCAGTGGTTAAGACTTTGCCTTCCAATGCAGGGGGTGCGAGTCCGATCCCTGGTCAGGGAGCTAACAGAAGCAATATTATAACAGATTCAATAAAGACTTTAAAAGTGGTCCACATCAAAAAAATCTTTAAAACAATAATAACATGCATAGTTGGATTTGTTTTCAGTGAAAAGCAATTAGCAAACCTGAAAACTGCATTTCTGTTTAGCCCAGTGGTTTTATAGGTAAGGTCATGTTTCAGGGTGCTGGGGTCTCACAGCTGTGTTTGAATCTCCCACATCCTTGGTTCCTCACTGAAGAGTCAGGCTCAGTAAATGAACTTTCAAGAGCTGAAAGCTTTAATTAAGAGTGCGGACCCAACTTAAACAGTTGATTAGTCCTGAGAATAAAAGATTAAACTAAAACACAATTCATGAATTTGCAGATGATTCTTCCTTTACAGTTTTGGGAAGATAATGAACGTGTGCTTTCAACTTGTGCATATAAACCACCGGGGTCCCTGCCTGTTGATCCTCCAAGGACACATTATAAGTATGTGGCCCCATAAACACATGATAGGGAGAAAAGAAGGAAAAGGATGATTTGCAGTCACCACATGAACAGAGCAAGGGATTCCAACAGGGTTCAAGGGTGTTTTTTTAAAGACTTTTTCTTTTTTGTGGTAAAATATACATAACATAAAATTTCCATGTTATCCCTTTTTAAGTGTATGATTCAGTGGCATCCAATATATTCACAATATTGTGGAGCCATCACCAGCATTTATCTCTAGAATTTTTTCATCACCCCCAACAGAAACTCTATACCCATTAAACAATAACTCCCCAATCCCTCCTCCCTCAGCCCCCTAGTACTCTATTCTATTTTTTTTTTTTTTGTGGTACGCGGGCCTCTCACTGTTGTGGCCTCTCCCGTTGCGGAGCACAGGCTCCAGATGCGCAGGCTCAGCAGCCATGGCTCACGGGCCCAGTCGCTCCGCGGCATGTGGGATCTTCCCGGACCGGGGCACGAACCCGTGTCCCCTGCATCAGCAGGCGGACCCCCAACCACTGTGCCACCAGGGAAGCCCCTCTATTCTATTTTATTCTTCTATCTCTGTGAATGTGCCTACTCTAGATATTTTTTGTAAGTGGAATCATACAATATTTGTCCTTTTATGCCTGGCTTTTTTGACTTAATAAAGTATTTCAGGGTTCATCCACGTAGTAGCATGTCGGAAACCTGGCTTTGGATGTGGCTATTCTCAGGAGCTAGAATATCACAGAGACGGGGGAAGGAAATTCCCTTCCAAAGTGTTTGTGTCTGGATCATTGAGCACCTGTGATTAGCACAGGAGCAGAGGTCCCACCAGCTGACAAGTGCTTGGGGCTCAAGAGCTCAGGGGCTCTCCTGCCCAGAGCATACTTGGCTAGGAACTTCCTGAATTTTTTGCTGGCAAATTGAGCTTTGATGCCCATTTCCTCCTCCATTTGAAGAGCTGGTCGTACTTGGCCAAGTGCTCAGATGGGCAAGGGGGCACCTGCCTTGGCTGGTCCAGTGCAGATCCAGTCACAAAGCTGGCAATGACGGTATCTTCAGTTTCCCTCGCACAGTGAGAAGTATGGTGCCCCATCCTTTGGACTGGGCCAGTTTGAACTCCTGAAAAGACTCCGTCACAGGGTCTTTTTCATTCACTCTGAGTAGAAGGCAGTTGCACAGAGTCCTTGCCCATAGGCTTGGGAATACATTTCGGGTTGGTCACTGTGCAACCATCCCCTACCACCTGGGCACCACCTCCACTAGTGGAGAACTTCCAAGCTTTCCAATCATACTGGTCTAAGGCATCTTCAGTGGATGCCACTAGGTAGTCCTTGATGAAGGACTTGTACTCATTCACCAACTCATCAGAGTGATGTAATGGCTGGGGTCAATATGAGACCCAAAGTTCAAGGTCATACTTTCCAAACTCTAAGAGTTAGATGCTGCTGCATCTGTGCCATTCACCAGCCTTTCCCATCACATTCCACAGCAACTCCAAGGCCCTGAATTCTTTAGGATATAAGTTGGCAAACTTTTCCTTAAAGGGCCAGACAGCAAATATTTTAGGCTTTGTGGGCCAAGAGGAAAAATTGAAGATCTTATGCAGATGAAGATACTTAAACAACAAAAGAGAAAACAAATTTCGACAAAGTTCTTATTGATGAAATTAAAAATATAATAATAATGATTGGAACATTATTTTGGGTAACAGGTCTATTAATAAGAAGAATGTAATTCTTTTTGGGGGATAAGACTTTAGTTAACTGAGGTTCAAAGTTAGTGTTCCTGTCATCATGGTAGAAAGGTGGCCTCATTCTTCTATACAGCCTTCCCTTGCTTCTCTGAAACACTGTTACCTTCCCTCTGGTGAACTCACCGGATTGTGTTACCTGAATCTCTCTTTTGGACTTATACTCTGTACACCCTAACAGTGTTGAGGAACCTGTCATATGGGGAAGCAAGTTAAGAGCACAAGCTCTGAGATAAGACTCCCAGTGTCTGCATTCCAGCTGAACTAATCATTAGCTGTGTGATCTTTGACTACTGCTAACCTATCTAGAAGCTTCCATTTGTTTCCTCATCTAAAAAAATGAGTAATAGTATCTACTTCATGGAGTTTTTATAAAGATTAAGTGAGCTAATGAGTGCAGAGATTAAAACAGTGCATGACATATTATAAAGCACTTAGTGTTATACTTATTTTGATTTTTTTGCAACTCTTTAAGAATGTAAAATCATCTCAGCTGGAGAGCCCCATGATAACAGGTAGCTGCTCGGCTTTGACCTGTGAGCCGTGCTTTGCTAATTCCTTCTCTAGGATGTTAGGAGCAAAATGCCCCTCCACAAAGCATCTTTGCCACATTTCTGATGACATCCTTCTGGTTGAGGTAGGCTTCTGCTGCCATGAGCACGGCTTTCCTGAAGTCACAGCTCCAACAGTGAGGATCACAAACTCCTGTATTGTTGGCTCGTTAGCAGTGTGAGAACTACCCTGGATCACAATGAAAGCTGGAACTGGTCAGTCACTTCTGCACTGCCAGCCAGGACTCAGTGTGACGGTACAGGGGCCCCCCTCTCAGCAGCTTCAGCTTTACAGGCAGCAAACGACACTTCTGGTATGATGTTTGCACCAAATTTAGGTTTACTCCCAGTGCCACCCGTGTGTGACACCAGTTTGTTACCCTCCTCCAGGTCCACCCACTCAGCTTCCAGCTCCTCAGGCCAGGTCTAACACCTTCACTGATGTGCTCAACAGTCTTTGAGATGCCTTTTCCTATTCAGCAAGTCTTATCATGGCACTGGAGCTCTTGGACCTCACAGACACTGAAACACTGCTGGGCACAGAGCTCCGAAGAGACCAGTGTAGGTTTCAGCCTTGACAATAGTGTTTCCATGAAAATTGAGACCTCTGGCTTCTGTGGGTGTTGTAGGCGCTAACAGGAGGGTTACAGCAGCAAGCACACGGGCTTCTGTCTTCTTATGCCCACCTCACTGAATGCTCAGCTTCTTCTTCTGCCATCCCCTCTTCCTTCACGTTAAATATTAGCTTGGTCTGATGTATCCACTGGCTGTAATTTCAGCAAACTTTTGTTTGTTAATCAGCTTCCATCAGTGTACAGAAAGGTACCAGCTCACTCTTGGCTCTTCCCTCTGCTCGACCTCAGAAAATATTCGTAAGAACGGAGGGCTTTGATTCCAGCCAATTTCCCCAGTCTGTTGTACTAGTCATCTGCACATCAGAAAAGTAAACAAGCCACTTGGATGCCAAGAATTTCCCACAACACTTATTCCTGATCTTTTCTCTTTCTCATCATGACCAACAACCAGGAGAGAGACCATATAATTTATCATCCAGACCAAACACTTTCGCAGTAAACCGAGTCATCAACCAGAAATGATACATGAACTGGGATGACCAACTCATGTGGTACTGGTCCTCCTCCAATCTACACTCATTTTATAAAGGAGACAAACTTTATAATACAAAGACTTCTAAGAGAATGCTGCATTCCAAATCCAGACCACTCAAAACCCCAGAAACCAAGGCAGTTAAAACTCAGAGACGATACATATCTATGCAGTTGGTTGAACTGGAGCTGGTGAAAGCTGTCAGTAGAGAAGATTTCTCCAGTAAGTGGTTCATGGCTATAGAGCCTTTTCTGAGTCCCTCCTGCCCCCATTCTGAAGACCCTTCTTTACAGTGAACCAGCGTCCCTTGACCTGCCTCGTCACACCTGTCCTGGTCACACCTGCAGCAAGGTTCTCCCTACACTCAGCTACCACTGCAGCTTCACCTAGCACGTGGCTTCACCACCAGCCCCTAGACTGGGGCCAAGCCTAGGACAGGGTCCTGCTCATCTCTGCATTACCATGGAGGGGTGGAGGTCACATATCTCCTGCACATCCAATGTGCTCCAAAGAGGACTGCTGAATGAATAGATGAGTCAAAAAAGCTGAAGCCATCCCTTCGCTGTAGAGAAGAGGATTCAGCCCCCGCCGGAAGCATGTCTCGGGGAGGAAGAATGGAAACCCCAGCCTCACTCCCACCTCCACTGCCCACCTACCCACACCTGCCAGGAGTGCTCCAGATCCAGGGCCTTTGCACTGGCTGTTCCCTCTCCCTGGAACATTTTTCCAACAGATATCCCATGGCTCACTTCTCCCTTTACCCTTTTTCAAATCTTGGCTCAGATCGGACCTTCTCAGAGTGGCCTTCCCTGACCATCCCATTTAACAGAGCATCTGCTGTCCTACTCCCCGCGCTGTGGCCCTTCCCACTCCCATCTCCTTTTGTCTTCTCATCACCAGATCATATATCTTGTGTATGGTCTGCCTCTGCCACAGGAGTGTAAGTTCCATGATGGAAGCACTGTGTCTATCTTGTTGACGGCTGCACCCCTAGTGCCTGGACATCATCAGAAGTCAGTGAATATTTACAAATAGAAGGAATCTGCCTCCTCCCGTCCTTTGTTACAACAAGAAGCCAGCTGTCCTCTTATCCAAACCCAGTACCTCCACCTGTGTTCGGAATTGCATCCTTTCCTGCCTTTGGCAATTCTTATTCCATCAACTACTTCTTCTCTCTTTTCCATATATTTACAGCTTCCTTTCAGCTGCGTAATAATTCTGGTCTTTATCATGGACCTTGTATATGTCAGACTCTGTCCTACGAATTTTATATTACTTCATTTAAGCCTGACAGTAGCCCGAGAATGCAGAAATGATGATCCATTTCTACCTGAGAAGAAACAGAGGCAGAGAGAAGGGGAAAACCCTGCCCGGGGCCACACAACTACTAAGAAGTGATGCCAGGATTTGAACCCAGCAGGCTGGCTCAGACCAGCACCTTATGACTCTGCCATGTTGCTGGCTCATCCCCACTAGCATTTATATATATGTTTGCTTTTCTCATCTTCAATAAATGACCCAACCTTCCTTTCATACACCCCTCAGCTCCTTCTCTGTCTCTGGCCAGCACTTTGTAAACTTCTACACTGTCTGTGATTCCTTGCTCCACCCTCTCCCCCTACCACTCCATTCAGGTTCATGTCCCCAACACTCTATCAAAAGCACTCTTGTATGAACACCTTGTGATGGACATGTCTGTCCCCATCTTATTTGAACTCTGTCAACATTTGATGGCATGTCCTCCTTCCTGGATAAGTAAAGTCGGGACTTCTTGGTTCTGGCCACAGGGTGGCCCTGGACAAACCTTCTCCCTCTGGAGGAAATAAGCTACTGGGAAGAGACATGATAAATGATCCCAAGTGAAGAGAAGGGTGAGAGTCCTCAGGGTATCTTTAAGATTCCTTCTGGCTCTGAAAATCCATTATTTTAAATCATGCTCCTCTCAACACTTTAAGGTTCCATTAACAACGACATAAAATCCCTCCTTGATTCTTTCCGTTCCCCTGACAGAGGGTGCCCCCCAATTAAAAATCTCAATTTTTCTCTATATTCACACCCAACAAGATTTTGTCCAGCATTACTTTCTATCAAAATATAGAAAATATTTTTCTTACAAAATATTAGTTTTATAAAATTTTCAGATACAAAATACGGTTGAATATTTTTTTCAACAGCTTCCTGCACCCCCACCAAAATTTACTCCCCAAGAGCGATGGCTTCACTATTCCAGGTGACAATCTCAGCCCCAGACGTACATGTTAACAAAACACATCCTTAGGAAGGGGACGTGGATTCCAAGAGAACAGTGAAAATTATTAATAACTTCATTTGCTTGAGCTCCACCCTGTGCCAGGCACTGTACCAGTGGCATGTTAATTTTCATATTTTGGTTTTAGAAATAGGACATGCAGGCTCAAAAAGTTTAAGTGATTTGCCCAGGGTCACCCCCAGCAAATAAACTGGCAGAGCAGGGATACAGTTTGCGTGTAGTCAAACCACGTGTGCCTGCAGAACACTGGCTCCTGCACCCTGCCCTTCACCTGCTGCATGTAAAAACTTAATACACAAAGAGATGCCAGAGACTTAAGAGGAAGCAAAGGTTACTCAACAAGTAGTTGTGAGACACTTTGTGAGCTAATTGGGAAAATATTCAAGTCAGATTCTCCACTGGCACCACACCAAAAAGGACAAAATGTGATCTAGCCATTAAAAACTAGGCTTAGGAAGAGTTTTATATGAAAATTCATTCAATCCTATTTTAGTCCATTTGGGCAGCTAGAACATAATACCATAGTCTGGGGGGCTTATAAACAACACCGATTGATTGCTCACAGTTCTGGAGGCTGGAAGTCTGAGGTCAGGGTGCCAGCATGGCCAGATGAGGGCCCTCTTCTAGGTCACAGATGTCTTTTATCCTCACATGGCAGAAGGGGTGAGGGGTCTCTCTGAAGCCTCTTCTATAAGGGCACTAACCCCATTCATGAGGCCTCCACCCTCATGACCTAATCACCCCCAAAGGCCCCATCTCCAAATACCATCACATTGGGCATTAAGATTCCAACATGTGAATTTGTGGGGTGGAGGACACAAACATTCAAACCATAGCACTTCTACTGGCCCATCACTTAGCGCCCACTATTGACAGTTGCTGCAGCCTCCTGCTGCAGACACAGTGTTAGCCTTGGCTGTCGTTTTCCGCTTTTTTATTGTATTAGAAATATACCACTGTAAAACCTTAACAGAGAGGTTGGCAGCCCTGAAAACTCATTTCATTCATGTCACACGGTGTGGATAAATCCGTGCTCTTTAAAGAGAAGCAGAACGTCTGTCCAACGTGCCATGCTCTGCTCTTGAACCCGCCTCGCTGGGACTTGAAAGCCCTCTGCCTTAAGCCAGGCTTTCATCCCTCCCCTTTGTTCACTTCTTGACAGACCTGCATTCAGAGAGGCCGTGTCCCTATTAACACAGCTGCAGCCTTTTCCTGAGAAAACCCCTGGAGGGCACCTGGGTGGGGGACGACTTTAAAGTCACTTTTCTTCTGGGTGTTTGATATGTCTTGCCCCCTTCCCTACTCTGCGGGACCTGGATAAATGCGGCTCCCCTGACAGCCAACACCACTCAGGGAGTGTTGCCGTCACCTGGAAGGAGGACGGCGGGACCATCAGTAAGGGGGCTGGAGTTCTGGTTCCCAACGTGCTCTAGCTTTGCAGCCCTTGGCCTCTCGAGGACTTGAGGTCCTTCTCTGCAAAGCGGGGTCGATTAAAGCAAGAAGCTCCGGGCAGACGTGAATGTCAGTTGCAGTGCTGTTATTGAAGGTGATGGCTACTGCCTTCGGGGTCAGAAGAAACCACTGCCGCGTGTGGACTCTGCCAAGCCCCCTTGGATCAGCTGTCCTCAGGGAAGCTGCCTTCCAACAGCATGGTCCATTTGGGAGAAATAAGGAGCAGTGGATGGAAGAAAATGGAATGTGTTATCTGTGGCAGAACTGTGATTCTCACCGCTGCTGCTGCTGCTCTGTCGGATGGCTCTGTGACCGTCCAGTGGGGAGACCTGCCCGAGGTTAAATTAGTGCATTTTCTTTTCTTCAGCAAAGAAGTGCTCAGCTAACTAGCACAAGAGGCACATCTGGCAGTCATGTTGCCAAGACCTGGGTGTGGTCCATCCACCAGCCACAGGGCTGTGCTGGATGGAGTCCCAATGGGACCCACAG
Organism: Hyperoodon ampullatus; assembly: GCF_949752795.1. Taxonomy (NCBI): domain Eukaryota; kingdom Metazoa; phylum Chordata; class Mammalia; order Artiodactyla; family Ziphiidae; genus Hyperoodon; species Hyperoodon ampullatus. Next base: position 81,009,958 of record NC_136916.1, read on the forward strand.
GGTGTGGCCTGGTCCCTGAGCGGGTTGACGAAAAATCAGTTCTCCTGAAGCAGACCCTGAAATGTCTCTTAGGTCCTAGATTCCCTCCTCCTTCATCAAGTGTCAACACTCCTCCAGGTTTTCCTTGAAACTCTTCTCTGCTGCTCCCTCCCAGCCCTTCCTCCTAGGCCCTTCCCCTAGATGTCAGGGTTGCTCAGAGCCCACCCTTAGCCCTTGAGAAGCCCCGGCTTCCATTGTTCATCTACACGCCCACAACTCCCGATGCACTTCCAGGTTCCAGAATCACAGAACAGCCTAGTCACCGCCACACAGACCTCAGACCTGACCGGCACTCACACCCCCAACCTGCTCTCTCCCAGGTTTCTCTCAAGGAATGGCACCCACCCAGTCATGCAGAATCAGGGTGCTGTGGACACTCCCCATCCTCTCTCACCAGGTTTCCCCTCCAAGATCACCCAGCCTTCAGACTCTCCCACCTGAGGACAGCAGGTGCCATGCCCTCATGCCTTCCCTCAGGTTCCCCACCATGGTTTCTGTCTTAGCTCCCTGTCTGCAGAGAGTCATCCTTTGCCAAACGCTCCCACGTGGGACCCGGATTTCCAAAGTGCAAAGTGCAACATGGCGCTTCCTCCTTGAAGCTCTTCTGGGTTCCCTCACCGAGCCCCATTGCTTTCAAAATAAAGTTCGGGTTCCTTAGCGTAGCACAGAAGACTCTTGCTGAGCTGGCCCTCTTTGTCCTCATCTTCACTTTCTCACACATCCACCTGCTAACTCCACCAAGCAATGGGTAGTTTCCGGAACGTGTGAGTCAGATCACAAGATTGTGCCTTTGAACATAATCCTCTCTCTCCAGAACCCTTTATTCTGTTTTCCATTTACTTAATTCAGAGTTTATGACTTGCCAGCCCCAGGTTGTATCTGGCTTGGGGAACTTGCACAATGTTAAATCTTTTAGGATTAAGAGGCCAATGGTAAAAACTCAAGGGATTAGTCATTATAAAATATCTTAAGTTTTGGCTTCTTTTGAACAATCAGAAGCACTGGCAACCCTGGACCATAGTAACTGGTGGAGATGAGAAGCAGCTGTGCCTCAGGTTGGGGGGGGTATAAACTATATTTTCCCACAGTCCACACCACTTCTTACTGTCTTACACTGAACTGTTTCACTTATTTATGTGACCTGCCTAGACCTTGAAGGCATTTGAGTTTGAGATCCCTAGACCCACTCCTACTCAGGTAGCAAAACTCAGCTCATGTCACCTTCTCCATGACCTTCCCTGACTCAGAAGTCCCGCTTATGCCAGGTACAGCAAGGCTACGGGACCTGAGGGTGTATAGGAAGTGGCAGGGGGTACTAGTTCCTTGCTCCCTTTCAATGACAACTGACAAGATGCTTATTGATAAAATCAACTGTAGCAGAAGAGGGACACCCAGAGGCACCGTCATCCCCACCCCACACACAATATTCAGAAGACTAAAGTTCTGGAAAAGAAAATTTGGGAGCTCCATTCTCCTTATGATGTGGGACAAGGCTGCTTTCTGGGACTTGCTGATTGAATCACTAACTGATAGACTAGTAATAGAAAGCCAGCCCTGGCTCTGGAAGGATACTCAGCCCTAACGCTTTAGGTGTGAGCTGTGGTCTCCATCCCCACTCCCCAGCACATGTTCTGTGGGAGCCCAAGGCTCTGGGGAGGAACTGGGGGGGCTCTGCCCTTTGGGCCCCCCTTGTGAGCTGCTTTCTGACTACCTTTGAGAAAAGCCCCGAGATAGTGCTCAGGGTGGAGAAAATGAACTCCAGCCTTGTTGCTTCAGGGCACGGAAAGTGACATCAACCAAGAAACATCACTGCAGCTGGTAGCAGGTGGGGGGTGGGATGCGGATGGGCATAGGGAGGATGGTGGCACCCAAGGCTGTGTCCAGGTTGATGCTAGAATCGGGTGTCTGAATGGGGACTTGAGGAGGCATCTGTTCAGATGGATAGTGGAGAAGTGACCATCACCAGAGTTAACACTGACTAGGCACTTACCACGGGGCAGACACGGACCAAACCCTCACTGTGGATTTTCTCCTTTTGTCCCTATCGCAGCCCTAAGAGGTGGGCCTTTTTATGACTCCCATTTTGTTTAGGGATGTTAAGCATCATATCCAAGGGTTTACAGGGAAGACGGAGCTGGGGCAGGATTTGAACCTGGCTCTGTCTGACAGATTATCTCCAAATCAGGAACTTGGTGCAAGAGGTTGGGGTGGAGTGGTGGTGAAAGTCTGAGCTCAGTCAGAACTGGGGCATGCTGTAACGGGAGCAAACCCAGAAGAGAAGCCAGAGAGCAGGGCCAGACTGTCATCGTACCTGGGACTCTACACCTGACTCCAGACATGCCTGCAACTCCAGCTGCCACAGCTGAGAGGAGGAGGTGTGAAGCCATGTCAGGACAAGCGGAGTGTACAAGTGACCTGGGATCCTTCCATACCTCTTGATTCCCACCCCTCATTCTAGGAGACTTTGACCCTAACACTTTGAATATTTCCAGCAGCTTTGGACAGGAAGTTCAGGCTGTGCGGAAGGCTGGGAACCTGCTTCCTGTTCTAAAGAAGCACAAAGGAGAGGAACAAAGATGGGTTAACAGGAAGCCCCCCTCCTTTGATTTTCCTCTTGCCCTAAGCATCAGTCCAGACATCCAGGGTGGGCTGGGGCCTGAGGCGGCATCACAGCCACAGGCCTGCCTACCTCCAAGGTCTGGGCTGGTGGCTCTGGACGGTGCCCAGGGGACAGTGGCTCAAGTTATCACTGAGGGCTCTGCATCTGGGGGCTGCTTCAGAGCCTCACCCTCTTCCCATTTCTCCTGCCATCACATTCCTGTAGAAAGTGCCAAGGGAGAAGGCTAGGGTGAAGGGGGACACCCCGGCCCCTCCTTGAGGTTTAGAATAATTAAAAGGCAAAGAGAATTCTCTACCTCCCGACTTCTCGTGTGACCGCAGTGGACTGACAGGTGGACAGGAAATTTAACCCTTTTTTTTTTCTAGATAGTAGAACACCTGCACATGCTTTGCACGGGCACATTGAGAACCAGGTGATGCTGTGGGCGGGAGCAGGGAGAGGATACACAGAGCCTACCCATCCCCTGGCAGAGGGGATGGGAGAAAGGGATCTAGCCTCTTGTTTTCTTGATGGAAATGCCTCTTTCGTCCAACACTGTCATTAACACGGGCTTTGGTGTGATCCCTAAGTCCACCCTCACTAGCGGAACATGTAAAACGGAGCTTCCTCACCTCTTAAAATGAGTAAACAGTGAAGAGTAAAAGAGATAATGAATAGGTATAAACAGCTTGGCAGATGCTATTTTTAATTGTATTTTTATTGTTGTTCCTATTAAACTTTTCTGAGAAGAGAGAGTAGGTCATGGCTGAATTCTTCTTCCTTCTCTTCTTTTTGTTCTAATTAACGTGCGTGATGGGCCCTGGGCTGGGCTCTGGGGTCACAGTGGGGGATGGAGACAGTCTCCAGTCTGAAGGCGCTTAAAATTGAAATTTGGAGACAAGAAACACTCACACACATAACACATACAGGAGACACTGCAGCAAAGGAACAGAATCATAACCACCCATCCATACACTGGGTGATGCTAAGAAGAAACCAGGAGAAGCAGTGATTAGAGACTGAGGGTATACTTGAGAGCGGGCAGGGAAGAGCTGTCTGGGGGGATGGCATTTTGTCAGAACCCCAGAATACGAGGAGGGCAGCCTCGAAAGGGCTGTGGGAAGAGCTCAGGCAGAGGGGTCTGCACAAGCCATGGTACCAAAGCAAGAGGAGCCTGATGGGTGAATGGATCCCAATCTTCCCTCATGTAAAATTCATGTTGTTTCTGGGCCCTCCCCACCCCATAAGATGGTCTCTGAATCTTCATCCCCACCTCTGTTTATTGGTCCCATTTTCTCCTCAAGATTGTGACTTTCTCATATAACCCCTCCCTCTTTCCTTCTCTCCCCTCATTGTTTCTTTACCTTATTTTTTCAAATACACTTTTTAAATTTTTAAAATATTCTCCTTCTGCCTGGTCCTGCTCTTGACCTGCTTCTCTTTGCCTCTCAAACCTCTAGTAAGGCCAGACTGTAATCATGGCCCCCTTTTATCAGGGACCTCTCTGAAATCTCTCATCACCTCACCACACCAAGGAAAGAGGTCTCTCAACTGTCACCCAGAGCCTGCCGATGCCCCAGCCAGTGGCCCTGGAGCATCCTCATCCCATGCGCCCTTCTGCCGGGGGCGCTTGCCCCCCCTTAGGCACAGTTTTGGTCTCTCGGTTCTCTCCTCACTTCTTTGTCCTTCTCCATGCCCTTTGCTCCCTTGGTTCCTCCTTCCAACTCTCTAAATGACGGCAAAGACCGAAGCTTAATCCTGGGGTCTCTGCTATGTTAAAGATGGCTACACTCATGGCTTCATTCGTCTCCCTCCAAATGGCTTCTGATCTCCATCTCAGCTCTGACCTCTCTCCTAAATATTATTCGCTTATGTATTGGTTACAGTTGCCCACCATCTAGGTGACCATGGACAAGTCCCTTCCCATCTTGGGGTGTCATTGCTGTACCTGGAAAATACAGGGGAATGGGCTGGCTGGCCTCTTTTGTACCTACACTCCAATAATTGGTGATTCAATGATTGTTAAATGTCTTCATTCCAACATAGATGAACTCTATCCTCTTAAAATCATCATGTTTAAAGTCAAACTCACCATTGGACCTTAAGGCCCAGCTTTCCCTCTGGATTCTGACACCCACAGTGGGCTCAGCCATCACTGACCACCCCAGAGTATTGTCATTTCTCCTCTGTAACCAAGACTCCCTAGCTCTCTCTTCCTTTCCATTTATAGCCCCTGCCCCCCAGCCCAGACCCTCCATGCTGCTCCTATAGATGACCTGGGTGGTCTCCCTAGCTTCTGCTCCTTCCAGCAACATACAGTCTACACATTCCTGTTCAAAACATTTCAAGGGTCTCAATTATTCATAGCAGTTCCTCTTCAGCTTTGTGGAATCCTTTAAAATGTATGGATCCTCTGCCCAGAGAAATGCCCAAGATTTCAAGAGGTTCATGGATCTCCTAAAACCCATCACAGACTCTTTAGAGGTCTTTGGACCCCAGATGAGACCAAAGCAACCTCCCAAAAAATCAAGTGTGAGCCCCTCAGCCCCTGACAGCCTGGCTCTGCACCCCCTGTCCTATCTTATTTTCCTCCACCCTCAGGTCCTCCCGAAGCCCCCAACTCCAGCCAAGCCCCAAAGGTAGGAACAGCTCTTTGATGTGCACTTGAACCTTCTTTGTCTCAGGCCATTCTCCCCATCTGGATCATCAATTTCATTCTTCTTCCGGCTAAGTCTTGGACCATTCCTTCAAGTTCCCACCCTGATCCCCACCCTTTGTGGGGACTCCCTCTTTGGAGCTCCTACAGATCTGAATCATCATCACTAGGAGCACAATATTGTCAATTTTTGTTTCTGTGACATGGCAGGGCTCACCACTGAGGACAGGGACGCTTACTAGGTTGAGATGCTTGCTGGTGATAATGAATCTTCCTGATAACTGAAGGAAGAAGGCTTCCGAAATCCTCCAATTGAGCTATGACTGATGCCAGCTTTTCTATATTTTATAACATACACTCACATGCTTTTCTAAAACGTGGTATATTGAGCATAATTTATCTGGAACACCCATCCTGCTGTAATAGAATGTGTCTCCAAGTAGTACTGAGAGGCGGGGAATAAAGATGCTGCTGAGCCTGTCTTGCCAGTTCATCAAGAGGCTTCGTTGAGATGTGAAAGCATCCACCCACTGTGATGCCTGGCATGTGGCAGACCCTCAGTGTGTAAGTTTGCCTTCCACCTCCCTTAGAGTGGCTTTTTCCCCTTTTAAATGTAGAGCAGGTGGTAGGTGAAAATAGCTCAGCACCTATATATTGCCCTACTCTAAGATTTCAGGGCAAGGAATTTAGAGGCATAGAAAAAGGATTAGCTATTTCCAGTGAGTCTGGACTCACTCAACAGGGAAGGTATCCAGTGGTGATGCTTTGCAGCTAGAGGAGACCTGTGGGGTTGTTGAACCTCATTTACAGATGGGGAAATTGAGGCCCTGAGAGCTTAGGGCCTGCCCTTGAGGTGGCAGATCTCCCAGCTCTCACTCACCCCAGACATGTTTCTCATCCTCACACAGGATGATGTGTGATGCACATTCCTGTTCAAAACATTTCAAGGGTCTCAGCTGTTCATAGCAGCTCCTCTTCAGCTTTGTGCTATCCTTTGAGAATCCTTTAAAATGTATGGATCCTCTGGCCAGAGAAATGCCTAAACTTTCAAGAGTTTCTCCTCCATCAGACCACAAACTCCTCAAGCACTTTTTCTGTGCTGGGTTCATCTTTGCATGTCACCAGCATCTCGCACAGGGCTTGTGAGCCCTTGTGTGTGACGAATCAGATGCATTTTACTCACACAGCTTTGTGATGACCACACAAGACTCGTGGTAACAGTCACGGAAACCAGGTACCAGGGAGACTTCCTGAGGCTTTTCTCCAGGGGCACTGGGATGCCTTGTAAGGTGGCTGTTTCTGCACCTAATTGGGAACAGACTGACTTTTCCAGCAGACTTGGCCCATGGCAGAGAGTGTGCTAGTTACACTAAAATGCTGTACTTGAGATATAGTCATTGAGCATTTACTGGGCGACATGCCCTGGGTATATGGAGATGAACAGGATAGAAATGGATCTTTCCCTCATGGAGAATCATCTTGTGGAAGATGAAAAAAAGAAGAACAGAAGTAAATATACCGTCACCTGGTCCAGGCAGAACAACCCTCTCCAGTGGCTAATTTCCACCTATTTCCAAGACAGAAAATAAAAACAACACTACACAATGGGAATCTGATGAAGACCCCAAATCCAAAAGTCAACACAGTTTGCTTTATTTTATCTCAATTGATCTCAACTCTCAAAGATTCCAGCTTCAAAAGGTAAGATTAGGTACCATTAAGCCAGCCAGTCCGGCATTGATTTAAAAACCCTCCTTGATACTACAGGATGGAGGAGGTTGCAGACCCTTATTAATCTCTTTGTTATCAGCATGATCTCGGCCTGCCAGGAGCCAGCGCACCTGATTCCCCATTCTGGCCACATCCACATCCCTCCGGTCCTCTGGTTTCTGCGTACCAGGCCATGGAGCTTGTGTATAGCACCATGAATTACCCTGTTAAGAAACCTTTAATAGTGGGCTGGTCTTTTCTCCAAGGAATCAGGGAAAAGGAAAAGTGCATTTCATCTATAACGAAGACGGAATTCAACGGATTTCAAATCAGACAATTATGTGGGAGCTGATATAAACCACCATATTTTCTCTCCTTTGGCCATGGAAAGGAATATATAAATGATTGCAGAAGGTAGGTGGCAGGAGCTGTTCTGAGCTTCTCTCTGGAACTAACTCCCTCCTTCCTGCCCTCCCTCCTTTCCTTCCTTTGTTCTCCAAACCAGCACTTACTCTCTGCCAGGCACTGTGCAAGGGGCTGAAAGTACAACGCAGCACAGATGTGAAATGGTCCTAGCCCTCCTAAAGCTACAATCTACCAGGCAGGAAAGGCACCATGCAAGAAATATGAACCGTAAGGAGGAAAATATGGAGGGCGCTGGGAGACTCTAAAACGGGAGTCTCACCTAGTGGTGTTTCTGGGAGTTGGTGGCAGGGCTCAATCATCCTTGCCTTTTGAGTCATCCACAAGGTTGTTTCATCGGAGAATTCTTTTTTTGAGCACTGGGCAATTTCCCAGATACAATGAGAAAATCATATCTGTAACTAGGTACTTTTTTGGAAGATTAACTCACTTACTCTCTATAGAAGTTTTACAAGGACTTGTCGCGGCTTTGCTGCCAAGGGGGCAGATAATGGTCGTAAAGAGGAGTAAAGCAAGCACATCATCACAGCATCGACTTCAGTCATTTTTGGGGTCTACCTTTACGTGTTTTGCTAATCCCACTTTATTGACTTAATAGTTTTCTTTAAATCGACTCAAAAACTTAAATGAATTAATCATCAAAGGAACCTTTATATCACAACCATAAATAGAATACCAATATCCCTTGCCCTAAATAGAAAGTAATGGCAAAAATAAATACAATTAAATTCTTGGCTTCCAGCCTGCCCAGAGGCTGTCTTTATCTGAAGTAGCAGATTGGTTTTAAAAGGCTCCCCTCTACTTGCCTTCGATAGCCCCTAGAGGCCTCCACCATCAATTCCTCTGCTTTTTATAACTGAGAATGGAGTTTGGAATTAGATTGCTGGCTGGGCAGGCCACCAAAACCACTCAGGAACCCCAAGAACTCTAGGGAACTGTAACCGCGTGTGCCAACTGTGAAATGGGGCCATTGGCTGTGTGAATGATCACATCCAAGCCAAGCTCATGAGGGGACTTAATGACACAGTCAAGGAGTACTTGGCTGACCAGCTTCTCTGGAAATTTCTATCACATGCTCCAGCCCTGGGTCAAAGTTATTCTGGTACAGACATTGCGGCCTCCTTAATTAAGCTCATTTAATAAACCAATTCAACCCTTGGTTAAGATTTCTCCTTGCCTTGGGGCTTCCCTGGTGGTCCAGTGGTTAAGACTCTGTGCTCCCAATGCAGGGGGCATGGGCTCGATCCCTGGTGGGAGAACTAATATCCCATATGCTGCATGGCATGGCCAAAAAAACCCCAAAAACCAAAAACCAAGTTTTAAGAACTTCTTGGCCAAGAAAGTTGCAAAGACAGGGGTAACTGAAATCAAGATTAAAAAAAAAAAAGCCTCATGGATGAGATGGAAAATAAAGTGCATTAAAAAAAAATTTCTCCTTGCCTTACTTCATGCCTCAGGCCTCATTTTTGGGAGGGTGAAAGGGAGAGAAGTAGGTTAATCCACAGGCCTAAACCCCGGCACCCCGGCAATGGTCAGGTAGGCCTTCATAAAATTCAGTTCTTTTTTCTGTGTTTATCAAGAAGTTACTTTACCCGAGTCTCAGTTTACTCATCAATAAAATGGGTTTTTCCAGGGTTTTATAATGAAATAATGTATGAAAACCCCTGGTGTGCACACAGGCATCCAGTTGTAATAATAACCATTACTGATTTTTCTGACATCCTTTTGAGAGTCAAGGCCAACTCTGATGGGCAACAGGGATCCTCAGACAAGTTTCCCCTTGGTTTGATGGGCCAAGGTCTTTGGCTTGGGCTGGGGCTCTGCAGAAGGCCATGAAACCAATTATTCCCACCAGTGCAGGGATTGTGTATGGTAATTACCTGGGGTCTTGTTCTGATGCAGATTTCATCAGGTGTGGGCCTGGGGTGAGGCCTGAGATTCTGCATTTCTACCAAAACTCCAGGTGAAGCCCATGTGGCTGGTCCAAGAACCACACTTTGATTGACAAGGCCCAGTGTTTCTCCAAGTGTGGTCCTCGAAAGGGCCAGAGATATCAGCATCACCTGGAACTTGTTAGTGATGCCAGTTCTCAGGCTCCACCCACCCCAGACCTGCTGAATCAGAAACTCTGGGGTGGGGCCGGCACTGTTTGTAACAGCCCCCAGTTTTGGGACTGCCTGACCCTGGAAACCACAGCACTGGCTCACTCCAGTTGTCTTCTGGGAGTTGCCTGGCACGAGCCTAAATGGGGAGAGTAAGCTGTATCTCAGCAGGTTCCAGACTAGCAGGAGCCAAATCTCTGGGGATCAGCATTTTGGGACTCCCTTCTCTGTTCCCTTGAGCCAAAAACACTAACCATGGCTACTCTGATGCAGATGGTAAGAAAAGCGCAGCTAGGAACCTGGATCTGGGAGGGAGGGGTGGTCTGGGCTATCTGCACCCTTGGCCTCCCACCTCTCTCCCCCCTGCTTCCCTCCCCCACCACTCCCTGACTTCCATGCAGTTTAGACTTTGACAGAGACCTTATGGGCCCCTCCACTGAAGTTAGACAGCAAGGCAGGCCAACGAGTAGTTACAGAGAGTCCACGAAAAGTATATGTCTGCACTTTCCAAGGTCTTAAATCCCAGGTGTTGGGAATTTGGGCCCCCTCCAGCAAGTGTATCCAGATATGCTCACAACAAAGAAATGGTGTGTATGTCTCTAATTCTAGTCTACGTCCCTTTCTCTTTTTCTCCCTCTACTGCCTCCCAACCATGATTTTTGTACTATATCATTTTTTGAATTAAATAGTACTCACATTGATGTTGCTTTGTTAATACCACAACTATGCTCTTCAAATAAATCACTGTGTCTTGAGCACCTGCCAGGCACTCTTCTGGCTGCTTTCATTTGTGTGTGTGTGTGTGTGTGTGTGTGCGTGTGTGTGTTTAGTTGTGGTAAAATACACCTAACATAAAATTTACCATTTTCACCATTTTCAACTGTACGGTTCAGTAGTGTCAAGTACATTCACGTTGCTGTGCAACCAATCTCCAGAGTTCTCATCCTGCAAAACTGAAGCTCTGTGTGCCAACTGAACAGGAACTCTCCTCCCCCAGCTCCTGGCAACTACCACTCTACTTCCTGTCTCCATGAATTTGACTATTCTAGTTATCTCATATAAGTGGACTCATACAATATCTGTTCTCTGTGTCTGGTTTATTTCACTTAGTGTAATGTCCTCGAGGCTCATCCATGTTGTAGCATGTGTCAGAATTTCTTTCCCTTTTAAGGCTGAGTAACATTCCATTGTATATACATACCACATTTTGCTTATCCATTCATCCGTTGATGGACATTTTTTGGCTATTGCAAATAATACTGCTATAATATACACGGGTATAAAAATATCTGTTCAAATCCCTGCTTTTGATTCTTTGGGGTATATACCCAGAAGTGGAATTGCTGGGTCATATGGTAATTCTATTTTTAATTTTTTGAGGAACCACCCTGTTGTTTTCCACAGCAGCTGCACCATTTTACATTCCCACGATTTATAATTTACTCCTCAGAACACTGTGAGTTGGATACTAGTAACTCCATTATACAGGTTAGGAAACTGAGGCTCAGAGAGGTGAAGCCACCTGCGTGAGGTCACGCAGGTAATAAGTGTTTCATCAGTGATTAGAGCCTCAGTCTTTCCATAGCAGCTCCCAGGGGCTCCAAAGGTGTGGCTTAGTGTCCAGAGGCATGAGCAGTGAGTCTGGCTCATAGGGAAGACTTGACAGTCCTTACTGACCGGAGAAAAGGAAGGCCCCAGGCTGGCAGCTGGGAGAGATTTACAAAGCCCTAAGGGAGTCATCCTAATGACGCTGGAGGGTAGAGCTTTGGTGGCGGTTACCCTCTGGGGAAGGGGCTGCGGGGGCTTAGCTGGCTCCACCCCCAATGCTGGATGGTCCCGCTCTTCTGGAGGCTATTTGTCAAGGAGCTGCAGCTCTCGTGCTGCAGTCTAAGAGGCTCTCTGCCCAGGCCAGGACCTGTACACCACTGTGGGTTTCTCTCTTGCCCTTCTCTTTGCCTCTCCTGGGAACTAAACCTATGGACTGGGGTATAGTTTGGACATCAGGCAGAGTCCGCTTAGAGCTAACTCCCAAACTTAGGAACCTTAGAGGTGCAGTATTAGGGGCTTTGCTGCTTACAAGAGAAGAGCAAACGAAAGTCGCCTGACCTATCAATTTACCAGCTCATTTTCTCCAGGTATCTTAGCCTCCCCGCTGCATTATTTAAGCCACGCTGGCATTTACTAAGCAAGAAGGTGTGAATTAATCCTGTGTAGCGCTCCTCCGAGCATGACCAATATTCTTGTTCTTGAAATTGGAGATGGGAAACCTAACAGCAAGCGCCCACACCTCGCTGGACAGAGTTCAAGGGTGTGTGTCCCTCCTCAGCATTGGCTGAAACGTTGCACCCAAGGGCGTGGTCGCCACAGTGCTTGGGAGGCTCACCTGACATGCCACGAGTCCTTTCTGAAGTCCCAATGTTTCCAGTTTCCCTTTGCAAACTGTCTTTGTGGTACAGAAAATGGCCCAAGGCAGGAGATGGGAGGCAGGCGGAACAGGGGCAGGGAGCCCGGTGATTCGGGGACACAGAAGTCACTATGAACAGAGTGGGTGATGGAGTCAGGCAAACTTGGCTGGCACCTCATTTCCTTGTTACTGGCTGTGTGACCTTAGCAAGTCTTGGCACCTCTTTGGGCCCCTACCTCCTCATCTGCAGATGAGCAAACATGATGGTTGTGAGGCTTAAGAGATTGCCCTGTGCAGCTCTCAGCACAATATCAGCTCCCAGGAAACGGGCTCCCTGGGCCTGTACAATCTCCCTGCAGAAGCCTGTCCCCTCCCAGCCTACTTTCTTCCTTCCTTGCCCGGTTCCAGGAAGCTGACTGCACTAGCCCTTCTCTCTTTCCCCAGAAGAAAATTCCTCCAGGCCTTAATCGTCTGTGTTGTTTTTCTCTCCCATCAGTGTGTGTGTACGTGTGTGTACGTGTGTGTGTCTACTCTAATGAGTTGGTCAAACAAATATGCTCCAGAGCCACTCTGATGAGACCTGGTGGGGACAAGGAGGGGGCTGGACGGGAGGGAAAGGGGGAAGGTGGAGTGGGGGGCACCGTTCCAAAACAAGATGCTGTGGATCTGGCGACCCTAAACTGCACTGATCTTCTGGGCTGCCATATTCCATTACGGCCTCACCTCTAGTTTCCTGTCTCCTGAGCTCTCTTCCAGCGTTGCTGCTTTCCGGGTTTCTCTCTCCCACAGACCTCTCTCTTTCCAAGCTTTACCCTTTGGAAACACGAGCATGCATATTTTCCCCACTGGATGTCATTTCGTACGTCAGTTTTGGATAATTCTACTGATTCCCTGGAACCTGGGTTTCCATCCCAGCTCTGCAACTGACTAGCTATGTGACCTTGGCCAAGTTACTTAACTGTTCTGTGCCTCAGGTTCCTCATTATAAAATGGAGATAATAACAATATGGACCTCATAGGATTGTTGGGAAGATTATAGGTGCGAACAGAACTAAAGTGCTTAGTCTATCATATGGCACACAGCAGACCCGCCCCCCCAAAAATGACTGTTGTTACTCTCTGCTGGCGTCAGCCTTCATGGAGAAAAGATGTATGAGGAATGAGCCCCTGTTTCTAGAAGCGATGCCCTCTGTTTACTCTTCAAGGTAAACTGAGACCCCAGACTATAGATTTCAGTGATCAGTAACATTTCCAAAGAATTGGGGTTGGGGACTCAGTTTAGGAAAAAGATCACAACTACTATTTACCATCACCCTCTTTCAGGAAAGAAAGGACATCAATACCCAAAAGAAAAAAGAGAACATCATCTCAAAAGATAGTTCTCGGGAAATGACAGTTGGCATACCTGAAACTAACATAATTGTCACGGCTACATTGTGTTTTTTATTTTTTCTTTTCTTTTTTCCTTCTGGATCACCACCCATCTGCAGATCAGCACTGGGAAATGCTGATCTCAGGGTCATTTCAACCTCCAGCCATCAACTAAGAGGAGGAGGAGAAATTGTAGCCCGGAGCCTTAAAAGGGGACAAGGAAGCAGAGCTGAGCGTCTCCGTGTTTCTCCAACAATAAGAGCAAAGTGCTGAGGAAACTCTGTGACAGAGCCAAGAGCTTCCTTCTCACAGAGCAATTTCAGAACTCAAACACACACCCACACAGCAAGGCAGGACGTTGGGTTTCCAAGAGCAGCGAATCAGGATTCCAAGTGCTAGAAGTGTCCGGAGGAGCTGCTCCCTGCCGAAGCCTGTGACAGCTGAAGCTAAGAAAATGCTGTGACAAACAGGTCCTGTCAGGACACTGGGCGGCTTCCTAGCCAAGTGACCAATTGCAGGAGACTGGGGAGAATTTAAATCCAGCCCAGCTGTCCCCCAGGAGAGTGACTAATCTCAACACTTAAGGACAAGCCCCAGACCAGCAGTCACTCAGACACAGGGGACGGTTTCCCTGCACGCAGATGGCACCCAAGCGTCTCATCTTGGGGCTTCTCCTGGAGAGATGAACCTGTCCCTGTTCCCTGGCAGGAGGCAGCCACCTGACCAGCTCCCTGGTGGCATTCATGTTCCTGCCCCTTCCTTACTCCTTTCACTGTATCTTTCCATCTGCCTCTTGAACTTGTTTTCACTTGAGGCAGCTGAGAGGTGTGAGGCTCCTGAAACCCACTGAGGGTCCTTGCAGCTGCTATGAGTCTTGGCTGATCCATCATGATTCCCTGGTTTGACCAGTGTTTGAAAATCATAACACCACTTAAAAGTGCTTAATAGAGAAAATCTTTGAGATGACACACATCAACCTGACTTCTTACTCCCTCAATGTTTCAAACACACAACACAGCCTTTCTGTTCAGCATCCTTTCTGGGGACCAGCCCTTGGAAGGAAACAGTTGGCACCAACTTAAGTCTGCTCTTAACTCCAGTGTGGAAGCCGTTAAGGTGATAAAGATGGACAGAGCAGGAACTTCCTCTCCAGGCAGAAGGAGGATGGGGGAGGCGCTGGCACTGTTGGCAGTGGCAGGGCTAGAAAGGGCTCTCTGGAGAAGATGAGCTGGACAGAGGCTTGGAGGTGGGGCTTTACACCTTTGCTTTTTGTCTGAACTGACAGTGGGAAACTTATCACTGGGTCCTCCTCTTTTACAAACTAGAAAGGTGCTTTCATTCCCATTGGCCTGTTCTACAACATTCTGAGACAATGAAAACTGTGCCCTTAACTGGGCTGTGGCCTCCATGTTGGATACACATGTTGGGAAAAGCAAGGGGCTTTCTGAGCAAGTGGAAGGTGTTTAATTGTTATTAGAATCGTGTAGACCTTTGGGGTCAGAAAGGCTGAATGCTTACTTTTGCCATGTGCTAGGCCTAAGTTTGTTCATTCTGAAAATACTTTATGGGCTCTATTTACTAAACCATATACTTATCACCAGGGGCTGGGGATAAGGGAAAAAATAAAACAAAATTGTTGAGTCCATCTCCATAGGATACTGTCATGATAGATGTTAAGTGTACACACAGGAGAGGCAGCTACCCCAGACTGTCCAAGGAAGGTCTGGGGTCTTGGAATTCTTTGCAAGGGAGGTGATACTAGCCTTCGCCTTAAAGGAGGAGGGAGGGGAAGTAAGGATGGGTGGGGTGTGGGGTTAAGAATAGTGTGTGCAAGGAGGTTGTTCTAGAAAGCAGTAAGAACTTGTGCAAATGGGCTTCCCTGGTGGCGCAGTGGTTGAGAGTCCGCCTGCCAATGCAGGAACACGGGTTTGTGCCCCGGTCCGGGAGGATCCCTCATGCCGCGGAGTGGCTGGGCCCGTGAACCATGGCCGCTGAGCCTGCGCGTCTGGAGCCTGTGCTCCGCAACGGGAAAGGCCACAACAGTGAGAAGCCCGCGTACCGCAAAAAAAAAAAAAAAAAAAAGAACATGTGCAAAGGCACAGAGGCATGAAGTCATGGTACATTCCAGGGAACTGTGAGCAATAGCAATACAGAATGGCTGGAGGCCAGGAAGGCTGAAGAGAGAGGCAGGGACCAGATTAGGTATTACCTTGTATGCCATGCTAAGAGCAATGGGAGCCTTTATAGAATTCCACTACTTCTGAGAAGTATTTATCATTTGCAATCTACAACATCCCCAATTTGTAAAACCTAAGCAATTTAAAAATCTAGCAACCCTGCTTTACAAGGGGAAAGAGGCCCTGAGTGGTGAATTGGTTTCTAAGATGGATATCTATTTGCAATTTAAATTTGATGCTAGGAACAGTTGGCAACAAGGGCTTGGAGCAAGTCAGTTAAACACCAGACTTTCTTTCTGTCCTATTTTATCCTCCAATCATGTTTATACTTGAGTGAAGTACATGAGGACTGGGGCGAAGAATGGGCTTTAAAAAAATGTTGCACGGTCTTGTGCAAATATGTGTGTTTCTTACAGAGTGCCTGGACTGCAACTGCCCGAGGTCATTTCCTTTCACATCCACCTGGACTCATCCACTAAAAGGTGCACCTCACCTCATTCTCAGCTGATGGCAGTAGTTGCCAGTTCACGGATCTGAGGGTCAGAGCTAGCCCTTCCTTGTCTATTACCTTCCCAGACAGTGTCTGATGTGTGGGGGGCACCAGGACCCTGACCATGGTGTACTGGACGGCATCAGTTCTGACCAGTCAGATGTCCATTCTAACAGGTCAGTGCCCTAGAGGGACCAGTTGTTAAGCATCTTTACTATCACCTAGTCCAGGTTCCTGGATGCCCAGTCTTATGGTGTGTAGAAGTGAGGAAGGCGCATTCAACTGACATCAGAATCAGGGTTGCAATGGAATGGGAGTTTTCTCTCCTTCAGAAGCTTTAGCCCAAGGTCCCACCTATAAGTCTGGGACGCTCAGGCCCATGGCCAGTGAGCTTGTCTGGCAAACCAGGGTATAGCATCACACTGACTGGACCAGAGGGGCATTTTGGGGAGACGAGCCCCGAGTCCTTCTCCAATCCTCAGTACTCACCTTCCCTCCTTCTAAACTGCTGAGGGCAGGGGAGCGGGTAACTACTAAGTCAGACCAGGCTCTTAGGAAAACTGAGCCTTTGGAAGAATGCGGGGGGATGAGTTAGGAAGGCTAGTTCTGAGACCTATTATGTAATGTTATTGCAGGGGGCAAAGAATTCAGAGGACAGGGCAGTCTAGCACGGCAGTCAAGACAGGGGCTTTGGCTTCTCATAGAATTAGGGTCATTTGTTTTATCACAAGCAAGTTATACAACCTCTCTGAGCCTCAGTTTCCTCACTGATGAACTAAAGATAGCCACCCTACCCAGCTTCAAGAGGTTTGGTGGGGACTGAGTGAGCTGGTGCTTTAAAGCAGTAAGCACGGTGTCTGGCACTATTTGTGCTCAACAAATAGTAGCTTTTGGTGCCACTAGTAGGTGACCATTGGGTTGCCAGGAGGATGACATGTGTTAGCGCCTGTAAAGCACTTGGAATAGCTCTTGGTTCACAGCAAGCACTCAATAAATAAATGAATGTTAATGACCACCATCACCTTCATCTTCACCATTGCCATGATTTCTGTTATTACTAGCTACATCCTCTTTAACAAGAGTTCTGTAACTCTTTTATGATTAGAGACCTCATTTGGGGACTAGGGCATTGGGTTATAAGAGAGGAGACCTGTGCAGGCTTGCCCTGTCCCTAATCAGCCAGGTGTGATCTTGGATAAGAGACGCTACTTCTCAGGGTCAAATTTATCCTAATTGTAAAAAGAGAGGAGGTTTCTTAGGGGGAGCCCTGCACTCCTTTCCCATCCTAAGGCTCTGTGAGTATCAGCCTTCCCTAAGGATGCCGTGTATGCCCATCGCTGGGCCAGACCCCAGAAAGATATTTATCCAGTAGATGTTTACTGAATGCCTTCTGTGTGTCAGGTTTTGAAGGCACCACGGTGGGCCCAGGGGATAATCAGAAAAAGAGTTTTAGCTTACGACTTGGTCCAATTGACTCTAAATTTGGGGTGCTGCATGAGTTGATGGGGGCTGTTTTACCAAAGCTCCACCCAATCTCTGATTTAGAATTTGAATTCATCCTTTGAATGCTTTGAAGAGCATTTTACATTTTTTTTCTCATTCAGCCCCAGGGAGGCATTTTCCCAAGCAAGCAAGTTAGAAACAGAACTTTGAAAATCATCATTTAGGAAGAGACGTGTCTCTAGGGAAATAGCCTCTGGAAGAAAACCCCTGCCCTTCAGAACCCGTTCTATGATTCCTTGGGCAGGACAGAACTTCTGAGATCACCACAGCAAAAGCCTTATTTTATAATAAAAGGAATCAAGAGTTTAGCAAAAGTATATCTCAGTTTTGTTCCTCTAGACGATACACATGAAATTGTCTTTCCTCTTTTACTTCTCATGTGTTAATCCTTGGAAAATTTACTTCAAGAAGAGATTTTTCCTTATTTCCTTCCTTCCTTCCTAACAGATCACAGGGTGCCACCATTGCCTTCCAGAAACAGCCATCCTTTCACAGAATTGTCTTCTCCCAGGGAGTGGTCCTAGCAGGTAATTTGTAATCTTCCCTAGCACAGGTCAATATCAAGTAGGGGAAGGGTGGGCAGGGCTGGTGCAATAGCACCGTGGTCTGGAGTATGATCCCAGGTCTCCCGGAAAGGCAAAGCATAGGGTGAGGAAGATAAGAGTCCTGCTCCTGGCGCCCCCTCACTGGCCACTGTGCTAGGGCACTGACCCCTGCTGGCTGCTCAAAGTTGGGGTGCTTCCAAGGATTAAATAAGTGACTGAGCTTGAAACTTGGCTTGAAAAACAGATATAGGGGGCTGCGGGGATTCTGGTCCTCTGTTTCATGTCCTTCCTCCCCCAGTTATGGCAAATCCCAGATGAGTTAACAGTGTGTGGGGAAGACTGGGGGTGGGACTGGACAAGGGGCTGCGGGAGAGGGGTCTCAGGCCTGGGTCAGGACTGGTCAAGTCAGGGGTCAGCCTGAGGACAGGGGCACCAGAAGGGGGGATAATGTCACACAAGATGACACAAAATTTTTAGACAATTTTCCCCAGTGTGGGCCCAAGCAGGACCCGCCCCCCCCCAATGAAACACATCCATAGCACAAGAGCCCTGGGATTTAAATATATATGTAAATGCCCTTCTTAGCTCAGGCCTTGCAACTTATTTCTGGATACCGTTAGAACAACCTAACGTGGGGAGTAGGGGCTTTACAACACATTTGGCAGGGAAGTGTAGCATTATGTGCAAAGTGATTTCCTGATTGCATTTTAAAACTTAAAAGTCACTGGCCTAATGGACATATATACAATACCAAACGTAAAATAGGTAGCTAGTGGAAAGCAGCCGCATAGCACGGGGTGATCAGCTCGGTGCTTTGTGACCACCTAGAGGGGTGGGATAGGGAGAGTGGGAGGGAGGGAGATGAGAGGGGGAAGGGATATGGGAACATATGTGTGTGTGTGACTGATTCACTTCGTTATGGAGCAGAAACTAACACACCATTGTAAAGCAATTATACTCCAATAAAGATGTAAAAAAAAAAAAGTCACTGGCCTATAGAAGAAATTCGGTAAAAGTTCAGTGAATGGACAAGCGAGGGATGCCTGAATGGGTGCAGCTCTTACGTTTTCATAGCAGAACAATGGGCAGCTGCTGGCCCTTCCCTCACATGTCAAGGTCAGCAAGTGGTCTGGACCAGGCAGAGCCCACATCTGGGAGAAGAGTGTGGGAGCCGAGAGGAAGGCCCTCCCCACCGCGTCCTCCATCACCTCAGGACTTGTCTTGCCTGATTTCCTTTCCGATCCACGTTTTTGAGGCGAACAGCTACAGAACGTAGCGTTTCTCTATCTCCGCGTGGGAGCATGTCGTGTATTAACTGAACACTATTTGTGAAAGTTTTCTGAGCTCTTGGGGAAACCGAGAATGAGGAGGAGGAAGAGGCAGAGAAACGTTTGGTACTTGAAGAGCACTGGAGTTCACAGAAGGAATTCTGCGGGGGCCAAGATGGGAAGGGGCAAGGAGAAAAGGAGAGAGCAGGTAGTGGCGCCTGCCCCAGGTTTGAGTCCTTAGGGCCTTGGCATCCTGGACCAGGACTGGCATTTCCCTTTTGAGGGATCTGTCAGCTTAGCGAGCCCTCAACTAGCGCTGATAGTGAATGAAATAACAGATGGGACAAAGGAGGGGCGCACGCGGTGCGGGACTAGCCCCACGGAGGAAGGGACTTTCTGCCCACTCTGCGACCTCACTTTCTCTCTGCCCGGGGCCAGGAGGCTCTCCAATGGGCCCCTCAGAACCCTGGCTGCCCACTCCCCCCACCTGCCTACAGCGGCCTGGAGACTCTTTGTAGCGTCGAAGCGGAGAGGGGCCGGCCCAGGGGCGGGGCGCGACTCTCAGCCTCCAGGACCCACAGCAGGTGCGTCCCGCGCCGCAAGCGCGCACTCTTGGAAGTCCAGCGGCAGGGCAGGGGCTCGCGGTCCCCCCGCTCCCCCCGGAGAGATCGGGAGAAAAGCCAGGGCTAGACCGCGTGCCTGGGCACCCTCCACCCCAGCCCCCGAAGACGAGAGGGCGGTGGTACAGACTTTCCCGAAAGGTCTCCACCGTGGCGCTGCGAGCGCACAGGAACCCGGGGGCATAGGGGGAGCCGCGGGATTAGCTGAGCGCCCAAAGCCAGGTGAGGGTGGGGAAGGGATCTCAGCTAACGCCCGCGCGCTCCGCCTCTAGCGGTGTCAGCCCACACCCCTGTGCTGGGCTCCCGGGCCGGCGGGAGGCGCGTGTGCGTGTCTGTAGGTACTGGGGACACTCGCCTTCCCGGGAGCCCGTGAAGAGCCCCCGCCTTCCGCCCCGGCCCGGGGATCCCTTCCCCCAGCACAGAGATCCCCGCGCGCCCCCTGCCCACTTTGTTCAGGCGAGAAAGCGGCCGAGCAGGAGACAAAGAAACTCCTGCCTCCTCCACTCTCGGCCCCTCCGCCCGCCCCAGACACTCCCGGGCGCCCTCCCTCGACCCCGGCGACAACGCGCGCGGACATGCAGAGGAAGGGAGGCAGGGTGGGCGAGTCCGCTCCCCGACGCGGACCAGCTGGAGGCTGGCAGTGCTCCCTGCCCGGGGACTCCCAGTGGCAGCCGCGCCCCCACCCTCCGCCCCCCAAACAGTCCTGGGCTCCCGGCACAGCCACCCCCAGCCAAAATCGTCCCCCGGCTCTCCAGCGGAGCGACAGGGGGGCGCGGCGCACACAAAGCGGGCGTGAGGGAGGATGCGGAGTACCGGGGTGGTAAGAGATCCCGCCAGGGCTCGGCACGGGCCCAGGCGCAGCTATTTACCCGATTTCTTCTTCGATCTCCGAGATGTCTGCGAAGATGAGGAAGACCACGAGCAGCGTGAGCGCAGCCAGCATCCAGCTCCGGAACTGCAGCTGCATGGTGGGTTCGCGCCCACCGGGACCCGCGCGGGCCGGCGCGAGGAGCTGGGGCTGGAGGGCGCAGCGGCAGGCGCCGGAGCCTCCGCGCGTGGCGCCCAGCGGGGCAGACACCCTGCGCTCCGGGCGAGTCCGGGCCGGCGGCGGCGGCGGCGGCGGCGACAGCGGCAGACAAGGGTTGCTCAGGCGCGGCAAGCCGGCTCGCTCCCTCTCAGCTCCCGTCCGCCCCTCCTCTCTACTCCCCTCCCCTCCCTTCCCCCGCCCAGCGCGGGGCTCCGCGCGCAGTTTGACAGCTTCGCTCAGCTCCTCTGCCCTCCTCCTCCCACCCCAGTCAACTCCAGTGTCCAGCCTCCCGCCTTTGCTTCTCCCGCCCGGCTTCTTTCAGCTCCCGAGGGCGGTGGGATGTGGCCGGAGCCTGCCACTCCCCGCTTAAGGAGGCTGGGCTCGGGGCACCGGGTGCGTCCGCGTACAGAGCTGAGCCCAGGGAAGAGCGAGCACCGCCCGGCGTACCCCGCCGGCTGGCAAACGCCCTCCCTCGCTCGCTCTTTGTCCAGCGCCCTCGGTTTCTCACAAAGTTTTCCCGACACAAAGACCAACACCTGGGGACAGTCCCCAGCGCGCGGCGAGGAGGCCGTTTCAGCCAGGCAGATGTTTCAGCAGTTGACGAATTAGGAGGGGTGGTGGAGGAAGGGGAGGGGAGAAGAAATATCCAGGACAGGCCAACTTCGGCAGAGATGCAGATTGCAATTTGTGGGCGAGGTGCTCGACCGCCAAGAAACCACCGCCTTCAGGCGGTCATCTTGGTCTCCACTGATAGACCCAAGGAGACCGGGTCCAGAGAGTCCCCTGAGTTGACTGAGCTCTTGCAGCCTTGCCTAGAACCCTGGCTCCTGCTGGAGTGGCTGCTCTACCCACAATGGCAGACTCAGTGCCCGCCCTGCCTGGGCCCTCGCGGTGCTAATTCCGAGCTGGGCTTCATCTTACCAGCTCTTGCCCTCTCCTGGCAAAATCAATAATTCCCACCCCCCTCCCCTGCCCTGGAGTCCTATCCTGATCTAAAGGTCTGCTAGAAAATATGGCTCCCACAAGGGGTAATGCCCCCCGTGCTGAATATTTCATGCTTCCCCAACCTTAGACAGCTTAACTTAAATTACACTTTGCACCAACCATTAGCCTGGGGTGGGAAGGGCCCCATTAAGTTTGACTGGAATTAGATAATTACCCCAATTTTCTTTTTCTTGCACTAATTGTCACAATCCTGAAATCAGGAAACTTCCCAGAAATGACAAGCTGGTTATGAAAGTGAGAAGCTATATGGAATGTCCTCTCTGGAAAGCCCTGGTGAATGAGTGGGAGAGGCAGATGGGCTGTGCCTCTGGGGCCACCCATACAGAGCCAGGTCCCAGAGGGGCTTGGAGAGGAGCTGGCAGTGTCTAAGCCCCTTCAGAAGAACCCTGGGTTGGTAAGAGGGCCTTTTTGATTTCCCCGCCAAAGCACTGGCTGTGCTCTGCCTCTTTGCCTTCTTCTGCCTCTTTGTGTGTAGTTGTATTTGTTATCATTTTGCCTTGTTCTTCTGAGACGAATGGTTGGGGTTGTGGGATAGGGAGAGGACAGAACAGGATACAGCTGTTACGCTGCTTAACATTTCAATCACTCATCCATTCACTCCATCACTTGGCAGTGTTTACTGAGCACCTACTCTGTGCCAGGCTCTGTGCTGGGGGCTAGAGATAGCGTAAGAAGAGAGAGGCCCATGTTTCCTGCCCCCTAGTGGTTCATGGTTCACGAGGAAGACAGACCTGGAAATTTGTAGTTGTGGTAGGGGCTGTGAGCTACAATACAGCTATGGCCTCTTGAATAGCTTATAATTGATTAATAAGATCACCCGCAAAAGCAAGAAGGAACTGGCTGGCCTGTCTCTCTCCGGCTCTCTGCTTCTCTACCAACTACACTCTTGCTATGGGGAACATCGTGGAGAGATTGCCATGATCCTAAATTTATCCCAGGTCAGGTAAACGTCACTGCTATAAACACTGCTACAACAGAGTCTATTTCCACTTCTATTAGGTGACCCATGTTATCATCCCAGCCTCAGAGGCTTCCTTCTTTGGACTCACTTGAGGAGTCATTATGAGTGGCCAGGAGGAGTAGAAACTTGGTGAATAGTTCCATCCCTTATAGAGAAATCCTTGTAACTAGACCCAAAGAGCAACACCCCTCAAGTACATCTGCTGGGAAACAGCACTAGCTTTGTAACGTGGAGGCTGTCCTTGCACTGAGAGTCATTGAGATGGGATTTTACTCGGAGAATAATAGGGAACCCTTGTGATAGTTGATTGTGGAATGCTGTCCCTAAGCACTTGGACTTGAGTCTGTGTGGGCCAGCTACTCCGACAGTGATCTGTGTACATTCACCGCCCCTTGCAGCTGTCTCCAAAAACTGAGTTTGCTCCTGGGATCTGGAAGGAGGAAGAATGATTGGATCAAAAGTGTCACGTCTGCTGATGCTGGGTAACCTGCCCTGTGGGTGCACGCTTGGCTTGGCCATCCTGACCCCTCCTCTCCTTATGACCCCTCTGTTTAAGCGTGACTTTTTCCTGCCTTGGTTTGTCCAAGAAACTGGAAGGTCCCACGGTAACCATTTCTTTAAGCTAAGTCATTGAATGTGTGGGTTAAAATATAGGAGTTTATGGGAGTGGCAGCAAATGAAAAATCACTACCACCCATTAACATTTTAGCTCAAATTAATAGAGTCTATTAGCTATTCAGGCACCTCATCAGGCCCCAGGAAGTGCGTATTAATGAGGGAGAGAGGAACAGGAAGCTCTGCAGAGCCCTGAAGGGGCTCAGTCGAGTCTCACCCAGTCATGGGGCAGTCCCTTCTCATCCCTGACACTGGCTAAGGGCGTGCTTCCCCTTCCAGGGGCCAACTTCAGTAGTGGGGACCGCCACCCAGAGCTGAAATTTGGAGAAACTCACAATTGCATGTACCATTTACACATCTAACTAAACTCCCCCAACCTCTCACCCCCAGATATATAGACTTTTCACCAGAACTACTTCTTAGGTGGTAATGAAGAATCCTTTTGGCAATCCTTTCACATGAGTACCACCTTCTTCATTTTACACTGGAGGAAACTAAGGCTCAAAAGAGGCTAAACTGCCCAAGATGTTTCACCTGGCAGAGAGGAAATTTTAATTCAGTTAGGCCTCCCCTGGGCCTCAGCAACTTCTGGGATCAGATTGCCAAGGCACCTTCCAGCACTCCAGGCAGTTCTAAATGGATTTGTAAGCTACCATTGCCTTTGATTCTTACTGTATCTTCTTAGTTCTGGGATGTCAGGATTCAAGGAACAAATTTATCTTCACTCCCTGCACACCCTTCATCAGTGGAGAGACCATGATCATAAATCTCAATTTTTGTCTTTCCACATCAAAGAGCCTAGGCCTTTCAGTCAATCCAAACTTGTTTTAAAAACTCAGTAACAGGGCTTCCCTGGTGGCGCAGTGGTTGAGAGTCCGCCTGCCGATGCAGGGACACGGGTTCGTGCCCCGGTCCGGGAACATCCCGTATGCCACGGAGCTGCTAGTTCCGTGAGCCATGGCCGCCAAGCCTGCGCGTCTGGAGCCTGTGCTCCGCAACGGGAGAGGCCACAACAGTGAGAGGCCCGCGTACTGCAAAAAAAAACCCCAAAACGAACAAAAAACCCTCAATAATAAATAATAATTTTCTCATTCCGAACTCTTACCTGGTAACTAACACCCTTGGACTCTCTCCGAGAGAGAGAGAATTTTGACATTTTTAACATTTTAGAATGTTAAAAACTTGCAAAGTGGTAATGACCTGACTTTTTCATCATCTCTGAAGCAGAAGCTATGAACAGCTATCGGCGGGACAGGGTGGGTTGGGGGGTGTGAGGAAGTAGAATATCATAGTTAGAACAGACTCATAGGCTGTTGTGTTTCTGCACCTCCAATAGCTGAGAGAACCTGCCTTCCCTTCTGAAATTTACTCTAAATTTGAATGTTCTCAGAAATGCAACTTTTCACCCTTCAAAATCAGAATCGAGCCATAACAAGGAAAAGTAAACGGGCACATTTGCATTCCATCTGTAGCTTTTGTAAGTGGTAAAATTGTATATTAGCCAAAGAAAGGAAGGAAATATATCCAGGCAATTGCTGTAAATGTTTCTGGGATTATCAGCAGAAGATCTTGGAAGGGACTTGGGAATGTGCTCCCCAGGGAATTGGAGGTGTTAGCAGACAGTGGGGAAATGGTTCAGTTTTGCTGGGATTTTTCTAACCCTTCAGACGGTATTAAAGGAGGTTTGAACCAAAGCATGAAGTCAGGTACCAGATGGCAAAGATAAACCTAAAAGAGTGTCCTCACTTTGCTGTACATCTGAAACTAGCACAACTTTGTAAATCAACTATACTTCAATATAAAAGGGTTTAACAAAAAACAACAAAAAAAGGAATCATACAATTAAAAAAAAAAGCATCCATTATACCAGTCCTTTGTCAGATACACATATTAAAAATACTTTCTTACAGTCAAAAAAAAAAAAAAAAAAGAAAAGGAATGTCCTTTCTCTATTCTGACCAGTGCTTCAGCGAAATTATCACTGCGATCCTGGAATCAGCTTTCTCTGAGTCAGCTCACCCAACTTTGCTCAGAGTCCAGCATGACCCCTCACCTGCCACCACCCCTTGAGGCATCCGAGGAAGCTGGCCTGAGCCGGCCATCCGTGGCACTCAGTCCTGTGTCTCTTCTTTTAACCTCAGTTTGGATCATGGACCTCCATATTTTCAGAGCTGCAAGAGTGGGTAGAGACAGCTCCTGGCCACTCATTTACTTAAGTGTTGCTGCATCACCTGTCATGGGTCTGGAACTCTGCCAGAGGGCTGGGATGTAGTGGGGATCCGTAGACACAGTTTCTGCTCTCCTGCAGCTTGGAGTCCTGGGGGATTTTACAGATGGAAAACCCTGGGACCCAGAGACCAAAAGACTTGACCACAGCCCCACTGCTAATTTCAGAACTGAGAACAGAATTCAGCTCTCCTGTCTTCTAGTTGAGTCCAGTGCTAGCTCTCCTGCACATACCAATTTTATTTAGTTTTTCATGACATTTCAGTGAGATTGTAAATTCTCAAGGGGTGAGGACCTCTATTTCTCTTCTGGTCCCATGTTATCCATTGTGATAGAAACTAACTCAATACCTGTTCCAGCCATGGCCAATCTCAAGCCCCAACCATCACCTCACTGAAGGCAACGTTGAGAAGAGTTGATATAGTATTTCTACCATGTACAGACCATATATGAAATAATCTCAAGAACATAGCTAAGGGACTTCCCTGGTGGCGCAGTGGTTAAGAATCCGCCTGCCAATACAGGGGATACGGGTTCAATCCCTGATCCAGGAATATCCCACATGCCACGGAGCAACTAAGTGCATGTGCCACAACTACTGAGCCTGTGCTCTAGAGCCTGCAAGCCACAACTACTGAAGCCCGCGTGCCTAGAGCCCGTGCTCCGCAACAAGAGAAGCCACCGCAATAAGAAGCTCGTGCACTGCAATGACGAGGAGCCCCTGCTCGCCACAACTAGAGAAAACCCCATGTGCAGCAACGAAGACCAATGAAGCCAAAATAATAATAATAATAATGATAAATAAATAAAATTAAAAAAACATAGGTAAAATGTAGAAAATAAAATTAAGAAGTGATGCATTCCGAGTATGTATTGCCTTTAATATAATTTATTTATAATTTATCAGTGTAAGTTTATATATTTTAATGTTTAATGACAGCCCTTTTTAACAATCAGGCATTTCCAGTGCAACACTGGTGACCAGTGGCAACAGGAAGTTGCCACAGTCACATCATCCTGGTGAGCAGGTTGGGTGAAATACCATTTCTAAAGTAGATTCCAGATGAGATAGTCTCCAAAGCCATGGCAGCGTTCATCAGAATATCCACCTGCTGGGATCATAGCACAAAACACTGGTTAAAGGGGAGTGCCCCTTGGCCCCAAGTGGGTTTATTGTACAATGTCCCTTCAGGAGTCCTCTTCTACTTCTCCTCAAACGTATTATTTTGGTTGTACATCTTTTTTTCCCAGTTCCCCAAGTCAGGTTTGATAAAGCAGATTGGGAAAGTTGCAGAAGGATCAAGAGACCAGTGGTTTTATGAGTGTATTAGTTTGGATTAAGTTTAGCTGCAAGCAACAGTAAACACAAAATGCCCAAAAACAAGTTTTTGTTTTTGTTTTTTTTTCTCATGTGTGAGTTTCCAAGCACATAGCCAGGGCTGGTTTGGCCATGGGGTCCCCAAGGTCCTTAGGGACTCAGGTCCTTCCAGCTTTCCCCTGTCTCATCCCTATAGTGAGGCCCTTTCCTTGTGACCCATCACATCCAAGTTCTAAACAATAGCATGGAGGAAGAGACAAAGGCAAAAAGAAAGTTCTTGAAACTGGCCACATGATACTTCTGCTTCTGCCCCTTTGTCCTGAACACTGTCATGTGGCCACGCCTAGCTGCAAGAGAAGCATGAACAAATCTCTATTCTGGCCTTCTATGTGCTCAGCTAAGAAGTCTATCATGGAAGAAGGGAAGGAGAGATGTGGGGGACAACTGGCAGGCTCTCCCACAGTGGGGATGGAAAAGACCACGGCAGGCTTTTTCTCTCCCACCTCCAGCTCTGCACACAAACCCTCATTAGGCCTGCCTTCAGATGATTGTGTGAAGCAAGGACTTGCTGGAAGTTGCTGACCAGAAATAAGCATGTGTGTGGGTAGCAGAGCTGTTTCTGTAGCTGAGTTTCATGTTGTTGCATTTTCTGTTTCTTAGCACACTATTTTCCTACCTTTATTTCATTGTTATCACCCTAGGAGGCAGTGTAGTGGTTTGTATTAAGCAGGTATTTTGATTCTAATGCTTTGACATCTGGATCCTCGCTGACCCTGGAGAGACAGACTACCCTGCCCAGGGTAGTCAGTTCCTAGAGATGGTAAAGGATTTGCCTGGAATTGTGCCTTTCATGTGCAAGCCAAACAATCCAGGGTCCACACCCCAACCACCTCTTTATGGGGCTCTCAGTCTGGGCCACTATCCCCTTGTCCTAAATACCCTAAGGCCAGTACCAGATACCTAGAGAGAGACCCTATGCCCCAGAGCCCACTGAAATTATGCAAACCAGCCAATCCTAAGCCTGCTTATCCTGCCTCACCTGTTCCTTTCCATGGAAACCACAATAAAGGCTCTTGCCCACATTTTTTCCCTACACATTCTGCTTTCTGACTGACCCTGGTGCTTCCCCTGGTGGTCCTGCATGGCATGTCATGCCCCCCTCCTCTTGGAACTGTGAGTGACAAACTATCTTTCTGATGGCTCTCCCGATCCATTTGCCTCACTATAGCTGAATAATAACACCTACATTTAAAAACAGAGCAGTGCTCCTCAGACTATTCATGGTGCAGGACCAGCATTTTTATTAGGTTTTAAATTGCTCATTGATTGCAGACCAGTGCATGTCCTTCTGCATGACTAGTATGCAGTTCACACCATGGGCTACTCACTGTGGGTGTCAGGCATCCCCAAACCCTCTTCATCTAGGGGAGCCCTTAATCACACACAGAGATGTTGCAAATGTGAAATTGTTATAAAAGCTTCTAAATGTTTGTCTTTACTTTCTGTACTTATCTCAGCAGGGATCAGTAACATACAGTTCACACACCAGTACTGGTCCATGGACCATACTTTGAGTAGTTCTGGTTTAGAGTTGATTTCCAGATCATACAGATCACTGTTCAGAACTTAGCTTCTTGTGTGATCTTGATTCAAGTTTCAGTCTCCTAAATATTAAGTGAGGAAAATAACAATACTCAACTCACAAATTTCAGTGAGAATGAACTAAGATAATGTAACTAAAGTACATGGAATTCTAGCATAAAGTAAATGCTCATCACATATGGACTTTCATTTATTATTTAGGATAATGCAAAAATAGAAAGGATATATATATATATATATATAAAATGTGAGCAGTGGTTATTGCTGGATGGTGAAACTTGGGTTGATCTGTATTTTTCTACATACGTTTCTCTGTTTTATAAAATTTTCTACAATGGTCATAAATGACTCTGTAATCAAGAAAAATATCATTAAAATTTGTCATGCCTATTTTCTCTGCACTGAATTTTTTTCTCCCAAAGTTTAATATTCTTTCTCAATAACCCAATATAAATGCACATATTAAGAAAATTGGTTTTGCAAACAATTTCCAATCTTTCTTTGATGTTTTGTAAACATCTACCTAGTATTCATATTGCAATTTCCAATGAAGGAAAGCACAGCCTACAAAACCTTGCCCCACTCATGTTGGGAGCCTTGGAGATTCTTCCCTCTCATATACTTCTCACCTGATGTCACTGATCATCACTTAACCTGGATTTCTCTGTTGGTTGTTCTACATCTCAGCCCAGCCCCAGCTTCTGGAGCAAAGGGGCGATTCAGAGAGCCACCTGCAGGGAGAGGAGACAGTGGCTTAACGCCCACATGGTGCCCCAAATCTTGCAACTCCCAGGGGCTGAAGGGGCCTCTTCCCCTCTGCCCCACCACTGCTCAAATTCTGCTGACCATGGTTTCACGCTGGCAACAATACTGACGATCTGTTAAAATGAAGGGTGAGGGTGAAAGAAACATGAAGTTCATAAAGACATCCTTTCTTTTCAAATCTTCACAAATAAAGTTCTTGGCCAGGACTTCAAGGCATCCTATGGTGCACAGCTCTCTTTGAGAAGAATAATCCTCACTTTAAATGCAGTTAGGTGACCACTACACATCTTGAAATATCCTCTTTTTTGCTGGGAGGAAATTTATTGAGATGGAAAAGCAAGCAGTAATTTAAGTTTCCCCAGACAACATATTTTTTTAAAGAAATTTATTAAATCCAAATTGTCTCAAACTCTTCCAAACTCTAAAAGGGTATTATTACTACTCAACATTTATTACAGTGAACATTTTTTTGGGAAAGACTATCTTTACCACCAAGTAGAGTTGCATGTTTTTATGTTACAAATATTCTTCATAGTACATTGGAATCCCACATGCAATTGAAGCTTAGACTAAAAGTTTACATACAGGGAGATAATTTTGACAATTCTGAATGATTATGGAGATTTGTAGCTGTGTACCTGCCTTAACATAAATAAGCATATTATTGGTGATAGCTATGACTTACTTGCTTCCAAGTCCTTAGTCAGTAATAGAACCCCAGTTATAACCGTGATCCAATGAAGAAGTACAGTCCATTTCTTAGGTTTCTGGAAATTCACTGAGATGACAGATGAGAGCTGGGTCACTCTTTTGGTCCGAAAGCTGTTTAGTAAATTTTCCTGAGTGGCCCTGGGAGCCACCTCTAGCCGTCTGACATCAATGGGAGGTAGATTGGGCACCTAACAGCCACCCTGGTGAGCACTTAAATTGCTCACATACTGAGTCAGAGAAATGCCACAAGATTTTCCCAATATAGCAGCGCATGGGTCCGGGAGAGATTAGGAAGGCCAGTTTACTCTTTCAGTTTTCTTCCAAAGGGAAAAAAACTGGGGTCTCAGATCCAGAAGGGCCCCATTGTGGGTTATTTTACCTCTGTAAGTGCTCATAAGGTCCTCGGCCAAACTCTCTCACATCCACTGATTCAGCTGTTTGTGTGGATTGTGCTTCTAGAGCTTACAGGGAAGGTCAGGAAGAAAGAGAGACCCGGTGACAGCTGGAGAACTTGGAAGACTTTCTTTACAATGTCCTTCCTTTCCCCTTTTCCTCTGTGTGAATAATCCCCATTTGGAACATTTGATGAGTTTTGTAATTCTTTTTTTTTTTTTTTGGGGGGGTGTATAGTTGATTTACAACGTTGTGTTAGTTTTAGGTGTACAGTAAAATGAATCTGTTATACATATACATACATCCACTCTTTTTCAGATTCTTTTCCTATATAGGCCACTACAGAGTACTGAGCAGAGTTCCCTGTGCTGTACAGTAGGTCCTTATTAGTTATCTTTTGTAGATATAGTAGTCCCTCCCCTCCCCTTACCCCCCAGTAACCATAAGTTTATTCTCTACATCTGTAACTCTATTTCTTATTTTGTAGTTTTCAAGATATAAGTGAGTTCCTTTGACTTTTTATAACAAACCCCCCCTCACATTCTCAGCACTGTCATCCTATTTTCTACTTGAATTGGTAACGTCTTAGCTTTTATGTGTTTTATAAACCTTTTGTTTTTTTCCCTATAGTTCAGCTCATTTCAAAGGATACTACTCTCTTGTGGTTCCAGGCCTAGCAAAGGGGATGGCATCTTCCCCTCCCCTTCCTTACCATGTCTGTGTGCCAGCTGCTGAGAGGGGCAGATGTCCTTCATGCAGGATGAGTGCCCCAGGATCAGACCACAGCTGGCCTCCGGCAGAGGTGTGCCACTGCAAAGGGAGAAAACAAAAGCAAAGCTGCATTCATTTCAAGCTCCATTAGGGGCATGTGTTGCGAAAGGAAATCAATGGGAAAGATGAAGCTGGCAGGAAAAGAACTTCTTTTCCTTCGTTTCTAGAATGGAATTGACCACAAATAATGACAAAGCAGAAATCACTAAGTGGCATCTATTTTTTAAAATAGGGAAATTTAAAAATCATATCCCAGAAACATTTTGTTGTTATTTCTAAAGCATAGCTAAAAAAAAAAAAAGAAGAAAGTAAATACTAAAAAGATTACTGCCACTTGGTTCTTTTTTCCTTCACATGGCAAAATATTAGCCGGGACCCAGGACAACAGTGCACAGCTAGCCATTGTGAGATTATGAGAGGGGGACTCTTTGAATGAAGCAGGAATTGTCGTTCCAAGGTTGCTGCAGCCGTTTGAAAGGATAAACTCTTAAGTATCAATAATATTGATGATTCATCATAATTTGCTAGATAATAGAGAACCATTTTACAGTTTTGCTTTCAGAAGCCGGTAAAGAGAGGGCTTCCATAGGGAGAGGTTTACCACTCAGTCATCCTCATTCACTGACAAAATAACATATAAAAGGTATTTTCAAAGAAGATGTGGATAGGAATATAGTTTTGGATGTTTGTAAACTAGTCCCTGCAGAATCAATCCTTACTCTGCATTGATACAACTTGTACATTTATGGCCGTTCCACAAAAGGAGGAAATTTTTTCTATCAGTCATTTGATTTCTTTTATGCAATCAGTCCTGGATGCTTTCATTTCCATTCATTTGATAAGCTTTTCCCCCCAGCTGCTTTTGTTGTCCTGCTGTAATAGCCGAGGGGAACCACCAGGTGGCACTGTGCAAGATGGGCTGCGGGGTGGGGGTCGGGCTTACCCAGAATGAAGTGGTATCCCTGGGCTGAGCCAGTGCCAGGAAAGTACTGGACCACCAAGAGTCGAAAGGGAAATTGAGAGAATGGGAGTATAGCGAGGAGACAATCACCTAAAGGGGCAAGAATCTTACATTTTGCTTATTGACCTGTCTCAGAAGCCAGTTTCAATCACAATGTAACTGGAATTGAGATGAAAAAGTCGTTACAGTAGTATCTCTGGAAATCAGTATCCAAGGCAAACAAGTCAAGGGGAGATGGCTGTGGATTATCAAAAACTGGTTGGAAAATCCGAGTTATTTATTCAGAGGAATCCAAGGTATTTCTTCAGAGGAGTCCTTTTCTTAATGCCCCTTCTAGCTTGGGTGAAGAAATTAAATTTGAGCAGTTCTTCAAACAATCAATAACAAAAGTCAGTAATAGAATGACACCTTGCACCATCAGTGAAAATCAATAATAAATCAACACTTTGCACTATTTCTGATTTGGGCACAAGCACAGTAAGATGTACATTTCTAGCTGTTTAAATCAAAAAGTTAAAAATATGAAATGTTCCCACTTTCCCCAGATATCCTGACATATAATTAGACCAAAAACCAGAGTCTTTCTCTTGACATCCCTCCCCCTCCCCCAAAGAAAGGGATATAAAACAGCAAATCCACTTCCTTGAAGGAGGAGGAAGAGGGTGATATTAAGACAGTATTTGTGTCCTCACAGCTCACACACCTGCCACAAGATCCTAGTAAACATCTTCCCGTTATGTGCCCAGCTCTGTGCCCACCAATCTGATTTTTAAGAAACTGAAGCCAGAGCTTTTCCCTCAGAGTCTTTGCAAAAGATCCCCAATTCAATTATGAGGTGACGCTTGTCACATGTTGCATAGATATAGCTGCACCCAACTCCTCATTAACTTAATGGATTCCTATAGTCAGTTCTCCAGGGATGTGGAGTGAAGCTACTGAGATTCATGGCAAGTGTGGGAGTATTTATAAATGCATCTCCCATTACTCGCAGGTTCTGAAAGTGAGAGCGTTCTACTCCTGTAGCAGGTAGGGAGGAAGGGAACACAGTACCAGAAAAGCTGTCATCATTTGTTCATTCATTTATGCTTTTTATGACACCTAGTTTTGCTTCCCAAGAAAAGAATGCTTATTAATCTTCATGCCCTTTGTCCATCTTGGAGTTCCTGCTGTCCCATTTCATATGACATTTTTGGAGTAAAGACTTAAGTGTCACCTATATGGGGCAGTTGGCTTTGCTTACAGATTGCTTTTTTCCATGTCCAGAGGAAATTATTTTTTACCAAGTGTCTCTCAAGTATAAATCATGGATCATAAACTCATAGCCCAAGTTTACGCTGAGTCACAAAAATATTTTCTTGGGCCAGCAAAGTAGTTTAAAATGTTTCAAGTCTAAAGGCCTTTAGTGGGCCACAGACTTCAGCTCTCAACAGGGTCCACCACTCCCTGTTGCTTTTAACATCCAGTCTGATTCACGTACCTGTGATCTGTGCTTGGCTCCAGGGGCATCTAAGAGCTGCATCTGTGTGAAACTCACATTGTTGTTAGGAAAATAATCCAGAATGTGTGCACTTTATTGAGGATGGGTCAGCATCTTCTCATATAACAGATTTTAAATAGAGGGGGATAATCCCATATACTGTTCACAGGGGGGTAATTTGGAGCAACTTCTCTGGGGGGCAAACTTAGTGATATAATGGAAATCATGTTATATGGGACACCTGTTCTATAGAGGAATTGATGGTCAGTGAGAATGGAAATGTGCAGACCCACCAGGAAGAGACCTGCTCCTGCACAGCCGTTATGCTCTGGGAGCAGCAGTACAATTTACAGAGAGGAATGAAGGCCTTCTGTTAACCTAAGTCCATTAAATGGAGATCAGTTAAAAACACCTCATAACATAACAAAAGTCTTTAAAAAGAGTATGTCCTCAACCCAACAATTCCATCCATCTCTAGAAATGTTTTCCTAAGCAAACATATAAATGAGTGTGGAAATGTTTAGTTACAAGGATGTTCACAGCAACATCGTTTATAGAAATGGAAAATCAAAAACAACCAATTGTCTGGCAATAGGGTTTCATGAATAAATCATGTGATGGCTATTCAGTGGAATACTATGCAGTCTTTAACTCATAAATAAGTGACATTTGTGTATATAGAAGTTAGGTTGCATTTTAACCTAAGTGTCTATCAACAGATGAATGCATAAAGAAGATATAGCACATATATACAGTGGAATATTACTCAGCCATAAAAAGAAACGAAATTGAGCTATTTGTATCGAGGTGGATGGACCTAGAGTCTGTTATACAGAGTGAAGTAAGTCAGAATGAGAAAAACAAATACCATATGCTAACACATATATATGGAATTAAAAAAAAATGGTTCTGAGGAACTAGGGACTGGAAAGGAATAGAGACACAGACGTAAAGAATGGACTTGAGGATACAGGGAGGGGGAAGGGTAAGCTGGGACGAAGTGAGAGAGTTGCATGGACATATATACACTACCAAATGTAAAATAGCTAGCTAGTGGGAAGCAATCACATAGCACAGGGAGATCAGCTCAGTGCTTTGTGACCACCTAGAGGGGTGGGATAGGGAGGGTGGGAGGGAGATGCAAGAGGGAGGAGATATGGGGATATATATATATATACGTATAGCTGGTTCACTTTGTTGTACAGCAGAAACTAACACACCATTGTGAAGCAATTGTACTCCAACAAAGATGTTAAAAAAAAAGTTAGGTTGCATTTTTAGTAAGTTGAAGTTTACAAAACAATATGATCCCACTTTGCAAACATAAACATGTATGTATATTCATGGTGGAGTGGACATTGTCCAAGATGGTGCCCAGGGGTGTCTGCCTCCTGGTATTCATGGCCTTGTATAATCCTCTTCCAATGAGTAACTTGTTTCTTACCAGTATAACACAGCAACATTAAGGGGATTTCAATTCTCTAATTAGCCTACAAAAGACTGTGACTTTTGTCTTGCTATCGGACTCTATTGCCTTCTTGGCTTGTACATTTTGATGAAGCCAACCACCATGTTGGAAAGGCCCATTTGGCAAGGAACTGAGGGCAGCCTCCAGCCAACAGCCACTGGAGAATTGAGGCCCTCGGTCCAATAGCCCATGGGGAACTGAATCTTGCTAGCAACCATTGAGTGAGCTTCCCCAGTTGAGCCTTCAGATGAGACCCAGCCCTGGCCAACATCTTGTATGCAGCCTGTTGGAAACTCCAAGAAAGAAGATGTCCAGAATCCTGACCCATAGAAGCTGTGAGATAGTAAATGTGTGTTGTTTTAAGCTGTCAAGTTTGTGGTAATTTGGTACTAATAGATAACTAATACCTAGGATAAGAGGTCTGGAGGTATATATTGGAAAATATTGGATGTCAGTATGTCTGGATGGCATGAATGTAGCATTCTTAAAATGTTTGGGGGCTACAAATCACTTGCATGTGATACTGGCAATCTTTTATATTTTATTATGATGAAAAATTTGAGATTTTGACACTGTTATTGAATAAAAAGAAGAGTGTCTTAACAGTTTACAATGTATTTGGCTGATTTCATATACTTATGTCAGAGCGATCACGTCTCTGAGACATGCTCTCTATTTATGGTGGGGGTTGTGATTTGGGGTGACTTTAATTCACATA
This sequence comes from Hyperoodon ampullatus, assembly GCF_949752795.1. Lineage (NCBI taxonomy): Eukaryota > Metazoa > Chordata > Mammalia > Artiodactyla > Ziphiidae > Hyperoodon > Hyperoodon ampullatus. The sequence goes on from NC_136916.1 coordinate 81,045,883, forward strand.
TTTTTCCTCCTCTTTATTGCAGTTTGTGTTCTCTGGAGGCAGGTACAAAAACAGAGTTTAAATTCCAAGATTGTTAGGGATCAACACCTGTGAAAGGAGGGGGAGGAGTGGTATTGTGTAGAAGGAGACAGTGAACTACAGTGCAGGTCTTATAAAACCTCATCCACCCAGAGGGGAACCTGGAGCCAATATTGTCCATCAGATATGTCCTGAATGGGCTAAGAATGGCTAGGCCTCTGTAGCCTTGTTGCTCAGCCACTGGATGAAGGCTGCCCTGAGAAGGTAGTGACCTCTGATGCCTGAGACAGACCTGGAAGGAGCTGACAGCTGGAAGTTGTCTGCTGACCACACCTCCCACACTGGACAGTATGTCCTCCTTCAACGGGCTCCTGAGCAACTCATTCTTGTGTCAGCCACAGTGGAAAAGAGGAAAGGGAAGCAAGGCTTGGCTGAGGTGAGAGTTGCGCTGCTATGGGGGTTGGGCCAAGTTGTGCTTGGCCAACCACACAGGGAACTCTTGACCATATTTGGCCCATCAGAGTTTCCCCCATTGGGTGGAAAAGGACAGATTTATATTCCCTACAGTGGATAATTGGATGTGTTAGCCTAGGAAAGGCATGCCCTTGTGTGAGGTCACTCTGTAGCTGAGGCCAACCCTGAAGGAGCTGATGGCTGGAAGTGGTCTACTAATAGCACTCCCGCAGCATCGGCAACAGGAGCTTTCTTCCACAGTGATCTTGGTGGACGTCTCTGTGTCCACAGTCTGCTATTTGCACTACTCAGATCCACTTCTTCATATGCATTCTCGAGCAGCCTGACTAAATTTTAGTGATCTCCCCACTTCCCGTGGGAAACTTAGAAGAGGAAGATTAGAAGGAACTAACAGCAACTGGTCTTGGGGTCCCACCTGGAACTCAGTGTTCTCTCCACCACTACCCAGCCTAGATTCCTCTCACCCTCAGCTAACACTCCTGCTGGTCTCAGGGGCTCACTTGCTAAAATACCCAGAGGTCTGAGTCCCTGGTCACCAGGCCTTTCTTGGGTCAGGGATGCTGCACTTACTCATTTACCATTTACAATTGGCAAGGTTGGGGGGGGGGACGAAAAGCCACCCAGTAGATCACCTGGAGCTCTACCTCCTCAGTTTCAGGGACAATTACCCCTGTCAAGAAGGAGATTCCTCACTTTTCCTGTTGGTCCCTGGACCTAAAGAGTTTGACATGACCAGGTGGCAGCCATAGCTTATAATTCAGTGGGGCTCTTGCTCTGGTTCTGGCAAATGTATACCTCCATTGGGAACTAGGACCTGTAGCTCTGAAGAATCCAGCTTTGTAGAGAACAGAAGCACAGTGTTCTTCACTGGGTCACTGGCAGGGATGTTAAATATGGCCATTCCTCTTTCTACCTCTTGCCTCCCAGACCCATGCATTATTCCTACTGGGCACACAATACCATATAAAAGTCTTTAACTCAATGTGTATACTGCATCCTGGAGAGCGGCACCCCATCCTCATGGAGTATTTCATCCAAGCTGGTGCTTCAACTGAGCCTTCAGAAAGCTATTCCATTGCTCTGTGAGGCTGGTAGCTTCTGGGTGGTGTCTGATGTGATATGACCAGGTGATTCCATGTAGGCCAATTTCTACACCTTCTTTGCTGCAAAGTGTGTTCCCTATGATGCAATGTTCTATAAGGTCCCATGGTGGTGGTTCAAACATTTTAAGGCCTTGGATAAGCTGAGGCCATGTGGGCAGAAAAGACAAACCTGTACTTGGAATATATACTATTCCTCTTACAAGGACTCTCTAACTCTTCAGGATGAAAGGATTGAAGTGACCAGTTGTAGTTTTTGAGTTATGTTCTCATATCAGCACTCAGGGTGGTCTCTGTGGCTGGCAGATAGACACTGGGTAGCAGCAGTAGCTAAGTAGCCCTGGTAAGTGGGATCCCATGCTGTTGGGACCATGCATAGCCTCCACCCTTCCTTCTGTGGCCACTTCATTCATGTGCCCATTGTGTCAGCACTAAGGTAACCAGTGACCTAGGGTGGCTGACTCAACTGGCTGAGTCATCTTGTCTGGTTGGTTGTTTAGTGCCTCCTCCATGGTGGATGCTCTCTGGTAGATGTTAATATGTGATATGAAGATCTTCATACCTTGTGTCCTCTTCCATATGGCCATTTGCATGCTGCTACCCAAGATCTCTTTGTCCTCAATCTCCAAATCTTTCTCCGTCCAGACTCCTGACCACCCAGACAAACTATTCATATTACCCATGAGCTATAATGTGTTCTTACTATGGTCCAATTCTCCTTCTGCACAAAGTGAATGATGAGGTGTACTGCATGAAGTAGAACCCATTGGAAGGGTTTTCCTCACTTCTGACTTTCAAAGCCACCCCTAAGCAAGACTCTAGAGCAACTGCAATGGCCATCCACTTTTAGCTTGTATTCACATACCAAGATGACTGTCTCAGACAGCTCAGCTGCTATAACAAAATACCATAGACTGAGTGGGTTAAATAACAGATACTTGTTTCTCACAGTTCTGGAGGCTGGAAGTCCAATATCAAGGTGCTGGCAGATTTGGTCCCTGGTGAGGACCTTCTTCCTGGCTTGTAGACAGCTCCCTTCTCTCTTTATCCTCACATGGCAGAGAGAAGTTTTGGTGTCTCTTACTCTTCTTATAAGGATACTAATCCTGTCATGGGGACTCCACCCTCATGACCTCATCTAAACCTCATCACCTCCCATAGATCTCTCCTCCTAATACCATCACATTGAGGGTTGGCACTTCAACATATGAATTTGGGGGGGAGCATAAATATTTAGCCCATAACATTGACCCATCTGTAAACCAAGCTTGGGTTTTTCCTCCTTCAGCTTGTCATACAGGCTCCTGTATATGATGAGCTGAGAGTGAAGTCATGGGGATCTAGGCTATCTGTTCATGCAGCTTGCTTGCACCCTCTGGGCCAACCGTTGCTCGGTCTCATCCTGTTCATTTTTGTTGGGCTGCTGCTGGGCCAGCCCAACCTGAGGACATGATGACAGACTTAGACCATGATGGAAAATTCTGGACTCATGGTCACCTTGTGTTCCATGGTCAGGTGCTCCATCTCTACTACGATCTATTTTCTAAAGGTGTATAATTCTACACTGCAGATCTATGGGCTTGCAGAACCCTGGGTTCTTCACTGTGGTTATTTCACTGGAATTTACCATTTGCTTCACACAGCATCTTTGCTCACCACCATCAACTCAATAGCATAGGTTCTGCTGGGTCATACAGCTCAAGTAGCAAGGCTGCTTGCACTGAAGTCTAGACTTGCTGCAAAGGCATTTCTGGCTCTGGCTCTACTCGAAGTATACAGTATTTCATTTCACCCAGTATATAAGCTAGAACAGTACTGCAAAGTATGTAATATGATACTTCCAGAACTTGACAAAATCTACCAGTGTTTTGTCAAGCACTGTGCTTCCTTCCTTCTTCATGGTGGGAGGTATAAATGCAATACTTTTTCTTGGGAGGAGATGTCTTGGCATGCCCCTGACCACTGTACCCCTAAAAATTGTATTGATGTGGCAACTCTGATTATTCCTTTCACCCTCAGGAGCATATGTGTCACACTAAAGCGTCCCGTGTTTTAGCCAATTCTTTCTTATCTGACCCAAATTATTGCAATATCATCAATGTAGAGGATAGACTGAATGTGCTGTGCTGTGGGATGTTCAAAGCATTCATATCTCTTTTACAGGGAGAGTTCATATATCCCTGGGACAAAATTATGAATGCATATTGTTGCCTGTTCCATGTGGGTGCAAACTGTTTCAGATCCTCTTTTCTGGTAGGGATGTAAAAGAATCCATTTATCAAATCAATTACCACATATCATGTACCTGAGGCCATGTTAATTTGAGCTAAAAAAGTCAATACATCTGGCATGACAGCTGCAATTGGGGCTACAACTTGGTTGAGTTTGTGGTAGTTTATTGTCATCTTTCAGGATCCATCTGGTTTCTTCCAGAGTCCAGACTGAGGCATGTATGGAGATGGCATATTCTGACATCTTTAGATCATGAGTCAGTAACCCTTTTCTGCAAAAGGCCAGATAATAAATATTTTAGGCTTTGTGGCCATACAGTCTCTGATGTAACTACTCAACTCTGCTGCTATACTGCAAAAACAGCCATAAATAATATGTAAACAAACAAGTGGCTGTGTTTCAATAAAACTTTATTTAGAGAAACAGGTCGTGGGCCAGATTTTGCCTGTGGGTTGTAATTTACCAACACCTGCTTTAGGTCTTTAAGAGTGTCAGCAATTCCTGACATCCTTTCGAGAACGTGATCCTGTTTTTGATTTGCTCTCTTGTTTTGGAGGGTGATGGAGAGTCAGGCCAAGCAATCAAGCAGTTCATAAGGTTTGCTTTCTGCACTTTCATACATTTGATTGGTAAGAAAACAGTGAGGCAAAATGCATTCAGACAATATATTTATTAGTCATGGCACAAAATGTTTGCATGGATACCCATTGTCCCCCAAGCTCCATGGGACAATGTGGAGTGGGCTTAGTGGATGCTACACACACACACACACACACACACGTCTATGTCGCAGGCCAGGAACAATGAGCTTAGGAAACACTAAATCCTACATGAGGCTGCTGGCAAACACACCCATCCTCCTCTCCAGAGAAAGATTAGGCTTATTACTCTAGAAGGTAAGAAAATCTTCTGGGAGGAGGGAGATTTTATCATCCTGGAATGTGTCTGAGGGTCTCTGTCTTAGAGACACTATTTCTAGCTTCTAAGACAGTCTGTTATAGAAACAGTCTTACAGGGTGCTTGGCTCCGAAGATGAGCAGAAGTGCCATAACTATGGAGAATTACCTCCAAACAAGGACAGAGTTCCAAGGCTTCCCCTTTGCCTTCCCCCCTCTGATAGTTCCCACCCTACTGATCAAGAATCCTGTATGGGGGTTGCACCAACTACTGAATACATGAATCGCAAAGATGTATATCGAGCCCACAGAATTGACCACTAGGGGGCTTCCCTGTTGGCGCAGTGGTTGAGAATCTGCCTGCCAGTGCAGGGGATGCGGGTTCGAGCCCTGGTCTGGGAAGATCCCACATGCCGCGGAGCAACTGGGCCCGTGAGCCACAACTACTGAGCCTGCGCGTCTGGAGCCTGTGCTCCGCAACAAGAGAGGCCACGACAGTCAGAGGCCCACACACCACAAAGAAGAGTGGCCCCCGCTTGCTGCAACTGGAGAAAGTCCACACATAGAAACAAAGACCTAACACAGCCACAAATAAATAAATAAATAAATAGGTAAATAAATAAATAAAATTAAAAAAAAAATAGAAGTGACCACTAGGTGGGTCCATGGACCCAGTGGATCCATTGTAAGCCAGATCTTGGCCAGGACCCCACTTATTACCTGGTTCCTATGTACCCCCAACTCTAACAGAGGGGGAAGGATAGTGATGCCTTAGTTTTCTCAGTATCAGTGTTAGCTCAGACTTATGTCCAACAGTCCTCCAAACGTTTGACTTCCCCTTTCCCCAGTGTACAGCTACCCAAGTAAACAGCTGTAGGTACCTTTGAGGAAGGACTGTGGGAGTCATTATTGTGTACTTGCCATGGTGTTGTAGACTCCTTCCTCCTGGGACAAAGCCAGCTCTTCAGTCAATTGGTCTGAGTCTGAAAACTGGCTCAAATCAAGAATATGGATAAGAGGATGTGACATTTTATTGGGGTGACAGCTTTCAGCCTTCTGCTCATCTATTCTTGTTTTCTTCTGGTGGTACAAGCTTAATGGTACCATTGTGGGATGCCCATCTATCTCACCTTTAGTGACATTATGTTCTGTTACTTGTCTCCATAACAGGAATTTTCTGTGGGTCTAGCTCCCTTGGATGCCACTCCTATCACAATTACTGTGTACTCATCACAATAACTGTGTCCACCTGGGCTTTATTGTTCCAGGGTCCCATCATCCCCATTGTTCTCAGTGTGCCTAGCTCTGTAACAGCCTCTCCACCACCAGCCCAGGCTTACAGAGGAGAGCTACTACTGAACTTTTTAGTGATGCTGGTGTCCTCCAACCACTGACTTTAGAAAGTGGTGTCTTTTTTGAGACTTCCTTGGAACATGTGTTGAAACTTCTGGCTTTACACTATGTATCCACTCCAGCCCATCCACTTCTCTGAGCCTTTTAATCCCTTTCTCCATCATCTGCATGGTAGTTCTGGCATTTCAACTTCACTTAGCATGAGCCATCACTACTCCATGCTTCTAGGTGCCATCCTTGTGGCAAGTCAGCACCATCTCCTGGGGTCCTTGCTAGGTTGCATCTCGTCCACTCTTAAATGAAGTCCTGAGCCGAGGCCTCAGTTTTCTTTGTCCTCTCACTACAGGAGATGAAAACCCCTTTTTTGGCTATCAGGGAAGACCCCTGGCTTTCACACTTGACTTTTGTCAGCTTTTTGTGAACTTTCTCTAGGGTATCAGTGGTGCATAAAAATAGCCATCCAATCCATTGTCTTTATAGGTACTATGCCCCACCCCCACCCCAATACACTCTTGATAAGTTGCACCAGCTAATGCATTCCCTTCAGCTGGCTTACCATTCCAATTGATCAAAGGTGAGAATTCTAACAAATGAACTCTCTGCATTTTAACTACCACCAGTCATGGGGTCTTCACTGCCAACCAAGAAGCCAGTGATCCTCCAAATCTTCATCCTATTGCCTGCTTTCTTGGACCACTCCCAGTACCGGTTATCCCAGGTTGGGTTCTCTCCAAGTAGATGCCAAGATGGGAGTTTTTAATGGGGCCCAAAACCTGTGAGAGGAAACATGATTGGGCAAAGAAGGAACAAAATTAGCATGCATGCTTGGTAAAGCCCTGGCCAACCTCCCAGAGAGTTCTGATGCATGCATGGCCCATCAGAGTTGTCCCCTATTGGGCTGAAATGTCCAGGCATCAGTGATGAGTCACTGGGCATGAACTCCCCTGGAAAGGGCATGTTCTTGGGCAAGGTGGTGCTCAGGAGCTGAGGCAGACACTGAAGGACCTGACATCTGGAGCTGTCTGCTGACTGCACACTCAGTAGCTGAGGCAAAATGTCTTTCCTTGAATGGGAATCTGGGTGAGGCATCCTCCTGTCCACCATACTGCTGAAATGTAATGCCTCCTTTTTTCCCCTACAATGTTCATGTATTATTTTTCTAACTAAATTAATAAAATAAGAAAATAAGACAACATTTTTAATTTCAAGGTATAATTCAAATCAGATCAACTTCTCCTAATTTGATTATTTGTTTCAACTAACTTGTTTATAATTTCTAGGGTGCAAGGTAGCATATATGATCAAGCTTCCAAACATCTATTTAGAAAGGAGTAAATTCAGTAAATCAGTTGATCAGTAGATAATTTTAACACCTTTGTGGAGCCCACTACTGGCTCTCAGCCTTTCTTGGGTTGACTATAACAGGTGCATTTGACATCCACACAAGATGAATTCAGATTTCACAGCCAATCAGATAGCCCAGGTCCTGGGAAGTAATGTCATGTGATGTCCTTAGGAAGACAGTGAGTGACAGGCAGATCGTAACCCCATCCCAGTGTGGCATTGACTTGTCCATGTCGTACTCAGTTTTGGAGTTCTTTTTTCTGAGCCTGGCTTAGATTCATGTGGCCATTAGAGTCAATCCATTTGCACAAATACTGATTTATTAACCTGAAACAATCAAAGGGAAGGAGTGTCTATCTTTCTTCTCCCCTTTAACCATTTGAATGTTCTCTTTCTGTGAAAGTGCTTTTGGGAGTGAATTAGTAGAAGTCCTTTGCTTTTGAAGATATGAAGACCTGCCTCATCCCTCAGCAGGATGGGGCCTCATCCCTGCTTCTGTCTAATAAGATCTCTTTTCTAATAAGAAAAGTCACCTTCTGACAAGAGGCTTTGAGGAGTAAGTAGGGAATTTAGTTTCTTTCCAATAACTATGGGAAAACAAGCCCAGAGGAAAAAACAACCTGAAAAATTGTGGAGGGTCTGTCTGGGGGAGGGAAGATAGCACAGGATTTGGTGACAGTCAAGCTCAGGGGTAAAGGTTTAAATACCACCTATTTGTATGAGACTTTGGTCAAATCATATAAACTCTCTGAAATATAGTTTCTTCCTATAAATAACCAAGATCCTGGTGTTGGGCCATTTCTCTGTCCCTTTTCATAGCAAAATGTGCTTGCTGTCAATTCTCTGTCTCCATTTCCTTTATGCTTACTTTTTCCTCAACCAATTCCCAACAGTGCTTTGCCCCACCATTCTGCTGAAGTGGCTCTTAGCTACCTCACCAATGGCCTCCATCTTGCCAACCAAGGGGTCCATTTTCAGACCTCCCAGCAGCATCTGACTTGGTTGGCCCTTCCTTCCTCTTCAAAGACTTCCCCCTCTAGGGTTCCAGACAAAGCACTCTCTTGGGTGGCCCTTTCTTCTCTTGTTTTTGACCATTTCCTCTTCCTCTGGCAGACCAGGGCCAAATTATGAGTCTCTTCAGATCTTCTGTAGTAACACACTTTCTCTAACGATGTCATCTTGGGGATTCAAGGCTTTAAATATTACCTACAGGCTGAGGACTTTCACACTTAGATCTCCAGCCCTGACTTGTCCCTGAATTTCAGTCTAGATATCCAGTTGCTTACTTCACATCTCCTTTTGAATGGCTCATCAGCATCTCAAACAGACTCTTGTTTTTTCCCACTGTGCCAGTGGGGAGTGGGCTCAGTGAGGAACCCAAGAGCATCCTCCCCTTTTTACTCTGCTCCCATCAAAGGTTCTGGGAATCTAACAACTCCATTTCCCCAAATCCCTGACAATGGGTTTCCAGTTTAGATTCCACTAACAAGAAGCCTTTGTATGAGATTTGGAGGAAATTAGAGAAGCAGAAACCAAATAATTGCTCCTCATGGAATCAGCAAATGAAAGATTTTGCCGTGGCCCCCAGCAATTTCCTATGAATCATCTACCTCTGAAGCTGAAATTATTTCAAGAGGTTTTCCGAACTTCCACAGCTTCCCCTCTCTCTGTAAACTGGAGGTAAACCAAGCTACCAGGGGCACCTTTCCCTGACCTGTATTCTTTCTCCGTTTCAAGGGTTTGGTAACCACCTACTACCTTAAATCCTTTCCTGCTTAAAATAACTCAAATTCTTTCACTTTTGGTATATCCTCCAAATCACCAGCCCTCACACATTAGCACGCATCAGAAATACCTGGATGTCTGTTAAAATAGACTGGTGGGTCCACCACAGAGTTTCTGATTCAGTAGGTTTGGGGTGGGAGTGAGATGATGCTCATGCTGCTGGTCCAGGGGCCATAGTTTGAGAACCATTGACCTAAACCTTTGCCATCTGAGTTAATGGTACCACCATCTATATAGTTGCTTAGGCCAAAAATCTGGGAGTCATTCTTGATTCTCATCTTTCCTCCATGGCCATGATCATGACCTTGGTTATATAGATGAAGAAACTGAATTTCAGGGAGTTATATAACCTGACCAAAGTCTTTTACTGATATGTGGCATTTAAACCCATTTACTTCAGAGGCTGACTGTCACCAAATCCTATGCTATCTTCCATCCCCATGGTAGACCTACCACAATATTTTAAATTGGGAAAACAGTTTGTATCTGCATCTCTTCCTCCATGAAGACAGAGGAGGGGTCACCAGCTGAAAGAAGTTGGAGGTTTAAGAAATGAGGGGCCTGTATGATCTGGTCACCTAGTAGAGCAGAAAGTCCTTGGACTAGGTAAGAGTTGTTGAATTGCTAAGCATGGTTGGGGTGCATTTTGAGATTTGAAGTTAAATTTTTATTTTTTGGTGAATTATACTTGATTTACAATATTGTGTTAGTTTCAGGTATACAACAAAGTGATTCAGGTATATATACATTTATGTGTGTGTACATATATATAATATATATTATTTTTCATATTCTTTTCCATTATAGGTTATTACAAGATATTGAATATAGTTCCCTGTGCTATACAGTAAATCCTTGCTGTTTATCTACTGTATATAGAGTAGTTAATCCCAAACTCTTAATTTATCTCTCCCCTCTCCTTTCCCCTTTGGTAACCATAAGTTTGTTTTCTATGCCTGTGAGTCTGTTTCTGTTTTGTAAATAAGTTCATCTGTATTATTTTTTAGATTCAGCATATGAGATATCATATAATATTTGTCTTTTTCTGTCTTAGTATGACAATCTCTAGGTGCATCCATGTTTTGTCAAATGGCATTATTTCATTCTTTTTTAATGGCTGAGTAGTATTCCATTATATATATATATATATATATATATATATATATATATATATATATATATATATATATATATATATATATCTTTATCCATTCATCTGTTGATGGACAATTAGTTTGCTTCCATGTCTTGGATATTATAAATAATGCTGCTATGAACATTGGGGTGTATGTATCCTTTCAAATTAGAGTTTTCATCTTTTCCAAATATATGCCCAGGAGTGTGATGGCTGGATCATATGGTAGCACTATTTTTAGTTTTTTAAGGAACTTCTATATTGTTTTTCATAGTGGCTGCCACAAGTTAAATGACCACCAACAGTGTAGGAGGGTTCCCTTTTCTCCACACTTGAGGTGAATCCAGTGCGTCCAGTCTGCACAGGCATGAAATTTTCTCCAGAAATGTTTGCATGGGCCACTGTAGCTCTGGGAGAGTCCAGGAGCAGAATTGCTAAATCAGGAATCATATACACTTTACATTTTGGTGACCATTGCCAAAGAACTATGCAAATGCACTCTCCCATCAAAATGTTCTCCACACCTGTTAATATAGCATTGTATCAAATTTGTGTATCTTTGCCAACTGCTAGGTGAAAAAAAAAGTCTATTTTGTTGTTTTTAATGCAAATTATTTCATTATATGTGAGAGTGAATATCTTTTTGTATGCTGCTTCTGTGAACTGCCTATTCATGATGGGGACTTCTTATGAATATGGGGATAGTTAAGTTAAAAGAAAAATACAGGGCCTCCCTGGTGGCGCAGTGGTTGAGAGTCCGCCTGCCGATGCAGGGGATACGGGTTCGTGTCCCGGTCTGGGAGGATCCCATATGCCGCGGAGCGGCTGGGCCCGTGAGCCATGGCCGCTGAGCCTGCGCATCCGGAGCCTGTGCTCCGCAACGGGAGAGGCCACAACAGTGAGAGGCCCGCGTACCGCAAAAAAAAAAAAAAAAAAAAAAAGAAAAATACATTGTTTGTCCAAGCTACCATGCAAATACCTGCCATTAAAATATTAAGGAGCAGGTCCTAATACCTTGGGGCTCAGGTTTAGACACTGGTATCAGAGGTGTGACTTTTTCTAGAAAGTAAGATTTCCTTTGTTCTGGCTAGAAGCATTTTGGCTAGGGCCACAATCCTTCTCAAAAACATCCTCATCCTACCAAAGTGTAGGTACCAGCCAATCAGAGACTGGTACCCAGATTCCCAGCTCCTACCACTGTGACCCCATGACAGGTGAAATTTTGCCCATGACACAGCCCTAGGGAAACACTGAGAGGGAAGGAAAAGCAATGAATAAAATGAAACAATAAAATAAATCCTCTTGCTTATAGGTTCAGTGGGAACTGTGAGTCAGAATTATGCATTTGACAGCATAGAAATGATGCTAATGAGTACAAAACTTATGATCATACACTTTTTAACCCACTGTACAGCTCCTTAAGAGAAAATAAGACTTCTAAATCTAGTAAGTTTGTCTAAACTGAGACCCATGGTGCATACACATACTGTGCTCTTCCAAATTTTTAACCTGGAGTATGAAAGAAATAAATCCTTTGGACTGCTTTTCTTTTTTTGCTGGGGGAGGGTTATACATAGATTCTGTTGAAAAGTGGCTGAGAATCACTCTAAACCCATGCTTGGCAGAGGGGCATGGTGCTGATATTGGAGAAAGAACATAGGGTATTGGGATAAGATGCTGGTACAGAAGTAGACGCCTCTCCTGAGGGTGTGGTTGTGGCCCCAGGAGTCCAGGCGGGTAAGAGGGAAAGAAGTTGATGTGTTTTGGGAATGTCCAGGAGGCTGATGTGATAGGTATATGGTAAAGCTGGGGGAGAGAGAAAGAGACAAGCACAGAGGGGGAGGCAGTGTCAGGCCACATAGGGATGGGGTTAGGGTAAGGGCAGTTGGATGAATGACCTCCACAACACCATCCCAAGTAGTCAGGTGCAGGGAGATGAGGAAGGCAGGGAGCAGTGAGAAGTACCTACAAAGGCAGAGCTTTACTGCCAAAGGGAGTGAGGCTTGCAGGCTCCCTGGATGCTGCGGCTGGTGGGCACATAGCTGAGTAACCACATCCTAGATGGCCCCGCTCTGGGCTGTGTTAAAGCTCTTTCTTACTGGGAGCTTCCTTACTGGGAGCCCAGTCACTGTGCATATGGGAGGATGTGGTTAGTGGCTTGTTTCGCTAGCAGCAACAAAGCAATTAATCTTTCTGGAGCTGCATGAGCCTTTGCCTGAGCATTTCACAAGTGTGATGCTGGGAAATAATCCCAGGTAAGTGTCCTTCAAGCCCCCTGATTATAACAGCACTCCTCTAGGGCAACTCTCAGGCTGGCATAATCCACTTGCCAAGGGCAGAGTGGGAAAGGCATGGCTGTCTCCAGAATCCTTTTTCCAGATGAGGAAACTGGGGCCAAGAGAAGTGACTTATCCAAGGGAACTCAGGGTGTTGGAGGCAGAGCTGGGACTAGACCCAAAGGGAGGGTTGAGGAACTGGTCTTGACACTGAACCAGGGTCAATGCACCTGACCTGGGTGTTGTTTCCTCCCTGGAGCTTTCACTTGGGCTGAGTTAACAGGAGTTTGGTCTCAAGGACAACGGGGCTGATTTTATTTTTCTCAAGTTGAGGTCACAGCAGGCACACTGAGGGATTTTCTGGAAGACCCCATATTTAAGGGGTGCATATAAAATGTCTAGAATGCATTAAGAGAGTGAGACCAATGGCAAGAGAGTGACAGCATGGCACGTGGACAGTGGGCAGTGGAACCGACAGCATACAGCTCAGAGGATCTGGGGGTTGGCTGCGCAGAACATGGTAACTAAGCCCAAATATATGAAGGGCTGACATGAACAAATAATGTACTTTGCTTGATTATTATTATTTTCTCTATCATTAATTAATAATCCTATTGCCATGGAGCTACTTCTCATGTTTTATTCCAAATATGTAGGACTGTAATTCCTTCACACAGGGTAAACTGCTTGGGACCTGAATCATCCTTTAGAAGAAAGAGTCCCAACTCTAGCTGCACATTTTAGGGGCTTTGCAGTTCCCATACCCCGCCCCAGAGTTTTTATTTAATTGGTCTGGGATGGAGCACTGTGGTAGTTTGGACCATTAGGCAGAGTATTTTTTCCCATCTTGTTGATATTGGGCTTGGCTGTGGGACGTTACTGGACATGACAAGAGCAGAAGCCTTAAATGTGCTTAGTTTGCTTGTCTCTCACACTCCATTGATAGGTCATGAGAAGAATGTACCCTGGGTAGCCACTGCTCTAACGAGTATGAAACATACATAAAGCTCACCAGAATACAACCTGCAGTCCAGAGCGTTTCCCCAGTTGAGCCCAACGTAGATCAGCCAAGCTCCAGTCCACCCACAGACCTGTGAGGGAGAAATGAATGCTTGTTGCTTTAAGCCACTGAGTTTTGAGATGTTTGTTACACAGCATTGTTACAGTAATGTCTAACTAATACAAGGCCTCAGCCCTAAGATGTTCTGATTTGAGTTGAGGTCCAGGCATTAGTATTTTTCAAAATGCTGCCCAGGTGATTCTATGGACAACCAGGGTTGATAATTGCTGATTTGGAACACTGCTTTTCTGCCCAGGATTTGTGTGATTCTATCACAGCTCAAGCCAGTGTTTCTTAAAACCTGGCTTTGGTACCATGTACATCAGAATTCCTCGTATAATAGGGCATCTCACATATTAAGAATGGAGATTCTTGGGGCCTGCCCCAGACCTACTGAATCAGACTCTCTGGAGTGGACCCAGGACTTTGCATTCTTAACATGCATACCTTCTCCCACCTCCCCTTCCCAACCCTGGGCATGTTTCAAGCACACTGAAGTTTGGGAATGGCTGGTTTAGGGATGCATTCCCATTTCCCACCACTCCGCAGTAATAGAGTTGATGATAATTGAAACTTTCTTACTAAAAATTCAAACAATTTCTGCTTGCCTCTATGAACATTTGACTTTAGTCTTTTAAGTCTTTATAGTGGAGCGGAGGAGAAATAGGTTCTGATCTGATTTTGATATAATGGAGAAGGTTGGGCTACATTATTTTGTCCAGCTCTAATACTCTATGATTCTACACCATTATATTGGTCATATAATCTGTGTAGCAATGGTATGAAGTGGCTCAACCATTAGCTACTGCAGCCAGAATGGTGTCTAAGAGCTGTAAGCAGGAAGCCACAGGTCCTTACGGGTCCTGCCCCAGACATTAAGCCAAGCTGAACACTGGGGCTCTAGATACCTTGGCCTTCAAGTCTGAGCTGTAGCCCCACCAGCCAGGGCCCTTGCAGAGGCCACTCTGGATCCTTGTGGCTCTTGTCTGGTTGACTTTCTTTACACTGTGCTCCATTTCTGCTCCACTTTGAACTCTTAGCTTTCCAGTGTGGATGCCAATCCTGTTGCTAGTCCTTTGGACATGAAGTTGGGATTTGCTCTCCCCTGAAAGGGAAGCTCACTTTTTCTTGATGACTCTGATTGGCTCCAACCTGTAGCCTAGCAGTTCTCCGTCTCACCTGGGGAACTTGAAACGACCTTGATTCAGGCTCCCTCCTCCTCAGTAATTCAATCAGAATCTCTGGGGTGGGACAGAGGTGTCAGAATTTCAAACACTCCCAAGGGGATTCCAAAGGGCAGCCAGCGTTGAGACAGTCATTCTCTGGCAGAAACCACACCACTCTGTAGCCACCCCCCTCTACCTCCATCCCCAAAGCTTCGGTTAAACCTCCCTCACCAGGATGCTGCTTCTGCCAGGAGGATTTCAACACAGTACCTATGTTTCTATGCAATAGAAGAGCTCTTTTTAATGTCAGTCCCAAACTGGTCATTACCTTCCCCACCCACAAGAAGTAGAGGGTTTGAAATATGCCCCCAATCATCAGGTTGCAGTCTGAGAACAGAGGCAGCTGGCCAAGGAAAACAGAGCGCTCAATGAGAGAGACAGACAGAAAGCTTCAGGGCCATGCAAAATAGGAAGAGAAGCCGTTCCCTTTAATGAGTAACCAGCGGCAGGCACTTTGCTGAGCAATACAGTTGATAAATACTCTGTACTTAAAGTGAACTTTGAACAAATGTATAAGCAGAGATTGAGTGTTTTCTGCAAATAGAAGCAAGCAAGGGCTTCATACAAAGAAGCCGTGTCCCAGCACAGACTGAAGTGCGACAGGAATGGGGTTAGAGACACAGCAGAAATAAAGTAGCCACACCTAGATGGTAAAATAAACTTCAAAACACCCAGATGAATCAGATTACAGGCAAGCTTCTTAATGATACTAAAGAGGGGTTGCACGAGTTCTGTAGTGAGAAGAAATTGGAAACTCCTATCAGAATCTCACTGTATGTTATTTACAGTTTGCTCTTTGCTGACTGTATAGTAAGTGGTTTATCATTTTTCTTTCCACAGGGTGGGCTCCTTGTTTTCCATTAATTCTTTTGTTGTCTTCACAAAGGCCCGAACTAAGGGGTCTTTTACAGAAACATACCTGGACAGAGGGGTTTGGACATCCAGCCTGGGGGCAGACCAGGTAAGTAGCTCCCCCTTAAAGAACGCGCCTTCAGCATCCTAATTTCTCTCTAGGGATGCTGCAAGTTAAGTCAGCACTATCAGTCCCCAGAACAGAAGATAATCAGTGGCTGTGAGAAAGGAAGAATGTTAAAGTCCCGGGAACGATGTGGTTGGGTCCATCTTCAGTGAGACGAGGAACCAGAAAAATCTGGAAAGGGCACTTGTCATCAAACTGGAGGGGTTGAGAGAGTCAAGAGGAGTGTTTCCAAGCAGCCATGTCTGCCTTTCATTAAGATGAAAAGCCAGATAATTTCCTCATGCAATACCAACAGATCTCAACAAGGCGGCCCAAACTCACCAGCCCATCAGTTCCAATGGCAACGAGCCCGTGAGAATGGGATCTGACTCCCTTGTCTGCCAGGACCGGATATTGATTTTAGTTTCTGATGGAAATAAACAGAATTTGCTTTTCTCGGTGATTTAAACACACATAATTAAACAAGAAACATCAGGGCTGAAAGAGTAAAGTGCCGTGAACAGACTTATTCTTTTAGCTTTCCCTTCATTCCTGGTCCTCCAGGGAGGCACCTCTCAGCTCCCCCACTGCTGGTGATTCGTTTTGGAGGAGTTTCTGGAAACTCGGCCGAGGAGAGGGTTAAACGACATTGTGGCTGAAAACGGATTAAGAGCAAATGATTACATGAGAGCTGGGCTGAAACAGAGCCCTGCCCTGGCAATAAGCTCCTGACAACAGCACGAGGTTACGTTATGTGGAAGGTCTCCTTGGATTTTCACAGAAAAGGGCAGATTATCAGCAAACAAAAGGATACAAAGCCCAAACCTTAAATAGCTAGAGAGAAGCTGTGTGGGAGAAACAGTCCTTGCCAGGTCCTGTCTCTTGGAGCCTTTGAGGCCAAATCCCATTTCACACCAGATTTAATGGAGAATTCTTCTGAAAGTCAAGATCTGCCCACCGCCTTTGAACATCTTCCTTTAAAATGGTGTTAATGAGCTTGACTTCTTCAAGACCACGAGGCCCCATTGCTGCACCGGCAGTGTTGTTATCTATCTACCTACGCCCTACCATCTGATGGGAGATTCAGTTTCACCCCCGATTTTCCTTTTTATTCCTTTATCTGAGAAGAAAAGAATATTTAGACATTTAATTGTCATGTAACGAGATAACTATAACAAGTTAATTAGTTCTCAATTAAGTTGCATTTACCGTACCACCTGAATGTGTTCTCAGCAATTAGGGGCGTCTAATGAACTTGCAGTAGCTGCCTGCTTCCCACAGCCAGCAGCACCGTGAAAGCATCGTTCCTGGGATCTGAGGCACCATGTTCTCTAGAAAGCTAGCATCAGTGTATACCTCCAACGTGTCTTAGAATCAACTGGAGGTAACAGCTGGTCAATCCTCGAAACAAAAAGCCGGACCAGCTCCGTGAAAATGGAAACAAAGAATCGTGGAATTCATGTAACGGAAAGAGCACTGGCTTTGGAATCCAAGGGATATGGGTTCAAGTCCTGACTACTACTTTCTAGTAATGTGACTTTGGGCATGTATCACCCCAAATCTCTGAGCCTCAGTTTCCCCATTCCTATGCCAGGCCTAATAGTAGGGAACTTACTAAGATTCCTGGGTAGACTGGTCAGAGAATGAGGGCAAAGACTTACAGGTGCTGTATATAGTAGACATTTTGTTAGTTTGTGCATGTCTCTCTGTAAGCTCTGTGGTTTTGTAGGATTTGGGCAAAGAGGTTACCTGGCTAACCATTTGGGGGGGGGGTTAATTGTCATTTTAAGTCATCGCAGGAAGCCCCAGTCACATTTCAATGTCCTGTTAGTGGAGAAAGCTCCCCGCAAGCATTATCAAAATATGAGGGATGGCCAGGGGCTCTAGGTGGATAAGGGTAATTATTCATTTTATTCTGGTGTTTCCCTTAAGATTCAGCGAGATGGAGATAAGGAAAATGATGGGAGTTATCAGTCAAGCACTGGGGAGCAATCATGAAACTAGTCTCCTCTGGGGAGAAAACAGAGTGTTGGAGGGGGAAGGAGGAGGAGGAGAAGGGATAAGGCTCTCAGAGAATCAGCATCCAGCCACAGTGAATGGGGTCCAGAATTCCAGCTCTCCCTCTCTATTCCTTTAGCAACGGATTCACCTTTCCTTCAGCGCCCACTATGATTAAAAAGCCACATTGAGGAATCATCAGAAGGAGAGAAAAAAATTTACAAACTAATTTGCATTTTAATGAATTTTTAATTGAACCAAAATCTGTTGTTTCTCTTTAAAGATGCAGCACTGACTTTTTTCCCGCTGCTGTGGGCCAAGCGGGAACTTAATATGATAAAAACAATGATAATGTTAAGCTTAATTAGGTTTGAAATCTCATCTAGAAAGGCTGCTTGGAGTCTGGGAATGGTGAGCATTTGCTAGCAGCAAGCTAAGAAGCCAGAGTGCATTTGTAGATACCCTCTTCCTAAAACCACCAAGAATGCACCCAAATCAGCCAGGCACATATGCTGGGCCAGGACACCATCAAACAGTTCTCTCCTGTCATGGTGCTTTTGGGTTTCTAGGCATACGTGCCAGGCAAGCCCAGCCAGTGGGAGGTGGACATTGTATTTCCACTCTGGCTTTGGTTTCTGTTATCATCAACTGCTTCATCTTTTCTTTATATCACTTAGCAGGGTCACACTAAGACACATAGATGGTGGTCTAGGTGATCCATGCATGTTTTGGGAGAAGGCATTGAGAGACCACCATTGAAAAGAACTGATAATGGTCTGCGATTTTATCCTACTTACAAGCTCACACATCACGGTTCCATGGATGCTGGCAGAAGACATGACACTCCTGGGTCAGAGACAAAGGACTTTGTTACTCATGGCAAAATCTGTAGCTGGAGCTTCTGTTTGTACCAGTTCTCCATGACCTACAGTCCTATGGAGGTAAAGGGAAGTGACATAGGTGGGCTTGGATGGCTGCTTCACAGGCAGTGAATTATGTTACACTGTAATTGGAGGATTCATCACTTTTATAGGAAGGGGAAGAAAGCCAGCTTTGGGGAGAGAGATGCTACCTCTTCCCTTAAGGTTAATCACTGCAGACACAGCTCTGGAAAGTAGTCCAGGTAAAGAGCAGTCAGTGCCTTGCATTCCTGGCACCCTTAGCAAGAACATACAATGATGCTCAGGGTCCATGGTGGGTTCCAATTCCAACAACCATGCCTATGTGTTACTTTCACAGTCAAGGGCAATGTCTCAGTGGATTCGAAGGCAGTGTGTATAGTAGGTATAGTGGGAAGAGGTTTGTTTCTTTACTGGAAAGGAGTAAGTTATTTGTTGAAATTATTACTCAGTCCTCTGTTTTTTAGTATTTTTGCGGTAGATACAATTCTGGAGTATTAATTGATGAGTACCACTCGATTCCAAATTTCTCCATTTGCTCCAAATGTCCTGCTTGCTTTCTCTCCTCCCTCCATCACCCTTTCTGAACCCTTCAGCCCCAGCAGTCAGATGTAAGCCCAGTTCCCCCAAAAGTGATGACCACGGCAGAGCCAGAGGAAAAGACATCACATACTTGGCTTTAAAGATTAAAGAACCACTGCACCAGAGTATGGCAGGAATATTTGGGAAGGATATTTGTTTGCCAAGCAGCTCTTTTTCTTCTCCAAACACAGCCTAGATAACATCTCCACAGCCTGAGGGCAGGAGAGGACAATCAGAGAGAAATAAAGAGGTGTGGGTCCTTGTGAACTGTCCCCTCAGGCTGACTAGAGGGATGCCTACTCAACAGGACCCTCAGATAAATTTAGGGATAAGCTACAGTGGGAGCAAAATGGTGTCCTGGAAAATATGGTAGAGCGAACCTGAGAAACTCACAAAATTTCTTAGGGTGTGCAAGAACAGCTGAATTTTCCCTATGGCCTAAGGTCAGCTTCCACAGGTGGCCTGGTCATCAAGGTTGACGCAGGTTTTAGTCCAGCCTGTGAGTTCCAATTTGCTCTTGATCTCCCTCATATTATACTCATCTTCCCTGCCTGCTTATTAGTTCTGAGGACTTCAAGTGCAGTGTCAGACAACAGCCACACAGGGACTGCTTATAGTTGTGTAAGGTCAAATCCCTGCTGTAGCACACACACCCACCTACCCATCTATGTACTCATCTACCCACCCACCTACCCATTCACCCACCCATCTACCCCTCCATCTACCCACCTATCCACCCATCTACCCGTCCATCCATCCACCTATCCACCCACTCATCCATTCACCCATCCACCTATGCACCCATCCAGCCATCCAACCACCCACATACTCACCCACCTACACATTCACCCTACACCCCCACTCATCCATCCAAGTGGTTCTGCCAGTCTTTGATTTATATAGGTCACTCTGTTTCCACCTAGAAGGAAACATCTGGAAAATGGTGGGCCTGTGAGCATGGAGAGTAGAGAAGGAATTTAAGAGAAGTTTCTTCTTCATACTTGCTCCAATCACTGAACTCCTTCCTCCCCCAAATCCTTTGAATTCTTAAGTCCACTCATCCTATAGAAGCTGTATGACAGAAGAGGGAAACCAGGCCATTTTCACTGTTGCCCAGACTGGGAAGCAGGACCATGTCTCAGCAGGGGAGACAGAGCAGCCCTCCTGATTTGACAACTCTTCAAATGCATCTCTTACAATAGTGAATCCAACCAGAGAATCAATGAATCACTCCAAACAAACCTAGTTATTTTTAGTACTTCTCTTTTTATAAGGTGAAAGTACAAATCTTTGCAATTTTCCAGTGGTCTACTGGGAATTTTCAAAGATAGGTGTAGAAAATATCCTGAACATTTTATTTTATTCTAAATTAGGATCCAATCTAGGGAAGGCAAAAATTTAAAGAGTTGCCAGAGGATATTCAGATACTTGATTAAGATAGGATCATTGGGGACTTCTCTGTGGGCTTCCCTGGTGGCGCAGTGGTTGAGAGTCCGCCTGCTGATGCAGGGGACACGGGTTCGTGCCCCGGTCTGGGAAGATCCCACATGCCGCGGAGCGGCTGGGCCCGTGAGCCATGGCCGCTGAGCCTGCGCGTCCGGAGCCTGTGCTCCGCAACGGGAGAGGCCACAGCAGTGAGAGGCCCGTGTACCGCACAAAAACAAAGAAACAAAAAGATAGGATCATTGGATGCTTGAAAAAGAATAATTGACTACCTATTTATCAAAGTAATTGTTAAATATTTTTAAATAACAGGCTTATAAAGCATCTGAGCTATTTTTATGGGATGAACTGCTTTTTCATAATCAAGGACATAATAAAGTAAACATAAAGCTCAGATAGAGGGATAGAAAATTATTCTGGTAAGACAAAGAATCTTTGCTATCTAGGAAGATTACACAGAAGGTAAAGAATATTCTTTTATATTATGGATAATGACATTGGTCAGTAAATCAAGGAAGCCAGCCCTTCAAAGCTGGGAGAACTTTGTCAAAATGTTAACATTTTCATGGCTTCTTTTCAGAGTCAGGTGTTATAAGCCAAGGCAAATAGATTTCACTTTCCAAGTTGTGTCCTTCCCTTATATCTTGGAATAGACTTGCTTAAAAAGTGAAAGCACACAGGCACTTGTATTTCTGTCACCATCGCTCCTAGTATTGTCTCAACCATCCATATTAATTATGACTTCTAACTAAAGTAACTAACTTCTATTTCACAGAGCAAATTAGGTGGTAGGTAATGGAGGACTGTCTGTCATATATGAGTATTTTAGCAGACTAACAGAACTTGTGATACATACAACACAATTTTATATAGCTACAGACACCACTTTTACACTTTAAAATGAATACGTTTATTAACATGACCCAAAGATTTAGCTGTATAGCTTATAAAAATAAGAAGCAAAAGCACATATACTTTAATTATAATTTGTAATCAAAGTCTCATTATTCTATCTTATTTTGAAAATAGCTAGGTGTCTAAGAATTATCCATTAATTAGCTCACTCTGATATATGTCCAAGCTTTTAATTCACCTAAAGATGTTGGAAATTGTCTAAACTGGTTCAATACAAAATATAATTACTGTTGATATGAAAAAGTCAGATAATGACTCAATTCAGTTGAATGCAAATTTACATTTTTCATAATCTTAAACCTCATTGGGAGTAATCTTAGTTTATTTGATTAGTAAACTTATATAAACATAGGAGACTCAGATTTTGTTAGGAATACATACCCAAGTAAAATAAAATGTACTATTGTATTACACTTAACACTGATAAATCAGAGAAAAGATATATCTAGTGTTTCTTGAACTGTGATTTGCCAAAATTTTCTGTAATTATGTGTTTGGTTCCCTACAATGTTTCTGAGCTAACAATTTATGTAAGATGGATTTTTTCAGGTCTAGCACATCGAAGTATCAGAAATTCAATGTTTCTATTTCCTGGGAATTTTAGGAATATTCCACTTATATATTGATTTTTGTTTATAAACAAGTCAGAAGAGTGATCCTATAATTTAAGAAACATATTATCTTCCAGAAGTAGGAAAATATTTTATACTCTTACAAATGAGAAATCAAGGCCTTTTTCATTTATGGACTAACAGTCATATAGAGAATTTGTAGCTTCAGCTCTACAACTTTAGCCAGAAGTCAAAAGTAAATACAGAAACACAAAAATTCACTGGTCCATATTTAAAAGAGCCAATCTCCTTCCTTGTAGGCTGAAATTCTTAATTGAGCAGAGCTTAAAATAGTTAAATAGACAAACTAGGTAATCTGTCACCTGTCTCACCCAATAGAGACTCTAACTTCCCTCTACAGAGATTACTACATGGTCAGATCATAAAACCAAAATCCCAATCATTACTGCCACCCCAGGGATTCATTTATTGGTGCCAAGTGAGCCACAGACAAGACAAAGATACCAAATCAGTAGAAAGGAAAAGCCTTCTCTTTCTGCCTTTCCTCTTGACTGACCCTCACGTTCAGAGCAAGTTTCTGCTGCTATGACCTGAGTCACACAGGCAGATCTGGGGAGCAGATGGTCCAGTGTGGTCCTTTGTGGTATAAGGCAACACAATTGGTGTGTCGATCTCAGTGTGATGCTCTTAGAGTGGCAGAGCAAATGCCACACTAGGAGCTAGCTAACACATGTCTGAGACAATAGAGAAGGAGGGTTTCCCCATGGACTTAGAGTTGGTAGGGAGCTTAGTTATCTTACCACCCAATGTCCTCATTTGCAGAAGGGGAAACTGAGTCCCTCAGAGGCCAAGATTCTCTCCCAGGGTCCCACACCAAGTTATAGGTAGCTCCAGGGCCAGAAAATGCAGACCTTCTGTCTTCTAATTTTCACAGCCAGTGATGTTCATAGTAAGTTACATCATGTAGCCAAGTTATTTTTCTGGCACTGAAAACCCCTATAAGTCTTCATATGTATTCAGCACCCTGGTCAGTTATTTTCACTGCTTTTGTCATTATCAGGAGTCTGATTATTTGATTCTGTAGAAGTTTTAGAGGAAGCCAGATACTGTGCACTCAGAAATGGTCTCATTCTTTTCTGGATCAAAGATAATTATAATAATAGAAATTCCTTTCATGAGTCTGTTCTGTAGGCTGGATATTCTACTATGGGCTCTACATTCATTCTCTCATGCAGTCCTTTACAATAACCCTTCAAGGAAGACACAGTCATTGCCATTTATAGATAAGCAAACTGTGGCGCAGAATGGGAGAGTAATTAAGGCCAAAGTTTCATAGGATTAAATGCCAGTGCTGGGATTTGAACTGGGATCTGATTCTTGATCCTGAACTCTTGCCACGTTTGAAGAATATTAAGTCAAGATTCTGGAAGGTTTTGAAAGTCAAGTTACTCAGTCTGGATATTATTTTTTAGGCAGGCCTTTTCCAAAGCTTATTCTATAAGGTATAGTCTTGAGATTTTAACAGATGTTTCAAAGGGCAAAGGAAGTACAATACATTTCTGTAGCCCAATTCATTAAGAAGACCCCAAAACACAGGAAACAGGTCTGTACTCCCTTTAATATGTTACTGTACATTGCAAAACACAGAGAGGATCTTATCTGCAGCATCTCCCCAAACTTATTTGGCCACATTTCCATGCTCAGAATATCATCTATGGACAAACTATAGCAGTGGAGAGGCTCAGATAATTTCTGAGCAGAAACATAGTCAGATCTGTGTTTACAAAGGCAATTGAGGCAGTGGATGCAAGCATGGACACAGTGGTTTCCACCCTCTGGGAGACCAGTTAGAAAGTAGCTAATTCCACTGAGGTAGAAAGAAAAAGAAAAGTAACCTCACTCATCCATCTGCTAATGGACAGAGTGGGATCCAGGGACCCAGATTACCAGCATGTTCAAAATCCTCGTCCAGTTAAAAAGCCACCCTGTTTGAGACAGCACTTTGAAAACCATGTAGAGCTACACACACACACACACACACACACACACACACACACACACAGATTAGCAAAGACTAGACATCAGAGATGCTGTGTGAACACACAGACTCCAGCCTTAGTTCGTCCTGTGTCGAGACCCACCCACTCTGTGTTGATCCCAGTTGTAAACACGCACAGTCTAGGAACATAAGCTCCCACTGCATCAATCCAACCACCAGGCTCACCACGGACATCCATCTGCCCCATCATTCACAGCTCCCTTCTACACCAAGACCAAGCCTGCTCATCCAGAGATGCCATCCATTGGCAAAGTATGTCTGTGGCACCATCCAATTCTCCACCCACATGGAAGCACTCGAGGCAGTGAGTGTTTGTCATGGGTCTTGTCAACTGATGTCGTCTTTTCTTGTTTCTCTTGGCAGGTGTAGGTGTGTGTGTTTGGTTCTTTGCATCTCCTTACTCTTCCCATCATAACAGACCTTGCTGGACTCTCTGGATTGTGGGTGAGTTCTACTAGAAACATGTCTAATTGGGAATATGTGAATATTTGGACCATTACTTTCATGATTTCCTTCTAAGGGTTGGTTAAAACAAACCACAGTAGTGTATAAGGGGAACACCTAGGATTGTGGTGGAGGAGACAGACTAACTGCTATAGAACCAGATAGAGTGGATGGGCTTCCTGACTCCAGGTCTTAATAGCCATGGACCTTGGACAAGTTATCAACCCTCTCTAAATTCCAATTTCCAAACATCAAAAATGGGAATCTGGGACTCTTTCTACAGTGGGTTTAAGGATTAAAAGAGGATAAAGCACTCAGTAAATGACAGGGACCAATGTCTGTCCACAGGGAGGACTTGGTGGTTAGTACAATTGGCTTCTGCTGCTGGCACAAATCTCTTTCCTATTTCACTTTGCTTTTGCCTGTCAGCTAGTCCCCATTCAGGTCCAGTGGTTCTGATGGCCAGGCAATTGCCTTTGCTAGCTTATCCAGATGTTCCAATTCTAGCCATATCTGATTCATATCTCTACATCAGGGACCTAAATGAAAATTGCTATGAGTATCAGTTCCATCAACTCTGGGAATTGCTGGGGTCCAAACTCTCCCTCAAGGGAGACTTTTAGCAACATAAATTAGATTATAGTTCAGCTAATGTTTAGTGAACACCTGCTATGTGCTACGCATTATGCTCTGTGCTTTCACACAAGTTATTTCACTAAAGTTACAGAAAATGCCAATTTTATGGTATCATCAGTAGCTCGAGGTAGCATTTATACATATATGTCCAATCCTAGCAGGGTAAAACTTCTCTTTTCTGCCTTTTTTTTTTGAATTATTTAATTTATTTTTGGCTGCACTGGGTCTTTGTTTCTGGTGCGGGCTTTCTCTAGTTGCGGCAAGCAGGGGCTACTCTTCGTTGTGGTGCGCAGGCTTCTCATTGCAGTGGCTTCTCTTGTTGCGGAGCATGGGCTCTAGGTGCGTGGGCTTCAGTAGTTATGGCTCGTGGGCTCTAGAGTGCAGGCTCAGTAGTTGTGGCACACGGGCTTAGTTGCTCCGCGGCATGTGGGATCTTTCCCAGACCAGAGCTCGAACCCGTGTCCCCTGCATTGGCAGGCAGATTCTTAACCACTGCACCACCAGGCAAGTCCCTCTTTTCTGCTTTTAGGGGTAATATTCAATATATTTATCAACGTGTATAGCTTGAGTTCCAACCAATCAAAATGAGACACTGGAGGATGGCACTTGGGCAGGGTTGTGGGTGGGGGGTACTTGAGGACTGAAGCTATTTACCAGCTGGAATAGAAGTATTTTAACAATTCAACTTTCAATATTTTAACAATTGATATGACTGATCTTGGTCAGCCTGGATGAATATTAACCCCATCTTCCTTCCCAATGGTTCAGACATTGGAGAGATGGCAAAATATTCCTTTACCTCCTTCAGTTGCTGTTAGGGGAAAATGCAGAAAGTGTTACCCTTGGGGCTCCAGGGACAGAGAATGAAAACAAGATCCATGGTTTCTGGACTTTGGAGTCAGACAGAAGCTGGTTGGGCTAGTTGAGGCCGTGTATATAGTGGTTAAGACCTCCGGTTCTGGATCACGTGGACCTGGTTGGAGGCCGCCCCCCATCACTTACTACCTGTGTGATACTGGACATGTTATTAGCCTTGCTGAGCCTCAGTTTCCCTGTTTATGAAATGATGATAACAGCATTACCTCACAAGGTTTTTCTGCAGTTTTATGAAGCAGTATAGATAAGTCTCTTAACACTGTTATTGGTTATTAGTGTAACTGGAATAATATTTTCAAAATACCCGTCAAAGTTTTCTGTCTTCTCAGAAATCCAGTTTTCTGGAAATTCCCTGGTCCAGTGGTTAAGCCTCCGTACTTTCAATGCAGGGGGTGTGGGTTTGATCCCTTGTTGTGGAAGGTCCCACATGCTGTGGTGTGGCAAAAAAAATGAAAATAAAAAAGAAGAAGAAAGAAATCCAGTTTTCTTCTTTTGACTTTTATGCCCTCATTGCCTGAGGGAGGGAAGACCAAATATGTGGAGGAAGTAAGATTTGTCAGAAAGGAAGAGGAAGCAGAAGGCCCGCCATTGCTGGGGGGCAGAGAAAGGGGGAGGGTGAAGAGCAAGGGGTCAGACATGAATGTCCTTGCTTTCTTCCCCCTCCGATTCCTTGGGGAGACTGAGGAGGATTTGTAGAAACATTCGAGAATTTGGATGAATCTCAGAATAGGAGGGCTTGCTCCCTGTTTCCCAGAGGGTAGCCCAGGAGAACTGCAGCCTCTTGGAGAAGGCCTGCTCTCGGCTTGGACCAGTACGGAAGGTGCCAGGATGAAAGCTGGGGATGTTTGCCCCCGAGAGAGGGCCCAGCTCCCTTGTTGCCCAGTTCCCATGGCATCTGGGGCCCCGGAAGATCCTGCTTGTTTCCCCTGGTGGGGGACACAAAATAATGAGAGATCCCAGCATGTAGAATATCACTGGGAAGTAGCCCCAGCATGTGGGGACCTAAGTGGGGGCTTATGGCAGGGACTCCAGATGTCACCTTGGACCTCAACAGGATTCCCAAGAAACAGACAGTAGCGGTTGCCCCTCAGTGAACACCAGCACAGGAAACCCAGTGAGGGCGTGAGAGGAGGGACCACCTAGCAGGGTGCATGTGGACCCAGAGGACGGTGGGTGACCAGAGGGTCCCTCCTCACCATTGCGGGGCTATGCCAGCTCCCCTCTGCCCTCGGTGCCAGCTTGGGAGGGAGAAGGGGGAGGGGAAACCCTTTGGAATGGGAGCTGAGAAAGAGCTGAGAAATTGCTACCACTTCCCTCCTGCCCACCCCTGTTGTCTCCAAAATGGGGGCTCAGATGAGGGCAGTTACAGACGTTAACTCTTGTCCTATATTAATTTGGATAGGTCACACCAGCTGTTATTAACAGCAACAGCAATGATGCATTGTGGCAATGGTCAGGTGCAAGGCAAGAACAATGCAACTCCAGGAGGACTTGATACTTCCCATCAAGAGGGTGTCTCTGGAGCACCCCGTCACACCCCTCTGAGGGGGCCCCCTGGCACCTCCCCTCCCCCAAAACCCCAGTGAGCACAGCCCAGCTCCTCTGTCTTTCAGCTTCCCGGCTTCACCCTGCCCCTTTACCTGGACCTGTTTGGATTGGTGACCTGAATTCACACTCTTTCCCCTGGTCCACCAGATACCACCTTCCAGTGTATCTCTAGTTTGCTTCTGTTAGAATCCACCTCTGAAATCATAACATTTCAGACATCCCATTCTCTGATCACAGCCCCATCTCTGCTCACGTGTGTCACTAGTTACATTCATCCTCCTTCAGACAGCCTGTCCCTTGACCTATCTATTTCCCTCTGTCCATCAGCAACTCCCAACCTCCCGGCCCAGAGTCCGGGATCCATCCAGAGTGTCAGCCACTCTCTTGCCAGCATCCTCAACTCAAGCCCCTTCATCTCACCCTCCTGGCAAAATCCAGCCACGCACCACTTCAACTCTTAGCCCTTTCTGCTGAGCATTGTGAAAGGAAAACAAAAATATCACACAAGCCTGCAAATTGGGGCCAAGATAAATTCCCAATATTCAACCAGAAGTAGAGCTATGACACTGCCCAGGAGGACTTCTATTTTCTCCTGTCAGCCCTCTGTCCCCATTCTTCAGTGGCTTTAATTGATCACACCTACACCCACCCTGTCTCAGCAGATGATCTTACTTACAGTCTACCTCCAGAGAAATGTAACACCTCAAGCCAATGTCCTCAAAATGTCCTCAGGCTTCCTCACACCTGCTAATGGATTTATACCTCAATGTACCATTTCTCCTTTCCCTCTGCATCCAAGGCCACTCCAACCCCTGTGCTTTGGACTTCATTCCCTCCTGCCTCCTCTTCACCCTTGCTCTATCCCTGCTTTGGCCCCATATCTTCAACTTCTCCTTCTCTTCTGCTCCTTTTCCCTCCACATTCAAAGATTCTGAAGTCATTTCTACCCTAAAGATAAAAAACAAGCTCCCTAGGTTCCACATCTCCCCTCTAGCTGCTGGTCCCATTCTTCTTCCCTCTTTTCTTAAAATAGTGTTTTTTACTCATTGCTTCCAATTCCTCATGTTTACCCACTCCTGGATCTCTGCAATCCACCATAATCCCACCAGCTCACTGAAATTGCTCTAGTCAATGTCAAAAAGGACTAACATCCATGGTCACTGCATCCAATGATGTCGATCTGACCTTTTGGCAGTATTGCTCCCTTTACAAAAATGCCACCTCCTTTTGATGCCAGTTCACACATTTTCCTGGATCTCCACACACCTTGCTGGCTACTTGTACTCAATCTCTTTTTTGGAGGAAGGGCTTCTTTGTCTCTGATGATCATCCTTTAACCCAGTGGTTCTCAGAAATGTGAGCATGCATCCGAATCATCTGGAGGGCTTGCTAAAATACAAGCTCCTGGGCCACCCACCGCCCCGCCCCAAGAAACTCTAATTCAGTAGGTCTGGGGTGGGTCCTAAGAATTTACATCTCTACTAAGCTCCCAGGTGTTGCTGATGCTGCTGGTCCAGGGCCCACACTTTGAAAACCACTGCTCCGAGGTGTTTGTCTTCAGCGCCTTCTGTTTTCTACACCAGTGGCTCTTGACTCTGGTTGCACATTAATATCACCTGGGAAGCTTTAAAAAAAAAAAATAGGAAGGCTTGGACACCCAGGCTAAGTTAATTAGAATAGCCAGGAAGGGAGCTCAGGCATTTGAAAGAGCTGCCCAGGTGATCCTAATGTGTTGCTAGGGGTGAGAACCACATCACCCCTGGTGATTTCATCCACCAATATGGCTTTACTTACTCTCTAAATGCTAATGACTCATAAGTTTCAGGCTTTAGCCCAGACATTGGTCCTGAGCATCAAAGCTGTATTTCCAATCACCTGCTGGACATCCACCCTCCAATAGCTCACAAAACCCTCACATTTACCATGGCCATTCTGGAACCCACTATTACCTACCTACTTCTCCTTTGGGGTTTTCCATGTTCAGTGTCCACCCAGTTGTCCATACTAGGAAACTGATGGTTAGAATTTACTCTTCAGCTCTCTATTAGTTTCCTGTGTCTGCTGTAAATAAATTTCCACAACTTGGTGACTTAAAACAACAGAATTTTTCTCCCACAGTTTGGATGCCAGAAGCCCAAAATCTGGTTTTGCTGGGCTGAAAGCAAGGTGCCTACAGGTTTGCGCTCCCTCTGGAGGTTCTAAAGAAGAACGTGTTCCTTGACTATTCCAGCTTCTGGCCAGCATTCCTTGGCTTGTGGCCACATCACTCTAATCTCTGTCTCCATGGTCACACTGCCTTCTCTGTCTTGTGTCAAATCTCCTTCTGCCTCTCACTCACAGGATGCTTGTGATTGCTTTTAGGACTCAGTGGATAATCCAGGATAAACTCCCCATTTTAGGATCCTTAACTCAATGACACCTGCAAGGTGCCTTTGCCCTATAAAGTAACATTTACAGGTTCCAGGGATTAGGACCTGATACTGTTGGGGGCCAGTATTCAGCCTACTACAAGCTCCTTCACCCCTATGCCTGCATCATAATTTAGTATCCAAATTCTGCCCATGCTACTTCCATAAGTATCTCTGGTGTCTTTGTACTTCCCTCCACCTCCATTGCTATGTTCAAATCCAGGTCCCATCATCTCTTGCCTGAACTACACAGTAATCCCTTAAGTGAAGCTCTGTCTGCCCTCTTGCTACCCTCTAGTTCCTTCTCCACAAGGCAGCGTAATTTGCACCAGAAGGTGATACTGTTCCCCTGCTTTACCATCTCCAGTGTCTTCCTATGATTTCTATGTAAAGCCCATTCTCTTGGTCCTGGCTTTGGGATTCCACTCTAGCCTGCACCTACCTCCCAGCCCAGCATATGCCCTCCATCCAGCTGTACTGCACTTTTCTCCCTGCTTATCTGTGCCAGCCTCTGTGATCTTAGAGCCCTGCTACACTTTTTCCTCTGCCTGGAACATCCTTCACACAGCCCCTATTGGGTCCTGGGATAGCTTTCCATGGCTACCTATGCTTCTTCAATCATAGACCTAGCGCAGGTCAGTTGTAACCAAGGTTTAATTTTTTGTTTCTCACCTAGACTGTAAACTTCAGGAAAGCCAGGCCTGATTTGATATTGTTCTTCTCTTTCTCAGTGTCGAACACAGTGCTGCCTCAGTAGGTATGAAACAGTGTTTATTGGGTTGAATTCCCATGACCCTTCCCAGCCCATTGTGCTTTAGGGTCTCAGGGACACCATCTGGACTATTTAGACATCACTATTACACAATGAAAAATCAGTTCCTATTCACAGAAGCCCCAGGTGCATGTTTCTTCACATCATTGGTGGGACTCACCTGTGTTTTCTCTCTCCATCACATGGTTTTGGGAGAAAACAAACTGGCATGATGCTGGTTTTCTCTGATTGGCTGGAGAATGATCCCACATCAACTCTGAGCCCTGAATCTAGTTCCTACACTCATAATTCCAAGCCCTTGAGCTGGGCCAGACCCTACATAACCCATAATCATGAACTTAAACAACATTGTACCTACAAGACCCAGGCTTTACATTCCTGGTAGCTCCCTGCCTGCTGCCTTTCCCGACACTAATGTCTACATATAGGGAAGGGTCAGGGGCACGGGTCAGATGATCTTTCATGACAAACGAATCCAGATAATTAGTGGGGGATCATGCCCTGTCACTGATACTGCATAAAATGCAGATAAAGAGCCCCAGGATGGTAAAATTCCAGATGCCCTTACCTCTTGCCCAACTTCTTTCCTCCTGTTCCACTGCCTTCTTCCAGATCTTTTAACTTAACCTCCCATTCCCAGCTCTTTGCCCTCTGCACTGATCTCAGAGTTTAGGATATACTCTCTCCATCTTGCTGGCCTGGATATCGTATCAAGCACCTAACTCCTAGAAGTTCATTATCCTACCAGCCTGCCCTTCCCTAACTCCACAAAATGGGGATGGGGAAAGTGCGTGATGCGTGTTTGTGTGTGTATGTGTGTGTTACAGAGCAGCTTAAGGATTTTCCTCTTTGCTTTTGGTCTACAAGACTTCTCCCTCCTTTGGTCCCCTGACAAGTCTGTCAGTGTAGGAGACCCTTTTCAGTGTCACTACTTTGCTGGCGTCATTTCCCTACTTGTTCCTCCACTCCCCACCACATTTCAGGACTCTGGCCGCTACATGCTGTTCCTGCCCCTGGAATGCCATTCCCATCTTCTCTGCCTGGAAATTCCTGCCCATCCTTTGGGAATCAGCTCCAGTGCCCCTTCCTTTCTGAAGCCTCCCCATCGCTGCAGGCAGAAATACATCCCTCCTTCCTGTACTCACACCACCACCATTGAGCTCTATTAGAGCTCCTGCACCATTGTAGGCTAGGGGCTGTTGGCAGTTGTCTCCCCGACTCAAAAGTGAGCTTGCTCAGCAGGTCTCTTTCGTCTCTGGATTGCCCATGTCTGGCCCGTGATTGATGCTCAGCGTTTGTTACAATTATTCCTGGACCAAGAGGAGAAAAGTCCCCATCCAGCAACCCTTGCTCAGCCTTGGGCAAGTAGGGTAGACAGCCCTCCCAGAGCCTCCCTCCCCACTCATCCTCCGCCTGCTCCTACTTCTTTTGTGAATTAATTGGGATTTGGTGCTTCAGCCTCTTGGCTGGCGCCTTTAGAAAGAGAGTCATCAGCGGTGAAAGCTCGCCACATCGCCTCATACCTACAGGGCTTGCTGAAATGATGCCCGTGCCCCTGCCTTCCTGGCCTCTCCAGCACCTGGGCCAAGTATGCAGGGACCACGCTATGCGTTGGATCAGAGGGCAAAACTGTTTCGAGAAGTCCCCGCACCTGGCGGGGCATTATCTCAGTGGTGTTAGAGCTTAGGAAATTAATGAAAAGGGAGGGAAGGCACTGGGATCTCAGACTCCCAGTTGGGTCTTGGCGACCCCTGAAGCTGGCAGTATTAAGGAGCTAATGTGCTGACCGCGGAAGCTCAGCTGGTCTCCCGTCCTGCGCCCCGCGTCGCTTTTTCTTCACGCCGATGAGATGCTGGCGGAGATGCAGCAGGCACGCTGCTGCAAATGCTAAGCATGGGCAGCTGTGCCAAGATTTGGAGGAACAGATGATTCCCTTGCAGCCAAAGAGGCTTAACCCATCCAGCTACTCTCACTGATTCAAATGGAAATCTAGAAGGAAACTGATGCTGTTGGTTACTAACCACGTGCCAGGTACTTTATATTGTTTATTCACTTAATCTGCCCAAAAACTCTGAGGCCCTTGCCTACCATCCCATCTGATAGAGAAACCCAGGGCTCCTGAGGGTACGTCTCCTCTCACAGCCTGACCACCTCTTACCCTTCTACAAGCTGTGTCCTGCACAAGGGGTTTGGCCAAGTGATCAAATGGAGGCTGAAATCTAGCCACATTCTGGTTGTCAAACTCTCCAGAGCATGACTTTCCCCAGAGACTGGCCACCAACCCTGCTTCGCAGCTAGGTCTAGGGCTAAACTGAAGTTGGTTTAAATCTTCAGTTGGTTATCCTGCCTCCCTGTATGTTTCAGTCCTAAAAGCAAACCCCAAACTTAGGTGAGGGCAAAACAAACAGAAACCAGGGGAGACTCAGTTTTGAAAGGAATAAGGATCCATTGACCTAGTCTCTCTGCCATCTTATTTCTTCTAATCATGACCTGATAATTTGTTTGTGAGTCCCACCCAGCTGCTTCTCATTTTTCAATATAAACTTCTTTGGGCTGCATTTGGGTAGGATAGGGAGACTGGGACACATGTCATTATATCATTTTTGCTTATTGAAAAAAACAATCATTAATATTAATACACCTTCAATAACAGGGTTGACTTGGGCATAAGGCAGTTAGCTTGATTGGTTTCCCCACAGCTGATACAGCTGGGGTTTGAAGGTCAGCATCTTCATGGGATTGCTATAAATAATACAGTTAAGCCTAGCTGAACACAACTCCAATGCTGGTTTGATTCCTGCCTTCTTACTGCCTCAGCCTCTGCCTCTATCTCTACCTTCTCCAGCCCATCCTACAGACCTCTGACAGATAAGTCCTCATAAATCAGTTAGTTCATTGTTTTTCTTCCCAGCTCAAAAGCTTTAAGGGGGTCCATGTTACTCAGAGGATGAAGTCCTAACTTCATCCTAAAGTGGTTCTCAAAGTGTGATCCCCACACCAGAAGCATCAATATCATCTGCCAACTTGTTAGAAATGCAAAATTTTAGAGCTTCACTCCAGATCTCCTGAATGAGAAACCCTGGAGGTGGGGTCCAGCAATCCGGCATTGGAACTGCCCTCCAGGTATTTCTGATTCTAAAGTTTGAAATCCTGACCTCTTTGTTACCTTCCACTCCAACCAAATCTATCCTCTCCCTGCTCCTGGTCATGGGCTATTTAATCTTTTTTTTTTTAAATTGAAGTATAGTTGATTTACAGTGTTGTGTTAATTTCTGTTGTACAGGAAAGTGATTCGGTTTTATATATATATATATATATACACATATATATTCTTTTTTATATTCTTTTCCGTTATGGTTTATCACAGGGTATTGAATGGAGAGTTCCCTGTGCTATAGAGTAGGACCTTGTTTATCCATTCTATATATAAGATTTGCATCTTCATCTCTGCTCTTATGGTGCTCACTGGTGATAGCAGCAGCTGGTTTTCTCCCCAGCATCCATCTTCCTCCCCTTTATTGCCAATAGACCTGTATTATGGAGACACCATTGTGCTTTGCTAACAACATTTCCTCTGCAAGTAGGTGTAATCATAGAATTAAATTCTAGCTAATGATTTTAAGTGGAAGTTTAGAGGGAGGGACCTCTGAGAAGGAAGGACAGCTGGGGTAAGCCCCTTTTTGTCTTTCCACTTTTCCTCTTCCTCCTAACTGCTACCTGGAATATGGATAGAATGGCTGGAACTGTAGTAGCCTTCTAGGACCTTTGGGGGAAACCTTGACAGGAAGGCTATACACGGCCAAGCAGAAAGGTAGAAAAAGCAAGGGTCCTTTGAAGCCACCATGTCAGCCCTGGAATATAATCTCTGAACTTCACAGGAGAGAGGAAATCTCTGTGTGTACAAGCCATGAAAGTTAGGTTTCTGTTGATAACAACCAAAAGCAATTTCTAACATAAAATGCCTGCCAAATTTCTCTTTATTTATGCATATCCAACCTGTTCTTTAAGGCCTGGTTTGTTTCACATCCTATTAATTTAGCAAACACTGGGGAGCATCTCCTCTGTGCCAGGCCCTGAGTAGGTCCTGGGAATGACAGGTGAGCACAGCCTCATCCATGCTGATGTGATTGAGGACTCGTCTCTCTCCCTTGCAGTCCATGAGCCTGTCTGCCATTCAAGGGCAGAGCCTCTGGCTCATTCATCTTTGGCTATTAACCCCTAATGTGGAGCCTGATGACTGGGAGGGGCCTAGTAAAGGTTTGTGACATGAAAGAGTGACTGTCGTGGACTCCTCTAGAAGCTTCACCTGAGTTTTCTGGTCCACATTGATCAAAAGGGAAGTGACCTTTACCAAGCACATACTTCATGCCAGGTTAGGCAATTTTTTCCACACATGATTTCACTCCTTCCTCCCAGCCACCCAGCAACATTTGAGTTATCATCCTCATGTACATTTGGGGAAATTCAGCCTTGTTGAGATAAAAATGATTTGCAGGCTCATTGTAGCTCAGCTGGTAGCTGATAGAAATGGGATTGATACCCTACTGGGATGTTTTCGGTTGTAAGAAACAGAAACTCCAATTTAAACTGGCTGAAATGATAAAGGGAATTGATTGACTTACAAAGCCCAAAACCTTCAGATGTAGGGCTGGCTTTAGGCAAGAGTAGTTCTAAAAGGTTCCTTCTGTCACAATCCACAAAATTCCTGAAGTTCACTTGATTGAATTAACTTGGGTTCCTTGCCCACTCCTGAACCATTTGTGGGGTTGATGAAAATGTGATATCTTAGGCTTACATGAATATTTATGGCTTCCAGGCAAGTGTACAAATAGAGGCTTCTAGGCAATAGCCGCCCCCCCACCCCGCCCTTTGCTCGTCCATCTCATGCTCCATCCACATGGCGAACGGCTTTATACACATGCATGTGGATACCCCTGTCCTCATGTTCAAGCTCCACACCTGGCCTAGGTGTGGGTCCACTGGCAACACGATCTGCCTCTGGGAGGACAGAACTGGGCAAGAGACCAGTGCAGGCCCAGGAAGTGGAGCCCTGATACCAAGGGCCTGCTCTATAAGGGGAGCTGTAGGCTCCTTGTGGGTCTGTCCCCCCAGTCCCCCAGACTCTCACATTATAGTAAAATGCATGCTTGAAATGGGGTAAAAGCTGGGCACTCTGAAGTGTGTGGCCCAAGGCAGGAGTCCTGTTGCCTAATTGCAGTTCTGGATACAATGATTAACCTCAGCTAGTGGGGCCCATCTCCAGAGCTGGAAGTAAAATCATACCCACTCAAACCCCAGGCCTCCAGAGTAAAGTGGAGTATGGCTTGGGAGGGATGTGATGGGAATGGATGCGGAACGGGCAACCACCAGCTATCCCTACAGGGCTAAACCATGATGCCCGTTAGCCAGAACTTGCAGGCAGGACCCATGTTTTGTTCACCACTGAATTCCCATCACTCGTTGCAGAATCTGGCCCAGTGTAAGTGCTCAATATATATTTATGAGATGCTGAATGAATGAATAAGAAAGACTTCCTCTTATCCCCATCACTCACAGTTTCCATCATATTTATCTTGCACATAGTCTAAATCTTTTTGCTTTTGGCCATTTCAGGTAAACTCTCTAGTTCCCCCAAGTCAAGCCCCTGAGACTCCATTCTAAGATAGGGGCTGCAGGTGGGCCTGATGTGGTTCCTTCCCTCAAAAGAAGTGGCATCAATCAAAGCAGGACACATGGTTCAGAGGGAAGCTCAGTCAGTGACTAAAGAGCACCTTGTCTTCCATACAGCCCAGTACCTCCAAGACAGAGTGTAAATGAGGGTGGGGTGCACATTCTTCAGCCAGTTTTCTAGACTTTCAGATGCTGACATTAAAATTTGATCAACCAGATGTGTAATTTGGCCAGGCACCATGAAGCACTTTGCTTTTGTCTAATTTACCATTATCAATGGTCATCCATGGAAACGACTACACACTGATGCTCAAAATAGCTGGCCCTGTCTTCACTCCTGTCTCCACAATCAACAAGGGTCTGCCCTGTGCTCCTCACACACCGGCTCCCAGCAGCACCATTTCTGAAAGGGAATTTTCTTGTCTCTGTGATGAGAACAAAATGTATGTTACCTCCTGCTTCCCAGAGATAGCACCACATTTTCTGAGATGTGAGTTTTGACCTGTGATAACAGCCATCTTCAGATGACGGCCTCTCCCTGGACAGCTGGGTCCAGGGCTCCCTTGAAATAATTGTATAAAACACACCAAATGTGAGGCTGCTCTACAGATAAACTCAATCTGGTTCTTTTAATCCTTTCAGTCAATAATT
Organism: Hyperoodon ampullatus; assembly: GCF_949752795.1. Lineage (NCBI taxonomy): Eukaryota > Metazoa > Chordata > Mammalia > Artiodactyla > Ziphiidae > Hyperoodon > Hyperoodon ampullatus. The sequence continues at coordinate 81,083,213 of NC_136916.1, forward strand.
TGAATCAGCACATGCCTAACCCTGGAGGGTGTGATGTGACCCCCATATCCCAAAGTCCCCAAATAGGTTCCAGGGGCTGACAGAACCCATATTTCACTTAACTTGCTCTTGACTTGAGTCCCCTCTCTTATTCATTCCACCCACCAGTTCCTCCTGAATCAGAAGATTGGTCTAAATTCTCTGAGGTATTTCTTGGAGGACTATATGTACAAGAGCTACATTCCAAACAGTTCCCTCTGAGTGACTGGTCCATAGCAAGTTCTAAGTAAACAGTAGCAAGCCTCATGGGACCATAAATTCATGTTTACAATATTGTCTCTTATCTCTGCAGCGCCAGCACTGGGTGAGTATTATCAGCTTGTAATTAGTAAGGAATGATTGATTGATTGAGTCAATGAATTAATAAATTTACTGTCCCTGGATTCAACAGGTATAACTCAACTCACTCTTCCCCCAAGGTTCAATTCTTCCTTATACTGTAGCCTGCCCAGATGGCACAGTAATAGCTACAGTCTCCCATAGTTCAGGATGTCTCAGCCTCAGAGAATTGTCAGTCCTGACATATTCAATATTGTCTGGTTCATGGGATTTATCTGTTACAGGCCCTGGTACAGAAAAAAGCACTGTGAGCTGAACTGGCATGCCTAATGTGCAGTTGTATGCAGTCCTGGTCTTTACTCTAGTTCTCATCATTGCCACAGCAGCCAGAGCTGACTAGCAAAAGAGGTGATAAAAGTGAGTATCCCGAAAGTCAAGGCCTGATTTAAACCTTGTGCTTAGAACAAATACTCTCTAATTTATATTGAGACCCTGATAACAAAATGACATTTACAGTTTTCAGTGTCAAAAATGAAGGGGAGGGCTTCCCTGGTGGCACAGTGGTTGAGAGTCTGCCTGCCGATGCAGGGGACGCGGGTTCGTGCCCCAGTCTGGGAAGATCCCACATGCTGCGGAGCGGCTGGGCCCATGAGCCATGGCCACTGAGCCTGCGCGTCCGGAGCCTGTGGTCCGCAATGGGAGAGGCGACAACAGTGAGAGGTCTGTGTACTGCAAAAAAAAAAAAAAAAAAAAAAAAAAGAGAAAATGAAGGGGAAGAGAAATCAAATCTCAGATGCCCGGTCTTACCAGTAAAGGATGTAACCCATACGAAGTACAAATGACTATTTGACAGACTTCTGATTGAAGGCTGAGACATGGTTACATGGTGTTTTAAAATTGACAGGACCTGAAGAACAAACTGAGGAAATTATTGGAGAAATACTATTTTCAGGTTTAGATGCCCTCTGAACAGATGTTGTTGGTAGGTTGAATAATAGTCCCTCAAATATGTCCATGTCCTAATCCCTGAAACCTGTGAATGTTACCTTACTTGGCAAAAGGGACTTCGTAGTTGTGATCAAGTTAAAAATCTTGAGATGGGGAGATTATCCTGGATTATCTAGGTAGGCCTGATACAATCAGCATGGTTCTTGTAAGAGGGATGCAGAAAGAACCAGAGTCAGAAGAGAAGGTGATATAATGATGGAAGCAGTGATTGGAGTGATGTGCTTTGGAGATGGAGGAAGAGGCCATAAGCCAAGGAATCCAGATGCTGAAAAGAGCAAGGAAATAGATTTTCCTCTCAGAGCCTCCATGAGCAACCAGCCCTGCAGATACCTGGATTTTAGTGCAGGAAGACTGATTTCAGACTTCTGACCTCCAGAACTGTAAGAGACTAAATCTGTGTTATTTTAAATTCACTGTCTATGGTAACTTGTTACAGCAGCAATAGGAAACTAATACAAATATCAACCATCAACCCTGAATTTATGGCTAATCTTATAATGAGTAATTTGTTGTGTGTCTAACCTCCTACCAATGGAGAATTTACTGGTGAGGAAGGTTCATGTGGCCTCACAGTGACTTGCTATAGAACACTTTAATGATTTGTCATGAAGTATGAAGGGACTGGAGGAGGGGGAAATCCCACATTACCAGTTTGAAAAGTCATTCTGCATTCCAGTTACTTGAGGAAATGAATGTGAGATTTGGTGGAGTGATAGCCAAGAGTAGCTTCTGCTTCCAAAGAACAGGTTAGGAAATAGAAATGTGTTCTACAGAAAACTATTTTCTCATGTTGGGCCTTTCTAAACTGTTCACCACAGACCTTTTAAGATGTCATTTTAAGGCTCCATAACTCAGTTTTCCTAGAGTGGTTAAATGTATGGACTAGAGTCAAGTTGCCAGCAGTGCTGAAGGCTCCCTTGAGATTGTGAGCATAACTTTAATGTCAGGAAAGTCTGCTGTTTGTTTCTCTCCAACTACATCCAGCTCTTCCAAGGCAAACATGAGGTATATAAGCAGGATTAAAATTTTATTAGGCAAGTGCAGTGGCAGAAAGAGAGGAAGGGGGTTGAGGATGTGTAAAAGAGTGTTACTAGTGATGGGCCATGGATTTAAGTCAAGAAAGGAGAGCAAGAACTTGATGGAGTAGTGGATAGTAAGAGATTGGTAGGCTCAAGGGGTTGGAGGTCCTCGTGGGACCAAGGAATGGTTGGAATCAAACCACTAGAAGGAATAATGGTGGTGGTGGGTAATTACACATAAAATACAATCTAGACCATGATGTGTCTCCCAACTTCCTCTCCAAACTCTACCTCAGCCTGCACTGTACCTTAGTCTTTAGCTCAGCCACACCAGCCTCTTCTCTTCCTTGAACCTGCTCAAACTGCTCCAACCATCCCCCCATTCTTTTTGGCCCTCCCTGTTCTGTCTGCCTGGAAAGCTCTTCCCCAGAAGGGCCCTGTGGCTGGCTCCATCTCATGATCCAAGCCTTCCCTGATCTCCATGTAAAATCGTGACCCACTCCATCCCTCATTGAGGTTACTCTTGATCATATCAATCACATAATACTTACCTAAACCTGAAGTTATTACATTTATTTGTTGACTTGTTTACTGTCAGTCTGCCCCTCCCATCTAGAAGGCGAGCTGCATGAGAGCAGTGACCTTGTGTGTCTTGTTCTCTACTAACTCTCAGCACCCGGAACAGTGCCTGGCATAGGAAAGGAACCTAAGAAAGTAAGGATAAATGGACAAAGGCATGAATAAATGGATTTTTGTAAACAAAATTTTCCTTCATTAACCTTAAAAATTGTTTAAAACAATTAAAGCAACTTAACCTAAAAAATTGTTAATCTGCAGACATTTTTTTCCCCAAACAAGTTCAGTATTTCTGTCAAAATCCTTGGAAACCCTTTCTAGTAGGGGCAGCAGTTCTCAAGTGGGTGCATTTTTGTCCTCCAGAGACATTTGGTGATGTCTGCTGACATTTTTATTGTCCAGTGTACTATTGGTATCTAGTGGGTGGAGATTGATGCCAAAAGCTCAGCCTCTGTGCACCAGTGCTGAATCAAATCTTGGAGACAGAGTTTTGGGTGAAGTAGAAAAGAATAGCTTTATTGCTTTGCCAGGCAAAGGGGGACACAGCAGGCTCATGCCCCTCAAAACTGTGTGTGCCAACCCAGGAGGATTTGGTGAGGAGGTTTATAGCAATGGTTCAAGGGTGGGTTTGCTGTTAAGGATTAGGGTGTGTGTAGGGTCTGCATTCCTTAAACTTGGCCTCAGGTGGCCTCTTGCTGTGGTTATCAATTGGTGATCTTCTCTGGAATGAAGAATGCTAACTTCTTCCATTTGTTGAGGGTTTTAGTTCTGTAAAGAGCTCAAAGACATTTTTATGTGAATCCCTTGAGGCAGAACAAGGACCCTGCCCTAAGACTGCATTATTGTTTCTTGGCTGCTCCTCCCTTGTCTCTGCATCCCCTCCCTTCCCTGATTAGCAACTGTTCAAATCTGCCCTTTGGAACTCAGGAAGGTCATGGAGGCTGGAGTCTGTTCCCTACAAACAAGCAATGGGGGACACAGAAAGGCTTCCGTGCCTAGGAGCACCACAGTGTCCTGCTCGGTTTCAAGAGCATGGATGCTGTTAAATATCCTACAGTGAATAGGACAGCTCACTCCCCACAGTAAATTATCTGGCCCCAAATGTCAATAGTATCAAGGCTGAGAACACTGCTAGGAGCTAAGAGTAATCACCCTGTGAGAATTGTTGGCCAGACCAAACCTTGTAAGAAACTTTGTAACTCCCCAGTGCCCTGGAGAAGTGGCACTGTCGGGTGAGGTTGGAACTCCCCCATAGGCTCTGCCAGTGTACTGTGTCTCCCCAGTGAGATGCTGTGAGGGAGCCACTGGATTGGTACTAGCCAAGACAAACAATCCAGAAACTTCACACACTTCTTCCAGGAAAGAATAAAACCAAGAGGGCAGACCTGCACTTGTAACTGGTTGTCATTTGCCAACTGGGACCTGGGCAGCCTTGAAATGGACAAACATACAATTATGTGAAAGTGAAAGCACACACTACAGGCCTGTATGGTCCCAGCACTGACGGTTTCTCAATTCCCAAAGCCCTTCCTATTCATCAGGAGAAACCCCATTTGCAAAACATTTATTCAAGGCTTAATTACCAATAAATCCTCCCATGAAGCCACTCCATTGAAAGGCTGCACAATAGCTTGGCTTGGTAATCAATGCCCCATTCATGCGCTAATGAGTGGAGTCAAATGGGTGTTAAGAGGTGTGGTGAGCAGGCCCAGGGACCAGAGAGACTCCATCTTCCTTTTTCCTTTAGGGCTCTTCTCTACTTAGGGCACTGTTCACATGATAATCAGTGCTGGGATCCTTGGAAGTTGGGGACAGCTAGGCACCTGTGCTCCTGTGTAGGCAGGTTCACGAGTCCCTGTGAATTTCCTCCAGTCTGAAACATCAGCCCTGCTTCCAACCAGTTGGTGTCTTGAGCCCTGCTTTTATTTTATTTTATTTTATTTTTTATTTTATTTTAATTTTTTTTTGTTGTCACTTAAATTTTTTTTTATTAGTTTCTGCTTTATAACAAAGTGAATCAGTCATACATATACATCTGTTCCCACATCCCTTCCCTCATGCAACTCCCTCCCTCCCACCCTCCCCATCCCACCCCTCCAGGCGGTCACAAAGCACCAAGCTGATCTCCCTGTGCTCTGCGGCTGCTTCCCACTATCTATCTACCTTACGTTTGGTACTGTATATATGTCCATGCCTCTCTTTCGCTTTGTCACAGCTTACGCTTCCCCCTCCCCATATCCTCAAGTCCATTCTCAAGTAGGTCTGTGTCTTTATTCCCATTTTATCCCTAGGTTCTTCATGACATTTTTTTTTAATTCCATATATATGTGTTAGCATACGGTATTTGTCTTTCTCTTTCTGACTTACTTCATTCTGTATGACAGACTCTAGGTCTATCCACCTCATTACAAATAGCTCAGTTTCGTTTCTTTTTATGGCTGAGTAATATTCCATTGTATATATGTGCCACATCTTCTTTATCCATTCATCCGGTGATGGACACTTAGGTTGTTTCCAGCTCTGGGCTATTGTGAATAGAGCTGCAATGAACATTTTGGTACATGTCTCTTTTTGAATTATGGTTTTCTCAGGGTATATGCCTAGTAGTGGGATTGCTGGGTCATATGGTAGTTCTATTTTTAGTTTTTTAAGGAACCTCCATACTGTTCTCCATAGTGGCTGTACCAATTCACATTCCCACCAGCAGTGCAAGAGGGTTCCCTTTTCTCCACACCCTCTCCAGCATTTATTGTTTCTAGATTTCTTGATGATGGCCATTCTGACTGGTGTGAGATGATATCTCATTGTAGTTTTGATTTGCATTTCTCTAATGATTAATGATGTTGAGCATTCTTTCATGTGTTTGTTGGCAGTCTGTATATCTTCTTTGGAGAAATGCCTATTTAAGTCTTCTGCCCATTTTTGGATTGGGTTGTTTGTTTTTTTGCTATTGAGCTGCATGAGCTGTTTATAAATTTTGGAGATTAATCCTTTGTCAGTTGCTTCATGTGCAAATATTTTCTCCCATTCTGAGGGTTGTCTTTTGGTCTTGTTTATGGTTTCCTTTGCTGTGCAAAAGCTTTGAAGTTTCATTAGGTCCCATTTGTTTATCTTTGTTTTTAGTTCCATTTCTCTAGGAGGTGGGTCCAAAAGGATCTTGCTGTGATTTATGTCATAGAGTGTTCTGCCTATGTTTTCCTCTAAGAGTTTGATAGTTTCTGGCCTTACATTTAGGTCTTTAATCCATTTTGAGCTTATTTTTGTGTATGGTGTTAGGGAATGATCTAGTCTCAAACTTTTACATGCCCCTGTCCAGTTTTCCCAGCACCACTTATTGAAAAGGCTGTCCTTTCTCCACTGTACATTCCTGCCTCCTTTATCAAAGATAAGTTGGCCATATGTGCGTGGGTTTATCTCTGGGCTTTCTATCCTGATCCACTGATCTATCTTTCTGTTTTTATGCCAGTACCATACTGTCTTAATTACTGTAGCTTTGTAGTATAGTCTGAAGTCAGGGAGCCTGATTCCTCCAGCTCCGTTTTTCGTTCTCAAGATTGCTTTGGCTATTCGGGGTCTTTTGTTTCTCCAAACAAATTTTGAAATTTTTTGTTCTAGTTCTGTGAAAAATGCCAGTGGTAGTTTGATAGGGATTGCATTGAATCTGTAGATTGCTTTGGGTAGTAGAGTCATTTTCACAATATTGATTCTTCCAATCCAGGAGCATGGTATATCTCTCCATCTATTTGTATCATCTTTAATTTCTTTCATCAGTGTCTTATAATTTTCTGCATACAGGTCTTTTGTCTCCTTAGCTAGGTTTATTCCTAGATATTTTATTCTTTTTGTTGCAATGGTAAATGGGAGTGTTTTCTTGATTTCATTTTCAGATTTTTCATCATTAGTGTACAGGAATGCCAGAGATTGCTGTGCATTAATTTTGTATCCTGCTACTTTACCAAATTCATTGATTAGCTCTAGTAGTTTTTTGGTAGCATCTTTAGGATTCTCTATGTATAGTATCATGTCATCTGCAAACAGTGACAGCTTTACTTCTTCTTTTCCAATTTGGATTCCTTTTATTTCCTTTTCTTCTCTGATTGCTGTGGCTAAAACTTCCAAAACTAGGTTGAATAAGAGTGGTGAGAGTGGGCAGCCTTGTCTTGTTCCTGATCTTAGTGGAAATGGTTTTAGTTTTTCACCATTGAGGACAATGTTGGCTGTGGGTTTGTCATATATGGCCTTTATTATGTTGAGGAAAGTTCCCTCTATGCCTACTTTCTGCAGGGTTTTTATCATAAATGGGTGTTGAATTTTGTCAAAAGCTTTCTCTGCATCTATTGAGATGATCATATGGTTTTTCTCCTTCAACTTGTTAATATGGTGTATCACATTGATTGATTTGTGTATATTGAAGAATCCTTGCATTCCTGGAATAAACCACACTTGATCATGGTGTATGATCCTTTTAATGTGCTGTTGGATTCTGTTTACTAGTATTTTGTTGAGGATTTTTGCATCTATGTTCATCAGTGATATTGGCCTGTAGTTTTCTTTCTTTGTGACATCCTTGCCTGGTTTTGGTATCAAGGTGATGGTGGCCTCGTAGAATGAGTTTGGGAGTGTTCCTTCCTCTGAAATTGTTTGGAAGAGTTTGAGAAGGATGGGTGTTAGCTCTTCTCTAAATGCTTGATAGAATTCGCCTGTGAAGCCATCTGGTCCTGGGCTTTTGTTTGTTGGAAGATTTTAAATCACAGTTTCAATTTCAGTGCTTGTGATTGGTCTATTCATATTTTCTATTTCTTCCTGATTCAGTCTTGGCAGGTTGTGCATTTCTAAGAATTTGTCCATTTCTTCCAGGTTTTCCATTTTATTGGCATAGAGTTGCTTGTAGTAATCTCTCATGATCTTTTGTATTTCTGCAGTGTCAGTTGTTACTTCTCCTTTTTCATTTCTAATTCTATTGATTTGAGTCTTCTCCCTTTTTATCTTGATGAGTCTGGCTAATGGTTTGTCAATTTTGTTTATCTTCTCGAAGAACCAGCTTTTAGCTTTATTGATCTTTGCTATCATTTCCTTTATTTCTTTTTCATTTATTTCTGATCTGATCTTTATGATTTCTTTCCTTCTGCTAGCTTTGGGGGTTTTTTGTTCTTCTTTCTCTAGTTGCTTTAGGTGCAGGGTCAGGTTGTTTACTCGAGATGTTTCCTGTTTCTTAAGGTGGGATTGTATTGCTATAAACTTCCCCCTTAGAACTGCTTTTGCTGCGCCCCATAGGTTTTGGGTCATCGTGTCTCCATTGTCATTTGTTTCTAGGTATTTTTAAATTTCCTCTTTGATTTCTTCAGTGATCACTTCGTTATTGAGTAGTGTATTGTTTAGCCTCCATGTGTTTGTATTTTTTACAGATCTTTTCCTGTAATTGATGTCTAGTCTCATAGCATTGTGGTCGGAAAAGATACTTGATACAATTTCAATTTTCTTAAATTTACCAAGGCTTGATTTGTGACCCAAGATATGATCTATCCTGGAGAATGTTCCATGAGCACTTGAGAAAAATGTGTATTCTGTTGTTTTTGGATGGAATGTCCTATAAATATCAATTAAGTCCATCTTGTTTAATGTATCATTTAAAGCTTGTGTTTCCTTATTTATTTTCATTTTGGATGATCTGTCCATTGGTGAAAGTGGGGTGTTAAAGTCCCCTACTATGAGTGTGTTACTGTCGATTTCCCCTTTTATGGCTGTTAGTATTTGCCTTATGTATTGAGGTGCTCCTATGTTGGGTGCATAAATATTTACAATTGTTATATCTTCTTCTTGGATCGATCCCTTGATCATTATGTAGTGTCCTTCTTTGTCTCTTCTAATAGTCTTTATTTTAAAGTCTATTTTGTCTGATATAAGAATTGCTACTCCAGCTTTCTTTTGATTTCCATTTGCATGGAATATCTTTTTCCATCCCCTTACTTTCCATCTGTATGTGTCTCTAGGTCTGAAGTGGGTCTCTTGTAGACAGCATATATATGGGTCTTGTTTTTGTATCCATTCAGCCACTCTGTGTCTTTTGGTGGGAGCATTTAGTCCATTTACATTTAAGGTAATTATTGATATGTATGTTTCTATTCCCATTTCCTTAATTGCTTTGGGTTCGTTATTGTAGGTATATTCCTTCTGTTGTGTTTCTTGCCTAGAGAAGTTCCTTTAGCATTTGTTGTAAAGCTGGTTTGGTGGTGCTGAACTCTCTCAGCTTTTGCTTGTCTGTAAACGTTTTAATTTCTCCATCAAATCTGAATGAGATCCTTGCTGGGTAGAGTAATCTTGGTTGCAGGTTTCTCTCCTTCATCACTTTAATTATGTCCTGCCACTCCCTTCTGGCTTGTAGAGTTTCTGCTGAGAGATCAGCTGTTAACCTGATGGGGATTCCCTTGTGTGTTATTTGTTGTTTTTGCCTTGCTGCTTTTAATATGATTTCTTTGTGTTTAATTTTTGACAGTTTGATTAATATGTGTCTTGGCATATTTCTCCTTGGATTTATTCTGTATGGGACTCTCTGTGCCTCCTGGACTTGATTAACTATTTCCTTTCCCATATTAGGGAAGTTTTCAACTATAATCTCTTCAAATATTTTCTCAGTCCCTTTCTTTTTCTCTTCTTCTTCTGGAACCCCTATAATTCGAATGTTGGTGCGTTTAATGTTGTCCCAGAGGTCTCTGAGACTGTCCTCTGTTCTTTTCATTCTTTTTTCTTTATTGTGCTCTGCATCAGTTATTTCCACTATTTTATCTTCCACCTCACTTATCCGTTCTTCTGCCTCAGTTATTCTGCTATTGATCCCATCTAGAGTATTTTTCATTTCATTTATTGTGTTTTTAATCGATGTTTGATTCATCTTTAGTTCTTCTAGGTCCTTGTTAACTGTTTCTTGCATTTTGTCTATTCTATTTCCAAGATTTTGGATCTTGGCAATAGAATCCTGGATCAGCTTTACTATCATTATTCTGAATTCTTTTTCAGGTAGACTGCCTATTACCTCTTCATTTGTTAGGTCTGGTAGGTTTTTATCTTGCTCCTTCACCTGCTGTGTGTTTTTCTGTCTTCTCATTTTGCTTATCTTACTGTGTTTGGGGTCTCCTTTTTGCAGGCTGCAGGTTCGTAGTTCCCGTTGTTTTTGGTGTCTGTCCCCAGTGGCTAAGGTTGTTTCAGTAGGTTGTGTAGGCTTCCTGGTGGGGGGGACTAGTGCCTGTGTTCTGGTGGTTGAAGCTCGATCTTGTCTTTCTGGTGGACAGGTCCACGTCTGGTGGTGTGTTTTGGGGTGCCTGTGGCCTTATTATGTTTTTAGGTAGCCTCTGCTAATGGGTGGGGTTGTGTTCCTGCCTTGCTAGTTGCTTGGCATAGGTTGACCAGCAGTGTAGTTTGCTGGTCGTTGACTGAAGCTGGGTGCTGGTGTTGAGATGGAGATCTCTGGGAGATTTTCACTGCTTGATATTATGTGGAGCTAGGAGGTCTCTTGTGGACCCGTGTCCTGAAGTTGGCTCTCCCACTTCAGAGGCACAGCTCTGACTCCTGGCTGCAGCACCAAGAGCCTTTCATCTATCTTTTGGGGGGTCTGAGGTCTTCTGTCAGCGTTCAGTAGGTGTTCTGTAGGAGTTGTTCCACGTGTAGATGAATTTCTGATGTATGTGTGGGGAGGAAGGTGATCTCCGCGTCTTACTCTTCCGCCATCTTCCTCTTGAGCCCTGTTTTTAAATAAGTTGGGGTTATCCCTGAGCTCACCTCCACCCATACATGCGTATCATCATGCATCAGATCCAGAGACTGGGTGCTGCTCTACATGCATTGTTCTATTTAACCCTTATCACAACTATGGCACATGATTTTATCATTATATCCTGGTAATAGAGATGAGAAAACTGAGGTTTCCTGACTTTTTCCAAATCATATGGATAATAATCAGCATGATCTCCGACTCACCAATGAATTAAACATTTATTTCATGCACATGTGTGCCAGGTACTAGAAATACAGTCCAATGAGGAGGACAGATACAAAAGCAGATAATTATCACACCACACATGGGGGCTCATGACGGGGGCCTGCTCCACTCCAAAACCCAATGTCCTTCTCCCCTGCATTGAGTTATCCCTCATTGGTAACCCAGGTAAGGGACTGTGGTGACTTGGACCAGTGTGTAAATGGTGAGAAGCCATCAGATTCTTGTAAGGAACAATTAATTCCTATAATTTTAAACTTACTCTAGATAAGGGCAATAGGAGAAAAGAAATTTACAGTTTCATTTCATTTGTGAACGTAGATGTACAAAATATTACATGAAATATTAGCAAACTGAAACTAACAGGATATTTTTAAATAATATACATGGAACTCCTTGTGGATTAAATAAGTAAAATAGCAACCCCAATAGAAAAATAATCAAAGCATATAGAGAACAAACGTATGGATACCAAGGGCGAAAGCGGGGTGTGGGGGTGGTGGGATGAATTGGGAGATTGGGATTGACTTATATATACTATTGATACTATGTATAAAATAGATAACTAATGAGAACGTACTGTATAGCACAGGGAACTCTACCCAATGCTCTGTGTTGACCTAAATTGGAAGGAAATCCAAAAAAGAGGGGATATATATATATATAGACGATTCACTTTGCTTACAGCAGAAACTAACACAACACTGTAAAGCAACTATACTCCAATAAAAAGTAATTAAAAAAAGAAAAATAGTCAAAGCATGTGAACATGTAATTTATGGAAGCAGAAACCAAATGCACCTGAGGAGGTGCTTAAAGTTATTAATAATCAAAGAAAGACAAATTACAAAATAATATACCACTTTCTATCTAGTAGATTGGCAAAATTAGAAAGCTGGATAATGCCAAGTGTTGGTGGGGATTTGGAGATGCACACACTTGGGCACTGTTACCAGGAGGGCAGATGGTGTGATGTTCTGTAGAACACAGCTGGTGCTCATCTCTTAACCGAGTCCAATTAAGTAGATGTACACTGAATGACTCAGCAATTTTATCCCTCTCTATCTGTAGTCTGACGAAATACTTACACAGCTCCCCAAGGGACATATACAATACTTCGGTGCAGCATTGGTTGCGTGCCAGGAATTCGGAGACCACCTGGGTACCTATCATCTGGAGATTGGATAGATAAATGTGGGGAGTGCACAGAGCAGAGCAGGGAGCAGAAGTTTAGAGACAAAAGATTAATTGTAGCCATAGCAACATGAATGAACTTGAAAAAAATTGTAATTAGTGAGAAAGGTAAGAAGCAGAATGAAATATATAACTCGATAACATTTATGAGAAAGTTCAAATACATGCATAAAGAACAACACCATCTTGCAAGAACACATACAAACAGAAGCACATAAGTGCATATGTTTTCCATTGTGGGAAGGTGACCAGGAGTAGGGTGTACAGTCAAGTTTCCAGTGAGAAACAGATGGCACACCCAAATTAAGATAATTCAGGGTAGATTTGTTTACAAAGGTGTGGGTGGGTGTAGGGAAACCACAAGAGGTAGTACAGAAACCCAGAGCTATTATTTTAACCCAGCCTGAAGGGAATGGTTAGTGGAACTTAAAGGGAGAGACTTGTAAAGAGAGAGCTGCCAGGAAATCAGCAGTGGCTTTCAGCTGCTGAGGGACCCAGCTAGGCCTAAATGACCCCAAGGAAAGGAATCAGAGATACATTCCCTTGACCTCACTCTCCTCCCTCCCTTATCCTCCCTAGAGCTCCCCACTGGTCTACTCAACAGAGAGCCAAAGGGCAAGGGAGGCCATTGATGTCATCCATTCAAATCTGTCTCTTGGACAGAAAGAAGAGTGAAGATGTGTGTGAAAGGAATGGGTCTGGAAAGACAAATGGCAGTTATGTGACTCGTGAGCTCTGAGGAGAAAGGGAACTCATCAATAAAACAAATAAACATAAACATGGAGGAGGGTGGGCCTTGAAAGAAAAAAACAAATAAAGACATTTCCCTTTCTAGGAGTAACCCAGGGGTCAGCTGTAAAGGACAAGAAAAATATTTTTCACCACATTCCTCATATCCTACATTGTGTATGTGTGTGAGTAACACAGGCAAATTTGTTTTGTCTGTTCACATTTGTGATACTTATTATAAAGTTGGTGAGTTAACACACAAATTAAAGTACCAATGGTCTCCAATAAAAGTAAAATTTGGAAACATAACCTTTGAATATGCAAGTTTTTGTTAGACTGAGAAATAGTTAAGTATATAGAATTTCTGAATCAAACTTTTATGGAATCCTTGCAGACCTGAAGCATCCCCATAGGACCCTAGTGCTTTAAGGCCCGAGCTTAAAAATTACTTTCTTGAATGAATGCATGGCTCTCTGTGATTATCTAACCCATGTCATCAATCTCCATAATGTGTTCTCTCTTCCAGCTTCTGCCTTTGATTAATCCAAATTTCTTCTAGTTTCTTTTATTACAGAGTATTAATGTTTAAAATACCATAGTCTATAAGAGTGCAATTAAGTGGCCTCTGGAAAATTCCATTCCTTCCTCCACTTGAATGATGAATCTTCAGAGAATGACTTGACCATAGTGTGAGCAGAGGAGAGGCTTTTTTTCCTACTTTGTACCACAGTGGGAAGTTAGAAATGTCTCTTGTATGCAACACAGAAATTTGCTAAGTGAACCACAGTGAAATCTAGGCTTTGCGATCAGGAGTGACTCTCTCTGGGGTCTGAAACAATGGTGAGGAGCCCCAAGGTAAGAAGGCTTCCACCACGATATTCCCTCAGACACTGGAGGGTGGGCACAGTGCTCAGTAAAATCAATAGATTGAAAAGTCTAGAGTCTGGCTTTGTTCACGGCTAGAGTTCGGCAGCAGACCAGTAAATGGTTCAGACAAACCAAGTACACTGACTGAATATTCCATGAAGAGGAAAAGATGGTCCTGAGGCCTGGAAACCATACCACACAGATCTCAGGAGGAGTGATGGCTTTGCAAAGGGATGAAAGGTAGACCAGTAGTCCAGAGCTGGGCATTTTTGGAAGCAAACAGAGTAGGCTTTAGGGACAGAGCTACTCTGGACAGATTATGTGTAAGAAGTTCTAGGACTTCTGAGGCTAGAAGTGCAAACCTGGGGCCCAAATAAAGATGGAAAGCAGGTTTTGGAGAAACCTGCTTCACACTAGATTTGAATGAGCACCACTGCTGGATATTGGGAGAGTTGAGAAATCTGGGCTGAGGAAAGATTTTCCTTGCTCACAAATCTGTCCAGCTCACTTGATTGATTCATGGTTTCTGTGATTTTGTTTTCTACATTCTTTTTCCCCCCTCATCTTTGTAACTCTTAAAGTTTGTGTGTCTTTTTACCGTAAGATGGGTATGGACAGGGAGGTGGAAAATCCCAGGGATCCTGCTGGTATGGTTATGGAAGGTACAACGGCAAGGAACCCAGGAAGATCTTGGAGTCTGGGGCCCTGAGAACAAAAGGGCAAGGTTGAGCTTGACTGTGGAGGCAGTCAGGATCCTGAGAGGGTACCACAGCTCATTCCCAAAGGGAAAGTAGGGTCCTTAGAAGGAATGCCCAAGCCCCCCCTGCTGGTTCTGGCTTCTCTGGTTCTGCTCACTCACCAAGAGCAACTTAATCTGACAGTTAAGTGCACGTGTTGTATTCATTGGAACCCTGGCTGTGAAATATTAGTGGGTCTTAACGTTGTCAAAGAGGTGGAGTTTCTGGAAGTCATAGCATACCTGTGAGAATCATGGAATATTCAAATATTTGCAGTAAATTTCTTGTGGGAAAAGCTCATGTCTGTATTGTGCCATTAAACCTAGCACAGTGCCTGGCATCTAGTACATGATAAATAAATGTTTGTGGAAAGAAGGAGGAAAAGAAAGAAGGAAGGGATGGAGGGAGAGAGAGTGGGAGGAAGGAGAGGACAAGTAATCAATTTAGCCAGAGGAAACATTCTCCAGATGTTATTTTCTAATCATATTTTAGAGATTTTCCTTTACTCACTCTTATGTTTAATCATCATATTAATTTATCAATACTTGCTAGCAAAAAGGTTGACAGCAGGGAGGCAAAATTTTAAGAAAAATTTTGGAAGGACAAATATAAAATGGAGTAAATTCCAAGTTCCTCTGCAAATTAGGAGAAGATAGACTTTTATCACTTCATTTTTAGTAGTGGTCCCTTTTGATATAAGTCAAAACTGAGTGTTTCGTGGGCAAAGTTGGAGAACTGCTGCTCTAGTGGATAACTTGACAATTGCGTGATGCCACAGCTCAATTTAAATCCACAGATATTTACTCAGTACCTGTGCTGTGTAAGGGAGTGGTGGGAGGAGGTCAGTGAGAGGATGTGACCATTCATTGACCTGCCAGCTGCAACAGGGCAATGGGAGGCTCCTCGCCCCCTCCCCTGTCCTTGGAATGTATGCTCTGACCACCGTTCCCAGAGCGGGAGCTGTTTCAAGGACACAGCCTAGAGAGAGTAGGGTGGTGTTGAGACAATCTAGAAGGTATAAGTGACTGATTCCCATTAAGGACTCTATATACACTTTAAGATTCTGTGGGGTGAATGTGGAGATCTGCTCATTTTGTGGAAACCAAGACAAGCCCCATAAGTAAGTTCCCTTGTGTTGGGCTGCACCCCACAAGCCTACAAGCCTGCAGTCTCAAGACCAAAGAAAGGGCCGGGAGTCAGCAATGGAGACATCAACGGTTTATTGGACAGGGAGATCTTATACAAAAGGTCCTGGGGTGACACCCCACCATGTGCGGCAGACAGGACATGGCAGCAGTCTTTACGGCTTGGGGGATAAGGAAGCTACCATTTATAGGGGAGATTGACATCAGGTGGGCTCATCATTTACCAGGGACTACTTAAGCCCTATAATTAAGAGGATTGGATAGTCATGTGGGTGAAGCAGGGGCTGGTCGAGCAGGGGATGCACAGAGAGCAAAAAAAACAGCCATTTTGAATAGCCTAAATCTGCCACCTACCAATTTGGAGTGGTCTGCCTCTTTTTTCGGTCTCTCCTTGCCCTCTGTGTATGGGCAAGGAGAGACCGAAGAAATCAACAGGAGTTGCCTTGCTAGAGGTATGGGATTAATACTTTCCTTCCAAGAATAAGTCTAGAAGTGGTAGGCAGCATATGATTATTCTGGAGTTACATAGCATCCATCAGTTCTTCCATTTTTCCTTCCCTTCCTCCCTCCCTTCCTTCCCTCCTTCCTCCCCCCTTCTTCCCTCCTTTCCTCCCTCCCTCCCTTCCTTCCTTCCTTCTATCCAACCGTCCAGTCATTCATTTATTTAGTCATTCAATAGCAACTTATTTAGTTACAAGCATAATGCTAAGCTCTGGGATACAAATAATAATTAACCTGAACAAAGTAGGTGAAAGCTTGAGGCGATTCCAGAACAAGTGTGCTCAATCTTGGCAGCATGTTGGAACCACTTGGGGAGCTTTAAAAGTGCTGATGTCTGGCTTCCACCTCTAGAGGTTCTGATTTAGTTGCTGCGGGGAGGGGGTAAAGCCTGGGTATCACCTCCCATTTGAATGCTCTCCATTTGATTCTAACGTGCAGCCAAGGTTGAGACCCACTGCTTCAGTAGGATGAGTTTGAGTTTGCTGGACAGTTAAGGGGAGAGAAGATCATCCAGGGATAAACATATACAGAGGCACAAGAAACACCCTAGAGCAAGTTGCCTTCAAGGGATAACAAAGGGTAGACATAGATGGAGAAGAAAGGATGAGCTGGGGCACAGGTGAGAGGGACTGGGCTTCTGTAATAGGTGAGAACAAGGTGTGGTGGGAGAGAGCTTGGGGTGGTTAATCTTCTAAGACATGAGGATTTGGGAAGACTGCTTAGAGAAGGCTGGAGTTAACTCCCTCCCTTGAAGGTCCTTGAAGCTAGCACTTGACAGGTGGAGATGGGATGAAGTCTCTCCAGGTGGAAAAGGCAGAACAATTGGGATAAAGTTGTGATATATCTAGTGGAGGTGGAGCCTGGAGTTCGCAGGCCAGAGAGAGGGAGTGACATGGTGAAAGAAGTTTAAAGTTAGGTCACAGGCTGAGGATTTTGGATTTTACCCTTAAGACAATGGACGGAATAGCTAGTGGGAAGCAGCCCCATAGCACAGGGAGATCAGCTCCGTGCTTTGTGTTCCCCTAGAGAGGTGGGATAGGGTGGAAGACAGGGAGACGCAAGAGGGAGGGGATATGGGGATATATGTATATGTATAGCTGATTCACTTTGTTATATAGCAGAAACTAAGACAACATTGTAAAGCAATTATACTCCAATAAAGATGTTAAAAAATAAATAAATTAAAATTAAAAAAAGAATACAATGGACAGCCATGGAACGTTAGTCTTTGGAGGAGGGGAACGCCAAGATGAAGTTTGAGGTTTAGAACTCTGAGGCAGCGCAGGAGGAAGGCTGGCAGGTGGGAGAGCCTGAAATGAGGCTAATGGATAATTTCTAGGCAGTAGACTTTGCGTGTCTCCAACGTGGTTAATGGACACATTATTTTAGTCTAAATGAGCGAGAGACATTTTCTTACCCTTTAAAACTCAGAAGCTGATTTAAGTGAGGAGTCATTTCAAAGATCAGTTTTGAAATTGTTGTTGGTAGAAAGCAGCTTTTGGGGTGGAGATGAGGGCGATAGAGTAGAAACAGGATTGGGTTTTTATGAAAAATCCTGTTGCCTGAAGAAATGGAGCAATTAACAGAGGATGAGCCCTATCATTTCTGTGTTACCTGTTCCAGGAAGGCGGGGCCTCCAGAACCCGCCTGTGCCCCCACCTCTCAGTCCCTTTTGGGGCTGGGCATTGAGCAGAAACCCCCAAACAGCTACCTGATCCCCCACAAATACCTCAAAATGGAAAACAAGAACCTTTACAGTTGGGAAAATTTAGAGGAAGAACAAAGGGGAAATGGGTCAGTCCTACCCCTCGGTCTGTGGGCACTGAGACCCCGTACTTGCAGATTAAGTCTTGCTTCCTCCTGAGCCATTCTGAGCAGGAAAGGGGCCCTTCAAAAATGTACACCCAAGTGGTGGGGACAGTGTCTGGAATTTAGCTGGTGAGAGCAGGGCTGACATTTTCTAGAAGGCACCTTTACAGATAAACTAGCTGTTAAAATCCTGAAATGCTTTCTTAGCATTTGGAAAATTGTGTCTGTTGCCTAAATGCCCTTGAATTGCTTGGTTGCCTCACCCCCTTCCCTGGGCTCCCTTTGGACACCCAGAGCTCTCCGTGGTCCAGGAACTAAATGATCAGTGGTCCTGGCACAGCAGGGGCTCCATGCTCCTAGTCTAGAATGTTACTTGTTCAGGTGCCTCACCTTACTGGTTGTGCACTATTTTGAGTATCACCCTATGTGTGTGAGTCCAGGTGTCTCTCCTGATATGTTCGGTTTTGCTCTCTAGTTCCTAGCTGGATGGGAGCCATCTTTGAAGCCATGTTCTGACCCATGCCCAGCCTTCCCCTGGGAACCTGTGCTCTGCCCCATTCCCCACATCCCATCCTGCATACCTGACTGCTGACTAGGATCTTGCTTTGAGTTTAGGGGACCGCCCTTCTCCAGCATCACTGCCAGCTACACCTACTATGTATATAGACCAATTCTGTGTTGTCACAGATCTAAAGTGTGGCAGGGGCCTCATTAGCACTGCCTCAGAGCTCCTTCCTTCCCCAGGTCTCCTGGTTGACTCCGCATCCAGGCCCTGCCTAAAATTGCTGCATGCCCCAGCAGTCAAGTGCCTCTGAGTGAGGACAAATGCAGTGTCCTACAGGACGGTCTCAGGTCTCTGCAGATCCTCCCTTTGTGTTGAGGATTGGCCCTTTGCTCGAGGTGGTTGGTGAAAATGGGAGAGGCTAAGGTTAGAGCCAAGGCCTTGGGTGGCTTATGTTGTCTTTACTATGGTCCAGGCATGATTGTAAGCACTTTGTAATTTAGTCCTCCTAACATTTCTATGATGTAGGTACTACTATTCCTATTTTATTCATGAGAAAACTGAGACACAGCAGGGTTAAGTAAATAGCCCAAGAACAAACTATTAAATGGTGGAGCCAGAATTTGAACCCAGTTAGTTTTTAGAGTCAATGCTCTTAACTACTATGATTGGCTGGTTGCAGCCAATATAAATTGGATTTCTGAGGAAGTTTGTGCTTTCCTGAGATGGCTTCTTTTCTTCTTCTGGCCAGTAATGCTGATGGGAGGTGTGAGGTACAGCCATCATCTTACGGCCTTGAGATGACAAGTGCAAGGAGTGAAAGCCACACAATATGGATGATGAAGCCTGGGACAGTGATAACACCATGGGCTGCTGTACCACTTCACACAGCCTCCCCTGGGCTCTATTTTATGGGGGAAAATAACTCTATTTGGTTAAGCCATTGTGGTTGGGTTTCTGTAGCTGAATGAAGAATCCTAACTGGTATAATAGCCCCAGCCTCTGGCAAGGAGGGCTGTTTATGGGCTCCCTTGTAACAGAAGCTTTTTCAGGACACAGCCTGCTTCAAGCTCATGTCCATATGGCTGGGAAGTGGCCCCTTAAGTGACCCAGCTGCAGTACTGCTTGTTCACACAGTGAGCTGAGAGGCTTCAGGCATCATCACAGCCTTTCTCGAGCTCCACCCTAGATGTCCGTGATGGTGATGGAGAGGCTCACTTAGACCTCTCTGACATGGCCAGAAAGATTCCAGCTCCATTCTGTCTGCCTCCCTGGCTGTGAATGGAGGAGGAGAACTGTATGGTATGCCGAGGGCCCATTTGAGCAAGATGTAGATGACCAGAGAAAACTCGGGAACATTGGCCCTACAGACCTTGGCTAGGAGAATAGAATAGCTTCAAACTGTGTCTCCCAGTTGCCTAGTGTGATGCTTAGCATATAGTGCTGCTCAGTATATTTTATTCATTCATTTAAAAAAATTTTATGGTGGAGGAGGGGGAAAGGCATTCATACATGGACATGCTAAACAAAACAAAGAGCACAAAAAAATCAAAGTATAAAATCCCTTCCACTTCTGATTCTACTTCTCTTACTGTTGTCAAAATTTTCATCTTTCCAGAAATAACCTATGAATATATGTTTCATCAGATAGACTTGCTAGCCAACAACCCAAATAATAGTGGCTCAGAAATTAAAAACCAACAATGCCACATATCCCTGTTGGGTTGGTAGGGGGCTCGGATCCCAAAAGATGTCAGTCACTATCCCAGTGAGAAAGAGATAAATGGAGGGTCTTGCATTGGCAATTAAATGCTCTAGTCTGTAAATGACATGTATCACTTTCACTCAAAATTCATTGGCCAGAATGAGTCACACAACCCCTTCCAACTACAATGGAGCCAGGATGTCCAACCAACCGTGTGTTCAGAAGGGGAGAATGTTGGAGGAGGTCATCAAGAGGATGTTGACATGAAAGCTGGATCTGGGCAGTTGGAGGCTTCTCACCCCCTCCCCTGTTTTTGGAATGTGCATTCCACTTGCCTTCCCTGTACAAGAAGCTACCCAAGGACACAGCCTTGAGACAGTAAGTTGTTGTTGAGACCATCTGGATGGTACATGTGACTGAACCCACTTAAGACCTCTATATAAACTTTAAGATTCTGGTGGGCGGGTGCTGAGATTTACTTATCTTGTGATGCCCAAGGCATGCCTTGTATGTATGTTCCCTGGATTATTAAACCTGCCACTTACCAATCTGTAGTGTCTACCTCATTCTTCAATCTCTGCTTGCCCTCCGTGTATACAAGCCAGTTTAAGATTATTCCCAGGATGCTCTCAAGGATGTGAACTAACAATTGGTGAGCCAGCCAGGAAACCAAAAAAATGGGCCTGGGGGAAGAGGTATCTGTGGGGGAAATCCTGAGTTAGATGCTTGTAGACTGCTGCATGAGTACAGGATGCCCTGAAAACATGAGCTACTTTAATGTGTTTTTTTGAGAAACTGTGCATAGTGCACTGTGACAAATAAGGGAAACAAATGGCTACTGCAGTGGGTTGACCTCTACTGTGGGCAGTTCAGCTGGCCATCCAGGAAGTTGGGAGAACAGCTGAAGTTAGAGAAGGATGTACAGTTGTCCACTACTCTGCTAGCTTCAGGACTAACAGACGAGGTGGGAGAGCAAAATAACAAGTTGGAGACCTTAGCTTGCCATTTTGCAAAGCTTCGAGGGCACAAGCTGTCATGGATTAAGGTCCAAGTATTGTGACAAAGTGTGATTAAGATGTTAAGAAGTAGAAGCTCTGGGAAAGCGAGGAGAATTAAGGGGATGATGTTGTGGTGATTGTCAGTGAAGTGGACAGAGTTCCCCATTCTGTCCAGTCCCTAATACAAAGGACCATGTTAGATAGCAATTACCCTAGATTTCTGATAATAGAGAAATAGACTCCCAATATCCTAGGAGAAAACTTGCCTTCTTCCTCTGACACTTGAAGTTGTAAATCTTATCAAGTCTGAAATATACACAGCCCAGGAGATAATGAAAACACTGCCCACAATTGCCTGAGACAGAAGGAAAAAAAGAGGTTATTTAAAATACATACTGCTATAGAAGTTCCCTTGCCTGAAATCAGTCCACAGCCTCCATAAGAGTACTGGTAAAGAACAAATGCAAGTCTTTTTTTTTTAAATGTTTATTTATTTTATTTATTTATTTTTGGCTGCATTGGGTCTTCATTGCTGCACGCGGGCTTTCTCTAGTTGTGGCGAGCGGGGGCTACTCTTTGTTGCAGTGCACGGGATTCTCATTGCTGTGGCTTCTCTTTGTTGCAGAGCACGGGCTCTAGGCAATCAGGTTTCAGTAGTTGTGGCACGCAGGCTCAGTAGCTGTGGCAAATGTTGTGTTTGTATGCTTATGTATGTCTGTGGGTATATGTTACATACATGTGATATTTTTCTACCTTCAGCGGTACTACGAAAATTAATTAGTAAAAGAGCTCTATTTTACTGGCTTAAAAAAATAAGCTTTAATATCAATAGTGTACTTATGTAAAAATAAAACAATTTTCTTTCATCTGCTAAAAGGACAGAGGTTTTTTTGGACTATTTGTCTGTTCTTGATGGGATTGTGAAAGGTTTTTCTTTACCTTTTAAGTAATCTAGAAAACAAAGATTCTATGTTTTATCAAAATAATTTCTTGTGTTTCTTGTTGACTTTATCAGGTTTTTGATTACTTAAGAAAACTGCATCTTCTTTATTAAAAGAACAAAGATTTTTTATAACTATGTAACTTTCTATATTCGTCTTTGAAGTCTTTATTGTTTTGGTTAAAGGGATGACAAAGTATTCTTTCACAGTGACCTATGTAATCAACTGGTTTAAACCTTTTGATATTTTTGACAAACTTCCACAAAATCAAATTCTAAATGAAGTCTTGTTGACCTTTAACTAACTTTGGGATTTTTCCAGAGGGCCCCTGAAACATCTCAAAATATGTGTTCTCTCTTTTCATAAAAGAGAGATATTAAATTAATTAGGCTTATTTGATACATTAAATTACATAGGAAGCATTGTCAAATAAGTGATACTAAACTTTCTTTAGGTTACTTTATGTAAATATAAATTCACCCAGCAGGGCTTAAATGATAGCTCGCAAAGCCTGTCCTCAACACTGAAATGTCTCTAATGAGAAAAGCTGTCCTCCAAAATAGAATGGCCTTAGACATCATTATTGCCTCGCAAGGAGGCACTTGTGCCGTTATCCAACTAAAATGTTGTGTGCTCATACCTGAGGAGTCTGCTAATATTCATCTTTATTAAATCACATAAAAACACACATGAATACCCTAAGTGATCAGACCCCTCCCCCCCAGCTTAGGAGACTTACTAAGTTAGTGGTTCATATCATGGGGCTCTTGGTAAAAAAAAAATTACTTATTTTGGGAAGCATTATTTTCATCTGTGTTTTCTTTTACATGTGCCTATACTATTGCTGTGACATCTGCCTCCAATGCAGCCAGATAGCCACCAAAAAAGCCACCTCCATGATAGTAAAACCCCTTGCTGACTGCTCAGGACACATTGCAGAAGAGGGGGCCTTATGAAATGGTAAGAGGTGTCATGAGGTGTGGAGTGTTGGAAGAGGTCAACGAAAGGATGTGAGCTGTACCCAGGCAATCGGAGGTGCCTCACTCCCTCTCCTGTCCTTGGAATGTACATTCTGCTTGCCTTCCCCACCCCAGAAGCTGCCCAAGGACACAACCTTGAAACAGAAGGGTGTTGCTGAGACCATCTAGATGGAATATGTGACTGAACCCTGTTAACTTCTCTATAAACACTTTAAGATTCTGGCAGGTGGGTACTAAGATCTACTCATTTTGTGGTGCCCAAGACAACCCTCATATGGAAGTCCCCTTGTTTATTAAACCTGCCACCTACCAACCTGGAGTAACCTGCATCTTTCTTTGGTCTCTCTCTGCCCTCTGTGGATGGGGCTGGTTTCAGATTATACCTGGGCAGCTCCTGAGGTTGCAAACTAACAGAGAACCAGGATTCTCTGGTGAACAACATGATTGATTGCCACGCACAGTTTCGCACTTAGTTTTTGATTTGTCTTGGAGTTTGGAAATGTGTAAAGTATTGAGAACAGTGTCGATTTCCTGAAGAAGTATTTCCTACTGTCATTTTTACCTATATCATTCACATACAATAATATGTATTATAATATTTTTACCAATAGAGGCTTCTCATTTAATACAGTAGCTGTCTCTTGGATGAGAGAATGGAAGTTAAGTCCTGCATACTGTGTCTCTGGTGCTACCGGGAGTGAAGAGGAAGGGGAGGCTGTAACTTAGGAACTCAGTAGATACAAAGCACTGCAGAGAAAGTCTAGCCAGTTGAGGACCAAAAGATGTGGGCATCAGAGTTTCTGGCAAATTTCCCGCACAGTGCTGAGCCGCAGGACCCGATGCCAGCTCTGCATCTGATGGCCTTCTGGGTCCACATGATGACGAGCACTACTGGGCTGACTTGTGTTTTTTGCCCGGGAAAGGACAGAAGTTGGCGAGCCACCAAACCCCGCTGCCTCTTGGATCAGGTTCCTCCAACTGTGCAGGACAACCACACAGAGCCCTTTAAAAGGCACTTGTGATGATTTAATTAAATCTGACAGGTTTTTTAAAAACCACTAACTGGAGATCTCAATCTTATATCCCATCTATTTTTTTTCCTGCTTCTAAAGGTTAACAGCAAGCTTAACTCCTTGCTTGGCTCCAGAACTGTATTTGTAATGAACATCCCAAGAGAACATTCTTTTCTCTCCCTTTGAATGAATCTACTTCATCTACTTTGCTGATGAGGGGATTACCTGCAGGCAGCAACCTGTCATTGCCTGGTAGAGCTTAAACCACCTCCCAGCATCCGCAGAACCTCTGGAGCTAAAACGTATTTAGGCATCCAATGGCAAAGACACTGCCACCTCAGCTCAGGATGGCCCTTGTCGTCAGAATACAACTAACTCGGGGGGTTACACAAAAGCTCTTGAACAGAGACTCCTAAGCCACCAGTGTTTTTTGTTTGTTTTTTAAATATTTATTTTATTGAAGTATAGTTGACTTACAATGTTGTGTTAATTTCTACTGTACTGCAAATGATTCAGTTATACACACACACACACACACACACACACATATATATATAAATGCATTCTTTTTCATATTCTTTTCCATTATGGTTTATCACAGGATATTGAATACAGTTCTCTGTGCTATACAGTAGGACTTTGTTGTTTATCCATCTTATACATAATAGTTTGCATCTACTAATCCCAAACTCTCAATCCATCTCTCCCCTACTTCCCCTCCCTAACCACCCCCCCCCTTGGGTTTAGATTATTTTCTAAAAGGTATTTGGTGATACAGAATAACATATTGATGGAAAACTCACAACACACTTCAAAAACCCTACAAATTAAATTGAGTGCTATTTATTTATTTATTTATTTATATTGAAGTAGAGTTGATTTACAGTGTTGTGGCAATCTCTGCTATACAGCAAAGTGACTCAGTTATACCCATATAGACATTCTTAAATATTCTTTTCCATTATGGTTTATCACAGGATATAGGATATAGTTCTACCAACCCCAGACTCCCAGTCCATCCCCCTGCCTCTCCCCTCCCCCTTGGCAACCACAAATCTGTTCTCTATGTCTGTGTGTCAGTTTCATTTGTGCCATATTTTAGATTTCACATATAAGTGATATCATATGGTGATATCATATTTGTCCCTAAGCCACCAGTGTTTGATGGCAGGAATGGCTTTGGGACAAATCATTGGTGGGTCATGCCTAGAGAAGAGGTCAGGGATAAAATGACCTAAGAACCAGACTATTGCTACACTGGATTCAGCCTTCCACCTCCCACCGGTGAAGGGATTGTTATTGAAAGGCTCGTCTGAATCAGGAGATTAGCAACTTAATAAAGAATTACCTCCCCTGATCCCCAGGTTAATTCTGAATGGTCAGCCTGGTACTACATAGGCCAACGCTGAGATTGTCAGTTTTCTTGGGGAAGTCAACCACACTCATGTGACTTGTAAGCAGCAGACCTGGGGCCCAAACCAGGGTCTTCTGACTCCTTGTGCAACGTTTTCTCCACTCTCCCGTATGGATGCAGACCCAACTTCCCCAAGGCCTCCTCCAGATGTGTGATTTTATGCCCCATCTCTCTGCTGGGACTCATTGCAAGGTCTGCTCTTGCTTGTAAGAACTCCTACCGTTCCTTCCACCAACCCCCCAACACCTATCCCCCAAACTTATCAGTCCAGGATGCATTCTCCCAAGACCTTGTTCTCTAAATTTAAATGGACCATCGGGACTTTAAAGCCCCTAAAGTAACAATTATCGCTGAGCAGGGAGATGGGCACGACGCCCTCTAGTGGGGGGATAGGACTCTTCAGGGAGAGACATGCAGATTGAAGAAATGTAATCAGAACAGTTATTGCTTTGTCTTGCTTTTCGTCATGATGTTCTACTCACTTTGAAATCCCAAATAACTGTAAAGAAGGCCATGAGATTTTTACGTTTGTCAAAAGAGGGATTGCATTTGGAAATACTGAAAAATGTGGATATAACTATCATTAAGGTTTGCATGACTCTCATTGATGTCTATATTTTAAAGAAGGACTCTCAGAGACATGGGCCAAACTCCTTAAAATAAACCTCTAAAATGGGACATTGGGCTCCATCTGGGACATCCTTTGTCAGACCCAGGTCTTTGGATAGAGGTGTTCTAACTCCAGCTTTCTCATCAACAGCCTGCAAAGCCTTTATAAGGAGGGCCAGTTCTGCAAATGTAGCATGCCACTTGTCTTTTATCTTCTTTCTTAACAGGAATTTTCAGAGCCACAAGATCCCAGTGGTTGCAGGAAGCTGAAAAAATGGTAAAAATCAAGAAGACTCAGAAAATATTCTGAAAGAAACATATGTGTGTCAGGATAATAGTGAGAAATATGTGTTTCCATCCACACCCTTTCCTGAGGACCCTCTCCTGCCTCTGGACAGGAGACCTCTGTTGCCTCAAGGAAGGGGCATCCCAGAAGATAGAAAACAAAGGGCATCAAATTTCTGGCTTTTAAGTGAAATAAACAAAAGAAAAACTATTGTCTGCTCCTAAGGGAAGAAGATTTAGTAGAATCACTACCAAGGGTAGTGTTTTCCAGAAAAGAGTTTAAAATATCTTTGGGTTGCAAGAGAAGGAAGAGTTGGAAATGAAGTGAGAGGGACAGGTACTGCCATTCTGAGATTTACTTCAAGGAAGTGTTATGAGTTGAATTTTTCTCCCCAAACGGCATGAAGTCCTAATCCCTCAGAACCTGTGAATAAGGTTTTTATAGATGAAATCAAGTTAAGATGAGGTCAAACTAGATCCAGTGACTGGTGTCCCTATAAAAGGAGGAGATCTGGGCATAGAGACATGGACAGACAGAGGGGAGAAGGCCATGTGAAGGCAAAGGCAGAGATTTAGGTGATGCATCTATAAGCCAAAGAACACCAGTGATTGCCAGCAAATACCAGAAACTAGAAGAGCAAGGAAGATCCTCCTCTAGCACCTTCAGAGAGAGCATGGCCCTCCTGATGCCTTGATTTCAGACTTCTAGCCTCCAAAACTGTTTCTGTTGTCATAAGCCAGCCAGTTTGTGTTAATTTGTTACAGCAGCCCTCAGAAACTATTACATGTTGTACTCTGAAACAGCACAATTCCCAGAGGAATTTAGGGATCTGAGAGTAGAGAGATACCCAGGAAGCAGCATCCTTGCACCACTGTGGCATGGGAGGAGGCTGTCAAGGTCAGAGAGACCCCAAGAGTTTTCAGTGGAGTGTGGGAAGGAATATGAATTTCCTGAGTCCTTGAGAAGGGAGTTAGCCGAAAGCACTGGTCATGATGGGGTTTGCATCAGCTGATGTTGGATGGGACCCTGTGCTGGGGACCAGAGAGGAATACAGATACATCAGCAGATTCCTACATGGGTGAACCACCCATAAGGACTTAAATGACATCACTGTTCTTCACCTAAGTTCAGAAATAATCGACAGATTGACACAGAAGTCAGGCAGTTCTAAATCCGAATATCATCTTTACAAGTGAGACAGGCAAGATAGGAAGATGTTGCTGATTTGAGTGGAAATTATGGGCCTACTAGTACTGCACGCTAGTGTTCCGTGGACTAATTCATTCACAGAAGTAATAGGCCACTGCTGTCCTTCTTTGGGAGGGGCAGAGTGAAATGGTTCTTTCTGCAGACAGATCCCCAAAAAGGGAAGCACTGGGAGGGAAAGGCTTAGCTCCTCTTAGATACCTCACAGAGGACTGAGGGAAGGATATTGGGGTCTACAAACATCTCCCCACCTAGAAACAAGGACTGGGGAATATGAACTCTTTCCTTCGTGAGGCTCCCTAAACTGTGATGTTACTCCTGGGAAAATAAAGTGGATGGGGATATCCAGAACTGTTTGAGTTTAAACCTGAAAGGCTAAGTTTATATAGAATTGACTAAGATTTCATTTTGTGCCTTCAAACAGAATGGAGCTTCTAGAATTTAAGTTGAGTTGTAGCAAAATAAAGTCACATTTCTTGCAGACCTCATTTCTGTGAACTAGATACATATCCACTGCATAAGCAAATGGAGAACTACACTGGGGATACTCGGAGGATACATAAATCATGAACTGTGACCATCTGGGTATGGTCCACATGGGGCTGCAGTCATTCTGTGGTCCCGGAACCCTTGGAGCCCAGGGCTTTCCTTTCCCTGAGTGCTACAGTGGAGACCCTGCATGTGCTTGTCCCCCTGGTTCTTAGTGGTCCCCGAGGAAGTTTTCAGGTTGTCAAAACACTCTGCTAATTGATGCCAGTAGCAGCCCAGAGGAGTAGGAAGCCCCAAATGCATCACCTCCACTTTCTACCTAATGCCAAAATGTCAGTGTAGGAGTTGGGACTTACCCAAGGCCATACAGTTGGCCAAGGGCCAGCCTGGGACTTGAATTCTGGTCTTTGCGTACTCAAGAGAACCAAGCTGCCTTTATAGAGCAAGCCTGTTCTCTAGTTCTCCTTTTATAACTCCCCCCACACTCCCTGCCCACATCAATGCCAGAATAGGGAGAAGCAACCTACTTGTAAATGGCACTGATGCATCCAGAGAGGTCTTTTCCAGAGGCAGGTGACAAGCAGGCTCTTGCAGTAGAGCCTTGGCAGGAAATCACAGAAGTTTGTGTCCATTCGTATTTCTCCCTGCCTCCATGGGGAATTTTGATTCTTCCATTCTGTAGTCTTTCCCTTTGGTCCTAACCAGTTTGTCCCTGCTCCACATGAGCACATGACTGTTAGGATGTGTGTCACACGTGTTAGGAGTCCCCAGGGGCTGGTGCCATTCTGCACATTCATTTACACCCACCGCCCGCCTCTGCATGTGATGCTGCTGCTGACCCAGAAAGGGAAATGCTCTTTTTAGATTCCACAAGCCAGTCGGAGCCGATGTGCAGGAGTTAGGCAAGAGTTCACATCATTTGCAAAAGTGACAACTTTTTCCTCCCAGAAAGCCACAAAAGAGCCCAACAGAGTCTTTTATCTTTCGTTTGTTTTTGAAATAAACTCTGACTTTCATATGACATTTATTTGTCTCATACCAGAAGCCTGGTTAAACGTATTAATTTGTTTATGCTTCTGATACATTTTAACTAGCATTTAACCATAGATACTCAAGGGGACCCTTTGCTTGAATGCATGCAATGTTCCTTCTCTACACACATGATTTCTCACCCTTTCCTTCACAGAACAGAATATGAGGGCCATGGCAGGTACTAGAAAGGAGAGAGAAACAGCACCACCAGAGTCTGTATCATTGGGGGATTCCCAGTCTGGAGCACAAGTAACTACATCTATTAATGTCCCCCAGATGGCAAAAAAAAAGATTCATGTCATTCTGTCTAAGGACACACATATTTCCTTAGACAGCTTTTCCCAAACAGAGCTGAGGCATCAGACTCCGAAAGCAAGATGAAGCCCCAATAGAAGGATTTGACAGTTAACACTGAACCTTCATTACTTCCGGTTTATTTCATTTACCCAAGGGAATAAGAAATAAAGAACATTTAAAGAATTTTTTCTAGATTTTTTAATGCATAGCATTTTTATTAGTACATAGTTAAAATCACAATATATGTTCAAAATGTCATGGTCTCTTTTTATTATTTAGCTAGATGCATTTGTAAGTGCTTTCCACATTTACTGGTCCTCATAACTTCCTTTTAAAAGTTGATTGTTGGATTATTAGGTTGTCTCCAATTTTTGATGAGAATAAATGAAATTATGAAAGACGGCTTTGTACATAAAAGTTATTCTTCTCTGGATCTGCCTTTTCATTTTGCACCTGTAGATTTTCAATATGTAGGAGTATTGTCTTTTAGATTGCCAAATCTACCAATCTATTCTTTTATCATTTCTGCTCTCTGAGCCCATCAGCACTACTCTGAGGGTCCTAAAGCCACCTGAGGCACAGAGACAAATGGAAAATATAAGCCACCTCATTTTAATTTACCTGGTCGTTGGTTGCTAAAGCCATCTGTAAGGATGTTCCTGTATGGTTCTGGAATATGCTTGTCTCTTATCTTGACTTTCTGATAATTTTGTGAGTTATGCCCTGATCAGGAAATGAGTTATTGAGTTTTTGCTCAACCTCCTTGTTCCTGGGGCACAGAGGGAGTGTCCAACCATTTTGGGACCATCTCTCTGCTTGTTTTCTCATCACTCTTTCCTATCTCCCTCCCTACGTCTCGTGGCACTTTCCAGTTGCCTTTCCTGGATGCCCTTCATAACTCCCTTTATACATTTACTCTCCAAGGTGCTATTTCTCCAAGGGGCACCAAGCCAGGTGGATGTTTTTATTCTGAACTGTGTTAGGACATTGCTGCAGGGATTATAGGAGTGCCAAGCCATTTGCTGACATAACATTCTCTTGACCCACGAGGGAAAACAGACTTCCCCAACCAGGATAGTTGCTGTGTTGTATTTCCTGTGGGAAGTGTTCCCCAAAGTTGTGCCTCATAGGGGTAGGGCACGTCTGATATGGTCATTGTCCTGCTTACAATCCTCTGGGCTCCCTTTGGCTAAGGGATAAAATCGAAACCCTCCCATTTGACATAGAAAGCTCTCCAGGTTGGGGCCCAGCTAGTCTTCTAAGCCCTGCCTCATGCTTCCTCTCCCCTTCTGTTCTACACCCGGCTGCTCCAGCACGTGGACCACCCTCTCATCAAGCTTTCACTTTCTCACCCCTTTGCTTCTGTGCTCCTGCTAACCCCTCTGCCTGGGCTAGTCTCCCCCAACCCATGGAAGCTTTACTTCCTCTTGCAAAGGCACATCTCATGGTATAATTGGTTATTTAGGTCTTTTTTCTTTACTAGATCATGATATTCATGGAGGTAGAGGCCCTGCCTTCCATGATCTATAGCTTTAGTGGTAGCCCAAGGCTTGGCTCAGTATGGGTGATCAGCAAATGTTTGTTGAGTGAATACTAAAACTGTAATAATGAAAAGGAAGGAGGAAGGCTCTGTAGAAAATAAACACATAATTTATACAGTGAAATCGGGAATAATCTTGTAGGAGGTACATATAAGTTTGCTGTGAGTTATCAAGCATTTTTGAGTACATTTTTGCGTGTACTGCTAGAATTCTAAAGGGAGGAGACAATGTTTGCCCTGATACTTACAGAGCCTTGAAATGGGATTAGGAAAGACAACATAGCAGGCAGCTAGCTGATTCTTTCAAATTCTTTCTCATCATCAATGCCTAACACGACGGTTTATTTAACTAGGCTCTAGGGAAAGGCCACCATTGGGATTTAAGCTCTTCCAGTGTCTGACCTTCTATATGCATGGTCATCATACCATGAGAGACTCACTTTGGCAACCAAGGCTCTGCAAGTCTCTCTCAAAATAGCCACAGATATTTGCATACTGCTGACACATACACAATTTGATGTTCAGAAAAACTCTGGGAGGTTGGAAGTGCATGTTTTGTTATTATTTTCATGTCCATTTTATGAATGAGAAAACGTACTTGGCAAAGTCAAGCAACTTGCTGAAAGACATACAGCTAAGAGGGGTAAAATCAAGGTCTGAACTTGAGTCTCTCTGACTCCAGACCTATCTGCTATCTAACAGTGATTAAGAGATAGCCAAGAAAAATAAGAATCTCCATCCATATATTCATATCCATTTTAAAATGTACTCAATTCTTTGACCAACAGATATCTGTAACCACATCTGAGTCAACTTCAGTACTATTTCTCCCTCTCGTAGTAGGCAAGGAATTTTCATTTCATACATCAACAGTCAGCTGCACAGATTCCACCAGGGCAATGAAAGCCATTAACAAGACTCAAAATTATTTTAAGATGCAGGAAGAAAGTCATTTCCTTATGAATTTTCTATCTTTTGGTTCCTGAAAAAAGAATTAAATGAATTCTCTATTTTTTTTTTAAAGGGCATTGTAGTAGATTAGTAGTATCCCTTAAAAAGATACGTTCAGGTCCTCACTCCCAGTCCCTATGAATGTGGCCTTATTTGGAAATATGGTCTTGGCATAGATTGTTAAATTAAGGATCTTGGGATGAGATTATCCTGGATTTAGGGTGTGCCCTAAATCCAATGACTGGTGTCATTATAAAAGAAAGGAGAGGGGAATTTGAGACACAGAGTGACACACGGTGGGGAGGTGGGGGGGTGGGGGTGGGTGGGTGGGAAGACCATGTGAATTCAGAGGCAGAGATTGGAATTATGGTGCCACAAGCCAAGCAACATCTGGCTCTACCAGAAGCTGGAAGAAGCAAGATATAATCCTCCCCTAGAGCATCAGAGAGAGCATGGCCCTGCCAACACCTTGATTTTAGACTTTTGTTTTCTAAAACTGTGAGAGAATGCATTCCTGCTGTTTGGAGCCCCCAAGTTTGTGGCAATTCACTACGGAAGCCCTAGGAAACTAACACAGATTCTGCTCCCAGGAAATGGGGTGTTGCTGTAACAAACACCTACAGATGTGGCAGTGGCTTTGGCGATGGGTAATGAGCAGAGGCTGGAAGAATTGAGGGAAGCATGGTAGAAAGCCCTAGATGGCTTGAATACCTGTTGCACTGGGTTTGCATTTGGGAGCTACTGAAAACCTCAAGGGGTCCCCACCAGTGCCCTCGGTGGATAAGGATGCTTCCCAAGCTGGCGAATCACTCTGCTCCTGGAAGGCCAGCCTGTGGCCCTGTGCCTTGTGTTCAGCACCCTCCTGATCATGAGAACCTTGCAAGGTGCCTGCTCAGCAGGAGCCTCTGCCCCCTGCCAGCCAGGAAACCGAGTGCAGAGGTGTCCTCTCCTGGTGGCACCTAAAGAAGTTGACTCCTCCAGGCCAGAGGCGGAGTGGAACTCATGATGACTGTGGTGGAGACTCTGCTCCTCGGGTGAAGAACGTCTGGAAAGACTCAGCTCACCCAGTGGGTGCAGGAGTGTGCACCTCTTCTGAGCACGAGGCATTGGGTTCAGGGAGAGATCCTAAGTGCAGGCTTTGGAGCCAAACAGAGATGGGAGTAAACCTTGGTTCCACTGCTTAGTGACTCCATAACTGTGGGCAAGTCATGGAACCTTCCTGAACGTCCTTGTCGCCATCTGCAAATGGGGATTATCACAGCCACCTTACATGGTTATTGTGAGGGTTAAATGAGACACCAGAGGTTACAACATGGTAAGGAGCCTAATCCAGAGCCTGGCATTCAGTGGGCACTAAATGAATGGTTAGTCCCCCTTCTCTTCTTTGAGTGGGGCTATTTTATTTAAAAAATTTTTTCTCTTTATATATTTTTTAGCAATCATACATTTATTTCTGACCGTATAATAATCATATTAGATGTAAATGATCTAAATACTCCCACTAAAAGACATATATAAAAAAAGACCTAACTTTACTCTGTATACAACAAGCACATTAAATATATAGACACAAAGGTTAAGAGTAAAGTGATGAAAGAATATATAACAAGCTAACATTAATCAAAATTGTGCTAACATATCTATATTAATATGAGATACAATAGGCTTTAGAACAAAGGCTATTGTCCTGGATAAACAAGGTCATTTTATAATAATAAAGGGCTCAATTCATCGAGAGAACATAAGTTTCCTAAATATTTATGTATCTAATAAGAGAACTTCAAAATACATGAAGAAAATCTAACAGAATTACAAAGAATTAGTGATTTC
Source organism: Hyperoodon ampullatus (assembly GCF_949752795.1). NCBI lineage: Eukaryota > Metazoa > Chordata > Mammalia > Artiodactyla > Ziphiidae > Hyperoodon > Hyperoodon ampullatus. The sequence continues at coordinate 81,116,899 of NC_136916.1, forward strand.
AATATCCCTCTTTAATAATTGATAAAATAGAAAATCAGTAAATAGGTAGAAGTAAATATATGGAAATTTTGAACAACATTGAAACCACTGTCATATATTTTTAGTTTATTTTAACGATAAAGCCTCTTTGAGTTGGGGCTATTTTAAGTGGAGTTCCAGTTGACAAGTATTAATTGAGTTTCTACTCTGTGCTGTGCATGTGCTATTGCAGGGAACACAAAGATTAATCCAATGAAAAAGTCCTTGTCCTCAAGAAGGTCACAATGTAGGAGGAGAAATAGACATGTAAACATAATTGTGGTACCAGAGAAAGGCCACATTAGTTGTTTCACTGGACAAAGTTTACAGAACACAGTATTATAGGATAATTACAGGGATAATTCTCTCCCCTTCTCTAGGGGTGAATAATCAAAAGGTGCCATTTGAGAGAGAAAAGGAGCTTCCCTTTAGTCTATTTAAGCAGACTTAGTCTGCTCAGGCTGCTATAACCAAATACCATAGACTGTGTGGGTTAAACAGAGAGAACATTTATTTCTCACAGTTCTGGAGGCTGGGAAGTCCAAGATAAAGGTGCTGGCAGATTTGGTTCCTGGTGAGGGCCTCCTTCCTAGTTTGTAGATGGCTGGCTGCCTTCTAACTGTGTCCTCACATGGGTGAGAGAGAGAGAATGCTCTGGTCTCTCTTTGTCTTCTTTTAAGGGCACTAATCCCATCATGGAGGCCCCACTCTCATGATCTCATCTAACCCTAGTTACCTCCCATAGGACCCACCTCCAAACACCATCAAATTGGGAGGTAGGGCTTCAACATATGAGTTTTGGGGAGACATAAACAATCAGTCCATAACACAGATGGACCAAGGGGAGAGGACACTTGGGGAAAGGACTGAAATCCTGCATTGGTGTATTGGGGGGTCTGTAAGTAGCCCTGGGTGAATGAAGGGTAAACTTTCAGTTTCAGATCAGGGAAGATGATGTTAAGAGATAGCAGAGCCAAAATACAAAGTCCCAGTACATCATGTTGAGGTGTTCTGAAATTCCACTGAAAGGTGCTGGGTGGGGGGCAGTGAGGACTTGTAAAGAAGAATGCTGTGATGGATATGCTTTTAAGGAACCACTCTAGCTACTGAGAGGAGGATGGATTAGAGGGAATGATGGTGGAAAAAGGGAGACAGTGACTCCTCTGTGGCCATGGCTCAAAGAAGAGCTAGTAGCCAGCTAATGGCCTGGATCAAAGTAGAAGGTCCCTCTCATATGTCCCCAAAACAGTATTTACTCCAATCTCCCTTCAAGGTATGTGAAGACCTTCCAGTTGGAGTCACTGGGGGACTGGGTTTTAATTGCCTGGGGGAAGATAAAATTGGTACCAACTTGTTTACTGATTAATCCAATACTATCGCCCAAGGCCACTTGGTGCCAATTACTCAACTTCTCTAAGGCCACCTAGAAAATGAGGTGATACCATTACTGGGAGATTGAGTGGGATGACATATACATCGTGCCCAGCAGAGGGCTGTGGCACCAGTAAGTATTCCATACAGTGAGTTATGATTACTGAAAAGGTTGAAGGAAGGAGGCAAATGCCTCCGTATCACATCCAGACCCTCTCCTCATTCTCTAACCAGGTTGACAACCAGGATAAAAATTGGCTCCAACTTTGACATGAAAGAATTTATTGATGGAGAAATCTACCCTGGCTGACAAATGCAAAGCCTTTGGGGACTAAGGGCTTTCCCCCTTCTTTTGCTAAGGCCGAGTATAAGCCATGGTACCCCTGGTGGGTCTTGTCATGGGAAGATGCTCTCAGAATCACATTGCTCACAGCACTGGAGAGAAAGTTATCTGTGATGCCCAGGAATCCTGAAGGCTCCAAAGGTTTGGAGTGGATAAGATAGTGGGTGGCTGTGTAAGCCCTTTGAGTGGATTAGGTGTGACACCAGAGCTGTGTGTGTGTCAGTTTAATCACTGTCTTTATTATAGCAACTCTAATGGAAAACTAGAAGACTAAAATACTTCACTTCTAATCCCACAACTCTATGAAATTGATTTCATTTAATAAGCTGCTTTTCTGTCCTTTTCTATTTGCATATAGTTATAAAAACATGTATATATGCATATCTACACACATACATTTTTACTTTTAGTTGACCTACAAAACATTTTAGTTTTGAAGATTATCATTAGAATATAGACCTCCCTCTACGTAGCAAATTCTTCTTAATTGCCATTTTGTAAGCATGAGCTATTACTTTGAGATGGTATATCATAGTTTACTTAAGCTCTTTTCTCATTTTGGAGACTTTAGGTCATTTTCAATTTTGGGAGGTCCTAAGAAAAACGTTGGTGAATATATATGTGCATGGAACTGTTGCCTTAAAGCAAATCCCCAGGAGTGAGGTTCTAGGGAAGCAGTAAATGTGTAAAAACGCTTGCTCTGGAGTCAGGCAGATGTAAATTCAAATTCTGGTTCTACTGTTTACTAGGTAGCTGTATGTCACTCTAACCTCCCTCCCTTCATTAGACAGTGCATAACAGTTAGGTATTGATGCCTAACAAACAAGTCCAAAATATCAGTGGGACACAACAGTAAGGTTGTGTCCCAGGTTACACATCAGTGGGTTGGGCTAGGGTTCAGCTGATCTACACCAGAGACCCTGCTTCTCACCGCAGGTCAGTGGGTTAGCTGGGTTGACTCTGTTCCACTTGTCTCTTATCCTCTTCCTGGCTTCATGCATATTCTTCTCATGTAATGGCACATATTCAAGATAATAAACCCAAGTGCACTGGCATTTTCCAAGTTTTTAGTCCCATCACATCTACTAATATTTCATTGGTCAAAACAAGTCATGTCACCAAAGTGAAGGGGCAGGGAAATGTACTCTGCCACTTTAGGGGAAGAACTTCAAAGTCACAAGTCAAAGGGAATGCATACAGAGAGGACTAGAGGATTAAGGGACACTAATGTGATCTATCAAAGTGGGTGATAATAGTACCTATCTTGCATTGTTACAAGGACAAAATGACACAGAGTTGTAAGGGTTCAATTAATGCTACCTTTGAGAGAGGAAGGGTTCATTTCTGTTTTTATGTCTCCATTTTGTTCCTAAACTTCTAATATGTCTTGTATATAGTTACACAATAATTTTTATTGTTGCATGAAGTTGGCTATTGTTATTATTTGTGCCTATGATAAAGAACCCTAACCCTACCCTAGGCCCTAGGTAGTTGCTGCCCACAACCTTTCTGTGTTCCTCTAGCACTGGCATACTTCAGTCTATCATATTTAATCATTTCTGCATCTACCTTTTCTACTAAAGGATGAACTTCAGGAGAATGGAGGCTGCGACTTAATCATCTCTCTTGTCCCAATGCCTAGCACAGCACGTGTTCATAAGTGCCAGAGTGAAGAAATATATCATCCCTCTCAGTATTTTATGTTTTCTTTTCTTACCTCATCTTGGTCATGTTTTCCTCCACCTTCTTGAGCATATAGAACATAATTATAAAATCTTTTTAAATGTCCTTGTCTCCTATTACTATCATCTTTGTGAATTCTGGGTCTGTTTCTGGTAATTGATTTTTCTAGCGGTTACAGATCTTATTTTCCTGCTTCTTTGGTTGTCTGGTAATTTTTAATTAGATTCCAGATACTGTATATTTTTATGTTGTTGGTTGCTGGATTTTGCTGTATTCCTTTATAGATTATTGAATTTTTTTTTGGTATGCAGTTCAATTACTTGGAATCAGATTGATCCTTTTTTTTTTTTTTTTTTGTGGTACGCGGGCCTCTCACTGCTGTGGCCTCTCCCGTTGCGGAGCACAGGCTCCGGACGCGCAGGCTCAGCGGCCATGGCTCACGGGCCCAGCCGCTCCGCGGCATGTGGGATCCTCCCAGACCGGGGCACGAACCCGTGTCCCCTGCATCGGCAGGCGGACTCTCAACCACTGCGCCACCAGGGAAGCCCAGATTGATCCTTTTTTAAAATACATCTTTATTGGAGTATAATTGCTTCACAATGGTGTGTTAGTTTCTGCTGTATAACAAAGTGAATAAAATATACATACACATATATCCTCATATTCCCTCCCTCTTGGGTCTCCCTCCCACCCTCCCTATCACACTCCTCTAAGTGGTCACTAAGCACCACGCTGATCTCCCTGTGCTATGTGGCTCCTTCCCACTAGCTATCTATTTTACATTTGGTAGTGTATATATGTCAATGCTACTCTCTCATTGTGTCCCAGCCTCCCCTTCCCCCACTGTGTCCTCAAGTCCATTCTCAATGTCTGCATCTTTATTTCTGCCCTGCCACTAGGTTCATCAGTACTATTTTTCTAGAATCCATATATATGTGTTAGCATACAGTATTTGTTTTTCTCTTTCTGACTTATTTCACTCTGTATGACAGACTCTAGGTCCATCCACCTCACTACAAACTATTCAATGTCATTCCTTTTCATGACCAAGTAATATTCCATTGTGTATATGTGCCACATCTTCTTTACTTTTAAGTTTTCTTAGGGCTGGTCACAGAGGCTTTTAGTCTAGGGCTAATTTGGCCCCACAGCTAAGTCAATATGTTTCCGAGGAGTTTACCCATCATACACATATTAAGAGGTTATTCCACTCCAGCTTTTGGGAAGATAAACTATACCCAGCCCTGTGTGAGCCCTAGAAATTGTTCTATTCACTCTTTTCTGGTAGCTCTTTCCCCAGTCTTTGGTAGACTCAAACATGTCTCAAACATTTCGCCTCAAGCAGATCAATACCCAGCTGAAGACTCAAGATCCCTTTTGCACAGCTTCATCCTGTCTCCCTGCAAATTGTCTAATATCTGATAAATGTTGTTTTTGATATATTTCTCTGGCTTCTTAGTCATGTAAGGCAGGAGGGTAAATCTGCTCTTGATTATCCCATATTGTCTGGTATTGGGTGTAACTTTTGCTGTTGCTCTGTGATGGGTGTCTCCAAGTAGTAGAGGATTTTCTACTCCCTGGATCATGTACAGAGATGCACAGCTCTTCCAACCAAGGGTTTAACCTCACTGGGAAGATATTTTCTTGGCCAACATTTTGAGTGATTGTCCCATGACTTTATTTTTATTTTCCTTTTAGCTTTCTTTTCTTTATCATCTTTATTGGAGTATAATTGCTTTACAATATTGTGTTTGTTTCTGCTGTATAAAAAAGTGAATCAGCTATATGTATACATACATCCCCATATCCCCTCCCTCTTGCTTCTCCCTCCCACCCTCCCTATCCCACCTCTCTAGGTGGTCACAAAGCACTAAGCTGATCTCCCTGTGCTATAAGGCTTCTTCCCACTAGCTATCTATTTTACATTTGGTAGTGTATATATGTCCATGCCACTCTCTCACTTCATCCCAGCTTACAATTCCACCTAGCCATGTCCGCAAATCTATTCTCTACTTCTGTATCTTTATTCCTGTCCTGCCCTAGTTTCTTCAGAAACACTTTTATTTTTTCAGATTCCATATGTATGTATTAACATATGGTATTTATTTTTCTCTTTCTGACTTACTTTACTCTGTATGATGGACTCTAGGTCCATTCACTCACTACAAATAACTCAATTTCATTTCTTTTTATGGCTGAGTAATATTCCATTCTATATATGTGCCACATCTTCTGTATCCATTCATCTATCAGTGGACACTTAGGTTGCTTCCATGTCCCAGCTATTGTAAATAGAGCTGCAATGAACATTGTAGTACATGACTCTTTTTGAATTTTGGTTTTCTAAGGGTATATGCCCAGTAGTGGTATTGCTGGGTCATATGGTAGTTCTATTTGTAGTTTTTTAAGGAACCTCCACACTGTTTTCCATCTGGCTGTATCAATTTACATTCCCACCAACAGTGCAAGAGGGTCCCTTTTCTCCACACCCTCTCCAGCATTTGTTGTTTGCAGATTTTTTGATGATGACCATTCTGACCCGTGTGAGGTGATACCTCACTGTAGTTTTGATTTGCACTTCTCTAATGATTAGCGATGTTGAGAAACCTTTCATGTGTTTGTTGGCAATCTGTACATCTTCTTTGGAGAAATGTCTATTTAGTTCTTCTGCCCATTTTTGGATTGGGTTGTTTGTTTTATTGAAATAGAGCTGCATGAGCTGCTTGTATATTTTGGAGATTAATCTTTTGTCAGTTGCTTTGTTTGCAAATATTTTCTCCCATTTTGAGGGCTGTCTTTCCATCTAGTTTATGGTTTCCTTTGCTATGCAAAAGATTTTAAGTTTCATTAGGTCCAATTTGTTTATTTTTGTTTTTATTTCCATTTCTCTAGGAGGTGGGTCAAAAAGGATCTTGCTGTGATTTATGTCATAGAGTGTTCTGCCTATGTTTTCCTCTAAGAGTTTTAGAGGGTCTGGCCTTACATTTAGGTCTTTAATCCATTTAGAGTTTATTTTTGTGTATAGTGTTAGGGAGTGTTCTAATTTCATTCTTTTACATGTAGTTGTCCAGTTTTCCCAGCACCACTTACTGAAGAGACTGTGTTTTCTCCATTGTATGTTCTTGCCCCCTTTATCAAAGATAAGGTGACCATATGTGCATGGGTTAACCTCTTGGCTTTCTATCTTGTTCTATTGATCTATATTTCTGTTTTTGTGCCAGTACCATACTGTCTTGATTACTGTAGCTTTGTAGTATAGTCTGAAGACAGGGAGCCTGATTCCTCCAGCTCCTTTATCTTTCTCAAGATTGCTTTGGCTATTCGGAGTCTTTTGTGTCTCCATACAAATTGTGAAATTTCTTGTTCTAGTTCTGTAAAAAATGTCATTGGTCGTTTGATAGGGATTGCATTGAATCTGTAGATTGTTTTGGATAGTATAGTCATTTTCACAATGTTGATTCTTCCAATCCAAGGATATGGTATATCTCTCCATCTGTTTTATCATCTTTAATTTCTTTCACCAGTGTCTCATAGTTTTCTGCATACAGGTCTTTTGTCCCTTAGGTAGGTTTACTCCTAGGTATTTTATTCTTTTTGTTGCAATGGTAAATGGGAGTGTTTCCTTAATTTCTCTTTCCAATTTTTCATCATTAGTGTATAGGAATGCCAGAGATTTCTGTGCATTAATTTTGTATCCTGCTACTTTACCAAATTCATTGATTAACTCTAGTAGTTTTCTGGTAGTATCTTTAGGATTCTCTATGTATAGTATCATGTTAACTGTAAACAGTGACACTTTTACTCCTTCTTTTCCAATGTGGATTCATTTTATTTCTTTTTCATCTATGATTGCTGTGGCTAAAACTTCCAAAACTATGTTGAATAATAAAGTGAAAGTGGGCAGCTTTGTCTTGTTCCTGATCTTAGTGGAAATAGTTTCAGTTTTTCACCATTGAGGATGATATTGGCTGTGGATTTGTCATATATGGCCTTTATTATGTTGAGGTAAGTTCCCTCTATGCCTACCTTCTGGAGGGTTTTTATCATAAATGGGTGTTAAATTTTGTCAAAAGCATTTTCTGCATCTATTGAGATGATCATATGGTTTTTATCCTTCAGTTCATAAATATGGTGTATCACATTGATTGATTTGTGTATATTGAAGAATCCTTGCATTCCTGGGATAAACCCCACTTGATCATGGTGTATGATCCTTTTAATGTGCTGCTGGACTCTGTGTGCTAGTATTTTGTTAAGGATTTTTGCATCTATGTTCATCAGTGATTTTGGCCTGTAGTTTTCTTTTTTTGTGACATCTTTGTCTGGTTTTGGTATCAGGGTGATGGTGGCCGTGTAGAATGAGTTTGGGAGTGTTCCTCCCTCTGCTATATTTTGGAAGAGTTTGAGAAGGATAGGTTTTAGCTCTTCTCTAAATGTTTGATAGAATTCACCTGTGAAGCCATTTGGTCCTGGGCTTTTTTTTGTTGGAAGATTTTTAATCATAGTCTCAATTTCAGTGCTTGTGATTGGTCTGTTAAGATTTCCTATTTCTTCCTGGTTCAGTCTTGGAAGGTTGTGCATTCTAAGCATTTGTCCATTTCTTCCAGGTTGTCCATTTTATTGTCATATAGTTACTTGTAGTAATCTCTAATGATCCTTTGTATTTCTGCAGTATCAGTTGTTACTTCTAGTTTTTCATTTCTAATTCTGTTGATTTGAGTCTTCTCCCTTTTTTTTTTTTTTTTTTTTTTTTTTTTTTTTTTTTTTTTTTTTTTTTGCGGTACATGGGCCTCTCACTGTTGTGGCCTCTCCCATTGCGGAGCACAGGCTCCGGACGCGCAGGCTCAGCAGCCATGGCTCACGGGCCCAGCCGCTCCGCGGCATGTGGGATCCTCCCAGACCGGGGCACGAACCCGTGTCCCCTGCATCGGCAGGCGGACTCCCAACCACTGCGCCACCAGGGAAGCCCATTTTTTTTTTTTTTTTTTTTTTTTTTTTTTTTTTGACCAAATACACATTTATGAGCTCATTTAGTCTTTACCTCAGCTCTCACATAAATAGGAATTACAATCATCATCTACAATGGAGGTTGAGTCTTCTCCCTTTTTTTCTTGATGAGTCTGGCTAATGGTTTATCAATTTTGTTTATCCTCTCAAAGAACCAGCTTTTAGTTTTATTGATCTCTGGTATCATTTCCTTCCTTTCTTTTTCATTTATTTCTGATCTGATCTTTACAATTTCTTTCCTTCTGCAATGTTTTGTGTTTTTGTTGTTGTTGTTCTTCTTCTTCTTTCTCTTATTGCTTTAAATGTAAGGTTCAGTTTTTTATTTGAGATGTTTCTTGTTTCTTGAGGTAGGATTGAACTGCAATAAACTTCCCTCTTAGAACTGAGTTTGATGCATCACATAGGTTTTGGATCATCGTGTTTTCATTGTCATTTGTTTCTAGGTATTTTTTAATTTTCTCTTTGATTTCTTTAGTGATCTCTTGGTTATTTAGTAGTGTATTGTTTAGCCTCCATTTGTTTGTAATTTTTACAATTTTTTTCCTGTAATTGATATGTCATTTCATAGTGCTGTGGTTGGAAAAGATACTTGACATGACTTCAATTTTCTTAAATTTACCAAGGCTTGATTTGTGACCCAAGATATGTTCTATCCTGGATAATGTTCCATGAACACTTGAGAAGAAAGTGTATTCTATTGTTTTTGGATGGACTGTCCTATAATTATCAATCAAGTCCATCTTGTTTAATGTGTCATTTAAAGCTTTAGTCTCCGTATTTATTTTCATTTTAGATGATCTGTCCATTGGTGAAAGTGGGGTGTTATAGTCCCCCACTATGATTGTGTTACTGTTGATTTCCCTTTTATGGCTCTTAGCATTTGCCTTATGTTTTGAGGTGCTCCCATTTTGGGTGCATAAATATTTATAATTGTTATATCTTCTTGGATTGATCCCTTGATCATTATTTAGTGCCCTTCTTTGTCTCTTGTAAAAATCTTATTTTAAAGTCTATTTTGTCTGATATGAGAATTGCTACTCCAGCTTTCTTTTGATTTCCATTTGCAAGGAATATCTTTTTCCATCCCCTTACTTTCAGTCTGTCTGTGTCCCTAGGTCTGAAGTGGGTCTCTTGTAGAGAGTATATATATGGGTCTTGGTTTTGTACCCATTCAGCCGTCTATGTCTTTTGCTTGGAGCATTTATTCCTTTTCCATTTAAGGTAATTATTGATATGTATGTTCCTATTTCCATTTTCTTAATTGTTTTGGGTTTGTTTTTGTAGGTCTTTCCTTCTCTTGTGTTTCCTGCCTAGAGAAGTTCCTTTAGCATTTGTTGTAAAGCTGGTTTGGTGGTGCTGAATTTTCTTAGTTTTGCTTGCCTGCAGAGTTTTTAATTTCTCTGTCAAATCTCAATGAGGTCCTTGCTATGTAGAGTAATCTTGGTTGTACGTTTTTCCCTTTCATCACTTTAAATATGTCCTGCTACTCCCTTCTGGCTTGCAGAGTTTCTGCTGAAAGATCAGCTGTTAACCTTATGGGGATTCCCTTGTATGTTATTTGTTGTTTTCCCCTTGTGGCTTTTAATATTTTTTGTTTGTATTTAATTTTTGATAGTTTGATTAATATGTGTCTTGGTGTGTTTCTCCTTATATTTATCCTGTATGGGACTCTCTGTGCTTCCTGGACTTGATTGACTACTTGCTTTCCCATATTAAGGAAGTTTTCAAATATAATCACTTCAAATATTTTCTCAGACTCTTTTTTTTAATCTTCTTCTTCTGTTACTCCTACAATTTGAATGTTGGTTCATTTAATGTTGTCCCAGAAGTCTCTGACTGTCCTCAATTCTTTTCATTATTTTTTCTTTATTCTGTTCTCTGGTAGTTATTTCCACTATTTTATCTTCCATGTCACTTATCCATTCTTCTGCCTCAGTTATCCTGCTATTGATTCCTCCTAGAGAATTTTAAATTTCATTTTTCATGTTGTTCATCATTGTTTGTTTGCTCTTTAGTTCTTCTAGCTCCTTTTTAAACCTTTCTTGTATTTTCTCCATTCTATTTCCAAGATTTTGGATCATCTTTACTATCATTACCCTGAATTGTTTATCAGGTAGACTGCCTATTTCCTCTTCATTTTTTGGTCTGGTGGGTTTTTACTTTGCTCCTTCGTCTGCTGTGTATTTCTCTGTCTTCTCATTTTGCTTAACTTACTGTGTTTGTGGTCTCCTTTTCGCAGGCTGCATATTTGTAGTTTCCCTTGTTTTTTGGTGTTTGTCCCCAGAGGGTAAGGTTGTTTTAATGGGGTGTGGAGGCTTCCTGGTGGAGAGGACTGGTGCCTGTGTTCTGGTGGATGACACTGGATCTTGTCTCTCTAGTGGGCAGGACCACATCTGGTGGTGTGTTTTGTGGTATCTGTTAACTTATGATTTTAGGCAGCCTCTCTGCTAATGGGTAGCACTGTGTTTCTGTCTTGCTAGTTGTTTGGCATGAGGTGTCTAGCACTGGAGCTTGCTGATTGTTGTGTGGAGCTGGGTTTTAGCATTTAGGTGGAGATGTTTCGGAGAGCTCTCACCAATTAATATTATGTGGGGCCAGGAGGTCTCTGGTGGTCCAATGTCCTGAATTCAGCTCTCCCACTTCAGAGACGCAGGCCTGACACCCCACCAGAGCACCAAGACCCTGTCAGCCACACAGCTCAGAAGAAAAGGTAGAAAAAAAAAGACATTAATTAAAATAAAATAAATAGTAAAAAATATTATTAAAATAAAAAAATTAAAAAGTAATACAAAAAAGACAGCAACCAAACCAATAAACAAATTTACCAATGATAACAAGTGCTAAAAACTATACTAAGATAAACATAAAAATAGGAAACTAGTCAGTCGCATACAGTAAACCCCAAGTCTACAGTTGCTCCCAGAGTCTACTGCCTGTATTTTGGAATGATTCATTGTCTATTCAGATAGTCCACAGATGCAGGGTACATCAAGTTGATTGTGGAGATTTAATCCACTGCTTCTGAGGCTGCATGGAGAAATTTTCCTTCCTCTTCTTTGTTCCCACAGCTCCCTGGATTCAGCTTTGGATTTGACCCCACCTCTGCATGTAGGTTGCCCTCTGACACCTTTTCTTTGCCCAGACAGGAGGGGGTTAAAGGAGCAGCTGATTAGGGGGCTCTGGCTCACTCAGGCCTGGGGGTAGGAGGGGTACAGAATGCAGGCGAGCCTGCTGCGGCAGAGGCTGGTGTGATTTTGCACTAGCTTGAGGCACACCGTGTGTTCTCCTGAAGTTGTCCCTGGATCACGGGATCCTGGCAGTGGCAGGCTGCACAGTCTCCTGGTAGGGGAGGTGTAGATAGTGACCTGTGCTTGCACACAGGCTTCTTGGTGGCTTCAGCAGCAGCCTTAACATTTGAAGCGCGTCTCTGGTGTCTGCACTGATAGCCGTGGCTCATGCCCATCTCTGGAGCTCGTTTAGGTGGTGCTCTGAATCCCCTCTCCTTGCACACCCCAAAACAATGTTCTCTTCCCTCTTACACAGGTCCAGACTTTTCCCAGACTCCCTCCCAGCTAGCTGTGGTGCACTAACCCCCTTCAGGCTGTGTTCACGCCGCCAACCCCAGTCCTCTCCCTGGGATCTGACCTCCGAAGCCCGAGCCTCATCTCTCAGCCCCACCTGCCCTGGCGAGTGAGCAGACAAGCCTCTCAGGCTGGTGAGTGCTGGTCGGCACTGATCCTCTGTGCAGGAATCTCTCTTCTTTGCCCTCTGCACCCCTGTTGCTGTGCTTTCCTACATGGCTCTAAAGCTTCTCCCCAGCCCACCCCCTGTTTCCACGAATGAAGGGGCTTCTTAGTGTGTGGAAACTTATCCTTCACAGCTCCCTCCCAGAGGTGCAGGTCCTGTCCCTATTCTTCTGTCTCTGTTTTTTCTTTTTTCTTTTGCTCTATCCAGGTAGGTGGGGAGTTTCTTGCCTTTTGGGAAGTCTGAGTTCTTCTGCCAGCGTTCACTAGGTGTTCTGTAGGGGTTGTTCCATATGTAGATGTATTTCTGATGTATTTGTGGGGAGGAAGGTGATCTCCATGTCTTACTCCTCTGCCAAATCAAAGCGCAATCCCATGACTTTAAATGGCTTTTGTTCTGATGGCTTTGGCAGAGAACATGAGAACTCTGAACCTGAAGAAGTGAGATTATTACCTGCATTTCAGTTTAAGGTGAATGGAAGATGATTGAAAGGGTTTATTTTCTCAATAAGACTGTCTTCTACTGGGAGTTTCATAATGGAAGCATCGGTAAGTATCATGGATGTGGCATTCCCAGTGCTTTTTGTATGTTTTGAAACCACAACAACAAGCATAACTGACTACTGACTTCCAAGATTTGCATCTGGAAAATACACCATTAATGCTAAAAAAACAGACTTATTTGAGTATTATGGAGACCAAATCTTTCTTAGAATCCATCAATAGACATAACCATTACTGTAAACATGAGGACAAACAGGAATACTAACAAAACTTAAGGGAAGTCAAAGGTATCGACGATTAAATATAAATGGAAATCTTTCTTATAATGAGCTGCCTCATGTATCTTCTATGTCTTTAATCTATTGAACAGTTAATTTTTTCTTTGCATTTGAAAAATTGAACAATAAATCTATTTTCATTGAAGAAAAATTAGAACGTCCAAATGAACGAAAAGAAAAATACCATATAACAACCTCTAGAGATAACTACTCTTTTCACCTTGATGTACCTCCTTTCAGGTACCTTTTAATCTATCTCTATCTCTAGATCTATATGTGTATCAATATACGTATCTACCTTTTTTTTTAACAATTGAGATTCTGTTAAACATAAGGTCCTGTAACCCATTTTTTTTTACACATGACCCTATATCAGAAACATTATATTAATAACACTGAGGTATATAATCTTTAAAATGGGTGCATAATATTCCATTGAACGAATGAAACATACTTTGGTTAATCAATCTCCGATTACTAGACCCTTTGTATGTTTTGAATTTTATCTTTATAAGCAAGATAGTGATGGACATCTATTTATATCCATTCTTATGATCTTTTCTAATTATTTCCTTAGGAAGTTTATCCCAGAGTAAGGTCCATTTACAAGGCATACTTCTAAAAAAATAGATTCTGAGTTAGTGCCATGATGAAACTCTTTCACTTAGTGAAGGTCAGAAAGGAAGTTTGTGAAAGTGGCCCAAGGGCCAGGAAATTAGGGGGAAACTTTATCTGCTCAGGATGCCAATGCTGATGTAGTTAGTCTTTAAAAATTCTGTGTTCCAAATGGAGTCTTCAACTTTGTACTCAGTTTTTTATACAAGAAATACAGAAAAGGACAATCACCCCCCCATATTAGTTTTCTATTGCTGCATAATAAAATACCATAAGCATCTTAAAACAATAAAAATTTATTATCTCACATTTCTGTGGGTTGAGTCTGGGCATAGCTTACCTGGGTCTTGGCTCAGGGTCTCAGGCGGCATTATCAAGGTGTTGGCTATGCTCTGGTTCTTGTTTGGAGTTTGGGGTCATCTTCCAAGCTCATTCAAGGTTGTTGCTGAATTCAGTTCCTTGTGGAATTGAAGTCCTTATTTTCTTGTTAAGAGTCAGCTGGGGATTACTCTCAGCTCCTGGAGGTCACTCACAGTTCCTTGCCACATGGTCCCCATAGGCAGTTCATAGCCTTTCTTTCACCTGATTAGGTCAGGTCCACCCAGAATAATCTTCCTTTTGATTCAATTGACTAGAAATCTTATTTCTATCTGAAAAATCCCTTTTTGCCATATAACATAACATAACTATAGGAGTGATATTCCATTATATTTTTAGGTCCTGCCCACACTCAAGTGAAGGATTATACAACATACACACAAGAAGGTGGGAATCTTGGGAAGGCGACCTTAGAATTCTGTCTACTACACCCATAGTTCAAATCCCCTAAGAAAACTGCTCTTGATATTTTGGTTATGTTCTAGATTTTTGTCACCATTATGTTTTGGTATTTTTTTGAAAAGAAATAGTTGTAATTATAGTGTTCAGTCACCATTGAATCCTTTATTTTCTTTGTAATAATGTGCCAGTGTATCACTGCAAATGTTTGATGAGCATAATTTAAAATTTTTTAGTTGATACTTGTTATAGACTGAATGTTTGTGTCCCCCCCCCAATTCATATGTTGAAACCCTAACCCTCAGTGTGATAGTATTAAGAAGTGAGGCCTTTGGGGTGATTAGGTTTAGATGAGGTCATGAGGGTGGAGCCCCCATGATGGGATTAGTGTCCTTATAAGGAGAAACATCAGTGCTTCCTTTCTCACCATGTGAGGATGCAGCATGGAGGCAACCATCTTTTTATTTATTTATTTTCAATAGGTCCTTGTTAGTTATCTATTTTAAATATAGCAGTGTGTACATGTCAATCCCAAAGTCCCAGTCTATCCCTCCTCCCTACCCTTCCCCTGGTAACCATAAATTCATTCTTTAAGTCTATGAGTCTGTTTCTGTTTTGTAAATAAGTTCATTTGTATCATTTTTTTAGATTCTGCATATAAACGATCTCATATGATATTTGTCTTTCTCTGTCTGACCTACTTCACTTAGTATGACAATCTCTAGATCCATCCATGTCTCTGCAAATGGTATTATTTCATTCTTTTTGATTGCTGAGTAATATTCCATTGCATACATGTACCACACTTTCTTTATCCATTCATCTGTTGATGGACATCTAGCTTGCTTCCATGTCCTGGCTATTGTAAACAGTGTTGCAATGAACATTGGGATGCATGTATCCTTTTGAACCATGCTTTTCTCTGGGTATGTGCCCAAGAGTTGGATTGCTGGATCACATGATAGCTCTATTTTTAATTTTTAAAGGAATCTCCATACTGTCCTCCATAGGGGCTGTACCAATTTATATTCCCACCAACAGTATAGGAGGGTTCCCTTTTCTCCACATCCTCTCCAGCATTTACTGTCTGTAGATTTTTTGATGATGGCCATTCTGACTGGTGTGAGGTGATATCTCATTGAAGGCAACCAACTTAAGACCAGGAAGAGGGCCCCCACCAAGAGCAGAATCTGCCAGAACCTTGATCTTGGACTTCTAGCTTCTAGAACTGTGAGAAATAAATGTCTGTTGTTTAGGCCACCCAGTCTATGGTATTTTTCTAATAGCAGCCCAAGCTGGCTAAGACAATATTGTGAATGGGATTTTTTTTTCAATTATATTTTTTAATGATTACCATTGCCTGGATTTTAAGAATTTTCTACTTGATTCCTTTGTCATCAGTTTCTCATCATGGATATCAGGGAATGTAGGGGTCATGGATTTCTATTATTTTTTTCTATTCTTTTTATAAATGAGAGATGAAGTATCAGAACAGATGAAGGATGGCTTCTCTGAGACAGACTCTTTCACTGATGAAATATTTATGATGACATGTTGCCTAGCAATTGTCACCAGATCTGCTTTCATTCACAAGACTGAAACTCAAGGGGGCACTTCCCCAGGAGATGCAGCAAAGAGAAAAACTAGCCTAATGAACACAGCCTCTGCTTCCTTGATGAAATTCCTCCTAGTTTTAGGCAAAGAAAATATTTATTGAGGAAATGGTCATGTTGGCTAGAATAACTTAATGGCTGAGTGAGAATAAAGCAGGAGGAAGACTTTGAAAAAATAAAAGCAGACAGATCATCAAGGAGCACTTATCTGTCATGTAGCAAAATGTTTTATTTTTTGTCACTGCCCACTGACATGTATCCCAACAACATTGTCTTTGTACCTGTTGCCTTGCCTGGTTCTGGCTGTCAAACTGCTGGGCTCATTAAGGTAAAACAGGCCTCCTGGGTTGGGGTCCCTGAACTAAGGATCAATCTTTTTCAGGGGTGTTGGCATCCAGGTATTAGAACATTCCACAAAGAAGGGGGCTAGGAAGGAAATTCTCTTTAAAAAGAATTGTGTTAGAATATAATTCTTTTAAGGTAGGGGGATGTTCAAAGACTATGCACTCCCTCAGAAGTCATTTTCTCTTTCCAGGTGTAATCATCAAACCACAGAGTGCCAGACGGTTCTCTCTCTCCCTTTCTCTCTTTCTCTAAATATCTTCCTCCCTCCCTCCCCCTCTTCCTTCCTTCCTTCCTTCTTCCCTTCCTCCTTCTCTCGGTTTTTAATCACCAACATTTCCCCCTCCCACCCCAGAAACCCCATATTTTGCAAGTAGAATCACCACACCAAGTAAATGTAATTCCAAGCAGAAGCAAAGAAACTTAACGTCTTTATTAACATGTGTAAATATGCCTTAACATGGGTAAGTGTGCAATCTCTATCAGAAAGTAGCTCGATGACCTCATAATTTCCCTGGTGGATGCCAAGGGGCAAAGCATCCCAAGTTGGAAATCATAAACCTAATCTATCCTCCTCATTTTCCAGAACACTTCAAACATGTAAATTACCCAGGAGGGCTCATGAGCACTCAGCAGGGAAGCTGGGTCCACGACCTCAGGTAGTGAGCAGAGATCACGACGACACATTGGAATCATCTGAGGAGCTTAAAAATTACCGACACCTGGATCCAGAGCGTCTGACTTAGTTGGTCTGGGGTGAGGCCAGGGCATCTGATTATAATGTGCAGCTGAGGTTAGAGAGACCACAAATACTTCCCAGCATTGAGAGTCACTGAACAGGGGTTTTCTATTGAAGAGCTCTATCTTCCCCATCCCCACCCTACTCACTTTACTGATAAAAGAAGGACTTTAATTCAGAAATGAAGAAAGAGTTCAGCTGGGCTTTAAAAAGAAGGGAGGAGGTCCTAGCAGTTTATAAAAGACCCTGAAGACATTTTGCAGAGACCTCATAAGCAGTATGTAGTTGTGGCTGATGCATGCCTGTGGCCAAGAGCAAGGAAATAAGTTGTCTGATGTTGGGCAGGTCATAAAAGTCTCCAGAGGTCAATGTGCTCATCAGCAAAAGAGGTCTTAGGAAATCTGGGTCTTGCTAGGTAAGATGTAGTAGGGAAAGGGGGTGATGTGGCAAACTGGAGACTACACACCTCCTAAGGGATGCAGCTCATGTTGTGAAGCAAGAAAGAAACTCGCTGCTGGAAGATGTCTCAATTGTTCAAGGTAAGCCAGAAACACAGACTTTGATGTGAAACCGCCTGAACTTTACACTTTGGCAACACATTTAAATGTTTTTGTTTGTTTTCGGTACGCGGGCCTCTCACTGCCGCGGCCTCTCCCGTTGCGGAGCACAGGCTCCAGGTGCGCAGGCTCAGCGGCCATGGCTCACGGGCCCAGCCGCTCCGCGGCTTGTGGGATCTTCCCGGACCGGGGCACGAACCCGTGTCCCCTGCATCGGCAGGCGGACTCTCAACCACTGCGCCACCAGGGAAGCCCCCACATTTAAATGTTTTAAATCCACTTCTGGGGATGATATCAGTTGCTGGCACTCCAGCTGTGAAGGGCAGCAGTTTGTAATTTCTCACCCACATTATTTCCAAGGTCTCTTCCTGCTCTAATTTCAAGAATTCTTAACTGGGGTGGGTCTGTACGAGAGCTGCACCAACGATGACAAACTCTAGAGAGCCCAGTTGGGTAGTCACTGTTCTTTTACAGTTGAAAAGCTTGTTTTTGTCTTGGTCCTTGTCAGCCCCCGCTACTGCAGCCTGCTTGCTCCTAAGTACCATGAACTGCAGAGACCAGGCACAGGTGAATCTCCTCTGAGTCTCAGCATCTCCTCATTCTGAAATGGAGATGACAGCTGAGAACTGTGAGCAGAGGCTCTGGAGAAGCAGGAGCAACATGCCTCCTGCAAGCCGTGACCAACAGTCCTGGGGGTGAAGGAGTGCCCGGAAATCAATGTGGCGTCCTCTCCCCAGAGCTGAGGTCAGGAGGTGCTTTCTATAGGTTAAACTGTTTGTCGCTGAATCTAAGTACAAAACTAGATTCCACACCACCCTCCCCCAGCTAGATTAGACTTCTAAAAATACCTTTAGCAGCACATACTCTATCTTGATGGGCTTGACAAATTAGTCATCAAAGTTCCCGCTGCTCAGGCAAGAGGAGTCCGTCCCTGGTCAAAGTTTCATTTTCTTGAAATCTGTCACCTTCCCCAGGTCAGCAGAGAGCTGATGGGCATTTTGTTTAATACAAGAGTGAGTGCTCAGCCATCCAGTCTGACACAGCAGTGATAGCGGCCAGAGAGCCTTCTTCTCGTTGGGATCTGGGCTTTAGTAGCAAGGGATTGACTCTATGTCATCCCCTAATCAGACCGTGGAGAACAGTCTGTTCTCTAGCTGCTGGGCAGCCTGCAGTTGCACTCCCCAAAAGCTGTGGAGTGTGTTCATTTGTATAACACGCCTGGGAATCACATGAGTAGAAGCATCAAGATCCTTTAGGAGGTTTATATTGTATAATATCCAGTAAAAAAAAAAAAAGTATAAAAAATGGATTACACACTATTATCTATTTATCTAACCTCCCTACTAAGGAATGGAAAGAAGCCCACTGAAATCTTAAGTTTGACAATCTCTGGGTGTTACTGTGACTATGGCTAAATTTTAGATGCTTTATGCTTTTATTTACCAAACTACCCACAAACAGCTTGTATTACATTAGCACACTTTTAAAAAGCTCTTACTCATTTATATTGAGTAGCATTTTTAGTTTTGCATGAAAGTTTGAGGTGAAATGTTACAGTTTTAAAATTGCTTCAAGTGCTGTTTCACTCTTAGCAGGATAATGTAGTTAGTAACTTCTGATAATGATATATATCACATTCTTTAAATTACATAAAATTGCTCTAAATCACAGGGATATGTTCTGCAAATAACTGAATAAACCTTTTAAAAATATTTATACCCATTTGATTTAGTTGTTCCATTTCTGAGAAACTGTCTTAAAGAAATAATGTTAAATACAGAAAATAGGCATGAAGATGTTCATCATAGTGTTATTTATAAAACAACAAATTGAAAACAACTTAAATCTTTAATAAAAACATCTTAAAGTACGTCTAAAGTAAAAATATGAAATCATTAAAAACGATAGCCACAGGGGACTTCCCTGGCAGTCCAGTGGTTAAGACTCTGCACTTCCATGCAGGGGGTGCGGGTTCAATTCCTGGTCGGGGAACTAAGATCCCACATGCGTGGCACGGCCAAAAAATAAACAACAACAACGTGATTAAACCAGCCAAGATGATTAAATATAATACCACAAAAAGTCAAAAAAAAAAGATAGCCATAAAAATTTTAGTAAAGTGGAAAGTGCTTATTTTTAATGTTAAAAGCAAAAAGAAAATTCCAACAACATTTCATATACAGTATAATCACATATGGTGATAAGTTGTACTTACTACCTAGAATTACAGTGAGAATTCAATGAAATAACGCGTCTGAACCTTTACCAAAGTACTCAATAAATGTAACTCTTAGTTTTCTATGTACATGTAAATGTGTATAATAAAGACTAAAGGAGGGGTTAGTCAATAATTTTATTTTGGTAAAGTTATGATGGATTTTCAGAATTTTCTTTCTACTTTTCTATATTTTCTAAGTACTTCATAATGAGCCACTATTCCTTTAAATAGGGGGAAATAAAATTATATACACAAAAGTAAAGGTCATTCTATGTTTAGATTCCCTATTTTCAACACGGTGACAGAGGGGATGGAGAATCTTGTGATGCTTTTACACACTCAGCTGATCCAGCTATTAGGTTGAGATGCCACAGCCAATGCTTAGAAAATCAAGTAAAGATGAAACACATGTGAACAGACAAAATTCTCAGGGAAGGAATAATCTGAAACACATCTTATGAATGGATTGAAGGAGGAGACCTCCATGGGGTTGCCTCTCCCTCAGGAGAAGTGGCTGGAACAGAGTGGGAATCTACTTAGACAGATAATTGTAAACTTCTCCATCAATTCCAGGGGTGTATGATATAATTTTATCTCAGTCAATTGGCAAAAAGCCATTGAGTGTTGACTCTGTGTCTTGTACCATTTGCCCTAATCCAACACCTAGCAAAACAGCCTCTGATGGCTCTGCTGGGCACAGTGCAGGGCTGAGTGGGGAAAAGAGGTGGTCATGGTGGGTGGGGGCCTAATCCTGATTTAGGAAGAGACTTATTCAGGAAGACAGATTTTTGAGAAGACACATAAACTTTGTATTCTGTGAGGGCCTTGCTGATGTGGCTTTTATCCTCCCAGCCCTTTCCATTTCCTGCAATGTTTCCATACTCGAATATGTGTGTATATATAAACTACTTAACTGTCTGGGAGGCTGATGCTTAGTAAAAAGCATTCTCTGTTTCGTCATTGTGAAGGGCATGATCCATTAAATGATCTTCTCTCACTCGGTGATAGAAGGCTTCAAGGGTGAGTCTACTTTAAAACAGTTCCTGTCACAGGCTTTGGGCCAGGAAAATCTTCATGCTCTAAGGTGCTTGCTACATGGTGGCTCAAAAATTGGGGGTCTCCTTGCTGCACTCTTTTCTGCATGGGATATTAAATATAAGTACTGCAGTGTGGGAAGAACAGGTGGCAGGAGGTTTCTTCCATCCATCCAGCAACACGTGTGCCCCCCGGAAGAACTTGCTCTATCTGGGCATCGAGGGATGCGTGTTTGCTTTGGGGCTATTGGAGTTGTGTGCCCTCTGCCTTCCTCTCAGCAAAGCTTTAGGTGGAGTCATATGCACAAAGGTAGGGTCAGTTTCTCACCAGTCCATCTTTATTTCCACTTGGATTCAGGGCTGAGGAGATAATTTCCTGCCTTGTTGTATTCAGAACCCAGAGGAGGTTTAACCTTTGATGACTGAGTTAAACTCTTGAACATGCTGAATAATCATTAGGATTTAAATTAAGGATTAAATACTCTGAGAGGCTTGCAGTGTGACTGCACTCTGAGTACAGGCAGTCTCTGTAGCTGTCAACATGGAGGTGAAGTGCGATCTTGGAGTCTCTTGAGGCTCAGCATGGGCTGGCAAATGTGGATATTTGCCCTTGAACTTGCAATGTAAAATCCTTGCTCCTCTTTTCATAAAATCCAGGTGCTTCTACAGTACCTCTGTGCCAATCAGCTCAAAGCAGGCTTGGCAACTATTTGAAAAATCAAGTCTCTACCTTGAACACATCCAAGGTTGGTCTACTGTTAATTACTCTACTTGCCATCCTTTGGTTTTTGTTTCATCTTTGCTCCTACCTTGCTGTGTGATGTTGGGCCAGTCATTCAGCATTCCTGGGCCTTCTAACATGAGAGAGTTGGATCAGAGGAATGGTCTAGCTCCAAATTTGATTCTATATTAAGCAGGGACTTCAGAGTTTCCACTTTCTTCTTGTCTGTTCTCACGAAAAAATCTCAACCTTCAATGCCCTCATCTATCCAACTATTATAGAAGATATACAAATAAAATCAGAGGAGCGAACTTTTTGTACCTCTGCCAAATAGGCAAAGCACTTTGGAAATATATGCCATAACCTCTTCCCTTTGGCAATTGTATTCTACAGGATGCTAGTTCCTTATTTGGGAAGAAAATGTGTTTGTATTTGAATACGGTTGGTTAACACTGCATAATATATCACCCTCTTAAAAATATACAAAGTACACTAGCTTTGTGGCCTGAGTTGTCCTGTTTAACTTCATTTACCCAGAATTTTAACCAGCATCTTTAAAAATATTCAACCATGGTGATCATATTTATCTGCTTGGCTCACCTTGCCCCCTAAACTCTCTCCCTCTCCCAGAACAGAGGGCAATTGGCACATTTTTGGATAATGTGACTCATTGCCTAGCAACACTTGATTAGACTGGAGATGGGTACCTCACTGAAACTAGGCCAATTGGCTACAGTGGTCCACCTTCAACCTGCAGTGTGCCCTGAAGCAGCAAAGAACATCAGTCTGTAGAGGAAGCCAGAGAAACAAAGCAGATAATCAAAGAGGAACAGTGGTGAGAGTATCTGCATGGCATCCTTGATCCACTTCATTCCTTAGGCCCAGCTGACTGAGGGTTCCTGGGATTCATCTGTATCCTTAAAATAGGTTTTTTTTTCTGCTCAAGCCACTGTGAGTGGTTTCTATGATAGGCTTAGCCAGGGAGTGCTCCAGGAGTGAGACTGGCATTATGGCAGAATTTCAGCATTTAGCTGGTTGGAATGTTGGAAAGTGGGTAGGAGGGTTTTGGTATAAGTCATCTCTCAGGTAAAGTGGTACAAAAGAAGCCTAAATAAGCAAAATTGTGTCAGACACAAGGGAGTGATCACTGTGACATGCAAGATGTTACTCTTCTGAAGGACAACGGGCTTGAAAGTGCATTAACCACGTCTTTTATGATTTGACATCTTGGCGGAGTGGGGGCTTTCTGGCTGGGAAGAAGCTGCCCCTTCCTAGGGCTAGCTAATCTAGAGATAGTACCTAACTTGCCCTTGAACACACCTTTTGTATGCGAAGCAACCAATATTGAGTCCATATCCCCAAATACCTCCTTTATCTAACTCTCACAAAATAAGTCAGTATTCCCCTGCCCTAAATTACTCAGAGCCAGGTACCATAAAAGAAGCAGCATCCCTTATGCCCCAGAGCTCACTGGAATTATTCAAGCTAACCAATCTTAAAATGGTTACTCTGCCCTGTTTTGCTTTTCCTATAACAGTTGTGGTCTCAATAACAGTTGTGGTCTATACTTTTCCCCTCACTGCTGCTTTTTCCTCCTGATGGACACTTGTACTTCCCCATGTGGCCCTGAATGCCATGCCACTCATTTCTAAGAGAACTGAGAGTAACAACCATTTCTTTCAATGGCATTGACATCTTCATGTTGTTACCTTCATAAACTAAGACCCAGGCACAAATTTAAAAGCATTAGAGGGAAGGAGCTAAGCTATGAGCTATTTTATTCAGTTTTCCATAAAAATCTTGAGGAACAGAGAATTATGTTCTTTAACACCAAAGAAATAAAAGCTCAGAAAAGTTAAGTGACTTGCCCCCAGGTCAGATAGGCATTACCAATGTGGGCATATTCAAAACATGCCTCCCTTTGCTGAAGTAAGCATTCTTAATCACAACAAACACAGAGGGTCCCTGATCCACACTGTGCACATGGGGTAAACATGACAGATATGGCCTCTATACTTATGGAGTTTACATTCATTTTAGTGAGGAAATACAAAGCATCATAAGAGACTACTACAAGCAATTCTATGCCAATAAAATGGACAACCTGGAAGAAATGGACAAATTCTTAGAAAGGAATAACATTCCAAGACTGTATCAGGAAGAGATAGAAAATGTGAACATACTAATCACAAGTAATAAAATTGAGACTGATTAAAAATCTTCCAACAAACAAATGTCCAGGATCAGATGGGTCACAGGTGAATTCTATCAAACATTTAGAGAAGAGCTAACACCCATCCTTTTCAAATTCCTCCAAAAAATTGTAGAGGAAGGAACAATCCCAAACTCATTCTATGAGGCCAAAATCATCCTGATACCAAAAACCAGACAAAGATACTACAAAATAAGAAAACTACAGACCAATATAACTGATGAATGTAGATGCACAAGTCCTCAACAAAATACTAGCAAACAGAATCCAAGAGTACATTAAAAGGATCGTACACCATGATCAAGTTAAATTTATCCTAAGGATGCAAGGATCCTTCAATATATGCAAATCAATCAATGTGATACACCATATTAACAAGTTGAAGAGTAAATACTGTATGATCACCTCAGTAGATGCAGAAAAAGCTTTTAACAAAATTCAGCACCCATTTATGAAAATAACTCCAGAAAATGGGCATAGAGGGAACTTAGGTCAACGTAATAAAGGCCATATATGACAAACCCACAGCAAACATTCTCAGTGGTGAATAACTGAAAGCATTTCCTTGAAGATCAGGAAGAAGACATGGATGTCCACTCTCATCACTATTATTCAATGTAGTTTTGGAAGTCCTAGCTACAGCAATCAGAGAAAAAAAAAGAACTAAAAGGAATCCAAACAGGAAAAGAAGTAAAAATGTCACTGCTGATGACATGAAACTATATATAGAAAATCCTAAAGATGCCATGATAAATCTACAAGAGCTAATTAATGAATTTAGTAAAGTTGCAAGATACAAAATTAACACACAGAAATGTCTTACATTCCTATACACTAACAATGAAAGCTCAGAAAGAGAAATTAAGGAAACAATCCCATTCAACATTGCAACAAAAAGAATAAAATGCTTAAGAATAATCCTACCTAAGGAGGAAAAAAACTGTACTCAGAAAAATATAAGACACTGATGAAGGAAATCAAAGATGACACAAACAGCTGTAGTGATATACCATGCTCTTGGATTGGAAGAATCAATATTGTGAAAATGATTATACAACCCAAAGCAATCTACAGATTCAGTGCAATCCCTATCAAATCACCAATGGCATTTTTACAGAACTAGAACAAAAAATCTTAAAATTTGTATGCAGACAAAAAAGACCCCAAATAGCCAAAGCAAACTTGAGGAAAAAAAACGGAGCTGGAGGAATCAGACTCCCTAACTTCAGACTATACTACAAAGCTACAGTAATCAAGACAATATGGTACTGGCACAAAAACAGAAATACAGATCAATGGAAAAGGATAGGAAGCCGAGATAAACCCACACACGTGGTCAACTAATCTATGACAAAAGAAGCAAGGATATACAGTGGAGAAGAGACAATCTCTTCAATAAGTGGTGCTGGGAAAACTGGACAGCTGTTTGTAAAAGAATGAAATTAGAACACTCCGTAACATCATACACAAAAAATAAACTCAAAATGGGTTAAAGACCTAAATGTAAGACCAGACACCCTAAAACTCTCAGAGGAAAACAAGGGAAGAACACTCTTTGACATAAATCAAAGGAATATCTATTTTGACCCAACTCCTAGAGTAATGGAAATAAAAACAAAAATGAACAAATTGTACGTAATGAAACTTAAAACCTTTTGCACAGCAAAAGGAAACTATAAAGAAGATGAAAAGATAACACTCAGAATGAGAGAAAATATTTGCAAATGAATCAACGGACAAAGGATTAATCTCCAAAATATACAAACAGCTCATACAGATCAATTTTAAAAAAGTAAAAAACCTAATCAAAAAATGGGTAGAAGACCTAAATAGACATTTCTCCAAAGAAGGCATACAGATGGCCAAGAGGCATGTGAAAAGCTACTCAACATCACTAATTATTAGAGAAATGCAAATCAAAACTACAAGGTATCACCTCACACTGGTCAGAATGGCCATGATTAAAAAGCGTACAAACAATAAATGTTGGAGAATGTGTGGAGAAAAGGGAAGCCTCTTGCACTGTTGTTGGGAATGTAAATTGATACAGCCAGTATGGAAAACAGTATAGAGATTCCTTAAAAAACTAAAAATAGAACTACCATATGACCCAGCAATCCCACTACTGAGCATATACCCTGAGAAAACCATAATTCAAAAACAGTCATGTACCACAGTGTTCATTGCAGCTCTATTTACAATAACCAGGACATGTAAGCAACCTAAATGTCCATCAACAGACGAATGGATAAAAAAGATGTGGCAAATATATAAAATGGAATATTACTCAGCCATAAAAAGGAACGAAATTGGGTCATTTGTAGAGATGTGGGTGGACATAGAGACTGTCATACAGAGTGAAGTAGATCAGAAAGAGAAAAAGAAATATTGTATATTAACGCATATATGTGGAATATAGAAAAATCATGCAGATGAACCGGTTTGCAAGGCAGAAATAGAGACACAGATGTAGAGAACAAACATATGGACACCAAGGGGGGAAAGAAGAGAGGGGTGGTGATGGGATGAACTGGGAAAATGGAATTGACAAATATACACTAATATGTATAAAATAGATAACTAATAAGAACCTGCTGTATAAAAAAACAAAATAAAAATATAAAAAAGATGTATTTAATGTTAATACATTTTATTTAACTCAGTATATCCAAAATGCCGTCAATTCAATATGCAATCAATATAAAATATTAAGAGATTTCTCATTCTTGTTTTCATAAGTCTTTGAAAACCAGAGTGTATTTTTTAACAACTTTATTGGAATATAATTGTTTTACAATGGTGTTACTTTCTGCTGTATAACAAAGTGAATAAGCTATATGTACACATATATCCCCATATTCCCTCCCTCTTGTCTCTCCCTCCCACCCTCCCTATCCCACCACTCTACGCAGAAAGAAAGCACAGAGCTGATCTCCCTGTGCTAGGCAGCTGCTTCCCACTAGCTATCTGTTTTACGTTTGGTAGTGTATATATGTCAATGCCACTCTCACTTTGTGCCAGCTTACCCTTCCCCCCCACCAGTGTCCTCATAGCCCATTCTTTACCTCTGCATCTTTATTCCTGGCCTGCCACTAGTTTCTTAGAACCTTTTTCTTTTTCTTTCTTTTTTCTTTTTTTTAAGATTCCATATATATATGTGTTAGCATACAGTATATGTTTTTTTCTTTCTGACTTACTTCACTCTGTATGACAGTCTTAGGTCCATCCACCTCACTACAAAAATTCAATTTCATTTCTTTTTATGGCTGAGTAATATTCCATTGTATATATGTGCCACATTTTCTTTATGCATTCATCTGTCAGTGGACACTTAGGTTGCTTCCATGTCCTAGCTATTGTAAATAGAGCTGCAATGAATAATGTGGCACATGACTCTTTTTGAATTATGGTTCTCTCGGTATATATGCCCAGTAGTGGGATTGTTGGGTCATATGCTAGTTCTGTTTTTAGATTTTTAAGGAAACTCCATACTGTTCTCCACAGTGACTGTATCAATTTACATTCCCACCAACAGCATAAGAGGGTTCCCTTTTAGCCACACCCTCTCCAACATTTATTGTTTGTAGATTTTTTGATGATGGCCATTCTGACTGGTGTGAGCTAATACCTCATTTTAGTTTTGATTCGCATTTCTCTAATGATTAGTGATTTTGAGCATCCTTTCATATGTTTGTTGGCAATCTGTATATCTTCTTTTGCAGAAATGTTTATTTAGGTCAATGCCCATGTTTGGATTGGTTTTTGGTTTTTTGATATTGAGCTGTATGAGTTGTTTTTATATTTTGGAGATTAATCCTTTGTCAGTTGCTTAATTTGCAAATATTCTCTCCCATTCTGAGGTTTGTCTTTACGTCTTGTTTATGGTTTCCTTTGCTGTGCAAAAGCTTTTAAGTTTCATTAGGTCCCATTTGTTTATTTTTGTTTTTATTTCCATTTCTCTAGGAGGTGGGTCAAAAAGGATCTTGCTGTGATTTATGTCATGGAGTGTGTCTGCCTAGGTTTTCCTCTAAGAGTTGTAGAGTGTCTGGCCTTACATTTAGGTCTTTAATCCACTTTGAGGTTTTTTTTGTGTGTATAATGTTAGGGAGTGTTCTAATTTCATTCTTTTACATGTAGCTGTCCAGTTTTCCCAGCACCACTTACTGAAGAGACTGTGTTTTCTCCATTGTATGTTCTTGCCCCCTTTATCAAAGATAAGGTGACCATATGTGTGTGGGTTTACCTCTTGGCTTTCTATCTTGTTCCATTGATCTCTATTTCTGCTTTTGTGCCAGTACCATACTCTCCTGATTACTGTAGCTTTGGAGTATTGTATGAAGTCAGGGAGCCTGATTCCTCCAGCTCCATTTTTCATTCTCAAGATTGCTTTGGCTATTCGGGGTCTTTTGTGTTTCCATACAAATTGTGGAATATTTTGTTCTACTTCTGTGAAAAATGCCATTGATAGTTTGATAGGGATTGCATTGAATTTGTAGATTGCTGTGGGTAGTATAGTCATTTTCACAATGTTGATTCTTTCAATCCAGGAACATGGTATATCTCTCCAACTGTTTGTATCATCTTTAATTTCTTTAATCAGTGTCTTATAGCTTTCTACATACAGGTCTTTGTCTCCTTAGGTAAGTTTATTCCTAGGTATCTTATTTTTTTGTTGGAATGGTAAATGGGAGTGTTTCCTTAATTTCTGTTTCAGATTTTTCATCATTAGTGTATAGGAATGCAAGAGATTTCTGTGCATTAATTTTGTATCCTGCTACTTTACCAAATTTATTGATTAGCTCTAGTAGTTTTCTGGTAGCATCTTTAGGATTGTCTGTCTATAGTAACATGTCATCTGCAAACAGTGACAGCTTTAATTCTTCTTTTCTGATTTGGATGACTTTTACTTCTTTTTCTTCTCTGATTACTGTGGCTAAAGCTTCCAAAACTATGTTGAATAATAGTGGTGAGAGTGGGCAACCTTGTCTTTTTCCTAACCTTAGTAGAAATGGTTTCAGTTTTTCACCATTAAAGATGATGTTGGCTGTGAGTTTGTTACATATGGTGTTTATTATGTTGAGGTATGTTCCTTCTATACCTGCTTTCTGGAGGGATTTTTTAAAATCATAAATGGGTGTTGAATTTTGTCAGAAGCTTTCTCTGCATCTATTGAGGTGATCATATGGTTTTTATCCTTCAGTTTGTTAATATTGTTTATCACATTTATTTGTGTATTTTGAAGAATCCTTGCATTCCTGGGATAAACCTCGCTTGATCATGGTGTATGATCTTTTTAATGTACTGTTGGATTATATTTGTTAGTATTTTGTTCAGGATTTTTGCATCTATGTTCATCAGTGATATTGACTTGTTTTCTTTCTTTGTGACATCATTGACTGGTTTTGGTATCAGGGTGATGGTGGCCTCATAGAATGAGCTTGGGAGTGTTCCTCCCTCTGCTCTATTTTGGAAGAGTTTCAGAAGGTTAGGTGTTAGCTCTTCTCTAAATGATTGTTAGAATTCGCCTGTGAAGCCATCTGTCCCTGGGCTTTTGTTTGTTGGAAGATTTTTAATCACAGTCTCAATTTCAGTGCTTGTGATTGGTCTGTTTATATTTTCTATTTCTTCTTGGATCAGTCTCAGAAGGTTGTGCTTTCTAAGAATTGGTCCATTTCTTCCAGGTTGTCCATTTTATTGGCATATAGTAATATAATGTTTATAGTAATTGTTTGTAGTAATCTCTCATGATTCTTTGTATTTCTGCAGTGTCAGTTGTTACTTCTCCTTTTTCATTTCTAATAATATTGATTTGAGTGTTCTCCCTCTTTTTCTTGATGAGTCTAATGTTTTATCAATTTGTTTATCTGCTCAAAGAACCAGCTTTTATTTTTATTGATTTTTGTTATCATTTCCTTCGTTTCTTTTTCATTTATTTCTGATCTGATCTTTATGATTTCTTTCCTTCTGCTAACTTTGGGTTTTTTTTTTGTTCTTCTTTCTCTAATTGCTTTAGGTGTAAGGTTAGGTTGTTTATTTGACATGTTTCTTGCTCTTTGCGATAGGATTGTATTGCTATAATCTTCCCTCTTAGAACTGTTTTTGATGCATCCCACAGATTTTGGGTCATTGTGCTTTCATTGTCATTTTTTTCTAGGTATTTTTTTGATTTCCTCTTTGACTTTTTCAGTCATCTCTTGATTATTAAATAGTGTATTGTTTAGCCTCCATGTTTTTGTATTTTTTACAGATTTTTTCCTATAATTGATATCTAGTCTCATAGCATTGTGGTCAGAAAAGATACTTGATACAATTTCAGTTTTCTTAAATTTACCAAGACTTGATTTTTGACCCAAGATATGATCTATCCTGGAGAATGTTCCATGAGCACTTGAGAAGAAAGTGTATTCTATTGTTTTTGGGTGAAATGTCCTACAAATATCAATTAAGTCCATCTTGTTTAATGTATCATTTAAAGCTTGTGTTTCCTTATTTATTTTCATTTTGGATGATCTATCCATTGGTGAAAGTAGGGTGTTAAATTCAGCTACTATGATTGTGTTTCTGTCAGTTTCCCCTTTTATGGCCGTTAGCAATTGCCTTATGTATTGAGGTGCTCCTTTGTTGGTTGGTTAAATATTTACAATTGTTATATCTTCTTCTTTGATTGATCCCTTGATCATTATGTAGTGTCTTTCTCTGTCTCTTGTAATAGCCTCTATTTTAAAGTCTATTTTGTCTGATATGAGAATGGCTACTTCAGCTTTCTTTTGGTTTCCATTTGCATGGAATATCTTTTTCCATCCCCTAACTTTCAGTGTGTATGTGTCTCTAGGTCTGAAGTGGGTCTCTTGTAGACATCATATATATGGGTCTTATTTTTGTATCCATTCAGCCAGTCTGTGTTTTTTGTTTGGAGCATTTAATCCATGTACGTTTAAGGTAGTTACCAATATGTCTGTTCTTATTACCATTTTCTTAATGGTTTGGGGTTTGTTATTGTAGGTCTTTTCCTTCTCTTCTGTTTCCTGCCTAGAGAAGTTCCTTTAGCATTTGTTGTAAAGCTGGGTTGGTGGTGCTGAATTCTCTTAGCTTTTGCTTGTTTATAAAGGTTTTAATTTCTCCATCAAATCTGAGTGAGATCCTTGCTGGGTAGAGTAATCTTGGTTGTAGGTTTTTCCCTTTCATCACTTTAAGTATGTCCTGCCAGTCCCTTCTGGCTTGCAGAGTTTCTGCTGAAAGATCAACTGTTAAACTTATGGGGATTCCCTTGAATGTTATTTGTTGTTTTTCCATTGTTGCTTTTAATATTTTTCTTCATATTTAATTTTTGATAGTTTGATTAATATGTGTCTTGATGTGTTTCTCTTTGTATTTATCCTGTATGAGACTCTCTGTGCTTCCTTGACTTGATTAACTATTTCCTTTCCCATAGTAGAGAAGTTTTCAACTATAATCTCTTCAAATATTTTCTCAATCCTTTCTTTTCCTCTTCTTCTTCTGGAACCCCTATAATTCGAATGTTGGTTCATTTAATTTTGTTCCAGATCTCTCTGAGACTGCCCTCAATTCTTTTCATTCTTTTTTCTTTATTCTGTTCTGCAGTAGTTACTTCCACTATTTTATCTTCCAGGTCACTTATCCATTCTTCTACCTCAGTTATTCTGCTATTGATTCCTTGTGGAAAAATTTTAATTTCATTTATTGTGTGGTTCATCACTGTTTGTTTGCTCTTTAGCTCTTCTAGATCCTTGTTAAACCTTTCTTGTATTTTCTCCATTCTATTTCCAAGATTTTGGATCATGTTTACTATCATTATTCTGAATTCGTTTTCAGGTAGACTGCCTGTCTGCTCATTTCTTTGGTCTGGTGGGTTTTTACCTTGCTCTTTCTTCTACTGTGTATTTCTCTGTCTTTTCATTTTGTTTAACTTCCTGTGTTAGGGGTCTCCTTTTTGCAGGCTGCAGGTTCGTAGTTCCTGTTGTTTTTGGTGTCTGCCCCCAGTGGGTAAGTTTGGTTCAGTGGGTTGTTTAGGCTTCCTGGTGGAAGGGACTGGTGTCTGTGTTCTGGTGGATGAGGCTTGATCTTGTCTTTCTGGTGGGCAGGACCCCTTCCAGTGCTGTGTTTTGTGGTGTCTGTGAACTTATTATTATGATTTTAAGCAGCTTCTCTGCTAATGGGTGGGTTGTGTTCCTGTCTTGTTAGTTGTTTGGCATGCGGTGTCCAGCACTGGAGCTTGCTGGTCATTGAGTGTAGCTGGGTCTTATCAATGAGATGGAGATCTCTGGGAGAGCTCTTGCCAATTGATATTACATATGTCTTGTAGGTGTCTGGTGGACCAATGTCCTAACTTCATCTCTCCCACCTCAGAGGCTCAGGCCTGACACCCAGCTTTAGCACCAAGACCCTGTTAGCCACATGGCTCAGTAGAAAAGGGAGGAAAAAAAAAGAAAGAAAGAGAAAATAAAATAAATAATGTTATTAATATAAAAATTAAGAAATAAATATTAAAATAAAAAAGTAATTAAAAAGGAAAGAAGAGAGCAACCAAACCAATAACACATCCACCAATGATAATGCGCACTAAAAACTATATTAAAAAAAAAAGCCCAGACAGACAGAACCCTAGAAAAAATGGTAAAAGCAAAGCTATACAGACAAAATCACACAAAGAATCATCCACATACACGCTCACAAAAAGAGAAAAAGGAAAAAAAATATATATATATAAAAGGAAGAGAGCAGCAACCAAATCAATAAATAAATCTACCAATGATAATAAGCTGTAAATACTATACTATGATAAACATAAAACCAGGAACAAATTAGATGCAGAAAGCAAACCCGAAGTCTACAGTTGCTCCCAAAGTCCACCACCTCAATTTTGTGATGATTCGTTGTCTTTTCAAGTATTCCAGAGATGCAGGGTACATCATGTTGATTGTGGAGGTTAATCCATTGCTCCAGAGGCTGCACAGAGAACTTTCCCTTTTTCCTCTTTGTTTGCACATCTCCTGGGGTTCAGCTTTGGATTTGTCCCCACCTCTGCATGTAGGTTGCCCTCTGGCATCTGTTCTTCTCTCAGAAAGGAGGGGGTTAAAGGAGAGGCTGATTAGGGGGCTCTGGCTCACTCAGGCTGGGGTAGGGAGGGGTATGGAATGCAGGCGAGCCTGCAGCGGCAGAGGCCAGGGTGATGTTGCACCAGCCTGAGGCACACCATGTGTTCTCTCAGGGAAGTTGTCCCTGGATCACGGGATCCTGGCAGTGACGGGCTGCACAGGCTCCCAGGAGTGGAGGTGTGGATAGTGACCTGAACTTGCACACAGGTTTCTTGGTGGCTGCAGCAGCAGCCTTAGCATTTCATGCCCATCTCTGGGGTCCACGCTGATAGCTGTGGCTCACGCCTATCTCTGGAGCTCTTTTAGTCAGTGCTCTGAATTCCCTCTCCTCGTGCACCCTGAAAGATTGGTCTCTTGACTCTTAGGCAGCTCCAGAATTTTTCCTGGACTCCCTCTCAGCTATCTGTGGTGCACTAGCCCCCTTCAGGCTGTGTTCACTCAGCCAACCCCAGTCCTCTCCCTGGGATCTGACTTCCAAAGCCCGAGCCTCAGATCCCAGCCCCACCTGCCCTGGAAGGTGAACAGACAAGCCTCTTAGGCTGGTGAGTGCTGGTTGGCACCAATCCTCTGTGTGGGAATCTCTCTGCTTTGCCCTCTGCAGCCCTGTTGCTGAGCTTTCTTCCATGGCTCCAAAGCTTCCCCCCCATCCCCCATCTACACCAGTGAAAGGGTTTTCCTAGTGTGTGGAAACTTTTCCTCCTTCACAGCTCCCTCCCAGAGGTGCAGGTCCCATCCCTATTCATTTGTCTCTGTTTTTTCTTTTGCTCTATCCAGGTAGGTGGGGAGTTTCTTGCCTTTTGGGAAGTCTGAGGTCTTCTGCCAGCGTTCAGTAGGTGTTCTGTAGGAGTTGTTCCACATGTAGATGTATTTTTGATGAATCTGTGGGGAAGGAGGTGATCTCCATGTCTTACTTCTCTGCTATCTTGAAGGTCCCCCTCCCCTCCGAGTTTATTTTACACTTACCGCACACGTCAGTTTGGGCTAACTACATTGCAAGTGCCCAGGAACCACATTTGACTAGTGGCTACCATATTCCATATTGAACAACATAATGACAGATTATCTAGGTATAAAATTTTATATTGATAGATTCCCCCAGCAATTTGGGGATAAAATGCTGGCATATATTGATGCTAATATAAAATATGGTGTTAGTCTGATTGCCATTGCTTTGTAGGTGATTTGTGACTTTTTTTTCTTTTTTAGTTTTTAATATTTTTTTCTTCAGTATTTTATACTTTCACTATAATATTGCTGGAATTAATATTTCTATATTCTTCTGATGAATCTCTGTGCTGTTCAAAGTAAGAACCCATGTCGTATTAAACTTGGGGACAGTTTTCAACCATTTTTGTTGAATAAAACTTCTCTCCCTTTATTCAGTGTCTACTTCTAGAACTGGCATCACATAGATGTTTAATATTATTCTATTCTTCATGTGTTCTGATAGCTCTTTAATAATGTCCATCTCTTTTTTTCTCTATGGTATTAGGAGTATTTCTTTAGTTCTTTCTTCTGGTTGACTTACTTTTCTCATCAGCTACATCTGTCTAATCTGCTTACCGAATGGGATTTTCAATTTCAGTGACTAAGTTTTTAATTTCTAAAGCCCCATTAATTCTCTTTAAAATATGTCTTTCCAAAAATTCTGAACTCTACTTTCATTATTGTTCTATTGCTTCTTCCATCTCCTTAATTCTTTTGCTTATTTTATAGCCTTTTTCAAACTGTCCTTCTAGCTCCGATGCTCCAATTGATGTGTTTGCAGACCCACCCTCACTGTGTTTCATTTTGTCATTGGACTTATTTTTATTGTGAATTTATCTCTAGTAGGGTTTTTTGCCTCTATAATGGGTTGTGGAAGTGTCCGTGTAGTGGGATTTTGGGTTTGCTTTAGCAAGTGTTCTAGGAGTTTCACTGGTTCAGGACTAGATTTGTATTCCTTTCTCAGCTTGGGGTTTCTTCATTATGTGGCTTAATTTTGGACTATGCATCCATCCATTTCTTACAGTTGACTCATTTTTATTTATCCCTGGACCCAGGAGGACAAGTTTCCTTGCCCCTTTCTCAAGATTATGGGTGAAATTTTGTTGTCTTCTTTTAGAAGATGAAGTAGCTCTTATGGCTCTAGGTGCAGGGGCTTATACCTAGCTCCCCAACTCCTAGGTTTGACACCTCTCATGGGTTTCAAAACCCTAACCCCTAGAATTTGTCTGAGTTCAGTACCCATGGGAGCCATAGTCCCTGAACTCCTCTTACTGTAGTCACTTAGCTTTGAGGTTCTTTATCTCTGGAATCTCAGGTTTTCCTTTTCTTGTTTTATTTTCAAGCTGAGTTTTATAATTTTTTGATAATCCTTTCCCACAATTTCTGTTTGTCACGGAAAGGGGAGCCCCCTAGATTTTCTCAGTCTACCATAGAAGGCTTCCGTGTATCTCTTCTGTAATCTAAATAAAAGGTAAGAAAAGTCTTTCTTCCAAGTTTTCCACACACTTCATATTCCCTCTGGTAGTTTAAACAGTCTTTTCAATAAGCATTGTTGAGACAAAAAGTTTTTATAACCATGTTATTAGGTTGTTTTGACAGGTCTAAAAAGAAAATTTGTAGGCTTTCTTTGTTACAGTAGAAGAGAAAAAGAGACAACTATGGGATTTAGAATCAGAGTCCAAATCTTATCCAGACTCTCCAGTTCTGTGACAATGAGCTTTGGGATGTAAGCTCCTGTAAGGGCAGACGTTGCTGTCCTGATCCCAACTTAATACTCTGTTCCTAGCACAAAGTAAGGCAACAATAAATCCTTGTTGAATGGGTGAATAGGTAAATAACTTTAATCCTCTGAGCCTTGGTATCCTCATTTGTAAAATAAGAGTAACACTGCTAACATTATGTTGGTGTGCAGTTTAGAGTTGGTGTGTGTAAAGTGCCAGGCACATCATATATACTAAAAACACTATATGTGGTTCTAGAAAAGGGAGGACTATGGTTTGATTCAGAGTGATCCATACGAATTATGAGAGATTTTATAACTAGACTTTTTCGTGTTATAGAATATGCTTTGTGAATTTCCCAGTCATTCAGATAGTTTTGTTCGCTCTGCATAGCTTCTAATTTATCTACATCTTTTGGCTAAGAAGGCTGTCAAAATGGAATGTAGTTCTCATGGCCTGGTACACAGGGCTCTTATCTCCGTGTCCTTCATGTAATGCCCTTTCACATACTCCTTCCCTCACAAATAGTGCTTGTTTTTCTTGTCATTCTTTCACTCTGTAAGGCAGCACCTAGCTTGCTGTCTGTCATCTTTAGCTTTCCTTCAGCATCCTCTGAATGCTGTATAAAGGTCAATTTGGAATAAAATCTTACCCTCCTTCCTTCACTCCCTCCCTTTTTCCTATAACTATATTGTCTCTGCAATTTGAGGTCATTGCTGAAATATTTTTTATCCTCCACTGGCTTCCAAATGGCTCAAACTCTGTTATTTGCCTTCTTTTTTTAAAAGAATATAATTTTGGATCTACATGTAATTTGGACATCTTTGATGAGGGAGATTTATCTGGTCTAGGCTTTTTTTTTTTTTTTTTTTTTGCGGTACGCGAGCCTCTCACTGTTGTGGCCTCTCCCGTTGCGGACACAGGCTCCGGACGCGCAGGCTCACGGGCCCAGCCGCTCCACGGCATGTGGGATCTTCCCGGACAGGGGCACAAACCTGTGTCC
The DNA here is from genome assembly GCF_949752795.1 of Hyperoodon ampullatus. Taxonomy (NCBI): domain Eukaryota; kingdom Metazoa; phylum Chordata; class Mammalia; order Artiodactyla; family Ziphiidae; genus Hyperoodon; species Hyperoodon ampullatus. The sequence goes on from NC_136916.1 coordinate 81,153,501, forward strand.
CCTGCATCGGCAGGCGAACTCTCAACCTCTGCGCCACCAGGGAAGCCCTAGGCTTTTTTTCTTTTTAATCTATGTGCTGGTTTTCAACTTTTGAACAATCCAACTGCTCTTTCTCTGTCTACCATATGTCCATGCCTGTGCCAGGTACGGTGGGGGCAAACAACAAAGTAAAAGTTTCATTTTCTGACTTTGAGAAGAGTATGGTTTTATTGGGGAACACACCATGGGTGGCATTATAGGGCAGTATCAAATGATGTATAATAAAGTGGGATATTAGTGGCACATGAATTCAGAGATAAGAGAGATCTTTGGGGCTGGAGTCATCTAGAATTTCATGAACTTCTTCATATAGAAGTTCTTCAACTGGGCCTTGAAGGAGAGGGAAGATTTGAACAGGCAGGAGGAAGTTACAGATGTGAGGCACAGGTAGCCTCAAGCATGGTGTCCCTGTGGCATAGAGAGGACACTTGCTATTACAGAGGGTTGTTATGGTGGGTGGATTATAGAAGGCCTTTTATAAGATGAGAGGCACTCTTCCCAGAAGAAATCATGTAAAGAAACATTGCAGAAGAAATACCTATGTGCCAGTTTGGATCACTTTTAGTTTTCTAAGTCTTTTATACCATCCCCAACCCACATAAACTTCATGCCCACACTGGTTGCTCTGGACTGGCCAGTGTCAATTGGAGATAATTCTTCCTCTCCATCCCAAACTGCTCAGTATCCACACATTAATTAGATGCTTTTAATAATGGAGTTTCTGGAAGGGTTTATACCATCTCCTTTAGCTTGTTCTGGCTACACCTGCTGATTACACAGCAATGACAACTGTCCTGAGGGGGCCTCATAGCCCTATGCTAGATTCTGTGTCTCTGGAACCAATTATGATGGTGGGAGCAATTTGAGACTCTTGTCATTTGGACTAGAGAAAAACTTCTGACATGGTACAGAAACTGTGTGCTCCATGGCATCCCCCATGAACCAAGCTCTGACATTCCCTGGCAGCTCAAGGGTTTGCTGTCCATGGCCACATGAGCTACTTGAGTCCTAGGAGTGACCAAGTGCAAGCCAGCCATTGGTTAAGAGTAGAGCAGTGAAGAAAAAGGTGCTCCTTTTCAGTAACAGCTGATTATAAGAAATATAGTTATCAGTTCCTTAGATACTTTCTTGCTCTTACTGTTATCACTTCCTTGATCATTCCTCCCCTTCATTCTTAGGAGGGACAAATTCAAGTATTACTTGCTTTTAAGAACTGCTAAAGCATAAAGAATAGTTCCTACCTCTCAATATAGAGATATCTCAAGTGATTTTCATGAGCAAATGTGTCAGTTTAGGTAAGAACAGGCTAAGAAGAATCAGGAATATTTTACTTTTGGAATGAGTTTGACTTGCTGGGTTTTACTAAACTGCTCTATTATCTGCAGGAGGAAGCAATGCTTCACCCAGACCAAGACTCAATGGGATATGAAGGTGCTCAAAGAGCTTTTCATAAAGTCCTTTGGTTTTTCTGTCATTATAATGTTTTAAGAGAACTGACATTGACAGCAGGGAGTAGTGTGCTGGGATGAAGTTACTCTTGTTTGAGCTGGAAGCCTTAGAAAAGGGGCTACCCTCTGTTTAACTTGAGTAGTCTACATGGTGTGATACAGGTTATTCATACCCACACACTTGCCCTGACCTTGCCTTGGTAACCAGGAAAACAGAGTGATACTCAGCTTCAAGAGATACTGGAGGGCTTCCCTGGTGGCGCGGTGGTTGAGAGTCCACCTGCCGATGCAGGGGATACGGGTTCGTGCCCCGGTCTGGGAGGATCCCACATACCACGGAGCGGCTGGGCCCGTGAGCCATGGCTGCTGAGCCTGTGCGTCTGGAGCCTGTGCTCCGCAACGGGAGGGGCCACAACAGTGGGAGGCCCGCGTACTGCAAAAAAAAAAAAAAAAAAAGAGATACTGGAAAGATGACTCAATATAAATCATTCAATTAATTAACAACAGCTTCAGCAATAATAATAAGGGACTTGTGGCTTCTCCAGACTTCCTGAACTTTGTATTATATATGCCATCAGAGCTCCTTTGTTTTTCTCTGCCCACTCTGATAGCATAAATGGTGTAGTCAGTAGCTAACATCAGACTCATGCTGTGATCTAAATCTAGACCCTGGCTGATTTCATTACTCCTTACTTTACTGCAGGTGATTGCGAGTGGAAAAACAATTGTGTCCATGTAAAAGCTGACCAATGACTAGGTGTCAGGGGCCATATTTGAGAGCCACACCCCTCCTCGAAATTATGCAGGAGTTGTGAGTTGGCTACAGGCAATGAAACTTCCAGGACTACAGGAAGCTCACCACTGGAGTACCACCTCTGAGTTTCCAGTCATGGATGTGCTCTGGGACTAGATCCCTGACCATTGATGACAGTGCAGTGGAAGCATAAAAATGGGGGTGCTTAGGAGACCCAAAGATGCTACCTGTACTGTTGTACCTTGAATCTTAGCTACTTGTGACAAGCAGCAAATCTCAGGGGCAGCAGTTTGCCTTTTGATTGGAAGTAAAGTTAGTCCTTTTTGTGCAACAGATGGTTGTGATGGTTACTTTTGCTTTAGGCAAATCCTTAAGAAGAAAAATAAGCCCACAAGGCCTGGAAGGGAGAAAGTTGAATATTAAGATTTGAACATAATTCCTTAGAAACTGAGCAGGAATTAAGGAGAGATGACCTTTTTCTTTTTTTTTTTTAATTGCTCTTGGTGTTTGTTTTGTTTCAGTTTTGTTTTCATTCTAGATAAAGATGACTCTAGGGATCATTACCATGTATTTGAGTGACACTGTTTTCTGGTTCTGTATTCCTGAGTACAGAACCTACCGGACTGCAGTCCTTTGATTTGGGAATAGACTTAAATGGTATTTCTTTTTCAACCAAGTCCACCTCTCCTCATCTCCTGGGTCCTGATTACACTTAAGGCTGGTTAGGGGGAATGAATTTAAAAACTTTGGATAATACTGTGTTGATCAGAAGACAAATCTGTTTTTGTTGGAGGAAGGAAATATACCAAAAGTATCAAATGTAGCTGGTTAAAGGGCTTGTGGAGGTTTGATCACACAGTTCTGTATGCTTCACTTATTTACTTACTGAGCATGCATTGGTCTAAGTACTAACACTGCTGCAGGTGCTTGGGATCCATCTGAGCAAAGACTTGAAGGAGGAAAGGGCGTTATCCAGTGAAAAATCTGGGCAAAATGTTTTGGGCAGAAGAAACAGCTAGTGAGAAACCTCAAGACTAGAGAATGCCTAACACGTTCCAGGGATCACCAAGAGGCTGGCGTGGCTGGAATTGGTACACAAGGGGCATGTGAAGTCTAGAGGTAGTGAGGGGCACCAAATCACACAGTCTTGTAGGCCACTGAATGTCTTCAGTTTACTCTGGGGGAAGTAGGGAGCCATGCAGTGTTCTGAGCAGAGAAGTGATAACATCTGACTTACATTTTAAAGGGATTAGTTCGGCTGCTCTGTTACAAAAAGACTGTTATGGGGCAAAAGAAGCAGGAGAACCAGTTAGAAAGCTATAGCAGTAACCTGAGCCAGGGTGGCAGCAGGGAGGCAATGGGAAGTGACAGATTCTCGGCATATCCTGACGGTAGAACTAGCTTGGTTTCCTGATGGATTGGGTATGGGAAAAAGAGAGAAGAGAACGACTATGTTTTTTGGCCTCACCACCTGGAGTATGGAGCTGGCATCATTAAGAGAGGGGAAACTGAGATGAAATTAGGCTTTGGGGGAAAAGGATCAGGAATTTGGTTTTGGACATGTTGTGTATGAGGTATCTATTAGACATGAAGATGAATGCCTGATTTGTAGGAGTTAGGTATGACTCTGGAGCTTGGGTGAGAGGCTGGGCTAGAGATGTAAGTGTGAGAGTCATAAGCAAATGAATGGTATTAAATCCTTGGAACCAGCTTGGGTGGAGAAGACACAGGGGCCAAGGACTGAGCCATGGGTCACTCCAACATTGAATGTTGGAAGAGGGGGAAGAGGAAGAAGTTGTGAAGGAGAATGAGACAGTACTGCTAGGGAGATAGGGAAGTAGGAGGAAAACTAAGCGTGGTGTCCCAGAAGCTATATGAAGGAGAGATTACTGCAGATACAAGAGGAGGACTGAGGGTAGACAAGCAGACATAGGCATTGATTTGTTCCGTTTTGTGTAAAGGAGAGCAAAGAAACAGGTTGACAGTCAGTAGAAGAGGAAGTTGGTCAAGAAAACATTTTTTAAAGAAGAGAGAAAGAACCACAAATTTGCATGTCAGTGACAATGATCCAATAAAGAGAAACTGTTGATGCAGAGGAGAGACAGGAAAGAATCGCTGCAATGCTTTGAGTGTCCTGCTGGCTGGAATGTGGATTAGATGCTGAGAGATCTAGCAGCCATCTTGGGCCATGGGTGTCAGAAGGAGCCTGGATTCCTAATCATCATAGATCTTCCACATAAGCTCTGGGCTGCCTATTTCTGGACCAACATTTTACATTTATGAGAAATAAAACTCTTTTCTTCCAACATGTCCTTAAGAAAAATTTCAAATATATAGAACACTTGAAAGAATAGTACAGTAAATATCTAGCACCTACTTTCTATAATTAACATTTTTCTATACTTGTTCTACCACTTATCTATCTATCCATCCCTCTATCTATCCACTGATCCATCTTATTTTTGGCACCTTCCAAAGTAACTACCAGACATCAATACATTCCACCCCTATATACCCCTAAACATTGTGTACCACTACCCAGAGTTTAATATCTGTTTACAGTTCTTATTTTTCTTTTGAGATAAAATTTACATAAAATGATATACTCAGATTTCACTGTAATATTTGATTTTGACAGATGTATACACCTGTATGAAACAAATCCTCATCAACATATAGAAAAATATCATTACCCCAGAAAGTTTCCTCATGCCCTTACACAATAAATCCTTGCCTCCACCTCCCTCCTCAGAGGCAGCTATTGTTTTTTAATCATATTAATTTTCCCTGTTTTAAAACATCAGATAAATGGAATCATGTTGTATGAACTCTCTTGTGTAGGACTGTTTTTCATGTGAAAAAATGTTTTCAGAGTAAGCCATGTTGTTGCATTTACCAGTAGTTCACTCCTTTCTGTTGGTGAACAATATTCTATTGGATGAATATATTAAAGTTTGTTTATCCATTCTCTGAATGGACACCTGGTCAAATTGCAGTTTTTGCCAACTATGAACAAAGCTGTTATGAACATTCTTTACAATTTATGGACATGTGTTTTCATTTTCTTGCATGGAATTTTGGGATCATAGAATAGGTATAAGCTTAGTTTTATAAGAAATTATCAGACCTTTTTTCAGAGTATTGCACTATTTTACATTCCTACCAACAATGTATGCAGGTTCCAATTGCTCCACAACTTTAAAAAAATTTTAATTTCTAATTTAATTTAATTTTTTTCTCCACATCTTTACCAACACTTGGTTTTATCAGTCTTTTTAAATTTTAGCTACTCTAGTGAGTGTATAGCAGTATCTCACTGTGGTTTAATTTGCACTTCCCTGATAGCTAATGATGTCAAGCATCTTTTTATGTGCTTATCAGCCATACATGTATCTTCCTTTGTGAAGTAGTTGTTCACATATTTTTCCCATTTATTTGGTGGCTTGACTTACTGAGTTTGTATTGAGTTGTTGCATTTGTCAGATATTTGTTTTGTAAATATTTCTCTATCTATGGATTGTCCATAAATTTTCTTATGTCTTTTGATATTAAAAGTTATTGATAAAGTCTAATTTATCAAATTTTTCTCATTTATGTTTACTGCTCACTGTGTCTCATCTAAAAAACTTTTGTCTACCCATAGGTTGCAAAGATATTCTAAGTTTTTCAAGAAGCTTTATAATTTTAGTTTTTATAGTTAGGTCTATGATGCATCTTGAATTACTGTTTGGGTATGATATGAGGTAGGGGGTCAAGATTCATTGTTTTTCATATGAATATTTAGTTGTTTTACCCCCATTAGTTGAAAATGATGTATTACTTCACTTATTTACTTTTCAATTTCTCTCAGCAATATTTTATAATTTTCAATATAGAGGTCTTCTGTGTCTTTTTATTTTATTTTATAGTTCATTTACAATGTTGTATTAGTTTCAGGTGTATGGCAAATTGATTTAGTTATCCATATAAATATATCTATTCTTTTTCAGATTCTTTTCCCATATAGCTTGTTACAGATTACTGAATAGAGTTCCCTCTGTTATACAGTAGGTCCTTGTTGATTATCTATTTTATATAGAGTAGTTTGTATATGTTAACCCCAAATTGCTAATTTATCCCTCTCCCCACCTTTCCTCTTTGGTAACCATAGCTTTGTTTTCAAACTCTGTGAGTCCCTTTCTGTTTTGTAAATAAGTTCATTTGTGTCATTTTTAAAGACTCTACATATAAGTGATATCAAATGATATTTGTCTTTCTCTGTCCGGCTTACCTCACTTAGTATGATAATCTCTAGGTCCATCCATATTGCTTCAAATGGCGTTATTTCATTCATTTTAATGGCTGAGTAATAGTCCATTGTATATATGCACCACATTTTCTTTATCCATTTTTCTGTTGATGGACATTTAGGTTGTTTCCATGTCTTGGCTATTTTACTTAGTGCTGCAATGAACATTGGGCATGTATCTTTTCAAATTATGGTTTTCTCTGCACAGGAGTGGGATTTCTGGATCATATGGTAGTTCTATTTTTAGTTTTTTAATGAAACTTCATACTGTTCTCCATAATGGTTGTACCAATTTATAGTGTAGGAGGGTTCCCTTTTCTCCACACCCTCTCCAGCATTTGTTGTTTGTAGATATTTCATGATGGCCATTCTGACTGGTGTGAGGTGATACCTCGCTGGAGTTTTGATTTGCATTTCTCTAATAATTAGTGACGTTGAGCAGCTTTTCATGTGCTTTTTGGCCATCTGTATGTCTTCCTTGGATAAATGTCTACTTAGGTCTTCATATGTTTTTTGATTGGGTTGTCTGAGCTACATGAGCTATTTGTAAATTTTGGAGGTTAATTCCTAGTTGGTAGCTTTGTTTGCAAATACTTTCTCCCATTCTGTGGGTTGTCTTTTTCATTTTGTTTATGGTTTCCTTTGCTGTGCAAAAGCTTTTAAGTTTAATTAGGTCCCATTTGTTTATCTTTGTTTTTATTTCTATTACTCTAGGAGGTGGATCCAAAAGGATATTGTTGCAATTTATGTCAAAGTGTGTTCCACCTATTTTTTCCTCAAAGAGTTTTATAGGATTTGGTCTTACATTCAGGTCTTTAATCCATTTTGAGTTTATTTTTTGTGTATGGTGTTAAAGAATGTTCTAATTTCATTCTTTTACATGTAGCTGTCCAGTTTTCCCAGCACCACTTATTGAAGAGACTGTCTTTTCTCCATTGTATATTCTTGCCTTCTTTGTTGTAGATTAATTGACCATAGGTGCATGTGCTTATTTCTGGGCTTTCTATCTTTTTCCATTGATCTATAAGTCTGTGTTTGTGCCAGTTCCCATACTGTAACCTTGCAGTATTTTTTAAAGTCTGGGACTCTGATTCCTCCAGCTCCATTTTTCTTAAGATTGCTTTGGCAATTTGAGGTCTTTAGTGTTTCTATACAAATTGTAAAATTTTTTGTTCTAGTTCTGTAAAAATTGCCATTGGTAATTTGATAGGGATTGCATTGAATCTGTAGATTGCTTTGAGTAGTATAGTCATTTTGATAATATTAATTCTTCCAATCCAAGAACATGGTATATTTCTCCATCTGTTTGAGTCATCTTTGATTTCTTTACCAGTATCTTATAGTTTTCAGAGTACAGGTCTTTTGCCTCCTTAGGTAGGTTTATTCCTAGGTATTTCTTTCTTTCTTTTTTTTTTTTTTTTTTTTTTTTTTGCAGTACGCGGGCCTCTCTCTGTTGTGGCCTCTCCCATTGTGGAGCACAGGCTCCGGACGTGCAGGCTCAGTGGCCATGGCTCACGGGCCCAGCCGCTCCATGGCATGTGGTATCTTCCCGGACTGGGGCACAAACCCATGTCCCCTGCATCGGCAGGCGGACTCCCAACCACTGTGCCACCAGGGAAGCCCGGTATTTATTTCTTTTTGATGTGATGGTAAATGGGATTGTTTCCTTAATTTCTCTTTCTGATCTTTCATTGTTAGTGTATAGAAATGCAAGAGATTTCTGTGTATTAATTTTGTATCTTGCAAATTTACCAAATTCATGGATGAGCTCTAATAGTTTTCTGGTATCATCTTTAGGATTTTCTATGTATAGTATCATGTCTTCTGCAAACAGTGACATTTTTACTTCTTTTCCAAATTTGGATTCCCTTTATTTCTTTTTCTTCTGATTACTATGGCTAGGACTTTCTAAACTATGTTGAGTGAAAGTGATGAGATTGGACATCCTTATCCTATTCCTGATCTTAGAGGAAATGATTTCAGCTTTTCACTGTTGAGTATGATGCTAGCTGTAGGTTTGTCATACATGGCCTTTATTATGTTGAGGTAGATTCCCTCTATGCTCACTTTCTGGAGAGTTTTTATCATAAATGGGTGTTGAATTTTGTCAAAAGCATTTTCTGCATCTATTGATGATCACATAGTTTTAATTCAATTTGTTAATGTGGTGTTTAACACTGATTGATTTGTGGATATTGAAAAATCCTTACATCCCTGGGATTAAATCTCACTTGATCATGGTGTTTGATCCTTTTAATGTATTGTTGGATTCACATTGCTAGTATTTTGTTGAGGATTTTTTCATCTATGTTCATCAGACATATTGGATTGTAATTTTCTTTTTTGTGGTATCTTTGGTTTTTGTATCAGGGTGATGGTGACCTCATAGAATGAGTTTGGCAGTGTTTCCCTCCTTGGCAATTTTTTGGAATAGTTTCAGAAGGATAGGTGTTAACTCTTTTCTAAATGTTTGATAGAATTCATCTGTGAAGCCATCTGGTCCTGGACTTTTGTGTGGACGTTTTTTAATCACAATTTCAATTTCAGTGCCTGTGATTGGTCTGTTCATACTTTCTATTTCATCCTGGTTCAGTCTTGTAAGATTGTACCTTTCTAAGAATTTGTCCATTTCTTCTAGGTTGTCCATTTTGTTGGCATATAGTTGCTTGTAGTAGTGTCTTATGATCCTTTGTATTTCTCTGGTGTCAGTTGTAACTTCTTATTCTTTTCTAATTTTATTGCTTTGAGCCCTCTTCCCTTTTTTCTTGATGAGTCCAGCTAAAGGTTCAGCAATTTCATTCATCTTCTCAAAGAACCAGATTTTAGTTTCATTGGTTTTTCCTATTGCTCTCTTTGTCTCTATTTCATTTATTTCTGCTCTTATTTCATGCTTTCTTTCTATCTACTAAGTTTGTATTTTGTTTGTTCTTCTTTCTCTAGTTGCTTTAGTGTAAGTTTAGGTTGTTTGAGATTTTTTTTATTTCCTGAGGTAAGGTTGCATTGCTATAAACTTCCCTCTTAAAATTGCCTTTGCTGCATCCCATAGGTTTTGGATCATCATGTTTTCATTTTCATTTGTCTCTAGATATATTTTTTTAAATTTCCTGTTTGATTTCTTCAGTGATTCATTGGTTGTGTAGTGACATATTGTTTAGCCGCCATGTTTTTTTTTTTTTACAGTTTTTAAAATTGTAAAAGATTTTTCTAATCTCATAGTGCTCTAGTCAGAAAAGATGCTTGATATGATTTTAATTTTCTTAAATTTACTGAGGCTTGATTTGTGGCCCAGCATGTGATCTGTCCTGGAGAATGTTTCCTGTGCACTTGAGAAGAATGTGTATTCTGCTGCTTTTGGATGGAATGTTATATAAATACAATTAAGTCCACCTGATCTAATATGTCATTTAAGGCCTGTGTTTCCTTATTGATTTTCTGCCGGGATGATCTGTCCATTGATGAAAGTGGGGTGTTAAAGACCCCTACTATTATTGTGTTACTGTCGATTTCCTCTTTTATGTCTGTTAGCAGTGTCTTATATATTGAGATGCTCCTATGTTGGGTGCAAATATATTTACCATTAGTATATCTTCTTCTTGGATTGTTCCCTTGATCATTTTGTCATGTCCTTCTTTGTCCCTTGTAACAGTCTTTATTTTAAAGTCTATTTTTTCTGATATAAGGATTGCTACTCCAGCTTTCTTTTGATTTCCATTTGCATGGAATATCTTTTTCCATCCTCTCACTTTTAGCATGTATGTGTCCCTAGGTCTGAAGTGGTCTCTTGAAGACAGCATATATACAGGTCTTATTTTTGTATCCATTCAGCTAGTCTATGTCTTTTGGTTGGAGCATTTAATCCATTTACATTTAAGGTAATTATTGATATGTATCTTCTTATTGCCATCTTTTTAATTGTTTTGGATTTGTTTTTGTAGGTCTTTTTTCTTCCCTTCCTCTTGTGTTCTCTTGTGATTTGATGACTACCTTTAGTTTTGTATTTTGATTGCTTTTTCTTTTTTGTGTGTGTATTGTAGATTTTTGTTTTGCAGTTACCATGAGGTTTTGATATAGCAGTCTGTATACATACAGAATTGTTTTAAGTTGCCGGTCTCTTAACTTCAAATGCATTTCATTATCCTGCATTTATACTCTCCTCTTCTCTTGATTGCTGGTTTTGATATCATATTTGTGTGAGGATAATTTCCTACCTTTACTGTATGTTTGCCTTTACTAGTGAGCTTTCCCATTTGTAATTTTCTTATTTCTAGTTGTGGCCTTTTCTTTTCCATCTAGAGAAGTTCTTTTAGCATTTGGTGTAAAGCTGGCTTTGTGGTGCTGAATTCTCTTAGCTTTTGTTTGTCTGTAAAGTTTTTGATTTCTCCGAATCTGAATGAGAGCCTTGCTGGGTAGAGTATTCTTGGTTATAGTTTTTCCCTTTCATCACTTTAAGTATATCATGCCACTCCCTTCTGGCCTGCAGAGTTTCTGCTGAAAAATCAGCTGATAACGTTATGGGGTTTACCTTGTATGTTATTTGTTGCTTTCCCCTTGTTGCTTTTAATATTTTCTCTTTGTTTTTAATTTTTGTCAATTTGATATGAGTCTTGGCATGTTCCTCCTTGGGTTTATCCTGTATGGGACTCTCTGTGATTCCTGAAATTGAGTCAGTGTTTCCTTTTCCATGTTAAGGAAGTTTTTGGCTATTATCTCTTCAAATATTTTCTCAGACCCTTTCTCTGATGACCTTCTGGGTCCCCTATATTGAGAATGGTGGTTTATTTAATACTGTCCCAGGGGTCTCTGGACTGTCCTCATTTCTTTTCATTCTTTTTTCTTTATTCTGTTCTGCAGCAGTGACTTCCACCAATCTGTCTTGTCACTCACTTATTTGCTCTTCTGCCTCATTTATTCAGCTATTGATTCCTTCTAGTGAATTTTTAATTTCAGTTATTGTTCATCTGTTTGTTTATTCTTGAAAGCTTCTAGCTCTTTATTAAACATTTCTTGCATCCTCTCGGTCTGTGCCTCCATTCTTTTCCAAGAACTTGGATCATCTTTACTATCATTATTCTGAATTCTTTTTCAGGTAGATTGCTTATCTCCACTTCACTTAGTTGTTCTTTTTTGGTTTTATCTTGTTTCTTCATCTGGAATGTATTTCCCTGCCATCTCATTCTTCTAACTTTCTGTGTTTTGTGGTCTCCATTCCTCAGGCTGCAGAATTGTAATTGTTTGTCCTAGTGTCTCCCCCTGGTGGGTGAGTTTGGTCCAGGGGCTTGTGAGTGGAGGTGAGTTTGGTCCAGGGGTTTGTGAGTGGAGGTAGGTCTTGTCTCTCTGCTTAGCAGGGCCATGTCAGTGGGTGAATTTATAGGTGGCTGTTGGCTCAGGATGAATTTAAGAAGCCTGTCCGCTGATGGGTGAGGATGTGTTCCCACCCTGTTGGTTGTTTGGCCTGGGGCATCCCAGCAATGGTGCCTGCAAACTGTTGGGTTGGTCCATGTCTCGGTGCCCAAGTGGCAACCTCCAGGAGAGCTCACGCTGATGAGTATTCCCTGGGGCATCTGCCACCAGTGTCCTTGACCCCTCGGTGAGCCACAGCCCACCCCTGCCAACCCCAGAGACCCTCCAAGATCTGCAGGTAGGTCTGGCCCAGGCTCTTATGGTGTCACTGCTTTGCCCTGGTCCCAGTGCACGTGAAATCTTATGTGCACCCTCCAAGAGTGGAGTCTCTGTTTCCCCCAGTCCTGTGGAGCTCCTAGACTCAAGCCCTACTGACCTGCAAAACCAAATGCTCTAGGGGCTCCTCCTCCCAATGCCAGACCCCCAGGCTGGGGAGCCTGATGTGGGGCTCAGAACTCTCACTCCTGTGGGAGTAACTCTGCAATATAATTATGATCCAGTTTGTGGGTCACCCACCTAGTGGGCGTGGGACTTTATTATATCATGAAAGTGTCCCTTCTCTTGTCTCATTGTGGTTTCTTCTTTGTCTTTGAGTGTAGAATATCTTTTTTTGGTAGGTTTGAGTCTTTTTTGTCGATTGTTGTTCAGCAGTTAGTTGTGATTTTGGTGTTTTCATGACAGGAAGTGAGCTCAAGTCCTCTACTCCTCCATCTTGTCTCTCGTCCCTCTATCATGTGTCTTTTATTTATAAACTAAATCCTAAGCATTTTGGTTTTTTGATGCTATTATAAATTCTTTCCATTTTTCAATTGTTTGCATGCTAGCATATATAATACAACTGATTTATGCATAATTATATGGTTTGATCTTGCTAAATTCACTTATTCTAGCTGTCAGATTCCTTAGGATTTTCTATATAAACAATCATGTCATCTTCTAACAAAGACTATATATTTTTTAAACTTGTTACAGTGAGGCTTTATGTTACTTGCAAGAGTAATTAACCCTATCTAATTATAGGAGTAGCACTAGTTTAATTTGATAAAGAACCAGTGCCAAACACAATGAAACTCATTGCAGTATTAGTTTCTAAAAGTGCTTCTGATGAGGTATTCAACAATAGGGGATTAGTTCAATAAATTTATCCTACATAAACTTATGATGAAATATTATGCAGCCATTAAAAATCTTGTTCTTAGATGATCTTTAAGGGCATGGAAAAATGCTGATGTATTATGTAGGGAAAAAAGAAAACCCCAATACAAAATAATCAGAATGAACCATTATGTTGTATTCAAAAACAATTTCAAAATCTTTGCCTTTATACATCAAAGGTAGACTCATGTGGGTCTACAGTCAGTCTGGAATTCAGTCTGATTGTGTCCTACCATTTTGTGACTCCAGCATTTGAGATAGGTGGTTCCTGTCTTTGCTGTCATAGAGGAACAGAGACGAGAATAGCCAGAAAATGATATAGTTAACTTCTCACATTTCATTGATGCAAACAAGCCCTATGGCCCTTTCCAACTGCAAGGGGCTAAGATGGTTACTTTATCACCAGAAGAGGAAAAGACCCCAATCCTGGTGAACATCAGTCATGTCCTCTGCAGTATGATTCCAGTCTTTCATCCAAATGTATTATAAAATTAATAATATTGTGCTGGACAGAAAATATATCTGTGACCACATTTGCACTACAGTCTACAAGCCTCCAATCCCTGACTTAGATGTAGAAATTTACACCAAATCAGTGTTCAAGATTAAAATTCTAGGTCAGGCGTTTTTTTTAAACAGACAAGTCTGTTCTCTATGTCTGTGAGTCTGTTTCTGTTTCATAGATAAATTGATTTGTGGCATGTTTTAGATTCCACATATAAGTGATATCATATGATATGTGTCTTGCTCTTTCTGACTTACTTCACTTAGTATGATCATCTCCAGGTCCATCCATGTTGCTATTAATGACATTATTTCAGTATTTTTTTATGGCTGAGTAATATTCCATTGTATATATGTACCCATTTATCTTTACCCATTCATCTGTCGATGGACATTTAGGTTGTTTCTATGTCTTGGCCACTGTGAATAGTGCTGCTATGAACATAGGGGTACGTGTATCTTTTCAATTATAGTTTTGTCTGGATATATTCCCAGGAGTGGGATTGCTGGATCATATGGTAATTCCATTTTTAGTTTTCTGAGGAATCTCCATACTGTTTCCCATAGTGGCTGCACCACCAATGGTATAGGAGGGTTTCCTTTTCTCTATACCCTCTCCAGCATTTGTTATTTGTAGACTTTATTTTTCTTTTATTGGGGTATAGTTGTTTTACAATGTTGTGTTAGTTTCTACTGTACAGTGAAGTGGAGTTCCCTGTGTTATACAGCAGTTTCTCATTAGTTATCAATTTTATACATATTAGTGTATATATTGTCAATCCCAATCTACCAATTCATCCCACCCCACCCCTCTTTACCCCCTTGGGTTTGTTTGTTCTCTACATCTGTGTCTCTATTTCTGCCTTGCAAACTGGTTCATCTGTACCATTTTTCTAGATTCCACATACATGTGTTAATATACGATATTTATTTTTCTCTTCCGCCCATTTTTTGATTGGGTCATTTGTTTTTTTTGTTGTTGTTGAGTTGTGTGAGCTGTTTGTATATTTTGGTAATTAAGCCCTCGTAAGACCCATCATTTGCAAATATTTTCTCCTGTTCCATAGGTTGTCTTTTCATTTTGTTCATGGTTTTCTTTGCTGTTCAAAAGCTTGTAAGTTTGATTAGGTCCCATTTGTTTATTTTTGTTTTTATTTCTACTGTCTTGGGAGACTGACCTAAGAAAACATTGGTACAATTTATGTCAGAGAATGTTTTGCCTATGATCTCTTCTAGAAGTTTTATGGTATCATGTCTTATGTTTAAGTCTTTAAGCTATTTTGAGTTTATTTTCATGCACGGTGTGAGGATGTGTTCTAACTTCATTGATTTAATGCATCTGTCCAACTTTCCCAGCACCACTTTCTTAAGAGACTGTCTTTTTCACATTTTATATTCTTGCCTCTTTCATTGATTAATTGACCATAGGTGTGTGGGTTTATTTCTGGGATCTCTATTCTGTTCCATTGATCCGGATGTCTGGTTTTGTGCCAATGCCACACTATTTTGTTTACTGTAGCTTTGTAGTATTGTCTGAAGTCTGGGAGGGTTATGCCTCCTGCTTTGTTCTCTTTGTTCTTTTTCCTCAGGATTGCTTCAGCAATCCTGTGTCTTTTATGTTTCCATAGAAATTTTAGGATTATTTTTTCTAGTTCTGTGTAAAATGTCATGGATAATTTGATAGAGATTGCATTAAATCTGTAGATTGCTTTAGGTAGTATGGTCATTTTAACAATATTAATTCTTCCAATCCAAGAGCATGGGATATTATTCTATTTCTTTGAATTATTTTTAATTTCCTTTATTAATGTTTTATAGTTCTCAGCATGTTAAGTCTTTCACCCCCTCCTCATGTTTATTTTTAAGTATTTTATTTTTTGGTGTGACTTTAAAAGGTATTGTTTTTTTGTATTCCCTTTCTGATATTTCAATGTTATTGTAAAGAAATGCAACTGATTTCTCTACATTAATCTTGTATCCTGCTACATTGCTGAATTCATTTGTCAGTTCTAGTATTTTTTGTGTGTAGTCTTTAGGGTTTTCTACATATAGCATCATGTCATCTGCATACAGTGACAATTTTATCTATTCTCTTCCAATTTGGATACATTTTATTTCTTTTTTTGTCTGACTGCTGTGGTTAGGATTTTCAATACTATGTTGAATAGAGTTGGTGAGAGTGGATATCCTGTCTTGTTCCAGATTATGGTAGGAAGGCTTTCAGCTTTTCACCATTGAGTATTATATTGGCTGTGGGTTTGTCATAAATAGCTTTTAATATGTTGAGATAATGTTCCCTGTATAACCACTTTGGTAAGAGTTTTTATCATGAATAGATGTTGAATTTTGTCAAATGCTTTTTCTGCATCTATTGAGATGATCAAGTGGTTTTTGTCTTTTCTTTGTTGATGTGGTGTATCACTTTGATTTTGCATATGTTGAGCCATCCTTGTAAACTTGGGATGAATCTAACTTGGTTGTGGTGAACGATCTTTTTTATGTGTTATTGGATTTGGTTTGTTAGCATTTTGTTGAGAATTTTTGCATCTATATTCATCAAAG
The DNA here is from genome assembly GCF_949752795.1 of Hyperoodon ampullatus. NCBI lineage: Eukaryota > Metazoa > Chordata > Mammalia > Artiodactyla > Ziphiidae > Hyperoodon > Hyperoodon ampullatus. The sequence continues at coordinate 81,169,651 of NC_136916.1, forward strand.
ATACTGGCCTGTAATTTTCTTTTCTTGGTAGTATCTTCATCTGGTTTTGGTATCAGGGTGATGTTGGCTTCATAGAATGTCTTTGGGAGTGTTCCTTCCTCTTCAGTCTTTTGGAATAGTTTGAGAAGGATTGGTAAGTGTTCTTTGTATGTTTGGTAGAATTCTCCTGTGGAGCCATGTGGTCCTGGACTTTTGTTTGTAGGGAGTTTTTCCATTACAGTTTCTATTTCACTTCTAGTAATCGGTCTGTTCAAATTATCTATTTTTTCTTGATTCAGTTTTGTGGGCTGCATGTTTCTAGAAAGTTGTCCTTTTCTTCTAGATTGTCAAAATTGTTGGCATATAATTCTTCATAGTGTTCTTTTATTTTATTTTTTTGTATTTCTGCAGTATTGGTTAATATTACTCCTTTTTCATTTCTTATTTTTGTTTATTTGGGTCCTTTTTCTTCTTGGTGAGTGTGGCCAGAGGTTTGTCAATTTTGTTTACCCTTTCAAGGAACCAGTTCTTTGTTTTATTGATTTTTTAATATATTTTTTAAATCTCTATTTCCTCTCTGCTCTTTATTATTTCCTTCCTTCTGCTGACTTTAGTTTTGCTTGTTCCTCTTTCTCTATTCTTTTATGTGGTTTGAAATTTTTCTTGTTTTTTTGAGGAAGGCCTGTATCACTGTGAACATCCCTTAAGAACTGCTTTTTCTTCATCCCATAGATATTTGTCTAGTTGTGTTTTCATTGTCATTTGCCTCAAGGTATTTTTTAATTTCTTTTTTGATTTCCTCATTGACCCATTGGTGTTTTTAGTAACATATTGTTTAGTCTCCATGTAATCTGTTTTTTTCTCATTTCTTTTCCTGTGGTTGGTATCTAGTCTCATGGTGTTGTGGTCAGAGAAGATACTTGAAATAATTTCTGTACTCTTAAGTTTGTTGAGGTTTGTTTTGTGCCCTAATATATGGTCAGTACTAGAGAATGTTCCACGTGCATTTGAAAAGAATGTATATTCTGGGTTTTTTTTTGATGTAATGTCCCAAAAATATCAATTAAGTCTAACTGTTCTATTGTATCATTTAGGATATCTGTTGCCTTATTGATTTTTCTGTCTAGAAGATCTGTCCATTAATGTGAATGAGGTGTTAAAGTCTCCTACTATTATTGTATTCCCATCAATTTCACACTTTATGTCTGTTAGTATTTGTTTTATTTATTTGTGTACTCCTATATTAGGTGCATATATGTTGACAAGTGTACAATCCTCTTCTTGTATTGATCCTTTTACCATTATAAAGTGTCCTTTATCTTTCTTCTTGGCCTTTGTTTTAAAGTCTATTTTGTCTGATATGAGTATTGAGATCCCCCACTTTCTTGTCATTTCCTTTTGCATAAAATATCTTCTTCTACCCCCTCACTTTCAATCTATGTGTGTCCTTTGCACTAAAGTGTGTCTCTCTTAGGCAGCATATTGTAGGTTCTTGTTTTTTATCTAATCTGCTACTCTGTCTTTTGATTGGAGCATTTAGTCCATTGACATTTAAGGTAATTATTGACATATGTATTTATTGCCATTTTAAACCTTGTTTTCCAGTTGATTGTATGTTTCTTTTTTGTTCCTTTTCATTTTGTTTGCCTTTTTGTGGTTTGATGATTTCCATTTATTTTATGCTTGTGTCCTCTTCTTTTTGGTTTTTGTGAATCTATTGTATGTTTTTGATTTGTGGTTATCCTGTTTTTCAAGTATGTTAACCCCTTTCTATATCTGCTTGCTTTAGACAGATAGTCATATAGACTCAGACACTTTCTTAAAAAAAATCTACATTTTCTTACTCTCCTCCCCAACATTTTATGATTTTGATGTCCTGTTTAACATCTTCATGTTTATCCTTTTGCTGTTCCTTGTGTTGGTTATCGCTTTCACAAATAGATTTGTTTCTTTTTGATCTGTATACTCACTTAAGTGATTTACTTTCCAATTGTTATATCCTCTTTCCTGTATCTTCTTGCTTCTTTTCTATTTAGAGAAGAACTTTCAATATTTATTTTAGGATAGGTTTAGTATTGCTGTATTCTTTTAGTTTTTGCTTGTCTGAGAAATTCTTTCTCCTTCTATTCTAAATGATAATCTTTCTGGGTAGAGTATTCTAGGTTGCAGATTTTTCCTTTCAAGATTTGAATATATTTTGCCACTCCCTTCTGACCAGTACTGTTTCTGTAGAGAAATCAGGTGATGGCCTTATGGGGGTTCCCTTGTAATTAACTCTTTGTTTTTCTCTTGCTGCCTTTAGAATCCTCTCTTTATCTTTAACTTTTGCCATTTTTATTATATGTCTTGGGGTCGGTCTGTTTAGGTTCATCTTGTTTGGGACCCTCTGTGCTTCCTGTATCTGGACATCTCTTTCTTTCTCTAGGTTTGGGAAGTTTTCAGCCATAATTTCTTCAAATACACTTTCAATCTCCCTTTCTCTTTCTTCTCCTGGAATCCCTGTTATGCATAGATTGGCATGCTTTATATTATCCTATAAGTCTCTTATATTGCTTCCTTTTTTTAAATCTGACTTTCTGTCTGCTGTTCTGATTGGGTGATTTCCATTATTCTATCTTCCAGATCACTTATTCATTCTGCTATTCATTGCCTTTAGCTCAACTTTCATTTCAGCAAATGAATTTTCTAATTTTTCTTGTCTCCTCATAGTTTCTAGTTCTTTTATTTTTTTTACAGTAACCTGCATTTCTATCAACAGCCTTTCTTAATTCCTTCATTATTTTCATTACTTCCTTTTTTTTTTTTTTTTTTTTTTTTTTTTTGTGGTACGCAGGCCTCTCACTGTTGTGGCCTCTCCCGTTGCGGAGCACAAGCTCCGGATGCACAGGCTCAGAGGCCATGGCTCACGGGCCCAGCCGCTCCGTGGCATGCGGGATCTTCCCGGACCGGGGCATGAACCCATGTCCCCTGCATCGGCAGGCAGACTCTCAACCACTGTGCCACCAGGGAAGCTCTCATTACTTCCTTTTTGAACCCAGTGTCTGTTCGACTGAATAGGTCTGTTTCATTGTTTTTTCCTTCAGGGGAATTCTATTGGTCTTTTAAGTGGGAGTGTTTACTCTCCTTCATTTTACCTACATTTCTCCTACTCTGTAAGTTTAGGAGAAACAATTTTCTACTGTAGTCTTGAAAGACTATCTGGGTTTTATATGAGTCAAATAAGCCTTTTAAATGAGACTGTGCTAAGAGCTACCACTCCTGTATCTCTAAAGTCTTTGATGGTGGACCTCTACATGTTGGAACTGGACAAAAAAACCATGATGAGTCCCACTAGACTGATGGAAAGATGGATTCAGTCCAAAACTCCATGCGTCATCTAATTTCCATAAGTCACCACTCTGAATTGCTAAATGGTCCACTAGTCAATCTCCAGGGCTTGACATCAGTTCAGAGACAGAATCTTATAAACTTTGGAAGATCTAGGTATGCTTTTTCCTGGGTATTTCCTTTCCTCTGGGGAAGGCCTGGAGGAAAATTCATAGTATATACCTGTGGCTGCATTGTAGGGCCCTTTCTCAAAGGATACAACCTACGCTGGGTCTGTGAACAAGTTTATGTCTGGAAAATGGATATGAGGCCATTAAAACCCATGACAGTGACTTATATTAAGATTCTGTCCACCGGAACTAGAATGTTAAGTACATCTGATAAGCTGTCCATTTATTTCATTTCTAGGAATTCCATCATTAAATTAACCATTGTCACAGCTTCTGTGGGTCAAAAGACTTCCATTTTCACAAAAGACAGCATTGCTAATTTTAGAAATTGTGTTGTCTCTAATGGTTGAGTGCTGCCACACAGCCCCTGGACTACTCCTGGTACCAATTACTATGTCAGTCCAAGCCTGTCAAGAAACAGAACATTCAGAGGGTGAATGGGAGAGTTTAAGGAATGGCCTCTGCAGAGATGTGGGTTGGGTTGCAGGAGTCCACAAGGCATGGTGAAAAATCACAGGACTAGTAAGAGTGGAGAGCTGCTGCCTGCATATTCCCTGCAACCCAAGGCCTGAAGGGCAATAGGAGGGAATAATTTCCAGAAACTGTGGGGTGGGGGCATCTAACAGAAGCTGTGTTCTTTGGTAGAGAAGTGCATCTACTGACAAGGCAATAGGGAGGATGCCAAGAGAGTGGATGTGCTGAGCTTCTCCCTCTTCACCCACCAACACCTGTTTAGATTTCTTTCTTTCTTTTATTTTTTTACATCTTTATTGGAGTATAATTGCTTTACAATGTTGTGTTAGTTTCTGCTGTAAAACAAAGTGAATCAGCTATATGTATACATATATCTCCATATCCCCACCTTCTTGAGCTTCCCTCCCACCCTCCCTATCCCATCCCTCTAGGTTATCACAAAGCACCAAGCTGATCTCCCTGTGCTATGCAGCTGCTTCCCACTAGCTATCTGTTTTACATTTGGTAGTGTATATATGTCGATGCTACTCTCTCACTTTGTCCCAGCTTCCCCTTCCCCCACCACCAGTGTCCTCATAGTCCATTCTCTACATCTGTCTTTATTCCCATCCCACCACTAGGTTCATCAAAGCCTTTTTTTTTTTTTTTTTTAGATTCCATAATATGCGTTAGCATACAGTATTTGTGTTTCTCTTTCTCACTTACTTCACTCTGTATGACAGACTCTAGGTCCAACCACCTCACTACAAATAACTCAATTTTGTTTCTTTTTATGGCTGAGTAATATTCCATTGTATATATGTGCCACATCTTCTTTATCCACTCATCTGTCGATGGACACTTAGGTTGCTTCCATGTCCTAGCTATTGTAAATAGTGCTGCAATGAACATTGTGGTACGTGTCTCTTTTTGAATTATGGTTTTATCTGGGTATATGCCCAGTAGTAGGATTGCTGGGTCATATGGTAGTTCTATTTTTAGTTTTTTAAGGAACCTCCATACAGGGCCCTGCAGTGGCTATATCAATATACTTTCCCACCAAGAGTGCAAGCGGGTTCCCTTTTCTCCACACCCTCTCCAGCACTTATTGTTTGTAGACTTTTTGATGATGGCCATTCTGACTGGTGTGAGGTGATACCTCATTGTGGTTTTGATTTGCATTTCTCTAATGATTAGTGATGTTGAACATCTTTTCATGTGTTTGTTGGCATCTTTAGATTTCTTAATGGTCCCTCCCACTGGCTAAACCCAGCCAATTGCCAGAGGGCAAGCAAGTCCCCCTCCCCACACAGAGTAGGCTGGAAAAGGTGGATCAGAGTGCCCCACAGGGAGAGACCCAGCAAGGAGCAGAGAACAAACACTGGATACAATCCAGCACACATTCAAGAGCCAAACTATAACTATGAAGAAAGGGAAATTCCTTAACTTGAGTATGTCTAGCAGAAAACAAAAGCAAAGTTACACCTATTTGCAAAACATTAGAATTGCCCCTTACAAGTATCAATTTGTATAAACTCTTAAAAATGCATATGCACATTTATGGGTCAAACTGTCTTCCAGTAGTTTATTCTAAAGTAATAATTACACCCACAAAATTGATAGTTCATTTTTGCTCATTGTAGGATTCTTTATTAATGAAAAAAACACATCATGTGTTCAATAATTAGATTTTGATTAAATAAAGTATGGCCTAGCCATACAATGGAATGCTGTCCAAAGAAAAACATTTCTTCTTTCTGTTGTTTTTCAGGTTTAAATTTGATTAGCTTTTCCTGTGCATCCAACTGTAGATAAGGCACTATTTGTCATTTTCTCAAAGTTCCATTTATTCTTCATTATTCTGCTTGGTTTAACATCAGGCATGTGTTTTTCAGTTACAACACTTTTATGAAAGGACTAGTCTTTGAAAAACATCAAGATAGCTACTGTAGGATGTACAAAATGATTAAGATATACTCTCTCCCAACAAGGGACTCCCAGGTGAACAGGGTGAAGAAGACATATATTATAGCCCACAATGTGGTAATTTGCCATAGGGAGTAAGAGTATTCCAGGAGCATAAAGGGACAGAGTTTTCTTTTGTCTAAAGTTGTAAGAAAGTCTTCATGGAGGAAGAGTTTCCTGCTCTGCATCTCGATAACAAGGAGGATTTGACAGGTGGGCATAAGCAAAGGACATCAGAGGAGACAGAGATGGGGATGCAGACTGTATTCAAGAATGGTTTAGCAGTATTGCTCTTCAGTTTAATTATGGGTTAATAGGATTTTATTGACTAGTCTGCGACCTTAGCCATCATCTTTTCTATCAAAAGGAAAGGTTATATATATATTTTTATACAATGCCCTTTCAAGTGAAAATCTCTTCAGAAATTAGGGCTTAAAAAATCTGAGTCTTTTGTGAGCACAGTTTAAATCTGCCAATAATAATAATGCTGATTTTCCTCAATATCTGGCTTGCTGTTAGATTTTTATTGGCTCATTTCTAAAGGTGGTTGCCTCCTTACTGATTATGTCAGAGATTTGGTCACGGAATTTATGTTTCTCCCTGGGATCATCCCCATGGGGCCAGTGGTTCCTTATCAGCAACATGTCATTTTATTTGGGGTTGATTATATGTGTTTAACAAGGCATTCAGTTGGAAATATACCTCATAATTTTAATTGTTGATCACTCCTGGCGGAGGGTGTTCCTTTTACCATATGGAATGCAGACGTGAAGAGGATTGACAGGACTGTTTGGGGCTGACGGAGGAGGGGGTTACTGAGTTTGTCTAAATGTTTGAATATGACAGCTGTTAGCTACAGGCAAGTTAGGATATAAGGGCAGTAAACACTGAGACATGGAAACATACTGGAATGAAAGGGCTTTCGGGAAAAACAGCATTTGGAGCCTGGCATTTCTCGGGAGGCACACATGGGATACTTTGTGCTCTTCTCAGCAGCCGAGGGCTTGGGGGCCACGTAGAAAATGCAGAAATGAAGTAGGTGCTGCTTTTCCACAGCTGTTGCCCTGAATCTGCCAAGCAGAGGCCAGGACTATGACCGCCTTTTGTAGTTAGTCATCCCAGACTGCTCTGCTGCAGGTCTGTATCCTGGATCTTGATTGTGACTTTTGACCGTGCTGCCTAGGATGAGTCAGCCTTGGGAGGGTGGTGGTGGTTTTCTGAAATATGATGAGGGGAGGGGGGCCAGGTATAAAGCTACCAGGGGTGGAAATAGGGCAGTTGCTCCTTTTGTGCAGTCAGTGGGAGGCTTGGCCAGGCACTCCAGCATCATGGGCACTAAAAGTGTGGATATGTGCTGTCAGTGGTCACAAGTATTTGTCAGCCATGCTCACTCACCACGCCCATCCTGCCCCAGCCAGGCAGGATGGAATTCCTGGAGTTGGCAGAAAGCTGGCCCTCTAGACCTGCCATCACCTGATCCCAATAGGACTTTCCAATCTGCCTTCCTTTGGTTCCAACATCTGATTCATTTCAGGCGCAACCCAACTGAACTTCTTTCTCTTTCCCATGTTTCCTTCCTCCCTACCTTGGGTCTTTCTGTTCCCTTTACCCTGGAATCCAAATCTTACCTCTCCTTCAAATGCCCCCTCCTCCACAAATCCATCTATAGCCTTCCCAGCTGGGAGGGAGGGCACCTCTTCCAGTGGCTACATCTCTTGGCTCTTTATATGCACGTATTTTGAGGCACAAATTTTGTCATTTGGGTGGACTTCTCTCACCAGTGGACTGACAGGTTCCCAAGAGCAAAGTGGCTTGCTACCAGCCCTTGCACAATGACTACCAGAATATCAGCCCCGACTGTGTGTTCAGGGTACAATGACATGTTTTCCCCCTAAAACAGTTCATGCTTGTTATTCTCTTTAAGGCCCCTTTTGTGGATTTCCACAGCTGATTTTAATTGGCCAGGTTTTTGTGAACCCTAGGGCTCAGAGAGCAATAAAGGAGATGAGAGGAAGAAGGTTTGTACTAAAAATCTGCTTTGAGCTAGATCCCAATATGATCTCATTGTCTCAATCACTTTGCAAGAAAGGTCTAAACAATCCTTCCACTTTTGTATATTAATTCCATAGAACCTGTTGTTTTCTACATTGACAACCTTAGCAGCCTTTTATGCATCCAGTTATATACGTTATCTGATGAACAAACTTTTGTAGCTATCATGCTGAGGTCACAGCCACTGGCCAAATGTCTCTGAGCAGAGAGCGGGTAGGTTTAAGAGTATGGAGGTTGCCTCCCCTCCCTTGGGTTCCACCCCAGTTCCCACATGGCCTCCACAGGACAGGATCCTTCCAGAATAAGAGACAGCTCCAGGCATCCCGTAGGTACTAGATGCTCTGAGAGGAAAGGAATCCAAGAGAAAATAGCAGATTCCTCACGACCTGGGCTCTGACTGACATCAGCTCCCTTCTTCCTCCCCAAGATTAACAGGTGGGGGAGTTAGGCAGCTTTGAAGTACACTATCAAGACAACATGGCTTATAAAGCCCTTTATAATCCCTGCTGCACACCTGCCTCCCATTCTGTTTATTCCCCCACAGTTCTCTCTTATCCCTTTACTCTTGTCCTGGCTGTTCTTTCTAGAAAGTTCTTCCCCTTCCACTCCCCCACTCGCTCTCAGCTTTGCCAGATTAACTTCTACCTGTGTTTCCTTTCTCAGCTTAGACATTGTTTCTTCCAGAAAGTCCTCTGTCCTTCTTTAACTCCGCACATTGACCTCATGGAGGGCCTTCTCACATTCCACTGAACCTGCCTCTTTACTTCTGTCTCTGAATCTGGACCTCGAGCTCCTTGAGGGTGGCTGCTGTGTCTCACGCACCACTTACCTCTAGCACCTGGCATGCTATTTGCACACAGAAGGCACTCAAGGAGTAGTTTTTGAATGAATGAGTGAATAAATGAATGAATTCCTGGGTCCTTTTGCATACTTTAGGGGAATGGTTTGCCATGTGACAGTCTGAACCATTAGAGAAAATTATCTGGAGACTGGCATGAACACATTTTAACATCTCAATGGGGTTCACAGTGTGAAAAAGAGTTCAGTTTCACCAAGATGACTGGCAAAATTCCTAGGACTTAACGTGAAAGGACCTTTTGTTTTCCAATGAGACCCTGAAAAGAGTCACCAAATGGTACCTTGACTGATGGACACGTGGCCCTCCTTGGGAATGGTTGGTTAAAAACAGGATTACTGCCCTCTACAAGTGAGTGCATCCTAAGCCCCAAATCTGTAGTCATATGAAGTTGCTATGTTACATAGTTGATGGGCACAGAGCCATGTTAGCCAATGCCTATGGGAGTGAGGCTGCCAGGGACAGGATGCTGGTTCACAGGCATTGTGACCTCTCCTGAGGCCCTGAGAAGTGGAGCGTGCTCCTCAGCTGGGCTCTCATCCAAGTGAAGAGAGCAGTGAGCCCCCTGTCACACTGCCCTCATGTGGGAGTCCAGGCTTAGGCATGGGGTGGCTGAGAGAGGCCAGGATATGTCCCCAGAGCTCCTCAACGAGAGAAACAAGCCAAAGAGCAAGCTGTTGTTCAATTTCATTTTAAGTAAAGATGAGTCCCCCAAATTTCAAGTGCTTCTATGAGAATCTCCTGTGCATATATGAAGGACAATGCTACTGACACAAACATTCATTTTCTCATTATATTTTGCATTTGTTTCATTCTAAAACCACACAATACATTTGGCAATTAGAGAATGCCCCTCCTCCGTTGTTCTAAATCCCAATAAAAACTATCACTGTTAATGCACTGACTTCTATTTTTTAACAGGTAGATATTTTAGCATAACTGTAATTAGAGAGTAATAATTTCTTTTTACTCTTAATGTTATCAGCATTAAAATAAAATAATTTTAAAAGTCATAATTTACAAAATGGTTCATTTTTCATGATAAGTTTAGTGCATACTTATTAAACAATAATTAGGGGGAAAAGGGAAAATTTGAAAGAATACAGCAAACACAAAATGCTTACATTTTGAGATGTTTTTCTTTCAGGTGCTTCTTAGGCATGGAATTTCAAAAATACAGCAGTAATTAAGCTGTAGATGCAATGTTGTATCCCCTTTTTCTCTTTTAACCTAAACTAGAAAATGTTTATTGCCAAAATACAATAATTTTCCTTTGGTATTCACAGACATAATTTTTAATGGCTATATGATGTTTTGTTGACCAAATGCTGGGCAATAAGTTGTTGACAATCTGTCACTTTCTAAATAATTACAATGAATATCTCTTATTTTCTTAGGGTTATTCCATTATACCATATAAGATTTTAAAATTATGATGATTATTATAATTTGCCTTTGTTCCCCCAATTCTGAAACATCAGCTCTTTCTCAGGAGATGGGGTATCTGTCCTTTGAAATACAACAAACCTTTATAGGACCTCCACTGGTTTGGAGTCGGGGGATGTTAGACCTTCTTAAATCTGAGGGCATTTACATTGAAGAGCTAGGCCCTGTGGAATTGGACCTGCCAGACTTTGTATGCTTGTACGTGCCCAGTGGAGATGCCTCTCTGCAAAGGACAGAGACTAGCTTACAGCTCCACTGGTGACAAAGAGCGATGATGGTGACTTGGTACTGCATTTCCTGCACTATGGAGACAATATTCCCTGGCTCAACACCTTGAGGTTGATAAAGCCAGGATCCATTTTCAAAATATTTTAAAAACTTTTAGGAGCACAGTGGGACATAAATAAAAAACAAATCAAATGATGAATATATGGACATATCCACCTTGCTGAATCTGTGAGGATGTCTAACCTTCAACATACTCACCCATTTGTTCATTTATGCCTACATTTTAAATCATTGCATCCCCTGTCCTTCTTAATCTCATTCCTTTTTTCAATTTAAATCAACGTGTTTATCTCTAAAAGCCAAGAGCCTCCTTGTATAACTGGAAAAGGTCAGGGGATTAGGAGAGCTGCTGCTTCTGGAACTGCAGCCTAGGAAGAAAGGGGTGATTTGAAGGGGGATAATCTTTTACTGTCCATTAAATTTGGCAAATAGAGAAATCCCCAAATTTCTCTTTAGTACCAATTCCTTCAAGCAATCTCTATTGTACATTTCCTTCTAAATTTTAACATGTACATTATTTATAACTAAAAATCATGCTGTACTAGCTTATTATCCTGCTTTTCCTGTTGTTGTAACAGTTAATCTTTTATTTTTAACTTAAGTCTGTAGACCAATAATTCTCAAAATGTGATCCCTGGACCAGCAGCATCAGTATCACCTGGGAACTTGTTAGAAATGCAAATTTTGGATCCCACCCAGATCCACTAACTCAAAGCTCTGGGGGTGAGGCCTATTCATTTGTGGTTTAACAAGCCTTCCAGGTGATCCTGATGCACCCAGTTCGAGAACCAGTGCTTTAGGCGGTTGTATTAAGCACCTCCAATGTGGCAGACGGTCTTTAAACCCTTGTTACCCAAATTGTGGCCCTTGGACCAGCAGCATTGGCATCACCTGGGAGCTTGTTAGGAAGGCAGAACCTGAGGCTCTACCCCAGATATACTGCATGCAAATCAGCATTTTAAGAGCTAATCAGCATCACCTGATGCTTGTTAAAAGTCGGATTCTGATGAGGTAGGTTTGGAGTGACTAGCCAGAGTCTGCATTGCTAGTGAGCTTAAGGTGATGTGGGCGATGTTGGTTTGTGGACCACAATGAAAACGCTTTATTGGGCACTTTTAATACCTTTTAAAAACACCTAATGAGCTTTAAAAATACATATACCAGGTGCTTTATATAAGCATAAGTTATGCGCTAACCATAGCACTAATAATAGCTCCCTTTTATAGGTGAGAAAAAATGAGGCCAAAAGAGGTGAAGTGACTTGCTCAAGGTTGCCCAGCTAGTTCCTGCAGAAGCCAAGTAAAAGGTATATGACTCTTTACCTGCCTTCTACTTTATGGTTTTGACTGTTGAATAACTCTAAAACACACTCAAAAGTAGTAATAATAATGAAGCAAGCCCAAATCCAATCTCCTGGAGCCATCACCTTCTATTCCCTTAACATACCTAGCATCTCTATCTCTATCTCTATTTTTTGACTGTCCTAATTTTTATATTGATCATATGTTTACATTATAGCAATAGAGGATGTTATTATTGATGCCTACAGGTAACATTGGTAACAAGTCTCACATCTCATATAGCATTCCTCCCAGAGACTATGTATTAGCTCTTGTTTTTTGAGCTTTGCTAATATTTTACCATACAATTACCACTTTCTTCTTACATATGTGAATCTAAAACTATTAGCTGCCTTATGAGATGTGACTTCACTTTGAATGTGAAATTTTTCCAGAAGACTACATTTCTAGCCCCACCCAGTGCTGCCAATTCCTCCTGTTATACCCCTTGAGGGATAACAAATGCACCTGACACTGCTAATCTATCTGGCATCTTTTTGTGTCCTGGAAGGAAAGCATATCATTTTCTAAAGCAAGTGAGGGGAGGGAAAGGGAAAATAATATGGTTTGAGCTGCTTCTTGGTGTCTCATTTTGGAGTTAGCTGAATATACATGTGTTTGAAGGCTTCTCTTCACTGTGAACCAGGCTTTGTGTGGAGCCCAGAGTAAGGTATCATGAACCAGTAGGGAGATGAGCTTGAGGCCCAGGCAAAATCTTCAAAGACCTGCTACATTGCTGCTTTCTGTCCAGCTCTCCCAGCAGGCACTCATTTTCTGAGTTTCATTCCACACCTGTTACTGATGTGTCAGTCAGCTGCACACAGAGTCTGAAGCTATTACCAAGGGGAGGGAAAAGAAAAAAAGCCCCATTGCACTTTTAAATTACATTTCATGTTAAACGATCTCATTACTTCCAAAGTAAGGTGAAATACAATATAATTTTAGCAAATGTTTTGGCTGCCTCTTCCTTTTCAATAGGGTGTGTTGGCACTTAGGGGATGATGGATAAGTGGAGAGGAGAAGAGACCCGGCTTGCTCCATGTCATAAAGATCTGTCAATATACAGTGATAAACAGAAATAGATCACCTCACCAACCTCTGAGGCAGGTTGTTGCATTTATCTAGACTGATAGATGAGGGGATTCACAATACAAGCAATTTGAAAATCAGACTGAGGGGATGCATAAGAGGATTCTGTCTGACACAGCATCAAAAACCTGCTGCTTGTCTGGGAGAGGGGCTCCTTCCTTGGAGCTTACTGCCCAGGGGACGCAAATCCATCCTCTGATGGGCATCACGCTGATTCACACACCGTGTGGCCGTGCAGATTCCTGCTGTCTGTACTTTAAAAATAGGGTCCACGGGATTTGTGGACATGGATCCTGTGGTTATTCCTATAAAAGGGAATGTGCATTTCCTAAGAATTGGTAATGACCTCTCTGCTAGCATTATACCACCTAATTACCACTCACTTCAATTTATAATGGGCTGAGCAAGGCAGAAATTTATTATTTGCCTTTGTACTTTAATCTGGACACTTTTGGTTAGTCACACTGAGTCCAACCAAATAGGGAAACCACACACTAAAGACCTGTTTCAGGGAAGCTGGAAAACTGTCCTGTTTCTTTATCTTGCTCCCTTGATTATATTCTTTAACTTCAACTGGGTTATGAGTCATGAGGGCCGTGATCTTATCTTAAGCCTCTTTGTTTCTTTGTAGCCTTCCCCACAGCCCACGCACACACACACGAAGTGCTTTGTCCCCAAGAGTTCTCAAGATTAATTATTTAAATCTTCATAGAGAGGTCTGGTCATGTAAACATTCATTCAACAATTTTCAGTGGATTCTCATGCTCTAAAGAATAAAGATCTAACTCCTTAACATACCATCCTAATTCTATGGGGCTACCTCAGTCCAAGTTTGTCACCTACTCTTTTCCCCTGTGAATGAGTCAAACCAAAGTCCAAAAGCCCTATAACGTTCTGTCATGATGACATTTTCCTCTAAAGAGCATGTTCATTCTCTCATCTATCAAAATCCTATGCACTTTTCAAAGCCCCGTTCTGATGCTGCCTTCTGTCTGAAGCCTTTCCATAACCCCCAGCCAGAGTTCCCATCCCCCTTACTTGTTTCCTCTGGAGGACTCCGTTCCACAATTGTCAACATATATACTTACAGCCTATACGTGTTTCCTCTGCCCAAACACAGCATTCAGACTGTTCTGTTTTATCTGTGCTAAAGGTGTTAGAGAACCACTCTACCTGCTCTGAAGATATCAAGGGCAAATTTGTGAAAGGAAAGCAGGCAAACTGAGGAGGGACTACTTTCTGCCGTGGCAGTGGTAGGGTGGGAGGACTTGATGAGTTCCCAGCCCATTATGCAAAATAGGGGAGGTAGTAGAGAGAAGTAATCTCGGGCAGGATGGAAAAATGGGTCCATGTGAAGCTGAGAGGATTTCTTTGGGACCATCTGTGCAAAAGGCTCCCGGAAGTTGCAGGGTACTCAAGAATATAACAATAGAGTGTACTTTTGTTTGTTTCTCAGGTTTTATGAAGTTTATTATATGTAATATGGCAAAGGTAATACATGTAATATATTATAAATTATGAAACAATCATAAAGTAGACACTCGTAAGTCCACTTCCCAACTTAAGACAGAGAGCATTGCAGACTATGTTGAAACTTTCCAATGCTGTCCTCCAATCCAATGTCCCCATCTGCTCCCACAACCTCATCACCCACCCGGTCCCACCAACTAGAGTAACCACTACTATTCTGAAAATTTTATCCTTCCATTGCTTTAATTATGGCTTTGTCACATATGGTTGTGTGTTTAAATAGAATCTTTATTTCATTTTTCTTGTTTTATACTTTGCATAAAATGGTATCATACTATTTGTATTCTTCTATGACTTCTTTTCACACAAATTATATTTCAAAGGTTCATCCATGTTCATGACTGTAGTTTTTTCCCCAAAGATTTCTTTTTTTAAAAAATTTTATATTGGAATATATTTGATTTACAATGTTGCATCAGTTTCAGGTATACAGCAAAGTGATTTAGTTATACATATACATATATCTATTCTTTTTCAGATTATTTTCCCATATCGGTCATTAGAGTATTGAGTAGAGTTCCCTGTGCTATTCAGTAGGTCCTCGTTTATTATCAATTATATATATATATAGTAGTGTGTATATGTTAATCCCAACCTCCTAACTTATCCTTCCCCCGCCCCCCACCTTTCCCCTTTGGTAATCATAAGTTTGTTTTTGAAGTCTGTGAGTCTGTTTCTGTTTTGTGAATAAATTCATTTGTATCATATTTTTTAAGATTCCACATATAAGTGATATCATATGATAGTTGTCTTTCTCTGTCTGGCTTACTTCAGTTACTATGATAATCTCTATATCCAACCATGTTTCTACAAAAGGTATTACTTCTTTTTTTTTGCCTGCATGCAGCATGCAGGATCTTAGTTCCCCAACCAGGGATTGAACCTGTACCCCCTTCAGTGGAAGTGTGGAGTCTTAACCACTGGACCATCAGGGAAGTCCCATATTTCATTCATTTTTATGGCTGAGAAATATTCCATTGTATATATATACCACATTTCTTTATCAGTTCACCTGTTGATGGACACCTAGGTTGCTACCATGTCTTGGCCATCGTAAATAGTGCTGCAATGAACATTGGGGTGCATATTTTTTTTGAATTATGGTTATTTCCAGATATATGCCTAGGAGTGGGATTGCTGGATCATATAGTAGCTCTATTTTTTAGTTTTTGAAGGAACCTCCATACTGTTCTCCATAATGGTTGTACCAATTTACATTCCCACCAACAGCGTAGGAGGGTTGCATTTTCTCCACACCCTCTCCAGTTTTTATTGTTTGTAGACTTTTGATGATGGTCATTCTGACCAGCATGAAGTGATACATCATATTATATTTAGTTTTGATATGCATTTCTCAAATAATTAGTAATGTTGAGCATCTTTTCATGTGCCTGTAGGCCATCCATATGTCTTCTTTAGAGAAATGTCTATTTAGATCTTCTGACCATTTTAGGATTGGGTTGCTTGTTTTTTGATATTGAGCTGCATGAGCTGTTTGTATATATTGGAGATTAATCCCTTGTCAGTTGCATCATTTGTAAATATTTTCTCCCATTCTGAGGGATGTCTTTTTGTTTATGGTTTCCTTTGCTGTGCAAAAGCTTTTAAGTTTAATTAGGTTCCATTTCCTTATTTTTGTTTTTATTTTCATTACTTAGGAGGTGGATTGAAAAAGGTCTTGCTGCGATTTATGTCAAAGAGTGTTCTGCCTATGTTTTCCCCTAAGAGTTTTATAGTATCTGGTCTTACATTTAGGTCTTTAGTCCATTTTGAGTTCACTTTTGTGTATGGTGTTAAAGAATGTTCTAATTTCATTCTTTTACATGTAGCTGTCCGGTTTTCCCAGCACCACTTATGGAAGAGACTGTCTTTTCTCCATTGTATATTCTTGCCTCCTTTGTCGTAGATTAGGTGATCATAGGTGCATGGGTTTATCTCTGGGCTTTCTATCCTGTTCCATTGATCTATATTTCTGTTTTTGTGCCAGACTACCATACTGTTTTGATTACTGTAGTTTTGTAGCATAGTCTGAAGTCAGGGAGCCTATCCTGTTCCATTGATCTATATTTCTGTTTTTGTGCCAGTACCATACTGTTTTGATTACTGTAGTTTTGTAGCATAGTCTGAAGTCAGGGAGCCTATCCTGTTCCATTGATCTATATTTCTGTTTTTGTGCCAGTACCATACTGTTTTGATTACTGTAGTTTTGTAGCATAGTCTGAAGTCAGGGAGTCCTTGTCCAGCTCTTTTTCTCCTTCCCAAGATTGCTTTGGCTATTCGAGGTCTTTTGTGTCTCCATAAAAAATTTAAAATTTTTTATTCCAAATCTGCAACAAATGTCATTGGTAATTTGGTAGGGATTGCATTTAATCTGTAGATTACCTTGGGTAGTATAGTCATTTTGACAATATTTATTCTTCCAATCCAAGAACATGGTATATCTCTCCAACTCTTTGAGTCATCTTTGTTTTCTTTACCAGTATCTTATAGTTTTCTGAGTACAGGTTTTTGTCTCCTTAGGTAGGGTTATTCCTAGGTATTTTATTCTTTTTGATGCAATGTTAAATGGGATTGTTTCCTTAATTTCTCTTTCTGATCTTTCATTGTTAGTGTATAGCAATGCAAGAGATTTCTGTGTATTAATTTTGTATCCCGCCACTTCACCAAATTCATTGATTAGCTCTAGTAGTCTTCTGGTATCATCTTTAGGATTCTCTATGTATAGTATCATGCCATCTGCAAACAGTGACAGTTTTACTTCTTCTTTTCCAATTTGTATTCCTTTTATTTCTTTTTCTTCTCTGATTGCCATGGCTAGGACTTCCAAAACTATGTTGAATAATAGTGGTGAGAGTGGACATCCTCATCTTATTCCTGACCTTAGAGGAAATGCTTTCAGTTTTTCACCATTGAGAATGATGGTAGCTGTAGGTTTGTTGTATATGGCCTTTATTATGTTGTAGTAAGTTCCCTCTATGCCCACTTTCTGGAGAGTTTCTATCATAAATGGGTGTGGAATTTTGTCAAAAGCTTTTTCTGCATTTATTGAGATGATCATATGGCTTTATTCTTCAGTTTGTGATGTGGTGTATCACAGTGATTTATTTGCAGATATTGAAAAATCTTTCCATCCCTGGGATAAATCCCACTTGATCATGGAGTGTGATCCTTTTAATGTGTTATTGCATTTTGCTTGCTAGTATTTTGTTGAGGATATTTGCATCTATGTTCATCAGTGTCATTGGCCTGTAATTTTCTTTTTTGGTTATATCTTCCTCTGGTTTTGGTATTAGGGTGATCGTGGTCCCATAGAATGTGTTTGGGACTATTCTTTCCTCTGCAACTTTTTGGAAAAGTTTCAGAAGGCTACGTATTAATTCTTCTCTAAATGTTTGAGAGAATTCACCTGTGAAGCCATCTGGTCCTGGACTTTTGTTTGTTGGAAGATTTTTAATCACAGTTTCAATTTCATTACTTGTGATTAGTCTGTTCATATTTTCTGTCTCTTCTTGGTTCAATCTTGGAAGGTTGTATCTCTCTAAGAGTGTGTCCATTTCTTCTAGGCTGTCCATTTTATTGGCATATGTTGCTTGTAGTTTCCTATGATCCTTTGTATTTCTGTGGTGTTCATTGGAACTTCTTTTTCATTTCTAACTTTATTGATTTGAGTCTTCTCCCTTTTTTTTCTTGATTTTGGCTAAGGGTGGATCAATTTTTTTTAATCAATTTTGTTTAACTTCTAAGGAACCAGCTTTTAGTTCCATTGATCTTGCTATTGTTTTCTTTGTTTCTATTTCATTCATTTCTGCTCTGATCTTTAAGAATCTTTCCTTCTCCTAACTTTAGCTCATTTCTTTTTATTTATTTTTTTAATTCTGTCCTGTGGCAGTGATTTCTATCATTCTGGCTTCTAGCTCACTTATACATTCCTCTGCCTCATTTATTCTGCTATTGATTCCTTCCAGTGTATTTTTCATTTCAGTTATTGTGTTATTCACCTGTTTGTTTTTTAAATTTTCTAGCTCTTTGTTAAACATCTCTTGTATCTTCTCATTCTTTGCCTCCATTGTTTTTCTGAGATCTTGGATCATCTTTTTTTTTTTTTTAAACATCTTTTTTGGAGTATACTTGCTTTAAAATTGTGTATTAGTTTGTGCTTTATAACAAAGTGAATCAGCTATACATATACCTATATCCTCATATCTCTTCCCTCTTGCATCTCCTTCCCTCCCACCCTCCCTATCCCACCCCTAGGTGGTCACAAAGCACCGAGCTGTTCTCCATATGCTATGCGGCTTCTTCCCACTAGCTATCGGTTTTACATTTGGTATTGTATATACGTCCATGCCACTCTGTCAATTTGTCCCAGCTTACCCTTCCTCCTCCCCATGTCCTCAAGTCCATTCTCTAGTAAGTCTGTGTCTTTATTCCCATCCTGCCCCTAGGTTCTTCATGACCATTCCCCCCCCCCTTAGATTCCATATATATGTGTTAGCATATGGTATTTTTTTTCTCTTTCTGACTTACTTCACTCTGTATGACAGACTCTAGGTCCATCCACCTCACTACAAATAACTCAGTTTCATTTCTTTTTATGGCTGAGTAATATTCCATTTTATATATGTACCACATCTTCTTTATCCATTCATCTGTCGATGGGGATCATCTTTACTATCATTATTCTGAATTCTTTTTCAGGTAGATTGCCTATCTCTACTTAGTTGTTCTTCTGGGGGTTTATCTTGTTCCTTATTCTGGAACATATTCCTTTGCCATCTCATTTTGTCTAACTTTTTATGTTTGTGGTCCCACAGGCTGCAGGATTATAGTTCCTCTTACTTCTAGCGTCTGCCCCCGTCTTGTTGTGGCTTCTTTTTATCTTTGGAAGGAGAATATCTTTTTTGGTATGTTCCATTCCTTTTTTGTCAATGGTTATTCAGCAGTTAGTTGTGATTTTGGTGTTTTCATGAGAGGACATGAGCTAGGTCCTTCTACTCTGCCATCTTGTCTGGGAATCAGTGCTGGCTTTTTCTGACTGTAGTTTTCATTCATTTACTTGTATCTCTGCATAGTATTCCCCTTGTGACTATACTACACTTATCTATCCATTTTCTTACTGATGGATAATTGGATTATTTCTATCTTATTATGAACAATGCTGCTACTATTATTCTTGGACATATGTACCTGAGCCTAAGTGCAAGATTCATTACCATACCTGGCTTTAATTTTTGTACATTGTGTGAGGTAGGAATGAATTGACTTTTTCCAAGATTGGTAATAAATCTTACCACTATTTATTAAATAATTCATTCTTCCCCCAGAGCTACATTAAACTTGTATATACATGTGGATCTGTTTATTGTTTTTTTTTAATTATTTTCATCCATTTACCACAACCAGACTGTCATAAAAACTATGTATTTATAAAAAGTCTTGATATCTAAAAAGAAAATCTACCAACTTGGTGGTTCTTTTCAAGTGTATCTTGGATACTCCTGGTCTTTTTCTTTTCCATATTCACTTAAAATTTTGGTATGTCAGAGGAAGATAATGGACTAGATTTACTCTCCTACATTAATACCAGAAAAAGAGTCATACTAAAAACTTAATAATGGTTTTCATGTATTGGACAACAGAGAACATGGCACAGTGATTCCTGAGAAAGCAAGGTGAGCTCTTTAAGTGCCATAGTTCATTGCTTAAGGAAAGTTTTCAGGCTACAGCACAAGGAGGGGAAACTCAAACAGAACCTAGCAGTTTGTTCTTAGTTCAGAAAAACCAAGGAAGCTAGAATTTTGGAGCAAAATCCTGGAGAGGAGGCAACTGAAGAGGCAGAGGTCCAAAGATCTTCTGATAGATCCTCTTGAGTCTTTGGCTGATTCCTGATCTGCAGATACATATAAGGAAACTACTGAGGCTGGGGAAAGGACTCCCATAAAAGAGTAAGAAAACAATTTTCTAACCTCACACAGGGCCCCAAATAGTTTCCATTCCCATCAGCTAGAATGGAAAGACTTCCTAATAGACATGGTATATGGTAGCATCATAAAAAGGATAGTGCTGCAGTAGTGGAGTCAAAGTAGGCCAAACCTATAGATCGTTTTTAATCTGCCATAAAATAACTTTAAAACAAAAATTAAATGGATAAAAATGATTACAAATAATGTTACTTTTCCCCCAAAAAACCCAACCATATTTAACTGAATGCCACAAAATCTGTCTCCAAGAGTAAAAAAAAAGTGATAATGCCTAGCATCCAATAAAAAAATTACCAGCTATTACTAATATCTTTTTTGACCCACCTCCTAGAGTAATGAAAATTAAAACAAAAATAATCAAATTGGACCTAATTAAACTTAAAAGCTTTTGCACACCAAAGGAAACCATAAACAAGTCAAAAAGAAAACCTTCAGAATGGGAGAAAATATTTGTAAATGAAGCAACTGACAAAAGACTAAAATATACAAGCAGCTCATACAGCTCAATATAAGATATCAAACAACCCAATCAAAAAATGGGTAGAAGGCCTAAATAGATATTTCTCCAAAGAAGACATACAGATGGCCAACAAACATATGAAAAGGTGCTCAACATCACTAATTATTACAGAAATGTAAATCAAAATTACAATTCCACATTACAATTAATATGGAAGCAACCTAAGTGTCCATTGACAGATGAATGGATAAAATAGATGTAGCACATATATACAATGGAATATTACTCAGCCACAAAAAGGAATGAAATTGAGTTATTTGTAGTGAGGTGGATGGACCTAGATTCTGTCATACAGAGTGAAGTAAGACAGAAAGAGAAAAACAAATACCATATGCTAACACATATATATGGAATCTAAAAAAAAAACAAAAACCCCCCAAATGGTCATGAAGAACCTAGGAGCAAGATGGGAATAAAGATGCAGACCTACTAGAAAATGGACTTAAGGTCATGGGGAGGGGGAAGGGTAAGCTGGAACAAAATTAGAGAGTGGTAGTGTATATACGGACACATATACACTACCAAATGTGAAATAGATAGCTAGTGGGAGGCAGTCTCATAGCACACAGAGATCAGCTCAGTGCTTTGTGACCAGCTAGAAGGGTGGGAGAGGGAGGGAGACGCAAGAGGGAAGAGATATGGGGGTATATGTATATGTACAACTGATTCATTTCATTATAATGCAGAAACTAACACACCATTGTAAAGCAATTATATTCCAATGAAAACGTTAAAAAAAAATACAGAACTCAATGTAAAAAACCTCAGTCAAAAAATGTGCAGTAACCTAAACAGAAAAGTGTTTCTATTCTGGAAACGTTAATCGATGTATTAGGTGCAAGACTAGAGCATGCAGCTTCTATAGAAAAGAGAAACTAGACTAAGCACAAAAGAATGTAGACCTTATCACCTAGATTTCATCATATTTTTCCCAGGGAACCCAGTGGGTTTTGCTGGCGACACCATGGATGCTACAGATTATCCTCTTTCTCACTGCCCTTGACTCAGCAGAGGGGAACTGGAACACCATAATGACATCTACAGTCACACCATCTTCCTCTGGACTATGACACACAAGAGAAAGCCGTGTGACTGACAGGGTCTTGGTGCTCCGGTCAGGTGTCAGACCTGTGCCTCTGAGGTGGGAGAGCCAAGTTCAGGACATTGGTCCACTAGAGACTTCCTGGCTCCATGTAATATCAAACAATGAAAGCTGTCCCAGAGATCTCTGTCTCAACGTGAAAATCCAGCTCCAGTCAACGACCAGCAATCTACAGTGCTGGACACCCTATGCCACACAACTAGCAAGACAGGAACACAATGCCACCTATTAGGAGAGAGGCTGCCTAAAATCATAATAACGTCACAGAAACTCCAAGACACACCACCAGACACGGTCCTGAAAACCAGAAAGAAAAGATGTAGCCTCATCCACCAGAACACAGGCACCAGTGTTCCCCTTGATGAGGAAGCCTACACAACCCAAGGAACCAACCTTACCCACTGGGGTCAGACACCAAAAACAATGAGGACTACAAACCTGCAACCTGCAAAAAGGAGACCCCAAACATAGTAAATTAAGCAAAATGAGAAGACAGAGAAATACACAACAGATAAAGGAGCATGGTAAAAACCCACCAGACCAAACGAATGAAGAAGAAATACGCAGTCTACCTGAAGAAGATATCAGAGTAATGATTGTAAAGGTGATTCAAAATCTTCAAAATAGAATGGAGGAAATATAAGAAATGCTTAACAAGGACCTAGAAGAACTAAAGAGCAAGCAAACAATGATGAAAAACACAGTAAATGAAATTAAAAATTCTCTAGAAGGAATCAATAGCAGAATAACTGAGGCATAAGAACGGATAAGTGACCTGGAAGATAAAATAGTGCAAATAACTACCACAGAGCTGAATAAAGATAAAGGAGTGAAAAGAATTGAGGACAGTCTTAGAGACCTCTGGGACAACATTAAACACATCAATGTTCAAATTATAGAGGTCCCTAAAGAAGAAGGGAAAAAGAAAGGGACTGAGAAAATACCTGAAGAGATTAGAATTGAAAATTTCCCTAATATGGGAAAGGAAATAGTCAATCAAGTCCAGGAAGTGCAGAGATCCCATACAGGATAAATCCAAGGAGAAACATGCCAAGACACATATTAATCAAACTATCAAAAATTAAATACAAAAAATATTAAAAGCAGCAAGGGAAAAACAACTAACATACAAGGAAATCCTCATAAGTTTAACAGCTGATCTTTCAGCAGAAACTCTGCAAGCCAGAAGGGAGTGGTAGGACATATTTAAAGTGATGAAAGGAAAAATCTACAACCAATATTACTCTACCCAGCAAGGATCTCATTCAGATTCGATGGAGAAATTAAAACCTTTACAGACAAGCAAAAGCTAAGAAAATTCAACACCACCAAATCAGCTTTACAACAAATGCTAAAGAAACTTCTCTAGGCAGGAAACACAAGAGAAGGAAAAGACCTACAATAACAAACTCAAAACAATTAAGAAAATGGGAATAGGAACATACATATTGATAATTACCTTAAATGTAAATGGATTAAATGCTTCCACCAAAAGACATAGACTGGCTGAATGGATACAAAAACAAGACCCATATATATGCTGTCTACAAGAGACCCACTTCAGACCTAGGGACACATACAGACTGAAAGTGAGGGGATGGAAAAAGATATTCCATGCAAATGGAAATAAAAGAAAACTGGAGTAGCAATTCTCATATCAGGTAAAAAAGATTGTAAAATAAAGACAATTACAAGAGACAAAGAAGGACAGTACATAATGATCAAGGGATGAATCCAAGAAGAAGATATAAAAATTGTAAATGTTTATGCACCCAACAAAGGAGCATCTCAATACATAAGGCAATTGCTAACAGCCATAAAAGGGAAATCAACAGTAACACAATCATAGTAGGGACTTTATAACACCCCACTTTCACCAATGGATAGATAATCCAAAATGAAGATAAATAAAGAAACACAAGTTTTAAATAATACATTAAACAAGATGGACTTGATTGATATTTATAGGACATTCTGTTCCAAAACAACAGAATAAACATTCTTCTCAAGAGCTCATGGAACATTCTCCAGGATAGATCATATCTTGGGTCACAAATCAAGCCTTGGTAAATGGAAGAAAAATGAAATCATATCAAGTCTCTTTTGCGACCATAATGCTATAATACTGGATGTCAATTACAGGAAAAAATCTGAAAAAAAATGCAAACACATGGAGGCTAAAGCATACACCACTTAATAACCAAGAAATCACTGAAGAAATCAAAGAGGAAATCAAAAAATACTTAGAAAGAAATGACAATGGAAACACAACAACCCAAAACCAATGTGATGCAGCAAAAGCAGTTCTAAGAGGGAAGTTTATAGCAATACAATCCTACCTCAAAAAATAAGAAACATCTCAAATAAACAACTTAACCTTACCTAAAGCAATTAGAGAAAGTAGAGGAAAAAAGCCCAAAGTTAACAGAAGGAAAGAAATCATAAAAATCAGAGCAGGAATAAATGGAAAATAAATGAAGGAAACAATAGCAAAGATCAATAAAACCAAAAGCTGGTTCTTTGAGAAGATAAACAAAATTGATAAACCATTAGCTAGACTCATCAAGAAAAAAAGGGAGAGGACTCGAATCAATAGAATTAGAAATGAAAAAGGAGAAGTAACAAGTGACACTGCAGAAATACAGTGGATCATGAGAGATTACTACAAGCAACTATATGCCAATGAAATGGACAACCTGGAAGAAATGGAAAAATTCTTAGAAAAGCACAACCTTCCAAGAGCGAACCAGGAAGAAATAGAAAATAGACTAAGCACAAGCACTGAAATTGAGGCTGTGATTAAAAATCTTCAACAAACAAAAGCTCAGGACCAGATGGCTCCACAGGCGAATTCTACCAAACATTTAGAGAAGAGCTAACACATCCTTCTCAAACTCTTCCAAAATATAGCAGAGGGAGAAACACTCCCAAACTCATTCTACGAGGCCACCATCACCCTGATACCAAAACCAGACAAAGACGTCACAAAGAAAGAAAACTACAGGTCAAAATCACTGATAAATATAGATGGAAAAATCCTCAACAAAATACTAGCAAACAAAATCCAACAGCACATTAAAAGGATCATACACCATAATCAAGTAGGGTTTATCACAGGAATGCAAGGATTCTTCAGTATATGAAAATCAATTTATGTGATAAACCATATTAATAAATTGAAGGAGAAAACCCATGATAACCTCAATAGATGCAGAAAAAGCTTTCAACAAATTCAATACCCATTTATGATAAAAATCCTCCAGAAAGTACACATAGAGGGCACTTACCTCAACATAATGAAGGCCATATATGACAAACCTATAGCAAACATCGTTCTCAATGGTGAAAAACTGAAACCATTTCTTCTAAGATCGGGAACAAGACAAGGTTGTCCACTCTCATGACTGTTATTCAACATAGTTTTCAAAGTTTTAGCCACAACAATCAGAAAAGAAAAAGAAATAAGAGGAATCCAAATCAGAATAGAAGAAGTAAAACTGTCACTGTTTGCAGATGACATGATACTACACATAGAGAATCCTAAAGATGCTACCAGAAAACTAGTAGAGCCAATCAATGAATTTGGTAAAGTAGCAGGGTACAAAATTAATACACAGAAATCTCTTGCATTCCTATACACTAATGATGAAATATCTGAAAGAGAAATCAAGGAAACTCACCCATTTACCACTGCAACAAAAAGAATAAAATACCTAGGAATAAACCTACCTAAGGAGAAAGAAGACCTGTATGCAGAAAACTATAAGACAATGATGAAAGAAATTAAAGGTGATACAAACAGATGGAGAGATACACCATGTTCTTGGATTGGAAGAATCAACATTGTGAAAATGACTCTACTACCCAAAGCAACCTACAGATTCAATGCAATCCCTATCAAACTATCAATGGCATTTTACAAAGAACTAGAACAAAAAATTTCACAATTTTACGGGGACAAAAAAGATCCTGAATAGCCAAAACAACCTTGAGGAAGGAAAATGGAGCTGGAGGAATCAGGCTTCCAGAATTCAGACTATACTACAAAGCTACAGTAATCAAGACAGTATGGTACTTGCACAAAACCAGAAATATAGGTCAATGGAACAGGTTAGAAAGCCCAGAGATACACTCATGCACATATGGTCACCTTATCTTTGATAAAGGAGGCAAGAATATACAATGGAGAAAAGACAGCCTCTTCAATAAGTGGTGCTGGGAAAACTGGACAGCAACATATAAAAGAATGAAACTTGAACACTCCCTAACACTATACACAAAAATAAACTCAAAATGGCTTAAAGACCTAAACGTAAGCCCAGGCACTGTAAAACTCTTAGAGGAAAACATAGACAGAACACTCTATGACATAAATCACAGCAAGATCCTTTTAGACCCACCTCCCAGAGAAATGGAAATAAAAACAGAAATAAACAAATTGGACCTAATGAAAAGTAAAAGCTTTTGCACAGCAGAGAAGACCATAAATAAGATGAAGAGACAGCCCTCAGAATGGGAGAAAATGTTTGCAAATGAATCAACTGACAAAGGACTTATCTCCAAAATTTACAGGCAGCTCATGCAGCTCAATATCAGAAAAACAAACAACCCAATCCAAAAATGGACATAAGACCTAAATAGACATTTCTCCAAAGAAGATATACAGATTGCCAACAAACTCATGAAAGGAAGCTCAATATCACTAATCATTAGAGAAATGCAAATCAAAACTTCAATGAGGTATCAGCTCATACCAGTGAGAATGGCTATTATCAAAAAATCTACATACAATAAATGCTGGAGAGGGTGTAGAGAAAAGGGAGCCCTCTTGCACTATTGGTGGGAATGTAAATTGATACAGCCACTATGGAGAATATAGAGAGGTTCCTTAAAAAACTAAAAATAGAACTACCATATGACCCAGAAATCCCACTACTGGGAATATACCCTGAGAAATAATTCATAATTCCATAATTGAATTCCATAATTCAAAAAGAGTCATGTACCACAATGTTCATTGCAGCTCTATTTACAATAGCCAGGAGATGGAAGCAACCTAAGTGTCCATCATCGGATGAATGGGTAAAGAAGATGTAGCATATATATACAATGGAATATTACTTAGCCATAAAAAGAAATGAAATTGAGTTATTTGTACTGAGGTAGGTGGACCTCGCATGTGTCATACAGAGTGAAGTAAGTCAGAAAGAGAAATACAAATACTGTATGCTAATACATATATATGGAGTCTAAAAAGAAAAAAGAAAAAAAATGGTTCTGAAGAACCTATGGTCAGGACAGGAATAAGGATGCAGACATAGAGAATGGACTTGAGGACATGGGGAGGGGGAAGGGTAAACTGGGATGAGGTGAGAGAGTGGCATGGACATATATACACTACCAAATGTAAAATAGATAGCTAGTGGGAAGCAGCCGCATAGCACATGGTGATCAGTTTGGTGCTTTTTGACCATCTAGAGGGGTGGGATAGAGAGGGTGGGAGGGAGATGCACAAGGGAGGGGATATGGTGATATATGTATACGTATAGCTGATTCATTTTGTTATACAGCAGAAACTTACACAACACTGTAAAGCAATTATACTCCAATAAAGTTGTTAAAAAAAAAGTAGCCATGGAAAATAGATGTTACTCACAAATGAACACAAATATGAATAATGGCAGATACCATCAGAAACAGTGAAAGCCATAATAAAGCGTAGTGACATTTTATAATGCTGAAAGAAAAAAATTCCTTGAAGTATTTTATAGTCTGAAATCAATATTTCAAAAAGAAATATAAATCCCTTTCAGACATAAAAAACTAAAAGAATTCATTGCCAGAAGACTAGCACTAGAAAAATGTTAAATGAATTTCTTTGGGCAGACAGAAAATGATACCAGATGGATATTTGGCTCTATACAAGTAGATGAAGAGGATTAGAAGTGGTACATATATAGAAAAATATAAAATACTTTTTTCCTAATCTTAAAATTTTTAAAAATTATTCACTCTCTAAAGCAAGAATCAAAGTCATACAAATGAATATAATTCTATAAATAAACATAAATATATATATATATTTGTATAATCTATAACATTTGTTAAATTAAAATGCATGACAGCAATAACACAAAGGCCAACAGGGAAAATGGAAGAATATTTTTGCCAGTTTCACACTATATGTGAGGTGACATATTATTTGTAAGAAAACTCTGGTAAGTAAAAAACTGTATATTAAATGCCCTATGTAATCACTAAAAAAAATTATAGTGAATAAAAAATCTATTATAGAAATAAAAGGAAATATAAAAATGCTCACTTAATACAAAGCAGTCAGAGAAAGAGAAAGGAAGAACCTATGGAGCAAATAGAAAACAACTCTAAAGATGATAGATTTAAACCAAACAATATTAATAACTGTATTAAATGTAAATGTTCTAAACATCCAAATTAAAAGCAGATTGTCAAGTTGAATGTCAAAAGCACAACTGAACCGTATGCTCTTTGCAATACACCTATTTAATTGTAGAAACAAGATAGGTTAAAAACAAAAGAACTAAGGAATACCATGCCAGTGCTAATCCAAAGAAAAGCTAAAGTGGCAATATCAATCTTAAAGTAGATTTCAGAGCAACAAATATTACCAGGGGTCATTTTATAATGATAAGGGAGTAAAATCATCAAGATGACATAAAATTCCTAAATGTGTGTGCATCTAATAACAGAGACTCAAATTGCATAAAGCAAATACTGAAGAACCGAAAGGAGAAATAGAAATGCATAATTTTAGTTAGAGATTTAAGTGTTCTTCTTTCAATAATTAATAGAACTAGTTAACAGGAAATCAGTATAGATACAGCACACTTGAACAATATTATTACCTGACAATTATAGAATACTGTACCCAACAACAGTATAATATACAATATTTTCAAGTGCACACAGAACATTTACCAATGTAGACCATTTTCTGTGCCATAAAACAAGTCTCAATAGATTTAAAAGTACTGAAATCATATACAGTATGTTTTCTGATCACAAAGTACTTAAGTTATCCAGTTAACAGAAAAACATTTATTTTTAAATTTTTTTAGTTTTTAATTTTTTAACATCTTTATTGGAGTATAATTGCTTTACAATGGTGTGTTAGTTTCTGCTGTATAACAAAGTGAATCAGCTATACATATACATATTAGACCTATATCTCCTCCCTCTTGCATCTCCCTCTCACCCTCCCTATCCCACCCCTCTAGGTGGTCACAAAGCACCGAGCTGATCTCCCTGTGCTATGTGGCTGCTTCCCACTAGTGATCTATTTTACATTTGGTAGTGTATATATATGTCCATGCCACTCTCTCACTTCATCCCAGCTTACCCTTCCCACTCCCTGTGTCCTCAAGTCCATTCTCTATGTCTGCATCTTTATTCCTATCCTGCCCCTAGGTTCTTCAGAACCGAAGAACATTTTAAAATTCTCCCAGTGTTAGGAATTTCAACAACACTTCTAAATAACCACTGAGTCAAAGAGAAAAATCACTAGGGAAAGTAGAAAATATTTTGAACAGAATGAAAATGAAAACACAATTATTAAAACTTGTGGGGTTCACTGAAAAACAGAAAATAGAAGCAAATTTATAGCATTAAATGTTCACAATAATTTTAAAAAGCCTTTTCTAAAAAAAATTATTTATTCTTTTTACCTGCACTGGGTCTTAGTTATGGCACGTGGGATCTTTCCTTGTGGCGAGCGGGCTCTTTGTTGTGGCAGCACAGGCTTCTCTCTAGTTGTGGCATGTGGGCTTCTTTCTAGTTGTGGCATGAGGGTTTTCTCTCTCTAGTTGTGACATCCAGCCTCCAGAGGGCATGGGCTCTGTAGTTTATGGCATGCGAGCTCTCTAGTTGAGGCATGCAGGCTCAGTAGTTGTGGTGCACGGGCTTAGTTGCCCCGCAACATGTGGGATCTTAGTTCCCCAACCAGGGATGGAACTCACATCCTTTGCATTGGAAGGCAAATTCTTTACCAATGAACCATCAGGGAAGCCCCTAAAATGTCTTGAATCAGTGATCTGAGTTCTACCTGAAGAAACAAGAAAAAGAAGAACAAATTAAACCCAAGTAAGCATAATAAAGGACATTTTAAAGGTGAGAGTAGAATACACCCTTGTCCGTAGCAGCATTATTTACAATAGTCAAAAGGTGGAAACAACCCTAAGTGTCCACTGACAGATGAATGGATAAACAAAATGCTGTATATACATTCAGTGGAATATTATACAGCTTTAAAGAAAGGACATTCTGGCCTAGGCTATAACATGAATGAAACTTGAAGACATGCTAAGTGAAACAAGCCAGTCAAAAAAGGCAAACAGTGTATGATTCTACTTATACGAGATACCTAGGGTAGTCAAATTCATAGAGATGGAAAGTAGAATGATGGTGACCGGGGGAAGAGGGAATGGAGAATTGTTGTTTAGTGTGTATAGTTTCAGTTTTGCATGATAAAGAGCTCTGGTTATAATGGTAAATTTTAAGTTATGTATATTTTGCCACAATTAAAAATAACAATTGAAAGATAAGCACAGAAACAGAGAACAAAAAATATAGAGAAAAATAATGGAAACCAAAGCTTGGTTCTTTGAGAAGAGCAATGAAACAGTTTAACTGGTGCCCAGGATTTCTCAACATCAGCACTAGTGAAATGTGGGGCTGGAATATTCTTTGTTGTTGGGGATGTCCTGTGCATTGCAGGATAGTTAGCAGCATTCCTGGCCTGTACTTATTAGGTGCCAGCAACATTGACCCAGTTATGACAACCAAAAATGTCTTAAGACATTGCTAAATGCCCCCCAGAGAGGGTAAAATTACTCCTGATTGAGAACCTGGTACAGCTAACAGATAATAATAAAAAGAAAGAAGATAAGAATTACCACTCTCAGTAATGAGAGAAGAGCCATCACTAGAAACATTAAAAGAATAGTTAAGAGTATATTATGAATAACTCTAAACATAGGGTATAAATTAGACAAGTGAATTGAACAAATTCCTGAAAGATCAAATCTCAGTTCCTGAAAGAAGAAACAAATCTCAAGAAGAAACAAGTACCATGATTTCTCTTAAATTTATTAAAGAGATCAAATTCATATTTTAAATTTTCTCACAAATAAATCACCAGGCTTATATAGCTTTACTAGTAAAATCTACCAAACATTTAAAAAATAGTACTACCAACCTCTACAGATAATGGAAAGTCAAGGAGCACTTCTGACAAAGATGTTGGAAGAAAGCAGACCAGTATCTCTTATGAACATAAATGTAAAAATCCTTACCAAAACATTAGCAAATTGAATACAACAATGCATGAAAAGGATAGAACATCATAATCATGTAAAGTTTATCCCAGAAATGCAAGGTTGCTTCAACATTTGAAAATCAAACAAATTCATATTAACAGACTAAAAAACAAACAAACAAACAAAAAAACCTATGTCATAGCTGTAGAAGAAACATTTGATGAAATTCAGGTTACCTTCTATTCCTAATTTGTTGACAGTTTTTAATCACTGATCATTTAAAAAATTAATCATATATAAAAATTAATTTGAAATAGATCATAGACATAAATGTAGCTGCTAAGATTATCAAATACCTAGAAAATAACACAGGAGAAAATCTTACTGATATTGACTTAGGCAATGATTTCTAAGATAAGGCACAAAAAAAATCACAATGAATTCCTCAAAATAGAAATATTTTGCTCTTTCAAAGACACTGGGTACTCTTATTACCCCCATTTAACATTGTTTTGGATATTCTAACTGTTACAGTAAATCAAGAAAAATAAAAAGCATCTGTATTGGAAAGTCTAAGTTAAACTGCCTTTATATAACTTGACTGTTTATGTAGAAAATTTGATAGAATCTACAAAACTGCTGGAACTAATAAGTAGGCTAATCAAGGTTTCAGGATATAAGATCAACATACAAAATCATTGTATCGCTATATAACGTCAATGAACAATTGAAAATTGTAATTAAAAAGAAATAGTATCTAGAACAGCATAAAAATTGTAAATACACAGGGAAAATCTTACAAAAGTTATTCTATGAAAATTAAAGGACTTAGAATAGTCACACAACTTTGAAAAAGAACAAAATTGGGGGACTAGTACTACTTGATTTCAAAACTTATTAAAAGGTTTCAGTAATCAAGAATATAGTATTGACATCAAGTTAGAGAAATATGTTAACGGAACAGAATAGAGTCATGAAATAGTCATATATATGACATACATGGGTAATTGATTTTGGACATGGATACAAAAACAATTAGAACAAAGAACTGTCTTTTCAAAAAATGGTGCTGTGATGATTGCCTATATGCAACCATATATGCAAAGAATGCACTTCCATGCATGCCTCACACAATATGCAAAAATGGATTTAAAATGGATCATACACATAAATGTGAATCTAAAACAATAAAAATTCTAGAAAAAATAAGTGTGAATTTGGAATGGGCAGCACTTTTTAGATATACCACCAAAGCACAATCTGTTTAAAAAAAAGGGGGGGACTTAATCAAAATTTACAACTTTTGATCTTCAAAAGACTCTATTAAGAGAATAAAAAAAAGCCACAGACTGGGAGACAATATTTATAAATCATATATATCTGATAAAGGACTTGTATCTAGATTATGTAAAGTGTTCTCAAAATCCAATAGTGAGAAAACAAACAACTAAACAAACAGGCAAATGATTTGAATAGACATTACACCAAAGACTATGGATGGATTGCAATAAGTACATGAAAAGATCTTCGACATCTTTAATCAACCTTTATTCTGTTTTTTGTTTAAGCTATTTTATTAGGTACTTACAAATTTAGATTCAATACATCTTCCCAGTGGATTAAAACTTTTATACTTCTATTTTTTACTAATGGTTTTTTACTAATGATAAAATTCATTTGTTTGATATTAATACAGCTACACCAGCTTTCATTTTTAGTATATACATAAATATTCTATAGTTTTTCAACTTTTCTCTATATATCTTAGGAATCTTTTACATACAGCTGGATTTTTCAAAAAATCAAGTCAGAAAATCATGAGTTTGAGCAGGAAATTTCACTTCATTCTCATTTATTGTGATGAAATACTTGATTTTATTTATGTCAGCTTACTTTGTGCTTTTTGTCAGGCTTTTCCTGTTTCCTTTTATATCTTCTTTGCCTTAGTTATAATTAATTAGATTCTTTGCTCATTCCATTTTTTCTCCTTGCATTAGTTTGGAAGATCTATTTCCAATTTTTTTCCATTTAGAAAAAATATCCTTATTTTATTTAATTAGATTCTTTGCTCATTCCATTTTTCCCCTTGTACTAGTTTGAAAGATCTATTTCCAATTTTATCCTTTTAAAATTCTCACATCCATAATTAAGTCTAAATTAATATATTTATCCTCCTACTGATCAGTATAAGAAATTTAGAATATTTTAACATCAATCTTTTTTTCCTAGCCTGGGTGCTATCATTGTCCAGATATTTGGTTTCACCTTGTTGGCATTTTAAATTCCATCAATGTTTGTTTAGATATCCACATGTTAACTATTTTCTTTACATTTCCAACTTTGTATTATAAAAGTACTTAAAATGCAGAGTGGTTGAAAGTAAAACGCAAAGAAAAAATAGTATATATATATTTTTTAATAAAATTTTTTTTGCTGAACCATCTGAAAGTAAGACACATGTATCATGACAGACTTTATTCTATATAACCACAGAATCATTAGTACACTAAAAAAACTAACAATAATTCCATAATATCTAATATTTGGTACATATTCAAAATTTCTCAATTGCTCCCAAAATATATTAATAGCTTATATTTCACCTTAACTTTACTGCCTTATAATCAGGTTCACATTATATTTGGTTGTTAAATCTCTTTAGCTTTTTTAACGTAAAAATATCCCTTTTTTTTTTAATGAATTGACATTTTAAAATCTAGTTGTCTTATAAAAAGTCTCACTTTCTGGATTTGTCTGGTGTCATTTTTCATAGCATTAGAGATGCTAAATGTAATCACATGATTAAGGTTCAGCGTCATTCTTGAAATACTTTTTTTTTTCAGTTACACAATAGGAAGGTTTAATCCCGCCGCGCCCCGCCCCTGCACTTTGAAAACACTTTTAAAATGCTTGCTTGCTCCCTTTGTAGCTGTGGAGATGTCTGGTAAGTCTTTTTTGTGTGTGTCCTTTTAAGGAGTCTGCTTTTAAGAACCTCCAGCTGACTTTAAGATCTTCTCTTTCTCTTTGGTGTTCTGCAATTTAACTATATTGTATCTAGATGTGGCGTTCTATTTATCTTGCATTGGGTTTCCTGAGCTTTACACTTTATATTTTTTCCATTTTAGGAAATCTAAACCATTATCCCTTTAAATATTGCCTCTCCTTCATTCTTTCTCTTAGCGTCCTCTGAATTCTAGTCGGTTGTTTGTTGGGCTTTTTAACTCAATCTTTCACACCTTGAATCTCATTTTCCCACCCTTAAATAGAAGCATGCTGAAATGTTTAAGGGGGAAACGTCATGATGTTTGCAGTTTACCTTAATATGTTTCAGCAAAAAAGTAGGTATATAAACTTGCATATACACATACTAGTTTTTAGCTTTGTGCTACTCTCCCAACCATTCTATATTTAAAATCTTTTCATGATAAAAAGTTGGAAATATAAAGAATGAGGATGAAATAAGGATGTTTTCAAATTTAAAAAAAGTTTTTGGAATATAATTCTTCATTAAAGAAATATCTAAAATATTACGCCTGATGTCTAAAAAGCAGCCCCCAAATGTACAGAGCTACCTGTCACTTCACAAATAATTTCTTCATCTTACTGTGTGTGTTCATTAACTTTTCTACAGGGCTTTAAAAACTAAATTGTTATATATTTTATTCCCAGAAATTCTACTTTTTTCAAATCTGCTTATTAATTTTAATACTCTTTTACTCATTTCTTAATTCTCTTTTGCTTCTTCAGGTACATTTAACATATCTAATTACACCACTTCTGATAAGTATATACTTATCCTATGTCTGACAATTCTGGTGTCTGAAGTTTTTATAGATATGGTTTATCAGTGTAGCTTTTTCTTTCTGCTTTCTCTTACTCAGGATGATTTTTTCATATGTTTGGTAATTTTTTTGTTTGGGAGCTTATACTTTGAGTGGATACTTTCTGTAATTTCTCTGAAACTTGGGTTGCATTTCTGCTGGGAGGATTTGTTTGTTTCTCTCAGGGGCCTGGATTCATTCAGATGCAGGTCAACATTAAGTAGAACTTCTTTGCGAGGCTTTGAGCCCCAAATGAGTTGTGTGGCTTCTGTCTAGGGCTAGTTTATGATTATAGAAGCTCAGGAAAGGCTGTTTTTAAATTTAGATTTTTTTTTTTTTTTTTTTTTTTACTTTGTAACTAGAACCTAGACTTGGGAAGGTAAGGATCCACAGAGTCCTTGATGGCAATGACTATGCTCACTTTTCTCCTTAGCCTCTGCTTTCTTTATATCTCCCTTTTCAATCATTACCTCAAGGGATTTCTGTCTTTTTAAATTAATTGTCCATTCATTTAAAAGTGTGTATGTGTGTGTGTGTGTGTGATGCAAAATTATTACCTACCTTGTGATCAGAGAATTTCAGAATCTCTAGTCTATCATATTGTCAGAGATAATAGTGTTCTACTAAGAGTTGTGTTATACTGTGTCCTTGGATTCATGTTGTGTTCTTATAGGGTACGCAATTAGAATTCTTTTGTGACTATTTCTTTTAATGCAGTGCTGCTCTGGACTGAGACTTATGTATTGTTATCTAACATATGGATGTTAACCCAGTTAATTGTGTCTTGTGTTTTTTTGTGTTTTTTTTGCGGTATGTGGGCCTCTCACTGTTGTGGCCTCTCCCGTTGTGGAGCACAGGCTCCGGACGCGCAGGCTCAGCGGCCATGGCTCACGGGCCCAGCCGCTCCGCGGCATGTGGGATCTTCCCGGACTGGGGCACGAACCCGTGTCCCCCTCATCGGCAGGCGGACTCCCAACAACTGCGCCACCAGGGAAGCCCGCGCCTTGTGTTTTGATCATTGTTGTACTTGCCTTATCCTTCAGCAAGGAAGCAAGCTTCTGAGGACTCAGAATACATTTCACTCATGACTGTGTTTCCAGTGGTGTGCTGGTAAACTGGCTCCCTGAAAGTAAAAAGCCCAGATTTGTAGTGTTTGACAATTTCTGCAGAGTAAATACTCCAACCACAGCCAATTTCAAATGACCAATGGACTAACAACTGGATCAAAAATTTCCAGAAATTTTAAGTATCAGCTCTTGCCAGCTTACAGAGCTGGTTCCAGCACACCACTGCCACAGATCTGCATATGGCATGTAACACAGAGGATGCTCAATAGATACTTGTTAAATTAAAGTGCAAAATGAGTTTTTAGTACCTTGTGCAGTGCTAAGAATAGTAAGTAATTCCTCTCATTTTTCAGATTTTCAAAGTAGCTACTCAAGTAAAACTCCCTGTCTATACCTCCTGTCATTCTATTTTTCAAGTTCAGGCAATGAAACAACTAAATGCCTTTGTTCTTTAATGTTTCCTTTTAATTTCCTATAAGTCTGTAAGATAAAATGACTAGAATAGGAATGATAGCTTCAACATGATGTGGAAAACAAAGTTTGTCAGAAGTAAGTTTCAATGTATTTAGTGCCTCTATAGGTAATAAAAAAATGAAGAATTGGCATCCAAAAGCAAATTTTCTGTGTTGCAAAAATGGAAGAAAAGAAAAACCCCAGGTCAGAGTGAATTCTTCACAGTGAGATAATTGGTTTTATGACTATACTATCCACAGCATTCCTAACTCATTTAATTGGCCCATTTAACTTGACTATTGAGTAAAAGGTATCCAGTACATCCTTAGAAGCATGTAAGTTTAGAGAAGGCAGAACTGCTTCCAGCTTTAGTGATAAAAACAGGCTTCATGAAAGAAGTAACATTTGAGTTGAGCCTCAAAAGATGTGAAAATTTATCCATGCCAAATTTGGAACAGTTTCAGGAATAGAGGAAACATCTAAAAAACCATAGCAACTGTCTGCATTTCCCTGAATTTACATGCATACCTGAGGACTGTAAATGCTATAACAATTTATACATTTATGGGCATGAAGGTGTCTTAAATTTGAAAGATAGATAACTTCCTCTTGAAAAAGGTGGGAAAAATTAAACTATGGGGCTTCCCTGGTGGCGCAGTGGTTGAGAGTCCGCCTGCCGATGCAGGGGACACAGGTTTGTCCCCCGGTCCGGGAAGATCCCGCATGCCGTGGAGCGGCTGGGCCCGTGAGCCATGGCCGCTGAGCCTGCATGTCCAGAGCCTGTGCTCCGCAACGGGAGAGGCCACAACAGTGAGAGGCCAGCGTACCACAAAAAAAATAAATAAAAAATGAAAAATTAAACTATGAAAGTCTCTACTTCTCTCCTTTTTTTCAGTTAATTTAGGTTTTACGTTCAAAGGGACCAAGAATTAATTGAACTGGGTCCCTCCACCAGCTGCCCTACTCACAAGTGGTCCAGTAGAGCCCCAGGCCCAGGCCATGCCCACCAGCAGGCAACACCAATTCCAGACCCCCATGGCCCTGCTCACCAGCAGGTGGGCACCAGGACCAGGATCCTGCAGCCCCACAACCAGCTAACCTGTGACCTGGCCCCTCCTTCCAGCAGGTGGGCACCAGCACTGGGACATCCTGAGTTGTGCAGCCAGTCACCCGGGACCTGACCCTGCCTACCAGTGACTGGCAGCCTCCTTACTAGTCAGGGTCTGGCAGTGAACTGCATGAGGGTCCAGCCATGCCTACCAGCATCCCCACAATACTTGGCACCACCACAACAGAAGGGCCCATGCAGCCCACATAGAGGGCACCCCTAAAGCATATAGCTCTGTTGACCAGAGAGGAGCACACTGTTGGGCCCCATAGGATATCTCATATACAAGGCCACTTCTCCAAGATTGGGAAACGTCACTGACCTACCTACTACATAGGCAAAAAAAGAGAATTCGGCAAAATGAGGCATCAGAGGAACCCCAGAAAAACAATTAAGCGAGGCGGAGATAAGCAATCTACCCAGTAAAGAGTTTAGAGCAGTGATCATAGAAATGCTCAAAGAACTTGAGGTAAGGATGAATGAACATTCTCTACATCTACGTCTTTACTCCTGTCCTGCCCCCTAGGTTCTTCAGAACCTTTTTTGTTTACTTTCCATATATATGTGTTAGCATACAGTATTCGTTTTTCTCTCTCTGACTTACTTCACTCTGTATGACAGACTCTAGGTCCATCCACCTCACTACAAGTAACTCAATTTCATTTCTTTTTATGGCTGAGCAATATTCCATTGTATATATGTGCCCTAACAAATGTCCAATAGATGGCAAGTGGGAAGCAGCCGCATAGCACAGGGAGATCAGCTCTGTGCTTTGTGACCACCTAGAGAGGTGGGAGGGAGATGAAAGAGGGAGGGGATATGGGGATATATGTATACGTATAGCTGATTTGCTTTGTTATACAGCAACAACTAACACAACAATGTAAAGCAATTATACTCCAATAAAGATGTTAAAATTTTTTTAAATAAAAAAAATAATTTAAAAAAAGAATGAATGAACACAGTGATAAGTTTAGCAAAGAGTTAGAATATAAAAGAAGAACCAGAGCTGAAGAATATAATAACTGAAGTGAAAAATGAACTAGAAGGAATCAACAGTAGATTAGATAACACAGAGGAATGAAAAGATGTTCAACATTGCTAATCATCAGAGAAATCCAAGTCAAAACCACAATGAGATATCACCTGACACCTGTCAGAAGTGTTACTATCAAAAACTTGTTATTAACAAATAATGTGTTGGCAAGATGTGGAGAAAAGGGACTGTTGATGGGAATGTAAATTGGTGCAGCCACTATGGAGAACGTTATGGAGATTCCTCAAAAATTACAAATAGAACTACCCTGCAATCCAGCAATTCCAACCCTGAGTATTTATTCAAAGAAAATGAAAACACTAATTAAAAAGATATATGCACCCCTTTGTTCATTGCAGCATTATGTGCAAAAGCCAAGATTTGGAAGCAACCTAAGTGCCCATAGATGGATGAATGGAAAAAGATGTGATACATATATGTATATGTGTGTGTTATGTGTGTGCACGTGTGTTTGTGTGTGTGTATATATACACCAATGAAATCTTGCCATTTCCAGCAACGTGGATGGACCTAGAGTACATAATGCTAAGTGAAATAAGTCAGACAGAGAAAGACAAATACTGTATGATTTCACTTCTATGTGGAATCAAAAAAATAAATGAACAAACACAATAAAACAAAAACAGAGAACAAAGAGGTGGTTGCCAGAGGGGAGGTGGGTTGGATGATGAGAGAAATAGGTGAAGGAGATTAAGAAGTACAGACCTCTGGTTACAAAATAAATGAGTAATTTTTATGAAGTGTACAGTGGGGAATATTCAATAATTATGTAATATCTTTGTGGCAAATGAAAACTAGACTTATTATGATCATTTTGAAATGTATAGAAACATCGAATAACTATATTATTGTGCACCAGGAACTAAATAGTGTTGTAGGTTAGTTAATTAATACTTCAATGACGAACAGACAAATTCATAGAAAAAGATCAGATTTGTGGTTACGAGAGGTGGGGAGTGGGGAGAGGAGAAATTGGATGAAGGTGGTCAAAAGATACAAACTTTCTGTTATAACATAAATAAGCACTAGGGATGTAATATAAAATATGATTAATATAATTAACACTGCTGTATGTTATATATAAAAGTTAAGAGTAAATCCTTAGAGTTCTCTCTTTTTCTATTTCTTTTATTTTGTATCTATATGAGATGATGGATGTTCACTAAACCTATTGTGGCAATCATTTATGACGAATGTTAGTCAAATCATCATGCTATACACCTTAAACTTATGCAGTGCTGTATGTCAACTATATC
Source organism: Hyperoodon ampullatus (assembly GCF_949752795.1). Taxonomy (NCBI): domain Eukaryota; kingdom Metazoa; phylum Chordata; class Mammalia; order Artiodactyla; family Ziphiidae; genus Hyperoodon; species Hyperoodon ampullatus. The sequence goes on from NC_136916.1 coordinate 81,209,804, forward strand.
TCAATAAAACTGGAAGAAAAAAAACTTCAAAGGCTTTAGGGATGGGATTTGATAAGATTGATTCCAAAGTTTGCTTAGAACCTTATGGAATTTATTATATGTTTTGTAGGGGGAGGGCATAGTTGAAAGTTGAGCAAAGATCTGACAGATTCTGAGTTTTTCAGGATGTCTAAGTTTCAATGTCAAACATTTTGAAAGTTTGTTGTAACCGATAATGATCTGTCATCTCCATTGTCTGAAGCCAGAAAATTGGAACTTAAATTCCCCTTCCTCACCTGCCTCCAGTCAATCACAAATCTTATTCATCATACCTCATTAATATTTCCCAAATCCATCCACTGTCCTTCATCCCCTTTACTACTGAGGGCAATCTACCACCTGTGTTTATGCAGAAACCTATCAGTGTGCCTTTTTACTTCTAGCTTTGTTTTCCCTCTTTACCATTTATGATTAATTTTTGCTGCCTGTAATATAAAATACAAATTACAGCAACTTAAACAAAATAAAGGTGTATTTTTCTCTCAAACAAACAGTTCTTCAGTTAAGCCAACTTCTAGGGCTGGTATGGCAGCTCCATAAACAACAGAACTGACTCCCTCTGTTCTGCTTTGCCACTCTCAGCATACACCTTCCATCTTCAAGGCTACCTTATGATAGATGTACATTATTGTTACTGTTATTACACCCACATTCCAGGTAGCAGCAAGAAGGAGGATGGCAAGGGCAAAATAGTTTGCCTTCTAAACAGTCCCCCTTTAAAAAGAACAGTGGGGAACCTGATGGGGAGTTATGGCAGAGGAATAAGAAGAATCAAGGGGACAGTGAAATGACCCATCAGAGTTGACTACTTTTAGCTCCATATTCCATAGTTTACATATAAATTTGATGGAAGACTTCAGAGTAAAGATGTGAAACATTTTTTGCATGGCCATCAGAAGATAAATCCATATCATGAATTATCCAAGTAGAGTTTGAGATTAGTTGTGAGTCGTGAGGGTTGCCGGGCCGTCCTTGACCTGAACAAGGCCTGTGGGCTGGTCTCTTCACCTGAACATACTTGTCATACATAAATGATAACTTTACTAATAATGTTAAATAAACCATTGAGATTTCTTATGGAGCATATTATAGAAGCAATACCATTTTCCCTATTAATTCTGGTAAATTATGCTATCATAGAGTCCGGTCTTTGTTCAGGACTAAGGAGTTTGTGGAAGGTAGGTTCCTGCCACCCTCTGAAATCGGGGCCTGTGTCAGGATGAAGGATAGAGAACAGTGAGTGTGGAGCGTCCCACTGTGGACTGTGAAGGCATCACATCCTGCAGGACCTATTGTTAATAGGGGAAGCATTATGGGTTTCTTCCCTAGAGCCACTTAATGTTTGAGTTTTAGGTAAATATTTCTACTGAAGAAGATAAAGGGAAAGAAATGGCTCTAACCATTGAAAGGGTGGAAGTAGAACGATATGGGATTTAAAAACCCACTAACATGACAGAAAGGCAGTGGAGCTGGGCATTCCTTGTTTCAGTGCCAAGCCCTGTGTCTGGCAAAAAGTAAAAGTTCAAAACATAATTATTGACTTGGAGAAATGAATGGTTTTTGTAGTACCAATTAGATGTTTTAATGAATGAATCACATAATCTTTCTCCTGATGAAATGTCCCTAACCCAGGAAGTTTGGGAGTCCTGTGTCATCTAACAAGACCCAACTATGCCTGATTTCATACCTTGTCTCTTTTTTTTTGTATTATTGAGATGTAGTCGACATATAGCATTACATTCTTTTCAGGTGTACACAGAATGATTCAATATTTGTATACCTTGAGAAATTATAACCACAGTAAGTCTAGTTAATATCAATCACCATACATAGTTGCAAATTATTTTCTAGTGATGAGGGCTTTTAAGATCTACTGTCTCAGCAACTTTCAAATATGCAGTATGGTATTATTCACTATAGTCACCATTATGTGCTTTATATCCCCATGAATTATTTATTTTATAACTGGACATTTGTACCTTTTGACTCCTTTAAATTTTTCACCCACCCTACATGCCACCCCTGGCAACCGCCAATCTGTTCTCTGAATCTATGAGCTTCGCTCTTTTGTTTCTGTATATTCCTTATATAAATGAGATCATATGGTATTTGTCTTTGACTGCTTTCACCTAGCATAATACACTTGAGGTCTATCCATATTGTCAGGATTTCCTTCTTCTTTTTTTTTTTTTACATCTTTATTGGAGTATAATTGCTTTACAATGGTGTGTTAGTTTCTGTTTTATAACAAAGTGAATCAGTTATACATATACATATGTTCCCATATCTCTTCCCTCTTGCATCTCCCTCCCTCCCACCCTCCCTATCCCACCCCTCTAGGTGGTCACAAAGCACTGAGCTGATCTCCCTGTGCTATGCGACTGCTTCCCACTAGCTATCTATTTTATGTTTGGTAGTGTATGTATGTCCATGCCACGCTCTCGCTTTGTCACAGCTTACCCTTGCCCCTCCCCATATCCTGGAGTCCATTCTCTAGTAGGTCTGTGTCTTTATTCCTGTCTTACCCCTAGGTTCTTCATGACATTTTTTTCCTTAAATTCCATATATATGTGTTAGCATACGGAACTTGTCTTTCTCTTTCTGACTTACTTCACTCTGTATGACAGACTCTAGTCCATCCACCTCATTACAAATAGCTCAATTTCGTTTCTTTTTATGGCTGAGTAATATTCCATTGTATATATGTGCCACTTCTTCTTTATCCATTCATCTGATGATGGACACTTAGGTTGTTTCCATGTCCTGGCTATTTTTTTTTTTTATTAGTTTCTGCTTTATAACAAAGTGAATCAGTCATACATATACATCTGTTCCCACATCCCCTCCCTCATGCATCTCCCTCCCTCCCACCCTCTCCATCCCACCCCTCCAGGCGGTCACAAAGCACCGAGCTGATCTCCCTGTGCTCTGCAGCTGCTTCCCACTATCTATCTACCTTACGTTTGGTAGTGTATATATGTCCATGCCTCTCTTTCCCTTTGTCACAGCTTACCCTTCCCCTTCCCCATATCCTCAAGTCCATTCTCAAGTAGGTCTGTGTCTTTATTCCCGTTTTACCCCTAGGTTCTTCATGACATTTTTTTTTTAAATTCCATATATATGTGTTAGCATACGGTATTTGTCTTTCTCTTTCTGACTTACTTCACTCTGTATGACAGACTCTAGGTCTATCCACCTCATTACAAATAGCTCAGTTTCGTTTCTTTTTATGGCTGAGTAATATTCCATTGTATATATGTGCCACATCTTCTTTATCCATTCATCCGATGATGGACACTTAGGTTGTTTCCAGCTCTGGGCTATTGTGAATAGAGCTGCAATGAACATTTTGGTACATGTCTCTTTTTGAATTATGGTTTTCTCAGGGTATATGCCTAGTAGTGGGATTGCTGGGTCATATGGTAGTTCTATTTGTAGTTTTTTAAGGAACCTCCATACTGTTCTCCATAGTGGCTGTACCAATTCACATTCCCACCAGCAGTGCAAGAGTGTTCCCTTTTCTCCACACCCTCTCCAGCATTTATTGTTTCTAGATTTTTTGATGATGGCCATTGTGACTGGTGTGAGATGATATCTCATTGTAATTTTGATTTGCATTTCTCTAATGATTAATGATGTTCAGAATTCTTTCATGTGTTTGTTGGCAGTCCTTATATCTTCTTTGGAGAAATGTCTATTTAGGTCTCCTGCCCATTTTTGGATTGGGTTGTTTGTTTGTTTTGTTATTGAGCTGCATGAGCTGCTTGTAAATTTTGGAGATTAATCCTTTGTCAGTTGCTTCATTTGCAAGTATTTTCTCCCATTCTGAGGGTTGTCTTTCGGTCTTGTTTATGGTTTCCTTTGCTGGGCAAAAGCTTTGAAGTTTCATTAGGTCCCATTTGGTTTTTTTTTTTTTTTATTTCCATTTCTCTAGGAGGTGGGTCAAAAAGGATCTTGCTGTGATTTATGTCATAGAGTGTTCTGCCTATGTTTTCCTCTAAGGGTTTGATAGTTTCTGGCCTTACATTTAGGTCTTTAACCCATTTTGAGCTTATTTTTGTGTATGGTGTTAGGGAATGATCTAATCTCATACTTTTACATGTACCTGTCCAGTTTTCCCAGCACCACTTATTGAAGAGACTGTCCTTTCTCCACTGTACATTCCTGCCTCCTTTATCAAAGATAAGATGACTGTATGTGCGTGGGTTTATCTCTGGGCTTTCTATCCTGTTCCATTGATCTGTGTTTCTGTTTTTGTGCCAGTACCATACTGTCTTGATTACTGTAGCTTTATAGTATAGTCTGAAGTCAGGGAGCCTGATTCCTCCAGCTCCATTTTTTGTTCACAAGATTGGTTTGGCTATTTGGGGTCTTTCATGTTTCCATACAAATTGTGAAATTTTTTGTTCTAGTTCTGTGAAAAATGCCAGTGGTAGTTTGATAGGGATTGCATTGAATCCGTAGATTGCTTTGGGTAGCAGAGTCATTTTCACAATGTTGATTCTTCCAATCCAAGAACATGGTACATCTCTCCATCTATTTGTGTCATCTTTAATTTCTTTCATCAGTGTCTTATAATTTTCTGCATACAGGTCTTTTGTCTCCTTAGCTAGGTTTATTCCTAGATATTTTATTCTTTTTGTTGCAATGGTAAATGGGAGTGTTTTCTTGATTTCAATTTCAGATTTTTCATCATTAGTATATAGAAATGCCAGAGATTTCTGTGCATTAATTTTGTATCCTGCTACTTTACCAAATTCATTGATTAGCTCTAGTGGTTTTCTGGTAGCATCTTTAGGATTCTCTATGTATAGTATCATGTCATCTGCAAACAGTGAGAGCTTTACTTCTTTTCCGATTTGGATTCCTTTTATTTCTTTTTCTTCTCTGATTGCTGTGGCTAAAACTTCCCAAAATATGTTGAATAAGAGTTGTGAGAGTGGGCAACCTTGTCTTGTACCTGATCTTAGTGGAAATGGTTTCAGTTTTTCACCATTGAGGATGATGTTGGCTGTGGGTTTGTCATATGTGGCCTTTATTATGTTGAGGAAAGTTCCCTCTATGCCTACTTTCTGCAGGGTTTTTATCATAAATGGGTGTTGAATTTTGTCGAAAGCTTTCTCTGCATCTACTGAGATGATCATATGTTTTTTCTCCTTCAATTTGTTAATATGGTATATCACATTGATTGATTTGTGTATATTGAAGAATCCTTACATTCCTGGAATAAACCCCACTTGATCATGGTGTATGATCCTTTTAATGTGCTGTTGGATTCTGTTTGCTAGTATTTTGTTGAGGATTTTTGCATATATGTTCATCAGTGATATTGGCCTGTAGTTTTCTTTCTTTGTGACATCCTTGTCTGATTTTGGTATCAGGGTGATGATGGCCTTGTAGAATGATGTTGGGAGTGTTTCTCCCCGTGCTATATCTTGGAAGAGTTTGAGAAGGATAGGTGTTAGCTCTTCTCTAAATGTTTGATAGAATTCGCCTGTGAAGCCATCTGGTCCTGGGCTTTTGTTTGTTGGAAGATTTAAAAAATATGGAACGCTTCACGACTTTGCGTGTCATCCTTGCACAGGGGCCATGCTAATCTTCTCTGTATCGTTCCAATTTTTAGTATATGTGCTGCTGAAGCGAGCACAGGATTTCCTTCTTTTATGGCTAAATAATATTTCAGTATAGATACACCACAACTTCTTTGTTTTATATCTTTGCATATTTTTATTATATAAATTTCATGTGTACAGCGTTATCATTCAACATCTGTATACACTACAAAATGATCCCCACCATAAGTCTAGTTATCATCCATCACTATACAGTTGATCCTGTTCACCCATTTTGCCTACCTCCAACCACCTGCCACTTTGGTAACAATTACTAATCTGATCTTTGTATCTATGAGTTTGTTTTTGTTTTATTTTGTTTTCAAGATTTCACATATGAGTGAAATCATATGGTATTTGTCTTTCTCCATCTGACTTATTTCACTTATCAAAATATCTCCGAAGTCCATCCATGTTGTTGCAGATGGCAGAATTTCATTATTTTTTTTAAGGCTGAGTAGTTTTTATTTATATATATATCTATATCTATTACACCTTTAACCACTCAGTCACCTCTGGACACTTAGGTTGTTTCTATATCTTGGTTATTGTAAACAATGCTGCAGTGAACATAGGGTTCATATATCTTTTTGAATTAGCATTTTAGTGTTTTTTGGATAAATACCCAGAAGTGGAATAACTGGGTCATATGGTAGTTCTACTGTTAATTTTTTGAGGAATCTCCGTACTAAGAAAATATTTTATCATTTATATCTGAGAATGTTTTGCCTGTGTTCTCTTTAGGAATTTTATGGTGTCATGTCTTATATTTATGTCTTTCAATAATTGTGAGTTTATTTTTGTATATGGTATGAGGCAGTGTTCTACTTTCACTGAATTACATGTAACTGTCAAGCTTTCCCAACACCATTTGTTGAAGAGGCTGTCTTTTCTCCATTGTATATTCTTGCTTCTTTGTCAAAGATTAATTGGCCGTAGGTGTCTGAGTTTATTTCTGGGCTTTCTATTCTGTTCCATTGATCTATATGTGTGGGTTCTTGTGCTAATACCACACTGTTTTGATTACTATAGCTATGTTGTACTGTCTGAAATCTGGAAGGGTTATGCCTCCAGCTTTGTTCTTTTTCCTCAGGATTGCTTTGGAAATTCTGTGTCATTTGTGGTTCCATATAAATTTTAGGATTATTTTTCTATTTCTGTGGGAAAATGTCATGGATATTTTGATAAGAGTTGCATTAAATCTGTAGATTGGATAGTATGACCTTTTTAACAATATTAATTCCTCCAATCCAAGAGCATGGAATATCTTTCCATTTCTTTGAATCATCTTCTGTTTCTCTTATCAATGTTTATAGTCTTCAGGGTATAGGTCTTTCACCACCTTGGTTAAATTTATTCTTAGTTTTTTTCTTTTTTTTTTGAGGCAATTTTAAATGGAATTTTTTTTTTACTTCCTCTTTCTGATATTTCATTGTTAATGTAAAGAAATCAATAGGTTTCTGTATGTTAATCTTGTATCCTGCTATCTTTGTGAATTCATTTTATTCTAATAGTTTTTGTGTGGAGTCTTTAGGGTTTTCTACATAGAGTATCATGTCATCTGCATAAAATGATCATTTTACCTCTTCACTTCCAATTTGGATACATTTTATTTATTTTCCTTGTCTGATTGCTGTGGCTAGGATTTCTAATACTGTGTTGAATAGAAATGGTGAGAGTGGGTATCCTTGTCTTGTTCCAGATTTTAGTGGAAAGGCTTTCAGCTTTTCACCATTGAGTATTATGTTGGCTATGGGTTTGTCATAAATGGCTTTTATTGTGTTGAGATATGTTCCCTCTATACTGACTTTGGTGAGAGTTTTATCAAGAGTGGATGTTGAATTTTGTCAAATATTTTTTCTGCATCTATTGAGATGATTATGTGACTTTTTTCTTTTCTTTTGTTAATGTGGTGTATCACATTGATTTATGTATGTTGAAACATCCTTGTGACCCTGGAATGAATCCAATGTGATTATGGTGTATGATCCTTTTTATGTGCTGTTGGATTTGATTGGCTAATATTTTGTTGAGGATTTTTGCATCTATTTTAATCAAAGATACTGGCCTGTACTTTACTTTTGTGGTGGTATCTTTGTCTGGTTTTGATATCAGGGTGATGGTGGTTTCATAGAATGATGTTGGGTGTGTTCTGTCCCCTCCATTCTTTTGGAAGAGTTTGAGAAGTATTGGTATAAGTTCTTCTTTGTTTGTTTGTTAGAACTCCCCGGTGAAACTAACTGATCCTGGACTTTTATTTGCAAGGAGTTTTTATATTATAGGTTCTATTTCACTTCTAGTGATCGGTCTGTTCAAACTATTTATTTCTTCTTTTTTTAAATTTAACTTTTATTTTATCTTAGAATATATAGTTGATTTACAATGTTGAGTTAGTTTCAGGTGTACAGCAAAGAGATTCAGTTATACATGTATCCATTCTTTTTCAGATTCTTTTCCCGTACAGGTTATTACAGAATGTTGAATAGAGTTCCCTGTGCAATACAGTAGGCCCTTGTTGGTTATCTGTCTTTTATATAATAGTATGTGTATGTTAACCCCAAGCTCCTAACTTATCCCTCTCCCCATCTTTCCCCTTTGGTATCCATAAGTTTGTTTTCAAAGTCTGTGAGTCTGTTTTTGTTTTGTAAATAAGTTCATTTGTATCATTATTTTTGGATTCCACATATAAGCAATATCATATGATATTTGTCTTTCTCTGTCTGACTTATTTTACTTAGTAAGATAATCTCTAAGTCCATCCATGTCGCTGCAAATGGCATTATTTCCTTCTTTTTTATGCTGAGTAATATTCCACTGTATATATGTACCTCATAATCCTTATCCATTTCTCTGTCAATGGACGTTTAGGTTGATTCCATGTCTTGGCTATTGTAAACAGTGCTGCAGTGATCATTGGGGGTGCACGTATTTTTTGAATTATGGTTTTCTCTGGATATATGCCCAGAAGTGGGATTGCTGGATTATATGGTAGTTCTATTTTTAGTTTTTTAAGGAACCTCCATACTGTTCTCCATAATGGTTTTACCAATTTACATTCCCACCAACAGTGCAAGAGGGTTCCCTTTTCTCCACACCCTCTCCAGCATTTATTGTTTGTAGACTTTTTGATGATGGTCATTCTGACCATTGTGAGGTGATACTTCATTGTAGCTTTGATTTTGCATTTCTCTGATAATTAGCAATGTTGAGCATCTTTTAATGTGCTTCTTGCCATCTGTATGTCTTCTTTGGTTGTGATTGACTTATCTCATAATGCTGTGGTTGGATAAGATGCTTGATATTATTTCAATTTTCTTAAATTTACTGAGGCTTGCTTTTTGGCCCAGCATGTGATCTATCCTGGAGGATGTTCCATGTGCACTTGAGAAGAATGTGTATTCTGCTGCTTTCAGATGAAATGTTCTATAAATATCAATTAAATCCAGCATCTAATGTGTCATTTAATACCTGTGTTTCCTTTTTGATTTTCTGTCTGGATGATCAGTCCATTGAGGTAAATGGGACGTTAAAGTCCCCCACTATTATTGCATTACTATAGATTTCTCCTTTTTTGAGAAATTAGTTAGTATTTTCCTTATATATTGAGGTGGCCCTATGTTGGGTACATATATATTTACCATTGATATATCTTCTTCTTGGACTGATCCTTTGATCATTATGTAGTGTTCTTCTTTGTCTCTTGTAACAGTCTTTATTTTAAAATTTATTTTGTCTAATATGAGTATTGCTACTCTAGCTTTTGTTTTTGGATTTCCATTTGCATGGAATTCATTTTTCCATCTCCTCACTATCAATCTGTATGTGTCCCTAGATCTGAAGTGGTCTCTTGTAGACAACACGTATACAGGTCTTGTTTTTGTATCCATTTACCTAGTATGTGTCTTTTGGTTGGAGCATTTAATCCATTTACATTTAAGGTAATTATTGATGTGTATGTTCTTATTGCCACATTGTTCACTGTTTTGGATTTGTTTTTGTGTTCCTTTCTTCTTCCCTTCCTCTTTTGTTCTCTTCCCTTGTGATTTGATGACTGTCTTTGTGTTGTGTTTGGATTGCTTTATCTTTTTTTGTGTGTATCTTTTGTAGATTTTTGGTTTGCGGTTACCATGTTTTGATAGACAGTCTAAATATATACAAGATTATTTTAAGTTGCTGGTCACTTAATTTCAAATGCATTTCCAATATCCTGCATTTGTACTCTCCTCACAATTGCTGATTTTGATATATATGTCTGTGGATGATTTCCTACCTTTACTGTATATTTGCCTTTACCAGTTAGCTTTTCCATTCATAATTTTCTTGTTTCTAGCATGGCCTTTTCTGCCATGAGATGTTCCTTTAGCATTTGTTGCAAAGCTGGTCTGGTGATGCTGAATTCTTTTAGCTTTTGTTTGTCTATAAAGCTTTGGATTTCTCCACTAAATCTGAATGAGAGCCTTGCTGGGTTGAGTATTCTTGGTTGTAGGTATTTCCCTTTCATCACTTTAAATATATTGTGCCACTCTCTTCTGGCCTGCAGAGTTTCTGCTGAAAAAAATCAGCTGATAACCTTATGGTGATTTCCTTGTATGTTATTTGTTACTTTTTTCTTATTGATTTTAATATTTTCTCTTTGTTGTTAAGTTTTTCAATTTGATTTATATGTGTTTCAGTGTGTTCCCCCTTGGGTGTATCCTGTATGGGACTGTCTGAGCTTCCTGGACTTAGGTGACTGTTTTCCTTTCCCATGTTCGGGAAGTTTTCAGCTATTATCTCTTCAAATATTTTCTCAGGCCCCTTCTCTCTCTTTTCTTCTTTTGGGATCCCTAGAATGCAAATATTGTTGTGTTTAATGTTGTCCCAGAGGTCTCTTAGGCTGTCCTCATTTCTTTCCATTTTTTTTCTTTATTCTGCTTCATGGCAGCGATTTCCACCAATTTGTCTTCTAGCTCACTTATTCATTCTTCTGCCTCATTTTCTGCCATTGATTGCTTCTAGTGTATTTTTCATTTCAGTTTTTGTATTATTCGTCTCTGTTTGTTCTTTAAATATTCTAGCTCTTTGTTAAACATTTCTTGTATCTTCTCGGTCTGTGTTTTTGGTTTTTTTTCCAAGAACTTGGATCATCTTTACTATCATTACTCTGAATTCTTTTTCAGGTAGATTGCCTATCTTCACTTCACTTGTTCTTCTGGGGTTTTATCTTGTTCCTCCATCTCAAACATAGTCCTCTGCCATCTCATTTTGTCTAACTTTCTATGTTTGTGGTCTCTGTTCCTCAGGCTGCAGGATTGTAATTCTTTTTGGTTCTGTTATCTGCCTCCTGGTGGTTGAGGTTGGTCCAGTGGCTTCTGCAGGATTCCTGGTGGGAGGGACTGGTGCCTGCCCACTGGTGGGTGGATATGAGCCTTGTCCCTCTGGTGGGCATGGGCATGGCCATGTCAAAGGGTGTCTTCATAGGCGGCTGTTGGCTGAGGACGAATTTAGCAGCCTGTCTGCTGCTGGGTGGGGCTGTGTTCCCACCCTGTTGGTTGTTTGGCCTGAAGCATCCCAGCACTGGAAGCCTGTAGCCTGTTGGGTGGGGCCAGGTTTCCGTGCCAAAATGGCAACCTCTAGGAGAGCTCACACTTATGGGTATTCCTTGGGGTGTCCACCATTGTCCTTGCCCCCACAGTGACCCTCGCCTTCCCAGGAGACCTTCCAAGACCCACAGGTAGGTCTGTGCCCAACTCCTATGGAGTAACTGCTTTGCCCTGGGTCCCAGTACACATGAAAACTTGTTTGCAGTTTCCAAGAGTGGAGTCTCTGTTTCCCCCAGTCCTGTGGAGCTTCTGCACTCAAGCCCCACTGGACTTCAAAGCCAAGTGCTCTGGGGGCTCCTCCTCCCGATGCCAGACCCCCAGGCTCTGGAGCCTGACATGGGTCTCAGAACTCTCAATCCTATGGGAGAACCTCTACAGCATAATTATTTTCCAGTTTGTGTATCGCCCACCTGGTGGCTATGATATTTGTTCATATTTTGACAGCACCCCTCCTACCACCTCACTGTGGCTTCTTCTTTGACTTTGGGTGTAGAATATCTTTTTTCAGTAGGTTGGAGTCTTTTTTGTTGATGGTTGCTCAGCAGTTAGTTGCGATTCTGGTGTTTTCATGCTAGGAGGTGAGCTCAAGTAATTCTACTCCACCATCTTGTCTCCAGCTTCTATCTGTTTCTTCTTGATTCAGTTTTGGTGGGTTATATATTTCTAGAAACATGTCTGTGTCTTCTAGGTTGTCCAATTTTAATTGTTCATAGTATTCTCTCATGTTTTTTTTTTGTATTTCTGCAGTATTGGTTATTTCTCCTCTTTCATTTCTTACTTTGTTTATTTGGGTCATCTCTCTTTCCTTTCTGGTGAGCCTGGCTAGAGGTTTATTGATTTTGTTTATCATTTTGAAAAACCAGCTTTGGTTTATTGATCTTTTCTATCGTTTTTTAAAATTTATATTTTATTTATTTCCTCTCTGATCTTCATTATTTCCTTCCTTCTGCTGATTTTAGGATTTGTTTGTCCTTCTTTTTCTAATTCTTCTAGGTGACAGTTTAGTTGTTATTTGAGATTTTTCTTGAGGAAGGCTTTTATTGCTCTGAACTTCCCTCTTAGAACTTCTTTAGCTGCATCACATAGATTTTATAAGTTTGTGTTTTCATTGTCATTTGTCTTGAGGTGTTTTCTAATTTCCTCTTTGATTTCATCATTGACCCATTTTGGGGGGGTCGGTTTTTAGTAGCGTGTTGTTTAGTCTCCACATGATCATTTGTCCCATTTTATTTTTCTGTGGTTGATTCTAGTTTCATGCCATTGTGGTCAGGAAAGATGCTTAAAATAATTTATCTTCTCTTGAATTTGCTGAGGCTTGTTTTGTGTCCTAGTACATGGTGTATTCTAGAGAATGTTCCATGCACACTAGAAAAGAATGTGTATTCTGTTTGTTCGTCTGTTTTGTTTTTTTGGATGTAGTGTCCTATGTAGATATCAATGAAGTCCCCAACTGTTCTATTGCATCATTTAGGATTTCTGTTACCTTAATGATTTTCTTTCAGGGAGATCTGTCTGTTGATGTCAGAGTGGCATTAAAATCTCCTACTACAATTGTATTCTTGTCAATTTCTCCCTCTGTTAGTATTTGTTTTATATATTTAGGTGTTCCTATATTGAGTGCATATATGTTAACAAGTGCAGTAGTCTCTTCTTATATTGATCCCTTTATCATTCCATAGTGTCCTTCTTTGTCTTTTTTTATGGACTTTGTTTTAAAATCTATTTTGTCCAATGTAAGTATTGCTACCCCTGCTTTCTTGTTGTTTCCATTTGCATAAAATACCTTTTTCCATCCCCTCACTTTCAATCTATGTATGTCTTTCACCCTAAAGTGAGTCTCTTGTAGGCAGCATATAGTAGGTTCCTGGTTTTTTTCTTTTTTTTAATCCGATCTGCCACTCTATGTCTTTTGATCAGAGCATTTAGTCCATTAACATTTAAAATAATTATGGATAAGTATGTATTTATTACCATTTTAATATTTGTTTTCCAGTTGATTTAGTAGTTCTTCTTTATTCCTTTCTGTTGCTTTTTGTTTTCCTTTTGTGGTTTGATGGTTTTCTTTTGTATTATGCTTGAGTTCCTTTCTTTTTGGTTTTTGTCAATCTGTTGTATATTTTTGATTTTTGGTTTCCCTGGTTCTCAAGTATGTTAACCCATAACTATACCTACTTGTTCTAGACTGATAGTCATATAAGTTCAAACACATTCTAAAAGATCTACATTTTTTTACTCCCCTCCATCACATTCTGTGATTTTGATGTCCTATTTTACATTTTCATGTTTATCCTTTATTCTATTCATAGTAGTTATAGTTCTTTTTACAAAAATTTTTAGTTTTTAATTTCTGTTTGTTTTAAATTTAATTTTTAATTTGTTTTAAAAACAAAAACAAATTTTTGTTTTTAATCTATGTACTGGCTTATTTATGTGATCTTCAATCCTTTTATATATTTAACTTTCCTGTTGTGATTTTCCTTTTTTTTTTAACAGACTTTTGCTTCTTTTCTATAGAGAAGGTGTTACAATATTTCTTTTAGGATAGGTTTAGTATTGCTGATTCTTTTAGTTTTTGCTTGTCTAATAAATTCTTTTTCTTTCTATTCTAAGTGATAATCTTGCTGACTAGAGTGTCCTAGGTTGCATGCTTTTCCCTCTCAGGACTTTGAATATGTCATGCCACTCCCTTCTCTCCTGCACAGTTTCTGTGGAGAAATCACCTGATAGTCTTATGGGGCTTCCCTTATAACAGTCTTGCTGCCTTTAGAATCCTCTCTTTAACTTTTGCCATTTTAATTATAATATGTCTTTGTGTGAGTCTGTTTGGTTTCATCTTGTTTGGGTACCCTCTGTGATTCCTTTACCTGGATATCTGTTTCCTTCTTTCAACTTAGGACGTTTTCAGCTGTGATTTCTTCAAATACAGTTTTGATCCCCTTCTCTCTCTCTTCTCCTTCTGGAACCCCTATTATGCATAGGTTGTCATGCTTTATATTATCCCATAGATTTCACATGTTGCTTTCATTTTTTTATTTGTCTTTCTGTCTGCTGTTATGATTGGGTGATTTCCATTATTTCATCTTCCAGATCCCTTATTCATTCTTCTGCATCATTTAGCCTGCTATTCATTGCTTTTAGATTGTTTTTTTTATCTTGGCAATTGAGTTGACTAATTTTGATTGATTCCTCTTTATGGTTTCTATTCCTTGTTACAGTGATCTGCATTTCTATCAAAAATCTTTATTAATTCCTTTGACATTTTTATTACTCCTTTTTGAACTTGGGGTTTAGTAGATTGGAGAGGTCTGTTTCATTGTTTCTTCTTTCAGGGGATTTCTCTTGTTCTTTTAATTGGGAGTAGTTCCTCTCCATTTTCATTTTACTATGATTTCTCTGTCTCTATGAATTTAGGAGAAATATTTATCTACTGTGATCTTGAAGGGCTGTCCTTATGTGGGTGTTGGGAGGTTTTTGAACACTGATTCAATCTTTTTACTAGTAATTGGTCTGTTCAAATTGGTTACTGTTTATTTGTTGAACTTCTCATTTTGTTCATGCATTGTTTTTCTAATTTCATATAGTTGTTTGCATGTTCTTGTAGTTCACTAAACTTTTAGAGAATTATTCTGAATGTTTTGTCAGACAGTTCATTGTTATCCATTTCTTTATAGTCAGTTATTGGAGTTTTATTAGTTTCCTTGGTGGTGTCATATTTATCTGATTCTTTGTGATCCTTGATGCCTTGCATTGATACCTGCACATTTGAGTAAGTGGTCTCCTTTTCCAGACTTTATAGATTTGTTTCAGCAGGAAAATAACTTCACAGACCTCAGGTTGGGGTACCAAATGGGTCAGCTGGTGGCATCTGTGGGCAGGTGGGGCTTGTTACTGGTGGTGTCTTGTTGGGTGAGGCCACTGCCCACGCTGTCAGGTCAGGGTGTGCTGCTGGCTGAGCTTCATTGTTGGATGGTAGCTGGCTGGGCTCTACATTCAAGTGGGGCCACTGGGTGATCTCCCTGGTTTGGCAATGCTGCTGGATGTGTTCTGTGGTCAGGTGAGGCCACTAGCTGGGCCCCACCTCTATTTAGGTTGGGTCTCAGGTTGTGTCCCCTGGCAGGGCAGTGCCATGGGTTGGATTCCCCAGTTTGTCAGGGTCACAGGTCATTCTCTACAATTGCTCCTGTTTGAGTGGGGCCTCAGGCTATCCTTCCTGACTGGATGGTGTCACTCCACATTGAGGTGGAACTGCAGGCTGGGCTTTGCAATCAGGTAGGCCATTAGCTGTGCTCCACTATTGCAAGAGGTTGCTGGTTGGGCTCTGTCATCTGGCCAGGTCTTCAGCTGACCCCGCAGGTTGGTGAGACTGAGTATTGTGCTCTGTGGTCATGTGAAATTGCTGTCTAGGCTTTCTGGTTAGGTGGGGCCCCAGGCTATATTCCAGAATTGGGCAAGATCACATGCTGAGATCTCTGACTGGGCCAAGCCATAGATATGTGCAGTAATTGGGCAAGGTCATGTGCTGTGTGCTCCATGTCTAGGCAGTGCCATAGGCTTTGCTCTGAGGGTGCTCAGGGCCACTGTTCAGTCTCCCTGGTATTGTGGGGCCAGAGGCTATGCTCAGCATTTGGGCAGGGCTACTGGCTTTGCTCCCTGCCTGGACCAGCTATAGGATGAGCTCCTCTGTGGCCATGTTTTCCAGAAGGATGGGACTGGATGAGAGTAGCTGGGCAGGACCTATAATTTGCTCCCCTGCCCAGTTGGGGCCATAAAATGGGCTCCATGGCTAGTACACATCATTGGCTGGGGATCCAAATCAGGCAGAATTTCCAACTGAGCTACCTGGCCCAACATGGCCACTAGCTTGGCTTTGCAGCTGGGAAGAACTGCTGGATGGGATCTCTTCTCAGCTACCACTGCAAGCAGGAACATGGTCTACCAAGATCTGAGTCCTGGTTGCTGTTAGCCCCACTCCCCTTCTCTGAATCTAACTGATTGCCAGTGGTTGAGGTCTGCTGGTTCCCCCAGCAATATTCATCACATAAGACCTGAGTAGAACTCCCAGAAAGTGTCCCTTAATGCTAGGGAAGCTGTATGTCCGCTTGGGTTATCTTTTTCCCACTGAAGAAACTTTAGGCCCAGGGTGGCTTTCTCTGTGCAGCTCTGTGCTTACTTGCGGGAGGGGCAATGCAGTCAAAGTTAAACTGCTCCTTTTACCCTCCTAATGTGGTCCTTCTCAGTCTCTGCTGTCCAGAGTGGTGCTTCAGCCTCATCTCCAGGTTCCAAGATTTTCACAATGGTATCTTGTCTATCGACAGTGGCTGGTTGGTCTTCTTGTGAGGGGAACTGAAATCAGGATTGATCTATGTTGCCATCTTGATGATGTCACTCCTGGGAATTTTAAAAATTATGTCTTTTATGATAACTTCTCTTCTATTTGCTGTGTTCTTTTCTTTTTGGATCGTAAAGTCTTTTATTTGTTTACCAGTCATCTCAATCACTTTATCCTTTGCCTCTAAATCTTGCCATAGCTTCTCAAACTGAACTGTTAAATCATTTGATTTTTTTGTAATATCTACTTAATTCTTATTTCTTCTTACATCCATGACATCTATTTCTGTCCCTATCCCAAGCCCTTTGACTCTTCAGTTTTTCATTGGAAAGCAATCTAGTTGTTGAACCATGTAAAACTGCCAGTTTTCCAGCTCAAAGATGATCAAATCTCAGCAGTTTCTTGCAGTTCAACCTAATGTCTTGATTTCAGATTTTACTCTTTCCACAGATGTAATGCCCTCTTAAACTATTTTGGATGAGTGATCTAGAGATGTGTACAAGTTTTCACATTTCCTAGAGGAGCCT
Source organism: Hyperoodon ampullatus (assembly GCF_949752795.1). Lineage (NCBI taxonomy): Eukaryota > Metazoa > Chordata > Mammalia > Artiodactyla > Ziphiidae > Hyperoodon > Hyperoodon ampullatus. The sequence goes on from NC_136916.1 coordinate 81,226,893, forward strand.
TTTCATAGAGTGATATTTGTCTGATTCCTCAGGAGACCCTTCTGGAATACTGAGTTTATTGGGGTCTGGTTATTTGTCTTTTCTCATTATTTAAGAGGTAGGTCTTTTTCTTTTCAGTGTTATAATTTATGATGACTTTTCCCCTAAGATTGTATGGGCTCCTGTTTAAATTTTTAAATCTCTGGCAAGGAGAAACAGGGAAATCTTTCATTTCCTCTCGTTTTTTGTTTGCTTTGTTTTTGCTACACCAGGGTTTTGAGGGGAGAGATGAAACTGCTACATGTGTTCCAGCTTTGCTGAGCACTTTTTTCTCCTCACCTCCTTGAGCCCAGGTGGATATTAGTCCCTAGAAAACTCAGTTCTTTGCAAGGTTGATATTTTCCTTTTGCTGCCTGATCACTGACCCTTCCTCTCCTTTGACCACTGCCTTGGGAACATAGGAGTGCTTCTATCTGTCCAGAGCTGTACTTTCAAAGGGGATTATGAAGGAATCCTGAAGAAATGATTGTTAACCTAGGGGACATGACTCTCTCCTCATTTATATTTAGTTTGGCTCCTTCCTACAAGGGCAGGTAGACTCTCAAAATTCTCTGAGGAGAGGCTCAGGTCTTTAGGAGTTACTGTTAACAGAGAATCAATGAGACAAACAGAATTTCTCCTGCTAATATTACTTGTCCACCCATTGCATATCTTTAGAGTCATTATTATGATAAAAGACTTTGCAAATAAGACTTAGAAGGGAGGAAAAAAAGAAGGAAAAAGGAAGCAACACACTCATCTTATCCCATTAAGTTAGCTTGGGTATTGAGTCACATCTTTATCTGGCCACCCTCAGCCCTCCCTTATTTGGAACCCTAAGCAGAGGTAGTGGTGGGAGCTGAGGTGAGCAGCTGCTTTATGTGCAGGGCTCCAAAGAAGTTCTCAGATTTCTCCCAAGTATATCCCAGGTTGCCCTCTCATCCAGTCTCTGCTGGTAGGATTTAGGCATATCAGTGTCTGGCCAGAGCTTTAGTAGGAAGTAAGAAATATGAAGGATGAGGTCAGAGAATGTCCACTTAGTCTACATCAAGTAAATCTCAAGGACACATGCTGTGGCCAGAGCCACATGAAGTCCTTTATCTGGGCCCGGCCAATGGTACTCCCCCACCCTCAGCACCACAACTGAGTTTAGTTGTGGAATCATGTTCTGGGCATCATAGATCAGCATTTCTTTTTTAAAAAGTCTCATTTGCTTTGTGACAATTTTATGTGCCAAAATTGACTGGTCCAGATGTTTGCTCAAATATTATTCTGGCTGTTTCTGAGAAGGTGTTTCTGGATGATATTAACATAAATTTGTAGACTTAGTAAAGGGGATTGCCCTCCATAATGTGGGTGAGCCTCATTCAATCCATTGAAGGCCCGGAGAGAACAAAAAGGCTGACCCTCTCCCAAATACGAGAGAATTCCCCCTGTTTGACTGCCTTCAGATTTGAACATAGTCTTTTTCCTGCCTTAGGACTGGAGTTAGAACTTTGGCTTTTCCTGGGTCTTGAGCCTGTCAGATTTCCAACTGGAACTACACAATTGGCTCTCCTGGGCCCCCAGGTTGACTCACATTGTAGATCTTGTAACTTGTCAGTCTCCATAATTGAGTCAATTCCTCATAATCTCTCTTTCTCTCCCTCTTTTTTTCTCTGTCTTCCCCTCTCCTTTACCCTCTCTCTCCCTCTTTCCCCCTCCCCTTCCTTCTCTCCCTCCATGCCCCTGCACTGTCTGTCTACCTACCTACCTATCTACCTATCTGTCTGTCTCCAATTTGTTCTGTTTCTCTGAAGACCCCTAACACATGCCTCATATTATACAGAAGTCCTTCCAGGTTTCTTGTTTTCTAATGTTTTTCCTTCCTTATTTTTAATGCCATTATAAATCTTTTTCTTATTTTTATATTTCCTCAGTCATTCTAATGAGTTTCTAGGAGGGGGGTGAGATAACTACATGAGCTCAACTCTCCATTTTGAAACCTGAATTCTACCAAAGTTTACAAAGCAGTGAAGAAGTTTCCTTTGTCTTTATCCCTATGTGTTTCTTGTCCTTTTTCATGCCACCACATCTCCTTTCAACCCCCTCATCCTTTCCTCCTAAATCATGACACATTTTCTCTCTGTTCTCTTTCCTCCCAGTCCGTACTCTGGGCATCTAAAAAAATACTTCCATTTCTGTGCTTTTTGGTAGTTAAATGCCAGCCATATGTCTCCTCAAAGGCTGTCATTTTCATTTTTATTCCACTCACTGACCCTGTAAATGACATTTGATGCACAAGAACTGGAACAGTCATTAGCTTAAATTACTTTTTTTAGGAAAAAAATCTCTCACAGCTCTAAATCATATCTAAAAGATTTTTTTTTAAGGCAGCCAGCAGTAAGTCCTCTCAATGTCCATACTTGGCCCTGCTGGAGATTGATTGCACAGGAAAGCAGAGGAACATTAGGAAACGTGACTATGAACAGGGTTAGGTGAATGACTGAATGTAGCTGCAACCCTAAGGAAGGACCCTAAGAGCAATATTTTTTTTTTCTGGTTCCAGTAAAGTTAATCTTAATCCTTCCTCTGAAATTTCAAAAATCAAGTTTCTATATCTTTCCTGTTTATTCAGTTTAAGCAGCATCCTTGGTGGAATCCAACATAAGGGAATGTCTAGTTGAAGCCACATGTCTGCTGAAGTGAGTTGGGTTGCATCTTAGCATAACAGCATTGCTAACTGAACACAGTAGGAACGTTTTCCCCCAGCCTGGAGCCAGATATAAATACTTAGGTAAATGCTCATGTTGCATGATGCAAAAGAGTGATGACAATATGATTAGATAAACCTATTTCGTGTTAGGGCCCATCTGGGTTACTTTGACTTGCACATTCTGTCAGGACTTAATAACATCTGCAAGTTAAAGTATCCTGAATGGACTCCCAAATGGAAGAGGGCCATCATATCCCCTCTGTTCATATTTAGGCTGTACTAACAAGCCCCATTCGATTTCTAAATTATCATCCTGGAACATGTCTCCTACCCCTCTGGAGACCCAGAAGGCCCATAGAGCTCATGAGGTCCTAGGGAATTGCTCAGAACAGGGTTTACATGACAACCAAACTATTGTCAAGGTGCATGGTGACCCCACACTAATGACCCAAGGTGTATGTAATGACAAGTTTTATTGAGAAGAACTTAAGAGCAGGAAAGTATAAAGCACACAATAACCCCTCAGTTGTAATATTATACCTTAGAGAGCTGTGCTTAGGCAGCAGAGCTGGATGTGCACTCCAATTGAAGAAAGTCTCCCTACCACCACTTTACATATTTACAGGCTAAATTAAGATGGAGTAGGGAATACCTAGTATTCTATGATACAAAGGGAATTCCTGGCCCAGAAAGTAACCTTATTACTCAGGTGTTCAGTGAGGGACTTTGAATACCAGTGAGAAAATTTGCTGTCTTTTTTATGAGCTGACTCAGAACAGCTGAACCAACTCACTCCCTATCCATTGGAAAGGGCCATTGCACCCTGTGGCCATCAGAGTGCAAATGTTTGTCTTTACTCAGTGTCTCCTGACCTTTGGGATTCATTAAATATATGCTTCACTATCAGGAAAATAGTAAGACATTAAATGGAGCCTTCAAAGCTTGCTGACAATGTCAGGGGAGTCACTGTGTGATGAGAGAAGTCTCAAAACATACTATAAAGCACATCACAGGGTTCTGAAGAGCTCTTCTGAGCCAACCCAGCCTGGAGCCCAGGCTAAGCCAAAGGGAGAAAGCCCCAAGGTGCAGACTGAGAAAGATCCTGGATCTTTTTACTCACTGATCCTGAGGTTGAAGCCAAGAGATGTTTTCTATCATGTATACTTCTCCCAGGGCTATGTGGTTATCCACATGACCTGGAAAAGGGAGTCAAGGCTGTTCTGTTCAGGACTGAGATTCTGGTTGGCTCTGGGCAATGTGATTTACGGTAGCCAGTAGGTTTCCAATCATATCTTGGCCTTAGAAGTGCCAATCTAAGCCTGGAATATTCACATAAACTGATCAAGGTCTCTTTCCTTGACTTTATGAAGGAGGCCCTAGTACCAGTCCCACAGAACTTAATGAGAGGTATCTGAAAGTGTTCTGAGTCACTATGAAGACTACAGAGAGACGTTATATATCTAGGAAGAAGGCAGCGGACAGCTGGCTGTCCACATAGAAAAACAAGTCCTGATATTGGATACACAAAGGGTACCATTTATAGATTCAGGGTACATTCCATATCCAGTTGGCAATGACAGTTGTCCATGGGAGAAGATGGTTTGTGTGCTTTAAGGGAATGGTGATAGGGTGGACTAGACCTGGTTGTAGTGCTTGGGTGGAGGAGAGCACCACCAGGCCATTAGGGATCATTTCCAAGATGACTGGGGAGTGAGATGGCAAAATGAGAGCATCACTGCACACCTGATAGGATGAAGAGAGCTGAACTGATGAGCATGGCTAACTGGAAGAGCACTAAAGAGGGCAGAGCTAACAGGACCTCTGGATTCTGTCAGCCATGACTGATTTCCACAACATTCTCTGGGAATAGGATGCCTGTAAATTTATCTAAAACTTGATCAGATTGGGAATGACAAATTCAGCACCAAAATAAGTTTTCACTGTAACCTGCTGCTTAGGACAATTAATGTAAGATTATTCAGGAATCCTATCTATATCTCTTCCCTCATCTCTCTTCTCTGTTGCCTCTGTGTATACCTTTGACTTTCATAGGTCTGCCAGTCTGCTTAAATATCTTACATTATTTTGCAACTTGGCACCTGTTCAATTTCTGGTTTTTTTTCAGTCCCTCTATTCGAGTCATAGTAATATATCTTTGTGGATGACCCCTAATACCTCCTGATATTTACTCCTTTGTGTAGTTCCTTCCTACATTGAATCTTTTGCCTCTTTTAAAACAAAATTCACTGGAAGCAATAGTATAAGCCTTCAATGCTAGGTAATAAACTCATTGTGGCTTCCACCTGACTCCCTCTTAGATTTCTTACTCTGGGGGAAGCCAGAGCATTCAAGCATTCCTGTGAAGAAGACCACATAAAAAAGGACTGAGGCAAGTAATCATCATCCAACCCCAAGTTTCTGGCCAGATGAGTAAGCTACCTTAGAATTGGATTCTCCAGATTAGTTAAGCCTTCAGATGACTACATCCATAGACAATATTTGACTGAAGTCTTACAAGAAACCTTGAGCCAGAACCATCCAGATGCTCCTGTATTCCTGACTGCTAGAAATAGTGAGAGATAATAGTAATTATTGTTTTAAGCCACTAAGTTTGGGGATGACTTATTATGCAACAATAGTTAACTAATAGGAAAGATGACAGGAGCACATAGAGGAGGGCCAAGAGCCAAGGTGAATCACTGTAAGGCAGCAGGACTGAAACCCAATGGAGGAGCTGGGAATGTGTACTTGCATAGATTTCAGAATTGCTATGGACCACAGACTTCTGTGCACCTCCCGTTTCCCCCTGTGAGTGGAAAAGTGGTCATCCTATGCCTCTCCTACTATCATGTTGGGTGAGTTGAAGCATAAAACTTGGCTATTTGGTTTATAGGTGTTCAACTCAAGGGATGCTGTACTTGAGCAGCTGTACTTAAGGAACCACATTTGAAGTTTTTCACCCAGACTTAAACACAATTAAGATGAATGATGAGCCTGGGTCTGTTGTAATAAGTGAAATCTGTGAGGGATCTTGAGAGGGTTTGAGTGTATTTTGCATAGGGGAGAAACGTAGATGATTTGATGCCAATGGACAGATGCTAGTGGATTTAAAACATATCCACAAATAATTTGACTCCTTCCATAGAAACTGGCATCTACTTCTGCAAATTTTGGGCATATCAGCTTTAGGTGTTTGCTTCTAATTAATGGAATGCAGTGGATGTAGCATATTATGACTTACAAAGCTAGATTAGAAAAGGGGATAGAATTCTCATTTGGCTCTCATTCTGTACTTTTGCCCTTGAAATCCTTGAAACCCAGTCACCATGTTGTGAGGAAGCCCAGGCCACATGGAGAAATCACATGTAGTTTTCTGGGTAATAACCATAGCTGTTCTAGTCAACATCTAGCAGCACCTTCCAGACATGTGAACGAGGAACTTCCAGATGATTCCAGCCACCAGCTCTTAGCTCTCACAGTTGTTGTGAGGTGGAGCAGAGACTGAACTATCTCCACAAAGCCCTGCTCAAACTGTGGACTTCTGAGAAAAACAAAGGTTGGCATTGCTTTAAACACTAAGTTTAGGAGTGATCTGTTAGGAGATTGGTTCAAGATGGTGGAGTAGAAGGACTGGTGCTCACTCCCTCTTGCAAGAGCACCAGAATCACAACTAACTGCTGAATAATCATCGACAGGAAGACACTGGAACTCACAAAAAAACATACCCCACATTCAAAGACAAAGGAGAAGCCACAATGAGATGGTAGGAGGGGTGCAATCACAATAAAATCAAATCCCATAAATGCTGGGTGGGTGACTCACAAACTGGAGAACACTTATACCACAGAAGTCCACCCACTGGAGTGAAAATTCTGAGCCCAACGTCAGGATACCCAACCTGGGGGTCTGGTAAAGGGTGGAGGAACTCCTAGAGAATCAGACTTTGAAGACTAGTGGGATTTGATTGCAGGACTTTGATAGGACTGGGGGAAAAAGAGACTCCATTCTTGGATGGCACACACAAAATAGTGTGCACATTGGGACCCAGGGGAAGGAGCAGTGACCCCATAGGAGACTGAACCAGACCTACATGCTAGTGTTGGAGGGTCTCCTGCAGAGGTGGGGGATGGCTGTGGCTCACCGAGAGGACAAGGACACTGGTAGCAGAAGTTCTGGGAAGTACTCCTTGGCGTAAGCCCTCCCAGAGTCTGCCATTAGCCCCACCAAAGAGCCAGGTAGTCTCCAGTGTTGGGTCACCTCAAGCCAGACAACCAAAAGGGAGGGAACACAGCCCTACCCATCAGCAGACAAGTGGATTAAAGTTTTAATCAGCTCTGCCAACCAGAGCAACAGCCAGCTCTACCCACCACCAGTGTCTCCCATCAGGAAGCTTGCACAAGCCTCTTAGATAGCCTCATCAACCAGAGGGCAGACAGCAGAAGCAAGAAGAACGACAGTCCTGCAGCCTGTGGAACAAAAACAACATTCACAGAAAGACAAGATGAAAAGGCAGAGGGCTATGTACCAGACAAAGGAACAAGCTAAAACCACAAAAAAAAAAACCACACAATGAAATGAAGTGGAGATAGGAAACCTTACAGAAAAAGAATTCAGAATAATGATAGTGAAGATGATCCAGGACCTCGCAAAAAGAATGGAGGCAAAGATTGAGATGATGCAAGAAATATTTAATAAAGACCTAGAAGACTTAAAGAACAAACAAACAGAGATGAGCAAAACAAAAACTGAAATGCAAACTACACTAGAAGGAATCAATAGCAGAATACCTGAGGCAGAAGAACCGATAAGTGACCTGGAAGACAGAATGGTGGAATTCACTGCCGCAGAACAGAAAAAAGAATGAAAAGAAATGAACACAGCCTAAGAGACCTCTGGGACAACATTAAACACAACAACATTCGCATCATAGGGGTCCCAGAAGGAGAAAAGAGAGAGACAGGACCCGAGAAAATATTTGAAGAGATTATAGTTGAAAATTTCCCTAACATGGAAAAGGAAATAGCCGCCCAAGACCAGGAAGTGCAGAGAGTCCCAGGCAGGATAAACCCAAGGAGAAATGCCGAGACACATCATAATCAAATTGGCAAAAATCAAAGACAAAGAAAAATTATTGAAAGCAACAAGAGAAAAATGACAGATAACATACAAGGGAACTCCCATAAGGTTAACAGCTGATTTCTCAGTAGAAACTCTACAAACCAGAAGGGAGTGGAATGATATACTTAAAGTGATGAACAGGAAGAACCTATAACCAATATTGCTCTACCCCACAAGGATCTCATTCAGATTTGATGGAGAAATCAGAAGCTTTACAGACAAGCAATAGCTAAGAGAATTCAGCACCACCAAACCAGCTCTACAACATGCTAAAGGAACTTCTCTAAGTGGGAAACACAAGAGAAGAAAAGGACCTACAAAAAAAAACCCCAAAACAATTAAGAAAATGATAATAGGAACAGACATATCGATAATTACCTTAAAAGTGAATGTATTAAATGCTCGAACCAAAGGACAGAGGCTAGCTGAATGGATACAAAAATAAGACCCATATATATGCTGTCTATAAGAGAACCACTTCAGACCTAGGGAAACATACAGACTGAATGTGAGGGGATAGAAAAAGATATTCCATGCAATTGGAAATCAAAAGAAAGCTGGAGTAACAATACTCATATCAGATAAAATAGACTTTAAAGTAAAGAATGTTACAAGAGACAAGAACACTAATAATGATCAGGAGATCAATTCAAGAAGAAGATATAACAATTATAAATATATATGCACGCAACATAGCAACACCTCAATACACAAGGCAAGTGGTAACAGCTACAAAAGAGGAAATCGACAGTAACAGAATAATAGTGGGGGACTTTAACACCTCACTTACATCAATGGACAGATCATCCAAACAGAAAATTAATAAGGAAGCACAAGCTTTAAATAACACAATAGACCAGATAGATTTAATTGATATTTATAGGACATTATACTCCAAAACAGCAGATTACACTTTCTTCTCTAGTGCACATGGAATATTCTCCAGGATAGATCACATCTTGTGTCACAAATCAAGCCTCAGTAAATTTAAGGAAATTGAAATCATATCAAGCATCTTTTCTGACCACAACGCTATGAGATTAGAAATCAATTACAGGGAAAAAAACATAAAAAACCATAAAAACATGGAGGCTAAACAATATGTTATTAAATAACCAAGAGACTACTGAAGAAATCAAAGAGGAAATCAAAAAATACCTATAGACAAATTGCAACAAAAACATGATGATCCAAAACCTATGGGATGCAGCAAAAGCAGTTCTAAGAGGGAAGTTTATAGCAATACAAGCCTACCTCACAAAACAAGGAGAATCTCAAATAAACAATGGAAACTTACACCTAAAGGAACTAGAGAAAGAAGAACAAACAAAACCCAAAGTTAGCAGAAGGAAAGAAATCATAAAAATCAGAGCAGAAATAAATGAAATAGAAACAAAGAAAAAAATAGCAAAGATCAATAAAACTAAAAGCAGGTTATTTGAGAAGATAAACAAAATTGATAAACCTTTAGCCAGACTCATCAAGAAAAAGAGGGAGAGGACTCAAATCAATAGAATTAGAAATGAAAAAGGAGAAGTTACAACAGACACTGCAGAAATACAGAGCATCCTAAGAGACTACTACAAGCAACTCTTTGCCAATAAAATGGACAACCTGGAAGAAATGGACAAATTCTTAGAAAGGTATAACCTTCCAAGACTGAACCAGGAAGAAACAGATAATATGAACAGACCAATCACAAGTAATGAAATTGAACCTGTGATGAAAAATCTTCCAACAAACAAAGTCAAGGACTAGATGGCTTCACTGGTGAATTCTATCAAACACTTAGAGAAGAGCTAACACCCATCCTTCTCAAACTCTTCCAAAAAATTGCAGAGGAAGGAACACTCCCAAACTCTTTCTATGAGGCCACCATCACCCTGATACCAAAACCAGACAAAGATACCACCAAAAAAGAATTTACAGAACAAAATAACTGATGAATATAGATGCAAAAATCCTCAACAAAATACTAACAAACAGAATCTAACAACACATTAAAAGGATCATACACCATGATCAAGTGGGATTTATCCCAGGGATGCAAGGATTCTTCAATATATGCAAATCAGTCAATGTGATACACCATATTAACAAATTGAAGAATAAAAACCATATGATCATCTCAATAGAAGCAGAAAAAGCTTTTGACAAAATTCAACACCCATTTATGACAAAACTCTCCAGAGAGTGTGCATAGAGGGAACCTACCTCAACATGATAAAGGCCATATATGACAAACCCAGAGCAAACATCATTCTTAATGGTGAAAAACTGAAAGCATTTCCACTAAGATCAGGAACAAGACAAGTATGTCCACTCTCGCTACTCTTATTCAACATAGTTTTGGAAATCCTAGCCACAGTGATCCAAGAAGAAAAGGAATACAAATTGGAAAAGAAGAAGGAATACAAACTGTTTGCAGATGACATGATACTATACATAATGAATCCTAAAGATGCTACCAGAAAACTACTAGAACTAATCAATGAATTTGGTAAAGTTGCAGGATAGAAAATTAATGCACAGAAATCTCTTGCATTCCTATACAATAACGATGAAAAATCTGAAAGAGAAATTAAGGAAACACTCCCATTTACCATTTCAAAAAAAAAAGAATAAAATACCTAGGAATAAACCTACCTTGGGAGACAAAAGACCTGTACTCAGAAAACTATAAGACACTGATGAAAGAAATTAAAGATGATACGAACTGATGGAGAGATATACTGTGTTCTTGGATTGGAAGAATCAACATTGTGAAAATGACTATACTACCCAAAGCAGTCTACAGATTCAGTGCACTCCCTGTCAAATTACCAGTGGCATATTTTATGGAGCTAGAACAAAAAAATTTTAAATTTGTATGGAGACACAAAAGATCCCGAATGACCAAAGCATTCTTGAGGGAAAAAATCAGAGCTGGAGGAATCAGGTTCCCTGACTTCAGACTATACTACAAAGCTACAGTAATCAAGACAATATTGTACTGGCTCAAAAACAGAAATATAAATCAATGGAACAGGATAGAAAGCCCAGAGATAAACCCACGCACATATGGTCAACTAATCTATGACAAAGAGGCAAGGGTATACAATGGAGAAAAAGCAGTCTCTTCAGTACATGGTGCTGGGAAAACTGGACAGCTACATGTAAAAGAATGAAATTTGCATACTCCCTAACACCATACACAAAAATAAACTCAAAATGGATTAGAGACCTAAATGTAAGACTGGACAGTATAAAACTCTTAGAGGAAAATACAGGAAGAACACTCTTTGTCATAAATCACAGCAAGATCTTTTTTGATCCACCTCCTATAGTAATGGAAATAAACACAAAAATAAACTAACGGAACCTAATGAAATTTAAAAGCTTTTGCACAGCAAAGGAAACCATAAAGAAGATGAAAAGACAACCCTCAGAATGGGAGAAAATATTTGCAAATGAATCCACGGACAAAGATTAATCTCCAACGTATATAAACTGAGAATGCAGCTCAATATTAAAAAAAACAAACAACCCAATCCAAAAATGGGCAGAAGACCTAAATAGACATTTTTCCAAAGAAGACATACAGATGGCCAAGAAGCACATGAAAAACTGCTCAACATCACTAATTATTAGAGAAATGCAAGTCAAAACTACAATGAGGTATCACCTCACACCAGTTAGAATGGGCATCACTGGAAAACGTACCCAAAACAAATGCTGGAGAGGGTGTGGAGAAAAGGCAACCCTCTTGCAGTGTTGGTGGGAATGTTAATTGATACAGCCACTATGGAAAACAGTATGGAGGTTCCTTAAGAAACTAAAAATAGAATTACCGTATGACCCAGCAATCCCACTACTGGGTATATACCTCGAGAAAACCATAATTCAAAAAGGAGTCCCGTACCATAATGTTCATTGCATCTCTATTTACAATAGCCAGGACATGGAAGCAACCTAAGTGTCCATCGACAGATGAATGGATAAAGAAGATGTGGTACATATATACAATGGAATATTACTCAGTCATAAAAAGGATCAAAATTGTGTCTTTTGTAGAGACGTGGATGGATCTAGAGACTGTCATACAGAGTGAAGTAAGTCAGTAAGAGAAAAACAAATACCATATATTAATGCCTATATGAGGAATCTGGAAAAATGATACAGATGAACTTGTTTGCAGGGCAGAAAGAGAGACACAGATGTAGAGAATAAAAGTATGAACACCAAGAGGGGAAAGTGGCGGGGTGAGTGGTGGTGTGATGAACTGGGAGATTGTGATTGACATACATACACTAATATTTATAAAATGGATAATTAATAAGAATCTGCTGTGTATAAAAATAAAATATAATTCAAAATTTAAAAAAAAGAAGTGATTTGTAACACAGCCACAGTAACTGGGACAGGGTCCTCTGTCTTTCCATTCTTGATTTCCATAATTTTTCCATCCTGGGTAGAAACTTGAGACACATTCTGGGACCCCTTTTCATTTATTTTCTCATGCCAGTAGGATAATATCAGTTTCCCCCAGTGAAAAGAGCAAATGCAAAGACATTGTCTACTTGGGAAGGACATGCCCATATTCAATTATCTTATATTTTTGTATCAAGGGTATATTGTTAAGTATCCACCATTGATGCCCAGTTCTCATATAACCATGTTAACACAGCAACTATCTCAAAGTGGCAACTGCCTCAGTGAGGTATTCCAGTTTATATTTAATCTCAGGGATATCTCCCAATGAGGGTATGTATTCCCAAATCCACCAATTTCTTGATCAGGAATTGGATGGCAATAGTCTTCCCTAACATTATTAATAAATCTATGCAATTAATTCTTGAGCCAGAGGTTGTATGTTATTTACCCTATTGCTTATTGTGCAACTTTATTCAATAAAACTGTCATCCCCTCTTCATGCAAAAGAACATCCTAGTCCTTGAAAAGACTCTCTACTTGCTGATGATAGCACTCCTGAAGTGTGATAGCTCTCATATATAACCTATAACTCCTCCGAATCATGGGCCTCCTCAGTCCTCTGTACAATGTGCCACATGTTAATTGGTTTCAAACTGCCTCCGTTGCTGCAATAACAGCAGTTCTTTCCCTTCTGGAGAAAACTCCTCCTGTTTCTGAAGTAGCATGTGACTGTCCTGTTGGCAATCCTGGAGGTGATGAATGGAGTCCTTGCCCATTCCATCTTCATGGAGAGTGATTGTCTCCAGCAGTTGTCCTGGATGCAGTGAGCGGGTCCTTCCTGTTTTCTTCCTTCTCCTGAGGTCTCAAAACTACCTCCAGATGCAGAGAAACCAGAGCACTAATTCATAAACCGTGTCATCTCCCTTCACAGTCCTCTTATAGATATAAAACCCAGATCCTGTGATAAAGTAAAACATTATTTTAAAATAATGTGGTTATATTATCTGATTATAAAAGTAGTACAATTTTTAAATGTAAAAATGCCAGAAAATTTAAGAAAATGTTTTAACTATTTAAAAAATAGAATCAAAGGGCTTCCCTGGTGGTGCAAGTTGTTCCGCCTGCCAATGCAGGGGACATGGGTTTGAGCCCTTCTCCGGGAAGGTCCCACATGCTGCAGAGCAGCTAAGCCCGTGCACCACAACTACTGAGCCTGCGCTCTAGAGCCCACAAGCCACAGCTACTGAAGCCCGTGTGCCTAGAGCCTGTGCTCCACAACAAGAGAAGCCACTGCAATGAGAAGCCCATACACTGCAATGAAGAGTAGCCCCCACTCTCTGCAACTAGAGAAAAACCCACACGCAGCAATGAAGACCCAATACAGCCAAAAGTAAATAAAATAAATAAATTTATTTAAAAAATAAAATAAAATGACAAAGTCCAGTCTGGCAGTCTTAATGGTTGTATTTCTTTGTAGTCATGCACATACTATACATCCACATACAAATAATCCTAATCTTCTTAAAGTTATACATATATATTTATAGATATATTACCAGGGTCATACTATGTATAGTTTTCTATCCTCTTTTTTACTTATCATTGCAGCAGAAGTATTTCCCATGTCATCTAAAATGCTTCATACATATTTTTATTGGCTGAATTGTATATTAAGTTTGCTTCCAGTGTTCTGGTATTAAAATAATGTCATGATGGACTTCTTTATATATAAATCTTTGTCTTCATTTTTGATTACTTCCTTACGATCCATTCAGGGGAGTAAAATTACTGATTTGAAGAGAATGAAATTTTTTATAGCTTATGACAGATATTTACAAATCATGTTCTGGAGGGCTTTAACAAATTACATTGCCACCAATAATTTATGAGAATATGTGTCTTACTGAATCTTTGCAAATATTGGGTACTGTTATTTTAAAAATCCTTGTTGGTGGTGAATTGTAAAGACGAATATCTCCCTGATATTTTACTTTTCATTTATTTGCTTAGTACTGGGCCTGAACTTTTCCCCACTTGTTTATGTGCCATTTGCATTTTGTTTTTTATGAGGTGCTTGACAATATATTTTCTTCTTTCTAATTTTTATAATTTTTGGTTTTCCAATGTGACTGTATCATTTTGCTTTCCCAACAGCAATGTGTGAAAGCTCCAATTGTTTTACCTCCTCATTGGTGTTCGATATTTTCAGTTTAAAAAAAATATATTTTAGACATTCCAAAAGGTATATACTGGCATCTCATTGTGGTTTAGTTTGCATTTCCCTAATGACTAATGAGGTTGAGTATTTTTAAAGTGTTTATTTCCCATCTGTATCTTTGTTGAAGTGTTCATTGAAGTCTTTTGTCCATTTTTATTGGGTTGGTTATTTGCTTATTATTTTGTTTTGAGGCTTTGCTATTTATTTAGCATACAAGTTCTTAGATATGTGACATCCACATATTTTCTCCCAGTTTGTGGCTTGCATTATCATTCTCAACAGTATGTGTTGCAGAGTAGTATAACTTGCAGAGTAGAAGTTTTTAATGTTGTAGAAGTATGATTTATTGCATTTTTATTTAATGAATTATACCTTTGTGGTGGCACCTAAGAACTCCTTGATACAACATTACAGTAATTATGTCATGTTTTTGTCTAAAGATTTTATAGTTGTAAGTTGTACACTTAAGTCTATAACTCGAGTCAAGTTTTTAATATGATGTGAAGTTTAGTTAGTTTTTTTTTTTTTTTTTGCCATATTCCACTTGTTCCAGGATCATTTGAAAACATCCTCCTTTCTCCACTGAGTTCCTTTGTGTCTTTGTTTAGAAAAAAATCAATTGACCATATCTGCAAGGCTCTATTTCTGGATTCTTTATTCTGTTTCTTTGATCTATGCATCTAACTTTTCAACAATACTATACTGTCTTGATTATTGTAGCTTTAAAGTAGTCTTAAAACCAGGTGGTATAAGTCCTCTGACTTTGTTTATCAACATTGTTTTGACTATTCTAGTTCTTTTGCCTTTCCATATAAGTAATAGATTAATTTTGAAATAAAAATCATGATCTAAAAATTGTGTTTGGATTTTGATAGGGATTACATTAAATCTATGATCAGTTTGGGGAGAATCGATATCTTAAACACTATTGTTTCTTTAACCCATGAACGTAGTATATCTCTCTGTTTATTTAGGTCTTTGATTTCTTTTATCAGTGTTGTGTTGCCTTCCAAATACAGACATACACATATTTTATTATACCTAAGTATTTCATGCATTTCGTACATGTAAGCAGTACTTTAATTTTTAAATAATTGTTCATTACTAATATATAGAAATATGATTGATTTTTGTTTGTTGATCTTGAGACTTTTAGTTCTAGAAACTTGTTTGTAGATTCTTTAAAATTTTCTACACAGTTTTTTTTTATCAGTGAAAACAAACGGTTATATTTCTTCCTTTCCAATCTATAGTCCTTCAATTTCTTTTTCTTGCTTTACTGCACTGAGTAGGAATTCCAGTACAATGTTGGATAGGCGTGCTGATAGTGAACATCCTTTCTTTTTTCTTGATCTTAGAGGAAAGCATGAAATCTTCCACCAGTAAGTATGATGTTTGCTACAGGTATTTTGTAGATGTACTTTATCAGGTTAAAGAAGTTCTCTTCTTTTATCTATTTTCTGAGAGGTTTTTTTTTAATCAAAAATGGATTTTGAAATTTGTCAATTTTTTGCTTATCTATTGATATGATCATAAGATTTTTCTTTTTAAATCTATTAATATTATAACTTACATTGATTGTCAAATGTTAAATCAATCTTGCATTCCCAGAATAAGCTACAGTTGATTGCAAGTTGTTATTCTTCTTTTCATATATTGCTGGATTTGATTTACTAATGTTTTGTTGAGGAGTCTTGCTTTTATGTTCTTGGGAGATACTGGTTTGAAGATTTTATTCTTTGTACATCTTTTGTTGTTTAGTTTTCATATCAGAATAATGCTGCCTTCATAAATGCATTGGGAAGTATCTGCTCTTCTATTTTCTGTAAGACACTGTGTAGAATTGGTACTTTTTTCCCTTAAGTGTCTGGTAAAACTTTCCAGTGAAATCATCTGGGCCTGAAGTTTGTTTTGCTGCAGAGTTTTAAATTACATATTCATTTTCTATAATAGGTGCTATTTAGACTGTTTTTTTCTGTAATGTTTTGATAGTTTGTGTCCTTCAATAAACTGGTCATTTTCATCTATGTTGTCAGATTTATGAGTATAGAGTTGACCAAGTATTCCTTTATTATATTTTTACTGTCTGTAGTGTTTGTGGTAATGTTCTCTCTTTTATTCCTGATACTGGAAATTTGTGTTTTATTTCTTTCATTGTTCAGTATGGTTAGAGGCTAATTACTTTTATTGATCTTTTCAAAGAATCAGCTTTTGATTTTCTCTATTATTTTCTAATAATAATTTTATTGATTTCCGCTCTTCATTATTTTCATCATTCTCCTTGCTTTGTATTTAATTTTTTTCTAAATGCTTAAGGTTAGAGCTTATATTATTGTTTTTACACTTTTTAAAGCATCAACCTTTTTTGCTGTAAATTTTCTCTAAACATTGATTTAGCTGCATTCTGCAAATTTTGATATGTTGTAATTTTATTTTCATTCATTTCAAAATATTTCCTATTTTTCCTTGAGATTTTTCTCTTTTGAAAGTGTATTATTTTGTTTCCAAGTATTTGTGAATTTTCCAGATACATTTCTGCTATTGACATTCTAATTTTATTATTATTATTATTATTTTAGTCAGAGAAGATAGTTTGTGTGAGTTTAATTCTTTTAAATTTTCTAAGACTTGTTTACTGGCCCAGGATATGGTCTGTCTTAATTCAGGTTTCATGTGCACATAGAGAATTTGTATATTTAGCTGTCTGTAGTTGGCTGGGATGGTCTATCCATATCTTTAGGTCAAGATGGTTGATAGTGTTGTTTAGGTCAACTATGTCATTGCTAATTTTCTGTCTACTGGTTTTATTGATTACTGAATTTGTATGTTGAAATTTCCGAGTACAATTGTGGATTAAATGTTTTTTTCTCCTTTTATAGGTCTGTCAACTTTTGCTTTATAAATGTTGAAGCTCATTTGCTAGGTACATATGCATTTAGAGTAGTTAATTCTTCTTGATGAAATTACAAATGTATTAGTCTGCGAGGACTTCAGTAACAAAATATCACAGAGTGAAAGGCTTAAACAACAGACATTTATTTTCTCACAGTTCTGTGTGTTAGAAGTCTGAGGTCATGAAGCCATTAGAGTTGGTTTCTGTGGAATCCTTTCTTCCTGGCTTGTAGATGCCTGCTTTCTTGATGTGTCCTCACATGGACTTTCTTATGTCAGTCCATTACACTTAATGTAATTATTACTATGGTTGGATCTAGGTTTACTATATTATTATTTATTTATTAAAATTTTTTTTATTAGTTTCTGCTTTATAACAAAGTGAATCAGTCATACATATACATCCGTTCCCACATCCCTTCCCTCATGCAGCTCCCTACCTCCCCCCCTCCCCCCCTCCCCATCCCACCCCTCCAGGCGGTCACAAAGCACCGAGCTGATCTCCCCGTGCTCTGCGGCTGCTTCCCACTATCTATCTACCTCACGTTTGGTAGTGTATATATCTCCATGCCTCTCTTTCGCTTTGTCACAGCTTACACTTCCCCCTCCCCATATCCTCAAGTCCATTCTCAAGTAGGTCTGTGTCTTTATTCCCGTTTTACCCCTAGGTTCTTCCTGACATTTTTTTTTAAAAATTCCATATATATGTGTTAGCATACGGTATTTAACTTTGTCTTTCTGACTTACTTCACTCTGTATGACAGACTCTAGGTCTATCCACCTCATTACAAATAGCTCAGTTTCGTTTCTCTTTATGGCTGAGTAATATTCCATTGTATATATGTGCCACATCTTCTTTATCCATTCATCCGATGATGGACACTTAGGTTGTTTCCAGCTCTGGGCTATTGTGAATAGAGCTGCAATGAACATTTTGGTACATGTCTCTTTTTGAATTATGGTTTTCTCAGGGTATATGCCCAGTAGTGGGATTGCTGGGTCATATGGTAGTTCTATTTGTAGTTTTTTAAGGAACCTCCATACTGTTCTCCATAGTGGCTGTACCAATTCACATTCCCACCAGCAGTGCAAGAGTGTTCCCTTTTCTCCACACCCTCTCCAGCATTTATTGTTTCTAGATTTCTTGATGATGGCCATTCTGACTGGTGTGAGATGATATCTCATTGTAGTTTTGATTTGCATTTCTCTAATGATTAATGATGTTGAGCATTCTTTCATGTGTTTGTTGGCAGTCTGTATATCTTCTTTGGAGAAATGCCTATTTAAGTCTTCTGCCCATTTTTGGATTGGGTTGTTTGTTTTTTTGCTATTGAGCTGCATGAGCTGTTTATAAATTTTGGAGATTAATCCTTTGTCAGTTGCTTCATTTGCAAATATTTTCTCCCATTCTGAGGGTTGTCTTTTGGTCTTGTTTATGGTTTCCTTTGCTGTGCAAAAGCTTTGAAGTTTCATTAGGTCCCATTTGTTTATCTTTGTTTTTAGTTCCATTTCTCTAGGAGGTGGGTCCAAAAGGATCTTGCTGTGATTTATGTCATAGAGTGTTCTGCCTATGTTTTCCTCTAAGAGTTTGATAGTTTCTGGCCTTACATTTAGGTCTTTAATCCATTTTGAGCTTATTTTTGTGTATGGTGTTAGGGAATGATCTAATCTCATACTTTTACATGTCCCTGTCCAGTTTTCCCAGCACCACTTATTGAAGAGGCCGTCCTTTCTCCACTGTACATTCCTGCCTCCTTTATCAAAGATAAGTTGGCCATATGTGCGTGGGTTTATCTCTGGGCTTTCTATCCTGTTCCATTGATCTATCTTTCTGTTTTTGTGCCAGTACCACACTGTCTTGATTACTGTAGCTTTGTAGTATAGTCTGAAGTCAGGGAGCCTGATTCCTCCAGCTCCGTTTTTCATTCTCAAGATTGCTTTGGCTATTCGGGGTCTTTTGTTTTTCCAAACAAATTTTGAAATTTTTTGTTCTAGTTCTGTGAAAAATGCCAGTGGTAGTTTGATAGGGATTGCATTGAATCCGTAGATTGCTTTAGGTAGTAGAGTCATTTTCACAATATTGATTCTTCCAATCCAGGAGCATGGTATATCTCTCCATCTATTTGTATCATCTTTAATTTCTTTCATCAGTGTCTTATAATTTTCTGCATACAGGTCTTTTGTCTCCTTAGGTAGGTTTATTCCTAGATATTTTATTCTTTTTGTTGCAATGGTAAATGGGAGTGTTTTCTTGATTTCATTTTCAGATTTTTCATCATTAGTGTACAGGAATGCCAGAGATTGCTGTGCATTAATTTTGTATCCTGCTACTTTACCAAATTCATTGATTAGCTCTAGTAGTTTTCTGGTAGCATCTTTAGGATTCTCTATGTATAGTATCATGTCATCTGCAAACAGTGACAGCTTTACTTCTTCTTTTCCAATTTGGATTCCTTTTATTTCCTTTTCTTCTCTGATTGCTGTGGCTAGAACTTCCAAAACTAGGTTGAATAAGAGTGGTGAGAGTGGGCAGCCTTGTCTTGTTCCTGATCTTAGTGGAAATGGTTTCAGTTTTTCACCATTGAGGACAGTGTTGGCTGTGGGTTTGTCATATACGGCCTTTATTATGTTGAGGAAAGTTCCCTCTATGCCTACTTTCTGCAGGGTTTTTATCATAAATGGGTGTTGAATTTTGTCGAAAGCTTTCTCTGCATCTATTGAGATGATCATATGGTTTTTCTCCTTCAACTTGTTAATATGGTGTATCACATTGATTGATTTGCGTATATTGAAGAATCCTTGCATTCCTGGAATAAACCCCACTTGATCATGGTGTATGATCCTTTTAATGTGCTGTTGGATTCTGTTTGCTAGTATTTTGTTGAGGATTTTTGCATCTATGTTCATCAGTGATATTGGCCTGTAGTTTTCTTTCTTTGTGACATCCTTGCCTGGTTTTGGTATCAAGGTGATGGTGGCCTCGTAGAATGAGTTTGGGAGTGTTCCTTCCTCTGATATTGTTTGGAAGAGTTTGAGAAGGATGGGTGTTAGCTCTTCTCTAAATGTTTGATAGAATTCGCCTGTGAAGCCATCTGGTCCTGGGCTTTTGTTTGTTGGAAGATTTTTAGTCACAGTTTCAATTTCAGTGCTTGTGATTGGTCTATTCATATTTTCTATTTCTTCCTGATTCAGTCTTTGCAGGTTGTGCATTTCTAAGAATTTGTCCATTTCTTCCAGGTTGTCCATTTTATTGGCATAGAGTTGCTTGTAGTAATCTCTCATGATCCTTTGTATTTCTGCAGTGTCAGTTGTTACTTCTCCTTTTTCATTTCTAATTCTATTGATTTGAGTCTTCTCCCTTCTTTTCTTGATGAGTCTGGCTAATGGTTTGTCAATTTTGTTTATCTTCTCAAAGAACCAGCTTTTAGTTTGGTTGATCTTTGCTATCGTTTCCTTCATTTCTTTTTCATTTATCTCTGATCTGATCTTTATGATTTCTTTCCTTCTGCTAACTTTGGGGGTTTTTTGTTCTTCTTTCTCTAATTGCTTTAGGTGCAGGGTCAGGTTGTTTATTCGAGATGTTTCCTGTTTCTTAAGGTGGGATTGTATTGCTATAAACTTCCCCCTTAGAACTGCTTTTGCTGCGTCCCATAGGTTTTGCGTCGTCGTGTCTCCATTGTCATTTGTTTCTAGGTATTTTTAAATTTCCTCTTTGATTTCTTCAGTGATCACTTCGTTATTGAGTAGTGTATTGTTTAGCCTCCATGTGTTTGTATTTTTTACAGATCTTTTCCTGTAATTGATGTCTAGTCTCATAGCATTGTGGTCGGAAAAGATACTTGATACAATTTCAATTTTCTTAAATTTACCAAGGCTTGATTTGTGACCCAAGATATGATCTATCCTGGAGAATGTTCCATGAGCACTTGAGAAAAATGTGTATTCTGTTGTTTTTGGATGGAATGTCCTATAAATATCAACTAAGTCCATCTTGTTTAATGTATCATTTAAAGCTTGTGTTTCCTTATTTATTTTCATTTTGGATGATCTGTCCATTGGTGAAAGTGGGGTGTTAAAGTCTCCTACTATGATTGTGTTACTGTCGATTTCCCCTTTTATGGCTGTTAGTATTTGCCTTATGTATTGAGGTGCTCCTATGTTGGGTGCATAAATATTTACAATTGTTATATCTTCTTCTTGGATCGATCCCTTTATCGTTATGTAGTGTCCTTCTTTGTCTCTTCTAATAGTCTTTATTTTAAAGTCTATTTTGTCTGATATAAGAATTGCTACTCCAGCTTTCTTTTGATTTCCATTTGCATGGAATATCTTTTTCCATCCCCTTACTTTCAATCTGTATGTTTCTCTAGGTCTGAAGTGGGTCTCTTGTAGACAGCATATATATGGGTCTTGTTTTTGTATCCATTCAGCCACTCTGTGTCTTTTAGTGGGAGCATTTAGTCCATTTACATTTAAGGTAATTATTGATATGTATGTTCTTATTCCCATTTCCTTAATTGCTTTGGGTTCGTTATTGTAGGTATATTCCTTCTGTTGTGTTTCTTGCCTAGAGAAGTTCCTTTAGCATTTGTTGTAAAGCTGGTTTGGTGGTGCTGAACTCTGTCAGCTTTTGCTTATCTGTAAAGGTTTTAATTTCTCCATCAAATCTGAATGAGATCTTTGCTGGGTAGAGTAATCTTGGTTGCAGGTTTCTCTCCTTCATCACTTTAATTATGTCCTGCCACTCCCTTCTGGCTTGTAGAGTTTCTGCTGAGAGATCAGCTGTTAACCTGATGGGGATTCCCTTGTGTGTTATTTGTTGTTTTTCCCTTGCTGCTTTTAATATGATTTCTTTGTGTTTAATTTTTGACAGTTTGATTAATATGTGTCTTGGCGTGTTTCTCCTTGGATTTATTCTGTATGGGACTCTCTGTGCCTCCTGGACTTGATTAACTATTTCCTTTCCCATATTAGGGAAGTTTTCAACTATAATCTCTTCAAATATTTTCTCAGTCCCTTTCTTTTTCTCTTCTTCTTCTGGAACCCCTATAATTCGAATATTGGTGCATTTAACGTTGTCCCAGAGGTCTCTGAGACTGTCCTCTGTTCTTTTCATTCTTTTTTCTTTATTGTGCTCTGCATCAGTTATTTCCACTATTTTATCTTCCACCTCAGTTATCCGTTCTTCTGCCTCAGTTATTCTGCTATTGATCCCATCTAGAGTATTTTTCATTTTATTTAATGTGTTTTTAATCGATGTTTGATTCATCTTTAGTTCTTCTAGATCCTTGTTAACTGTTTCTTGCATATTGTCTATTCTATTTCCAAGATTTTGGATCTTGGAAATAGAATCTTGGATCAGCTTTACTATCATTATTCTGAATTCTTTTTTAGGTAGACTGCCTATTACCTCTTCATTTGTTAGGTCTGGTAGGTTTTTATCTTGCTCCTTCACCTGCTGTGTGTTTTTCTGCCTTCTCATTTTGCTTATGTTACTGTGTTTGGGGTCTCCTTTTTGCAGGCTGCAGATTCGTAATTCCCGTTGTTTTTGGTGTCTGTCCCCCGTGGCTAAGGTTGTTTCATTGGGTTGTGTAGGCTTCCTGGTGGGGGGGACTAATGCCTGTGTTCTGGTGGTTGAGGCTCGATCTTGTCTTTCTGGTGGACAGGTCCACGTCTGGTGGTGTGTTTTGGGGTGCCTGTGGCCTCATTATGTTTTTAGGTAGCCTCTGCTAATGGGTGGGGTTGTGTTCCTGCCTTGCTAGTTGCTTGGCATAGGGTGACCAGCACTGTAGCTTGCTGGTCGTTGACTGAAGCTGGGTGCTGGTGTTGAGATGGAGATCTCTGGGAGATTTTCGCCGCTTGATATTATGTGGAGCTGGGAGGTCTCTTGTGGACCCGTGTCCTGAAGTTTGCTCTCCCACTTCAGAGGCACAGCACTGACTCCTGGCTGCAGCACCAAGAGCCTTTCATCCACCCAGCTCAGAATAACAGGGAGAAAAATTAGAAAGAAAGAATTAGTAGAAGAAAGATAGAGAGAGGGAAAGAAAGGAAGAAGGGAAGAAAGGAAGGAAGGAAGAAAGAAAGAAAGGAGGGAGGGAGGGAGGGAGGAAGGATGGAAAGAAAGAAAGAAAGGAGGGAGGGAGGGAGGAATGAAAGCAAAAGGAAGAGTGAATGGAAGAAGGGAGGGAGGGAGGAAGGAAAGAAAGACAGGAGGGAGGAAGGAAGGAAAGAAAAAGAAAGTGGAAAGAAGAAGGGTGGGAGGGAGGGAGGGAGGGAGAAAAGAAAAAGAAAGAAGGAAAGGAGGAGCGGAGGGAGGGAGGGAGGAAGGGAAGGTAGGAAAAAAAGAAAGAGCAGGTAAAGTAAAATAGAATAAAGTATGAAATATAGTAGCGTTATTAAAATTAAAAAGTAATTATTGAAAAAAAACACGGACCGATAGAACCCTGGGACATATGGTGGAAGCAAAGCTATACAGAGAGAATCTTACACAGAAGATTACACATACACATTCACAAAAAGAGAGCAGGGGGAAAAATCAAAAATCTAGCTCTCTAAGTCCACCTCCTTAATTTGGGATAATTCGTTGTAAAAAGAGGAAAAGGGGGGAAAGTCTTAAATCTTGTCCTCAAAGTCCACTTCCTCAATTTGGGATGATTCGCTGTCCATTCATGCACTCCACAGCCGCAAGTCACATCAAATGGGCCGTGGAGCTTTAATCCGCTGCCTCCGAGGCTGCACAGAGAGATTTCCCTGTCTCTGCTCTCACAGCTCCCGGGTCTCAGCCTTGGACCTGGCCCCGCCTCTGCGCGTAGGTCGCTGGAGGGCGTCAGTTCTTCGCTCAGACAGGACGGGTTTAAAGGAGCCGCTGATTCGGGGGCTCTGGCTCACTCAGGCAGAGGGGAGGGAGGGGCGCGCAGTGTGGGGCGGGCTTGCGGCGGCAGAGGCCGGCGTGACGTTGCAGCAGCCCGAGGCGCTCCGTGCGCTTTCCCGGGAAAGCCGTCCCCGGGTCCCGGGACCCCGGCAGTGGCGGGGTGCACAGGCCCCCCGGAAGGCGGGGCGGACAGTGACCCGCGCTCGCACACAGGCCCCGCGGCGGCGGCGGCAGCAGCAGCCCCAGCGTCCCACGCCCGTCTCCGAGGTCCGCGCCTGTCTCCGGCGCTTCCCCAAGCAGCCCTCTTAATGCCCTCTCCTCGCGTACCAGGAAACAAAAGGGAAAAAAGTCTCTTGCCTCTTCGGCAGCTCCAGACCCTTTCCCCGGACTCCCTCCGGGCTAGCCGTGGTGCACTAACCCCTTCAGGCTCTCTTCCTGCCGCCAGCCCCAGTCCTCTCCCTGCGCTCCGACTGAAAGCCGATACCCGAGCCTCAGCTCCCAGCCCCGCCCGCCCCAGCGGCCAAGCAGACAAGCCTCTCGGGCTGGTGTGTGCCTGAGGGCACCGATCCTCTGTGCCGAAGTCTCTCCGCTTTGCCCTCCACCCCACTGTGGCTGTGCTCTCCTCCGAAGCTTTCCCCCTCCGCCACCTGCAGTCTCCGCCCGCGAAGGGGCTTGTAGTGTGTGGAAACCTTTCCTCCTTCACGGCTCCCTCCCACTGGTGCAGGTCCCGTCCCTATCCTATTGTCTCTGTTTATTCTTTTTTTCTTTTGCCCTACCCAGGTATGTGGGGAGTTTCTTGCCTTTTGGGGGGTCTGAGGTCTTCTGTCAGCGTTCAGTAGGTGTTCTGTAGGAGTTGTTCCACGTGTAGATGAATTTCTGATGTATCTGTGGGGAGGAAGGTGATCTCCGCGTCTTACTCTTCCGCCATCTTCCTCCGGGCCTCCTATATTATTATTTATTTTCTGTTGATCCCTTCTGGGTTTTGTTCCTCTATTTCTCCTTTCCTGCCTTATTTTGAATTATTGAAATTTTTTTTTTACTGTTCCATTGTAATTTATCTACTGGTTTCTAGCTTATATCTTTGTGCATTTTTGTCATTGTTGTTATTGTCATTGCTGTTGTTATTGCTCTAAGGATTTAATATGCACACCAAACTTTTCAAAGTCTACTTTACTTTACTAGTGCAAGTAAAATTTAGAAGCCTTATAACTATATATATCTTTTCACCCTCTCTTCTTCGTGATATATTTTTGCTTTCATACAGTAAAAGAATTTAAGATAGCCTTTTATATATTCCCAGATTTATGTTTTAAGCAATACTGGAAGTTTTGGTCATTATTTCTTCAAATATTTTTTTCTGCACAGATTTCTTTCTGTACTCTTCTGGGGACCCAATTACATGAATGTTAGACTTTGTCATTATCCCACAGGTCCCTCAGACCCTGCTTATTTTTTTTTTCTTCCAGTTTTATTGAGACATGATTGATGTACAACACTGTATAATTTGAAGGTATACATCATAATGATCATAATATACATCATTAAATTATTATCAAAATAACTTTAGTGAACATCCATCATCTTATATAGATATGAAATTAAAAGAAAATATTTTCCTTGTGTTGAGAAATCTTAGCATTTACTCTCAACAACTTTCACATATAACATACAGCAGTATTAATTATATTTATCATGTTGTACATTATATGCCTAGTATTTATTTATCTTATAACTGGAAGTTTGTACATTTTGACTGCTTCATCCATTTCCCCCTCCTCTAAAACCTGCCTCTGGTAAGGACAAATCTGATCTCTTTTTTATAGTTGGTTTGTTTGTTTTTGAAGTATAATTGACCTGCAACGCTATCTTAGTTCCTGTTATATGACATAGTGATTTGATTTCAATATATTTCAAAATGATCACCATGATAAGTCTAGTTATGATATGTCACCATACAAAGATATTGCATAGTTATTGACTATATTCCCCACACGGTACATTTTATATCTGTGACTCATTTATTTTACAACTGGAAGTTTGTATCTCTTAATTTCCTTCACCTATTTCTTTCCTCCCTCCTACCCCCTCCCACCTGGCAATCAATTGTTTGTTCTGTGTTTTCTGTTCTGTTGTGTTTGACCATTTGTTTTTTAGGGTCCACATATAAGCAAGATCACGCAGTATTTGTCTTTCTCTGTCTGACTTATTTCACTTAGAACTATATGTTCTAGGTCCATGTCCATGTGGTTGCAAATGGCAATATTTCATTCTTTTTTATGGCTGAGTTTACATATAGGTATGTATATATAACTTCGTTATCACATCTTCTTTACCCATCCACTGATGATGGGCACTTAGGCTGCTGCCAAATCTTGGCTACAATAAAAATGCTGTAATGAACATATCTTTTTGAATTAGTGCTTTCATTTTATTTTTTTATTTATTTTTTATTTTTTCTGGTTTTCACTTTTAGAAAGAGACTATTTTTTGGAACAGTTTTCGATTTACAGAAAAATTGAGAAGATAGTATAGCGGGTTCTCGAATATCTTGCACCCAGTTTTCCATTTTAATATCTCACATTACTGTGGCACATTTATTACGATTAATGAACTAATATTGATACATTATTATTAACTAAAGGCCACAGGTAGTGGCTTTTAGGTTACCTTAGTTTTTACCTAAGGGGTAATGTACCATTTTCATCACGTCATATCAAGAGTATATGCTGTCGCATGATTTATCATTGGTGATGTTGACGTTGATCACCTAGATAAGGTAGTGTTTGTAGGTTTCTGTATTGTAAAATTACTCTCCCATCCCTCCTCCTTTCCCTACTGCAGTCTTTGGGGAAAAAACCACTATGCTCAGTCCATACTTAAGCATGGAGAGTTATGCTCCCCCTTCTCAGAGAGGTAGTTTCTACATAAATTACTTGGAACTGTTCATGGGAGATGCATTTACTATCCTCTCTTGAAACATCCATTCACTTCTTTTTATCAGTATGGAATCCTTTTTCTTTTTTTCTTTTTGTACTTTGGGTTATAATTCACTAGTACTTTGTATATTTTATTGTTCAGAAAAGCTTTGTCCATTGGGAACTCTTTCAGTTAGGTCCTATGTCTTTTTGACATAGTCCCACTAATGCCTGGTTTGAGTACTTCGCACTTTCTAGCAGTACAAGATGCTCTAGCCTCATCTTGTATATTTATAGCTCCAGTACTAGAATCAGCCATTTCTTCAAAGGGTCTTGGTTCCTTTTATTGTAGAATGGTATTAGAAACCAAGATTTGGGCAGTATGTGTGCTTCTTGCTTGGATGCTGTTATTGCCTTCAGGCCTTCTCAGCCGATAAAGGGGGAAAATATATGTGTATATATTACTTCATTGTGTGCATGTGTAATTTCTATATGTAGCCATCTGTATCCATATTAATTAAACATGTGTTCATACAGATGTCTCCAACTCTAATCTATTACCACAGGGATCATTCTAACCCCCACCCCTTGATTAGCTATAAATTCTCTCTCCAACGGTGAAAAACCTGGCTTCCACAATCTGCTATCCACTTAATTATTCAATTCCAGTCTATGTATAGAAGTATCAAAATTAACTGCTACCCACCTAAGAACTAAAGTGCAGTGCTTTTGTGTAGTCCTCATGCCTTTAGTTTTACAGACTCAGATCATTTCCAGAGTTGCTTAGGCCAGCACATTCTCTCCTTCTATCCTTTAGTGAGGATGTTTCATACAGTTGTAATACATCTTGTCATAGTCTGCCTTCCTTCCTGGGATTCCCCAACCTACTAGATACTTTTTAAAATTTGTATACATTAAGGTTCACCTTTGTGCTTTAAAATTTGATGAGTTTGACAAATGCATAATTTTATATCCAACATTACAATATTATACAGAATATTATCACTACCTAAAAAATTCCTTGAGCTTCACCTATTAAATCTTCTCTTACTCAGAACCCCTAGAAACCACTGATCTTTTTTTTTTTTTTTTTTTTTTTTTTTTTTTTTTTTTTTTTTTTTGCGGTACGCGGGCCTCTCACTGTTGTGGCCTCTCCCGTTGCGGAGCACAGGCTCCGGATGCGCAGGCTCAGCGGCCATGGCTCACGGGCCCAGCTCTGCAGCATATGGGATCCTCCCGGACCGGGGCACGAACCCGTATCCCCTGCATCGGCAGGCGGACTCTCAACCACTGCGCCACCAGGGAGGCCCACCACTGATCTTTTTGTCTCTGTAGTTTTGCATTTTCCAGAAGGTGGTATAATTGGAATCATATAGTATATACTTTTTTCAGACTGCCTTCTTTCACTTAAAAATATGCATTTAATGTTCACCCATGTTTTTTCATGGCCTGATATCTCACTTCTATTTTATTGCTGAATAATGTTCCATTGTATGGATTAACGAGTCTGTTTAACTATTCACCTATTGAAGGACATCTTCATTAAATCCAGTGTTTGATGATTATGAATAAAGCTGCTAAAAACATTTGTATGCATGTTTTTATGTAGACCTAAGTTTTCAAATAATTTGGGTAGATACTCGGGAGAGTGACTACTGAATCATACAGTGAGTGTTTTGTAAATAAACCTGCAGCTTTCATTTTCTTTGAATAAATACCCAGCAGTGGAATTGCTGGATCATATGGTAGTTCTATTTTTAATTTTTTTATCTTTGTTTTTGATATAATTTATTTAATTGTAAGTTTATAGAATTTAACTTTTAATAGTGGCTGTGTTTAGTAATTGCCATGCAAAACTCTTGTAAATTCAAAAATTGAGCACTGTGAGTGGGTACAACTTGGCTCTAGCACATCACTGCATGTTTGTTTTTCTCTTCCTTGTGAATCTGGAATTTCAAACATTCAAAAAAAGTAATTGAGTACTTACATGTGATAGATGCTGAGGGTTCAGTGCTAGAGTCCCTGTTCTAATGGAGTTTACAGTCTTATTGAAAAACAAATAAATAAAGCAGTGATTAGAGCAGTTTTCTAAGTGTGTGTTTGTTTTTAAATTATGAGACAGAAAAATCCTGTTTTGTATTCAAGTGCATATTTGTCTCACTATTTCTCAGTTGCATTCTAGGCCTGGCTCTTTCTGTCATTTTTCCACAATATTCTGGCTAAAAATTCTTTGTCTTCTTTTTTTTTTATTGAGGTATAATTGTACAATATTGTATGTTACAGGTGTACAACATAGTGATTCACAATTTTTAAAGATTATACTCCATTTATAGTTATTATAAAATATTGGCTATATTCCTTGTATTGTACAATATATCCCTGTAGCTTATTTATTTTATACATAGAAGTTCATACCTCTTAATACCCTATCCCTAGCTTGCCCCATTTTTTTCTCCCCACTTGTAACCACTAGTTTGTTCTCAGTATCTGTGAGTCTAGTGCTTTTTTGTTATATTCACTAGTTTGTTTTATTTTTTTAGATTCCACATATAAGTGATATCATACAGTATTTGTCCTTCCCTGTCTGACTTATTTCGTGTAGCATAATGCCCTCCAAGTCCATCCATGTTGCTGTAAATGGCAAAATTCCATTCTTTTTTATGGCTGAGTAGTATTCCATTGTGTATATATACACCACATCTTCTTATCCATTCATCTGTTGATGGACTCTTAGGCTGCTCTCATATCTCAGCAATTGTAAATAATGTTGCCATGAACATTGGGGTGCATGTATCTTTTCAAATTAGTGGTTTAATTTTTTCTTCAGATATATACCAAAGAGTGGAATAGCTGAGTTATATGGTAGTTCTATTTTTAGTTTTTTGAGAAACCTCCATACTATTTTCCATAGTGGCTGCACCAATTTACATTCCCACCAACATTTTAAGAAGCTTCCCTTTGTGCCACATCCTCGCCAACATTTGTTATTTGTGTTCTTTTTGGTGATAGTCATTCTGACAGGTGTGAAGTGATAGATCATTGTGGTTTTAATTTGCATTTCTCTGATGATTAATGATGCTGAGCACATTTTCATGTGCCTGTTAGCCCCATCTATAGGTCTTCTTTGGAAAAATGTCTATACAAGTCTGCTCATTTTTAATCAGTTTTTTTTTTTTGATGATTTGTATGAGCTTTTTATATATTTTGGTCATATCACTTGCAAACATTTTCTCTCATTCAGTAGGTCATATTTTCATTTTGATGATGTTTTCTTTGCTGTGCAAAAGCTTTTAAGTTTAATTAGGCCCCATTTTTAAATTTTTGCTTTTATTTCCTTTCCTTTAGGAGACAGATCCAAAAAACTATCAGTATGATTTATGTCAAACAGTGTTCTGCCTAAGTTTTCTTCTAGGAGTTTTATGGTTCCTGGCCTTACAATTAGGTCTTTAATCTATTTTGAGTTTATTTTTGTATTTAGTGTGATAAAATGTTCTAATTTCATTCTTTTACATGTAGCTGTCTAGTTTTCCCAGCAAACCACTTATTGAAGAGACTGTATTTTCTCCATTGTATATTCTTGCCTCCTTTGTCATAGATTAATGGCCATAAGTGCATGGGTTTATTTCTGGGCTCTGTATTCTGTTTCATTGATCCATGTGTCGGTTTTTGTCTCAGTACCATATGTCAGTATCATGTGTTTTGATGACTGTAGCTTTGTAGTGTAGTCCGAAGTCAAGGAGTGTGATTCCTCCAGCTCTGTTTTTCTTTCCAAGATGTTTTAACTATTTCAGATCTTTTGTGTTTCCATGCAAATTTTTTAATTATTTGAGTTTTGTGAAAAACGTCCTTGGTATTTTATTAGGGATTGCATTGAATCTAGATTGCCTTGGGTAGTATGGTCATTTTAACAATATTAATTTCTTCTAATCCAAGAACACAGTGTATCTTTCCATATATTTGTGTAATTTTCAATTTCTTTCATTAGTGCCTTATAGTTTTCTGAGTACAGGTCTTTTACCTCCTTAGGTAGGTTTATTCCTATGTATTCTTATTCTTTATGATGTGATTTAAATGGGATTGTTTCCTTAATTTTTCTTTCTTATAGTTCATTGTTAGTATGTAGAAATGCAACAGATCTCTTTATATTAATTTTGTATCTTGCAACTTTATCAAATTCATTGATGAGCTCTAGTCATTTTCTGGTGAAGTCTTTGGTATTTTCTATGCATAGTGTCATGTCATCTGCAAAAGTGGTGAGAGTGAACATCCTTGTCTTGTTGCTGATCTTAGAGAATATGCTTTCAGCTTTTCACCATTAAGTATTGGGGTGGCCAAAAAGTTCATTCGGGTTTTTCTAAGATGTTACAGAAAAACATGAATGAACTTTTTGGTCAACCCAATATTATGTTAGCTGTGAGTTTGTCAGATATGGTGTTTATTATGTTGAGGTAGGTTCCCTCTATGCCCAGTTTCTGGAGAGTTTTTATCATAAATGGGTGTTGAATTGTGTCAAAAGCTGCATCCATTAAAATGATCATATGATTTTTATTCAATTAGTTAATGTGGTATTTCATATTGTTTGATTTGTGGGTACTGAAAAATCCTAGCATCCCTGGGATAAATCCCACTTGATCATGGTATATGATCCTTTTAATGTATTGTTGGATTTGTTTTGCTTACTTATTTATTTATTTAGGCTACACCAGCCAGATCTTAGTTGTAGCATGTGGGCTCTTAGCTGTGGTATGCAGACTTCTTAGTTGTGGCATGCATGTGGGATCTAATTCCCCAACCAGGGATCGAACCCGTGCCCCCTGCATTGGGAGCACAGAGTCTTACCCACTGGACCACCAGAGAAGTCCCTGGTTTGCTAATATTTTTTTGAGGATTTTTGCACGTATGTTCATCAATGATATTATTCCCTTTTATGTAACTTGTTGCTTTTAATATTCAATCTTTAATTTTTACCATTTTAATTATGATGTGTCTTAGTGTGGTTTTGGATTGATTTGTTTTGGATTCTCTGTTCTTCCTGGACCTGGATGTTTGTTTTCTTTCCCAGGTTGGGGAAGTTTTCAGCTGTTTTCTCTTCAAATATGTTCTCTGCCCCTTTCTCTCTCTTCTCTTTCTGGGCCCCTATACTGCAAATCTTATAGGGGTGGATGTCCCAGAGGTCTCTTAAACTGTCTTCATTTTTTAAAATTCTTTTTTCTGTTCAGCTTCAGTGATTTCCAGTACTCTATCTTCCAGCTAGCCCTTCGGCTCCTCTAATCTACTTCTAGTGTATTTTTTAATTTTAGCTATTGTGTTCTTCATCTCTATTTGGTTCTTACTAACTCTTTATTAAAAACTAAATGCTCACTCTGTGCATCCAATCTTCTCCTGAGTTCTTTGAACATCTTTATGATCATTACCTTGAACACTTTATCTGGTAGATTGTTTATCTCCACTTTACTTTGTTCTTTTGGGGTTTTATCCTTTTCCTTTGTTTGGAACATATTCCCGTCATCTCATTTTACCTAATTTGCTGTTTTTAGTCTATGTATTTGGTAGGTTGGTTATGTTTCCCAACCTTGCAGATATGACCTTTTGTAGAGACATCCTATGCATCCCAGCAGTGCACTCCCTTCTGGTCACCAGAACTCTATGCTCTAGGGGTGCCCCCTATGTTGACTGTATGGATCCTTCTGCTGTGGCAGGCTGATACTGTGTGTCATTGGTAGGCATGGCTGTCCCCTGGTCTGGTTGGTTGCCAGGCCCTGCCTTGTGTACAGACTACTGGCCACTGGTATGTGGGGTTGGGTTCCTAACATGGCTGACTGTGAGGTCCATTGTGTCCCACGGCTGGTGTCAGTCTGCTCCTGGGCAGGGCCAGTGCCCAGGGGGTCCTGGAGCTGGTACTGGCCTGCTGGTAGGTGGGCTGGGTCCTGACATTGTAGGTTGTGGGGCTGCCATGGTTCAGAGTCTGGTGCCCATCCTCTAATGGGTGAGGCCACGTCCTGGAGCTAGTGCTGGCCCATTAGTGGGCTAAGTTGTGTCCTGGAGTTTCTAGCTACAGGGCCTTGGGTGTCCCAGAGTTGGTGTTTTGGCTTTCTTCTGGGTGTGGCTGGAGCCCAGGGGTCCTGGGGCTGGTGCCTACACAGTGGTGGGTGAAGCTGGTTCTGGGGCTAATGCTGGCTGACTGGTGAGTGGAGCTGCATCCCAGGGTCTCTGGATACAGGGCCCTGGGGGGTTCTAGGTCTAGTGCTGGTGCACTGGTGAGTAGAGTGACCACTCTTGTGGGCAGGGCTGAGCCCCAAGGTGGCTTTTGCTGAGGAAGTCTTAAAGCAGCCATCCTGCTGGCAGGTGGGGCTGTGTCTCAGCCTAGCTAGGTGCTTGGCCTGAGGTGTCCCCGTACTGGTTTCAACAGACTGGTGCATGGGGCTGGGTCCCATTGCTCATAAGCTAGGGGATTCCAAAATGTTGCTTGCCAGCACTGTGTCCATGTGGTAAAATGAGCTTCCCAAAATGGTTGTCACCAGTATCTGTGTCCCCAGGGTGAGTTCCAGTTGCCTCCTGCCTCTCAGGGAGGCTCTCCAAGGTCAGCAGATGGGTCTAACCCAGGCTTCTTTCAAATTACTGCTTCTTCCCTGGGTCCCAGATCATGTGAGATTTTATATGTGCCCCGTAAGAGTGGAGTCCCTATTTTCCACAGCCCCTGGATCTCCTGAAAGTAAGTCCCCCTGGCCCTCACAGCCTATCATTCTGAGGATTCATCTTCCCAGTACAAGACCTCCAGCCTGGGGAGCCTGATGTGGGGATGGGACCACTTGCTCCTTGGAGATAAACTCTGCAACTATCATTACCCTCCCATTTGTGGCTTGCCCACTTGGGATATAGCTCTTGATGATAACTTGTCTCCACCTCTGCTACATGTCTCATTCTGGTTCCTTCTTCATGTTTTTAGTTGTAGAATATCTTTTCTGCTAGTCTTCCATTTTTTTCTCATCAATAGTTGTTCTGTAAATAGTTATAATTTTCGTGTGTCTGTGTGAAAGAGGTGAGCTCAGGGTATTCCTACTTTGCTGTCCTGGCCACCTCCCCTCTGGTTTTTCTGATTGATTTATTTATATTAATCTATATTTAAGTCCAGGCTTTTTTCTCTTTCCTTTC
The DNA here is from genome assembly GCF_949752795.1 of Hyperoodon ampullatus. Classification (NCBI taxonomy): domain Eukaryota; kingdom Metazoa; phylum Chordata; class Mammalia; order Artiodactyla; family Ziphiidae; genus Hyperoodon; species Hyperoodon ampullatus. Next base: position 81,261,185 of record NC_136916.1, read on the forward strand.
CATTCTGCTATAGCATCATCCAGGAAAACATTAATTTCAGATATTCCATTTTTCAGTTAAAATTTTTCATTTGGTTTTTTAAAAATATAATTTCTGTTGCTCTGTTGAGGACATATATCTTTTTATTCATTTCAGAAGTGTTTACCTCATGGAACATAGAAATAATAGCTGCTTTATATCTTTACCTGATAATTCCAACTTCTGAATCCTCTCAAGAATAGTATCTGTAAATTACCTTTTCCTTGAGAATTGGTCACATTTTCCACATTCTTTATAAGTAGAGTAATTTTGGATTCTATTCTAGACACTTTAAATTTATATTATTTTTATTCTTATTTATTTATTTTTTTTTAGGCCACACTGTGTGGCATGTGAGATCTTAGTTCCCTGACCAGGGATTGAATCCATGCCCCCTGAATTGAGAGCATGGAGCCTTAACCACTGGGCTGCCAGGGAAGTCCCTAAAATTATTTTTATAATTTAAAAAAATTTTTATCTTTAGCTGAATTGGGTCTTCATTGCTGTATGCGGGCTTTCTCTAGTTGCAGCGAGTGGGGATTACTCTTCATTGGAGTGCATGGGCTTCTCAATGTGGTGACTTCTCTTGTTGCTGAGCACAGGCTCTAGGCGTGTGGGCTTCAGTAGTTGTGGCTCGTGGGCTCTAGAGTGCAGGCTCAGTAGTTGTGGTGCACGGGCTTAGTTGCTCTCCAGCATGTGGGATCCTCCTGGGCCAGGGCTTGGACCTGTGTCCCCTGCATTGGCAGGCAGATTCTTAACCACTGCACAACCAGGGAAGCCCCTATTTTTAAACTAAACTTTCTGTAACTATCCTGAGGGAAAATCATCCCAATGTAAGTAAAGTTCAAGTAAACCATGGAAGAAAGTGAGAATTTGTTTAGTTGCAACAAACATTTCCAGGAAAAAAATTTTTTTTCATCCACCAATATGCTTCTTTCCTTTCTCATTAAGAGAACTGTAGGTGGGCATATGGCTAGAATGCATGGCCATCAAAATGTAAAGCTTTTAAGAAGCTCCCTTTATAATTCTCTCTGCTTCTACTAGGTGTATGCAGATGTTTACTAGATCCTAGCTGGGGGTAGAGCCACAGGGTGGAAGGTGCTGGGGTTCTTGAATCACTGTAAGCAAATCACTGCTAACCAGAATTACTTGCCTTGGATTTCTGTGTTCATGAAAAGTAGATTTCTATTGTGTTTATAGTCCTTTTACATTTTACTGTTTATTTTTACAATGGTTTATCATACCCTAACTAATGTAGTTGTGTGTTGCATAATATGGTGGTTGGAAGTAGGAAATTTCAGGAAGCACAGAACTTAACTCACTTAGAAACCTTTAAATCAATACCATTCATCTTGTCTCTAACTCCTCCCCCCAACTGGGATATTAAAAAACAAACAAAATATTAAGTTCCTCAGAAATCAATATACTAAACTTTTAGAAAGTGATTTCTAAGCTTTGTAAATGAATCAGAGCAAAGAAAGAAAAATTATAAGTAGTTCTGGAAGACACAATCCTGAGAGAGTGTGCTACATGTAAGAACAAATAAGAAAGCCAGGAATGACCCTAACCAGGCTAACCTCATACACATTATTCACAGGAGAGTCCTTCCTGGAATGGTTTTTCTTAGTTAACCTGAGCTTTTTCTCTGCTCATGGCAACTGAGACATAGCAAATCAGAAGCAGAAGAGGGGCTGATAAAGATAGGCTCAATTACAGCAGAAAAGTAATATACAACAGTCTAATAGATAAGAAAACTTAGTATAGAGATAATAAGTTGCTTTAAATTACACAGTGGTAAATTGCTAAATAATGTTTTAAATTCATTTAGACCTAAATTTCTAAAGGATGGACATAAACAGTTGTGAAAAGTGAAAAGAAGAATCCATGAGGCATACTGGTCTTGGAACGTTATAGTTGGGATAAACAGACCTATTAAATTGTTCATTAGAGACCAAAGATAGTATAATAGGCATAATAATGGATAGTTCCCATAATGAGCTAGAGTCATCCAATATAGGGGAACAATCTCTGTTCAAGAAGGCATGAACTTGTGATTCTAGAAAGATGGATAACTTTCCCTGTTCCTTTTCTAAGTACAACTGAAAATCCTAAACATTATATATAAAATAAATATAATAAGGCTCTGAAAAGTGGAGAGAATTAGACAGACCTGTGAGAGACCTTGGGACTCAACAGCATGGTGATAACTACCTTTGGATTTCATTTTGCCTAATATATTTCAGACTTAGAGTAGAAGAAGCCAGCAACCTGGAAATGCCAAGTGAGAAAAAATTAAAAATAAAGCACAAATAAAATCCTGGTCTCTCTAGCCAAAGGATCAGGAAAGGGGCATCCTCTTAAAAAAATTCTGAACAATAACTACTCTAGTCAAATACCACAACTCCACTTCCATCCATGCCTGTTACTGCTGAATGGAGAGCCTAGATTTCTACCCTCGCCAGGCTGTCCTGAGCCATCACAACCTCCTCACTGGAATGGTGTCAAAGGAGGCCAAGTAAGGGAGCCAGGACTTTCATCCTTGCAAGTGGTAACAAAGCTCCCCATCATATCATTGGAGCCTACCTCCACTCCCATTTGGCAGTAATGAAGTGCCCTAATCTTCCTTGCTGAGGTGCTGTCAATAGAGGCCTAATAGGGAGTCAGGACTTTCATCACCATGCAATGATAATGAGGCCACCCAAACCTGCATGGTGTCAGTGGAGACCACGTGGGGAGCCTCTCCTAGTCCTTCCAGCATGGGAGGTGTCAATGGAGGTTACTAAGGAGATGAAATTCCTACCTATACCCAGAATTAATGAGGAGCTCCCCCTTGAGTGTCAATGGAAGCCAATTGGAAAACCAGGACTTCTGCCTCTGCCTGATAGTAACAAGGCAGCATTCTTCCCCTTTTCACCCACAAGAATGGAATTCAACTGAAACTGAATATTTAAATAAGATTCAGAGTCAAATAAGATAATGAACATAAAGTCTAGGTTTAAGTTGAAAATTACTTTTATACCAAGAACCAGGAAGATTTAAAGCAGAATGAAAAAAATCAATCAATACATGCCAATACCAAAATGATAGAAACGTTAGAATCATGTGATAAAAAATTTAAGTAGTCATCATAAAAATGCATTAACAAGCAATTAGACACACTTGAAACAAAGGAAAAAAGCCCCAGCAAAGAAATAAAAGACATAGAGGAAAAATCCAATTGAAATTTTAAAACTGAAAAATACAACAACCAATATAAAAACCTCAATGGATTGGCTCAATAGCAGAATGGAAGGAACAGAAGGAAGAATCAGTGAGCCAAATGATAGAACAGTATAATTCACTCAGCCTGAATAACAGAGAGAAAACAGATTAAAGAAAATGAATAGAGCTTTAGGGACCTGTGGGACTGTAATGACAGATCTAATATTTTGTCATCGGAATCTTAGAAGGAGAGGAGAAAGAGGGTGGGACTTAAAAAGCAGTCACAGAAATATGGTGGAAAACTAACCAAATTTTGGTAAAAGGCATAAACCTGCAGGTTTAAGAAATGGAGAGAACCCCAAAGAGAAGAAGCTCAAAGAAATACACACTGATCATATTGTATTCAAACTTTAGAATTCTAAAGACAAAGAAAAAATTTGAAATCAGTTTGAAAGAAAAACAACACCTTCCCTATAGGGGAAAAACAATTATGACAACAGATTTTTCATCAGAAGCCATGGAAGCTAAAAGGAAGTAGCAGAAAAGTTTTAAAATACTAACAGAAAAAACTCTCAACCCAGAATTTTATATATAGTGAAAATATACTTTTAGAATTATCAAGACATTCTCAGATGAAAGGAAACTAAAAGAATTTGTCACCAGAAGGCATACCCTAAAAGAATAGATAAAGGAAGTTCTCTAAAAAGAAAGAAAGCAGAATAAGGAAAGTTGAAACATCAGGAAGGAAGAATATGGTAAAATTAAGAGTAATTACAATAGGCTTTCCTTCTTCTCTTGAGTTTTCTAAATTATAGTTGATAATTGAAGGAAAAATTATAACACTGTCTGATTTGGTTCTAAATGTCTATAGAGGAAATAGTTAAATATAAATGTGGGAAGGTAGAGGGATGTAAAGGGACATCTGGTTTTTATATTTCATTGGTATAATAGTAAAATGATGACACTAGTAGACTCTGATAATTTGCATACATATAATGTAGTATCTGGAACAACCACTAAAAATGTTAAACCAAGAGATATACTCGAAACCAGTAGAGATGACTCAAAGTAAAATTCTAGAAAATATTCATGTAATCCACAAAGGTTGGATAAAAAGATAGAAACAAAAGACAGAGAGAAGAAGCAGAAAACAAAAAGTGATATGGCATACTTTAGCCCTTACATATCAATAAGTGTATTAACTGTAAATGACCTAACTACATCAATTAAAAGACAGAGATTAATAGAGTGGATAAAGAGTTATGACCCAATTATATGTTGTCTACAATTTCAAATATGACAGTTTAGGCATTTGGAATCAAAAGGATTGAAAAAGATATATCATGTACATATTAATCAAAAGAATGCAGAAGTGGCTCTAAGAATATCAGATAAAGCAGACTTCAGAGCAAAGAAAACTGCCAGAGACAAAGAGGGATATTATATCCTGGTAAAAGCATTAATACACCAAAAAGGCATAGAACTTCTAAGTGTGTATGCATCAAAAAACAGAGCTGCAAAATATGTAAAGCAAAGACTGGTAGAACTGAAAGGAGAAATAGACAAATCCACAATTATGGTTGGAGACTTCAACACCCTATTCTCAACAATTGATAGATAACTAGATAAAAAATCAGGAAGGCTATAGAAGAACTCAACAGTACCATCAACCATCAGTAGCTAATCAACATTTATAGAACATTCCATCAAACATCAGGAGAATACACATTTGGTCCATGTGGTCCCTGGAGATATACAAATATGGACCATATCCTGGGCCATAAAACAAATCAAAGCAAATTTTTAACTAATTAAAGTAATATAGAGTGTGTTCTCTGACCACAACAGAATCAAACTAGAAGTCAATAACAAAAAGGTAATGAGAAAATCCTAAGCATTTGGAAAACAAAGGGTGCACTTCTAAGTAATCCATAAGTCAAAGAGGAAATCTTAAGGAAAATTAAAAAATAAATTGAACAGAAAATGAAAAATACAACATATCAAAATTTGTGTGGCACAGTAAAGCTGTGCTGAGAATGATATTTATATCATTAAATTATACATCAGAAAAAAGGAAAAATCTCAAATCAAATAGTCTATGCTCTAGCCTTAAGAACTAAGAAAAAGAAAAGCAAAATAAACTGAAAGCAAGTGGAGGTATGAAAATAATAAAAGGAGGAGTGGAAGTCAATGAAAATGAAGTCAGGAAATCACTACAGAAAATAAATGAAACAAAGAGCTTGTTTTTTGAAAAGACCAATAAACTTGACAATTCTCTAGTGAGACTGACAACAAAAATATAGATGGCACAAATCATCACTCTCAGGGATGAAATAGAGATGTTACTACAGATCCTACAGACATCAAAAAAGTGTAAGGGAATATGACAAAAAAACTTCACACACATAAATTCAACAACTTAGATGAAAAGAAATACTATCATAAGTCAGTATGAAATAGATCATTTGAATTGTTTTATAACTTTTAAGGAGGTTTAATTTGTAAATTAAGACCTCCCCCCAAAGAAATCCAGATGATTACACTGGAGAATTTTTTAAAATAAGCACCAATTCCACAAAATCTCATCCACAAAATAGAAGAGAAAGGAAAATTTCCTAATTCATTTTATGAAGCTAATATTCCCTGATACCAAAACCAGACAAAGATGGTACAAAAGAAAAAAAAAAAGAAAAGAAAAAAGAAAACTACAAACCAGCATCACTAAAGAATAGATACAAAAATCCTTAACAAAATATTAGCAAATAGAATGCAGCAATATATAAAAGGAATTGTATACCATAACCAAGCAGGGTTTATTCCAGGGAATAAATAAAATAAAGCTTCCATGGGATGCTTGTTCATAGTCAAAAGTCAGTCAATGAGGTACACCATATTAACAGGCTAATGAAGAAAACCTTATCATAACATCAATCATAATAAAAACTCTGAGAAAACTAGAAATAGAAGTGGAACTTACTCAACTTGATAAAGAACATCTACAAAAAGCCTATAGCTAACATTATACGTAATGGTGAAAGATTGAATGAATTATTTTAAGTCAGAAACAAGGCAAGATGTCTTCTTTTGTTCCTGTCTCACCACTCTTTTCAACATAGTGATAGAAGTTACACCCAGCACAATAAGGCAGGAAAGAGAAATAAACAGCATACTGCTCAAAAAGGAAAGAAGAAAATTTTTCTCTATTTGCAGAAGACATGATTATCTATATAGAAAATTCCAAGGAATCTATTTAAAAAACTTCTAGAACTAATAATTATATCAGGAAGTTTGCAGGATATGATACTGTATATCAATTGTATTTCTATATACTATTGATGAATACATAAATACCAAAATTTTAAATGTAGTACCATTTACAATAACAAAAAGGAATACTTAAGTGAAAATTTAAAAAATATGTGAAGAACTTATATGCTAAAAAATACAAAATTTTGATGAAAGAAATAAAATAAATAAATAAATGGAGAAATATACTGTGTTTGTGGATGGCATAGTAAGGGTGTCAATTCTCCCCAAATAGATATACAGATTTAAAGCCATGCCTATCAAATCTCAGCAAGATTTTTTGTCATTATAGACTATTTTAATCCAATATATATATAAAAACTTAAAGAAACTAGAATAATCAAAAATAATTTTGAAAAATTTGAAATCAGTCTACACGATTTCAAGAGTTATTATATAGCTACAATAATCAACTGTGTGATATTTAGCAGATGGATAGACACATAGATCAATGGAACAGAATAGAGAACCCAGTAATAAACCCATACACAGACCCAACTGATTTTTGACAAAATTGCAAAGCAGTTACATATAGGAAGAGTCGCCTTTCCTATTAATGATGCTGGAGCAATTGGAATCCCTATCCCAAACAAACAAACAAACAAAACACACACACACACACAAACCTTGACTTAACTCAAAATGAATCATGCACTTAACTTTAAAATTAAAAAAAATCTATAAAACTTTCAGGAAAAAACAGAAGAAAATCTTTGGGATCTAGGGCAAAGCTAAGCTAGGCTAAGTGGTGCTATTTCTTGTTAGATTTTTGATTACTGATTCAATTTCCTTGCTAGTAGTTGGTGGCTTCAGATTTTCTATTTCTTCCTGATTCAGTCTTGGTAGGTTGTGTCTTTCTTTTCATAAATTTAAAAAATTGAGATATAGTTTTAAAATATTATATTAGTTTCAGATGTAAAGAATAATGATTCATTTATTTTATAGACTATACTCCATTTAAAGTTATTATAAAATATTGGCTATATTTCCTGTGCACAATATATCCTTGCACTTATTTATTTTATACATAGTAGTTTGTACCTCTTAATCTGCTACCATTATCTTGCCCCACCCCTTTCCCTCTCCCCAGCTGGTAACCACTAGTTTGTTCTCTATATCTGTGAGTCTGCTTTAGTTTTGTTATATTCATTTACTTGTTTTGTATTTTTAGGTTCCATATATAAGTGCTAACATACAGTATTTGTCTTTCTCCCCTGTCTGACTTATTTCACTAAGCATAATACCCTCCAGGTCCATCCATGTGTTGCAAATTTCATTCTTTTTTATGGCTGAGTAGTATTCCACTGTATGTATATGTGTGTGTTTGTGTATCTATATATATCACTTCTTTTATATCCATTCATCTTTTGACAGACACTTAGATGGCTTCCATATTTTGACAATTGTAAATAATGCTCACAACACTGGAGTACATGTTTCTTTTTGAATTAATGTTTTCATTTTCTTTGGATACATACATAGACAGGAGTGAAATGGCTGGGTCATATGGTAACTCTATTTTTAGTTTTTTGAGGAACCTCCTTACATTTTTTCCATGGTGGTTACACAAATTTACATTCCTGCTGACAGTGTACAAGGGCACCCTTTTCTCCGTATCCTCTCCAACATTTATTGTTTGTGGTCTTTTTGATGATAGCCGTTCTGAGGGGTGTGAGGAGATATTCCTCACGTTATGGATTTGATTTATATTTCTCTGATGAATAACGATGTTAAATATCTTTTCATGTGCCCATTAGCCATCTGTATGTCTTCTTCAGAAAAATGTCTATTCAGAACATTTTCTCATTTGAAAACTGGGTTGTTTGGATTTTTTTTGTTTTTTGATATTGAGTTGTATGAGATGTTTATGTATTTAGGATTTTAAGCCCTCATCAGTCATATCATTTGAAAATATTTTCTCCTATTCAGTAGGTTGTCTTTTCATTTTGACACAGGTTTCCTTTGCTGGGCAAAAGCTTTTAACTTTAATTAGGTCCCATTTGTTTATTTTTGCTTTTGTTTCATTTGCCTTGGGAGAGAGACCCAAAAATTATTACTATGATTTATGTCAAAGAGTGTTCTGCCTAAGTTTTCTTTAAGAAGTCTTATGGTTTCCAATCTTACATTTAGGTCTTTAATCCATTTTAATTTATTTTTTGTATATAGTGTGATAAAATATTCTAATTTCATTCTTTTACATGTATCTGTCCAGTTTTCCTAGCACCATTTGTTGAAGAGACTCTCTTTTCCCCCATTGTATATTCTTGCCTCCTTTGTCATAGATTAATTGACCATAAGTGCATGAGTTTATTTCTGAGCTCTGTATTCTGGTCCATTGATCTATGTGTCTTTTTGTGTGCCAGTACCATACTGTTTGATGACTGTAGCTTTGTAGTGTAATTTGAAGTCAGCTCTGTTTTTCTTTCTCAAGATTGTTTTGGCTACTCTGAGTTATTTGTATTTCAATACAAATTATTAAATTACTTGTTCTAGTTTTGTGAAAAATGTCATTGGTATTCTGTTAGGGATGACATGACATCTGTAGATTGCTTGGGTAATATGGTCATTTTAGCAACATTAATTCTTCCAATCCATGAGCACAATATATCTTTCCATTTGTTTGTGTCATCTTCAATTTATTTCCAGTATCCTGTTCCAAGTACAGCTCTTTTACTTCGTTAGTTAGATTTATTCCTAGGTGTTTTATTCTTTTTGATGTGATTGTAAATGGAACTGTTCCCTTAATTTCTCTTTCCAATAGTTCATTGTTAGTGTATAGAAATGCAACAGATTTTTGTATATTAATTTTCTATCCTGAAACTTTACTAAATTAATTGATGAGCTCTGGTAGATTTTTGGTGACATCTTTAGGATTTTCTCTGTATGGTATCATGTTATCTGCAAACAGTGACATTTTAATTCTTCCTTTCCAGTTTGGATTCCTTTTCTTTTGCTTGTCTGCTGTGGCTAGGACTTCCAATACTATGTTGAATAAAAGTGGTGAGAGTGGGCATCCTTGTAGCGCTCCTGATCATAGAGGAAATGCTTCCAGCTTTTCACCATTGAGTATGATGTTAGTTGTGAGTTTGTCTTATATGGCATTTATTACATTGAGGTATGTTCCTTCCATGCCCCCTTTGTGGAGAGTTGTTATCAGAAATATGTGTTGAGTTCTGTCAAAAGCTTTTTCTGCATCTATTAGGATGATGATATGGTTTTATTCTTCAATTTGTTAATGCAGTATATCACAATGATTGATTAGCAGTATTGAAACATCCTGGCATCCCTGGGATAAATCCCACTTGACTACAGTGTATGATCCTTTTAATGTATTGTTGAATTCAGTTTGCTAATGGTTTGTTGAGAATTTTTGCATCTATGATCATCAGTGATATTGGCCTGTAATTTTCTTTTTTTGTGATATCTTTATGTGGTTTTGGTGTCAGGGTAATGCTGGCTTTGTAGAGTGAATTCAGAAGTATTCTTTTCTCTGAAATTTTTTTGGAATTGTTTGAGGATAGTTGTTAACCCTTCTTTAAATATTTGGTAGAATTAACCTGTGAGTCCATCTGGTCCTGTACTTTCATTTGTTTGGAGTTTTTTAAATTACTGATTCAATTTCATTACTGGTAATTAGTATATTTTCTATATCTTCCTAGTTCAGTCTTGGGAGATTATATGTTTCTAGGAATTTGCCCATTTCTCCTAGGTTGCCCATTTTATTGGCATATAGTTGTTCATAGTAATCTCTTATATCCTCTGTGTTTCTGTGGTGTCCGTTGTAATTTCTCCTTTTTCATTTCTGATTTTATTGATTTGGGTACTCTCTCTTTTACCATTGATGAGCCTGGCTCAAGTTTTATCAATTTTGTGTATCTTTTCAAAGTACCAGCTCTTAGTTTCGTTGATCTTTTCTATTGGGTTTTTTTTTTGTCTCTATTTCATTTATTTCTGCACTGATCTTTAGGATTTCTTTCCTTGTACTGACTTTGAGTTTTGTTCTTCTTTTTCTAGTTCCTTTAGGTGTAAGGTTAAGTTGTTCAGTTGAGCATTTTCTTGTTTCCTGAGATAGTCTTGTCTTGTATAAACTTCCCTCTTAGAACTGATTTTGCTGCAGCCTGATTTCATTTGTTTTGTTTTCATTTGTCTCCAGCTTTTAAAAAATGTCTTCTTTGATTTCTTCAATGCTCCATTGGTTGTCTAATAGCATATTATTTATCCTCCATGTGTGTGTTTTTGGGGGAGTGAGAGTTTTTTTCTTGTAGTTTATTTTCTAGTCTCATAGGGCTAGTCTCTAGTCTATATGTCAGAAAAAATTCTCTATATGATTTAAATTTTCTTAAATTTACTGAGGCTTGTTTTCTGGCCAGCATGTGATCTATCCTGGAGAATGTTCCATGTGCACTTGAAAAGAATGTGTATTCTGCTGTTGTGGATGGAATGTTCTATATATTTTTGTTAAGTCAATCTTGTCTAATGTGTTATTTAAGGCCAGTGTTTCCTTATTGATTTTCCATCTGGATCATCTGTCCATTGATGTTAAATGTAGTGTTAAAGTCCCCTACTATTAGTGTGTTACTATCAATTTCTCCCTTTATATCTGTTAATATTTGCTTTTTGTATTTAGATGCTCCTTTTTTGGGTGTTTATATATTTTTAAATGTTATATCTTCTTCTTGGATTAATCCTTTGATCATTATGTAATGTCCTTCTTTGTCTCTTGTAACATTATTTGTTTCATCTCTTGTAACATTATTTGTTTCAAAGTCTATTTTGTCTGATATAAGTATTGCTACTCTGGCTTTCTTTTGATTTCCATTTGCATGGAATAACTTTTTCCATCCCCTCATTTTCAGTCTCTGTGTGTGTTTAGATCTGAAGTGAGTCTTTTATAGGCAGCATATATATGGGTCTTATTTCTGTATCCATTCATCTACTCTATGTGTTTTTATTGGAGCGATTAGTCCATTTACATTCAAAATAATATTGATAGGTATGTACTTATTGCTGTTTTGTTCATTGCTTTTGGATCATTTTGTGGTTCTTTTTTGTTCCTCCTTCTTTTGTTCTCTTGTAAGTTGATAACTCTCTTTAGTATTATGAATGGATTCCTTTCTCTTTGTGTGTGTGTGTGTGTGTATCTATTATAGATTTTTGGTTTATGTATGGTTTATATATAAACCATGATGTTTATATATGGCAATCTTTCTCTCTCTTTCTCTTTGTGTGTGTGTGTGTGTGTGTGTGTATATGATTTTTTTTTTTGCAGTACACGGGCCTCTCACTGCTGCGGCCTCTCCCGCCGCGGAGCACAGGCTCTGGACGTGCAGGCTTGGCGGCCATGGCTCATGGGCCCAGCCGCTCCGCGGCATGTGGGATCCTCCTGGACTGGGGCGCGAACCCGCGTCCCCTGCATCGGCAGGCGGACGCTCAACCACTGCGCCACCAGGGAAGCCCTATATGTAATTTTTTAAAGTTGCTGAACTTTTAATTTCAAATGCATTTTAACAACCTTCCATTTTTTACTCCCCCTCCTCACAATTACCATTTTGACATCATATTTTATATCTATTTGTTTTTCTGTATCCCTTAACTGCTTATTGTGGATATGATTTTATTACTTCTGTCTTTTAACCTTCTTAGTAGACTTGAAGTGGTTGATTTACCACCTTTACTGTATATTTTCCTTTCCCATGAGATTTTTCCTTTTATAATTTTTATATTTCTAGTTGTGGCATTTTTTAAAATTAGAAAAGTCCTTTTAACATTTCTTGTAAAGGTGGTTTGGTGGTGCTGATCTCTTTTAGCTTTTTCTTATTTGTAAATCTATTGAGATCTCCATCAGATATGAATGAGAGCCTTGCTTGGTAGAGTATTCTTGATTGTAGGTTTCCCTCTTTCATCATTTTAAATATATCATGCCACTCTCTTCTGGCCTGCAAAGTTTCTGCTGAAAGTTCAGCTAACAGGAGCTTCCCTGGTGGTCCATTGGCTAGAACTCTGAACTCCCAATGCAGGGGACCTGAGTTTGATCCCTGGTCAGGGAACTGGATCCCACACGTTGAAACTAAGAGTTCACATGCCACAGCTAAATTTCCCATATGCCACAACTAAAGATCCCACATGCTGCAATGACGATCCCTCACGTGACAATGAGGAACCCACTTGCCACAACTAGGACCTGGCACAGCCAAATAAATAAATAAATAAATAAACAAACAAACAAACATTAAAAAAATTTTTTTTCAATTCTTTAAAAAAAAAAGGTTGGGCTTCCCTGGTGGCGCAGTGGTTGAGAGTCCGCCTGCCAATGCAGGACCCACGGGTTCGAGCCCTGGTCTGGGAGGATCCCACATGCCACAGAGCAGCTGGCCCCGTGAGCCACAATTACTGAGCCTGCGCGTCTGGAGCCTGTGCTCCGCAACAAGAGAGGCCGCGATAGTGAGAGGCCCGTGCACTGTGATGAGGAGTGGCCCCCACTTGCCACAACTAGAGAAAGCCCTCGCACAGAAACGAAGACCCAACACAGCCATAAATTAAAAAAAAAAAAAAAAAAAAGGTCAGCTGATAGCCTTATGGGAATTCCCTTGTGTGTAACATGTTACTTTTTTTCCTTGCTGCTTTTAATGTTCTCTCTTTATCTTTAAATTTTTCCATTTTAATTATAATGTGTGTTGGTGCAGTCCTCTTTGTGTTGATTCTGTTTGAGGCTCTCTGTGCTTCCCAAACTTGGATGTCTGTTTCCTTTCCCAGGTTAAGAAATTTTCAGTTACCATCTTCAAATCTGTTCCCTGCCCCTTTCTTTCTCTTCTCCTTCTAGGTGTTATTATGCTTGATATTTTCTCAGACATCTCTTAAAGTGTCCTCATTTCTTTTTATCCTTTTTTCTTTTCTTTTCTTTTTTTCTGTTCAACTTCAATGATTTCCAGTACTCTGTCTTCCAGCTTTCTGATCTGTTTCTCTGTATTATTTAATCTGCTGTTGATTACTTCTAGTTTATTTTTCATTTCAGTTATTGTATTTTTCATCTCTTTTTAGTTCTTCCTCATATTTTTTAGCTCTTTGTCAAAAACTTCTAACTTTTCAGTCTGTTCTTCCATTATTCTCCTGAGTTCTTTGATCATCTTTATGATAATTTCCTTGAAAACTTTATCTGGTTGATTGCCTATCTCCACTTCACTTAGTTCTTCTCCTTCTTCTTTATCTTGTTCCTTCTTTTGAAACATGTTTCTCTGTCACCTCTTTTTGCCTAATTATCTGGCTTTATTTCTATGTATCTGGTATGTTTGTTGTATTCCTGAACTTGTCCTTTTGTAGGAGACATCCTATGCATCCCAGTAGCACACACCTTTCTAGTCACAAGAGCTATATGTTCTAGGTGTAACCCCTATGTTGACTGCACAGACCCTTCTGTTGTGGTGGGCTGACTACTGTGTGTGGTCTGGTAGGTATAACTGTCCCTCGTCCAGTTGGTTGCCAAGCGCTGCCTTGTGCAACAGTGCCAGCCACTGGTTTGTGGAGCTGGGTCATAACTTGACTGGCTGCAGAACACCAGTAGGTCCCGTGGCTGGCTGACTGGAGGGCAGAGTCAGGTTCTGGGGTGGGTGGTTACAGGGCCATGGTTCCTAGATCTAGTGTTAGCCTGCTGGTAGGTGGGGCCAGTTCCTGATGTGGCTGGCTATGGTTTTTGAGTTATCCCATAGCTTGTGTCAGCCCACTGGTGAGTGGGGCTGTATCCCAGGGCAACTTTCTGAGGTGTCCAAGGTATCTCAGAGTGGGTTTTGGCCTTCTGGTGGGTGGGGTTGGGACCTAGGGGGTCCCAGTGCTAATTCTGTCTCACTGGTGGATGGTGCTGTGTCTCAGAGACTCTGACTGTAGGGCTTTGAGATCCTGAAGCTGGTGTCAGGCCACTGTTGTGTGGGTCTGGAACCCAGGGAATCTCAGGGCTGGTGCTGACCTGCTTGTGTGTTGGCTGGGTCTTGACCAGGCAGGCTGAAGGGACACTGTGGTCCTGGGGCCAGTGCACACCTGCTGGTAGGTAAAGTCATATCCTGGGGCTAGTGTTGGTCCACTGACAGGGAGAGCCATGTCCTGGGGTCTGTGGGCTCAGGGGTCCCAGAGATGGTGTTGGACTGCTGGTGAATGGGGCTGATTCCTGACATAGCTGGCTCTGGTGTCTCAGAGAAGGGGGGTTCCCAAAGCTTGTTTTGAGACATTAGTGAGTGGGGCTGGATCCAAGAGCAGCTGGCTGAGGGACCCAAGGTGTTTCACAGCTGATGTTCTGCTGGTGGGTGGACTGGGTCTGACAGGTCAGGCTTCAGGGCTGCAGTTGTCCTGGAGCTGGTGTCCACACACTGGTGGGTGGGACTGTGTCTAGGTGGTTCTGGGGCTGGTGCCTACCCACTGGTGGGCAGAGGTGTGTCCCTTGATCTCTGGCTGTAAGTCCCTGGGTGTCCCAGTTCTAGTGCCTATACCCTGATGTGCAGGGCCAGTTCCTGGGCCCTCTGGTGGACAAGGCTATGTCCAGGGATGCTTGTGAGCTCAAGGGGTTTTAAGGCAGCCTGCCTGCTGGTGGGTAGATCTGTGTCTCCATCTGGCAAATTGGTTGGCCTGAGGCATCCCAGCAGTGTTGCATACAGTCTGGTGGGTGGAGGGGGGGCTGGGTCCCAAGGTTAACAAACTAGAGGGAAGACTCCAAAGTGGTGCTTACTAGCACCCGTGTCCACGTGGTAGAAAAAGCTCCCAAAAAGCCTGCCATCCATATCTGTGTCCCCAGGGTGAGCTCCAGTTGCCTCCTGCCTTTCCAGCATATTCTCCAAGATTAACAGGTGGGTCTGACCCAGGCTCCTTTCAAATTTCTGCTTCTACTCTGGGTCTCAGAGCATGTGAGATTTTGTGTGCACCCTTAAAGAGTGGAGTCTCTATTTCCCACAGCTCTCTGGGTCTCCACATAGGAAACCCTGCTGACCTTCAAAGCCAAATGTTCTGTGGGCTCATCTTCCCAGTGCAGGACCCCCATGCTGGAGAGCCCAATATGGGGTCAGACCCCTTGTTTCTTGGGGAGAACCTCTGCAATTGTGATTATTCTACTATTTGTGGATTGCCTACCTGGGGGTGTAGGTCTTGATTGTACCATGAGTCCACCCCTCCTCCCCATCTACTTGTGGTTCCTTCTTTATATCTTTGGTTGTAGAAGGTCTTTTATTGTAGATCCTGGTCTTTCTCATCAATGGTTTCTCTGTAAATAGTTGTAATGTTGGCATGCCTGAAAGAGTCGGGGTCTTATTATTCCACCATCTTGGGAACTCTCTTCAGTAGTTTTTATGTATCAAAGAAATTTTCCATTTCTTATAGATTGTCCTGGAAGTTTGATGGCATATTTTTGATCATAGTAGCCTCTAACACCCTTTCTTTTTCTATGGTACCCATTGTAATATTTACTCTTTCATTTATTATCCTGTTGATTTGGGTTCTCTATTTTCCCTTGGCTAGTCTAGCAAAGGGTTTGTCAACTTTGTCTTTTCAAAGAACAAAACTCTTGTTAATCTTTTCTGTTGTTTTCCAGTTCTCTATTTCATTTGTTTCTGCTCTAATCTTTATTATTTCCTTCCTTCTGCTAACTTTGGGCTGCTTGTTGTTCTTTTTCTAGTTCCTTTATGTGGACAGTTCGGTTGTTTTTTTGAGATCTTTCTTGTTCTTAATGTAGGCCTTCTTTTTTTCTTTTGGCTATAAACGTCCCTTTTAGAACTGCTTTTGTTTCATCTCATAAGTTTTGGTATATATTTTCATTTTTGTTTGTCACAAGATACTTTTTTCTTACCTCTTCAATCTATTTTTAATTCATTACTGGTTTAGGAGAGTTGTTTAATTTCCATGTAATCATGAGTTTTTGAGTTTTCCTTTTGTTACTGATTTCTAGTTTCATACTATTTTTGTCAGAGGAGATACTTGGTATGATTTCAACCTTCTTGAATTTGCTAACATTTGTTTTGTGGCCTAACATATGTTCTATCCTAGAAAATATTCCATGTGAGTTTGAGAGGAATGTTTATTTTGCTGCTGTTGGATATAATGTTCTGTATATGTTTGTTACTCCATTTGGTCTATAGTGTTATTCAAGTATACTGTCCCCTTATTGATTCTCTGGACAATTTATCCAATGTTGAGAGTGGGGTATTAAAGACTCCATGTAATAATATAATGCTCTTTATTTCTCCTTTTAGCTATGTTAGTTTTTTTCTTTATCTGCTTAGGTGCTCCAATGTTTGGTGCATAAATATTTACAATTGTTATATCTTCTTGATAGATTGACCCCCATTATCATTATATAATAACTTTCTTTGTCTCTTTTTACATTTTTACATTAAAGTCTATTTTTCCTGATATAAGTAGCTACCCCTGGTTTGTTTGTTTGTTTGTTTGTTTGTTAACACTTGCTTGAAATGTTTTTCCATCCCTTTGCTCTCAGTCTATGTGTATCTTTAAGGCTAAAGTTAGTCTCTTATAGGCAGCATATCGTTGGATCTTTTTTTTTAATCCTTTCAACCATTCTGTGTCTTTTGATTAGGAATTTAATTCATTTACATTTAAATAATGATTAATAAGTAAGAACTTACTATTGACATTTTGTTTATTGTTTTCTGGTTGTTTTGTAGATCTATTGTTCTTTCCTGTCCTCCTCCCTTTTTTGATATCTTTTGGTATCAGTATGCTTTGACTTTTTTTATCATGTTCTTTTTGTGACTACTATAGTTATTTCCCGTGTGGTTACCATAAGGTTTATATCAGATATCTTAAAATTATAACACCCTATTGGAAACTGATAATAAATTAACTTCAATAGCATTGCTACACTCTACACATTTACTTCTCCTTTCCCTCACATTTTAGGTTACTGATGTTATAATTTACACATTTTATATTATATATCTAATAACAGATAATTCTAGTTATTATTTTTTCTTTATTTTTTTATACACAAGGTTTCATTAGTAATCCATTTTATACACATCAGTGTATACATGTCAATCCCAATCTCCCAATTCATCACACTACCACCCCCACCTGCCGCTGCTTTCCCTCCTTGGTGTCCATATGTTTGTTCTCTACATCTGTGTCTCAATTTCTGACCAGCAAACTGGTTCATCTGTACCATTCTTCTAGGTTCCACATATATGGTTAATATGCGATATTTGTTTTTCTCTTTCTGACTTACTTCACTCTGTATGACAGTCTCTAGATTCACCCACGTTTCTAGAAATGACCCAATTACATTCCTTTTATGGCTGAGTAATATTCCATTGTTTATATATACCACATCTTCTTTATCCATTCATCTGTCAATGGGCATTTAGGTTGATTCCATGACCTGGCTATTGTAAATAATGCTGCAATGAACATTGGGGTGCATGTGTCTTTTTGAATTATGTTTTGCTCTGGGTATATGCCCAGTAGTGGGATGGCTGGGTCATATGGTAACTATTTTTAGTTTTTGCAGGTACCTCCATACTGTTCTCCATAGTGGCTGTATCAATTTACATTCCCACCAACAGTGCAAGAGGATTCCCTTTTCTCCCACCCTCTCCAGCATTTGTTGTTTGTAGAATTTCTGATGATGCCCATTCTAACTGGTGTGAGGTGATACCTCATTGTAGTTTTGACTTGCATTTCTCTAATAATTAGTGATGTTGAACAGCTTTTCATGTGCTTCTTGGCCATCTGTATGTCCTCTTTGGAGAATTGTTTATTTAGGTCTTCTGCCCATTTTTGGATTGGGTTGTTTGTTTTTTTTAATATCGAGCTGCACAAGCTGTTTATATAGTTTGGAGATTAATCCTTTGTCCGTTGATCCATTTGCAAATAGTTTCTCCCGTTCTGAGGGTTGTCTTTTCATCTTGTTTGTAGTTTCCTTTGCTTTGCAAAAGCTTTTAAGTTACATTAGGTCCCATTTGTTTATTTTTGTTTTTATTTCCATTTCTCTAGGAGGTGGATCAAAAAAGATCTTGCTGTGATTTATGTAAAAGAGTGTTCTTCCTATGTTTTCCTCTAAGAGTTTTACAGTGTCCAGTCTTACATTTACGTCTCTAATTCATTTTGAGTTTATTTTTGTGTATGGTGTTAGGGAGTGTTCTAATTTCATTCTTTTACATGTAGCTGTCCAGTTTTCCCAGCACCACTTATTGAAAAGACTGTCTTTTCTCTATTGTATATCCTTGCCTCCTTTGTCATAGATTAGTTGACCATAGGTGCATGGGTTTATCTCTGGGCTTTCTATGCTGTTGCATTAATCTGTATTTCTATTTTTGTGCCAGTACCGTATTGTCTTGATTACTGTAGCTTTGTAGTCTAGTCTGAAGTCAGCGAGTCTGATTCCTCCATCTCCGTTTTTTTCCCTCAAGACTGCTTTGGCTATTTGGGGTCTTTTGTGTCTGCATACAAATTTTAAGATTTTTTGTTCTAGTTTTCTAAAAAATGCCATGCGTAGTTTGATAGGGATTCCACTGATTCTGTAGATTGCTTTGGGTACTATACTCATTTTCACAATGTTGATTCTTCCAATCCAAGAACATGGTATATCTCTCCATCTGATGGTATCATCTTTAATTTCTTTCAACAGTGTCTTATAGTTTTCTGCATACCCTAGGTAGGTTTATTCCTAGGTACTTTATTATTTTTGTTGCAGTGGTAAATGGGAGTATTTCCTTAACTTCTCTTTCAGAATTTTCATCATTAGTGTATAGGAATGCAAGAGATTTCTATGCATTAATTTTGTATCCTGCAACTTTACCAAATTCATTGATTAGCTCTAGTAGTTTTCTGGTAGCATCTTAGGATTCTCTAGGTATAGTATCATGTCATCTACAAACAGTGACAGTTTTACTTTTTGTTTTCCAATTTGTATTCCTCTTATTTCTTTTTCTTCTATGACTGCCATGGCTAGGAGTTCCAAAACTGTGTTGAATACTAGTGGCAAGAGTGGACATCCTTCTCTTTTTCCTGATCTTAGAGGAAACGTTTTCAGTTTTTCATCATTGGGAATGATGTTTGCTGTGGGTTTTTGTATATGGCCTTTATTATGTTGAGGTAGGTTCCCTCCGTGCCCACTTTCTGAAGAGTTTTTATCATAAATGGGTGTAGAATTTTGTCAAAAGCTTTTTCTGCATCTATTGAGATGACCATACGATTTTTATTCTTCAATTTGTTAATATGATGTATCACATTGATTGATTTGCATATATTGAAGAATCCTTGCATCCCTGGGATAAATCCCACTTGATCATGGTGTATTATCCTTTAAATGTATTGTTGGATTCTGTTTGCTAGTATTTTGTTGAGGATTTTTGCATGTATATTCATCAGTGATATTGGTTTGTAATTTTCTTTTTTTGTAGTATCTTTGTCTGGTTTTGGTATTAGGGTGATGGTGGCCTCATAGAGTCAGTTTGGGAGTCTTCCTTCCTCTGCAATTTTTTGGAAGAGTTTGAGAAGGATGGGTGTTAGCTCTTCTCTAAACGTTTGATAGAATTCACCTGTGAAGCCATCTGGTCCTAGGCTTTTGTTTGTTGGAAGATTTTTAATCACAGTTTCAATTACATTACTGTGATTGGTCTGTTCATATTTTCTGTTTCTTCCAGGTTCATTCTTGGAAGGTTATACCTTTCTAAGAATTTGTCCATTTCTTCCATGTTGTTCATTTTATTGGCATAGAGTTGCTTTTAGTAGTCTCTTAAGATGCTTTGTATTTCTGCGGTGTCTGTTGTAACTTCTCCTTTTTCATTTCTAATTTTACTGATTTGAGTCCTCTCCCTCTTTTTCTTGATGAGTCTGGCTAATGGTTAATCAATTTTGTTTATCTTCTCAAAGAACCAGCTTTTAGTTTTATTGAGATTTGCTATTGTTTTCTTTGTTTCTATTTCATTTATTTCTGCTCTGATTTTTATGATTTCTTTCCTCCTGCTAACTTTGTTTTTTTTGTTTTTGTTTTTTTTTCTTTCTCTAGTTCCTTTAGATGTAAGGTTAGATTGTTTATTTGAGGTTTTTCTTATTTCTTGGGGTAGTCTTGTATAGCTATAAGCTTCCCTCTTAGAACTGCTTTTGCTGCATTCCATAGGTTTTGGATCATCGTGTTTTCATTATCATTTGTCTCTATGTATTTTTTGATTTCCTTTTTGATTTCTTCAGTGATGTCTTGGTTATTTAGTAACGTATTGTTTAGTCTCCATGTTTTTGTGTTATTTTACTTTTTTTCCCTGTAATTGATTTCTAATCTCATAGCGTTCTTGTCAGAAAGGATGCTTGATATGATTTCAATTTTCTTAGATTTACTGAGGCTTGATTTGTGACCTAAGATGTGATCTATCCTGGAGAATGTTCCGTGTGCATTTGAGAAGAAAGTGTAGTGTGCTGTTTTTGGATGGAATGTCCTATAAATATCAATTAAATCTATCTGCTCTATTGTGTCATTTAAAGCTTGTGTTTCCTTATTAATTTTCTGTTTGGATGATCTGTCCATTGGTGTAAGTGAGGTGTTAAAGTGCCCCAGTATTATTGTGTTACTGTCAATTTCTTCTTTTATAGCTTTTAGCAGTTGCCTTATGTATTGAGGTGCTCCTATGTTGGGTGCATATATGTTTATAATTGTTATATCTTCTTCTTGGATTGATCCCTTGATCATTATGTAGTGTCCTTCCTTGTCTCTTGTAACATTCTTTATTTTAAAGTCTATTTTATCTGATATGAGTATTGCTACTGCAGCTTTCTTTTGATTTCCATTTGCATGGAATATCTTTTTCCATTCCCTCACTTTCAGTCTGAATGTGTCCCTAGGTCTGAAGTGGGTCTCTTGTAGATAGCATATATATGGGTCTTGTTTTTGTATCCATTCAGCAAGCCTGTGTCTTTTGGTTGGAGCATTTAATCCATTCACGTTTAAGGTAATTGTTGATATGTGTGTTCCTATTACCATTTTCTTAATTGTTTTGGGGTTTGTTTTTGTAGGTCCTTTTCTTCTCTTGTGTTTCCCACTTAGAGAAGTTCCTTTAGCATTTGTTGTAGAGCTAGTTTAGTGGTGTTGAATTCTCTTAGCTTTTGCTTGTCTGTAAAGCTTTTGATTTCTCCATTGAATCTGAATGAGGTCCTGCTGGGTAGAGTAAACTTGATTTTAGTTTCTTCCCTTTAATGACTTTAAATATAGCATGCCAATCCCTTCTGGCTTGTAGAGTTTCTGCTGAGAAATTGGCTGTTAACCTTATGGGAGTTCCCTTGTATGTTATTTGTCATTTTTCTCTTGCTGCAGTCAATAATTTTTGTCTTTAATTTTTGCCAGTTTGATTACTATGTTTCTTGGCATGTTTCTCCTTGGGTTTATCCTGTATGGGACTCTCTGCACTTCCTGGACTTCAGTGGCTATTTCCTTTCCCATGTTAGGGAATTTTTTGACTATAGTCTCTTCAAATGTTTTCTCGGGTCCTTTCTCTTCTTCTTCTCCTCTGGGACCCCTATAATGTGAATGTTGTTGCATTTAATGTTGTCCCAGTGGTCTCTTAAGATGTCTTCATTTCTTTTCATTCTTTTTTATTTATTCTGTTCTGCAGCAGTGAATTCCACCATTTTGTCTTCCAGGTTACTTATCAGTTTTCTCCCTCAGTTATTCTGCTACCTATTCCTTCTAGTGTATTTCTCATTTCAGTTATTGTGTTGTTCATCTCTCTTTGTTTGTTCTTTAATTCTTCTAGATCTTTGTTAAACATTTCCTGCATCTTCTCGATCTTTTCCTCCATTCTTTTTCCGAGGTCCTGGATCATCTTCACTATCATTATTCTGAATTCTTTTTCTGGAAGGTTGCCTATCTCCACTTCATTTAGTTGTTTTTCTGGGGTTTTACCTTGTTTCACCAGCTGGTCCATAGCCCTCTGCCTTTTTATCTTGTCTATCTTTCTGTGAATGTGTTTTTTGTTCCACAAGCTGCAGGATTGTATTTCTTCTTGCTTCTGCTCTCTAGTTATTATTTTATACTACATATGCTTTTAAACTTTTAAACCAGAGTTTAAAAGTTTAAAGTGGATTATAAACCACCACCATTACTGTATTACGGAATCTAAATTTTACTATATATCTACCATTACCAGTAAGTTTTACACTACCTTCTTATATTTTTATTATGTTAATTGGCATCCTTTTACTTCCACTCAAATATATCTCCCTTTAGCATTTCTTCTACAGCAGGTTTTGTGGTAGCGAAATCCCTCTGCTCTTGTCTGTTTGGGGAAAGCTTTATCTCTGCTTCATTTCTGAAGGATAGTTTTGCCAGGCATAGAACTCTTGGTTGACATTTGAGAAAAATATTTCGAACATACCACTCCATTCTTTCCTGACCCAAAGTTTCTGATGGAAGTTTCCTTGTATGTAACTTCTCTGTTTTTTCTTGTTGTTTCAAAATCTTTGTCTTTGACTTTTGACAATTATTTATAATGTATCTCAGTGTAGCCCTATTTTGGGACCTTCCGCCCTCATGGATCTTGATGTCCATTTCTCTTTCCAGGTTTGGGATATTTTCAGCCATTATTGCTTTCAATATACTTTCTGTCCCTTTCTCTTCTGCTTCTGGAATTCCCATAATGTGGATATTCTTTCTTTTTATTGTGCCCCATAAGTCCTCTGGGCTTTCTTCACTCTTTTTCATTCTTTTTACTTTTTGCTACTGTGACATGATAATTTTATTTTTATTTTTTAATTGAGGTATAGTTGATTACAATGTTGTGCCAATCTCTGCTGTATGGCAAAGCGACTCAGTTATACACATATATACATTCTTTTTTCATATTCTTTTCCATTATGGTTAATCCCAGGAGATTGCATATAGTTCCCTATGCAATATTTTAGGACCTTGTTGTTTATCCATTCTAAATGTAATAGCTTGTATCTACCCACCCCAAACTCCCAGTCAATCTGTCTCCCTACCCCACTCCTCCTTGTCAACCACAAGTTGGATCTCTATGTCTGTATGTTTCCGTTTTGTAGATAAGTTCATTTGTGCCATATTTTAGATTCCACATATAAGTTATATCATGTGGTATTTGTCTTTCTCTTTCTGACTTAGTTCACTTAGTATGATAATCTCTATTTGCACCCATGTTGCTGCCAATGGCATTATTTCCTTCTTTTTTATGGCTGGCTAGTATTCCATTGTATATGTGTACCACATCTTCTTTATCCATTCTTCTGGCAATGGACATTTAGGTTGTTTCCATGTTTTGGCTATTCTGAGTAATGATGCTATGAACATAGGGGTACATGTATCTTTTTGAATTACAGTTTTGTCCGGGTATATGCCCAGGAGTGAGATTGCTGGATCATATGGTAATTCTATTTTTAGTTTTCTGAGGAACTTCTGTACAGTTTTCCATAGTGACTGCACCAACTTACATTCCCATCAACATGTAGAAGTGTGCCGTTTTCTCCACACCCTCTCCAGAATTTATCTGTAGACTTTTTAATGGTGAGCATTCTGACCATTGTGAGGTGATACCTCATTGTAGTTTTGATTTGCACTTCTCCAATAATTTGTAGCATTGAGCATCTTTTCTTGTGCCCATTGGCCGTCTGTAAATCTTCGTAGGAGAAATGTCTCTTTAGGTCTTCTGCCCATTTTTCGATTGGGTTGTCTCTTTGTTGTTGAGTTGTATGAGCTGTTTGTATATTTTTGAGAATAAGCCCTTCTTGGTTTCATCATTTACAAATATTTTCTCCCATTCCATAGGTAGTCTCTTTGGTTCTTTTATGGTTGGTTTCCTTTACTGTGCAAAAGCTTGTAAGTTTGATTAGGTTCCATTTGTTTACTTTTGTTTTTATTTCTGTTGCCTTGGGAGATTGATCTAAGAAAACATTGGTACAGTTTATATCAGAGAATGTTTTGCCTTTGGTCTCTTCTAGTCTTATGGTGTCATGTCTTATGTTTAAGTCTTTAAGCCATTTTGAATTAATTTTTGTGCATAGTGTGAAGGTATGTTCTAACTTCATTGATTTCCATTCAGCTGTCCAACTTCCCCAGCACCACTTGCTTAAGAGACTCTCTTTTTCCCATTTTACATTGCCCTCTTTGATGAAGATTAACTGACTGTAGGTGTGTGGGTTTCTTTCTGAGCTGTCTATTCTATTCCATTGATCCATATGTCTGTTTTTGTACCAGTATCACACTGTTTTGATTACTGTAGCATTGCAGTATTGTCTGAAGTCTGGGAGGATTAAACTTCCTTTTTTTTCCCCCCCTCAGGATTGCTTTGCCAATCCTGGGTCTTTTTTGATTCCATATACATTTTAGGATTATTTTTTCTAGTTCTGTGAAAAATGTCATGGGTAATTTGATAGGGATTGCATTAAATCTGTAGATTGCTTTGGGTAGTATTGCCATTTTTAACAATATTAATTCCTCCAGTGCAAGATTATGGGATATCTTTCCACTTCTTTGAATCCTCTTTTATTCCCTTTATGAATGTGTTTTAAAGTTCTCAGCATATAAGTTTTTCACCTCCTTGGTCAGGTTTATTTCTAGGTATTTTAATTTTTTGTGTGTGTTTTTAAAATGTACTCTTTTTTTACATTCCCTTTCTGATATTTCATTGTTAGTGTAAAGAAACACAACCAATTTCTGAATTTAATTTGTATCCTTCTACTTTGCTGAATTCATTTATTAGATATAGTAGTTTTGTGTGGAGTCCTTAGGGTTTTCTATATGTAGTATCATGTTATCTGCATTTAGTGACAGTTTTACCTCTTCCCTTCCAATTTGGATATTTTTATTTCTTTTTCTTGTCTGATTGCTGTAACCAGGACTTCCAATACTATGTTGAATAGAAATGGTGAGAGTGCATATCCTTGGCTGTTCCAGATTTTAGTGGGAAGGCTTTTAGCTTTTCATCACTGAATAATATTGGCTGTGGGTTTGTCATAAATGGCTTTTATTATGTTGAGATTTTCCCCTATATGCCAACTTTGGTTAGAGTTTTTATCATAAATGGATGTTGAATTTTGTCAAATGCTTCTCTTTTTTTTGTATCTATTGAGATGATCATGTGGCTTTTTACTTTTCTTTTGTTAATGTGGTGTATTATGTTGATTGATTTGCATATACTGAACCATCCTTGTGAGCTTGGGATGAATCCCACTTGGTTGTGGTTTACGATCTTTCTTATGTGTTTTTGGGTTTGGTTTGCTAATTTTTTAAATTAATTTTTATTGGAGTATAGTTGCTTTACAGTATTGTGTTTATTTCTAATGTACAGCAAAATGAATCAGCCATACATATACATATATCTCCTCCCTTTTGGACTTCCTTCCCATTCAGGTCACCACAGTGAATTAATTAGAGTTCCCTATGCTATACAGTATTTTCTCATTAGTTATCTCTTTTATACATAGTATCAATAGTATATATGTGTCAATCTCAATCTCCCAATTTCTCCCAGCTCCTTCTTTCCCCCTTGGTATCCATACATTTTTTCTCTACGTCTGTGTCTCTATTTCTGTTTTGCAAATAGGATCATCTGTACCATTTTTCTAGATTCCACATGTATGTGTCAATATACAATATTTGTTTTTCTCTTTCTGACTTACTTCACTCTGTATGACAGTCTCTAGGTCCATCAACATCTCTACAAATAACCCAATTTTGTTCCTCTTTATGAATGAGTAATATTCCATTGTGTATATATACCACATCTTGTTTATCCATTCCTCTGTTGATGGGCATTTAGGTAGTTTCCATGTTCTGGTTATTATAAATAGTGCTACTATGAACATTGGGGTACATGACTCTTTTTGAATTATGTTTTTATCTGGGTATATGCCCAGTAGTGGGATTGCTGGGTCATATGGTAGTTCTATTTTTAGTTTTTTAAGTATCCTCCATATTGTTTTCCATAGTGGTTGTATCAATTTACACTCCCACCAACAGTGCACAAGGGTTCCCTTTTCTCCACACCCTCTCCAGCATTTGTTGTTTGTAGATTTTTTGATGAGGGCCATTCTGACCCATGTGAGGTGGTACCTCATTGTAGTTTTGATGTTCATTTCTCTAATAATTAGTGATTTTGAGCATCTTTCCATGTGTTTGTTGGCAGTCTGTATGTCTTCTTTGGAGAAATGTCTATTTAGGTCTTCTGCCCTTTTTTTTTTTTTTTTTTGCGGTATGCGGGCCTCTCACTGCTGTGTCCTCTCCCATTGCGGAGCACAGGCTCCGGACGTGCAGGATCAGTGGCCATGGCTCACGAGCCCAGCTGCTCCATGGCATGTGGGATCTTCCCGGACCGGTTCTGCCCATTTTTTGATTGGGTTGTTTGTTTTTCTGATATTGAGCTGCATGCACTGCTTGTGTATTTTGGAGATTAATCCTTTGTCAGTTGCTTCACTTGCAAATATTTTTTCCCATTCTGAGGGTTGTCTTTTCATCTTGTTTATGGTTTCCTTTGCTGTGAAAAAGCTTTTAAGTTTAATTGGGTCCCATGTGTTTATTTTTGTTTTTATTTTCATTACTCTAGGAGATGGGTCAAAAAGATCTTGCTGCAATTTATGTTAGAGTGTTCTACCTATGTGATCCTCTAAGAGTTTTATAGTGTCTGGCCTTACATTCAGGTCTTTAATCCATTTTGAGTTTACTTTTTTTTTTTTTTTTTTTTGATGTCTAGTGGGTGGCCTTTATTTTTTATTTATTTATTTTTTTTATTAGTTTCTGCTTTATAACAAAGTGAATCAGTCATACATATACATCTGTTCCCACATCCCCTCCCTCATGCATCTCCCTCCCTCCCACCCTCCCCATCCCACCCCTCCAGGCGGTCACAAAGCACCGAGCTGATCTCCCTGTGCTCTGCGGCTGCTTCCCACTATCTATCTACCTTACATTTGGTAGTGTATATATGTCCATGCCTCTCTTTCCCTTTGTCACAGCTTACCCTTCCCCTTCCCCATATCCTCAAGTCCATTCTCAAGTAGGTCTGTGTCTTTATTCCCGTTTTACCCCTAGGTTCTTCATGACATTTTTTTTTTTTTAAATTCCATATATATGTGTTAGCATACGGTATTTGTCTTTCTCTTTCTGACTTACTTCACTCTGTATGACAGACTCTAGGTCTATCCACCTCATTACAAATAGCTCAGTTTCGTTTCTTTTTATGGCTGAGTAATATTCCATTGTATATATGTGCCACATCTTCTTTATCCATTCATCCGATGATGGACACTTAGGTTGTTTCCAGCTCCGGGCTATTGTGAATAGAGCTGCAATGAACATTTTGGTACATGTCTCTTTTTGAATTATGGTTTTCTCAGGGTATATGCCTAGTAGTGGGATTGCTGGGTCATATGGTAGTTCTATTTTTAGTTTTTTAAGGAACCTCCATACTGTTCTCCATAGTGGCTGTACCAATTCACATTCCCACCAGCAGTGCAAGAGTGTTCCCCTTTCTCCACACCCTCTCCAGCATTTATTGTTTCTAGATTTCTTGATGATGGCCATTCTGACTGGTGTGAGATGATATCTCATTGTAGTTTTGATTTGCATTTCTCTAATGATTAATGATGTTGAGCATTCTTTCATGTGTTTGTTGGCAGTCTGTATATCTTCTTTGGAGAAATGCCTATTTAAGTCTTCTGCCCATTTTTGGATTGGGTTGTTTGTGTTTTTGCTATTGAGCTGCATGAGCTGTTTATAAATTTTGGAGATTAATCCTTTGTCAGTTGCTTCATTTGCAAATATTTTCTCCCATTCTGAGGGTTGTCTTTTGGTCTTGTTTATGGTTTCCTTTGCTGTGCAAAAGCTTTGAAGTTTCATTAGGTCCCATTTGTTTATCTTTGTTTTTATTTCCATTTCTCTAGGAGGTGGGTCCAAAAGGATCTTGCTGTGATTTATGTCATAGAGTGTTCTACCTATGTTTTCCTCTAAGAGTTTCATAGTTTCTGGCCTTACATTTAGGTCTTTAATCCATTTTGAGCTTATTTTTGTGTATGGTGTTAGGGAATGATCTAATCTCATACTTTTACATGTCCCTGTCCAGTTTTCCCAGCACCACTTATTGAAGAGGCTGTCCTTTCTCCACTGTACATTCCTGCCTCCTTTATCAAAGATAAGTTGGCCATATGTGCGTGGGTTTATCTCTGGGCTTTCTATCCTGATCCACTGATCTATCTTTCTGTTTTTATGCCAGTACCACACTATCTTAATTACTGTAGCTTTGTAGTATAGTCTGAAGTCAGGCAGCCTGATTCCTCCAGCTCCGTTTTTCGTTCTCAAGATTGCTTTGGCTATTCGGGGTCTTTTGTTTTTCCAAACAAATTTTGAAATTTTTTGTTCTACTTCTGTGAAAAATGCCAGTGGTAGTTTGATAGGGATTGCATTGAATCTGTAGATTGCTTTGGGTAGTAGAGTCATTTTCACAATATTGATTCTTCCAATCCAGGAGCATGGTATATCTCTCCATCTATTTAAATCATCTTTAATTTCTTTCATCAGTGTCTTATAATTTTCTGCATACAGGTCTTTTGTCTCCTTAGGTAGGTTTATTCCTAGATATTTTATTCTTTTTGTTGCAATGGTAAATGGGAGTGTTTTCTTGATTTCATTTTCAGATTTTTCATCATTAGTGTACAGGAATGCCAGAGATTGCTGTGCATTAATTTTGTATCCTGCTACTTTACCAAATTCATTGATTAGCTCTAGTAGTTTTTCGGTAGCATCTTTAGGATTCTCTATGTATAATATCATGTCATCTGCAAACAGTGACAGCTTTACTTCTTCTTTTCCAATTTGGATTCCTTTTATTTCCTTTTCTTCTCTGATTGCTGTGGCTAAAACTTCCAAAACTAGGTTGAATAAGAGTGGTGAGAGTGGGCAGCCTTGTCTTGTTCCTGATCTTAGTGGAAATGGTTTCAGTTTTTCACCATTGAGGACAATGTTGGCTGTGGGTTTGTCATATATGGCCTTTATTATGTTGAGGAAAGTTCCCTCTATGCCTACTTTCTGCAGGGTTTTTATCATAAATGGGTGTTGAATTTTGTCGAAAGCTTTCTCTGCATCTATTGAGATGATCATATGGTTTTTCTCCTTCAACTTGTTAATATGGTGTATCACATTGATTGATTTGCGTATATTGAAGAATCCTTGCATTCCTGGAATAAACCCCACTTGATCATGGTGTATGATCCTTTTAATGTGCTGTTGGATTCTGTTTGCTAGTATTTTGTTGAGGATTTTTGCATCTATGTTCATCAGTGATATTGGCCTGTAGTTTTCTTTCTTTGTGACATCCTTGCCTGGTTTTGGTATCAAGGTGATGGTGGCCTCGTAGAATGAGTTTGGGAGTGTTCCTTCCTCTGATATTGTTTGGAAGAGTTTGAGAAGGATGGGTGTTAGCTCTTCTCTAAATGTTTGATAGAATTCGCCTGTGAAGCCATCTGGTCCTGGGCTTTTGTTTGATGGAAGATTTTTAATCACAGTTTCAATTTCAGTGCTTGTGATTGGTCTATGCATATTTTCTATTTCTTCCTGAGTCAGTCTTGGTAGGTTGTGCATTTCTAAGAATTTGTCCATTTCTTCCAGGTTGTCCATTTTATTGGCATAGAGTTGCTTATAGTAATCTCTCATGATCTTTTGTATTTCTGCAGTGTCAGTTGTTACTTCTCCTTTTTCATTTCTAATTCTACTGATTTGAGTCTTCTCCCTTCTTTTCTTGATGAGTCTGGCTAATGGTTTGTCAATTTTGTTTATCTTCTCAAAGAACCAGCTTTTAGTTTGGTTGATCTTTGCTATCGTTTCCTTCATTTCTTTTTCATTTATTTCTGATCTGATCTTTATGATTTCTTTCCTTCTGCTAACTTTGGGGGTTTTTTGTTCTTCTTTCTCTAATTGCTTTAGGTGCAGGGTCAGGTTGTTTACTCGAGATGTTTCCTGTTTCTTAAGGTGGGATTGTATTGCTATAAACTTCCCCCTTAGAACTGCTTTTGCTGCATCCCATAGGTTTTGGGTCGTCGTGTCTCCATTGTCATTTGTTTCTAAGTATTTCTTAATTTCCTCTTTGATTTCTTCAGTGATCACTTCATTATTGAGTAGTGTATTGTTTAGCCTCCATGTGTTTGTATTTTTTACAGATCTTTTCCTGTAATTGATGTCTAGTCTCATAGCATTGTGGTCGGAAAAGATACTTGATACAATTTCAATTTTCTTAAATTTACCAAGGATTGATTTGTGACCCAAGATATGATCTATCCTGGAGAATGTTCCATGAGCACTTGAGAAAAATGTGTATTCTGTTGTTTTTGGGTGGAATGTCCTATAAATATCAATTAAGTCCATCTTGTTTAATGTATCATTTAAAGCTTGTGTTTCCTTATTTATTTTCATTTTGGATGATCTGTCCATTGGTGAAAGTGGGGTGTTAAAGTCCCCTACTATGATTGTGTTACTGTCGATTTCCCCTTTTATGGCTGTTAGTATTTGCCTTATGTATTGAGGTGCTCCTATGTTGGGTGCATAAATATTTACAATTGTTATATCTTCTTCTTGGATCGATCCCTTTATCGTTATGTAGTGTCCTTCTTTGTCTCTTCTAATAGTCTTTATTTTAAAGTCTATTTTGTCTGATATAAGAATTGCTACTCCAGCTTTCTTTTGATTTCCATTTGCATGGAATATCTTTTTCCATCCCCTTACTTTCAATCTGTATGTTTCTCTAGGTCTGAAGTGGGTCTCTTGTAGACAGCATATATATGGGTCTTGTTTTTGTATCCATTCAGCCAATCTGTGTCTTTTGCTGGGAGCATTTAGTCCATTTACATTTAAGGTAATTATTGATATGTATGTTCCTATTCCCATTTCCTTAATGGCTTTGGGTTCGTTATTGTAGGTATAGTCCTTCTGTTGTGTTTCTTGCCTAGAGAAGTTCCTTTAGCATTTGTTGTAAAGCTGGTTTGGTGGTGCTGAACTCTCTCAGCTTTTGCTTGTCTGTAAACGTTTTAATTTCTCCATCAAATCTGAATGAGATCCTTGCTGGGTAGAGTAATCTTGGTTGCAGGTTTCTCTCCTTCATCACTTTAATTATGTCCTGCCACTCCCTTCTGGCTTGTAGAGTTTCTGCTGAGAGATCAGCTGTTAACCTGATGGGGATTCCCTTGTGTGTTATTTGTTGTTTTTCCCTTGCTGCTTTTAATATGATTTCTTTGTGTTTAATTTTTGACAGTTTGATTAATATGTGTCTTGGCGTATTTCTTCTTGGATTTATTCTGTATGGGACTCTCTGTGCCTCCTGGACTTGATTAACTATTTCCTTTCCCATATTAGGGAAGTTTTCAACTATAATCTCTTCAAATATTTTCTCAGTCCCTTTCTTTTTCTCTTCTTCTTCTGGAACCCCTATAATTCGAATGTTGGTGCGTTTAATGTTGTCCCAGAGGTCTCTGAGACTGTCCTCTGTTCTTTTCATTCTTTTTTCTTTATTTTTCTCTGCATCAGTTATT
Source organism: Hyperoodon ampullatus (assembly GCF_949752795.1). NCBI lineage: Eukaryota > Metazoa > Chordata > Mammalia > Artiodactyla > Ziphiidae > Hyperoodon > Hyperoodon ampullatus. The sequence goes on from NC_136916.1 coordinate 81,293,213, forward strand.
TCCACTATTTTATCTTCCACCTCACTTATCCGTTCTTCTGCCTCAGTTATTCTGCTATTGATCCCATCTAGAGTATTTTTCATTTCATTTATTGTGTTTTTAATCGATGCTTGATTCATCTTTAGTTCTTCTAGGTCCTTGTTAACTGTTTCTTGCATATTGTCTATTCTATTTCCAAGATTTTGGATCTGGGAAATAGAATCTTGGATCAGCTTTACTATCATTATTCTGAATTCTTTTTCAGGTAGACTGCCTATTACCTCTTCATTTGTTAGGTCTGGTAGCTTTTTATCTTGCTCCTTCTCCTGCTGTGTGTTTTTCTGCTTTCTCATTTTGCTTATGTTACTGTGTTTGGGGTCTCCTTTTTGCAGGCTGCAGATTCGTAGTTCCCGTTGTTTTTGGTGTCTGTCCCCCGTGGCTAAGGTTGTTTCAGTAGGTTGTGTAGGCTTCCTGGTGGGGGGGACTAATGCCTGTGTTCTGGTGGTTGAAGCTCGATCTTGTCTTTCTGGTGGACAGGTCCACGTCTGGTGGTGTGTTTTGGGGTGCCTGTGGCCTTATTATGTTTTTAGGTATCCTCTCTGCTAATGGGTGGGGTTGTGTTCCTGCCTTGCTAGTTGCTTGGCATAGGGTGACCAGCACTGTAGCTTGCTGGTCGTTGACTGAAGCTGGGTGCTGGTGTTGAGATGGAGATCCCTGGGAGATTTTCGCTGCTTGATATTATGTGGAGCTGGGAGGTCTCTTGTGGACCCGTGTCCTGAAGTTGGCTCTCCCACTTCAGAGGCACAGCACTAACTCCTGGCTGCAGCACCAAGAGCCTTTCATCCACCCGGCTCAGAATAACAGTGAGAAAAAGTAGAAAGAAATAATTAGTAGAAGAAAGAAAGAGAGATTGAAAGAAAGGAAGAAGGGAAGTAAGGAAGGAAGGAAGGAAGAAAGAAAGAAAGGAGGGAGGGAGGAAGGATGGAAAGAAAGGAAAGAAAGGAGGGAGGGAGGGAGGAATGAAAGCAAAAGGAAGAGTGAATGGAAGAAGAGAGGGAGGGAGGGAGGGAGGAAGGAAAGAAAGAAAGAAAGACAGGAGGGAGGGAGGGAGGGAGGAAGGAAAGAAAAAGAAAGTGGAAAGAAGAAGGGTGGGAGGCAGGGAGGGATGGAGGAAAGAAAAAGAAAGAAGGAAAGGAGGAGCGGAGGGAGGGAGGGAGGAAGGGAAGGGAGGAAAAAAAGAAAGAGCAGGTAAAGTAAAATAGAATAAAGTATGAAATATAGTAGCGTTATTAAAATTAAAAAGTAATTATTGAAAAAAAACACGGACCGAAAGAACCCTGGGACATATGGTGGAAGCAAAGCTATACAGAGAGAATCTTACACAGAAGATTACACATACACATTCACAAAAAGAGAGCAGGGGGAAAAATCAAAAATCTTGCTCTCCAAGTCCGCCTCCTCGATTTGGGATAATTCGTTGTAAAAAGAGTAAAAGGGCGAAAAGTCTGAAATCTTGCTGAGTCCACCTCCTTAATTTGAGATAATTCGTTGTAAAAAGAGGAAAAAAAAGGGGGGGAAAGTCTTAAATCTTGTCCTCAAGGTCCACTTCCTCAATTTGGGATGATTCGCTGTCCATTCATGCACTCCACAGACGCAGGGCACATCAAATGGACCGTGGAGCTTTAATCCGCTGCCTCGGAGGCTGCACAGAGAGATTTCCCTGTCTCTGCTCTCACAGCTCCCGGGTCTCAGCCTTGGACCTGGCCCCGCCTCTGCGCGTAGGTCGCCGGAGGGCGTCCGTTCTTCGCTCAGACAGGACGGGTTTAAAGGAGCCGCTGATTCGGGGGCTCTGGCTCACTCAGGCAGAGGGGAGGGAGGGGAATGCCCTCTCCTCGCGCACCAGGCAACAAAAGGGAAAAAAGTCTCTTGCCTCTCCGGTAGCTCCAGACCCTTTCCCCGGACTCCCTCTGGGCTAGCACTAACCCCTTCAGGCTCTCTTCCTGCCGCCAGCCCCAGACCTCTCCCTGCGCTCCGACTGAAAGCCGATACCCGAGCCTCAGCTCCCAGCCCCGCCCGCCCTGGCGGCCGAGCAGACAAGTCTCTCGGGCTGGTGTGTGCCTGAGGGCACCGATCCTCTGTGCCAAAATCTCTCTGCTTTGCCCTCCTCACCCCTGTTGCTGTGCTCTCCTCCGCTACTCCGAAGCTTTCCCCCTCCGCCACCTGCAGTCTCCGCCCTCGAAGGGGCTTGTAGTGTGTAGAAACCTTCCCTCCTTCACGGCTCCCTCCCACTGGTGCAGGTCCCGTCCATATCCTATTGTCTCTGTTTATTCTTTTTTTCTTTTGACCTACCCAGGTATGTGGGGAGTTTCTTGCCTTTTGGGGGGTCTGAGGTCTTCTGTCAGCGTTCAGTAGGTGTTCTGTAGGAGTTGTTCCACGTGTAGATGAATTTCTGATGTATCTGTGGGGAGGAAGGTGATCTCCGCGTCTTACTCTTCCGCCATCTTCCTCCGGCTCCTGAGTTTACTTTTTGTGTATGATGTTAGGGAGTGTTCTAATTTCATTCTTTTACATGTAGCTGTCCAGTTTTCCCAGTACCGTTCATTGAAGATACTCTCATTTCTCCATTGTATATTCTTGCCTCCTTTGTCATAGATTAGGTGACCATAGGTGTGTGGGTTTACCTCTGGGCTTTCTGTCCTGTTCTATTGATCTGTATGTCTATTTTTGTGCCAGTACCATACTCTCTTGATTACTGTAGCTTTGTAATATAGTCTGAAGTCAGGAAGCCAGATTGCTCCAGCTCCATTTTTCTTTCTCAAGGTTGCTTTGGCTTTTCTGGGTCTTTTCTATTTGCATACAAATTGTAAAGTTTTTTTGTTCTAGTTCTGTGAAAAATGACATTGGTAATTTGATAGGGATTGCATTGAATCTGTAGATTGCTTTAGGTAGTATACTTATTTTCACAATATTGACTTTTTCAATCCAAGAGCATGGTATATCTCTCTATCTGTTAGTGTCATCTTTGATTTCTTTCATCAGGGTCTTATAGTTTTCTCTGTACAGGTCTTTTGTCTCCCTAGGTAGGTTTATTCCTAGGTATTTTATTCTTTTTGTTGCAGTGGTAAATGGGAGTGTTTCCTTAATTTCTCTTTCTGATCTTTCATTGTTAGCATATAGGGATGCAAGGGATCTCTCTGTATTTGTTTTACATCCTGTGACCTTACTAAATTCATTGAACAGCTCTAGTAGTCTTCTGGTGGCATCTGTAGGATTTTCTATATATAGTATCATGATATCTGCAGATAGTGACAGTTTTACTTCTTCTTTTCCAATTTGAATTCCTTTTATTTCTTTTTCTTCTCTGCTGTGGCTAAGACTTCCAAGACCTTGTTGAATAATAGTGGCGAGAGTGGAAACCCTTATCTTGTTCCTGATCTTACAGGAAATGCTTTCAGTTTTTCACCATTGAGAATAATGTCTGCTGTGGGTTTGTCATATATGGCCATTATTATGTTGAGGTTGGTTCCCTCTATGCCCACATTCTGGAGAGTTTTTATCATAAATCGGTGTTGAATTTTGTGGAAAGCTTTTTCTGTATCTGTTGAGATGATCATATGTTTTTATTCTTCAGTTTGTTAATATGGTGTATCACATTGGTTGATTTGTGTATATTGAAGAATCCTTGCATCCTTGAGATGATTCCCATTGTGTATGATCCTTTTAATGTGTTGTTGGATTCTGTTTGCTGGTATTTTGTTGAGGATTTTTGCATGTATATTCATCAGTGATATTGGCCTGTAATTTTCTTTTTTTGTGATATCTTTGTCTGGTTTTGGTATCAGGGTTGATGATAGCTTCATAGAATGTCTTTGGGAGTTTTCCTTCCTATTCAGTCTTTTGGAAAAGTTTGAGAAGAATCAATATCTTCTTTGTATGTTTAGTAGAATTTGCCTGTGAAGACATCTGGTCCTGGATTTTTGTTCATAGGAAGTTTTTTGTTTTTCTGTTACAGATACTATTTCACTTCTAGTGATCAGTCCATTCAAATTATCTGTTTCTTCTTGATTCAGTTTTGGTGGGCTGTATGTTTCTAAAAAGTTGTCCATTTCTTCTAGGCTGTCAAGTTTTTGACATATAATTGTTCATAGCATTCTCTTATGGTTTTCTGTATTTCTGTGGTATCAGTTGAGATTTCTCCTTTTTTCATTTCTTATTTTGTTTATTTGTGTTCTCTCTCTTTTCTTCTTGGTGAGCCTGTCCAGAGGTTTGTCAATTTTGTTTATTCTTTCAAAGAACCAGCTCTTGGTTTTATTGATTTTTTTCTATTTTTTTTAAAATCTCTATTTTATTTATTTCCTCCCTGATCTTTATTATTTGTTCCATCTGCTGACTTTAGGTTTTGTTTATTCTTCATTTTCTATTTTTTTTGGGTGATAGGTTAGGTTGTTTATTTGATATTTTTCTTGTTTTCTGAGGAAGGCCTGTATTGCTATGAACTTCCCTCTAAGAACTGCTTTGGCTGCATCCTATTGATTTTGTATGGTTGTGTTTTCATTGTCATGTGTCTCAAGGTATTTTTAAGTTGCCTTTTTTATTAGCTTGTTGATCCATTGGCTTTTTAGTAGCATGTTGCTTAGTCTCCATGTAATCATTTTTTTCTCAATTCTTTTCCTGTGGTTGTTTTCTAGTTTCATGCCATTGTGGTCAGAGAAGATGCTTGAAATAATTTCTAACTCTTAAATTTGTTGAGGTTAGTTTTGTGCCTTAGTATGTGGTCAGTCCTAGAGAATGTTCCATGTGCATTTGAAAAGAATGTATATTCTGCGTTTTTTTGGATGTAATGTCCTGAAAATATTAATTAAGTCAACTGTTCTATTATATCATTTAACATCTCTGTTGTTTTGGTTTTCTGTCAGAAGGTCTGTCCATTGTTGTGAGTGGGGTGTTAATGTCTCCTACTATTATTATATTCCAATCAATTTCTCCCTTTGTGTCTGCTAGTATTTGCTTTATGTATTTGGGTGCTCCTATATTAGGTGCATATATGTTTACAAGTGTAAAATCCTCTTCTTGTATTGATCCTTCTGTCATTATATAGTGCTCTTCTTTACCTTTCTTTATAGCCTTTGAAGTCTGTTTTGTCTGATATGAGTATTGCAACTTCCACATTCTTGTCATTTCCGTTTGCATGAAATATCTTTTTCCACCCCCTCACTTTCAATCTATGTGTGTCCTTTGCCCTAAGGGGATCTCTTGTAGGCAGCATATTATAGGCTCTTGTTCTTTTATCTAGTCTGTCACTCTATGTCTTTTGATTGGAGGCTTCAGTCCATTGACATTTAAGGTAATTATTGATACATATGTTTTTATTACCATTTTAAACCCTGTTTTCCTGTTGATTCTTGCTTTCTTCTCTGTTCCTTTTTCTTTGTTTTTCTCTTTGTGGCCTGACAATTTCCTTTTATTTTATGCTTGTGTTCTCTTCATTTTGGTTTTTGTAAATCTATTGTATGTTTTTGATTTCTGGTTGCCCTGTTTTTCAAGTATGTTAACCCCTTCCTATATCTGCCTGCTTTAGACTGATAGTCATATAAGCTCAAACACATTCTAAAAAAAAAAAAAAAATAGTATCTGCATTTTCTTACTCACCTTCTCCACATTTTGTGATTTTTTTGTCCTGTTTTACATCTTCATGTTTATCCTTTTGCTCTTCTTTGTATTTATCATCACTGTCACAAATAGTATTTTTTCTTTTTCTTTTTGATCTGTATACTGGCTTATTTAAGCGATTTACTTTCCAATTGTGATTTCCTCCTTCTTATATTTTCTTGCTTCTTTTCTATTTAGAGAAGACCTTTCAGTACTTCTTTTAGAATAGGTTTAGTATTGCTGTATTCTTACAGTTTTTGCTTGTCAGAGAAATTCTTTATCTCTTCTTCTATTCTAAATTATAATCTTGCTGGGTAGAATATTCTAGGTTGCAGATTTTTCCTTTTCAAGACTTTGGATATATTTTGCCATTCCCTTATGGCCTGTGGTGTTTCTATAGAGAAATCAGCTGATAGCCTTATGGGAATTCCCTTGTAATTTACTCCTTGTTTTTCTGTGGCTGCCTTTAGAATCCCCTCTTTAAGTTTTGCCATTTTTACAATAATATGTTCTTGTTTGGTACCCTCTGTACTTTCTGTATCTGGATATCTGTTTACTTCTTTAGGTTGAAAAGTTTTCAGCCATAATTTCTTCAAATACATTTTCAATCCCCTTTTCCCTTTCTTCTCCTTCTGGAATCCCTGCTATGCTTAGATTGGTATGTTTTATATTATCCCATAGGTCTCTTATATTGCTTTCATTCTCTTTTCATTTGGCTTTCTGTCTACTCTTTTGATTGGATAATTTCCATTATTCTGTCTTCCAGATCACTTATTCTTTCTTCTGCATTTTTCATTCTGCTATTCATTACCTTTACCTCACCTTTTGTCTTAGCAAATGAATTTTCTAATTTTTCTTGGCTCCTCCTTATAGTTTCTAGTTCCTTTTTACAGCAGTCTGCATTTCTCTCAATAGCCTTTCTTAATTCCTTCAGTATTTTCATTACCTCCTTTTTGAACTCAGTGTCTATTAGATTAAAGAGGTCTGTTTCATTTTTGTCCCTTCAGGGGAATTCTCTTGTTCTTTTAACTTGGAGTGATTCCTTTGCTTCTTCATTTTGCCTATATTTCTCTTACTCTGTGAGTTTAGGAGAAACAATTATCTACTGTAGTCTTGGAAGCCTATTTATGTTCAGGAGTGTCCCTGCGTGGCTTGTGTGGATTTAATATTTTTTTGGCGTGAGGGCTGTTTTTGATTTGGATGCTCGCCATCTCTTTCCCCAGTATGTGCTGGCTGTTATCCTCTTGATAGGGCATGTGCAGGTGTGTGGCCCACGCATGCTCCCAGGAAGGCTGGAGCAGCAGTAGGAAGCAGGTCATGGGACCCTTGACAGTGGCAGCAGGCTGCACGTGCTCCCGGGAAGGTGAAGGCAGAGACCTGTGCCTGCTTGCAGGACACTCAGCAGTGTCAGTAGCAGTCCCTGCCCACCTCTGGAGTCCAAGATGGCAGTGGCAGCTCATGCCCACCCCTGGTGCTTGTGTATGCAATGTCCTGACACCTGAGAGCAAGCACAGAAAAAGAAGCTCCTATGGCAGTCCCTCTCCTCTCCTCACATGCCCCCCAACAATGGTGCGTTGCTTCACTGGCAGGTCCAGCCTTCTTCCCGTACTCTCTAGGTTTCTGTGCACCACAACCTAGCCCCCTCAGGCTGTCTCCACGTAGTCAACCCCAGTCCTCTCCCCAAGGTCTGACCTCTGAAGGTCGAGTTTCAGCGTGCAGCCCCCACCCACCCCAGTGGATAAGCATCTCAGGCTGGGGAGTGCCAGCCAGCACTGACCGTCTATGCAGGTTACTCTCCAGTTTGCCTCCCACAAACCAGTTGCTGCACTCTCTCCTAGGCTCTGAAGCTCCCCCTCTATCCTGGCTGATTTCCCCAACAGTGAGGGGACTTCACAGCCAGGAACCTTTCTTCTTTCACAGCTCCCTCCCAGAGGTGCAGGTCCCATCCCAATTACTTTCTCTTTTATTTTTTCATTTTTCTTTTGCCCTACCCAGCTACGTGGAGATTTTCTTGCCCTTTTGGAAGTCTAAGGCCTTCTGCCAGCTTTCAGTAGATGTTCTGTGAGAATCATTCCACATGTCGGTGTATTTTTGATGTATTTGTGGGAGAAGGTGAGCTCCATGTTCTACTCCTCTGCCATCTTGATTTGATCACCTGACTTGATAATTTTAAATGTCCTGTTTTCTAGGTCACTGATTATTTCCTCTGTATAGTCTAGTCTGCTTTTGAAGCTGTCTATTGAATTCTTCAGTTTAGTTGTATTTTTCAGCTGTAGGATGTCTGTTTTCATTTTTGTTTTTTGAATGGTTTCTATTTCTTTGTTGGACTTCTCATTTTGTTCATGCACTTTCCCCTAATTTTGTTTAGTTGTCTGTATATTCTTGTAGTTCACTAAACTTATTTAAGATAATTATTCTGAATTCTTTGTCTGACAATTCATAGATTTCCATTCCTTTAGGGTCAGTACTTAGGCTTTATTAGTTTCCTTTGTTGATATCATATTTACCTCATTTTTTTCTGATCATTGACTTCTTACATGGGTATCTAAGCATTTGAGTAAGTAACCTCCTCTTCTAGACTTCATAGGTTCACTTTGGCAAAGATAATAGTTCTTCACCAGTCAGTTCCATTTGGGTTTCTGGACAGGTCTGCTGGTAACATCCTTGGGCAAGTGGGGCTTGCTATCAGGGTCTATTTTTGGTAGAGGCCACTGCCTGAGCTCTGAGGTTAGGTGGTTGTGCCACGGGCTGAGAACAGTTAGATAGGACTTTTGGCTTGGTTCCCTGCCCAAGCTAGTCTATTAGATGATCTCCATGGTTTCCTGGGTTCTCAGTGGTTGCCAGGCTTTCTGGACAGTTGAGACTGGGAACTATAGTTATCTGGGGCTCTGAATTGATTTCCTTGCCCTAGTGGGGCAGCAGGATGGGCCCCAGGGCCTGCATGGCTTTGTTTGGGGACTGAATCATGCAAGACTGTGCATTGAATTCCCTGGCCAGATGAAGTGACTGATTTTGCTCTGCAGATGGAGGAAGCCTCAAATTGTGCACTCTGTTCAATTATGATTATAAGCAGGGCTGTTTGATAGCTACACAGCTTCCTGTGTGTTCTGGTTACGTTTCCTGGTCAGGCGGGCTAAAAGCTGTATTTACCAATGGATGAGGCTAGAAATTAGTTTTTCTGCCTAACAAAGCAGAAGACCCAGTTCCAAATCTGGCAAGGCTTTTTGTTTGTGGTCTTGACTCAAGCTGACCCATGACCCAAGTTTCCTGGCTAAATGTGGCCTCTGGCTTTCCTCTGCAGATGGTCAGCTCTGCCTGCTGTACAGTCTGCTTGAACATTTCTGGTCTATGCAGTTTTCCAGGTGTTCTGGTCAGCCTTTGAGATCAGAGGGAGCTGGGAGCTACACTCAGCATAGGGTGAGGCTGTGATTTGCTCCCCTTCCTAGGTGAAATGGAAAGGCCAGCTCCAAGAAGCCTCCCAGATGTTCCTGGTGAGGCTTGCTGGTCTGGAGGGGCAGGAAGCTAAATTCAGCAGTAGGTGGAGCTATGAATTAGCTACCTTGCCTGGGAAGTGGTAGACCAGGCTCCAGGGCCAGCAAGACTCTTTATTTGAAGACCCAAATCAGGTAGACTTGCATTCCGCTGAGTTCTCAGACTGTGCCACTGATTTGGTTCTATGGATTAGCAAAGCCACTGGTTGGGACTTCTATGTGGGTGCTTCAGGTAAGAAGGTCATCTGCCCAGATCTAAGAGCTGGTTGTTGCAAGCCCCTTCCCTCTTATCAGTCACAATCAGATTCATAGTGGCCAAGCTTCACAGATTCCCCCACAATTCCAGTGGGATGAGACTGGAGTGGGGACACCCAAGAAGCACCCCACAATACTTCAGAGCTCAACATTCACCCTAGGCTCTCTTTTCCCACTGGAGGAACCATGGGGCTCAGGGGAGAGCTCCTGCTGTGTTGCTATGCCAACCTGGGGGAGGTGCAAAGCAATCAGTGTGTAGCCACTCCTCTTACCCTCCTAATGCAGTCAGGTTTGACCTCTGTGGTACAGGGGTGTGCGTTGGGACAACCCTGTGTTCCAGGATTTTCTCCGTATGGTCTTGCCCATGAATAGTTGTTAGTTGTTCTTGTAAAGGGGAGCTAAGTCAGAAACAACCTATGGTGCCTTTTTGGTGATGTCATTCCTACCAATTTAAAAAAAATCTATTTATCTGTCAGTGGACTTCAGGGTTGCTTTCACTTTTGGCTATTGTGAATAATGCTGCTGTGAACATGGGTGTACAAATACCTGTTTGAGTCCTGCTTTTAATTCTTTTAATTCTTATATACCCAGAAGAGGAATTGCTGGATCATATGATAATTCTCTTTTTAATTTTTTGAGGAACTGCCATACTGTTTTCCATAGTGGCTGAATTATTTTATATTCCCACTAGCAGTGAACAAGAGTTTCCTTTCTACATCTTTGTCAACTCTTCTTTTTCTTTTTTTCACTCTTAATGAGAGTTAGGTTGTATCTCATTATGGCTTTGATTTGCATTTACCTAATGATCAGTGATGTTGAACATCTTTTCATCTGCTTTTTAGCCATTTGTGTATCTTGTATGGAGAAATGTCTATTCAAGTACTCTGCCCATTTTAAAATTGGGTTGTTTTCTTGTTGTTGAGTTGTAGGGGTTCTTTATGTATTCTGGATATTGACCATTTTCAGGTATATGATTTGGAAATATTTCCTCCCATTACATAGTTTGCCTTCTCACTCTGTTGATTATATCCTTTGATGTACAAAGTTTTAAATTTTGATGTAGTTCAATTTGTATGTATTTTCTTTTGTCTGTGCTTTTGATGTCATATCAAAGAAATGTTTGCAAAATCAGTGTCATGAAGATTCCCCCTGTGTTTTATTCTAAGTTTCATAGTTTCAGTTCTTTTTTTTTTTTTCTTAACATCTTTATTGGTGTATAATTGCTTTACAATGGTGTGTTGGTTTCTGCTGTATAACAAAGTGAATCAGCTATACATATACATATATCCCCATACCCCCTCCCTCTTGCACCTCCCGCCCACCCTCCCTATCCCACACCTCTAGGTGGACACAAAGCACTGAGCTAATCTTCCTGTGCTATGCAGCTACTTCCCACTAGCTAGCTATTTTACATTTGGTAGTATATATATATATATGTCCATGCCACTCTCTCACTTCGTCCCAGCTTACACTTCCCCCTCCCCGTGTCCTCAACTCCATTCTCTACATCTTCCTGTCCTGCCCTTAGGTTTATCAGAACCTTTTTTTTTAGAATACATATATATGTGTTAGCATATGGTATTTGTTTTTCTCTTTCTGACTTACTTCACTCCGTATGAGAGTCTCTAGGTCCGTCCACCTCACTACAAATAACTCAATTTCATTTCAATTTATGGCTGAATAATATTCCATTATATATATGTGCCACATTTTCTTTATCCATTCATCTGTCAGTGGACACTTAGGTCACTTCTATGTCCTGGTTATTGTAAATAGAGCTGCAGTGAACATTGTGGTACATAACTCTTTTTGAATTATGGTTTTCTCAGGGTATATGCCCAGTAGTGGGATTCCTGTGTCATATGGTAGTTGTATTTTTAGTTTTTCAAGGAACCTCCATACTGTTGTGCATAGCAGCTGTATCAACTTACATTCTCACCAATACTGCAAGAGTGTTCCATTTTCTGCACACCCTCTCCAGCATCTATTGTTTGTAGATTTTTTGATGATGGCCATTCTGACTGGTGTGAGCTGATACTTCATTGCAGTTTTGATTTTCATTTCTCTAATGATTAGTGATGTTGAGCACCCTTTCATGTGTTTGTTGGCAATCTGTATATCTTCTTTGGAGAAATGTGTATTTAGGTCTTCTGCCCATTTTTGGAATAGGTTGTTTGTTTTTTTGATACTGAGCTGCATGAGCTGCTTGTATATTTTGGAGATAAATCCTTTGTCAGTTGTTTTGTTTGCAAATATTTTCTCCCATTCTAAGGGTTGTCTTTTCATCTTATTTATGGTTTCCTTTGCTGTGCAAAAGCTTTTAAGTTTCTTTAGGTTCTATTTGTTTATTTTTGTTTTCATTTCCATTCCAGTAGGAGGTGGATCAAAAAGGATCTTGCTGTGATTTATGTCATAGAGTGTTCTGCCTGTGTTTTCCTCTAAGAGTTTTTTTTTTTTTTTTTTTGCGGTACGCGGGCCTCTCACTGCTGTGGACTCTCCCACTGTGGAGCACAGGCTCCGGACGCGCAGGCCCAGCAGACATGGCCCACGGACCCAGCCGCTCTGTGGCACGCGGGATCCCCCCAGACCGGGGCACGAACCCGTGTCCCCTGCATCGGCAGGCGGACTCTCAACCACTGCGCCACCAGGGAAGCCCTCCCTCTAAGAGTTTTATAGTGTCTGCCCTTACATTTAGGTGTTTAATCCATTTTGAGTTTATTTTTGTTTATGGTGTTAGGGAGTGTTCTAATTTCATCCTTTTGCATGTAGCTGTCCAGTTTTCCAAGCACCAATTATTGAAGAGGCTGTCTTTTCTCCATTGTATATCCTTGCTTCCTTTATCAAAAATAAGGTGACCATATGTGCATGGGTTTATCTCTGGGCTTTCTATCCTCTTCCATTGATCTATATTTCTGTTTTTGTGCCAGTACCATACTGTCTTGATTACTGTAGCTTCATAGTGTAGTCTGAAGTCCGGGGGCCTGATTCCTCTAGCTCCGTTTTGGTTTCTCAAGATTGCTTTGGCTGTTCAAGGTCTTTTGTGTTTCCATCCAAATTGTGAAATTTTTTGTTCTAGTTCTGTGAAAAATGCCCATGGTAGTTTGATAAGGACTGCATTGAATCTGTAGATTGCTTTGGGTAGTATAGTCATTTTCACAATATTTTTTCTTCCAATTCAAGAACATGGTATACCTCTCCATCTCTTTGTATCATCTTTAATTTCTTTCATCAGTGTCTTATAGTTTTCTGCATACAGTTCCTTTGTCTCCTTAGGTAGGTTTATTGCTAGGTATTTTATTCTTTCTGTTGCAGTGGTAAATGGGAGTGTTTCCTTGATTTCTCTTTCAGAGTTTTCATCTTTAGTGTATAGGAATGTAAGAGATTTCTGTGCATTAATTTTGTATCCTGCTACTTTACCAAATTCATTGATTAGCTCTAGTAGCTTTCTGGTAGCATCTTTAGGATCCTCTATGTATAGTATCATGTCATCGGCAAACAGTGACAGCTTTATTTCTTCTTTTCAGATTTGGATTCCTTTTATTTCTTTTTCTTCTCAGATTGCTGTGGCTAAAACTTTCAAAACTATGTTGAATAATAGTGGTGAGAGTGGGCAACCTTCTCTTATTCCTGATCTTAGTGGAAATGGTTTCAATTTTTCATCACTGGGGACAGTGTTGGCTGTGGGTTTGTCATATATGGCCTTTGTCATGTCGACGTAAGTTCTCTCTATGCCTACTTTCTGGAGAGTTTTTTTTATCATAAATGAGTGTTGAATTTTGTCAAAAGATTTTTCTGCATCTATTGAGATTATCATATGGTTTTTATCCTTCAGTTTGTTAATATGGTGTATCACATCATTGATTTGCATATATTGAAGAAATCTTGGTTCCTGGGATAAACCCCACTTGATCATGGTGTATGATCCTTTTAATATGCTGTTGGATTCTGTTTGATAGTATTTTGTTGAGGATTTTTGCATCTATGTTCATCAGTGATATTGGCCTGTAGTTTTCTTTTTTTGTGACATCTTTTCCTGGTTTTGGTTTCCGGGTGATGGTGGCCTTGTAGAATGAGTTTGGGAGTGTTCCTCCCTCTGCTATATTTTGGAAGAGTTTCAGAAGGATGGGTGTTTGCTCTTCTCTAAATGTTTGATAGAATTCACCTGTGAAGCCACCTGGTCCTGGGCTTTTGTTTGTTGAAAGATTTTTAATCACCATTTCAATTTCAGTGCTTGTGATTAGTCTGTTTATATTTTCTATTTCTTCCTGCTCTGTCTCGAAGGTTGTGCTTTTCTAAGAATTTGTCCATTTCTTCCAGGTTGTCCATTTTATTGGCATATAGTTGCTTGTCATAATCTCTCATTATCCTTTGTATTTCTCCAGTGTCAGTTGTTACTTATCCTTTTTCATTTCTAATTCTATTGATTTGAGTCTTCTCCCTCTTTTTCTTGATGAGTCTGGTTAATAGTTTATCAATTTTGTTTATCTTCTCCATGAACCATCTTCTAGTTTTATTTATCTTTGCTATCATTTCTTCATTTTCTTTATTTCTGATCTGATCTTTATGATTTCTTTCTTTCTGCTAACTTTGTTTTTTTTTTTTGGTTCTTCTTTCTCTAATAGCTTTAGGTGTAAGGTTAGGTTGTTTATTTGAGATGTTTGTTGTTTCTTGAGGTAGGATTGTATTGCAATAAACTTCCCTCTTAGAATTGTGCTTGCTGCATCCCATAGGTTTTGGGTCATCCTGTTTTCATTGTCATTTGTTTGTAGGTATTTTTTGATTTCCTCTTTGAGTTCTTTGGTGATCTCTTGGTTATTTAGTAGTCTATTGTTTAACCTCCCTGTGTTTGTATTTTTTACAATTTTTTCCCTGTAATTGATATGCCATTTCATAGTGCTGTGGTCAGAAAGGACACTTGATATGACTTCAATTTTCTTAAATTTCCCAACGCTTGATTTGTGAACCAAGATATTATCTATCCTGGAGAATATTCCATGAGTACTTGAGAAGAAAATGTATTCTGTTGTTTTTGGACAGAATGTCCTATAAATATCAATAAAGTCCATCTTGTTTAATGTGTCATTTAAAGCTTGTGTTTCCTTATTTATTTTCATTTCGGATGATCTGTCCATTGGTGAAAGTGGGGTGTTAAAGTCTCCTACTATGATTGTGTTACTGTTGATTTCCCCTTTTATGGCTGACATTTGCCTTATGTATTGAGGTGCTCCTATGTTGGGTGCATAAATATTTACAATTGTTATATCTTCTTCTTGGATTGTGCCCTTGATCATTATGTGGTATCCTTCTTTGTCTCTTGTAATAGTCTTTATTTTAAAATCTATTTTGTCTGATATGAGAATTGCTTCTTCAGCTTTCTTTTGATTTCCATTGGCATAGAATATCTTTTTCCATTCCCTCACTTTCAGGCTCTATGTGTTCCTAGGTCTGTAGTGGCTCTCTTGTAGACAGCATATATATGGGTCTTACTTTTGTATCCATTCAGCCAGTCTTTTGTTTGGAGCATTTAATCCATTTACATTTAAGGTAATTATTGATACGTATGTTCCTGTTACCATTTTCTTAATTGTTTTGGGTTTGTTATTGTAGGTCTTTTCCTTCTCTTGTGTCTCCTGCCTAGCGAACTTCCTTTAGCATTTGTTTTAAAGCTGGTTTGGTGGTGCTGAATTCTCCTACCTTTTGCTTGTCTGTAAAGGTTTTAATTTCTCTGTCGCATCTGAATGAGATTCTTGCTGGGTAGAATAATCTTGGTTGTAGGTTTTTCCGTTTCATCACTTTAAGTATGTCCTGCCACATCCTTCTGGCTTGCAGAGTTCCTGCTGAAAGATCAGCTGTTAACCTTATGGGTATTCCTTTGTATGTTATTTGTTGCTTTTCCCTTGCTGATTTTTAATATTTTTTCTTTGTATTTAATTTTTGATAGTTTGATTAATATGTGTCTTGGCATGTTTCTCCTTTGATTTATCCTGTATGAGAGTTTCTGTGCTTCCTGGACTTGATTGACTATTTCCTTTCCCATATTAGTGAAGTTTTCAACTCTAATCTCTTGAAATATTTTCTCAGTCCCTTTCTTTTTCTCTTCTTCTATAGGGACCCCTATAATTTGAATGTTGGTGCATTTTATGTTGTCCCAGAGGTGTCTGAGACTGTCCTCAATTCTTTTCATTCTTTTTTCTTTATTCTGCTCTGTGGTATTTATTTCCAGTATTTTATCTTCCAGGTCACTTATCTGTTCTTCTGCCTCGGTTATTCTGCTATTGATTCCCTCTAGATAATTTTAAATTTCATTTATTTTGTTGTTCATCACTGTCTGATTGCTTTTCATTTCTTCTGGGTCCTTGTTAAACCTTTCTTGTATTTTCTCCATTCTCTTTCCAAGATTTTAGATAATCTTTACTATCATTACTCTGAATTCTTTTTCAGGTAGACTGCCTATTTCTTCTTCACACACCTTGCTCCTTCATGTGCTGTGTATTTCTCTGTCTTCTCATTTTGCTTAATTTACTGTATTTGTGGTCTCCTTTTTGCAGGCTGCTAGTTGGTTGTTCCTGTTGTTTTTGGTGTCTGCCCCCAGTAGGTCAGGTTGGTTCAGTGGGTTTTGTAGGCTTCCTGGTGGAGGGGAGTGGTGCCTGTGTTTTGGTGGATGAGGCTGAATCTTATCTTTTTGGGGGGCAGGTCCACGTCCGGTGGTGTGTTTTGGGGTGTCTGTGAACCTAAGATTTTAGGCAGTCTTTCTTGTAATGGGTGGGTTTGTGTTCCTCTCTTGCTAGTTGTTTGACATTGGGGTGTCAAACTCTGAGCTTGCTGGTCGTTGAGTGGATCTGGGTCTTAGCATTGAAATGGAGATCTCTGAGAGAGCTTTCATCATTTGATATTACATGGAGCAAGGAGGTCTCTGGTGAACCAATGTCCTGAACTCGGCTCTGCCACCTCAGAGGCTTAGGCCCGACACCCGGCCAGAGCACTAAGACCCTGTCAGCCACACCACTCAGAAGAAAAGGGAAATAAATAAATAAATAAATAAGTTATTAAAATAAAAATTATTTTAAAAAATTGAAAAGTAATAAAAAAAGAAAAACGAGAGCAACCAAACCAATAAACAAATCCACCAATGATAACAAGTGCTAAAAACTATACTAAAAATAAACGGACAAACAAAACCCTAGGAATAATTGTTAAAGCAAACCTATACAGACATAATCACACAACAAAGCATACACATACGTACTCAGAAAAAGAGAAAAAGGAAATTATCTATATATACATGTAAAAAAAAAAAGGAAGAGAGCAACCAAATCAATAAACAAATCTACCAGTGATAATAAGCTCTAAATACTAAACTAAGATAAACATAAAATGGGAAACAAATTAGATTCAGAAGGCAAACCCCAAGTCTACAGTTCCTCCCACAGTCCACTGCTTCAATTTGGGGATGATTCATTGTCTGTTCATGTATTCCACAGATGCAGGGTACATCAAGTTGATTGTGGAGATTTAATCCACTGCTCCTGTGGCTGCTGGGAGAAATTTCCCTTTCTCTTTTTTGTTCACACAGCTCCTGGGGTTTGGCTTTGGATTTGGCCCTGACTCTGCATGTAGGTCACCCTCGGGCATCTGTTCTTCACCCGGACAGGAGGGTGTTAAAGGAGCAGCTGATTAGGGGGCTCTGGCTCACTCAGGCTGGGGAGAGGGAGGGGTTCAGAATGCAAGGTAAGCCTGTGGCGGCAGAAGCCAGCATGACGTTTCACTAGCCTGATGCGCACCATGTATTCTCCCGGGGAAGTTGTCCCTGGATCACGGGACACTGGCAGCGGCGGGCTGCACAGGCTCCCAGGAAGGGAGGTGTGGATAGTGACCTGTGCTTGCACACAGGCTTCTTGGTGGCTGCAGTAGCAGCCTTAGCATTTCATGCCCATCTCTGTTGTCCACACTGATAGCCGGGGCTCGCACCTTTCTCTTGAGCTCATTTAGGCAGTGCTCTGAATTCCCTCTCCTCATGCCCCATGGAACAATGGTCTCCTGCCTCTTACACAGGTTCAGATTTTTCCCAGACTCCCTCCCATCTAGCTGTGGCACACCAGCCCCCTTCAGGCTGTATTCATGCAGCCAACCCCAGTCCTTTCCCTGGGATCTGACCTCCGAAGCCCAAGCCTCAGCTCCCAGCCCCCACCTGCCCCAGTGGGTGAGCAGACAAGCCTCTCAGGCTGGTGAGTGCTGGTCAGCTCTGATCCTCTGTCTGGGAATCTTTCCACTTTGCCCTCTGCATCCCTGTTGCTGCACTCTCCTCTGTGTCTCCAAAGCTCCCCCCCGACCCCCCGTCTCCACCAGTGAAGGGGCTTCCTAGTGTGTGGAAACTTTTCCTCCTTCACAGCTACCTCCGAGAGGTGCAGGTCCCATCACTATTCTTTTGTCTCTGTTTTCTCTTTTTCTTTTGCCCTTCCCAGGTACATGGGGAGTTTCTTGCCTTTTGGGAAGTCTGAGGTCTTCTGCCAGCGTTCAGTAGGTGTTCTGTAGGAGTTGTTCCACATGTAGATGTATTTTTGATGTATTTGTGGGGAGGAAGGTGATCTCCCCATCTTACTCCTCCGCCATCTTGAAGGTACCCCCCTTAGCTCTTATTTTTAAGTCTTTGATGCATTTTGAGTTAATTTTATTAAATGGTGTAAGATAAGAGTCCAGCTTCATTCTTGTGCATGTGTATATCCAGTTTTTCCAATGCTGTTTTTTAAAAGACTCTCCTTTCCTCACTGAAGCGTCTTGACCCTTGTCAACATCATTTGACCATAAATGCAAGGATTTTTCTGTATTCTGTATTCTATTGCTTTAGTCTCTGTGTTTGTCTTCATGTCAGAATCACACTGTTTTGATGACTGTACCTTTGTAGTAAGTCTTAAAATCAGGAAGTGTGAGACCTCTAACTTTGTTCTTTCTCAAGATTATTTTGGCTATTCATGGTCCCTTGAGATTCCATATGAATTTTAGGATGGATTTTTCTTTCTTTTTTTTTTTTCAAAAAACAGTGTTGATATTTTGGTAGAAATTTGAATCTGTAGATCACTTTAGGTAGTATTGTCATCCTAACAATATTTAGTCTTCCATTTCATCAACACAGGATGCCCATTTATTTGTGTGTTTTAAATTTCTGTTAGCAAATGTGCATGAGTTTTTACAGCAGCTTTATTCATAATGGTAAAAAAACGGAAATCACCCAGATGTCCTTCAAGGGGTTAAACAAACTGTGGTACAACCACATGATGGAATATTACTCAGCAATAAAAAGGAATGAACTATTGATATACTCAACAGCCCAGATGAATCTCCAGAGAGATATGCTGAGAAAAGCCAGTCTGAAATATCACATATTGTATGATTCCATTTACATAACTTTCTTGAAATAATAAAATTACAGAAATGAAGGACAGATTAATAGTTGCCAGGGAGGGAATGAGAGTGGGAGGGTGGTGGGTGTGGTCAGGAGGAGGGATCCTTATGGTGATGGAAATATAGTGTATCTTGACAGTATCAACATCAGTATCCTGGTTGTGATATTGTACTGGAGTTTTGTGAGATGTTACAATTAGGAGAACATGGGTAAAGTTTACATGGTATCTCTCTGTATTGTTTCTCACAACTTCACCTGAACTTATAATTATTTCAAAATAAAAAGTTTAATTTAATGGATAGAAAAAAGCAGGGAAGTGTGCAATATCTTTTAGAAAGATTTCCATAAAATATTGTTAACAATAAAAGGCAATTTAATGATATTTGGGAAACGATTGGCTATAATGATTCACTTCTCAAGGTCTCTTGAGAACCAAGGATTTTTGTTTTGCTTTAATAATACTCAGAGTAAAAATATTTTGCTGCAGTCACAGTCCTGGATGGCTTAGGAACACTGTTGCTATTAGAAACTAATTGTCACCAAAGATAAAATGGAGCATCTGTCTAGTAGAGAATGTGACTTTTTTTAATCTAAGACAGATAATCATGATTGGTAGCCTGGCAGCATTACCCAAAGGTTGGCACCTTGCTTGCAGTCTGTACTTACATGACCCCAGAGTGGGTTTCTCCTTAAATGTTGAGCCCTAGGCACCTCACTTGCCCCATCCCAGTCCTGGTCCTACTTCCAGCTTTAAAAGCTAGACAATCTAAACAAACCAGTTTCTCAGCTGTAAATTGGATGAGCGACTCAAGATTATCTCTAGAATTCTAATTCTAAGATTAATAATAATAGCTACTGAGCATGGACTTCTGTTTTAGCATTAGGCATCTTATCTATTAATTTATTTAATCCCCACCAAAACCTTTTGGGGAACATCTTATTATCATTCTCATTTTACAAATTAGAAAACCAAGTGTCAGAAAAGCAAAAGATATTTCCCAAGAACACAGAGCAAGAGGATGAGGAAGCTGGGAAGAGGGTGACCAGTCATCCTGGTTTGCCCAAGAACTGAAGGTTTCCTCCAGCTGGGGGACTTTCAATGCTAAAACTGGCCAAGTTCTAGGCAAAATTAGATGAGTTTTTCACCCTTGATAGGAGACCAATCCTAGATTCCCTTGACTCTGGAATCTGTATTCTTACGGCTGTACCACACCACCTCTCAGTTTCTTAGAGACCCCCCTGAGGATAGTACCTATTAAAGCAAGCGAGATAAATCGTGTGTTTTCAAGGGGAAGTGGGAATAAAGATGCTGCCTGGAAGAACAGGAGAAAGTGGTAGGCAAGGAAACCTATATTTATGTTCTATATTGTTCAGTTTCAGAAATAATTGGTGAATAGAAAGAATGGCAGACAAGCAATTAAACTCGAAAGGCATTAAAATGAGAAAATAAGGGAGAGAAGCATGGAATTTATATATATATTTAAACATCTTACAGAAGTTTTAGTAAATAATGTATGCTCCTTAGAAAAAAATGTTAACGAAATAAATCTAGGAGGATGGTTTTCAGTAGGATTTGAGATCAACAGATGCAGAACATTAATCCAAAGATTGGCAGAGTTAATGGCCCCACACACAGAGAGCTTGCTTTCTCAGAATTGCAACTTGAACAGATTTAACCTCCCTTCTCTTCATAACCCTGCCTTTTGAATAAGTGTTCCTTTGCTGAAAAAGTGTGATGCATTCCTCGGGGAGCAGAATAGCACATCAGGCAAAACACAGAACCAGCAACAGCTTGGAGGATGCCAAACCCAGTGACCGCTGGAGCAGAGTTGGGTAGCAGATGTTGTGTTACCATGGCAACTGGTGGGCAGCTCCAAATGAATAAGGGACTCAATTTCCAAGAACTGAGACCTGAAGGAGACTTTGACCCTGCCTTTCCCCAAAGCTCTGTGGCTTTGGAAATGTGGGGGGCAAAGGAAGAAATAAAGGAGGGGCTACCACAATTTTCTGTCCTCACTGATATTGTACTGTTGGTAAAAGAGAAAGACACTTAAAAAAATATCAACCTTTGACAGGAAACATCTTGCCAGCTGTGAGTTAATGAGTTGTCTTGCCTCCAGGAGACTTGATAATCCCCCTCTCAGTTGAACTGGTATCTCCTCCCACAATCTTCCTCCACTTCCCTCTGCTTCCTGGCTAAGTAATCCTGCAGAATGACTGCTTGTAGACAAAAAGGAGGTTTGCAGGCCACTTCCCTCCCTGTTCTCTGGCTCTCATGTTCTGCCCCAAAGCACAGGTGTCCACTGGTCCATCCCTCTAGTAGCCCAGTGTCCATTTAGCATGACTCACACACCCACCAGGGCCTCAACCGCCATTACCAAGCACGGTTGTGCACACACCCGCCAAGAGACTGCACTGAACTGAGACGTTAAGACACCAGCCTCGAATTGTTCTCCAGAACTGTTCCACTGCCTCCGTGTGCTCTCAGTTTTTCCCAGAAAAACTCTAATTATCTTGTGAATAGTCCGATAATATTGCATTCTGTTTTTTATGTCACGAAGTCTTCATTTTTTTCAAATGTAAGCAATTAAAAATTTCTTGATATTTTAACTCTGTTTTGGCATTTCTTTGTTTTCCAGTACTACTTTGTGAACATCAAAAAATATAGCAGTGCTCCCTGGACTTCCTCAACCTCCAGGAGGCCCTAGAATCTGCATTCTGTACTAGGAAGAGCAAAGGCTCTGTGAGCAGGCAGGTTCTGCAGCCTTTCTGAACCTCTGCTTCTAGAGCAGGGGGTCTCCAAAAGCAATCCACTGGGTCACAGACAGAAAATATTAAAACTTCTATTATTTTTCATCTCATCCTATACAAATATAGTTTCTGTATTTGTTCTATAGTGTATATAATATGTTAATGCAATGGTGTGTGTATGTATGTATGTATAATTTTAAATTTAGTAAATATTTATGGAGGTTGTATCTGGTTTTTTTTTTTTTTTTTTTTGTGGTATGCGGGCCTCTCACTGTTGTGGCCTCTCCCGTTGCGGAGCACAGGCTCCGGACGCACAGGCCCAGCAGCCATGGACCACGGGCCCAGCCGCTCCGCGGCATGTGGGATCCTCCCAGACCGGGGCACGAACCTGTGTCCCCTGCATCGGCAGGCAGACTCTCAACCACAGCGCCACCAGGGAAGCCCGTATCTGGTAATTTTTAAAACAGCTTTAAATCACATATCATACAATTTATCCATTTCAAGTATACAATTCAGTAACTTTTAGTGTGTTCAGTTGTGCACCTATCACCAAGATCAATTTTAGAACATTTTTTTTACTCCAAAAAAGAAATTCCACTCCTGTTAGCTATTTCCTCACCCAATCCCACGCCTCCCAACCCCCCAGTCCCTGGAAAACACTCATGTACTTTTTGTCTCTATACATCTTCCTATTCTTGGTATTTTATATAAACAGAATCACACTAATGTGGCCTTTTGGGTCTGGATTCTTTCACTCAGTACCATGTTTTCAAGGTTCACCCATGTTCTAGGATGGAGCAGTTCTTTATTCCTCTTTATGGCTGAATACTATTCTAATATGGATATACCACAACCACTTATCATTGCTCTTATGCTTAAGCAACCAGACTTTGTCATAGACCCCTCATCTGTATAATCTATGTGTTATAGGCACTATGCACCGATGATTAGAACAGTCAGGTATTAATGAACAACAAGAGATGTTGTAAGTGCTGGAACTGGTTTCTGGAAGTCCACTTAGTGCTCAGGTACACCCTTCATTTGCTGAGACCCAGGGTGTTGGGGGCAAGGAATTCAGGGGGCTCAGGGAAGGCTGTTTACCAACTCTCATGGAAGTATTTCAATATTTTAACAACTGAGGTGGCCATATGTGTGCTTTCAAGCTGACATCTCCCTGGCAGATCAGCTGTGAGGGTTAAATGAGGCCAGGCACGTAGAGGACCTGGGGGTTTTTGTTTGGAAACATGTAGTACCCTGCCACATGTAGCAGGCACAGCTGTCAGCCTAAAGTTGCTGCTTCTCATTCCCTTCTATCTAGGACTGCTCCCTGCAGCTGAGAGAGTCCCTCTCCTAGAAGCCTACTTTGTTATTCATGTAAAGGGAGTTGTAAGGTCCTCGGCAAGCACATTCCACTCAGACATCAAAGGGAAAATCTCTTGCCTGGTCCCCATGATCCCTTCCCTGGAAAAAGAGGAGGGTAAACCTGGCTGGAGTCTGATGGACCAGCCTGGATGGGAGGTCACTGGGAGGCAGGAAAGAAAAAAGTTCAAACAAAATCCTACCCTTTCAGGTCCCTGCTTGCCTTGCATTGACCTGTATCTCCAGAATATTCCCTGATTCCATCCAGAGCCTATGGATCACCGCTCATTTTTGCCATTAAAATCTCAGAATTTAGGAGGAAAGCGAGGCCCAGGTAGAAAAAGTTACCTGCTGAAGATCACACACAGATAGCTCACTTGTGGAGAGCTGAGTTGAGGGCAGAGGTTTCCTGATTATAGGCTAGAGCTTCTTGCAATTCACCAGCCCTGTGAGAAAAGCCAGTTTAAGAGCATTGGCTGAAATGACTTCAGTTCAGTACAACAAATGATGAGCTTCACTGAATGACTTCTCCATCCATAACATGTACTGTACTCAGTTTATAGTCATAAAGAGATTTCACATGCCGGGGTTCTTTCAGGCCTTCTTGTAACCAGGTACAATTGAAGGAGTTAGCTAGATTGGAACCAAATAATAGTTAGAGTTAGAAAATAATACTTATGAGAATGGACTCAAAGAATTTAGTCTGAAGATGAGAAAGATGAAGGGGCACATTGATGACATTTTAGGCGTTCTAGATAACAAAGATTCACTACAAAGAAAGAGAGGGCAGCTGCTCATTGCCCCAAGTTGGTGGAGGAAGAGATTGCAGCGGGGTACAGGTGGCATGTAAGTGAAAGTATGACCCTAGCAGATGAAATTTCACTGGTGGATTAGGACTTATCTTCCCAGGGGTGTTTGTCATAATCTCTTCTGGTTATTTGAATGCACTGACCTGTTTGGCAGTGTTTTCTTGAAAGGAGAGGCAGGAATTGGATGCAAAAAGCAGAAGTTCCTGCTGAACGGTGTGAAGGAAGTCACAGGTCACTGGGCCAGGGCACAGTGTCCCCTGCTTTACCCCTCTCACCTCTGTGTCATTAACTGGAATCCTGTAGGGCAGCAGTTCCCAACCTTTTTGGCACCAGGGACTGGTTTCATGGAAGACAATTTTTCCATGGATGGGGGTGGGGGATGGTTCAAGCGGTAATGGGAGCGATGGGGAGCGGCAGATGAAGCTTCGCTTACTTGCAGGCCGCTCACCTCCTGCTGTGCGACCTGGTTCCTAACAGGCCTCAGGTTGGTACCCAGCCTGGGGGTTGGGGACCCCTGCTGTAGGGTGTCCGGCCCCTCTGGGACTCCTCAAAGTATTCAGAATTATAGGGGCTTTGAGCTACAGGGAGGAGATACCCCAGCTCCAGCCGGCTTAACCAATAAAGAGAGGCATTATCTCCCATAACAGGGCATGGAGAACTAGGTCACGATCTCAGCATGGAATGGTGAACTGCTCATCAACACCATCCGGGCTCTGGGCTCTTCATCTCTTTGTGAAGGGTGTCTTCAGCTTTGCCTTCATCCTAAAACTTTCCTTGATGGTTGTAAGGCAGAAACCTGGAGCCATTGAGGTCACATGAGTTCTTATTCACAGAAGAGAGAAAAAATAGCCACCTGCTTCTCAGTCATGACATAAAAGCCTTTCCTTTTCACCTGATTGGGTGAAATTAGGTCTCACACACCCTCCCTTTTTGGCCAAAATCAGTCACCAAGGAAATGTCATGAGTCAATTGGCTCTTGGCTTTTAGAACAAAACAGGTGTGGTTGTAAGTCTGGGAATTAACTGGGATGCCCACTCTACTTCTATTCTACCAGGAGAAACCTTCACACAGTGTCTGTCTGGGTGAGGACCAAGGCTGGGGCCACTGGATCTTGCAGTCACCACTTGAGGATGAGGTCGTTTCTGAAACCAAATTCTGTCTTCTTTCTACTACCATTTATGTCATACACTGAAACTGCTATCATTCAAATAAGACCTTCACATTTTTTTTTGCTATATCAGCATAACATCTGTGGTATTCCTTACTAGTTTTCTTTAAACAAGCTCACTTCTTTTTCATAAGTTTGTTTAAAAATGAAACCTTATCACCATTGGAAATAGGAAACCTGTGTCTCTTGCCAAAATTATAAGTTTGTCGTTAAAACAAATACAATGTTAATTAATTTTATCTAGATACAGATGCCTGCAAAGTTACTAAAACAGCTTTTTTCTTTTCTTTTTTTTTTAACAGCTTCTTTTAAAAGGGAGGTTAGCAGGTGTTTGAAAGTGTTAAAGACACACCAGCACCCACAGAGACTTTCTCTTTATTCTAAGCAGATGAATGGAAAGAAATTTGAAATTAGAATAGCTTTACCACTATATGACTGCGTGTTATTTAATGACATATCTGTGTATCACATTTTAATAACCAATGTGATTAACCAATAACCAAAGTAAATAACAATTTTATTTCCTCATTCTATTTGGGTAATACTAGACCTAGCTGCATCTCATGTACCATTAGTGACCTGTGCCCTACTTTTGGGGAAGTGGTCTATTATAGTCTGCTGCTTTCCTTCAATATTCTTCCCTCCTCTTTGGTACTCAGGTGGTAAGAGCAACTGGGAATGTATTGACCTTGTTTGCTACACATGGGCCCATTATCAGTGATCCAACTATATATGTATTCCTTGAGCACTTACTGTGATTCTAGAGAGTATTAGGCAGAGACCCTCCCCTCAATGTACTTGTGATCTAGGTGAAGAAAGAGGACCCAACAATTGGAATGAAAAAGGGGAAAACATGGGTCGGGTTGAGAGAGCAGTCTCTGCCCTCCCCTCCTGTAGCTCAGAGGCAGTCTGAGGTGCCTGGTACACTTTGGTCCCTGGCTGATGTCCAGGGAATGAGGGGCAGGGACCTGGGTCACTACTTGGCTTCCCTGATCTGGAATGGATTTTACACCCCAGTGAAGACAGAGTCGAGAGCCCGTCACTGTCTGCTCCTCCTTCCAGCCACACTGAGATGCCAGCCAAGCCCTGAGGACAGAGATGCTGCCTTGCCTTCTAAAACACCCTTTAATGACTGGCATAGCTAGGGGACTTTATCTAAAGGAGCTGCGTGCTCAAGTCTCCCCGCAAAGTTCAGGAAAGCTGGCCTTTCATGGGAGCTCAGACAGACCCTGGAAGCAGGAGGAAAAGGCAGGATGTGCCTTCTGCCTTGGGTGAGCCGAAGCCTGGGGTGCCCTCTCTGTGCCTGGGAGGATGTCGTTCAAGCAGAGAGACTGTCTGGAAGGGCAGTTTCATTTGCTTAGTTTTAGAAGATTCCACGGGCTGGTCCTTAGCTGGGATTGACTCCTTTGTGATGGCATTGGTTGGTGCTCTGTGCTCATCGCAGTGGGAGGGATGCCTTTCAGAGGAGGCGAGGCAGGGCTGGGGAGTGAGTGCATACCCTGCCTGCATAATGATGAAAGTTTCAGGCTCTCTCAGAGAGTTCTTCCTCTAGGCCATCTGCAGGGACATGGGTGCCCTTTTATCCTAATGTCATTCATGTTCTAAGACTTATTGACAGCTGACCCAGTCATGCTCGGGCCCCACACAGATCACCCACTGCTTGAATCCCACTGAATCTGCCCCTTCCTCCTACATGGGGCCATGACCATGTTCCCCTCTCTTGGTCCCTGACCTCCTGCTTTTACATTCCCTCTGCCATCAGTTGGATTAATGACCTCTCCTTCTTGCGCCTCTGTCAGACTCAGCTTTTAAATTATTTAGCAAAACCTGACCAGATCAGAAGAGGGCTTCTCAGCTCTCTGTTTAATCTTTTTATTACCTTATTAGGTAAGGAGTATGGGAGCTTCTTGTTGATTTGAGTTGGGACTTGGGAAAATGTTTTACATCTTTGTGGCTGGCACCTGCCTTGGGCCCTACTCCCCACATCCGCTCCCCATCTCCAGTACAGCCACCCCCAACATTGGCTCCGCCTACGTGGTGAAAAGAGCACGGATCAGGGAGTTGATAGACAGTGTGAGATTCTTGGGTAAGGCAACCTCTCCAACCTTCCTGTTTCTCATCTGCTGTGTAGATGTAAATTTCAAGAACTCAGGTGCACAATATGCGTAACTTAATTTTTTTAATGAGAATTTATGTTTTGAGTCCCTATTCTGCATGGTGGAAGAAATGTGCTGCAAAATAATTTGGGATTTCTTGTCCTTTCACCAGGTTTGCATTTATGTTCTGGGGGACTTATCTAAAAACACCATGATTCCAAGGGCCCAATCACTCATCGAAGTCATTTGGGCATCTGCTGTCCAATGACATCTGTCCTCCCCATGTGGGTCTCTGTTGTCTATACATGCAATTTCCAGAGACAGTCTGCTGTCTGGAGGGTCCCTCCATCTGGAGCGCTCTCCTCTCCTCAGCAATTTTTGGGAGCACAGGTATCATTCTCTGACACTGTCTAAGGCTTCCTCCACCCCTCCAGTGGTGTGCTGGTAAATGTTTAACAGCCACCTCTGGGGGTGGGGGGTTGGAGGGTGGATGGAAGGAGGTACTGATTTGTAGTGTTTGCCAATTTCTGGGTTGTAAACACTCCCACTATGGCTGATTTCAAGCTACTGATGATTTAACAATCAGCTCACACAATTCCTGTAAATGTATCAGTCAATTCTAGCTAACCAGCTCCAGCACGCCACTGTGTGACACATCTTGTAACCAGGTCTCTGAAGATGAACTGCCTCCTGGCCACAACACCAGCAGTTAAGACAGACATCTTCTTGCTCTCACACCCCTGAAATGAATCTGAGATTTTTCTACCTGCTCAGGTGCCCAGGGAGAGGGCATAGGGCCACTTTTGCAAGGGGCTCCCCATCATCTATGCTCATTGTTTCTTTTCTGACTCCTCCTTCTTCCAGCCTAGGGAACATTTTTCTAGTTGGCGGGATGGCTTTGAGTGGGAGGTAGTGACTTCTGTTACTCAGTCCAACTCTTAAGCTTGAGTGACTTCCATTGCCAAAGGGTGTAGGCTTTTGAAATGGCTCTTGGTTACCACATCCCTCCCCTAAGCAATTAACACAAAGTAGCCTAATGATTGAGGGGAGAAAAAAGGGCCAAGAGAGAAAAGTAGTTACAAAAAAGAAAAATTCATCAGCATCCCAAAAGCATTGTTCTATTGCATCAATATAGTAGTACTTCACTATTGGGAGGAATGTCGGGAGGAATAACTGAGAAAAGATATGAGAAGAGCTTCAGGCAGAGTATGACAGAGAAGGGATTCCATGACATGGGTTATCCTTCTCTTTCCCCTCCAGCTGAAGGAATCACAATTTCCACTGGTTTGCATTATATTGAGTCAAGCATGGCTCCTGTGGTCATCAACAGCCCCATCTCCTTCCCCTCCTTCACCCCGAGGATATGGCACTATTTGGGGTCAGAATGGACATTGTGCCTTTCCACTTAGAAGTTAAGAAAGAAACACCCATCTTCTCAAGTATTTACAGATCTCATGTACAGCATATTTTAGCTAAAGAAGTTAAGGAGTAAGTGACAATGCCATAGAGGGGTTAATACATATTTAAATTGTTTGAGACTCTGTTTTATATCTCATTGACTCCTAGAGTGAAAGGTATGTTCATGAGGACACCATCCATTTTAAAGGGCTTGCCACTGTCTTGCTTTGTGTTCTGGTTAACTGGGTTTTTGACCTCAGCCTCCCTGCTAGATGCACATCCCTGAGGACAGGACTAGCACAGAACTGTGTTAGTGGTTAGAAAATGGCTGCTGAGTTATTTTCTTGATTCCCTGGTTTCATTATGGATTCCCCCTATAAGAAGCTACCCACTCAAGAAAGAGGTGGAAAATGTATATTTCCTCAATATCACATTGCTTGACTCTTGGCCTATATCCCTATCAGGATCTATCATTTCTACAGATTCTAGTCTAAATGACCTGTACAGGGAATGCTAATTGCTTCTTCCTTGGGGGAAGGGATTGGAGCATGATATCCCATTCTGGCTTCATTCAGAGTCTTTGACCATGGAGATGCCTTTCAAATTCCATAGAACGTGGCTACCTTTAGAAACAAAGGTGATCCGTGGAAGCCCACAGGACTTTCTTTACCCTAGCATGGGAAAGAAGTGAGATTTCAGTTTGTCTCATACCCTGAAACACAGACACTCAGCACGGCATCTTTTGATCTTGGGAAGATGGAAGTGAGGAGGAAAACTAGGCAGAGTGAATTGGAGATCATTGGTTGGCAATGAACTCCACCACATCAACATTCATATTGGATTTTGTGAGTACCAGCTGACTGCAACCCTGGGTAGGTCCTTGAGGAAAATAGCATGGCCAGATTCCAGCCTGCAAGTCAGATCAAATGCAAGACCAGGATCTTGGCATGAGGAAATAACCAAAGGGGCTCTCAATACTAACCTTTTTTTCCTTTCAAGAAAAATTGACTGGATATCTTTTCAGCTATGAGATATCTGGAGACTGGAATGGGAGAAGGAGGCTCTGTAAATCTTGCTGCAGATTCTATCAGAGTTTTGAGTCTCAATCTCTATGACTGTGGTGGTATGAAAAGATTTTGCAGGATTCACAAACAGCATGTTTCTAGTTATCCTGCCCCTCCCACTCCCCTTAAGAAACTTTTCACTCCTTTCCCATTTAAACTAACCTGTGAGGCATCTATTGCCTTAATAAGGGGTTGGTAGGGCAGAAAAGCAGAGGGAAAAGTTTAAAAGCTTGGATTTTTGAGTATCAAAAATCAAGGCCTTGGAGGATGATTGATTATCAGAAGCAATTCCCCCCACCCCCCGACTAAATAAAAATCCTCTGAGATGGAACAGGGAAAGGAGAGAATCAAAGAGTGGGCGAGACACTGAGGTAAACTCTAGTGTGGGTTCTAAGAAGGTATCTTGAGTTCCTGTCAATCATTCCAGGGTGGGGTAACATCATTATGGAACCCCTAGGTAGGTTAGAGGATGCTTCAAGAACAGTTGTTTCTTACTGCTAGATTGGAGCCTGGGGAATTGGCAAGTCTTTAGAATCCCCTTGAGTCCAGCATGGCATGGAAAGGAATAGATTAGAAATGGCTGCTTGGCATTTCTTTAGGCAGAAACATCCTGGAACAGTCTTAGAGTTTTACTTAGACTCTAATCTTAGAGTCTAGAGTTTATTAGAGCTTCCAGGAATGGTAGACAGCAGCTAAAATTCCGTAGAGCCCCAGAAAAGAGTGTGGAAGTAGCTGAGAGCCAGGCTTGAAGAACCCAGTGATGGGGACGTGGGGAATGTAAGATGACCTTACTTCAGTCTCTACCTTGCAGCAGATGTTTTTTCCTTGTAGAAGATTAAGAAGTGGTGACTTCAATTTCTTGAAGAATCCAGACTAATCTTTGCCCAGGGACACTTTCCAGCCCTTTGACTTGTGACCTTCTCCTGGTAGAATTTCCACCTCCTAACCCCTTCATCCTCAGAAAGCGTGTAGTGTGATGTTCTAGGTCTGCACTGTGCAGTATAGTAGCCACTAGATGCAAGTGACCATTTAATTATAATCAAATTAAATTAAAAATTCAGTTCCTCAGTTGCACTAGCCACATTCTGAGTGCTCAAAAGCCACATGGGGCTAGTGGCTACCATATTGAACAGCACAGTATAGAGCTGTTTCTAGCTCTATACTGTGCTGTTCACTGTGCTATATCACTGGAAATTCTATTGATCAGTGCTATGGCCTTTGTCACTACTTCTGCTAAGGCAATGACCACTAACCACCTCCTTTTCCCCCGACACCCACACACCCACCCACCCACCCACAAGTGGGTTGAGTCCAGAGAATTCTGTCACCAGTCTCTGAGCTGACATTTTCCTGGATGTGGCCATGTTCAATTAGTGGTGTTCTTTTGCTGACACTTCCTAGTCTCCATGCTTCTCTCACCACCATCACCACCAGAGCCCACAGAGTTGTAAGTGACATGATGTTAAGAGATCCTCCCAGGGGCTGGTTGTCCTGGTCAAACAGGAATAGGAGGCTCTCCATTCAGACTCTAGAGTGTTGTCAATTTCCAGAATCCACCATTCCCATCAAAACTATCAATTGATGTCAAGTCTCCTAAGACTAGAAAAGGAGCGGCCAGCACCCTCCAGTGGAGACAGAAGTCACGGAGGATGGGACTTGGACCCCGGACCCACCCATTCTTAGCAGGGGCTGTGAACACCTCCTTTCTTTTCTGAAAAATGAGATAACTATAGCTGCCTTATAAAATTGATTGTGGGGATAAATGTAAAATACCTAGGACAATGGCTGCGATATAATTGAGCCTCAGTAAATAACAGCTGCTATTTTTATTTCTCAGCTGCCCTCTGGGATAATCTGCACTTCTAGGGTAGAACAGTAAGAGGGAGGAAATACAGCAGTAGCTCCCTGCACCACAGGTCACTCGATCTTGCCATCTGGCATAATGAGAAATCATCCTGCTTAATTTATGAAAACTGCCTCATGCTTCAGGCTCCACCTGGTTTACTCTGGTGGGTGCTGGGCATTCTTCAGGTGTGGTGGTGGCTTCATGTGCCTGGATGGGTGCATTTAAAAGTAATCCTTGGGGCTTCCCTGGTGGCGCAGTGGTTGAGAGTCCGCCTGCCGATGCAGGGGACACGGGTTCGTGCCACAGTTCGGGAAGATCCCACATGCCGTGGAGCGGCTGGGCCCGTGAGCCATGGCTGCTGAGCCTGCGCGTCCGGAGCCTGCGCTCCACAACGGGAGAGGCCACAACAGTGAGAGGCCTGCGTACCGCAAAAAAAAAAAAAAAAAAAAAAAAAAAAGCAATCCTTGGGGTCTGCCTTGAGGGTCTTTTGGAGAAGGAATCCCAAACATCTTTTTAGAAGAGTTGAACATAGGGTACATGTATACAATGGGATATTACTCAGCCATCAAAAAGAATGAAATAATGCCATTTTTTAGCAACATGGATAGATCTAGAGATTATCATACTAAGTGAAGTCAGACAGAGAAAGATAAATATTATGATATCACTTATATGTGGAATCTAAAAAATAGTACAAATGAACTTATTTACAAAGCAGAAATAGACTCATAGACATAGAAAACAAATTTATGGTTACCAAAGGGAAAGGGGAAGGAAGGGTAAATTGAGAGTATGGGATTAACAGA
This sequence comes from Hyperoodon ampullatus, assembly GCF_949752795.1. Lineage (NCBI taxonomy): Eukaryota > Metazoa > Chordata > Mammalia > Artiodactyla > Ziphiidae > Hyperoodon > Hyperoodon ampullatus. Next base: position 81,325,284 of record NC_136916.1, read on the forward strand.
GCACACTACCATATATAAAATAAATAAACAACAAGGATTTATTGTATAGCACAGAGAACTATATTCAATATCTTGTAATAAAATATAATGGAAAAGAATAAAGAAGAATATAGGTAAATACATATATGTATGTATAACCGAATCACTTTGGTGTACACTTGAAACTAACACAATATTGTAAATTAACTATACTTCAATTAAAAAAATTATCAGTCCAGAGTGACTTATTTAGATTAGGCTAAAAGGAGATGGCAGAATAATAGGACACTTTCAGTTCTAGTCTTCCTTATGTAATCTTAGGCGCAGTTTGGTCAGTCCTAGATGATGTGTATTGTTAGAGTGATTCTGAGTATCAGACCTTCCCCCTGGCAATGTTATCTACCTTTTTAGGCTACTGGACAGGTAATTGACTTAATGCATTAAAAACATTTAATGTACTCTTTATGTATAAGATGTTATCTTAAGCACTGTCAGGACTAAAGAATGAAAAAAGATATTGTCTGTAAGGAATATATCTGAATAAAGAATATAACATATGGACCCAAACATGATTAATACAGTATAAGTGCTGTGAGAGCAAAGGATTGTGGAATCTAGTGAGAAACCATCACTCCTGGTGAAGTAGTAGAGGAAATGTGGATCAGTGGACTCTCCACTGACTCACCACTGAACTTGCTAGTGCATTAAGCCCCTCCCAGCCCAGCATCTGCCTGTGAGGCCCCAGTAGAGGGGCCAACCTGGATTTGAAAGATGCTTTAATATGATCATCCTGGGGATAACAGGGATTGGTAAGACATCTCATGGGAACTATTATGTGAACTAGATATTGAGCCATTGGCAAAAAGCCAAGCTTAATGAACTAATTATAGAGAGCACCAAGGTTTCTGTAATATTTGTGCTTGACGTTAAAAGATGGGTGGAATTTAAACCAAGGGAGGCAGTGAGGTTATAACAGGGATGTCAGGTCAAAAGAATTGAAGTTAAGTGACCAACCATGTTCTATATGCAGGTCATGATGGGGAAAAGATTAGAGGTTGGCCAAGAACTTAATTTCTGATCACCAGGGATCATGATGGCCCAAACCCTGCCATGTCATGGTATTAAATACCTCCTTCCTTTTGTTTGCACCACACCCCTTTATTTAGGGTAGGGGTTAAGAAATGTAATTTCTGGATCATACTATATGAGCATTTAAAATTTTAATAGACATTGGTAAATTGTCTTCTGGAATGACCATACTAATTTATACCCCAGCAGCATATGAGAAAGCCAGTTACCCTATGCCCTGACATGAAATAATATAAAAAGAAATCTTTACCATCCTGATAGGTCAAGATGGTCTTTGATTTTTAAAAGATTTTTATTTCCTTGACTACTAGTGAGATTGAATACTTATAGGACATTTGTGTTTCCTCTTTTATGAACTTCCCATTCATGTTATTTGCTTGGTTTTCTATCAGATTTACTGAGACAAGGATGGGAATGGCAGCCCCTGTATTTGCGTAATTCAGCAGTTCTGGTTGTTTCTCTTTTTTGTGTCAATAGGTAGGGATTCATTATATATTCTGACAGTAATTCTTTGTCATTTATAGATATTTCAAATATTCTATTCTCTTTAGATTTTGTATATGCTGTTTCAGATTGCACAGATACTTTAATTTTGAAATAGTTAAATCTATCAATTTTTTTATTTACAGATTTTTGCATTTTGGATCTTTTAAGGAAATCCCCAAACCGTGAGTATGTTCTCCTGTTTTTCCTAAATCTTCATAGTTTTTTAACAGTTTTAACTATGTAAACCATATAGGGTATGTATTCTTCACTGGTGAGAGGCAGTGAGTCAAATTCATTTCCAGATTGTCTCCTCAAACCATTAGTTGAATAGTCAAGCATTTCCCCAGTCATTTGCAATACTCTTCTTTAATATAGTCTAAGTCCCCCAATATATTCCAGTGTCTGTTTATAGTTGCTCTTCTGAGTCTTCGATCTATTTATCTGGTCCTGTACAAATGCTGCACCTTTTTAAGTACTAGAGCTTTATTAACATGTTGATTTTTGAGAAGGCTACTCTTCCTGCCTTGCAGTTAAAAACTTTTATGTTCAGAATTACCATGGCTATTCTTGAGCACTCCCATTTGAATTTTGTAATCAGTTTTTGAATTTCCATAAAAACTCCTATTGAGATTTTCTTGGTGATTGCATTGCAATCATTTCAGGAAAAAAATCACATTTTCCAAGTAGTTAGTCATCCAATCTTGGAATATGGTAGGACTCTCTATTTTTTAAGTTATTATCTTTGTCTTTGAAGATGACTTTACAGTTTTTCTTTAAATAAATAATAGACATTTCTGTTAGGCATTTTTATGGATTATGTGTGTTGCTCTCATGAATGAGACAGCATCATTATTATTGTGATTTTTTTTAAGTGTGAAATAATAAAACCCTTGTAAATGAACTCAGCTGAGTATAGCGTCCTCTGTAGCTATGAATTTGCATTTGCTCTTTTAGAAATTTGAAAGCTAAGCAGGTAGGAATTTTCTATTCATCAGGACTCAAGCAATGGACCCATGTCCCTGTACTCAATGTGCCCCAGATAGAAGGATGTGCAGATTTCTACCAGTAAGGGATGACTTATCAGATGTGATTCTGAGCCTACATAGGCAGAATAGTGGTGAACATCAACTTACCACATTATTAATTTATAAACAAAACTACTGTTGCTCTAATCACCATGATGAGCCATCTACTCACACTAGTCTCTAGAAAAGATGACCTTATATTTTAAAAAAAATAGGAAAAAGACAGTACAAGAATCTTTCTAATACCAAAAGTTTCAGGTAAATGTTTAGAAAGATCACTAAATGTTCTTCCAAAGAGTTAAGGACAGCACCGATTTGGTTGTACTTCAGCTTTAGTCTTATCGGGATAGATAATTCATGAACTTGGTTTGATCTGAGGGTACATTTCAATGTATCTTGAAATTCTCAAAGCTAACCATGGTCTAGACTCTGAGGGCATTTTTTTTCTTTTTTCTTTAAATTAGTTTCTGCTTTATAACAAAGTGAATCAGTCATACATATACATCTGTTCCCACAACCCTTCCCTCTTGCATCTACCTCCCTCCCACCCTCCCTATCCCACCCCTCCAGGCAGTCACCAAGCACCGAGCTGATCTCCCTGTGTTATGTGGCTGCTTCCCACTATCTATCTACCTTACGTTTGGTACTGTATATATGTCCATGCCTCTCTCTCGCTTTGTCACAGCTTACCCTTCCCCCTCCCCATATCCTCAAGTCCATTCTCAAGTAGGTCTGTGTCTTTATTCCCGTTTTACCCCTAGGTTCTTCATGACATTTTTTTCCCTTAAATTCCATATATATGTGTTAGCATACGGTATTTGTCTTTCTCTTTCTGACTTACTTCACTCTGTATGACAGACTCTAGGTCTATCCACCTCATTACAAATAGCTCAGTTTCGTTTCTTTTTATGGCAGAGTAATATTCCATTGTATATATGTACCACATCTTCTTTATCCATTCATCCGATGATGGACACTTAGGTTGTTTCCATCTCCAGGCTATTGTGAATAGAGCTGCAATGAACATTTTGGTACATGTCTCTTTTTGAATTATGGTTTTCTCAGGGTATATGCCTAGTAGTGGGATTGCTGGGTCATATGGTAGTTCTATTTGTAGTTTTTTAAGGAACCTCCATACTGTTCTCCATAGTGGCTGTACCAATTCACATTCCCACCAGCAGTGCAAGAGTGTTCCCTTTTCTCCACACTCTGAGGGCATTTTTAAGTGTGCAGTAGATATTGGACATATCCATTTTTACTTCTGCAATAGCTTTGTGTGAAAATTGATTTTTCATGTGTGAAAATGTGAAACTGAACTGTTCTTCCAGGCCAGTAACAGCTTGTGGTCCTCTCTGGCAACCATCTTGTAATTCAATAACAAGATGGTTTTAATTTTCCTCTGTGACAAAAGTGAAGTGAGCACTCCTGGGAAGTTAGCTCTCGTCTTCTGGATTTTTCTGGTAGTAAAAGTTTTATGCCTTATCTCTACCTCACAGAAGTATTTCAAGCACCTAAAAAATATGCCAATGTAGACTGCCACCAAAACTCATAAATGAAGAGCTGCATATAAACTCACGTAACTAACAGATACCAATTATCTGGAGGCTTTGGGCGTGATAAACAGTAGACAAAGATTGAGAAATAAAAACTTAGACCTGTGTTCATAAGTATAAGAGAAAATAGAGTATTGGGCCTCCCCCAAAAGGGAAAGGAAACATCCTTTATCACTCAGGATCCAAAAATCTGGACCCTAATAATCACTTCTAGTTTGTTGTGAAATTGATGAGAATTAAGTAAAGAGTTTGTAAACTCAACTTTTAGAGCCGTTTTGAGCCAAATCCGCATATGACTATTCGATAGCTTGGAGAGTTTAAGCACAAAAAATTATTTAAATTTGCAAGGTGACTACATGATATCACATATTTGTCCACTATTTAAAATAAAATCCTCAAACCAGGAAACATATTATTCACTTGAAATACTTGCAGAATTGACTTTACCATGAAATCCTATGTCTTTTATAGATCTATTCTTATACAAAGATCGAGAGGATTGGTGTCTGTGTGGTTTATAAAACTATCTTAGTTGTAGCTTCTCAGAAGTACATGATGTTTATAAGGGTTGGGTACATGCTGATTTTTGGAAAGGAATTAATACATAATTTGAATTCAGAGTACAAGCTTTTAAAAAATATGATCCAATTTAGAGAAGCATTTCTGAAATACCTCTGGGAAATAAATTTCTTTTATTAATCCAATCAGCCATTGGATGTCATTCTTCCAATTTAATTATGTTTATCTGCCAATGGGTGACTCTGCTTCTTATACATGTAATTTCAGTGGGTGCAAACGGTGATGGCAAATAATTGTCCTCAGGGAGATAATTGCTCTTATAATTATTTACCCATGCAAGTTAGCTCAATTAAAAATTTAATCCTCTGTCAGATGACCTGGCAACATGAGAGAACGTGTTTTCTATGTACTCAAGTGGAGGAAGAGACCGTGCATTTCTTAGACATTTTCTGGGTGCCAGGCACAGTGCTAAGTGCCTTATATACACTGTTCCACTGAATCCCACAATCTTCCTACGAAGTGGGCATGATTATCTTCATTTTATTTATGAGAACCCCTCAGTCCTGTAGATGGCAAGTAGAGGAACCTAGATTGAAACCCAGGCTAACAGGCTGGTATGAAATAAATCCTATTTCACAGAGTGTTTGCAAGGCTTAAATGAGGAGGCAGAACTTGTAAAGAATTTAGCCCAGTGCTTGGTACATTGCTATCTTTATCCTCATGTCTGTCATAGAGATTTTACTTCTGTGATCACTGCCTGCTTCCTTCCAGAAACCCATTCCAGTGGACAGGGTAAAACCTCATACCTGAATCCTAAATGAGAGAGAGAGTTCTTCGGAGGACTTTGCATGTCCTACCTCCTTGAGAATGCTTTATCTGTCTGCTCTGGTCCTTAGGGATTCTCTCCTCTCCGAATTCCCATCACTGTCATGTCTCCATTTCTTAACAATAGCGCCTGGATGTAGAGTGTATTGTAGAGTTCTTTTTATTACATGAAGGCTTGCTTTTCCTCAATCCAGATTGTAGACTTATTGTGTACAGGGCTTCCTTGGATCTCTCCACAGGGTCTCCTAGGGTACAGGGTTCCATACCAGACCCTGGATCGATACTCTTTGATTAAGTGTGAAACCTACAAGTCATTAGCTACCTGAAGCCTAGAAGGTTCTGAGGGCTCAGGCTCAAGGCAGCTGTTTGTTTTGAAAAGGTGGGAGACTTCTTTTGAGGAATTGTCATCTAACAGCAGTGTCACCCATTGGCTGGCCTTCCTCTTTTGATGATGTTTGCATAATGTGGTGATGTGGCATGCCAGGGGACATCTTTGGGGTTTTTCCCTCTTCAGAGAAACTGGCACTGACAGCTCCTCCCTCCTTCCCCACATCCCATCTGTGCCCCCGCCAAAGAGCTGGAGAAGGGAGTGAGAGGTCACCATTTTGCAGGGAGAAGTGATGTTTACGAAGAGTGACATTGACTGGTTTTCTGTCCCAATGTTAAGGAAATGGGGTCCCCAAAGCAATTGCTGGTAAAATTTGCAGTTACATTAAGAAGGGGAGGCTGACATCTTGCACACGGGGTGCCGGGGCTTGCAGCCTTATCCTGCTGCTATCAGAGCAGGCTGGGGAGAGGTGAGGGAGTACACTGGTGAAATGGGGCCAGGGAGGAGGGAGGCAACGTAGACCTTGGAAGCAATCTGTTACAGAGAGCTGGGGATAATGGCCCTGCTCCTACCCCAGACCTGAGCTCAGGTGAGGTGGTAGGCTGAGGGTTTCCTAGGGAGTCACAGAGCCCAGGGGAGCTCCTGGGATGGGCTCCTTCTTTAGCTGGGCTTCCTGGGGCCTGTCTGCTTCCACACCAGTACTTTTCAGAAGGGGTTTGGGCAGCAATGACAGCCAGTGATGGCAGCAAGCTTAGCCACGGGCAGTCTGGTAAGCAAACCACCCTGGATCCGAGTTTGGGCAGAGAAGAGGAAGGCAGTTGTGGGGAGAGAGCAGAACAAGCTTCCCCTCCCTCCAGGCCCCCAGAGCCACAAGTCCATCTGGCCTGCCCTTGTGGGGGAGGGCTTGAATGGAAGATGTGTCAGGAGTTCTCAAATGGCCAGGACCAGGGCTTAAGAAGTGAAGCGAAGCTATTTTAATAAGTAAAAATGACTCAAAAAATTAAGGAATTGACTGATTAAGTCATTTCAGGAGCAGTACACAGCAGAACGGAGGGTTTCCAAAAAGCAAAGTGGTAGCAAATATTGGTAAATGGAAGCTGGTTTGTATTTAAATGGCTGAGGATGAGACTTCTCAATGAAACTCATCACTTCTTGAGCCCCACCAGGGACAGATGATGGGCTGTGCGTACACTGAATTCTCATGATGTCTCTGCCAAGGAGGCTGAAACCTTCCCATCTCAGAGCCACATGTAGCTGAATTTCAGAGTGGTGACTTGACATGCTAACCTGGCAAGGTTAGTAAGCAGCTGAGCTGAGATGCAGACCTGTTACCTGCTCTTTCCACGAAGCCATCCTCCCTTCCTACTGCCCCCAGCTGTAAAGGGCCTACTATGTGCAGAGGACCTCACAGGGTCCTGTCTGTACTAACTGAAAATCACAGACTTGCTTTAAACATAACATACATGAGTTTGAAATATGGAATGGATGCAGGAACAGCAATCGTCTCCTGCAGCATTCATATTCCCAAGAATTGTAGGATGCCATGAAGGACAGGGTGGGACCAAGTCGGACTGAGGGCCTCCAAGTGTTTTTTAAGCCTTGTCCTCACCCACATGATCTGAATTCTGTATCTCTCCTCCCTGCCTCAGTCATTTTTTCAGGATTGATCTGCTGATACCATCTGAGGAAGTGATTGACAGTGATATGCTTCTTCAAGGGTCATGTTCACAGAGACAGTTGCCATTTAAATAAAATCTTACCTCCAGTGTCCTGCTCAAGACATACATCTCCCCAATGTTCATTACAGCACTATTTATAATAGCCAAGATGTGGAAGCCACCTAAGTGTCCATCAACAGACGAATGGATAAAGAAGATGTAGTATACATAAACAATGGAATATCAGTCACCCATAAAAAAAAAGAAGGAAATAATGCCATTTTCAGCAACATGGATGGACCTAGAGATTATCATACTAAGTGAAGTAAGCCAGTAAGCCAGACAGAGAAAGACAAATATCATATGATATTGCTTATATGTGGAATCTAAAAAAAGAAAAAAAAAGATACAAAGAAACTTATTTACAAAATAGAAATAGACCTAGAGACATAGAAAACAAATTTATGGTTACCAAATGGGAAAGGGAGGGGAGGGATAAATTAGGAGTTTTGCGATGAATAGATACATCCTACTATATATAAAATAGATAAATAAGGACCTACTGTATAGCACAGGGAACTATACTTAAACTATACTTAATATTTTGTAATAACCTATAAGGGAAAAGAATCTGAAAAATATATATATAACTGAATCTCTTTGCTGTACACCTGAAACTAACACAGCATTGTAAATCAACTACACTTCAATAAAGAAAGTAAAAAAAAAAAAAAGGCATATGTTTCCCTTTCTAGCATTGCATTGTAATGCCTAATTATTTGCATTGAACTTAAAGAGCTAGGCAATGATTATTTTAGAAACAACAGAAGGAACAGCCATTTTCTTTGGGCTCTTTTCTTTTTTGTTTTTGTTTTTTTCTTTTTACCTATATCAAGCACTTATTTTACTATGAAAATTTAGTTGCCTTCCTACAGAATAATTCCCCAAAGAAATGGAAGGATCAGCATGGGAGCAAGTTAAGCTTCCAGGGTAAGAAAGGAGCCTGTTGCTAAGCTGGGGGTGTAAAGCCTGAGGACAGAGGTTCCCACCTCCTTTTCACTGGGAGACGTTTCAGTTGCTCCTGGGGATTATGGGCAAGTTCTCAGTGACAGGTGATGGAGAGAGCCTCACAGGAGAATGTCTCCTTTCCAAAGGAGGCTGCTGGCTTCTGCCATGTCATGTTTGAGTCCCTGAGCCTGTTTTTTTTATATTGCTGGTCAACTGAACTCATGCATTTATTACCCTGCCTTTGTGTTCCAGGTTGATTGCCTTCTTTATTTCACCCCTTAATTACCCTAGAGGAAGAGGGAAGTGAGATTGCCTATTGGAACACTCTTGAAAATCTGCAAAGCTCTCCTTTGGGGATCTGGTAACTACGTGTTTATGCATTTTATACAAGGGAACACTAGAACTCAGAAAGGTTAAGACACTTCTGAAAATGCTTTCTGGAAAGCAAAAGCTAGTCTCTGCCCTCTGCATTAATTAGACATTTCTCTGCACAGTTATGGTAACAGTGCTATAGCAGGAGTTCCTGAAGTAACAAAGCCTGAAAAGAAAAAAACAAAAAGCACAGCTCTTTGTAAAGTGGATGTGCTCATGGTGGTTGTGAATCCACATTCAAGGCCACAGAAACAGCTTGTTTTTATTTCAGTTGAGCCAAATGTTTGGGTGCATGACTAGCCCTTTCACAAAGGCTGAGAAAAGGGTCAAGTTGGATTTTCAGATCTAGATCAAGGGGGACCAAATATATACGTAGTTGAAAGCCCCAGTGGCCCATGGTAGCTGATAGGACATCTGGAGGAAATGGCATTTGGATTAATATAAGCAGTCTATTCTCCCTGAGTTGGTTGAACAACATGTGCGCACAGCTCTCTCACAGACCTGCTTAGATATTGAAGGATGAATCTCTTGATATCCCAAAATAAGTAAGACATCTCTGTGAAGTTCAGATAAAATAGATGGGAGTGTAAGTTTTCCATAAATTGACGGCCTTTATGGCGGAAAATATAGCAAAAGAAAAGAAATTGGACTGTAGGTGAAAAACAAATGTGAAATTTTAGACTGAGAGCATGGATGCCATAAGCAATACCCTCCCCTGCTTCCTTCTTCTGCCTCCAACTGAATTTCCAGTGCAAATGAAGCTCAGCTTCCGTGAGGAATCACTAACCACTTTTTCAGCTGTTTCAGCATCTTTTCACATCATGATGGAAAATGTTGAAATTGCATTTTCTTGGGATTTTTATGCTGGAGAGAATAAATCATGTTGTTTTGCAAAAAAAGAAACAATCACATAAATAATAGGGTCAGGCTGAAAAGAAGTCCTCGAGACACCAATGGACCAGGTAATAGGGCCTCAGAGAAGGTAACTCGCCCAAGCATACTCTTTTCTGAGTCCATGGATTCCAGAGTGAAAATATCAGGCAGGGCTTAGGGAGGGTGAAGTCTTCAAGGAATATTAGCTTGATAAGCTTTGATTTCAGGTGCGCTCAACTGCAAGCAACGGGGCTGTAGGAGGGCAAGATCCAGGCTGGAAGGGGATCTGAGAACACAGGTCAGTTATCAGGGTTAGCCCCACACGAGGACTGGGGCCATGCTGGGTCTTTTGTTCAGATGACAGAGAGTGAGCATTAGCTCCCGGAGCTCCTGTCTGGCCAGGGATGTAATGACTGTAGTGAGGACTCTCAGATGCACACCAGCGGCAGGCATCAACTTGATTGTCCATAGGAGGTAGGAGTCCTGTCAGCAGATTAAGGATGTAGTGGAGAAGCTAGCCAATTAGGAAGCAGCCTCACAATGGCAGCCTAACAATGACTGGGAAGGCAATGGAGCTCCAGCCAGGCAGTGAGGCTTGTGGGAAGGTCTATGGACCTAGAGAAGGGAAGGCAAATGCTGCCCTTGTCTCAGAGGGGTGGGACTAAAGTCAAAGCCCCAGAGGTTGATGATTCTGAGGTCGTTTGTTCATCATTCATTCATTCAATTATACAATGAGCATCCACCAGATGTCACACACTATTCTAGGCACTGTACCCCAAGAGGAAGCCGTTCCCTGCTCTCCCAGTGTTTACGGACAATGGGAGAACCAGAAAGGAAAACCAGATGGTGACAGTACAGGATTATGGAATGTATCAGTAGAAACCATAACAGTGTCGTGGAGCATCTAATTCCAGCCAGAGGCTGGGAAGCAATGAACAAGTACCATTTCTCCGTGCCCATTCTCTGTGAGACATGGTGCTGCCTTCACACTGGATTTCATTGACGCCTTACCACAATTATGTAAAGCAGGCGACAGTATTCCCATTTTACAGATGATGAAACTGGGGCTCAGAGGAGTCAGATCACTTCCCCAATACCACACCAGTAGCGAGTGCTGGGGTGAGGATTTGAACCCAGGTCTGTTTCGGCTCCAAAGACTGTGCTCTTTTGAACTATTCAAAGCCCATAAATATAGAATACACACAGCCAGAAACACTCTCCTCAAGAGCCTTTGAGGATTGTCCTACCCAAAGATACAAGAGAGAAAGATAATAGAGATTACAGCATGAGACTGAGGAAGAATTAAAATAGTGCTTTTAATATAATTCTTAGCAAACGTACAGTATGTACTTTACATCACATATTTCTAGACTGCTCATCTGGAAAATAGAAGCTGCAAAAATACAGAATACCACACTCAAAATCTATTGAGTATGTGCTTTTTTTCCCCCTCTGTTCTATGAAACAGGGTAATTTTTACGCCCTCCTATTAAAATCCAGACTCAGCTGCTTTCGGAAGAACTGTTGGAGCCCTCAGTCAGAGACATTCCCAAGAGGGGATTTTCTAAAGCATGTCGGCAGACCATCCCCACAGGAGCCAAAGGAGGGAATAGGCAGAAGGAAATTTGCACATCTGGTCAATATTACTCTTTAGTGATCCAGGAAAATGCCTACTCCAAGGGCTTGGAGGACTCCCGGCCACAGACACCTGCTTAGTCCTCATCACAGGCCTGTGCTTGGGGCCTCAAAGGACCACATACTGGCCGGAGAGTCCTCACAGGGACCCTTGGGTTCTCGGGCAGGGCAGAGCACGCTAAGTCAGGCCCACGAGGTCTGTGGGCGGTGGCGGGCTGTTCTGTGCAGGAAGAGGGCCAGGCCCTCAGCTTCTCACAAAGGAGTCTTCTGAAGGTGATTGTGACTCGGGACAGGCTTTCTCAGTCTCAATGTCTTGGTACTCTGTGCCTAAAGGGGGAAGGGGGAAGAGAGCCAAGAGGAAAAAGAGATCGGTCTTTTCTGGTTTTCCTACTTATTTTTTAGGCTTATATAATAGCATCCTGGCTTTCCAGTGGAATGGATAAGAGCAGGAAATCATGTCAATAAAATGCTACGTTTTGCTCCATGTCACCCCAGGGAACCAGACTCCAAGCCCAAAAACCTTTATGTAGGCCAAATTTTTCTGAGAAGCGTATATCTATACATGTCTATAACCAACACCTACGCGGATGTTTACTCTATGGGAATGAATAAGATGCATCCCAGTCATTAACTTATCTTCATCCTCCTAAGTCACCAGTGACAGACACTGTCACTGCAATCTCTGTTGAACAGGTGGCTGTGTACCAGAGAGAACCTCCTGGCATTCTAATGTCATGCTTTCTCCTCCAGCATTTGGGACCAGTTTGCTTTTCATTCAGCCACAGAGGGTCACCACATGCTGAGTGAAAGAATCTCCTCGTTGGAGCAGGGTTTTTAAGCCTCCACAACACTTCTGAAATAGATGCTGTGGCTTCATTTAAAAGGCACGAAAAACCCAGCTTCATCCCTGTGATGATTTACAAGTTGTGTAGGTCTCCATGACCGTGACATGCAGCTTCCCTGTTCAATGATAGCCAGAGCGGTTCCATAGAAATCCCCACTCATTTCCTTGTCCTCTCTAGACTCTGACCCGGTAGTCAAAAGGTGACAATGTGGAAATGTCACTCCTTTCCTCAGGATTTTGCAGCTGAGACCTGGCTTATAGGAGATGCAGCTCACATGTTCTGGACAGTTTGGAGCATCCTTCTCAACTTTCACAAGGTTCAAGTTCTTATGGTCTTGGTGGCTCTGTTAGAAGCCGTGGGGGCAGGGAGTTGGGGAAGGTGGGATAGAAGTGAGAGAGATGGGGTTGGTTCTTGTGCGCAGAATGAATCAGGCAGAGAATGATGAGGAGCTGGTCAACTTCTGCTGGTGGAAAAAGGAAGGAGGAGTGTTTTTAAAGGTCTCCAGTGTTTACTGAAGGAAGAAAAGAGTTCTTCTCATTTTAGATCTCTGTGCTGGTAGGCAAAGTTTGGCAGAGGTTTTCGCCGCCAGCTCTTGCCTCATTTCTCTATGGAATTATAGACTTTTGTAGGGGTTTCTGATAGTAGATGCCTTCCTGGCCTCATCAAAGCTTCCTGAGAAGCCAGCCAGATCTGTGTTCTCACTTTGGTGGCGTTTGTGGTGTCATGGAAAGAGCACTGGTTCAGGAGTCAGACAAACCCAGCATCGGCTCCTGGTGACTTTCTAACTAGCTGTGTGACCTTGGGAAGCTTTGGTTTACTGAGCCTTAGTTTTCTGATCTATAAAGTGGAAACAATGATACTTACCTCATAGGGCAGGTGTGAGAAAGATGCTGAGAATATTACCTGGGGTCAGGCCTTATGGCCCCTGGCACATGGGTAGCAGCCTCATAATAAGCATGAGCTTCCAGCCCCTTTCCTCCTTTAAGGGGCTGGGCTAGAGCACAACTGATGTGTTAGCTGGGTTCCTCTTATAATGAAACTTCCTACATCGCATACTTCCACTTCATTTTATGGTCTTCCGATTATAAAATCCAACAGTCTTGACAAACCCATCTCCACGAGAGTTACCTTCTATTAAGTTAGCATGAATTTAAGAAGAACATTATTTTCTGGGATGCAATGGGATGGTAAAATCTCACCCTACAGGATGTTAAACCTCCATAAAATTTACTATGGTTGTTCCACCTGCTCCTGGTAAGAGAACATAATCACTTTACCTTACAGAAAAATATTCAGAATTGGTGCTAATCATCAATTACTGATTGTTGGCCTGAGTCGTTAATACAAAAATCAAAACATCTAGAAACTCTGTTCCTAAAAGTCTAGTATTTGATAATAGAGCAAGACATATCTCCAGCCAGTGACCAGCATCGGTGTGTCTGAGGCCCTGGGCTGGAGCTGAGCTCCTGAGGTTGATGCTGAGGACTGCAGGGGTGCCAGGTGGGAGGGGTGTCCGGGGTCTCTCCCACTGGAGCTGATGACCAGTGCTGAGGACTGTCTCCCTGGCATTTCAGCACTTTGAAATTGCACTTCAAAATGCATTAGAGTGGAGGCATCATCTCCTATTTCCTCTTACCTGCCTGCTTCTAGTAGAACATCCCAAATAAGTTATCACTGGGCTCTGTGGTTAAGACTGGGAACAACACAGGAAGAGCATATGTCCCCAGAATACAGCTGTTGCCATGTCCCCATTGTTATGATAGGGGGCATGCGAGAGCATGGGGGGCATCCATAGTCCATTTGAGTTGGAGTCTTCTGAATAGGACGTCCCTACAGGTGGGAAGGGTCTCTCATTTCTTGCCCAGGATGGAGGGAGTACCCATAAAGGCAAAGAACACGAGCTTTGGATTTGTTGACCTGGGTTTGAAACTCTGCTTTGTGACCTTGAGCCAATTCTGGAAGCTTTCCCAGACTCATTTTCCTTTCCTGTAAACTGAAGTTTAATAACTGTTTCTGCCTCACAGGACTATGGTTGAGATTAAACGAGCTAATACATGTGATAAGCTGGTTCATACTAAGTGCTTGGTAAATGTCAGCTACTATTATTATTAGTTATTATTCATGCTTACCAATTATTCCACTGGGCTATCTACTAGCTTTCTAGTGCCAATGTTTTGTGTTGGAGGGAAGAAACTTGAGATACTCTTCAGTATCTGGATTCAATCTTCTTTGTCTTGTTCCTGCATTTTCCCCTCCCATGCCCACTTCCATCACTTAAGAAAAAAAAAGATGATTACTCTGGTAGAGCTAGGGAGTGAGTGTCAGGGCTGGAAGAGACGGTAGATTGTATAGTTCCAATTCCCCTCGTTATACAGGAGAAAGATAATGTTGCCTTCATTGCAAACCCTGATGACAATGGGATACTTACCTCATTCTTGGAAAATGGGATACCTGAATTAGATTTTTAAGGCTGAAGGACCCTTCCAATCCATGACTCAGCCCAGGCTACAGTGGCCTCTGCTGCTACAGTCCATCAGACTGCATGCCATGCTGCTTCAGACCTCGTTGTTTTCCAGAACAGAGATCAGCATGCTACAGCCTTCCCTCAGCCAAACCCAGAGACTGCCTGTCTTTGTAAATAAAGCTTTATTGGAGCACAGCCTGCTCATTTGTTTACACATTGTCTAGGGCTGCTTCCCTGCTATGACAAAAGAGTAGTGGCCACAAAGACTCAATGACCCTCAAAGCCTAAAATGGTTACCACCTGGCCCTTTATGGAAGGTTTGTGTACTTGCTCTGCTGGTCCTGTCGATGGAGGGTCTCTTCCCCTGGCTCCCTGGCAGACATCCACTGCTCTTTAGTTCTTGTTTTCTAGACCACCCGCTCTCTGAAGCCTTCCTGATTCTTGATGCCATGATGCAGAACTTCCCAGCTCCCTGAAACAGCCCTCATTGCTCCCAGACACAGACAGACAGTCAGACAGACAGTCAGACATACCCTGGCTCTTAAAATGACTATTCTATTGCTTTTATTTGTGTTCAGGTCTGTTTCACTCATTAAACTTTGAGTTCTTGGAGGGCGGGACCATGTCTTCTCTACCTTTGCACCTGGTTTGGAGCCTGGCACACAGTCAAAATTTTAATGAAGTAGTGAGTGAATAAACACATCACTGGAAAATATCAAGCTCATACAATGTTCCCCTAAATGGCACTAATCCTGCCAAGGAAAACTGTGCTACCATGTGGAGGGTCCCTGAGAAGCATGAGCTCTGTCCTTATCTCCACGGCAGTCACAGATTTCTAACGTGCTGGGGAATCCGGGCTTTTCTGAATTCCCCATTTCAGGCTTTTTAACTCATGTCCTCCCTGCCATGATAACCAAGCACTCTGAGGTCACCTACAAGCGTGAGGGAGGGGAGAAAAAGCTGGGTGGCTGTGTGCAGACAGTGTAAATTCCCGTGTGATCCTAGCAACAGGCCCCGAAAGAGGCATCCAAACAACGTCTTCCTTGCATGTTCTGCCAGTTAGAGAGTCCTCTGTTTTACCAATTTATTCTTGAGCAACCATAATACCCCAGGGGGGCTAGGCCCAAAGGCTATCAGTAGGGCTGGTCACTCTCAGAGATTAGGTCCTCACAGCTGTTCAGAACTCAAGAACTTGAACTGAGTTGGGAGAGGTGAATAAGGAGGAAACAACGAGGGAAGGGCAGAGAGAGGAGGAAAAGGACTCTGTTTATGCCTCAAACTAATTTCCAGGCTCAATTTAATTTCACTAGCATCCTCTCTTGGAAAATGTCGCACCTCTGAGGGATTTGATCTGGATTCTAACCTAAAGGGAAACACAGACCATGGCTCAAAGGAGGCTGTTGAGAGGCACTGACATGAGCTCAGTGGAGTAATTAAGCCCCTACTATGTGTCCGGTACCTTCTCCTGGACAGATACTGGTTCTCCATCAAAACAGTCAGGTAAGAACACCACAAGACAGCTAATATTCTGTTAGACTGAAAAACTGCTTGTCTCTTTTTCTCCCCTCATCC
This sequence comes from Hyperoodon ampullatus, assembly GCF_949752795.1. NCBI lineage: Eukaryota > Metazoa > Chordata > Mammalia > Artiodactyla > Ziphiidae > Hyperoodon > Hyperoodon ampullatus. Next base: position 81,341,515 of record NC_136916.1, read on the forward strand.
AAACCAAACCAAACATACAAACAACAAAATAATAGGGTGAATACCACCAAAACATACAAACAACAAAACAATAGGGTGAACACCACCAAAGAGGACAGAAGCTTACCCTGTCCTGTCCCTCTGCTCTTGACTGTATAATCAGCTGCATTGATTTCTACAGGTTGAACTTTATTGCTTCACGTTGCTCAGGAGTACATTCAGGACTCCCAAACAGGGCTTAGAACACAGGCCTGGTGCGCTTGACTGGGTGGAGAAGAAACCACACTTCCCAGGACCTGAACAGTGGGCAGCAAGAAAAACAGCCTTGCAGGCTCATGGGGAACCAACAGCTTCTTCTCCTCAGAGGATTTCCCTGTGAGTATATATATGTTTCCATTTTACATGCTTCTCATGAACGGCCTACTTTGGAAGTGTGGAAGATAATCTATTAGCAACCACGGCAGAATCTTTTTCCTGAGAAACTTCCTCAGGATTGGTGTGGCTATCATCCCAGGGACCAGCTGGCCGCCCTGAACGGAACATTTCTGTGGGTCACCCTGGCCCTGCGTGCAAGGCATGGGAAATGTTGCCACGCCTGAGCGAGGGGATGCTCTAGGTTATTATTGGAGATGGGGAAGTGGAATCAGGGATTTGAATGTAGAGACACCGCTTAACCAAACCCTACAAATCATCACTAGGGGAAGCTATTCCACTGGAGGGTGGGGAGAAAGTAGCAATTTTTATGGAGAAACACGTTCCTTCCTGCTCGGAAGACATTAGGAAGTCTGTCAAAGGATTCCTTAGAAGCTCTTGGTTTCCCCTTATTATTTTGCCTGTTAAGGGCGGCTAGCAAACTCCTTAGGGGACTCGTGAGCAGAAGCATCTCTGGCTCCTTCGTTAGCTGTGAGGAAAGCCCACATGCTGTGGCTTCCTGGAGTGGCAGTGTCCCTTGGGTGCCTGGGAGCTTCACAGCCTCCCTCTGTGGAGGCGTGAAGAAGGCAGCAAAGCTGCTGGGTTTCCCTGACAGCACACAGCCTCAGCAGGAGGAAGACAGCAAACTCTGTCCCCCAGAGACAGAGACTTCTAGAAAATGTGTTCACTTCATATGCAGGAATATTACTGGTAGAAACCATTTTGGTCTATATGTAGGAGTTACAAAATCCTGTCTCAAGTTGCAGCAAAGAGAGCCTTTTCCATCCATCCCTGGGCACCTTCCACTAAAGTGGTGGAGGGCTTTGTAGCAGAAGAGAGAGAACGTTAGCATTCACTTTCTAGGTTTATTCCATCCCTTACATTTTTGTTTTCCATAAGTCCAATGAAGATATCACCAGGAAATCTTTCCATTCAAAATGCTGCTCAAAACCAAGCAAATAATCAAGGGGCTGGATTGGGAAGGGTATGTACAACAGTTCCTTGTAGCACAAAAGGAAAATTAAAGCTAGACTAGGTTTTCTGTTCTGGAGTATGGGAGAGAAATTAAAATTTTTAAAGGTGACAACAACACATGTTAGAGCCATCTTACCAGAGGGGACTTTAAATTTCGATCCAGTTGTTGATAAAACTGAGCCCTGGAGTTGTTTTCCTTTGTCATCCTAACCTCTTAGGAAATATAGCCAAAATGCAAAGAGTTTTCAAAATCTTAGGAAAAATAGCCAAAATGCAAAGAGTTTTCAAAAATCTTTTTTAAAAAACAAAAACAAAAACACAAATAGCCCCATGAAACACGAGGTTCTGCAGCCTCAGTGGGTGTGGACTGATTTTGGGGAGCTACACAATCATATACAAGAGGGCAGTGATCTATTAGCAATACATTTTCAAGACAAAACCAACCCAACACCTATACAGGATGGAATCACAGCCTCAGGAGCCACAGAGCGTACATAGTTTATGAACTGTTGGAGAACAACCCCACCTTTAACTAGTTAACATATTGATGAGCGTCCCCATTTTCAGAAACAAGGACAGACTCGAGCAAAACACAGGAGAAAGCTCTTCCGGAAGCATCCTGTCCCGAGGATGCAGCTGATCACGGTGGCTCCGCACCGCGACACAAGCTTCTTTTGGGCATCCTTGCTCCGTGGGGCTTTTCTCTAGTTTGGGGCTGTAACTCAAACTGCCCCATTTACAGCATTTGTTAAAAATTCAGCACATCGCCCCTCTCCCCCCACCCCACTCTTTTCTTTCCTGATTCTCTTGTCGCCTTCTAGATGACCTGAAAATACGTGTCTGTCTGAGGTGAAAAAGCCAACCAACCAACCCATCCTTGGGGTCTTTCCAGGCCCAGGAGCGGCCTAGATCAAGGTCACTGCAATAGCATGAAAGGTGGGTTAACTGGACCCTGTGTGTGCACGTGCGCGTGCTCTCTCTCTCCTAAGCTCTGCCCCTCTGCAAACGGCCTCACCAGGCCGAGTCAGCTGGAGGCAAGAGGTTTTCCTGTGATTCTTACCTCAAACAACGGTAGGTTCGCTTCTAGCTGTCTGAGGTTCAGCCACTTTCAAAACACACACAGACAAAGGCCTCTTAGTTCAAGACTAACCCTGAAAATATTACAGACATTTTCAGGCAGTGAACGTGCAGTAGCTTCCAGGAGCTTGTGGGTCTGTTATCCCAGACACTACATGCTGCCCAAAGCTTGTGCTAGGGAACCGTTCTTTTTTCCCTCTCCTCTCCCCAGAAGCCCTGCACCCATACACACAACCCACAGTTGAGCATGTCTCTGCTGCAGGTTGAAAAGAACGCCTCTTGGCATGTGAAGCAGGAATATGAAAGGGCTTCCCATGAGAGTGATCACTGAATCATGGGGAATAAATGGAGAAGGCAAATTTGCAATTCATCACGTTATCCCCTGTTGCATCAAATGTGATCCTTTTAAAGGCAGGGTGCATATACACTCTCTTTTTTAAGGTTTTTTTTTTTTTTTCTTATAACACACTGCATATTCTTGTTTTCACAGACTATCCAAATGAGGATAAAATGATAAAAAAAAAATTACAATAGATTAATTGCATCCCTTGAATAACATTGTATTTTTGGTGCATTAAAAAAGGAGAAAAGTAAAAGCAACCAGCGTAATAAATTCGGCCTAGAGAACTGTGTTAGTGACTGAAGGGTTAACACAGATATGAGAAGTAGTTAAAAATAGTATCAGAGGATTACACATACAACAGTTTGAAATTCATATGCATTGCATTTTTTCCCTTAAAAATGGCAAAATGTTTGGCAAATGTAAGCAAATGACTTGGACTAGGTTGGGTTTCACCGGCTCTGAGCGAAGTCAGTCATAGCCAGGTGAGGCCCACTGCTTCCTGAGGTCACTCTGCGGGGCTGGGGGATGCACTCCAGTGGGAGGTGCTGCAGGGAAGGGGAGGTGCTGGCCCCCCATGTCCGGCTCCCCCTGGGACCCTCAGTCTTGAGAAATGGAAATGGAGCTGGTGAGAGGTGTCAATTACAGTCTCCAGCACAGATCACCCTTTAGCATCGCTGAGAGAACTCTGGGGCCTTGAACCACATGTGTAGACTGGGTGAGTCGTCTACACAGCGACCCATATTGCAAAAGTTAGAGAAGTGGGCCTCCACTCCTCTGACTTGGGTGCCCCTCCACCCCCGTGTGGGCGGGGAGGGTGGCATGGGTTGTGTCACTAGTGCTTATCCTGGCAAATGTTGTCAACTTGGGTTTTTTAGTAGACTTCTTTGTTTTAATATATATATATATTTTTGTTTTGTATGTGTATATATATCCAGAAAGGTCCGTCCTCCAAGCCGGCCACCACTGTTCCCTGAATTTGGCAGTGCCTGTTGCTTGCAGCTGTCGGCATCCTGAAAAACCATGAGGTGCCTTCAAAGAGTAGACTCTGAGCCCCAGGAGGTTGCATGTCAACCACGTGATCCCACGCTCTCCTTATTTTGAATCCTGTCTGGCTCTGATTTTGAGAAAAAGGGCAAAGGTGCTGTGTGTACATGTGTGTGTGTCTCTGTGTGTATTGAGGTTTTTTTTTTTTAAACTTTTTTCTTTTTTTTTTTTTTAGGAAAAATGACCCTTGGATGACGAATACAGAGTTCAACCCTCCTTCAGTCACTATAAAACAGACTCCATGTTCTCACACCACTCATGATCTTCAAGGTTATAGATAAATTTTGTCCTATGTGTCTGGTTTGCGGGCACAGGGTCCCTCCCCAGATTGTCTAGGGTCAGAGTAGAGGCAAAGAACTCACTGGTGCTCAGCCCGCCCTCGTGGTTTTTGATGTATCGTTTATAGTTTTTCCTCAGGCACTGCCACGTGGTGGTGTAGAGGAGGAAGGCAAAGGACTTGAGCGCGATGGCGATGCTGACGTACAGGTATCTGTAGGCCACATTGTCGTAGAGGACGCAGGCGCCTTGCTCCCCACAGAATGTGCTCCAGAACAGGCAGGTGGAGTCGATGCCGGCCCCGAAGATGAGCGGTGGGGGGATGAAGCCTGTCAGAGGGAAACGGAGAGTTAATGTTTGGGCTCGAACGGCTGGTTTGATGGAGAGAAGGGCTCCCCTGTCCCCGTACGTTATCTCTTCCGACAGGACTGCAGGGTTCGTGGACCATATTCAGTGGTTCTACAGCACAGTGGGGAAAAGATTCTGTCTGGAGGTCGAACTGCTTGGGTTCGAATCTCAACTGTGCCTCTTACTGAACAAGCCTGTGCAAGTTATTTAAGCTCTCTGTGCCTTAGTTTCCCCATCTGCAAAATGGGGTTAATAATATCAGTCCTTCTCAGATCACTGTGAAGGTTGGCTCATTGAATACATGGAAAGCATTTAGAACAGTGCGTGGCACAGAGTAAACACAAAACAAATGACATCTGGGATCATCATCCACTGAGAGTCTCAGAAGGAAGAGAGTCTTCCCTGAAGGGAGACATTCTTGGTGTCACTCAAAGAAGTGCACCCTTGTAGAGGAAACTGCTAAGAGGCATCATACTCTGTGTATTGTTCTTTTGCATGGGGCTTCTGAGGCTTTGTGTGCTCTTGAGAGGAGGGAGTTGGAACCAGAGGGGACCAGAGGTTGAAAATGAGTACGCTACACCTTATGTGTGTGTATATATAATACGTGCACACACATATACATATGAAGGATGTGTTCTCATATATGTATATATACACAGATTTGTAAATATACATGTGTGTATGGTTTAATAGCTGGAAAATATCTGCACACATACTGACAACTTTCCTTCCCCTAAATATTACCACTGGAGCAGAATACTTTTCATTCTGAACCAGGAACTGGTTTTAAAACCTTCACAATAGATCATTTCATGCACCTACAACCAGTCATTGAAAAAGGCAGATGAGATGGAAACTATTCATCATCCTTAATTCAGTTCTCTGTTACTCTCTGCATTCATGTGCCTGCTGCTACCCCCGAGCTCAAAGGTTATCAGGCCTGGCTGCACATTAAAATCATCTAAGGTGTCCTACCCCAGACCAATTAAATCAGAATATTGGGTATGTGGCCTGGTCATCAGCATTGTTAAAATAAAACATTCCCAGGTGATTCTGGCCTGTTGGGGGAAAAATGTTTCATCTGTATTATGGGAAAGCAATGGATGGGCCATTAATACAAATTAATTGCTTCGGAAGAAACAGTGTCCCCAAGGCCAGAATATGGTACCAATCATGTTCGGTGAGAAGCAGGAAGTGATCCCTGGAAGCAGGTGGTGACAATTCCCATATCCCAGTGCCGAGGTACCCTGATACCCTGAGCATTCTTTTCAGCCCTGGACTGAGTTTCACTTTTGTATTAAGGAAAATCCCACTGAGAATTTGATGAGATATCGAACTTTCGTCCAGAAAAATACATCTACCCACAAAATCGCATCCACATTTCAGGGGTTTCATGGACCCCTGAAGTCCATCCATGATCACCAGAATAAGAATGGCTGTTATATCCACAGCAGAGCCTCCCCCTTTCTGAGGGGCCCTCAGAGGGCAGCCTGGGAGAGGGAGGCTTAATGAAGGAAGCAGCAATTCCTTGGTTTGTTTGTTTTTTTAATTGAAGTCTAGTTGATTAACAATGTTATGTTAGTTTTAGGTGTACAGCAGTGATTCAATTACACATATCTATTCTTTTTCAGATTCTTTTCCATTATAGGTTATTACAAGATATTAAATACAGTTCCCATGCTATACAGTAGGTCCTTGTTGTTTATCTATTTTATATGTAGTAGTCTGAATCTGTTAATCCCAAACTCCTAATTTATCCCTTCCCTCCCTTTCCCCTTTGATAACCATAAGTTTGTTTTCTAGTCTATGTCTGTGAGTCTGTTTCCTTATTTGTTTTTTTTAACATCTTTATTGGAGTATAATCGCTTTACAGTGTTGTGTTAGTTTCTGCTGTATGACAAAGTGAATCAGCTATATGTATACATATCTCCCCATGTCCCCTCCCTCTTGCATCTCCCTCCCACCCTCCCTATCCCACCCCTCTAGGGTGGTCACAAAGCACCGAGCTGATCTCCCCGTGCGATGCAGCTGCTTCCCACTAGCTATCTATTTTACGTTTGGTAGTGTATATATGTCAGTGCTACTCTCTCACTTCATCCCAGCTTACCCTTCCCCCTCCCCGTGTCCTCAAGTCCATGCTGTACGTCTGTGTCTTTATTCCTGTCCTGCCCCTAGGTTCATCAGAACCATTTTTTCCTTTTTTTTTTTTTTTAGATTCCATACATATGTGTTAGAGTCTTTCATACAGTGTTTCCTTGGTTTTAATGACTGGCCTGGGATGGCATGGGGGGAGAACTGTATGATCCTATCAGTGCTGATGAGGTTGCCAGGGCTTCCTCCCAGGCCCAGGTGCCTCAGCACTTATCCTTAGCACTGTCCAACTCTGTCGCTTGTTACCCCAAAGAGAAACCACATCCCCCAGGAAGAAATTTTCATTGAAACTGCAATTAAATCTCTCTGGCAGCTTGAGTTAGTAAACTCCAAGCTCAAATTCCCAATACAACCTGCTCCCTCTTTGCAGCTCCCAGGTCAGGTTGGTCTTGGTGGGTGGAAACTCACATTCCCAGCATTCTCTGCCCCAAAGGTTGCCCAGGTGTTTGAGACCTTTCTCACTAACCAGTGTGTCTTCTCCTGCTCCCCCACAGACACGGTTCTTCATTTAACTGAAAAAGAGCCAACTGGAGGAACTGCCATGGCAACCACCGATAGACATTAAGCTACACTTCACGTTGTTACTTAGGTAAAGAAATGGCGATCTGGAGCCAGTTTAGATTGTGGATAGACTTGGGGATCAATGGGACAAATTTGGCCTGCTCCTGTGGCCCAGTGGGAGAATGCAGATCCATTCACTTGTCTATTTGTCAGAGTTTTATTAGGTTGTAATTAGCTCCCATGCTCCTCCCTCCTTTTCCTTCTGCCTCTCTTGTCCTAGCCCCACCCACCGCCAGGCAATGGGAAGCCAAGACTATGACACCTCTGGTATAAGCTTTGCCAAGGGAAGGAACTGATGGTACAGGGCCCCTCCCTCCACAATGCACGGGTGCCTGAAGAGTTGTATGCAAATCCAAGTTGGGCAAATCAGGTCATATTTTAAGCACATTGCAGGAAATGTACAGTATAATGGAACCATTCATTAATGCTTGCTTAAATTAAAAAAAAAAAATCCCTCTAAAGTGCCAGTATGTAACTCTTTCACATACCTGATCTGAGTGAGGATTTTTATAACATGGAGTTGTCTCAAAGTAGGGCATATTTCTATGTGCTAACGATGTCAATTTTATCCTTGTCAAGCTTTACTATTGGATGACAAGGCCCTGGAAAGTATCAGAAAAAGCCTTCAAACAGAAATTAGAAAGCTAAGTGCCTAGCAAGTTTTTCATGTTATACTCGATATTTTGGAGAGCATTTGTGGTCACGATGAAAGACCCTCTCACTTAAGGAGCTGAAAGATTGGGGTAAGTTACTTTCGGTGCCTCAGTTTCTTGATCTTTTAGGAAATAATATGGCCTGCCTGGTCAGAGTCAAGGTGAGCACTCTGGTACAAATGAGGGGAGTGTTATGCAAGGGTCTGGTCCTTCCATATGGCCAGAACTTTTGCTACCTTATTTATCTTGTACAGGGGACTTGGGGGTGATAGTTTAGAATAAACTCTGGATTGGGTACCTTACGAGTAGTACCTCATAACCTTTGTGAAATCCCTTTTACATTTCTGAACAGAGGAAATATTAGCTTTCTTTTCTGCCAAGTTCATCTTTTCCGTTTTGACTTAAAATGCTTTTCCAAAGGGGAGCTCTAGCTCTCAGGTCCTGAATTCCAGGTGTGCACAGAATATTAGAGGTGAAGCACTTGCTGGATCTCTCATTTAGAGGCCTTTGCCATTCTAGAACTCATCTGATTAGTGACGGAAGGGAGGTAAGTTGGGTAAGGTGTGTGTTAGTACCTACTTCTGCTGTTATGTCCTCAGTTACCTAAGGAAGAAGGAGGCAAGTGATGATAATGAAGTACTTCTTTAGAAAGCGTGTTTTAAAAGAATGCTCTCCTCCCTGGAGCCCGCAGGAACCGTCCTCTCCCTTTTGAGCTCTTTTCTTCCTATGTTTCCTTGGGAGGAACTCACGGATGCAGTAGGCATTAACTAAGGTCCCATCACAGGGACCCTGGGAACCCACCATATGTTGGGGAGGGTATCCGGAAGCTCAAAGCTGTTACTTGCTATTACAGAGAATATTAAAAGGATTAAATCTTACTTCCTATTACACTCAGGCCCAAATTGCAGCTGTATTTCAATGCAAAAATTGCAGTGCCACTTAAGGAAATTGTCTCTGTTTTCCTGAAATCTATTAACAAAGATTAAACCTCGGTGTCTTGCATCTTGGTTACTTAATTCACTCCCTGGGTTGAAAAGGCCAGGCCTATTTATATTCTTTGGTCTAAACTTAAAAGGAGAACAAAGGCTTTTGTAAGAAAAATAAATTCACATTCCTTTATGGGACAAAATGGAAGCTGCAAATTACTCTGGCATTTACATTTCAAAAGATATCCATTCCTCTCTGAGCTTACCTGCCAAGACTTGAATTCACCACGGAATCTCTATTCAACCTGATAGAATTACTGTTACCTCCAGCGCAAGCTAGAAAGGGATGTCAGAGTATGTTCTCCTGAAAGGGTTAATGAGTTTCTCTGTTTCAGCAATGCCAAGAAAGAGACTGGACTGTCAACATCGTCCAGCATCGTCCACGGGGAACCTGACATTCAGTTTTCTTAAATCTGCGAAGTTGGGAGGAGCTACTCTATTCTCATTTCATTCCTGGCTGCCTTGTTAAACTCACTGAGGCTCAAAGAGCTTAGATAACCTGCCAAAGGCCTAACGGCCAGTAATGGCAGAGCTGGACTCAAACGCAGGTATGCCTGACTGCAATGGGGTCCGTGGCAAGCATCCGATATCCCCTTAGAACAGGCCAGGATGTAGATTGTGGGTGGTTCAGGTCCTTCAGGAGGTCAGATAAATCACTGGTGCTTAGTAAATGTTTGCTGAATAAACAACTAAATGCAGAGGTGAGTGGAAGGGGTCTCCCCCACATTCCAGACCCTATATCCTGTGCCCCACCATCCCACGGCTGAGGGCACGGCCTCTCATCTGGGGTCTCTGGCTGGCTGCGCTTACTCCTTATGCACTCATTCTACGTGTTCATTTCTCCCACTTGCTGTAGAACTTCTTTATATTCAAGACTTCACAATGGGAGCTCAACAAATGTTTGATGAACCACATCAGGAGCTTCTAAGACGTACTTCTCCTAGACCAGCTCACCAATGACCCAAGGACAGTCTGCTCAGGAATGACACCTGTGTACAGAGGTGCACCTTGAGGTTCCCAATGCTCTTTGCCCAGCAGGTTGCTCTGGTAAACTAAGAGCAGGCATTTGTGGAGGAGAGTTTGTGGCAGGTAGTGAGTCAGCCCAAGTCAGCCCTCACAATTCCCTTGAGACCCCTGTGTCTGTTACCTTATCCTATTAAAGGCTTCTCTGTAGGCCCAGTCCCAGAGGCTCAAATCCTCAGCTTTATCTGGTGCTTCTGCTGTTTCTCTCTTGCTTTCATCTAGTCCCGGGGCGGGGGGTGCTCAACAGACATTACCTCCACAATATGGCTTCCAACTGTCCTTGCCTTTTAATCCCACTGCCTTACCCTGGTCACCTTCTCTTTTTCTCAGTGCTTTAGCTATCCTGCATCCTGCTGAACCACCTTGCACCTTTCTCCCAGGTTGATCTTCCTAACTCAGAATTCTGAATATTTCCATCTCATCATTTGTTCCACACTGGCAATGACTCAGCCAAGTAAAATCATTTTTCCCTTGAAATTCAAGGTCCAAACTCTTCTAGCCCTTTATGTTACCCATACTTGCTTCATTCTCCTACTGGAGAGGGCAGGCTCTGGCTCCCACTTATTTTTATATCCTTTGCAGCATCGAGAACAGTGCTTTTGACATAGCAGGATCTCAGTGTATATTTATTTCCATTCATTTAATTTAGTGTAACATCTACGGCATGCAGTAGACCTCCAGGAGCAAGATTCTGGATCAGACCCTCTAGCGGACATTATGCCCACACCCAGAGAGAAAAGCGGTGATCAGGCCATTTGCAAAAGGATGAAGAAGGATGGATTTGATTACATCAGGCATTGCTTTGAGTAGGTCATTCAGTTTTCTCTGTATTTCCTGACCTTTATCCAGCTCAGTCTTCTCTCCCACTCGACTTCTACTGCTGTCCTGGGCGACCTGAACTTCTCCATGGACATGAGCTTCCACACTTTGGCCTTTCAACAGCTCACCCTCAATGTCAAGGATGTTCCCGTCCTCTCTAGTCACGCCACACCCTGGGTTTTGTCACTTCACAGACACCAAAGCTTTGGCCACAGATTCTAATTCTTTTTTACATGAATTACTACATCCAGTTCCTACGTTCCTTTCTCTCTCTCTCCCCTCTCCTAGCTCACCTCTTCCTTATCCAGCCCAGGTACCATGGTCAATCACTTTAGCCTCACTGTGACCACCGTCCTTAATTTCTTTGCTCCATACTCCTTCCACTGCACCTACCACTGATATCACCAATGGCATTCCTAGGCTGCCACGGGCTGCTTGGGAAGCTCTTGGTGCCACACTGACCTGGGCCAGTGCAGTCTCTGTCCCTGCCCTTTCTAACAACTCCTTTCCATTGGCATTTAAAGCAACAAGGGAAAATAACCTTGACTTCACTTCTGGATCTTGCTCTCTATACTCCTCACAGCCAAGTATCCACAAAGAGTGGTCTCCCCTCGCTGCCCCCACTTCCTCAAGCTCCGACCCACCAATGGTGGTGAATCAAAGACTGAGCCTTGAGACCAGCACTGTCCAGTATGATAGCTACTGGCCACATGCAGCTACTTAAATGAAAAAAAATAAAAATGAAGTGAAACTAGTTTATGGAAGCTGCCTTTCAAGTGCTCCATAGCCCCATGTGGCACAGATTTGGAGTATTTCCACCATCACAGAAAGTTCTGTTGGACTGTGTTGGTCTATACCACTCCCAACTTGCTTCTCATCCTGGTCTTCCTGTTTTAATAAATAATATCCCCATGCACCACATGATCCAAATCTTTTATAAGGAGCTGTCACTGTGGATTCCTCCTTCTCAGATACTCCAGTCTGTACACTTCCATTCAGAGACTAAGCCTTGACAATTCTTCCTCTATCCACATCTCCCCATCTTGGTAGCCAGCATCTCAGTTTGGGTCTCCATCAGCTACTCTGTTATACCAGTGGCTTGTTACTCAGTTCCCACATTCTCTACATGGTAGACAGGGGGCCTTTCTAAAAATGCACAATGGCTCTTCAATGACTTCATTTGCCTTAGGGATAAAGGTCAAACTTGTCAGAAGGGCAGCCGCCCTTCCTGAGCACGTTGCTGACAGCCGCCCTCCCCAATCCCATCTTCTGCCAGTCCCCCCAGCCACACAGCCTTCCTGCAGCCCCCAAACATGCTTCAGCCTTTGTTCACTTCCAGGCTTTTACTCCTTTAAGTCCCTCTGTCTAAAGCACTCTCTCCTTTTTGCTCAGCTGTGTAACTCTTCCTCGTTCTTTCTTCACATCTTAGGTAGATATCAAACCCACACCCCTGTCCCCATTCCCAGGCCAGGCTAGGTGGCTCTCCCACATGTCCCCCTGTCACTTGTGCTGACTGCATCTCAGATCTCATCACACTGAACTGCGACATCCGCACTGTATCCCCATTACCTACGTGGGGGCCAAGCACAAAGGTTGACAATGTCATGAAATCGGATTTCTCGGTTGGCCCTTCATTAACAGTAAAGGTGGTGCAGGAAATGGAATCAGGCCAAGTGCAAAGACTTCTTTGATAAGCCAATTTTTTTTTTTTTTTTTTTGCAGTACGCGGGCCTCTCACTGTTGTGGCCTCTCCCATTATGGAGCACAGGCTCCGGACGCGCAGGCCCAGCAGCCATGGCTCACGGGCCCAGCTGCTCTGCAGCATGTGGGATCCTCCCGGACTGGGGCACAAACCTGTGTCCTTTGCATCGACAGGCAGACTCTCAACCACTGCACCACCAGGGAAGCCCGATAAGCCACTTTTAATTAAAAGATGAAACTGTCTCATATCTTTCCAGAGCTGTTTTCTAAACTGTGATGTGTGACCCATACGGGTAATACAATCAGTATGGTTGGTCATGACCCACTATTTAAAAAGGATGGAATGGAACAGAAAGTAGCAGAGTACATCATGCATATTAAGGGTGAATATTTTTCATGAAATCTTTGCTTCAGCTATATTTGTGATATGTGTGTATGTACTGGGCCATAGTGTAAAGCTTATCTCTTGCTGTGGCTCACAGAGGTTGAAAAATACTCTTCTAGATAATGCTTGGTTGATTATTCCCGGAGCAGACATACAAATAGAGAACCAGCTTTAGAAACAGCATGTCACATTACACATGCTGTATAATTTTCAGTTCTGTCTTCAAGTGTCCTATAATTTTCATTAACTTTTCAAAAATAGCTTGCAAATTTTCGTTCATTTTGTGCTATCAAAATTATTCTGCAGGCTAATTTTTACCAGCTATATTGAGTCCTCAGCATCTGTTTAGAGATACAGAGACCTCTGCAGCAACTCCATAGATGGAGAGCTTTCATCTTCCCTGGTCAGCTTCTGAAAGAACTCCCTAAGAGCAGCACTGAGCTCACTCACCCGGGTATGGTCCACGGAGCTTTGAACACATTCATTCAACATTTTCAGAAATAAGGGTCCCCTACTTACTACCTGATATTACACATTCATCTGTCCATCCACCCAAACCAGGGTGAAATGGGGGAGCATCACCACACATGCATTTTCTATCCTCCCAATGATAAGAGAAAAAAAAAATCAGCATAATTGGTACTCTGTGCAGTTAGAGAGCTCTAAAAGCCACTACAATTTCCAGGAAGGCCTAAATGTTTTAGTCTGAATTACTGCTGAACTTGTTTGAACTAGGTATTATTATACCTAGAACATTTCTATTTTCCATGAACCAGAAATAAGACAAAGATGCCATTTAGGTTTCTCCATATGTACCAACAGATGTGGATTGATAGTGATTGAGAAGATTCTGAGGTCTTGTCCTGGGCATGGCAAAAGTGATCACAGCAATTGATTGAAAGTTATTTGCTATTGAAAGTTATTTGCTATAGGCAGAGATAGGGCATATGTCATGTATTTGCCATTCCCCAGGGAAAACCTTATCTTATTAATGGATTTAAGGGTGAATAATTTTCTTTCACATATCAATTATATAGGAAGTAATCTCATTATGCAAGTAATAAAATATATATATTCATTCAAATTTTAAAAACAAATTTAGAAAATATCATTTATAGCCTCACTATTCAATGATAATAGCTGATACCATTTTCACATCTAGCTTTCCAGTATTTTCCATATTTATATATACTTTAAAAACATTTGCATATATAATATATTATAGACCTCTTTTTCCCCCTCCACATATCATGTGCCTTTTCCAAGTCTATGAATATTTTTCTTTCCAGAACTTTAAAAGGGAACATAAATCCTACTGGAATTAGAGCTCATAATGGATTTAACTAATTCCCTGCTGTTGGGTATTTAGGTTGTTGCCAATTTTTAACTTTTATAGACATTTTTATAAACATTTCTATAGTTAATTCTTTATGCTCATCCAGGTTATATACTCTTTGGAATGAGAAACTTTATTTTTACTCTGAAGATATAGGCCATGGTTACTTCCCTTTCCACATCTATTTACCATTTAATGTCCATGAAAGAAGACCACAGCCTTATTATTCAAGAAAAAAAGTTGTCCTATCTTGATCTTGGCCTTGACAAAGGGAGTTCATAAAGCAACAGTGTGGTCTAGAGGGAGAAGGGTTACCTTTTTGGCCTTTCCAGCTTTTCCCCAGCCGGTCCCAGCACCCTGGAAGAACCACGGGCTATTCCCATCCTGTTTTCCCATCTTTAAAATTGGGGCATTAGACTTAATTCCTTCTATCCATACCAAACCTTGGAATGTAGGGTCTATAGCATGAAGGTCATATTTGCCCCATCCAGGAAACCCAAGGTAAATAAACTAAATCAGTTTGGAAAAATTTAAAGGATGCAAAGTTTCCATCTGTGAAGCATTGTGAGAATACCTCTCTCCTCGAGCTGGAAGCCCCATAAGTGAAGCATTTCACAAGCTACTCATGGGTTGCTTAATGAGGGTTCCAAATGACACCATCACATTTCTTTCCCTTTGGTGCCATCGCTTTTCCTCCTTATGCCAATGAGAATTAAGGGTGGTACAAAGGCATAGTTGATATCAACAAAAACTCTGCAATATCCAGGGAGTGTGTGAGCTTAGGTCTAAACCCTCAGCAAAATTAACAGACTTGATGTTTCTCTTGTTTACCAAAGAACCTCATAAGAAAAATGACAAACTCAAGAAAGGGGATGATTCCACTGATATGTACTCACCTGGTTATAAGCATCCAATTCATTATTGGGGAAATAAAGAGATAATACGTACCCAACAAACGGAGGAGGAGAAAAAGAACTCCCAGGGCGTAGGATTTGAGTTCAGGGCTGACTGTCCTACGTGCAAAGAAGAGAAGAGGAAAAAAGAAAAGATTCTTATCACTCCACTTTAATTAACAGACCCCAGAGTCATCCGCTGCTGTCCATCAGAATCCTTCTGTAGAAAATTATTAATGGTTTTGTGCTTTTGTTTTTTTTCACTTTCCCTGCCCAAACTCTGAAAAATCCCTGAAACTGCAGTGACATAAGTTTAGGAATTTAACAGTGTTTTTTATTAACTAAAACTAATCTTGTTATTTGAAGGATGGAATGCAAATTTGGTCCACAAGGTCTTTCATCTTCCCTGGTCAGCTTCTTTTTTTTTTTTTTTTTTTTTTTTTTTTTTTTTTTTTTTTTTTTTTTTGTGGTACGCGGGCCTCTCACTGTTGTGGCCTCTCCCGTTGCGGAGCACAGGCTCCGGATGCGCAGGCTCAGCAGCCATGGCTCACGGGCCCAGCCGCTCCGCGGCATATGGGATCCTCCCAGACCGGGGCACGAACCCGTATCCCC
The DNA here is from genome assembly GCF_949752795.1 of Hyperoodon ampullatus. Taxonomy (NCBI): domain Eukaryota; kingdom Metazoa; phylum Chordata; class Mammalia; order Artiodactyla; family Ziphiidae; genus Hyperoodon; species Hyperoodon ampullatus. Next base: position 81,357,088 of record NC_136916.1, read on the forward strand.
TGCATCGGCAGGCGGACTCTCAACCACTGCGCCACCAGGGAGGCCCCCTGGTCAGCTTCTGAAAGAACTCCCTAAGAGCAGCACTGAGCTCACTTACCCGGGTATGGTCCATGGAGCTCTGAACATATTAGGTGCTCAATAAATGTCAGTTTGAACACATTCATTCAACATTTTCAGAAATAAGGGTCCCCTACTTGCTACCTGATATTACACATTCATCTGTCCCTCCACCCAAACCAGGGTGAAATGGGGGAGCATCACCACACATGCATTTTCTATCCTCCCAATGATAAGAGAAAAAAAATCAGCATAATTTGTACTCTGTGCAGTTAAAGGCACTTTGCTTTTGCTGGGACAGGGAAACATCTTAAATTGGTGGGTATATGTATCTGGGGAAAATATTGACAGGAAAGACAGTTCTCCTTATGCTATACAAACAGGCAAGAACCATAATCACCTTTGTCATTCTAGCACCATTTTGTGAAATCAACCAGACTAGCATGGGTCGATTCCCTAGATGGACCACTTGTGAAATAATCCATTCATCTATATCCAGTTTCAGTACCTTTTAAATTGGAAAAGTATCTTCATATAGTTGCATCACTTTGTTTTGAACCGACTCAATGTTCTTGGCTTTGGTTTACCCACAACAGTCCCTGAGCATGATCTTTTCACACATTTTCTGGAACAGTCTCAGAGGGTAACACTTTCTGGGATAAGAGTGATAGTAGAGGGGGTTTGGAAATGGTGACCGATTCCAGATAGAGAGGTCATAGATCGCCTGCATTATGCCTCTTTCTTACTCTCGAAACTAGTATTTACTCAATGCTTGTCTTCTCTCCTTGAGGCCAAGGACTGTTTGCATCTCGTTCATCATCAGTGTGGTGTGTGACACACAGCACATGCTGAGTGAATGTATAAGTGGGAAGGTGGGTGGGCACATGTCTCCCACTAAGCCCCGGGCAGCACTGTCTCTGGTGTGCTGGTAGAGGGGGAGGCATCTGACTGACCATATGCACTCCAGGTCATCCTGAACACCACCAGCAGAGAAACCTCCTCTTGTCCCGTCCCCATTATGAGTCTCTAGGGAAGATGGGGAGGTAAGTGCACTACTCTGCCCCCTGGAAGGACCGGGCTAGACCCAGAGACACTCCTGTGTGGCTGAGCCTCAGGAAACACCAGGAGCATTTCAGTGTGGCCGAAAGGCCAGGAAGACTCATGCAGTGCAGGAAGGACCTAGGCAAGCAATTCTGCAGAAAATAAACATTAGAAATAAAGTTACCAATGGGATATCTAAATCCAGTGGGATACCTAGTACACAAGATATATAACCCATCTCTGGACTTGGTAGCTAGAATACTATTCTTAACTGATCCCAGGGGTCATTCCTCCAATCATCTAGTGGCAGCCATCCAATGGCCTACCACCTGGTTTGAGCATCAGATGGGCATGCCTTTGGCTTCTTGGTATATAAGGCCAAAAGACACTGTCACACCAAAAAGGACATGGATGTTGTTTTCACAATCTTTGCCCTATTTCTGAGATTTTTCAGAGAAAACTAAAAATGTGTTATTCTTGGGGAAATACACGTTCCTTTTCAATTGCAAAGAGTCCAGTATAAGGAAGCAGTCCCAGGGCAGCAGGTCAAGACTTTCCATTGAATGACAGGGAAACCACTCTCTGGCTGATCAAGCCAGATACCTGTACAATATCAAAGATGAGATCAGTGTTTCTGGACAGAAACACGGCCAGTTCTCTTTCAAATGTGCATGGAACAAAATCCAAGCTCTTTGGAGTTAATATTGGCGCCATGGTTTCACTTTTTGCACATTCATTTGAAGGTACTGACTTGAAAGACACAAAGATAAAGGCAAATTCTCCTTATCAAGAAAACATGCTGGCATAGTGAGCTACAGTACTTATCACTTGAAGTTTGGTTTCCTTTTCGCTATCATGTCACTAGGAATAAAGTGAATAAGATGCTAAGATCTCCCTTCATATCCTGTTGGGAAACTGGTTCCCACAGGAGCAATAATCCTTCTCGGCTTTAGTTACGGAGAAATGGAGGGTTTGGGTCAACATTACTGAAAGTGCCAGGCCAGGCCAGGGAGAGGGCCTTAGCTCCACAACTTACTAGCTACATGACCTTGAGGATACTGCTTAATCACTCTCTGAGCCTCTGGCGTCTCCTTATCTGAGTGCTAATAAAGATGCAAACATAGGAAGTTAAAACAAGAGCCCAGTGCGGGCACCTAAGTGACTGCTAGTTGGTATCCTCCCCTGCGGATGTCCTGAGCACGGTTGTTGGCAAGTATGCTTCTGTCTGGAGTAAGAATGGGAGTGGGTCTATTGCTCTGGCATGGGACGAGGGCTGGTGCTCATCTGGGCTGTGGCTCTGACTGTTTGTGCCCTTGTACCTCCCTAGAACATCTGTGATGGCAAATTGGAGTGGATAGATGGAAGATGGTTTACCCTGGACCCCTCAAAAGGCAAGTGGGCACGTACTTCCAGCTATGAGGTAGACAAGGCCCAGCCTGGGTCATCCAGGCCATCTGTTGCTGGTGCATTGAAAAGGAATCAAATATTTCCTGAAAATCTCCTAGAGCTATTTATCAAGCTGAGATTTGGAAGTGATTAAGATTTCAAATAACTTTCTGTGTTTGGTCTGCCAGCTACAACTACTCAGCTGGGTTTTGCAGAGGAGTCAAGGGGAGAGCAAAAAGGGGACCAGTCATTGCTAATGGTTGTAAAGGTCATTTTTCCTGCTTCTTGGTGCCTTTTGTGTGTGAACGGCACAATATAACTTCAAAGGAATTTCTAATAATAAAAAGTAATGCAGCCACCCTAAACCCATACCTGAGATCTGATGGGTTTTGTCCATGTGCATATTATATATAATCATCTTCCATATATAATTTAAATTCAATAGTTCATTTCATAAACACTTTTCACATTCTTAAGAATTTTCATTATTCCACTGAGCTGTGGTACTATAATTTAACTCACTATTTCAATTCAGATTTTTCTGCTATTATAGTTAACATTGTAATAAAAATCTGTCTCCACTGAACTTTCCTTCTTGTAGAGAAGTATTTTCTTAAGACAAGTAGCAATAGGTAGGGTTACCACATAAAAAATCTGAACATTTTTATGGCTGTTGACTTACATTTGCCATACTGCTTTTTGAAAGAAGTGATACGCTTCTCAAAGCCACCAGCAATATGTGATTTTTACCCGTTTTGCTACAGCCTTGCTTACAGCACTGGGTATGAATTTTTAAAATTTATTTTTCAAATTTAGTAAGTATAAAATGGTAATTTGCTATTGTACCCTTAATGCTTCTGCACATTAAAAGTGCTTTACTAATGACTTTATAACGTAAGTACTGTGTAAATTCTTTTCCTCGTGAATTCATAACCAAGATCAGGAAGTGTGGTAGGCACAGTGAGAAAAAGAGATAGGCCAGATAAAGCAGCTGGTGATGTACATTTGTACAGGCTGCATCCAAGCATTTCATACCTACTTTTATCCCTAGCCCTTGGGATTGGTTTGTTTAGATAACTGCATCCTGGTGAGATGGATCTGTGTTTGGTGCCACTTCTTCTGGTTCAGATGGATGCCAGAGCATGGAACATTCTGCTTCTAGGTTCCTCAGTCTAGATAACTTTGTAATTGTGTAAGCTACTCAGAATATTACTCAGTAATTCACCTTTGAGGCACCTCATCTGCCCCCAGGACAGGTCGTGAGAGATGGGGAAACAGAATTACGGGGGGCTCTCTCCAACCATCCACTTATACAAAAGCAGTCACTGCTTGCCTTCCATTAGCCACTCAGGCCTGCATCACACTTTGTCAGTGACCCCTCACATCTTCACGACATTTGCACACACATGGTCTCGGCAGGACCCACACCACAGCAGGAGGCAGGCAGGACCCATGACATCACCTCTAGTTCCAGATTCAGAAACAAGTCTGAGGGAAAATGGGACCAAGGTCATATGGCTAATCAGTGCCTGGACAGGAGCCAGACACAGGGACTTGGCTAGTCCAGTGTCATTTTCATTTTACTCCAACAATGTGGCTCTTTGCAAATATCAATGAGGGACCACGGTCCCCTTCCAAATCACCTGCAGAGTCTATTCTTGGGATGACATGAAAGTGTAGTGTTCTCTCTTGGGCCGTGCTTTCTACTTTTGGTGTGAGATCTCTATCAAACGTAACCGATTCCTACCAGCCTAGGGAAGCTGGCTTGTAAGACTCATATAGTCCCCGGAGTTCTGATTTCCAGGAGAACTGCAGACACACAGCAGGTGGGGAGGGGGAGACGGGAGGATGGCTCTCGGGTCCGGGTTCCAGGGGCTAAGCTTACCTGATAAGGATAATGACTGAGGGAGTCTGAGCCATTGCCCCAATCATGCTGCAGACACACATCACACACAGGAAGGTGAGGAAGGCCTCTTGGCAGCCAGGACTGGGGCATTTTCCAGGGACCACAGTTGCATTCTCAGGTGGGACGGTCGTGAGGCACGCACAGCTGGTGAGATTCTGAAAGGGAAGCATTCAGCCCTTTTAACTGGGGGTATCTCCAGTTTCCCACTCCAAAGCCATCCAGCAGCTGGAACTGTCACAGCCTTATTACACATTCTGTAGCATTTCATTAATTAGGCCTGAATAAACGAGTTAGATTTTTTTAAAGAGGCTGCAAAACACATGTAAATAAAGGAATATTTATGGAGAGGAGAGCTGATTTCCCCGTCTCCTGTGTATTTCATATCTATGCTCAAGAATCCCTCAATAAGCCGAACCGCAAACAAACGTGTCCCCCCCCAATACAATTAGAGAGGAAATTGTGCTTCCACAATGTGATAAAACATTGCCAAATTAACAATGTAATCACTTGCCAATCTGTCCTCTCTTTTATGCAGTTATAATTACACTGAAGTATATTAAAAGAAGTAAATCAGGTAACCCGCATATGGTTGCTGGTTCAGGACTCAAGGTGGCACTTGGAACAAAGACTGTGCACCGTCATGCGTGAAGTTGCTGAGCTCGTCGGGCTGTGAGAGGGGGCCAGCTAATGGGAAAGTTCTCGAGTGGCTGAGAAAGCAAAGAGGGTGCAGAGATGCCAGAGAGTGTAGAGCGGATCGTGGGGAGAGAGCTGGAGCCCAGCGACATACATTTATTAATATATGATCAGAGAGGAGAAAGACAAGCAGCTGCATTCCGTTTGATCTTCGGGTGGATTCTTGCCCAGACAGCCCCGCTCCCCAGCATGGTCCTGGCTCACGCTTGAGGAATTTCTGATGGCAAAGGGAAAAGCGGGGACTCGGAGAGGGAGTGCCGTGCCGAGCCAGCAGCCGAGCCAATTAAGGTTCGATAATAATAGTGCAGAGGCCTTTAATGAATACAAAGTGAAAACAATCATAAATGATTCATCGCTTTTCTTTCCAGGACTGCTCCGCTCTCAGGGCACATGCCGAGGTAAATCCTAGTGAGAGTCAAACAAATCCCCTTTGGCTTTTACATTTCTCCTCCTCGGTCCGCCTCCCCTCATCTTTGTTCTTCTCCTCTTCCCTCTCCTCTTCTTTCCCCAGAGGACATACACATTGGAGCTTTTCTTATCCCTTTAAGCTACACGGGATGCTTTCAGGGGTGTCCAAAGCCTGCTGCCTCCATCCTGTGTGGCTGTGTCCTGCCGAGAAGCTTTTACCCATGCAAAGTCGGGGAGACCTTGGGTGGGGCTGGACCCTTCTTCCTAAGCCATCTGGCACGGCAGGCACCCTTGTGTAAATGGCCCCATCTCAGCACCCAGGGGTGTTTACCGTCGAGCCCTGAAAAGTGCTGAGGCCCTGCCCCTCTGTCCCTTTCCATACCCCTCTGCCTGGAGACACACTAGCTCTTCTCCAAAACCCCGTGTTGATGTCTCCTCCAGCTGCAAGGCCCCTCCACAAGTCGGCCCCCATGTGAGCTGGCACTTCCCTCCGTGAGGGTACACTCCACACCCCACAGCAGAGACCCTCGCTGCCCTCCTGGAGGAGACCTTGCGCTCCTGGGATGAGAACGTGTATTACCTGTGATTTACTGAGCATCCTCTCACAGCACAGTGCTGAGACACAGCAGGGGGAACCCAGCAGACGGTTTTAGGATGCCTGCGTGAACAGATCTTCCTCTGCTTTTATTAGGAAGCAGGCCTTCTCCCCAAGTCTAACTGAAAATGCCTCTTCTCTTCCTTCCAGGGAGAGGAAACTTCTCCTCTCCCCCACCCCGACTTCACAGCTAAACGTTTCTAGCTGTTCACACTCACCACCTCCGCGTCCTCACCTCCCATGCTCTCAACTCACTCAAGCCGACTTGGGTCCCCACCCGCAGTAATCGGATCAGCTAAGCTCGCCAGCGGCTTCCATAGCCTGACCCCGCCATCCACTTCTCTCTTCCTGGAGGTCTCCCTCCCCACCCCCAGCATGTGCCTGTGACCCACTTCCTCCTTGACTTCCACAGCTTGCTCTCTGGTTTCCTTCCTCCCTCTCTGGTCACTCCTTTTGCATCTTCCTTGCTGGCACCCTCCCCCGACCCCACTTTAAAATGCTGGAACTCCTCGGGGTTCTGGTCCAGGCTTTCTTCCCTTCTCGTGCTGCACTTTTCCCTAGATTGTTTTACATCTACACGCTTTCCGGTAACTCTCCTAAATTTAATCCCTAGCCCATATCCCTCCCAGACCCACTCGGGATGCCCCTTCCTAAGCCTCTGAGCGTGTTGAGATATCAACACCGACTCCGGGATGAGTGCCCTGCGTGGGATTCCGTGCCGGCATCTTGGCACTACTTTGCCATCCACAGCGGGAATTATTTCCCTAGGATTCCCTTCCCTGCATGGATAAAGCTGGACCAGAGGGAAACAGACAAGATCTGGAAGTGAAGCAGAGGCCGTTACTCTCAGATGGTCAGACACGGGGACAGACACACGCAGAGGTGCCCGGAAGGAGCTGGCTGGTCCTAGCATCCCTGTGTGCATCCGCCTTCTTTACTGACTACCCTGCTGACAACAGAGGGCCCATGGCCACCTCTACTGACCTGGACGCAGGCTTGCTGATGTGCTTCCCCAGACCCTTCCCGGAATGCCCCCTTCATCTCACTGAGCAGCCACCTGGGAATTTCCCAGATGCCTCGACTTGCCCACCTGAGCTGCTACTTCTGGGGATGTAGTGATTGACTGTTCTCCAGTCCTTCATCTCACTTCTTCCAGATCTTCATTTCCCAACTCCTCCACATCCACGTTAGTTCTGTTTTCTATACTAAACCCTTTACTTCCAAAAGACTTGTGGGTGCTGTTTTCCTGACCAAACCCTGACAGATACACATACCCCTGGCCCCAATCTCCTTTCCCTCCACATCTCTTGCCTTAGAAATGACACCCTGTTAACTCTATAGAGATCTGATGGACCTCCCCCACCCCTTGCTCCTATGTCAAATCCATCTTCCTTGTGACCATAATGCTAATAAGGACAGAAACCACTGTGGTTTTGATCCCTGACTTATCCCCAGCTCTGGAGTACGGTATTTATTGAATGAGTGAATGAATGAATGAACCCTCAAGTCCTGTTCTTTTTATCATATCCTAAACACCTCTCAAACCCTGCCCTAGTCCCTAGTTCAAACCACTCCAATCCTCCTCTCTCTTTTTTTTTTTTTTTTTTGCGGTACGCGGGCCTCTCACTGTTGTGGCCTCTCCCATTGCAGAGCACAGGCTGCGGACGTGCAGGCTCAGTGGCCATGGCTCACGGGCCCAGCCGCTCCGCGGCATGTGGGATCCTCCCGGACCGGGGCATGAACCCGTGTCCCCTGCATCGGCAGGCAGACTCTCAACCACTGTGCCACCAGGGAAGCCCCCATCCTCCTCTCTTTGATCCCTACTGTAGCCTGCGAGGAAAAAGAGATTTGGGACTGGGGTCCTTAGAAACACGTGGACTCGGAGAGTGCTCAAGTATAAACAAGGAAGAGGCCCCTGGTGGACGCCTGTGGTCTTGTTTTGCCAAGTACCCCAGGAACTGAGTTTTGACTCACACAGCCCCTTAGGAATGTGATGTCATCAGAACCCTTTGAATGAACTGTGTGATTGGTGAGCTCTGTTTAGTTTAATAAGTAATCTGTAATTGGAATCTACACCCAGTCTTAGATTTCTGCCCTGTACCTAGGCTATGGCTCAACTGTATTACATTTACCATAAGAGGAAACTGCCCTGTCCCCTCTCTGCTCTGATAAGTAAAAAACTCCCTCTGAAATTCTCTGGATTAGGCCTGTGATCAAGGCCCTAATGGAATGGGTCAGAAATAAAATGCCTTTATCTCAGTGATTATACAGCCCTTCTGGTCCGGGTGAAGTGAACGTGTCCAGGAAGGCAACATCCTGTGAATGGTGTGAGCGAACAGCGGGGCTGAGCCACCCTGAGATTTGCAGCCAAGGCAAAGGGGACAGGTGAGAGCACAAAGCCAGGGGGTGGAATGGGACAAAACGGACCCAGGGCAGCACAGGCTGATTGGACAGGAATAAGCACTTCTAGGGTATAGATGCCAGGAGAGGAGAAGCAGGAAACTGGTACAGGACCAGTGATCATACTGGCTTGCTGGTGCCAAGGAGAGAAGCTGGAAATGGATGGGTCCCTCTCAAACGCTCTAGGCAACTCTGTACTAATTTATTCAGATTTAATGTATTTTAGAGGAGCTGTGAAAAGAGGCTGGGGAGGAGGTAAGCCGAGTGACCTGAGTGGGGACTTGGATGAGTTTCCTTTTTAGTTAAATGAGTCAATCTGACAGAATGAACAGAAAGTACTGGGTGGTCCCGAGGGCTGGGGTGCAGGCTGGGACATTCCTAGGACCCTTCCCGCAGAGAATCCAAGGAAAAGTGCTAAGCCTAAGTCCTATGGCAAGGGATGGGAAATGTCCTTTATTTGGGCTCAGGTGATAGAAGAGACCACAGATCGCCCTGGCCATTGTGCTAAAGGACCTGTGGGGCTCTGGGCGTACAAGGCCAGGTTAGGGAGAAACTTCCACCCTGATGTCCCAGTGTGGTGGGAATAATCATCCCAGGGTGCATAATTGGAAGAGAGGACTTTGCACCAATGAGGCTTCACACTATGAGCCCAAGTGAGAAGGGAGAGCAGACAGCCTTTCAGCTGATATTAACTTGGCATGTAAGTGGGAACACTGAGACCTGCAAAAGCCCCAAGCAGTAGGAAGTTTGAAAATATAGGGATAACCTGGGTGTGAGGGAAGGAGATGATAGAGGTTGGGATACTTCTCACCCTGTTTGTATACAACAGCCCCGTGGGTGGCGCCAGCCCAGAATGCAGATGGACCTGGACAACGGCCTATAGATGATCATGGCCTGAATGAAGTGGTACCCCCCTAGTGCTGTCCTCAGCAGCCCCCGATATATTTAACTGTGAAGGCAGTGCACTAGGCTCCAGGAGATTAGTCTACTGCTCCTGACCTGGCAAATGTGCAGTTTTCCATCCTGTGGCAAAGGAACGTCTTCCCAGTTTGCCATTCTCTGGGGAGGAATGTGGTCCCCACTGCCTCCAGGAGAGCTGGAGTCTCTGTCTGGTGCCAGGTGTGGGGTGGCAGGACCTAGCTTTACTGCCCTGAGAGATCATGTTGATAATAATCAGATGACCACGGTGCTCACGGAGGAACTGGCCTGACCACATTTGGAAGCAGTGGTGACCTGGCGGACAGAGTGGGACTGGCTTGGAACTTCTACAAGAACTTATCCTACAGACAGACTTGCCCAGGCACAAAATGATGTCAGTATACAATTCAAGTCACAACACAGTCTGCAGGAGCTAAAGTTTTGCAGCCCTGAATGCCCATCAACAGGGATTGGTTAGATACATTCCATCAGGTCCACACACGGAATATTATGTAGCAGTAAAAAAGGTATCAGAGTGCACTTTATGTACTAATATGAAAAAAACTCCAAGATAAATTATTAACAACAAAAAAACCCCACAAGTAATAAGCTACAGTATAAAATAGATAACCAACAAGGATCTACTGTATAGCACAGGGATCTATGTATATGTATAACTGAATCACTTTGCTGTACACTTTGCTGAAAATAACACATTATAAATCAACTATACTTTAATTAAAAAAATAAATAAACAAGCTACAGAATAATACCTTTTGGTGCATTAAAACCCAGTAGGATATACAAGAAACTAATTATAGTAATTACCTGTTGGGCAGAGTAGTGGGTTGAAAAGTGGGTGAACAGGAGCCTGAGGTAGAAAGGAGTTTCCACTCCCTCCTTTTTGGTTTTTGAACCACACAAATGTATCATCTATTTAAAAAAATTTAAAACCCCAGAAGAAGAAATCAACAAAAGAAGAGCACAGTCACTAAAAATTGTACTCTTGTTCTACATTCAGTCATTAATTTAAATTGAGAAATGTTTCTATTCACATGCAATGATGGAATAGATAATTACAATAAAGCTGGAGAGCATAAAAATAGAAAAATGACTCTCTCAAATCTGGGTTTCATTTTCTATTGATGAAGGAAATCATAAGCATGCTATTTTGACAGCTCATATTATAAGAACAAAATACTCCTCAGCAGTGTTTCAGAAGTATCAGGCAAATAGAGTTTTGTTTGGGTTTTTTTCCCCAATATTCAATACTGATGGATCAATTCTATTAATTGCACAAATAAAACTAATCTCTAGGTTGACAAATGACTTTTCTAAGGGGACAGGCATGGGGGTGATGATGTTCTTTGTATTAAGAGCCTGTGAAAACTTGAAAGTTTCATTCTCAACATCCTGGAATACTGTTTTTGGTTTTCTTTCTGAAATATGTTCGGTTACCAGGAAGAAACGACAATCTCTATTAAAAGTCTGGCCCTAGTGCTATAGTTCAGAAAGGGGGTTGGCCAGAGGGAGTGCTGACACGTGCAGTGCTCTGTCCGGCTTCTGCCTGATGACTGAGATGGCAAAGGACTGAGATTGTACCACAACAGCTGGGATGTCTTCCTTCAAATGACAACATACTCGTATGTGTCCTAGACTTTTATGGGATCCCTTCATGATTCAGTGAAGTTCCTCAGACATTCTCCAGTCATTTATTACTGTCTTTTTGTAGCTCAGAATCTCTTCACGTCACTGGCCCAACCCTAGCTGTTTTTTCCAGGTGAGGACCTCGAAGCTCGTCACAAAGAGCATCACCGGCAACCCACGTGCCTCAAGGCAAAGGGGAGATTGAAACACTGCAAGAAGAAATGCGCTCTCTTGTTCCCTGGCAGGGTCACTAGCTGAAGGATAATGGCCAGGGAGAAAACCCCTGCAATGAAACCAAGACCTCCGTCCACCCTTCACCTCTGTAACCTGCATCCTGTCAGAGCCTTAATTATCTCCTGCTGAGGGGAAGGAAAGGGCCGTTCTTTGGGAAGCGTCGGGCTTACTCTTTGCTCCAGCCATCTCAGGTGGAAAGTGTGGGCAAAGCACGGAGGAGAAGGATGTGGCTGCAGCTCAGAATGAACACTGGGCCTCTCCCTTTCCCTTCCTCCTTCCAGACTCCAAACCAAAGCCTTGCCCTTGTCACGAGGTTCAAGCCTCCCCACCACCCCATGCTCACACACATTCCATGCTGGGATGTCCTTCCATCCTATCTACCGGGCAACCACCCACGCATTCTCCGTGGATGAAGCCTGGCCCTGCCCCTGCTCCTCCTCCAGGAAATAACATCCACACTCTCTCCTTCCAGCCCCGCCCCACCCCGAACCAATTCCTACCCAAGCAGGCAGAAGGCTCCAAGTTCACTAATTTCTCTACATACCTGTTTCCTTCCATTAGACTGTAACCACCCAACCTTTAATGCTGGATCTTTTTTTTTAATACAAATGTTTTTCCTTATTGGAAAAGGGATGCGTGTTCATTTTAGGTTATTTAGAAATATACAGAAAAATGTAAAGAAATATATAAAAATTAAGTTTTTAGTCCTAGCCAGAGATAATGTTCTGTGAACATTATATATAACAGGCTTATCCTTCCAATCTTTTCCCATGCAGAGATATACAAATATTTAGATTTTTCTTTTCCTTTACTAAAAGGGATCATAATCTAGATATTGTTCTATAATGTGCTCTTTTCACTTAATACTATATTATAAACATATAAGGCCTGATTAGCTGCTGCTTTTGGGTGTTCCCTTGTAACATAACTCTATTAATATATTACATCTCATCTTATAGTAAACACGATCTCCTTGCCTTATTCATCTCTATATTTCTAATGTCTAGCCCAGGGCCTGAGATATATTAGATACCCTGGGTGGCAATACCTTCATTGGGCTTGACTTCAGAATATTCCCAAGTCCCTCTGACAAGCCATCGCCAGGATGAGGACTTTTTTTTTTTTTTTTTTTGTGGTACACGGGCCTCTCACCGTTGTGGCCTCTCCCGTTGCGGAGTACAGGCTCCGGACGCGCAGGCTCAACGGCCATGGCTCACGGGCCTAGCCGCTCCGCGGCATGTGGGATCCTCCCGGAACAGGGCACGAACCCGTGTCCCCTGCACCGGCAGGCGGACTCCCAACCACTGCGCCACCAGGGAAGCCCTGAGGACAGACTTTTAAATCACTCCTGGCAAATGGGGTCAGGCCATACAAGAGGATTTGCAAACTCCAGACCTTTGTGGACCATTAGGAGACAGAAAAGAAAAATGGTCCTGTGTCCGGGGTGATCAGTGGTGGGGACCGTGGTTAAGTGGAGATCAAATGTCTTGTCTAAAGCGTCAGTCTCCTCTTAGCTCCAGCCAACTGCTGCCCCATCAGGGTGCAGGTGCCATGTTAATTCTCATCCACCTTTCTGGCCTTTCAGAGAGGCCAGAAATCTAGATTTGTATATGAAATACCCAGGCTGTTAAACCTTGGTTCAGCCACTGTAGTTACCCCTGCTGGCAGATATGGCATTTAATCGACCAGTTTGTTTCTTCTGCTGGAATATGTCGACATGGCACCTCTAACCTCCAGCTTGGTTTCTACAGTGGGTGAACCCAATAATGGTGAGATGGAAAAGGAGACTGAAGGATGAATGCTCAGTGTCAGCTCAGATGCTGCCCTGTTTCTAGAAAATTTTAAGAACTCATTCCTTTGACTAGAGCAGTGGTTCCCAACTGGGGGGTATTCTGTCCCCCCGCCAGGGACCTATGGAACTATCTGGAGGCATTGGTGGTTTCACAAATGGCAGAGGGTGCAGGGGGTAGTGCTGCTATTGGCATCCGGTGGGTAGAGCCCCAGGGATGCTGCTAAACATCCTCTAGTCCCACAGCAAAGGATGATGCAGCCCAAACTGTCAACAGTGCCCAGTGGTTCTCAACCTTGGTTACATATCAAAAACACTTGTGTGTGTGTGGGGGGGAGTGTTTAAAAAACTGATGGCAGGTAGAGCAATTAAGCCCGTGCACCACAACTACTGAGCCTGCGCTCTAGAGCCCACGAGCCACAACTACTGAGGCCATGTGCCACAACTCCTGAAGCCCAAGCGCCTAGAGCCCATGCTCCACAACAAGAGAAGCCACCACAATGAGAAGCCCACGTACCGCCACAAAGAGTAGCCCCCGCTCGCCGCAACTAGAGAAAGCCCGCACACAGCAATGAAGACCTAACGCAGCCAAAAAATAAACAAATAAATTAAATCTTTAAAAAAAAAAACAAACTGATGGCAGGGTCCCACTCCAGAAAGAGGGAATCAGAATCTCTGAGGCTAGACCTCAGGCCTCATGTTTTCAAAGCTCCCAAGCAATTCTGATGTGCAGCCAGGACCGAGACCCATGATATTGAACGAGGAGCACCCTGCACGCATCCAAAATGGGGCTGCTCCCTCCCCTCCCCGCCATAGCACCTACTCAGGGCGCTACTCAAACAGGAGCTCGATAAATCCTTGTTGCCTGGATGGAGGAACAGATTAGTTGTCTATCATTAGCCCCCTACAAACTGCTGTGCTGGACTTGTACTGATTTTCAACATTCCATTGGTGGCTGATAGAAGCTTTTTTTAAGTCAATTATTCAGTACATCAAAAGGATACAACTTCCAGCAGTCAATCAGTAGCTACCAACATGCTTTCTGTTAGAATAATTACTTCTGAGAGTGAAAGGTACAGAAACAATCCGGACAATATATTCATGCCAAAGGAAGCTTACAAAATTAACTTGCTATCTTTTACGTCACTCTTCCTGGTCATATGCAATGAGAAGAATTAGAAATTGCATATTAAATGCAATTCTGGAAACTTCCATCACTATCACTCAAGGAGAAATGAGATCAGAAAATGAAAAACAAAACCCCAAAGCAGGGCAGGAAGGGAAGTCTAATATCAGGAAACCGCTAATGTGAACCAGGTCTCCTAATAATCAGAATGATTTCATCAGTGACTTATTCGCACCTAATCAAGTTAGGGGAAATTTTCACAAGTCTGGGTGGAAGCTATCAAGCGGGGAGAGATGAGCATGCAAGAGGTGTTTAGGATTGAAATCTGCACCAGCCAACCAACCTGCCTGCCAGTTGTGGTATTACTGCCCATGGCACCCTGGGGCTTGCTGAGCTTGGCATAGAACCTCCAGTCGGGTGTGCAGAAAGCCTGGGGTCTTTATCCAGAGACATGGCTAATACTGGGAATGCAATGGTCCACAGCAGAACCCCATCCCTGGATACTGGAGCCTAGTGATGGACTGGTGATGGAGACGCAGGCAAACATGGACCATTCAATCCAGTGGAGGGGGCCACAGTAAGAGCCTTGCTGGGAGGGCAGGTGCTGAGGCCTCTGCAGGAGGGGTGCCAGTGCAGCCCTGGAAGCAGTGAGGAAGTTGGAGGAGGCGTCTCAGCTGCCCATAAGGAGGTGTTAGGGATGTGAAGGGCTTAGGGGAAGACTAGCCCTGATGAAAGAAACAGCATGGACAAAGGTCTGGAGGTAAGAGAGAACTGGGTGTGCTGGGGGCACCCCAAGAAGCCTGACACAGCTAGTGGTCCCTCAGAAGGTGGGCAGAGCGGGCGAGGTTGAGGCTGGAAAGGCAGCAGGGCCAGATCGTGAAGGCACAATGTCCCGACTGCGGGGGGCATGCATGGAGAGCTTCTTTCTGGTGGAAAAAAGGTAGGGATCCTAAAGAGGGAAGTCACAGGGTCAGAGGAAGACACTGGGATTGGCGTCAGACAGACCCTGCGTTCCCGCGCCAATGCCACCATGTTCTGCGTGACCTTGGGCAAGGGACTAATCTGTAATCAGGGAATAAGTAGAACACCTCCTTGCCAAGGTTGTTACAAGGATGAGTGAGATATTGGGCTGGCCAAAAAGTTCATTCGGTTTTAAGTAAAAATAAAGACGTTTTTCATTTTCACCAAAAACTTTAATGTATTCACGAACCGAATGAACTTTTCGGCCAACCCAATATATGCAGGGCTGGGGGTAGAGGTGAAAGAATGGTTGCGTTGACACTGGGAAAGGACTCCAGTGGATGCAGAAGGAATAAATACAAAAAAGGGAAAGAGGGAAGAGAGATGAAGAAGACTGTAGTCTGTGGAAGAGTTTTTGGGGGAGCTTGGAGACAAGAGAGGAAGAGGAAGAGGAAGAGGAGGAGGGAGTAAACGTACCAGGAATCTAATCCACTGTTTTGGTATTTTCTTAAAATACTGATATTCCTCTGACTCTGGGCCAAGCTGCCACGGGCCACGAGGGACACGTGGAAGGCCCCGTCACCTGGCCCGCACCGGCTCTCGGAAAAACTTGCTGTTGTTGCAAGTTTTATGGTTGTGGTTGTTTTTAGGGCTCGACCATCACAAAGGCCCCTTTCCAGGATACACGTGGCTCTGTGGCCGCAAAGCCCTCATCCACCCATTGGAAGGCAGGGCCTCCAGAGATCTGCCTCCGCGGGGTGGAGTGTTATTCCCACCCCAGCCCTGGGGTTTTCTCAATCTCTGCCTTGTAATTGTGGGGGGATATCACCTCTCTGCTTTGCCTGCACCCCAGCAGACAACATGAGGCCTCCAGTACTGTGAAGAAAAGGCAGGTGTCTGGGGAATAAATCATATGTCCAGAGGGAAGCGGAGAAGCTTGCCCTCTGATGATAATTGCATTCCACAGCTTGCTGTTTCAGCAGCTAGAAGCAAACTCAGGCCTGATTAGGTTCTTATTCAATAAGACTCTCATCCATGCAAGATCAGGAGACATGGATTTTTCTAGGCTATTTTTTGGTCAGAAAATGCTCTGGAATAGACTGCTTTGGTCTCAGGACACTAGCCTATACTGAGTCAATGTCATTCTTATAACAGCACAGTAACCCAAACTGATTTATAATATAACTTTTTGGACATTAAAATGTTAATGAAATTGCTGTCATGAAAAAGAATAGCTTGAATTTTTATTTTAACCATTCTCAAGGTCCCATCTCTTTTTAAAAATTCATTTCCTCTCACTTGAAGAAACTGCTTTATCATCTAATTAAAAAAATCAGTTCCCCTCCCCCCAGGGTGATTTACTTTCTCTATAGACAAGTGGTAGTAACCAGCCAAGAATCTAAATGTTAAATGCAAGGAAAAATGAGATCTTTGGAAATGAAAATAAATGATCAATTTTTCTTCCTTCGGGGAAATTGCTACTCCCAAAAGATACAGGATGTGGAAAGGGGAGGAAACAAATGATTTCAACTCTAAGTTCCTTGAAAGCAACCACTCAGCCTTCTTATCTTTCTTTCCATCTATACATTTCTGGACATTTCTGGAGCACTTGTGGATGACAGCTCTCACTTAGGAAACTCACAGGTCAGGGCAAATGACAAACAGATCACTGCAGTGAAATGAGAGAAGTGCCTCCAGGAGAGACAGGTACTAAGATTGCAGGGTCAAGAACCCCAAAGATAAAGGAGGGCAGGGATCGTATCACAGAGCAGGGGGCATTTGAGTAGGGTATTGACAGGTGAGTAGAAGTTGTCCAATTGGAGGGAGAAGTAGGAAAAGACACATGTATGGGGAAAGCTGAATACCACAAACTGAAAGGAAGTGCAGCTGAAGAGCATGGCGGAGGACAGGCACGTGCTGAAGACACACACAAACCCAATTCAGTGCCTAGATCTTATCTTCTAGCTGACAGTGGCATTAGAAAGGGTCCTATGCAGTATTACAGAAATTATTCTGGCTTCAGTGTAGAAGACAGACCAGCAGGGGGTGATCCTGAGTTGTGAGGCCAGGGAGGCAACTACTACACTGGTCTAAGCAAGAGATGAGGAGGACCTGCACCAGGGCAGTGGTGGTGTGGATGCAGAAGAAGGGCAGGTGCAAGAGACGCCTGCAAGGCGGGATCAGCAGGACTGGGTGAGCAGTCCCTTAGCCTCAAGTTTTCATGCAGAGAATGTGGAAAGCTGCAGGCTGACAGCCAACTGCATAATTCATGCTGAGAAGGAAAGAGCCAAAAAAAAAATGATAGTGGGAGGATGGAAAAAGGTGGGAGGCATCTAGCTAAGAAGAAAAGGGCAAAGGAAACTGAGCAGAGAACAGGTTGGATTAGTGCCACATAACCTCAGGTTTGGAAGAGGCCTTCCCTGATAAGTGGCTTTCTGGCTTTTCTTTACATACTTTTGTTGATGGGGAGCTCATTACCTGTAGAGTCATCCCATTCCATTGATACCTTTTGTGAGTTCTTCGAACGACAATCTTTTCCTCTGGCTCCACAGAGCTTCCTTTGAATTTTTACTTTTAGTTGCTCAAAGACACTTTTTGGAAACCTCTTTGATTTAGCAAGAAGCAGCTGGATGGCCTGGCAGGCCTCCCATCCTGCTGATGGAGAATCCTCCACTAGAGCAGGGCAGAGGCTGAGATAAATTCACAGTGCAGGAACACAAAGTAGGGGACACGTGTGGTTGCCCACTCTTGCCCTTGACCTTGGGTTTTAAGCTACTTTAGCTGTCTGAGTCCCCTGCCCCATCCCACCCCATCAGAAAATCACCAATACCGTGCTGTTGCAGCCAGCAAAGCAGGCAGACAGGTAGGTGATGCCATCTGCTCCACACACTGGAGTGAAGGAATCCGTTTGGCATTCACAGTTTTTATTGCAGGACGAGTAGGGGTCCAGGGCCGAGCCAGGTGATGAGCTGGAAAAGACAGAAAATGTGGAACCCATCAGAGAAAGGTCAACTTCTGTTGGATGCCCCCAGTGACAGCCCTCTGCCCTCTGTGGTCATGGTCGCCACTGTGGTCATGGTTCAGGGAAGGAGGGACATCAGTGCTTGGACTGTGCATGGATATACAGAAGCTGCCTCTGCCCGTGTGCTCCCATTCTGCCTGTCTGACCTCGCAGGGTGGCAGATAAGCCCAGCCCTACTTCTCCTGACTTAACTTCATGAGAAGGCCTGGTGGCCTGCTCAGAGGAGGAGGCTGGTGTGGAGAGGAACTGGTACCCTGCAGGCCAACCATGCTACAGCCCTGATGCTCCAAACTGGATTCACAAGGCAGCTGCAGAGTCTCACGTAGAAAAGGGGACAGCTATTGGCACCGGATATGTAAGGACTCTCTGTAATTCCCTCTAAGGGCAAGTCTGATTGGACTTTAGTTCAAAGTCTTGGGATAATAACTAGGAAATAAGTTGTCCTATAAGAGCTAACTTCTTTCCATTCTTCTCTCCTTTTTTCCCTTCCATCTCTCCCTCCCACACTTATCAATACCTACCATGGCTCAGACCCTGTAATTACTATGTGAGTCTAACGATAGATTCTGATGGTTTAAGGAATTGTTGGGACTTCCCTGGTGATTCAGTGGTTAAGACTCCGTGCTTCCATTGCAGGGGGTGTAGGTTTGATCCCTGGTCGGGGAACTAAGATCCCTCATGCCATGCATGCGGCCAAAAAAAAAAAAAAAAAAAAAAGGAATTGTTGAAGTCTCTTATTTTAAGCTGAATTTTAAAATAAAACTTATTTTTAATTTTCTATCTTCATGTCATTCCTAAAGTCAAATGCTAAAAATAGGCATTTGAGTCCTCTGGGGAGTGAATGTCTGACTGTCTCCCCAGTGCTCCCTTGGCCGCCCTGGGAGAGAGCCTTTAAGTGGAAGTCAGCCCTCTCTGCCCAGAAGGTTCACATAGATTCTTCGACCCTGGGAGGAAGATCGACAGAGGCATCATCAACTCCGCAGCTCATGGTCACTAGGGACAAAGCTGGCTCCATTAACCTACCCCAGAGAGAGGGTCCTGGCATCCTGGGCAGGCAGGGGTGGCAAGACCTTTCTGGAACTTACGTGTTTCCATAGGGAACAGTAACCCCAGCCACAGGGCCCGTGTCACAGCCCAGGAAGAGGAAGGAGACGTAACAAGCGGTGGACACCAGGTTGACGAGCATGGCCATCCGAATGGCCCCGAGGGCAGACAGGCTGAGTTTCTTCACCAGGAGACCGCCCAGGAAGATGCCCAGACAGGCACATGGGATTGCAGTCATCCCTGGAGGAGAGCAGAGGGGCGGGGACCATTAGCCAGGGAAGAAGGGCCAATCATGCAGACAACTGGGTGCCAGGCCCGAGGCTGAGCCCTGCACGGACAGGATTCCCTGTGACACCACTGTGGTGCCACTTGCTCCACTGTGCCCCAAAGTGTCTGTTAATGGCCTCATTTCTACCCTCAAGGAGCTCACGAAAACTGGGGAAGACAGACACGTAAAAACTCAATGATTAGGAGTCTAAGTCATACACCTTGCATGCTAAGTGGGGAACCCTCGTGGGAAACACACCCAGCTGGTGTGGGAACAACCGAGAGACAAGTCAGACCAGCTGGGAACACGCACGCGCATTTGAGGAAAGCATCAGGGAGCAGTGATGTGCCCTCTGTGCGTTTTCCAGGTGGTGTGAGGGAAAGGGAGTCAAATTGGGGATTTTCTCCCACTCTTCAGGCAAGGAAGGGTCTGGAGGCTCTTTAACCAAAGGTCCCAGAACTCACCAGCCTGTGGAGACGGTGTTTTAACCAGCCCCGTGACCTCTCAGGAAGCAGCATCAATCAAATCAATATGTTTCGTAGCTCCTGGTGAGTAACTGGCATATATATTTTTTTCCCTTTCTTATAAACAGAGCTATCTGCAAGGCAGCAGGACCATAAACCTGTTATTTCTGATTCTCAGAGATTCAGGGCATCTTAGGAGGACCAAAGGATCCTAGGGTTCCAATCTCCTGTTTGGTTTTGTTCTGTTCTGATTCACTTCATCTAAACTCAGCTTTAAATTACTGTGTGTCATTTATCTACCGTGTAGATTGTGCATGGCTAATTTTCCAGTTTAGGCTGCCTCTTCCTTGCCAATCAACAGACCTCTAGGTCAACTGACTACATCAATCAGCTGGTATGTGCTAAAGGAATGCAAATTAATTTTAATATTCGGGTGAGAAAAACAATCAGGGAGGCTGAGCTCTGCAAAGGAAATAGCACAAGTCGCACTTTTTGAAAAACATAGTATCTCTGTATTCTTTGATGCTCTTGGATGATCTGTGCTTGGTTCTCTCTTGTCCTGGTATAGATGATCCTCAGGACCTCGCCCCTATTTGCCTGTCTATACCCCATGCCATACCACTCCCCCAACTATGCCCAATCCTCCTCTTCTGTCTCCCTGGAATAGGCCAAATCCATTCAAGCCCCCAGTCTCTGCACTTGCTGTTTCCTGTTCTAGGACATTCTTACCCTCTATCTTTACTTGGCTGGGCCCTATGCTCATCACAGAGGCCTTCCCAGACCACCCCATCTAGAGTGGTCCTGCAGCCCATTTGGGATTTCCTACTGTTTCTTGCCCTGTTTTATTGTTTGCATGGCTCTCCCCAGTATCTGAAGCTGCCTCAGGTATTTCTGGTTTTCTTGTTTCTTGTTCTCTCTCCCCCTCCTAAAATGCAGCTTCCCCGAGGACAAGAACCGTTCCATCCTGTTCAGTCCCTGCTCCCTGTGCCTAGCACGGTGCCCAGCACAGAATGCGCGCTTGGGGATTATTTTCAAGATGAATGGAACAGCGAGCAGATGGGATTTGTGTGAGTGAATACTGATGACCAGCGCCCACGCCCAGAGAGCAGGTTGCATTTTGTTCCATTTTCCATCAGAGGCAGCAGGGAGCGGCCCCTGGTGATGATGGTAACTATGGCAATAACAGGCTTTCGGCACCTTTTCTGCAAGCCATCATCAGCCTTCCCTCTCTCTCCCTGACGTGTGTGCAGCCTTAGCATGCGGGCAGTTATCAGAACTTCCCCCAAGCTCCATCCTCATTAACTTAACCTATGCAGATTGAGTCCTTTTTATCTTCACGCATAAATCAATGCCATCAGCCCTTAATCATCTGTGTTGCTCTTTTCTGAACTCTGCCCCATCTGCTGATGACTTCGTGGGTGGCCCAGAGACAGCGCTGATGGCCCAGGATGACTGCAGGGGTCCATCCCCTAGGTCTGCGGGGGGCTACTGATGAAGCATTTTTGGACACGAGCCTTGCCTTACGCTTCTGCTGCCTCTCTCTGTCCCCTAAAGGCCCCCTGCCAGCCCCTCCTGCAGCCAGCCTTCCAGAGTCCATGCTAATAGACTGATGCTATGGTCAGGGCACAGGGAGAGGGCACGTGTCCTGCCTGCCTGGGCTGCCAGCCGGATGGACGGACCGACAGATGGGCCACCAGGCTGCTTCTCCACATGGCGAGAGAGGGTCTCCCTGTGCAAGTGCTCTAACAGACAGAGTCCCTGGGACAGAAACAGGCGCAGGAAGGTGAAATTGTTTTTGACCTTCTGCCCTGAAGACTACTGATTTGTTTGTTGATAGAAAACTTTGGAAATCTGTCCTGAAATAGAACATAGCCCCAACTTTGAAGCAAATGTAATCAAAATGTAAGGAGCTGCTGCAAAGAAATCAGGAAGTGAGAGATAAACTCTTTGGGTGCTGGAGGGCAAAACCTGAGAGACTGTAGGTATAATGAAGAAGTTATAACTTTAATTATAGAGAGACACATTTTACCCTATCTCTGTCAGACAGGTACTAAAGGGCTGACTGCATCTTGCTAATACCTCTTGGAAGAAATACTTATAAAATAGTGGACAGAAGAGAGTTATTAGTAAAAAAGAAAAACACAAGGCTTTCCCAGGGAGAGGCGCTGGGATCTGGCCACATCATTGCTGGTAGGGTTTTAATTTTTTTTAACTTGATACCTTATGTCCTGTGAAGTGCATAAGCTTAAGGGAACACTGATGAATTTTTGCCCCTTTATACACCCCTGTGTTAAAACATTTCCAGCAGCCCCAGGGGCTCCCTGGTGCCCCTATTCCCTCCACCCTCAAGGGTAACTATCATTCTGGCCTCTATCACTTTAATTAACTTTTCTTCTTTTTAACTCATAAATATGTACTCTTTTGTGTCTGACGTCTTTCAACTCTGTCAGATCCATCCACATTGAGGCATGTATACAAGCTCTTGCTTTCTCATTCTGTATGACAGTTCACTGTATGAATATTCTATAATTTATTTACCCATTCTAGTATCGATAGATATTTGGGTTGTTTCCAGTTTGGGGCTATTATGTATAAAACTGTTTTGGATACTGTTACCTACGCATATATAAATGAGTGGACCTAAACACTCATTTCTGTTGGATTTATGCCCAGAAGTGGAATGCTTGGATCCCAGCGTAAGCATATGCTTTTAGCTTGCATGGTACTGCCAAACAGTTTTCCAAAGCCCTTGTACCATTGTGCACTCCCACCAGCAGTGTATGAGAGTTCCAGTGGCTCCACATCCTCAGCAACACTTGGTACTATCAGTCTGGCAGACATGGACTAGTATTTCATTGTGGTGTTCATTATGTGTTTTCCTGACGACTTATGATGGGTCAGCACCTTTACATGGGTTTATTGGCCATTTTGTGAAGGAAATGCTAAGGAGAAGATCAGAAAGTATCACCTCGCCCATCTCTCTCAGGACATGATCTACTTCTACTTAACAGAGAAGATAATTCCACGGGGCTGGAGCCCTCTCGACTGCCAGGTCGGACCTGTCACATTCTCAGGGGCCATCCTTGTGTCTCTCTCCTTCTCTGCACTTTCAGAACAGATGAGCTCTTCTGTCAAAGGCTGTGCACCATACTCCCTCTCTTTGCTGCACATCGCCTCTGCTGGTTCTTTCCCCTCTGCTTAGACACCTGCTCAAGTCCTTCTTGTCACAATAGCAACTGTCTCTTAGCAACAGCACAGTCACTACTCCAATCCCTTGACTGCAACACACACTGCCCACCATGTATTCTCTCCGTCCCTCCACCGCTAAGCTCGGGAAAGTGTCCTGCAGTCCCTGGCTATTCCTTCCCTCTTGTGGGCTGCTCCCTTGCTGCCGTTTCACGAACACAGCCCTGACACAGGCTGAAAGATGTCCTGGTTGTTGAAGGGACCAGAGGCATGTGAGGCCGCATCACGCGTGGGCACTCATGCTGCTGACAGCTTCCTTCTTGGTATCATCTCTTCCTTGGCTCCCGTGATCCACGGATTTCTTTCAGGAGTTGCTTCTTGAACTTCTCTATGGCCTCCTGTATTTCCTATGGGCAGTGTTTCACCCCCTCTATTCTAATTCTGCACATTTTCCTTCTGCAAATTCCACTCCTGTGTCCTCAACTACCATGCACAAACTGATGCAACCCACATCTTCTTCTTCAGCCCTCAACCATGCACAGGACATCATGTAGCTATACCATGGCCATCTCACACTCAGCAACTTCAACTCTGAACTCACAACCTTCCCTACAGATCTGATTCTTTTCTGCTATTTCCAGGTTTCACAAATGGTACCACCCCTTGTCTGAGCCAGAAACCTGGAAGTCATTCTCGACCCTTCATTCTCCTTCCTCTGCCATGAGACCACTTTCCCTACTGCATATAAGGAATGCTCCTTCTCATGAGGGCAAACTGGTTTTCTTTAGCATG
This sequence comes from Hyperoodon ampullatus, assembly GCF_949752795.1. Lineage (NCBI taxonomy): Eukaryota > Metazoa > Chordata > Mammalia > Artiodactyla > Ziphiidae > Hyperoodon > Hyperoodon ampullatus. The sequence continues at coordinate 81,381,024 of NC_136916.1, forward strand.
TCAGCTCCAAAGGACTGGAAGCAGATTCCTGTAGTCTACTGCTGAGAAGACTGGTAAGATCACGCTTGAGCTTGGGGAGAAGGAGTGTCATGATCCACTAACTACATCTGCCATGGGCACAGGGATAGGGGGGAGCATATGGCTTCCAACCTCTATATTTGCTGACCGTGGGTTTTATGCTGCCAAGAATATTCTTGCTTTTTTATGTTCTTGACCAAAGCCTACTAAACTTTCAAGATCCATCTTGATTCCCCTCTTCCTTCCTCACATCTCCCCCCCAATTCTCCAGTTCACACCGATTTATAGACTCCCTGGCCTGTCACAATGCTTCCTATGCACACTTTATATTTTAGCTCTTTATTATCACGTACTTCTAGCAATTGTCTCAGGCAAGTAAATCTTACTCCAAGAAAATACTTTGAAATTCTTCTGCACACTGACCACATGTATATGCTTCTGCAGGGGCAGCACAGTCTGGGCTGTTTGGTCTCAGTCAATTCTTATAGTATTACAAGCAGTGACAGTCTCTCTCCACCCTCCTGGGAGGCTGAGAAACAGACTCACCGAGTAGCTGGTTGGCAGAAGAGGTGGTGAGGTTAAATTGCTGCTCCAGATACTTCCCCAAGAAGGCAGCGAAGCCAGCCACCACTGCAATCTCCATGCAGGCGGCCAGGATGATGCAGGTAAACACAGGGTTTGAGAGCAGGTGCTTTGTGACCTTCGGGATCACTGCAGGGAGAGAAGCAGAGGACAAAGGTCACACACTGCACTCCCAGGCCTTCTGCCCCCAAGGCCCCAATTTGACCCATCTCAGTAAACAGCATCAGGAGTCACCTGGTTGCTCAGGCCAAAGCCTATAACCTGTTAAGTCAGCCATAATTGTGAAAACTCTGGCTTCAAAATATAGGCTGATTTTTTTTTTTTTTTTTTTTTTTTTTTTGGTACGTGGGCCTCTTACTGTTGTGGCCTCTCCCGTTGCGGAGCACAGGCTCCGGACGCACAGGCTCAGCGGCCATGGCTCACGGACCCAGCCGCTCCGCGGCATGTGGGATCCTCCCAGACCGGGGCACAAACCCGTGTCCCCTGCATCGGCAGGCGGACTCTCAACCACTGCGCCACCAGGGAAGCCCTATGCTGATGTTTTGTCAACTAAACTGACAACTACTAAAGCAGGAGAAACTAGACCATGCTTTTTTTTTTTTTTTAACAGCACACTGGAAACACTATTTTATAAGCCATCACAAGTTATTTCCATCCAAAAAAAAAGACAGAGGAGTTTGGGGTTTGTTTCTCAAAAGGGAAAATATAACTTAATCATATTATAATTATAAATGTATTAATTATGTTATATTAATACATCTAAGTATATATTATCAATATACCTGTGATGAATATTTATAATGGTGTGTGTTAAGAAAATATATTTAATCATTTTTTTCAGCAACTTATTTTTTTTAAATTTTATATTGGAATATAGTTGATCAACAATGTTGTGTTAGTTTCAGGTGTACAGCAAAGTGATTCAGGTATACATATACATGTATCTATTCTTTTAAGAAAATATATTTCATCTTAACAGTTTCAAGAAAGAAATGAAATTATAGTGTATGTATATGCATACACACATACACACACACACACAATACATATAATCCAGCCTCTACCCACCCACCCCCCTTCCTTCTCACAACCACATTCGCCTGGCCAAGCTTCCATGAGCTTTCACTTGGGGAAGACTAGGGTCTTGGTTTTCACTCTTGATCCAATATAATCCTCCCCTATGCAGTAGTCAATGGGATCAGCTCAAATAAGTTTCCTACTCAAAACTCCACATGGCCAAAATCCACACTTGGTACGATGGCCCACAGTCTGCCCCTTGGCTATATCTGATCACACTTCTGATCACGCTCCATCCACCCTCTGCTCCGGCCCCACCTGCACCTGGTCCTCCCCACCCAGCCCTTTGCACCAGGGCTCTTCCCTCCATTAAACGCTCTGAACCCAGATCTTTGCTCCATCTCTTCCTTATTCCTCAGGTGGTCTTTCCTCAACACCCAAGGCAACCTAGAAGCTGCTGCCCACCCAGCCCTGATGCTCAGGGCTCAGATGAGAGTTGATGGTGGGCAAACGTGCTTTGTGGCTTGTGTACCGCTTTAATTACCAATGGAGCCAAAGCAGGTTTTGTTGAGGTGATGCATTTCAATCTTATTTTATTATACTCTGTTTTTCCTAAAGTAGGTGGTTTCATAAACCAGTCAGATTTCCTTTTAATGTGGTGCCTTTACAAATGAGAGATTTGGGTTTCTTAAAATCCTTTGAATGTAATCACATTATTTGGCTCTTTCCAGCCATTAGAATCCTTTGTACATGGTCTTTGACCAGATCTCCTCAGCTATGGAGTGATGACATATCCTGGCAGTATGCAAGGGGTCTGGGGGTATCAGGAGAACCCCATCATTTCAATACTTATGCCATTATTTTGACGTGCACTTAGTAAAAAAAAAAAAAAAAGTTAACTAAAATAAAACTGATACATCAAATGCATGATTTCATGGCTACCATAGCTTAAGATGATGCTAGGTTAAAACAAGTAGATTTAAAGTTATTTAAAGAGAAAGTTATGTAAATAACGGTACAGGTGGTAAGAAATAGGCAAAAATGTGTAAAAGTGGTGTACCAGTGACAAGTTAGGGGATCTCTGTTCTGCTGTACTCATAATAATGTGGAACATTTGGCATGTGGTGTACTTGTTTCCACCTGTGTAAATAGAAAAAGATAAAACAGAGTCCCAGATGAAGCAAGTACTATTCCAGGTCTAGGAAAAACCAATCAGTGCCCATGGTCATACAAAATAAACAGGTGAGCAATGTCTAACACTGCATTCCAAGGTGATGAATTAGCCAGCTGTCCTAAAGAAGAGAGCTAATTATGCAGGCTCAATCTCATTTCCTAGGAGATGAAACCTCTAAATGGCCCAACTAATTAGAATAAAATAATAATAGGAGATACATAAGTTTTTAATAATGTTAACAGACAAGCTCAATAAATCAAAATAACAGAACAATGGGTCAGGAACTGGCAGATACACACAACATAAAATTTATCATTTCTGGGAAAGATATCAAGTTTCAAAAATGAAAATCTCTATATAAGATAGGGACTTGACGTACTAAAAGGAACTTAGTTATGGAAATGGACTGAGCCAGATGATTGGAGGCTCAGAATCACTGTGGGCTGAGCAATCTGATTCTGTATCCCAACCAAGAAACAACCAGACAATAACCAGAGCTGGTGGCCTCAGCTGTTCCACGGTGGTTTCTCGTTAAACTACTAAAATCTTAGGAAGGTAACTCTTGGATTAAATGCAGGTGCACACATGCACAAAATAAAACAAAAACTTTAAAAATGGTAGGAATAAGAATAAAGATGGTGAGAAAACAACTTTAAATCCATAGTATTTATATATTTATACCTGCTTTATTGCAAGGGACTGGCCTTTATGCATGTGTTCTGTTCATTTTTTACAGGGTTTCAAGCATTTATAATAATCTGACTTTTTTAGAAATGTCATCTCAAATATTTGTCTAGAAGAGGTTACACTTAAAATCTATGTTTAGGGGCTTCCCTGGTGGCGTAGGGGTTAAGAATCTGCCTGCCAATGCAGAGGACATGGGTTCGAGCCCTGGTCCGGGAAGATCCCACATGCTGCAGAGCAACTAAGCCCATGTGCCACAACTACTGAAGCCCGCACGCCTAGAGCCCGTGCTCCGCAACAAGAGAAGGCACTGTGATGAGAAGCCTGCACACCGCAACAAGGAGTAGCCCTCGCTTGCCACAGCTAGAGAAAGCCCGCGCACAGGAATGAAGACACAATGCAGCCAAAAATAAAATAAATAAAATAAGTAATAAATTTAAAAATAAATAATAAATAAATAAAATCTATGTTTAAATGTTGGAAAATTTTTCTTTGTTAAATTCACATTATTAAGTATTGTAAAAATATTTAGAGAATGTTGACTGTGTAATGTTCAAAAATGTGTACTGTTTGACAAATATAGAAGATGAATACATTGGGCATAAACAAAAGGTAATGAAGTATTTGTCTTCATAAACAAAAACCCTTGGATATTAAGACTCCATCATCATAAATCACTGCTAATAAGTGAAGGTTGATTTGCTATAGTGTTTGGCACATTGTGATGGTGTAATGTACCTGTGACAAGGGACTGGTTGATTATGTCACAAAACACCAAGCTTCACAGAGAGTGGTATGGATTACATGGGCGACCACAGCACTTCTTGTAATAAATGAATTTGAAAGCCCCCAGCTATTCATGTTTTGGTGGGTAATAACACTGTTGTTCCAACATTGTAGTCTTTTGGCATTAAGATATTTAAACTTTGGAAACACTGTTGACAAACAGCACGTTGGGGACATTTTAGGAAAACCATCCTGTACCATACTTTTATTGTAGGCTTCATTTTCTTTGTTACGGTGCAGACTCTTTAGATCTGGGGATTTCAGTAGGAGAAAGCACCACAGCCACACTTGCTTGAAAATAAAACTGCTGCTGAGCTGACACCACCAGCATCCTCCAAGTAGGAACTATGTTCTCTGGCTCAGAAATGATGCCAATGAGGAGTTGAGTTTGATCACATTAACTATTTGGGCCTCGGTACCTCCTTGTCCTTGATGATGGCCATCGTGGTTTATTTGGGGATGACGAGGGCACTTTTCAACAAAGGCAACTCCAGCTAATGGAACGTTTTCATACTTTAGCAAGCATTTTAATTATTCCAGAGATAATTCCATTTCAGTTGGAAGGATTCCTTGTCAAGATAGGAGGCTGCCTGCTTTTGTTTTAATATCTAATGCCTAATTTTGCCTTGGATTAGATGTGAAAATCATTAAGTTTGAGAATTATCTGGCTGAAGGCCCAGGGAAGACTCAGTGGGCCTCATCTGCATGAAGAGCCTTCTTTTTTCCACCTATACCCAGCCGATTCGCCTCCAGAAATGACAGCTTCCTCTTGTGTTCAGCTATTTTCCTCCCAGTTTCTTCCCCCCATTCTGGGTTTTATTGCAATGACTTGTAGTACTGTCAAAGAAGATTCCTTTTCAAAGGTTCAATCTACCCTCCAAAGCCCCAATATGAAAAGGAGTATTAATTAGCTTGATCCTAGGGCTATCCCAGTGTTCCAAGCTTTTTCATGCAAATGGATTGTTAAGCCCATAAAATGCTAACTTTCCAAGGTGGCAGTAGCTAATGAGGTGGCCCAGACAAATAGAAATTGGTGAACCAAGGCCACACCAGGTTACCAAACACCTACAGTCTCCCAGAGCTATTTGCTTCTCACCTTCTGATTTAGCCTCAGAAGTTGGGAGCTGGGGTAGGAGGCAGGCGGGCTTGTACCATGCAGCCTCACAGCTAGGGAAACCTTTTCACCTCTCATCAGGAGCATGGTGATGCTACTAGAGGAATGGTACAAAGTTGGGAAGAGTGGCAGGGGAGTGATCTCCAGGGAAAACAAGTTTGCTACTGCTAGTTTTTGGAAGGCAGTCCTGTAGGATGGAGTTTCTTGGAAAATTGTGGGTTCTCTAAGAGGAAGAAAGGCAGGTTTAGAGAAGTCGTGAGGATTAACCCTGACAGAGCATTTCCTGTGTGCCAAGTACCATTCTAACTGCTTACACATCCACTCGCACGATCCTCACAACAAACTTGTGTTCCTGGGATGATTAAAATCCTCCATTTACATATGAGAAGACTGAGGCAGACAGCGGCCCCATGGTTAAGGAAGCAAAGCAGAAACTCACACCCTGGCACCTGCTGCCACACCATGTGCTTATAACCATTGTGCTGTTCTGGTCTGGGTTCTGAGGGGTGCTGATGTTGGCTTGAGGACTAAGCATGCAGGCTGCCCCTGGTAATCAAGCTGCGGCTTAATTCTTAGAATGAAGAATAATAAAACATTCCCACTGGGGTTAGGGAAAATGAACAGATCTGACATGACTAAGGGCTTAGTCCATGTCGTTTGAAGGCAGAGAAGTAGGAAAGGAAGGGAGGGGGACAGAGGAATGAAAGAAAGGATTGGAGAGCCTACAGAAGGGCCCTGTACCACAGAAAAGGTTTCACTGAATAAGGCTGTATAAAATAATGGCTAAGAACCTGGTCTGAGGAGCCAGGTCATTGGGATTTGAATTCTGGCTTCAAGAATGACCAGAGCACATGACTCCATCCCATGGATTGCCACAAACATGAAATGAGACCCACTGCATGTAAAGCATGTGGCCCAGGGTTTCTAGTCTAGAGTACAGGTAAGAGTCTGATGGGATTAATGGCAAAGATTTACTGTATAGCACAGGGAACTGTATTCAATATCCTGTAATATACTATAATGGAAAAGAATAGAAAAAGAGAATATATATATACATATATATATATATATATATGCATAACAATCACTTTTCCGTACATCTGAAACTAACACAATATTGTAAGTCAACTATACTTCAGTAAAAAAGAGTCCGATAGGATTAATAGTAATCAATATAATAGAAGTAATCCTTGGCTATGTTAGGGAGAGAGCCCTTGGGCTGGGAGGAGGACATCAGGCTTCCTACAGGAATGCCTATGTGATCAGATGTGATGAGTAGAGTGAGGAAGAGACTGGAGCAGATGAACTGAGCTCCTGGGAGCCAAGGGCTTTCCAAGAAGAACCCCCTTCTGCAGGGGACTGTTCAGCAGGTCAGGGGGTCAGGAGGCACAAGTCCTTGTCCACTGCCCTTCCTGGGAACTGGAGGTACTCTGGGAAGTGCTCAATGTGGGGCTCAGTTATACTCCTCTTGACCCTCAGATCTCTCTGCCTTCAGTCTCTCTACTGAAGTTGGCCTTGACTTTCTTTCTCTTTAATAACACTGCTGTCAATATAGCATGGTTAACATCTCCCAAGATGGAAGATGGAGCCAGTCTACGCAACTGCTCAGGAATCATGACAATGACCACCAAAGCCTGCCTCGCAACCAGTGTTGGATGGGCACTATGGCAAAGTTTCTCATTTTTAACTCTCACAACTATTACAATAGGGGGTGGTCCTACCATCCTCATTTTAGACCCAAGGAAACCAAGGCTCCCTTGAGAGGCTGAAACCCAACAGTCCGCATCCAGAATGCAAAACAGAGAAGTGAAGGAGGGTGGATTTGAACTCAGTTCTGCCTGTACTCTGGGACTCATCTCTAAATCTTCAGGTTTCTGGGTGGGGCCTCGAATCAACAGAAAAGTACTTTCCTAAAAGGTGAGCCACCATGAAGTGCTTCCCAACATAGGAGACCCATGACCAGAAGAGAACAGAGGTGGGGGGATCTGGGTGAGATAAATAACAGTATTCAAGTCATGACCAAAAAAAAAAAAAAAAGAAAGAGGAAGGAAGAAATAATGGAGTGCAAAAAACACACCATCATGGAGGCACAAGAGTGAAGCCAAGGTAGAGCGAATCCTGGGAAAAATGAAGTTTCATGGGGTAGCGTGAATGTTCACCAGCCACCAAGTTGGTTCCCACACGCCCAGGGCAGGCTGTCATCCCGGCACCACCGACCCCACTGGATGCCCTTGTCTGGGTCCTCCCATCTGTCTCATAGGAGGAGCCAGGTGCTCTCAGGTAGAGCGGAGGTGGAGCAGCTCCATCCCCAGACATGGGCACTGCGCCTGGTAAGAGCAGATGCTTAATACGTGCAAGGTAGATTAAAGAATCCAATAAAGAAACAAATGAATTGCATAGCCTTGAAAGGTAACTGTCATAGTCTCTTAAGGAACATTAGCTGTAGAAACAGAGACCAATTTATGATCACACCATCCATGATGTTCCGCAGATTCATGGGCTGTGAGAATAATTAGCCAATACGGTCATTTCCATCACTGATTCTGGAGGTGCCCAAACCATCCCTTGAGTATGTAGGGGTGGGGGAAATCCCAGTGGGAGGGGAGGCCCGTGGTGCCTCCCAGAAGCAAGCGCCTACCATGAACTTGGCCCCAGACCAGCAGCCTTGGGCCCCCTGTGGCCTCATCACTATAGAGGAGCCCATCCCCTAATCTCTGCCTGGGGCATCCAGGGGGAGCTTCTAGCACCCTCTCACGGCTAACTTTGAAAGCAGTAACTACCAGGCTTCTGTCTGCCCATCTTCAGTAAGGTAATAGGCAGACAGTAACACCTCCCTTGGATGGAGAAGGTCGCAGTTTGAAAGAACAAACAAGAAGCCATCAGCACAGGAAACGAGCATCTACAGCGAAACCCAAGTGTCAGATGAGTGTGGATCGGTTAGGACAACCCAGAGCCCAACAATTCCACTGATTCTTGAAAAGTCACCACCTCCTTACAGCCACACCAAGGAGGAGCAATGTGGTTGCCCACCAGCCAGTTTAAAGCAAGAACTAAGTGTCCACAGAGGCATGCCTAGGGGTCATCCCAGTCATTTCCTGGCATCAGCAGTGTGAAGTCAGAAACATGATCTCCACATATTTTAGAGGTGGAGGAAGGAGCTTGGGAAGCAGCAGGCTCTTATTCAGACCCCAATACTGCATCTTTCCATGTTGGCCACAGACAGAAAATGACTAAGGAAATCAAGAGTCTCCTGTAAGCGAACGGCCACTTTTATAACTTCACGCCAGCCCCTAGAACCTTCTCTGGGAGCAGGGCACCCCACCTCAGTGGTGGCCAGGCTCACTGTGTCTGACATTCACAAAAATGCTAACGATGGGAGAATTCATTCCTGGGAAGTCTGGAAAGAGAAACAGCAATGTCCAGAAAAGAAACGGTGAAGCCAAGCACCCAAGCTGACGTACGTGCCCATCTCTAAACCTAGGCTTCCTAATGCTACTTCCGGAAGTGCTGGGTTTACAGCAGGTCTTCTCAGAGCCTTCAATATGCTAATGTCAACCTCCAAGAGTCATGTCACAGACTGTCCCAAGCTTATTTCATCAGTGGGTCACCTCCCCCATTTTATCTTATATGCAACTGCAGAGAAATTAGCCCCTGGTGGAGACCCCTCAAGGGACCCCCACCAGCTCTGACATTTGTTTTCTACTGGGAGCTCACTTAGAATCTTCTGGGGAGCTTTAAAGACACCCAGATGCCTGGGTCACCTCTCTCCCATCCCCCTTCCCCACCACAGACTCAGAGAATCATAATTTGTAGGGATGCGGCCCCTGAATATGTGTGTTTCAAGAAAGCCCACATGCAATGCTGACTCAAATCCCCAGTTGGGAAACAATGGCTCATAAAATAAAGTCCAGTCTCGTTAGAAGGGTAATGAGAAGGCCCTCAATAATTCATTCATAATTTTACCAAAGACTTACTGGGCAGCTTTGGATCCCAGGAACTCTGCTGGATGTGGAAGCTGAGACCAGCCTGCCTTCTATCATGACCTTCCCTAAATCCTCTTCCCAAAACCAGATGTCTCTCTTCCATGCACATCTCAGGTATGCCAGCCCGGAAGCCTTTGCCCTCCCCTCCATCCATGGGAATCCTGCTCGTCCTTCAAGATCAGGCTGAAATGATGCACCCTTCACGCACCTGTCTTCAAATTCTCCTTCTGTGGTCCTCACTATATCCCTTTGAACCTCCCATAATCCTCGCCACCTTCTATCCTGTATCATAGCAACACTTCATAAGTGCCGGAAGAGTTAGCATGAATAAAAGAGTCCTGGGATCCCATAAGTCTGAGAAATATAGACTAAAGCAAAGTCAGCCAGCTGGCCTCAGAGCTGGCCTTCTCAGAGCCTTTAACACAAACATATTCTATGACTCTCCAAGGGCATCATAGTATACATATGGTTTCCCAACTTATTTGGTCATGTAACCACTACTCCTGGTTATCATTGATTTGTTTTTCTCTGAGCATCTCAGAGGACTCAGGTTCCAAGGAACTCCCATTGGGAAATGCTGTCTTCTAGTTTCTTCCCTCCTTCCTTCCTTCCTCCCTTCCTTCCAAAACCACGAGGAGCATCCACAGTGTGCCAGGCATCGTGCTAGGTGCTCTCACCTATGTTCATTTCAGGCGCTTTGCTGAAATAACTTGAGATGGAGAATCATGACTGATTCATGGATATAACCCCCAGCACATCCTCCATCGACACTGATACGAACACAATGAAACCACTAACCAGTCTGGACCCTGGGGACCTGTAAAAATGACACCTGTGACACGGCAGCCTCTGAACCACAGCTTGGCATAGAATTCCAAGTGGTTGGGAAGGCAGATGGTTTCCTTGGCCACAGAATCAAGAAAGAAGACTTTAACAGGAAACCCACACGAGGGGAAAGCACAGTTCTGAAGATGAATCGCACGATAAAAAACACTCAGCCGTTTAGCCCGCAGAACAAGGACTCTCAGATCACCAGGCTGCTCACAATAACACTATGCTGAAAGGCAACAGGCCCTTCATTAAGAAAGATGTAGCAGAAACCGACTGCTGGCTGGCAGACGATGGAGGTGGCCTGGCAGAGATGCAAAAGCCAGAGGCATGAGCTGGGTCCCACGGCCAGGCCAACGCATGTGGGGCCCCCGCGGGAACAGTGGGTGGCACAGAGGTGAGGGGCGAGTATGCACCCTGTCCAAGCAGCAAGATGCTCGCTAGGAAGATGGGCAAGTAAAGACACGCACCCAAAGGCACAGTGCAGGTCAGCCTGAGCCACTGGGCTGGCAGACCCTTCGATTTGGTGGCTGAAGCACCAGGAGCAGATCCTCCTCCCCACACAGGTAAGTCACCTGGGAGCTAGCCATAACACTCAGCACAGGTAGAGCTCCTGCTAAGCCAGTGTCTGCGGGTGGGTCAAACACAGGCCAAAACTCTGGGAGGGGCTGTGTGTGAGGACAGCTTTAGGGAAAGCAGCAAACCGTGCTGGGTTGGGCAGTGCCTGTCCAACGATCCATGCACCCCCCCATTTATCAGATGTGTACTGAGCATTGGCCATGTACAAGGGCATGGGCAAAGACGGATGTGGTCCCTGACCTCATGGAGCTTATGGAGGAAGTGATCACTCATACAAAGGTCACATTCTGACCATGACACAGAGAGCAACATGCCGTGGAGGGGGTGCCATCAGGAGGTCAGGAAAATGTCCTTGGGGAAATGATGTGTGAGCTGATGTCTGAAGATGGCATCAGAATTCCAGGGGTGGGAACAGCAAATGCAAAGTCCATTGAGCCTGGGGAATACGGAGGACTAAAAAGAGGCCAGCAAGGTGAGACTGGTATGGTGGGAACAGGGCGGCAGGTGTGAGAAGAGGCTGGAGGAGCAGAATCTCACTGGGCTGGCGGCCACGTGAAGGGCTCAGCCTCTATCTGTCAGGATCAGACGCATTCTGAATGTATCCCAGTGTGGATGACAGCCTGGAGGGGTAGGGCAGACTGGAGTACAGGACAGACCATGAGTGGGAAGGAGAGATATTTAGGTGCTAAAGTCAGCAGAACCCGGTGATGGATGGCATTAGGGGTGTGGGTGGGCAGAGGAGTGGGGAAGGTACCAACCCAGGCAGATTTCATCTCCTCTAGAAATGAAGGTACTCTTGAGTCGGGCTCTGCATTTCCTCTTTTGAAGAGGGAGAAAGTGGACATTAAGAGTGGAAGTTTAAAAAAAAAAAAAAAAAAAAAGAGTGGAAGTTTTGGGCTTCCCTGGTGGCGCAGTGGTTGAGAGTCCGCCTGCTGATGCAGGGGACAGGGGTTCGTGCCCCGGTCCGGGAAGATCCCACATGCCGCCGAGTGGCTGGGCCCGTGAGCCAGGGCCGCTGGGCCTGCGCGTCCGGAGCCTGTGCTCCGCAATGGGAGAGGCCACAGCAGTGAGAGGCCCGCGTACCTCAAAAAAAAAAAGAGTGGAAGTTTCTCCAACACAGTAAAGGCTTTTGTTCCATCCACCCCAGACCGATCCCTTTTTCCTTCTCAGTTGGTTCATTAATAGTAGCGTGGATCTTTGTGGTAAATAGAGGAACAGAGGAAAGAGTTCGGGTTTGGGAGTCTCAGACCCAAGTCTGGTCCCAGCTGCATCCTTCACAGCTGCGGGAACCTGGGTGCACGGTTTAACCCCCCAGAGCTCCATGTCCCCATGGGTGGCATGGAGATTGGTAATGACACGCATGTTATCAGCCATACTTTGGGGGCCAAGTGGGGGGTCTGTGCAAGTGCTTTGGAAGTCATCAGCTGTACTCCATATTTTGGGCACGGTTTTTAAGATTCTGAGCCTGAAGGCCCACCCCCACCTTGCCAGCTCAGCCATCACCCGCTGTCACCTGGTGCAACTATCTTTTCTGGGACAGGAAGAGGCCACTTGGCAGTCAGCATGAAGGGCGCAGAGACAAGAGTGCTCAGCTTTTGACTTCTCTGCTCACTCAGTGATCAAAGGTGGGCTCTCCCTTCAGATTTTAAACTGCTGGTACAGTGACACTCATCCCCGCTGGGAAGTCCATCAGAGGGTCAGGACACACCAATGCTTGCAGGAAGTTGTCCTTCCCTTCCTTTTTAGCTGGACCCTTGTCTAGAAGACTCATTGTTTTAGGACACTTCTGCAGCCACAGTCACAGTTTTAGTACACGCTGTTGAAAAGTCACTTAGCACCTGCTGACGCCACTTTTTTTTAAAAGAGAGTTTGTTTATTGCCCGAAGATGCAGCACAATGTCATGGTTAAGAAGACAGACACTGAGGCCCTCCACGGTTCAAATGCCTTTCCTTTCCATCTGTAAGCCTCAATTTCCTGGTCTGTAAAATGGTACCAATGTCTCATGGGGTTGGGGGGGATTAAATATGATGGTGTAGGAAAAACAAACGTTAGCTGCTATTATGTGTGTATGTGCGTTTGTGTGCGCACTGGCAAGAAAGTGCTCATTTGTTTCCTCATTCATTCATTCAAACCATATCACCTACGTGTCAGGCACTAAGCTAGGGAGTGGGAACAAAAAAGATGAATGAGAGCTTCCTGTCCTTGGAGAAGCCACAAGCTTTGGGAAGATGCAGGCCACTGTGTAGTGGGGGTTACCCCAAGTGCTTTGCGGGGGCTTTGAGGGCAACAGAGGAATGCAGCTAATCTAGTACTGAGCAGACAGGGGCATGAGCGCAGAGGGGCTACAGGGAGGGCTTCTTGGGAAGGTAGGGACCGAGTCCAGCCCAGAAGTGGATCAAGGGAGGTAGGGCATTGCAGGCAGAAACAGCAGCAAAAAGAAGAGTGTATGAGGTGATCTGAAAACTGTACAGAACGTGATGGGGAAGCTGGACACACCCGTGGCTACAGAAACCCGTGGCTGCAGAAAGGGCCTGGGTCCTAACCATCAAGGCCCCTCCAGGGCAAGTGACGCTGGAGCCAATTTCCAAATGCAACACACAACTGTGGATGTGAGAATAAACACACTAGCTCATGATAATACTGTCCATTTGTCTGTAACAGTCCCCTGAATTCTTTCCTCCCACCAGATCTAGACTTTTGTAAACCATTCTGCAAACTCTGAGCATCCAGATTCAATGAGACCACGCTACATGCAGCCCCGGCCCCCAGGGGCTCACGGTGCAGGAAAGGGGAGGAGTGGACACAGCAGTAAACACAAGAGGAGGGAGGTGGTAGTGGCGGTGGGTGGGTCCTGAAAGATGAATCAGAAAAATGCTCTGAAGAACAAGAAGAGGGAGGAGGGGCTTTAGAGCCAGGGAGGAAAGGAAAAGTTCTTTGGTGGCACAGCTGAGATGCAAAAATGCATCTTGGATTTGCAGGCTCCCACCTGGGGGAGATGCTGTAGTTTCACAAGCCCAAGCATTTGTTTCCCTGCTGCCTGCTTTGTGAAATGGATATGTGACAGTCATCACAAGACGGGGACATCTGGGCTGTGCAACAAGTAACAGCTTCTCTACACAGTTCTGGAACAAGATTCTGAGCTTTCCATCTCTCAACTTCTTATCACAATTGCAAACCCCAACTGGTGGCCGACTTTGTTGGAAATAGACCTTCAAAGCCTGCTCTGGGGGGAGAGGGCTCTGGAAAGTGATCACAGGCCTGAAGTCCTCTGTCACCGAACGAGAGCTCTGTGTCCTCACCTATAAACGGTAATAAGTCCTAATATTGACCTTATGCAGCTGCTGTAAAGTTACACCAGACACCACACGGTAAAACCAAGAGGAGCTGAACGACACGATCAAGGTTGTATGACTAGGAAGTGGCTCAGCTGGATTTGAACCCAGGTGAGCAGCCCCACAGCTCTCCCAGGAGCAGAAGAGGCTGTGTGTCTTGGTCCCAGAGGGAAGGAAGGTGGAGTGGCTGCTCTCGGGCCAATGGTAGATCTTCTCAGGGGCCTTTGCTATCTGTAGAGCTTGGCAGGGCACACAGATTGATGGCTAGAAAAGAAACCCATTTGCAAGCTCAGATGAAATGGATGAGAAATTGCAACATATAGATCTGTAGAGCAATGTTAATTCCTCTGATACGTGTAACGATGCTTAGCTTATCTGTACCTGTAAATGTGTTGCAGGCTGTATGCAGACCAGCGGGGCTTCCAAGGCTGCAAATCAGATGAAGAGTTTGGGAGCGCCTGGCAGTATCGCATGCTGCTTTTGGTGGAAATGTCCACGTGGCAGAAACATTTTGTCTCATGTGGAAAAAATGAAGGATATAAACCACCGTGGCTCCCTCTCCGTGTGCTGGCATGTGTAAAATTTATTAGCGTAATAGCTCGCTCCACTGTACCCTGGCTCCTGGGGATTCTTCTAGACACGCTGCCTTCCTTTCCTGCTGGGACATCCTTTAGGTCCATTAATGGAGCTGATGCCTCTGGGAATTGCTAATTGTAAATTAAAAATCATTAACTATCCAAGTGGAGCCCATGTATACACAGGCCATAACTTGTGATGGCTCTGATCTAGTGAGCCTCAGACCCATCTACCCAACTGTGTACTTGTCAGCTCAGGCACAGCAAGTTCAGCACTCATCTTGTCATTGGTTCGACTTTGCCCACTGCGTGCCTCCCCTGCTACTAAACTTGCTCCAGAATCTAAGTTGCCTTGGTGACCGCTGTGTCCCTGGAGCCTGGCAGGATCTCAGTAAATGCTGACTGAATTAACAAATGGGTTAACCAGTAATTGAATCAGAGCCCGAGAATTCTGAAACCATGGCATCCCTCAAGACTCAGCTCAGCTCTGCACTGGACCCAAGAGGTGGGCTTTTGCTGCCTGTTGACTATATTTCCATAACCTATGGTGCTGCCTGGGACTGTAGTTCTCATCACATTAGGCCGCCTTTCTGACTTGCTGGCCTGTCGCTACATTGGACGGCAAGTTCTCTGATGGCACAATTGTATCATTTTCACCTGTGTATCCCCAGAGATGAAAGATGAGTGATTACAGGTATAGCTCTTACCATCAGAGGCTTAGGAAAGCAGGGCCATCATCCTGGGAAGAGGAAATACCTGGAAAGGCTGCCACCACCCAGGTCCAAGGTGCCCTCCGCAAGGCCCGCTCTCAAGCTAGCCCCATCTATTGCCGTGGATCTGGTCCCTGGGACACTGTGTGGCCAGCTGTGCTATCAGAGGCTCAGCAGGCATCACCCTCAAGCCACCTGGAGGCTCCTGAAGGGGGCCCATTTGGGGAGCCTATTTTAAGAAGCACATACTCCTGAGGGTCCAAGCCAAGGCAACCTCAGAGGACACAAAGCACAGGGTCTTCTCCTCTAACAGAGCATTCTGGCCCCTTTGAGAGATGAATTTTAAGATCATCTACGATTCCACATGACGACTTTGGTAGAAGCCATCCCGGAACATGGAGTCAAACATGACATTAGGTTCTTAAATTAGTCTCTTCTGGGAATTAGCACAAGTTCTTTGAATTCTTTGCTGGCTAACAGGTGGTATTAACTGACAATCTTCCAAGGGCAGTGCCTGAATTCTCACGACCACGCTGTCACCGAGGAACAGTGTTACAACTTTATACTTGTGGAGAGAAGCGCGGAGAAGTTAATGATCGCAGAGCCGGTGAAGGGCAGAGCGGGGATCTGAGTGCAAGGTCACCCGAGGTTCTCTCCGTGGTTCTCCAGCATCTCCACAGAAAGTGCACCTCATTAGACAGAGCTCAGTAAAGAGACTCTCATCAAATCTCTAAATCGAGCACTGCAAGCCTGAGGCGGCAGCTGCTGAAAGTGGGGCTGGCTGTGTGCCCGGTTCCTGCAGAGGTAACGGTCCACCTCTTTCCCACCCCAGCCTCCCTGAGAAGTAACAGCCCAGCCTTGCTCCTGCCCACTTCCAAAATCCAGCAAGTTCTTCAGGGGACCCAGCAGGAAGAGGTCCTTGAATTAGGGAGCACTGTGCATACCTCTCAGTGGGGAGGGGGCCAGGATAGATACCGAGCAGCTTTGAGGCTGTCCAGTCGTCATCCTCACCTCTTAAGGGACTGTAGCAAATGTGGAAATAACCAGGGGCTGTTGATGGGGTTCCTCATCCTCATTCTGCATCGCTGTTTGGGTCTCGCCATTTTGTCAGAAAAGATGCACTTGTTTCCTCTAAAAATGATGACGAGCGCTCTGCTGCATTCTAAAGTGCGACTTTGCTCTCAAGACTGAGTTAATCTTTCTTTCCAGAGGAACACAGCTCTCATCTCTAGTGGAGGGGATGGAAGGACAGAGTGAATCTAAGGAAATGCGCTTTGGATGTGGCTTTTCCAGAACGCCTGCGTCAGGCAAAGGGAGCCAACTTCAAAGTCTTACACTGCTTCAATGCGCTTGTAAGTGGCCTGAACGAGTTCAAAGGAGGGTCATGAAACGTCCAGCTCCCTCGCTCACTTTCTTCCTTCTACGCACATTTATGTGTATCACACATCAGGTGCTATGTTAGCCATTGGGCTCTCGGCGTGGCGGGGGTTCATCTGTTGCCCCTTTGCTAAATGGTAGTAACTTTGCGTTTGCTTTATGAAGCGTATTTACTTCTCAGGGATCAGTTAAGCACAGGGCCAGGGAACGCAAATCACGCAAAACCAATGTGATTCTATTTCAGGTCCCCCAGCATCCTGAGTACCACCTGCCAATGAGGCGCCCTTACCTCTCAGCTGCTGGAAGCAGGAGGCACTGCTGTCCGGCTCCAGGGGGTGCCTCAGGACCCCGTTGCTGGGCTTGGGTCTCTCGTATTCTCTTTCGGGGAGCATGGCCTGTTCGCTCTCCAGGGCGGGGTCTGAGTGCGGAGGCAGAGACTGTGGAAACCCAAACATCCAGACGGAAGAAAAGAAGAGTAAGGCACCGCAGAGCAGAAACCCACCCCACCAGGCTCCGATCCAGCGGGGGTCGTCCGGGGTGATGTCCAGGTTACCTGCAATCGGAAAGAGAACGGTTAGCGGGAGGGGACCTGGCGGGGCCTGGCATTTGGTGGAGGTTTGCAATCAGTTCTACAGATAGGCCGAGGGCTCTGGAAACGGCCTGGTGGGGGGAAGACTGGCCCATATGCAAAGCAGCCTAGGGCTTCACAGACGTGCTTCTGGTTTTCCTCAAGCTGAAGGCTGATGGCTTTCCCTCCTTCATCTTCTTGTCTACCCTGTGCTTGCATCAGTCTAAACAAAAACGGTGAGAAGCCAGACACCCTCTGAATTTAGGCTGGAATTGACTGGCTTGGCAGAGCTGCAAAGGTCTGCTAACAAAAACACAGGGAAACAGAAACATTTATTGCTCAAGGGTATACTTTTCTATGTATATTCACTAGCACCCCCTACGAAGCAGCTAACCTGAGATCCCATTCCACACCCCACCCCCGTCTTAAATCAGTTCACAGAACACACGAGGCGGCGCAGAATGGAAATCAAGACCCAGGATACCTGGACTGAAATCCTGCCCACTTCTCGCTGTGCGACCTCAGGCCAGTAATGTGAACTCTTCATGCCTCAGCTGACTGATCTGTATAACACTGATGTTATGATGGTACTTACCCTTATCGAGTTGGGAAGATCAAGTGAGCAACACCAGACACAAAAAGCTCAGGATAGCGCCTGGCACATGCTTAAGCACTTAATCGATGTTAGCTTAATATTTATGGTGAGGGTCGTGTGTCCAAGCTGCTAGGGGATGGGTTAATTCAAACCTTGGTTGTGGCCTGTGGTTTGGGGGGCCAGTCCTCTTTTAGAAAGCTCTGCAGCCAAGGTCTATGCTTTAAGGCAACATGCATGTGGTTTGGCTCTCTTGTCTGTGACTTCTTTGATCTGCCAGCTGAAGTCAAGAAGAGGTAAGCTACCGCTTACCCCTTGGTAGATGTTTTTCCCTCTCTCTACAACTGCCTTTCGGAGCAGGGCGCTCCTGCATGAGCTGCTTAGAGATGTCTCTTTGATGATGATTCCATATCCCTGGAGCATGGAAGGAAATTCTTGGAGGTCTGGACCACAGCATATGAGCTAAGAACTAATAGGGCTGCAGGCCTGGACCAGATAGATGGATGGGCTTGGCAAGAGAAATGACCACAGTCACCAGATGAGCACTCCCCCATTTGTAAAGTGCTCTCCCTGAAGACTCTTCAGCTAACAGTAATGAAAACACCAGCCGTCATTTACTGAGGGCTTACTCTGCACAAGGCGCCATGCGGAGTGCATTCTTAACTGTTCCAATCAACCCTCCCTGCAACCCTACGAGGTAGGGCCTTTTACTGTCCCTATTTCATAGAGATGGAGAAATCGAGGCTTAGAAAGGCTGGGTGCCTTGTCTACATCCACAGAGTTGAAGACTGGAACACAGGCATCCAGTCACCAAGGGCTACATACACTCTTTCCCTCTTGACTGGCAGGTCTTTGTTTTGGGCTCCCTGGAGGGCCCTTAGTGGGTAATTCCTGTGCTTTGTGCAATGGGTAAGACCACCAGCTCTTCTGACAGTTGGCAAGTTGGCCTTTGCAACATCAGTAGTCTCTGTCCCGGAGACCCTGACATGAGCCCAGCAGCAATAACCAGGGCACCTGAATGGGCCAGTTGCTTTTGTGCAGCTTCATGCCAGAGAGGAGTATATACTCTATTATAGAGTATATACTCTAGTGGGCTTGGGGTTGAATCCCAGCATTGTTACTTACTAGCATGTGATGCCGGGCAAGTTAGTCACCCTCCCTGACCCTTAGTTTCATCATTTGTGAAATAAAGATGATAGTCATGGACAGTGGTTTCCAGGATGAGAGATAATGAAAAAGCGTCACCTGACACAGAGTCGACTCTTATCTATGGGAGTTCTTAATGTTTTACTTTTAGGGATATATTTATATAAATGGGAATTTTAAGGTACAGACTTTTTAAAAAAGGAGTATGGCATGGGAAAACACAGGGTGATCTTGAAAGCATCTTTATGCAAACACAAGAAGAGAAAAGGAAGTCACACCACCTTGGTGAGCTGAGCAAGACTGCTTGCACCAATCGCTTACTGTTTCTCTTCACCTACTGCCAAGCAATGAATGAAAACAAAAGACGGGAAAAGGGAGCTACAGTATTTCCCTCCTTTGTCTCTGGACCCCATAAATCTGGCAGATGTGAGCCAGTAGGGAGAGAGAAATCCTGGCAGTTGTTTGGGAGAACAAAATCAGTAGCACGTAGAAAGTCATATTTTAGATAGGAAGTCAGTGACTGTTCTGTGTGTGAGAAAACATCCCCGTGAGAGGGGCTGCGCTAGGGGAGATGGATGTTTATGTGAATTTGGCAACTCGCTCCCTGTAGGCCTGTGCCTGTGGGTGGAAAGACGACACGCACTCGCGATCCCTAAGACAGGGGAGGGTACCCGATCTGTGTCAGCATCAGAGTACACCTGCCTCTGGGGAAGGGGCGGGGGACGGGTCTGGAGGGAGATGTGCAGAGGGCAGGGATTTGCAGAGCCAGGAAAATAACAGTTGACTATTCTGGGAAGTATTGATTTTTTCCCCCTCCATTTCAATTATCCAGAGGACGGTGGCAGGGAGAGAAATAACAGGCTAAGAAGAAACCACTCAGCTTTGGAGCGTGCTGCCCTCAGGACTGGTCAGCCTCGTGAGTGGAGCTTCAGACCAATTTTGGTGGCTCTTGGGAAGACAACGAATGCTTGACACCAGCCTGAGAAATGTCTTTTCTGAGGCACTTCTTTTCTCTACACATCTCTACAATGAATAGTATTTTCAGGAGGTATCTTGGCCATTTAAGATGAATATCCACCCCACCCCCCCACCCCCTGCCTGGCAACAGTCATCGCTCAGCAGATATTGTTCTAGCATTACCTATGCTGAAGGGGAGTTCTCTACGTGGCCTGGCAAAGCATGTCTGCTAGACATTACCCATGTCTGCACTTGGGTCTCCTTCTCTGAGAACGAGGAGGGTTTCACCTCCCTTACTGTGGAGTTAGGTGTGGCCACGCACCACAGAATTTTGCCAATGAAATGAGAGAGAGGAGACACATGTCTCTTCCGTGTGGAGATGTGTATGAGCTGGTGCATGACTCCCCATGCTGTTTTTTCCTGCCTGATCATGAAGCATGTGGAATTCTCCCTAAGATGATGCCTGAGAAGCTACAATGAACAAAATGTGCCTGCATACCTGCATCAGGTATATAACACAAGCAGGAAATAAACCTTTAGTATTTCCAAGTCACTGACATTTGGGGGGTGTTTGTTACTGCAGCATAACTCAGCCTACCCTGACTAGTACAAAAGGCTTAGGAAATAAAAAATCATACTCTTTGGGCTTCCCTGGTGGCACAGTGGTTGAGAGTCTGCCTGCCGATGCAGGGGACACAGGTTCGTGCCCCGGTCCAGGAAGATCCCACATGCCGCGGAGCAGCTAGGCAGGCCCGTGAGCCATGGCCGCTGAGCCTGTGCATCCGGAGCCTGTGCTCCACAATGGGAGAGGCCACAACAGTGAGAGGCCTGCATACCCCCCCCCAAAAAAAAAAAAAAAAAAAAATCATACCCTTTAAGAAAAGTTGTCCCGGGCAGGCTTAGAATAGCAATGGTATTCTTTTAGGTCCAGGTAGGGGGCCAGGTGTGAAAATCTCTCTACTTCTCTTTCTATCTGGTTCTAGTTAGTGTCTTGATCTTAAAAAATGACTGCAGTTTCAGCCTGCTGTCAGGCTTCCTTGGCTGCTGTCAGGAAGATGCCCAGAACACAACTGAAGAGCACCAATCTGTCTCGTTTACTTGGAATGCATCAAATTGCCAATGAAGCTAGAACCGTGGATAAAGAAAGATGTTGAGAAGGACAGGGCGGAGACAGTATCTTGGGCTGTGGGAACAGTCGAGCAAAGGCCGGGCATCCTCAGGGGACTCTGTGAGTGTCCTGGGTAAGCTCCCTCCAGCCACTTGCCTGCCCCTTGGTCATTCCAGGCACTGAGGGAAAATGCTGGGAAGGGAGCAGAGGGGAGCAGGGAGAGCCACCCCCTGGGTCACCACAAGGCCGGCACAGGGTGGGTCTACATTTGCATACGTGTCTGTAGTCTTATTAAGATTTCTGCTTTATAAAAGCTATTGTTCTGACTCTTGCATTCTTGGAATCCAACATTTGGAGGGCTACATGGTTTCGTTGGGTGAGTTGAGCAAGCTCTGACAGCTGTTCGTTCCCTCTGTTGAAGGTCATATAAACATATGGGCTTCATTGAGATTTCCCTCCATTTCCAAGGACCACTACCATTGCTGGTTCAAATGAAAGAAATCCCCAGGAATGGGGTTAAACCAGTTTAAAACTAACCAACCAAGCCACCCATGAGGATACCCAAGACTGCAAGTAGAAGAGATCAAAGCAAATTGGGAACACTGACTAAGTCCCAGGCCATACTGATGTGTAAGCGATACTATGGCTCTCTGAGCAGTTTTGCTTTGTTTTCCTCAGTCCATTTACATATTTTTCTAACCTACTTTGTAGAACTTTTGCTATGGGACTCAAGAAGTCCAAGAGTATCATTAAGTTCCAGACCTCATTAGAAACTGGAGACAGGGAGCAGGTGGGGATGGAGGGCAGCATGGACGGTTCAGAATCCCAGCCGCTGGACTCATTAGTCCAACATGAAGGAATATGGCGGTGGCAGCCAGCCCCAGGGTGGCAGAGCTGGATGCTCTCTGCTTGTGGACCTTTTCTGTGAAGCCAATGGATGGACGTATCTTTCTGCAGCTGCAAACGCTGTGCAGCTATAGCAGAGCGGGCTGGTGTGCCTTAGGGCCAGTCTGGACGGAAGTGCTGGCAGTCAGGGCATCTCAGCAAGGCCTCTGTCCATGGAAGGGGGCAGCCTTCTGGCTAAACTCCTGGAGAGGTTTCAGGGAAGTGAGCTGCCCAGTTGGGGTCAGATAGGCCTGGGCTGTGCAGTGAGTTAACCCCTCTCTTCCTCATTACACCTAATTTTACTGTGTGTTTACTATTCCCCAGGCACTGTTTTAACTGCTTTGCATGATTAACATGATTATGTCATCCACACATAGACCCATGAGGAGAAATGGCCTCAGGATCGCACAGCTCGTAAGGGGTGTAGTTGGGATGTGAATGGAGGTCTGGTTTGATGTTTGAACTCAGAACTCATCATCACTGCAGGAGGACACATCGTCTGTGAGGTTCCAAAGAGGCATTCTATGTATTTAAAAAGGGGTCAATTCACGGCTGCCATTGTCATCAATTTGTTAAACCCACACTGTGAAGCTTGGTCAGTCCAGTGCTCAGGGGTCTACTCTGCTACCAGGCCCTTCTTCTTCCTACGTCCTGCTCTTGACTGGTCTCAGCTTTACAAAGATATTCTAGAAAAGAAATTCTGCAGGCACCATCATTCCTTCCCCAGGCTGTCAGAGGAGGCATCTATCCTCCTTAAGAAGAGGGGCCGAAGGAGCCACAGAGGGCTCAGACACGGATGAAAGGCAGCAGCAGCAGAATCCTTGTGTCTGAGTGCCGCCAGGGGAGCCCTCCTGGGGAGCTGCCCGTGGGGTCTTGCAGCCCCATAGCTGGCCTGTTCCTACAACCAACCACCTCCCCTGCAGCCTCAGCTTCACTGACACACAGATTCCAACCAGAATCCCTCACTGGTCTCTGCCTTTCCACCCTGTTTCCTCAGCCGCTGCTAGGATGCCTGGTGAAAGGCACATGCCCTTCTCCAACTACCCCATAACAAGGGCCTCCCAGGGACCTGCCTTGCCCACCTCGCACAATCCCCAGGGCACTGCTTTTCCCAGTCCCCCGCCCAACTCTCAGCTGGAATTTCAGAAACATATGGCTGTGTGTGTGGCCCTTGTACATTCATGCTTAAGGGCACATTCCCATAGGCTGGACAGCCCGAAAGAGGGGCTCTGTCTTAGTCGGTGAGGAAAAGACAGGGAAGGGTCATTCTGAAAGAACTGAGAACCGACTCCTCGAAATACAGCCCCAATCCACTCAGAGACAGGATGACAAGTTTCAGTCACAAAATTAGAAAACTGCTGGAAACTATGGAATTCTGTGACTGGCTCCTGAATAGAATAAATTATATTCTTCTGCCCTCTGCTGGTAAAGAGTGGCACCAGCCCTCCGGGGGCCTTCAGAAGGGATGCAAACAAAGAGGGTGACACATCCTTCAGTCCTTAGAGACTCATCAGATAGGAAGTCCGCTATTAACTCATTTTGGGGGAAGGCGGCCATCAGCAGGATGCCCAGATGGAACGGAAACGCGCCCATCTGTCTCAGGTATGGGAGGCTTCAAACTGCCAATGAGTCTAGAACCATAGATGACACTGCTTCACCTGGGCCTTGAAGGGTGAAGACAGATGTCGAGCAGAATGGCTGGGGACGGCACTCCAGACTGAGGGGACGGCCTGAGCAAGGGAATGGCATACAGAGGGGGCTGCGAGTGGATGGGCTAAGCCCCCTCCAGCCACCTGTCTACCTCTTGGCCATTCTAGTCACTGAGAAAAAGATGCTATTTCATTCCCAAGAGGAATCTTGGCGAGGGGTGTCTCCACATGCTTGCTCGGAGACCTGGGTTTTATATAGATACACCCCTTGGATTGGGTACATCCCTTTCCCTCTCTAGGCATCAGTTTCCTTATCTACATAATGCAAGAGTTGGAAGAGAATGATGTCTGAGGTTCTTTCCGGCTCAGGGACTCTGGTATTCCACAAGCTTTGATTCAAGGGGGCCCTGCTAATACACTGAGGGCAGGATAGGCAGCCTGGACACTTGCCTTCTCCCCGCAGGCAGCCTTCCCCATGCACTGGGAGGGTGCCCCCTTTTCTCCCCTCCTTTGCTACTCCTGTCCTGTACTGCCTTTGGTGCAGTGGCGGAAGCTGGCTTTCTGTCCGTAGAAGCAAGATGGAAGCTGACCGTCACCATGGGTTGTTTCTCTGACCAGGCCACCAGTCATCCCACTCGCTAGGAATAGGGTTCAAAGGGCCAACCAAGGGCTACAAAACAGCAGCATTCAATCACCTCCTGAACAGACCCAGCACTTTAAAACGAACAAAGAAATAAGGCTGCATTTGATTTTTCTCCCGTTTGGAAATTCGTAACATCATTAGCTACAAGTAAATATATCACTGGGATTAATGGAGTGAATCACAAAGTGACTTGATTGGATTTAAAACCAGATTATGTCTTTGGGGTGAATTAGTAAATTTAGCCCTGTCGAGAGATGATGAATTGAGAACCAGGAGGCTGAGAGTTCTTATTGATCCTGGGAATAGATCGGGATGAGACAGAGAAGCTGAAAAGGCTTCCTGCACTGTTTTCAGAGAGAAAGGAAACATGGCTTCTCAACTCGCTAAGCTGCACAGGAACACAGCGTCCTCTTTTGGGCACACAGTTGAGTCGTGACCACATACAGTGGGCAGTGCTCGAGATGGCCTCCAACGATCCCCACCCCTGGAATTCACGTCCTTGTGAAACGATCCCTTCTTCCAAGTATAGACAGAAACAAGTGGCTTGCTTC
Organism: Hyperoodon ampullatus; assembly: GCF_949752795.1. Lineage (NCBI taxonomy): Eukaryota > Metazoa > Chordata > Mammalia > Artiodactyla > Ziphiidae > Hyperoodon > Hyperoodon ampullatus. The sequence goes on from NC_136916.1 coordinate 81,405,883, forward strand.
TAACACACAAAATGCAGCAGACGCAATGAGGTGTCACTTGTAAGACTAGGTTATAAAAAGACTGCGGCTTTGTCTCAGGTGCTCTTACCCTCTCTTGGGTTGCTTGCTCCAGGGAGGCCATGCCGAGATTAGCCCTGTACAGAGATCCTTGGGAGCCAGCCTGAGAGCCCATCTGCCAAGGACTGCCAACAGCCACGGGGTGAGTTTGGAAGTGGAGTCCCTCCAGGTGGGCTTTCAGATGATTTGATACCAGCTCAACACCTTGACTGCAGCCTCGTGAGAGACCCTGAGTCAGAACCATCCAGCTAAGCTGCTCCTGGGTTCCAGACCCAGAGAAATAAACTGTGGGAAAATACCTATTGTTTAAAGTCACGAAGTTTGGGGTAATTTGTCACAAAGCAACAGATTAATACACCAGGTGGCTTGCTGTGGTCATTGAAATGTAAGTAGAAACAGTGCGTGTCATTTCTGAACAGGAGCTGGTTTCCTGCCTCGGCGACTGGGCAGGCAGGAGTCATATGAAACTTCTGTGAGCCTGGGTCCTGGAGGGACTACAGTAGGCAAGTCTCACCCTCCAGCCCCCAAATACCACCAACCTGCACTGGATATGCAGTACGGCTGAGAAATAAACTTTGGTTGCATAAAATCACTTTGATTTGGGAACTGTCTGTTACCACTGCATAGCCTAGCACATCTCAACTAGCACGCTGTTCAATCCAGGTGTGCTAGGGATGGGGGCGCCCAGAGCAGGCTGAGACATACACTTGCTCTTCCTGCTAAGAACACAAGACATGTCGCTTAAAATGGGTTTGAGGTATGGTATATTTCCTTATAAAGCCCAACATGACAGTGTCTTACAGAAACAATTTTCAAATATTCTGTGTCCGTGACCCCATGTGTACATTTGCACTTGAACACGTGCTCCAACTTTTAGTTTAAGATTAATAGGGTCCTCATATGGGTTCATGGACCAACATTCAATGAGTATGTGTGTATGCCAGGCATTTCCACATCTGTCCCCTCATTTATCTTACAAAAGCCCTGCAAGGCAGATATAAGTTTTGTTACCCTGAGTTTACAGATGAGGAAAATTCAGATTTGAGGAGTGAACTCAACCCCAGGGGATTATTCAGTCTCTATGTGGACACGAGCAGAACACATGCTTCAAGCCAGACCCTCTGAACCAAACTCATGACCCAATCTTTCCTCTAATCTCAAGGGGGCCACCAGCTAGAGAAGTGGATGCATTAAGACTACTGCTTAGTAGGAAGGTTTTAGAACCCAGAGGCTGGGGCTCCTTTATGATGGAGGAAGGGCTTGTGGGTGGCGCTTGGAAATTGAGATAAATTCCTTACTTGTGTCAATGAAGACTGCATCCACATAGATTTTGGTACAGAAAGAGCCCAGGATAAATCCACAGGCTGGTCCAAACACCAGCATCGTGAACAGGATTCCTGAAAGAAGAAGATGAAAGCAAGATTAGATTAAAAGCAGAAGCCATTCGTTGAGCAAAATTGCCAAAGCTCAAGAAAACTGTCTTACATTGATCAGATGAGAGGTCTGATTAGACAAATGACATTAGAGGAATTAGTCTAAAAATCCTAGAGGGGAAAGCTAGTATTTCTAAGTTTTGGAAACTCTACTGAAGCACTGTCATGCAGGAATTCTATAGTTTCAATAGGTTGCTTTGAAATATTTGTGGGCTCCAAGGTACAGTTACTTTTAGAGGACTCCACCCCCTATCAGACTAAACCTATTAAAATATGTCCATGTCTATAATGAAATATTTTTTCTGCCATAAGCATTTTTGGAAGAATTTTTATAATTTTGCTTTCGCATTTATTTGGCTTTATGTAATTCAATTAATTTACGGTTGGCGAAGATTTCTCAGCGCTCATTGTGCAAATTCAGGAATTCTTGTGAAGTGAGAAAAGTTGAAGCCACAAATTATTCTCAAATGTAATGAAATGCTTACAGGCATTAAATTTAGCAAACAACAAAGCTGACATAATGGTATGCTTTGAGCACATTAATTAAACATTTTATTAATTTCAGTTTTGCAGTTCCCCTCCCGCCCCCATATTTTTGGAATTGTTCTCTGTTGTGGTAACAGCTGTTCAGGCCTCAAGCTCTTCTGTAGGACTTGAGAAGGTGGTACTAGGTACATGATTAAGTAACGTATCTGATGGATATAGTATCTGGAATTTTGCACAAACCTTTTGATCGTTCTGGAAAAGCACTGAGCCCAAACTAAAAACTCACAGGCTGTCTATATTTAACTAAATTTCAACTTGAGCACTGATAACTCACAAGGCCCTAGGAATAAGAAATAAGAGAAAAGAAGTGGCTTTTTCTTAGGAAGCTTGCTGCCTGTGGGGACAAACAGTACATGGGTCAATTCAACCTAAGCAGACAGCCTGGAGTGTGGGTACTAACAGGTCCATGTGGGCACATGAGGAACAAGGTAGGAAATGGATTCAACCAGAGGGAAGCTGAGCTCAGTGGAGGATAATTCTGGTCTGTTCGCAGGGTAGACTAACTCAACCTGAAATCTCCCAGTCGTGTCATCATGGAACTGCTCAAATATTCATCCACCCAGTCAATACTTATTGAGTTCCTTCTATGTGCCAAGAAGCCTTCTCAGGGATGGGGACTCAGCATTGAAGTAAAGAGTCAACAATCCAGGCCTTCCTGGAGCTCACTGACTTGTAGGGGAAACTATAGACACCTTAACTGTTTTTTAGATACCTGGCAAAGGAGCCACGTCTTCCTCATTTACAGACAAGAACCCAGAACCCCAAAGCAATCACTTAAAGATGGCTTATAAGGAATGTTGTTTAATGAAGGACAGGATGAAAAGAGGATGGTTTCTATCACAGGAATGGGGCTGAATCCACCCTCAGTGAAATCCTACTCTGATATGGAGCAATCTAGAAGCCCGAGGGCCTCAAAATAGCTGCTCCTGTACCCAGCCGATGACCTCCGGTCTCACAGTTATTCCTGTTTATAGGAATCTGGAGAGCAGCAGAATCCACTTTATTAAAACACTGGCTCTGTTTTGTCACAACTTAGGTTGAGATAACCGACCAGAGAAAATTGAGAAAGGTGGGGTGTTTTGGAAAAGTCTAGAACGTGGTGCTCTTTCAAGTATGGGCTAGAATTAGGAGGATGGGCCTTAGCTGGGCAGAGTTAGGGAGCACAGCTAGTCTTGGCTTCGGTCCTCTTCGGTAGATGGGGGAAAGCGAAGCAGGAAGTGATGCTGAGAAAGACACAGGGGCAGGCGTGTGGACAGGGGGTGTCCAAGGCAAGAGCTGTACCTGAGGTAGACTGAAGGGCTTTCTGCTTCAGGACAAAATCATGAAGCCAGCTCTATCCTTCTGTCCAGGCTGCAGGCTGAGGGGAGCCACTGGTCAGCCACTGGCACTCTAAAGATGCCTCAGCAAGTAAACTAACTACTCAGCCTGTCCCAAAAGAAAGGGGCACAGAGATAGAACACAATTCTCTTGCCAGGGGTGCTGCAACTACTCTTCTGACGCCCCTTCCATAGTCCTAGCCATCACTCTGACGCCCAGCAGCGCCCCCATGATAACATGCCTCCTTTCATGCAAATTGAATATCCCCCCAATCAATGTAATAATCACTGCTCCATCCCCTACAGATTGAACAATGAAAATGATAATTAATACTGAATAGGTCAAAGGACCAAGCTTTTAGTATCATTGGAAAGAAACAACCAATGAGCTTTAAAGCTTGTGTTGGGACTTAACCACTGGTGGCGCAGTGGTTAAGAATCTGCCTGACAGTGCAGGGAACAAGGGTTCGATCTCTGGTCCGGGAAGATCCCACATGCCACGGAGCAACTAAGCTTGTGCGCCACAACTACTGAGCCTGTGCTCTAGAGCCCACACGCCGCAACTACTGAGCCCATGTGCCGCAACTACTGAAGCCCGTGTGCTCTAGGGCCCGTGTGCCGCAACTAACGAGCTTGCGAGCTGCAACTTCTGAAGCTCGCGTGCCTGGAGCCCGTGCTCTGCAACAAGAGAAGCCACCGCAATGAGAAGCCCGCGCACCACGATGAAGAGTAGCCCCCACTCGCCACAACTAGAGAAAGCCCGTGCACAGCAACGAAGACCCAACTCAACCAAAAATAAAATTAAAAAAAAAAAAAAAAAAAAGCTTGTGTTGAGAGTGTTCTGTTACCCCTCCCCCACGTGGGGGCAGTGGAGAGTGTGGGAGTGTGGACCAGCCAGCATCATGGGACAGCTGGAGACTCCAGGCCCTGGGTGTCCTGCCCTTGTGCAAGTTATGACACAAAAGGAAGGGTGGGTTTCCCTGGTGGCGCAGTGGTTGAGAGTCTGCCTGCCGATGCAGGGGACACGGGTTCATGTCCCGGTCAGGGAAGATCCCACATGCCACGGAGCGGCTAGGCCCGTGAGCCATGGCCGCTGAGCCTGCATGTCCAGAGCCTGTGCTCCTCAACGGGAGAGGCCACAGCAGTGAGAGGCCCGCGTATCGCAAAACAAACAAACAAAACAAAACAAAACAAAAAAGGAAGGGCATCCCTCAAACTCAGCTGCCCACAAGAGCCCCACCAGGCCCAGACAGGCCAGCCATCCGTTCTGGCAGCTCGGATGGGCAGAGGCCACTGCAGAGAAGCCATGTGCCAAAGTGGTCTCTCCATCTGGTTACTTTAGGACAGGGAACGGGTCACCAAAACCCTGGACTGTGGCTTTCCATTTGAATAGGACAGAATTCTCCCCCAAAGAAACCTGGTAGGACCCCATTCCAAAAACCAAAGAAGGATGTAGGGGGACTTCCCTGGTGGTCTAGTGGTTAGGATTTGGTGCTTTCACTGCCGTGGCCCGGGTTCAATCCCTGGTCAGGGAACTGAGATCCTGTAAGCTTCGTGATGAAAAGAAAAGAAAAGAAAGAAAAAAAGACATAGGATGCGTATTTTTGTGAGAAGGACATTTTTTCCCCTCAGTTGAAGTGAGGGAATATTTTTAAAGCAGCTGCTCCTCGGAGAGATGCCAAGTAAACCTCTAGCAGCAATGTGTTCTCGAATATTTTCCAAGGGACAATCCAGTAGTGGAGGTGGGGTGGGATGGGAGGCTCATGCATCAGGAAGCACCCTTTTTCACTTAAAAAATATCTTAGGATAACAGCTCAAATCAGCATCGGTGAGCACAGCCCTGGGTCTTTAGAGGATGCTGTTCCCCTGAGAGCACACAAGGCAGGCTGTGATCTTACAGAAAGGTACTTCTGAATTTGCTTCTTCGCTCTCTTTTCGATTCATCCCACCAGGCTGTGATTTTGTTCTTGTTTAGCAAACCCCCCTCAAAATGTTCTGCCTAAATAGACAAGAAACAGACGGTCCGGCCCTAAAATCCAGAATCCTTGTGTTGAATGGTGAGCGCCTCCAGGTCCAGGAGAGAAGGTTCTTCAGCGGCCCAGTGCTGCCCCCTGCTGTCTGCCAGACTGTGTACACGGGAGGGGAGGCGAGCCCCGGACGCAGAGATCAGAGAGAGAAGGGCCCTTCCTGTGCTGCTACCCTGAGCCTGGTGCTTTACAAGCATAATCTGCTGTAATTGTTTCAATGGCCCTGACGGGGAGTCTACTGTGCCCATTTCACAGCGGAAGGAAAGGTTTAGTGCCTCACTTCCCAACAGTGAGTCAAGAAAGCAGCACAGGGGGCTCTGAAGCCGGGTTTCTCTCATCCCCTTAGGGGAAAAGCATCCTTCAAGCAGGTCCGGAGAGAGTATGGGCCACTTGGGTTCAAATCCCAGCTCCACCACTTCCTAGCTCTGGGAACCTTGGGAAAGGTCTATTTAACTTCCTTGTGCCTCAGCTTTCTCATCTGTAAAATGGGAATGATATTAGGCCTATTCCATGGGACTATAGGGAGGATTTAATGACCTCGTATTTGTAAAGCTCTTAGAACAGAGTCTGGCACCCAGAAAGAGACATGAGCGCTTGTTAAATGGATGACGCCTGTGTCTCTTCTGCTACAATGAAGGCCAGCATACCTGGGTTCCTGGTCCTCCTCTCTCTAAAGTGTGCTTCTCCACCCCGCCCCCGCCATGCCTCATTTCCTAAAGCCACCATCAGGGGAGAGGGGCTGATGCTGGGAGCAGGCCAAGCCCCAGAGAGGGTTCCTCGTGGGAAGCAGCCGCAATCCCAAGCATCAGAAGGGTCCAGACGGACTGGCCATCCAGAGTCCAGAGTCCACCCCCTTGCTTTGATTGCCCACCTGCCAAGCACATTCTGATGCTAACCTGGCTTCCCAGGGATGTGAGGACTGAACAAAGGGAGAGAGAATGGCATGACCCCCATGGTGATCTAACTCTGGCATCCTGGTTTGAACACAGGCCTTCGGTAAACTAGGTTAGTGTAAATCTGCAGTTCCCAAACTGCGTGTCGAGGCACCTTGGGGTACCACAGTGAACTCACAGGGGTACAGAAAAATGTTTTAAGTTTTTGAGGGAAACCCAGTGATAGCTAACATCTGTCAGATACTACTCATACAACTACTCACAACTACTCACTCTAGGTGGCTGATGGTTTCAGCACTGGATCAAGCAACATTCCTTTCAAATACATCCTGTCTTTGTGAACTGGGTTTTCAGTACCTGCTGTGATAAAAAAGCAAACGTGGTGTGGAAATCAATGCAGAACACAGGAAATGAAGGTGGTGGAGTCCAATCTGATTCCAAGGTTTGAGAATCTGTGTAGTCCCCAGCAGGGACACACAACCCATTAGTAAGTAATCATACATATTTAAAAATAAAATAGAAATATTTTTTTTCTTTCAATTTATGTGTGTTATTTTTTTCAAACGTGTATTAAGTAATTTGAACCTAACTGCTTGATAAACACAATTGCTGGGTATATCCTGCAGACTCAGGGCTCTGTGAAAAATAAGACACTAAGGGTACAATGAACCCAGAAAGTTTGGGAACCTCTGGTGTAAATCTGCCACCCATGCTATACAATCTTCCTACTTAGCACCAGCCATCTCTGGATGCAGGGGAAGGACAGATGAACTGGACAAGGATTTTGCCCTCAAGAAGCTTGCTGTCTTATTGGAGAGACCTCCAACCATTCTCCATCATTCAAAATATATAATGGCACCTATAGGTGCCAGGCTCTGTGCAAGGAGCTGAGATACGGCTGTGGACAAAACAAACAAAATCCCTGCTTTTTTGTGGAGTTGGTATGTGGGAAGAAGAAAGGCCATAAACAAATCAACCTACCATATGATGTCAGCGCCAAAGAGGACAGTGCATGATGGAGTGGGGCTACAGAAAGACCTCCCACTGTACCGTGTGCTATAAAGAACACACACAGCAATGCACTACACGTGCTATCAAGCTGGGGTGAGTGCACTCGCAGGCTAAGGGTTCCACTGTATAGGACGTTAAATAATGGTCCCCAAAGATGTCCATGTCCTAATCCCCGGAACCTGTGTCTGTTACTGTAACTGACCAAAGAGAACGAAGGCTACAGATGGAATTAAGGTCACTAATCAATTGACTTTAAAATAAAGAGATTATGCCAATGTAATCTTGAAGGACCTGTAGATGTAGAAGGAGGAGGAATACAACTCAGAGTCAGAGAAGGAGATGAGACCACAGAACCAGAGCGATGGCATCATGAGAAAGCCTTGACTAGTCGCTGCTGGCTTTGAAGACGGAGGACAGGGCCTTGAGGCCAAGAATGTGGGTGGCCTCTAGGAGCTGGGAAAAGCAAGAAAGTGGATTCTCCCCTCCAGAAAGGATTCTCCAGAAGGAAGACAGCCCTGCTGGCACCTGGATTTTTAGCTCAGGGAGACCCATTATGGACTTCTGACCTCCACAATGTAAGATAATACATTTATATTATCTTAAGCCACTAAATTTGCGTTAACTTATTACAGCAGTGATAGGAAACCAATACAATTGTTAAGCAAATTTGAGGACAGTCTCAGATCTTATACCTACTACATGTGAATCTCTAAGAACAGGACGTTGCATGAAGCTTCTTGTTAATTATTTGACCATGGGACATTTTTTTTGTGGGTCATTTTTCAGACCTGGCATTGACTGGGGCTTAGTCCCAGATATGCTGGAGCAGACTTGAAGCCCTGTGAGGCAGAGATGGTGCCTTATTCTTCTTTCTGTCCCTAGTTTGGCCCAGGACAGTTAGCTCACAATCTGTTGAAAGGGTGTGTGAATGAGAATACTAGTTACAGCAGTGACACAAAACGGGAAGGGAGAAACTCTTCTTGGCCATGGTCTGCCCAAGTTCAGCCGGCTGGGGAGGGGCAGAGCTGGCACTCAGCCCCCGCCTGCTCTTTCTCTGGACAGTGTTCTCTGCATGTGTCTCTCTCAGCGTTGGGAATGTGCCTCCTTCTAGATGCAATGTGTCAAGGGGACTGACATGACAGCCTCTAGAAAGGGATCAGGTCACACACATAAAACCAGAAGAACTAGGAAAATCTATGTATTTGGAATTTCCTGGCCCAGGAAGAATTAATCAACTTTATTATTATTACTGATATATGAAAATGAATAATAATACTAACAAACATCTTTTGTGTGTCTATAGAATGACACACTGATTCTAAATTGTTCATAGAAATGCCGAGGGCCAAGACCAGCCTGGAGACCTTGGAAGAAGAAGAAGAATTGTCAAGACATACCCTACTGGACTCCTTTTAAAGCTGTAATGATGAAGACAGTGTGTTTCTGGCACAAGAAGAAGCAAACGTACAAGTAAAGCAGAACAGAAAACCCAGAAACAGATCCATACTTGCGTGGACGCCTGATTTATGACAAAGTGTGCCTACAAAGCGGTGGGGGAAAGGATGAATTTTTCCATGAATGGTGCTAGGACAACTTGAAATTATAGGAAAAAAAGTCGGCTGCACAACACATGTAAAAATCAATTCCAGGCATATTGGAGACCTGTGTGAAAAGCAAAACAATAAAGCTTCTGGAAGATAATAGACAAAAGTACTGTCACAATGTTGGGGGCAGGGAGAGATTTTTTAAACCAAACAAAGAAAGCATGAAGCATTAAAAGAAGAGCTTGACAAATTGGTCTACATTAAAATTAAGGTCATTCCTTAGATTCATCAGAAGAGCCCACTAGGAAAGCAAAGATGTGGGAAAATATACATGTAACATACATCCGTAAAAACACACATACAAGAGTCGGAGGGCTCATATTGAGACTATATAAAAACTACTATAAGTCAATGAGAAAAAGACAAACCAGTGGAAAGGGGGCAGAAACCTTAACAGGTACTTCACAAAAGAGGAGGCTCAAAGGAACAATGGAATGGGACAAGATGCTCAACCTCATTAGAATTCAGGGACGTGTAAATTACAAGCCCAGTGAAACGTCATTAGATTTTTAGCTGATTGAAGAGCTTGACAATACCCAGTGTTGGCAAGGATGTAGGGAATCTGGACTCTTGCATACTGCTGGTAGGAGTGTAAATTAGACAACCACTCTGGCAAAACTTTGGCAGTGTCTGTAAAACCAAAGAGGAACTCACCCAATGACTCACAATCCTAATTCCTAGGTAAATACTCTACAGAAAGTCTGAAACCCACTGGGAGACACATCCAGGAATGCTCATCCCAATCTTGTAAGATCCTCAAACTGGAAACAATCCAAATGCCCAACAACAGAACAACAGAGAAACAATCTGTGACATCTTCATACATTGGAATTACTATACAGCAGAGGAAACAAATCATCAATAACATGAATTAAATGATGTAATTCCAAAAGAACACAGACAGGCAAGAACACATACTGGTGTGATTCCACTTACACAGAATTGAAAGCGGCAAAATTAAACCATGTAGTGATATATAACTAGGTAGTCAAGCTATAAAGAAAAACAGGGAAATGAATAGCAGAGAAGTCAGGGTTGTGGTCACTGCTGCCCATGAGGGTGGGAGGGGTTACAGTGAAGGAGGCACGGGTTGGGTGGGGGGTTCTCAGATGCTGGTTTTGTATTTGGTCTATGTGCAGGCTACGTGGGTGTCTGTTTTGCAACAATTCGTTAAGCTGGAATATGTTTTCTGCACAAACACATGATTATCACATTTTCACATATACATACATGTGTGATATAGAAAAATAGCTATTGGCTATTTATCGAGTGCTTATTGTATGGTGCCAGAGTCTGGGCTATGTGGTTTATGCACATTATTTCATGATTCCTTCTAACAATGCGATGAGGCAGGTGCTGTCACGCCAGCTGTATCCCAGAAGGACCTGAGGCTCACAGAGGTTAAGCAACTTGCTCCAGGGCCCCTGGTTCTAGGGGGGCTGACCCCTGGTGCCCTGTGCAGGACTGGGTCTCCAGTGAGCTCAAGCACAAATAAGCAAAGTTAAAGAATAACAACCAAACCCAACCCCAAACCCCACCGCTCACAGGTAGCCACCTGCTTCTCACATCTTGCACCACAACGAGGATGTGGATAGAAACCATCTGGCTTCAGAGGTGGGTGTGGTGAGTGCGGTTAACAGTGGGTTCTAGAGCAGGGCTGGGGGTGAATCCTGGTGTTGCCACTTAATTTCTGGCAGCCCTGGGCAAGTCCCTCACCTCTGTTAGTTTCCACATCTGAAAAGGGGAGATACTAATAAGATGTATTTCATAGCGCTTGCAGGGAGAGATAAATGAAAGCAGATGTAAGGGCCCAGCATGACCCCTGGTCCAGATGAAGTACTTCATAGATGTTTGTTTCCACTGATGCTCCTTGGTTTTGCTGGGTGCTAGAAGAGCTAGAAGAGCCAGGGGAAGGGAAATACGCTGTGGGTGCCCCCTTTTCCTTCTCTCGGTGGGCCCTGAGTCTTCTGCAGCCAGACCCACCTGAAGGCCTGCTATTTCCTGCCCCCTAGTGGACAAGCAGGAGGAGGCCAGTCACCAGGCAGGCTACAGCTGCACATGTGGTATCCTGTGAAGGAGAAAATGCTGACCCTTCCCTCCAAGCCTTTATTGTTCTCTTTGCTGGAGTGTGACACAGGGCCTGGCTTCTATACCAACAGCCCATCAGGGCAGGGACACAGTGGCGAAGGCTGTCACTGAGGAGCTGAAGGCTCAAACTCTTTACGTGGCTGAAAGCAAAAGCAAAAAGGCCATCCAGAAACACAGGGGCTTCTCCCAGTGCCTCTCCTCACTCTAAAATCAGGCAAATCCATTAGTATTTCTGAGGGTCACTGGTGGAATAGGACAGGGATGATTACTGCCTTGAGTGGGGGTTAGGACACTACGGGAAGGGCAGTGTCAGGCTCCGCTGCACCCTGTGTGTCTGTGGGCACAGCACAAATGCTCCCTGTACCTCAGTTCCTGACTCTGTAAAGTGGGCTGACAACAACCCCTACGTTCTTGGGAGCCTTTGAGGAGCAAATGTATGAGTGCCCAAAAAAGGCTTCAGATAATTTCCTAGAACACAGACGTTCTCAAAAAACATTAGCTGTTAGTTATTCTCCTCGCTGGTACTTCTAGTAGCAGGATTTTCTTTTTTGCCTTACAAGTTTTAGTTTTTTGGTTACTTAAGTGAGAGATGCTTATTTCAAAGAATATGGATGATACAGAATCATATAAAGAATTACCGACCAGAGAGGGCAGACAGCAGAAGCAAGAACTATAATTCTGCAGCCTGTGGAAGGAAAACCACATCCACAAAAAGACAGACAAAATGAAAAGGCAGAGGACTTTGTACCAGATGAAGGAACAAGATAAAACCCCAGACAGACAACTAAATTAAGTGGAGATAGGCAACCTTCCAGAAAAAGAATTCAGAATAATGATAGTGAAGATGAGGCAGGACCTCGGAAAAGGAATGGAGGCAAAGATCAAGAAGATTCAAGAAATGCTGAAATACTCATACCAGATAAAACAGACATTAAAATAAAGAATGTTACAAGAGACAGCAAAGACCTAGAAGAATTAAAGAACAAACAAACAGGGCTTCCCTGGTGGCGCAGTGGTTGAGAGTCTTCCTGCCAGTGCAGGGGACACGGGTTTGAGCCCTGGTCTGGGAGGATCCCGCATGCCGCGGAGTGGCTGGGCCCGTGAGCCACAATTGCTGAGCCTGCGCGTCTGGAGCCTGTGCTCCACAACAAGAGAGGCCGTGATGGTGAGAGGCCCACGCACCGCGATGAGGAGTGGCCCCCGCTTGCCGCAACTGGGGAAAGCCCTCGCACAGAAACGGAGCCCCAGCACAGCCATAAATAAATAAAATTTTAAAAAAAGAGAACAAACAAACAGAAATGAACAATACAATAACTTAAATGAAAAATACACTAGAAGGAATCAATAGCAGAATAACTGAGGCAGAAGAACGGATAAGTGACCTGGAAGACAAAATGGTGGAATTCACTGCCGTGGAACAGAATAAAGAAAAAAGAATGAAAAGAAATGAAGACAGCCTAAGAGACATCTGGGGACAACATTAAACACAACAACATTCACATTACAGGAGTCCCAGAAGGAGAAGAGAGAGAGGAAGGACCAGAGAAAATATTTGAAGAGATTATAGTCAAAAACTTCCCTAACATGGGAAAGGAAATAGCCACCCAAGTCCAGGAAGTACAGAGACTCCCAGGCAGGATAAACCCAGGGAGAAAGACACTGAGACACATAGTAATCAAATTGACAAAAATTAAAGACAAACAAAAATTATTGAAAACAAGGGAAAAATGACAAATAATATACAAGGGAACTCCCGTAAGGTTAAGAGCTGATTTCTCAGCAGAAACTCTACAAGCCAGAAGGGAGTGGCATGATATATTTAAAGTGATGAAAGGGAAGAACCTACAACCAAGATTACTCTACCCAGCAGGATCTCATTCAGATTTGATGGAGAGCTTTACAGACAAGCAAAAGCTAAGAAAATTCAGCACCATCAAACCAGCTCTACAACAAATGCTAAAGGAACCTATTTAAGTGGGAAACACAAGAGAAGAAAAGGACCTACAAAAACAAACTGATAACAATTAAGAAAATGGTAATAGGAACACACATATCAATAATTACCTTAAACGTGAATGGACTAAATGCTCCAACCAAAAGACACAGCCTCGCTGAATGGATACAAAAACAAGACCCATATATATGCTCTCTACAAGAGACCCACTTCAGACCTAGGGACACATACAGACTGAAAGTGAGGGGATAGAAAAAGATATTCCATGCAAATGGAAATCAAAAGAAAGCTGCAGTAGCAATACTCATGTCAGATAAAATAGACTTTAAAATAAAGAATGGTACAAGAGACAAGGAAGGACACTACATAATGATCAAGGGATCAATCCAAGAAGAAGATATAACAATTATAAATATATATGCACCCAACATAGGAGCACCTCAATACATAAGGCAACTGCGAACAGCTATAAAAGAGGAAATCGACAGTAACACAGTAATAGTGGGGGACTTTAAAACCTCACTTACACCAATGGACAGATCATCCAAACAGAAAATTAATAAGGAAACACAAGCTTTAAATGACACAATAGAGCAGATAGATTTAATTGATATTTATAGGACATTCCATCCAAAAACAGCACACTACACTTTCTTCTCAAGTGCGCACAGAACATTCTCCAGGATAGATCACATCTTGGGTTACAAATGAAGCCTCAGTAAATTTAAGGAAATTGAACTCATATCAAGCATTTTTTCTGACCACAATGCTATGAGATTAGAAATCAATTACAGGGAAAAAAACGTAGAAACACAAACACATGGAGGCTAACCAATACGTTACTAAATAACCAAGAGACCACTGAAGAAATCAAAGAGGAAATAAAAAAATACCTAGAGACAAATGACAATGAAAACACGATGATCCAAAACCTATGGAATGCAGCAAAAGCGTTCTAAGAGGGAAGTTTATAGCAATACAAGTCTACCTCAAGAAACAAGAAAAATCTCAAATAAACAATCTAACCTTATACCTAAAGGAACTAGAGAAAGAAGAACAAACAAAACCCAAAGTTAGCAGAACGAAAGAAATCATAAAGATCAGAGCAGACATAAATGAAATAGAAACAAAGAAAACAATAGCAAAGATCAATAAAACTGGGCTTCCCTGGTGGCACAGTGGTTGAGAGTCCACCTGCCAATGCAGGGGACACAGGTTTGTGCCCCAGTCCGGGAAGATCCCACATGCCACGGAGTGGCTGGGCCTGTGAGCCATGGCCGCTGAGCCTGCGCGTCTGGAGCCTGTGCTCTGCAACAGGAGAGGCCACAACGGTAAGAGGCCTGCGTACCGCAAAAAAAAAAAAAAAGATCAATAAAACTAAAAGCTGGTTCTTTGAAAAGATAAACAAAATTGATAAACCATTAGCCAGACTCATCAAGAAAAAGAGGGAGAGGACTCAAATCAATAAAATTAGAAATGAAAAAGAAGTTACAACACAGACCGCAGAAATACAAAGCATCCTAAGAGACTACTACAAGCAACTCTATGCCAATAAAATGGACAACCTGGAAGAAATAGACAAATTCTTAGAAAGGTATAACCTTCCAAGACTGAACCAGGAAGAAACAGAAAATATGAACAGACCAGTCACAAGTAATGAAATTGAAACTGTGATTAAAAATCTTCCAACAAACAAAGTCCAGGACCAGATGGCTTCACAGATGAATTCTATCAAACATTTAGAGAAGAGTTAACACCCATCCTTCTCAAACTCTTCCAAAAAATTGCAGAGGAAGGAAGACTCCCAAACTCAATCTATGAGGCCATCATCACCCTGATACCAAAACCAGACAAAGATACTACAAAAAAAGAAAATTACAGAACAATATCACTGATGAATCTAGATGCAAAAATCCTCAACAAAATACTAGCAAACAGAATCCAACAACACATTAAAAGGATCATACACCATGATTAAGTGGGATTTATCCCAGGGATGCAAGGATTCTTCAATATATGCAACTCAATCAATGTGATACATCATATTAACAAATTGAAGAATAAAAACCATATGATCATCTCAATAGATGAAGAAAGAGCTTTGGACAAAATTCAACACCCATTTACGATATTTATGATAAAAACTCTCCAGAAAGTGGGCATAGAGGAAAACTAGCTCAACATAATAAAGGCCATATACGACAAACTCACAGCAAACATCATTTTCAGTGGTGAAAAGCTGAAAGCATTTCCTCTAAGATCAGGAACGAGACAAGGAGGTCCAGCCTTGCCACTATTATTCAACATAGTTTTGGAAGTCCTAGCCACGGCAATCGGAGAAGAAAAAGAAATAAAAGGAATACAAATTGGAAAAGAAGAAGTAAAACTGTCAGTGTTTGCAGATGACATGATACTATACATAGAGAATCCTAAAGATGGCACCAGAAAAGTATTAGAGCTAATCAATGAATCTGGTAAAGTTGCAGGATACAGAATTAATGCACAGAAATCTCTTGCATTCCTATACACTAATGATGAAAAATCTGAAAGAGAAATTAAGGAAACACTCCTATTTACCATTTCAACAAAAAGAATAAAATATCTCAGAATAAACTTACCTAGGGAGACAAAAGACCTGTATGCAGAAAACTATAAGACACTGATGAAAGAAATTAAAGGCTATACCAACAGATGGAGAGATATACCATGTTCTTGGATTGGAAGAATCAATACTGTGAAAATGACTATAGTACCAAAAGCAGTCTACAGATTCAATGCAATCCCTATCAAATTACCAATGGCATTTTTTACAAAACTAGAACAAAAAATCTTAAAACGTGTATGGAAACACAAAAGACCCTGAACAGCCAAACCAGCCTTGAGGGAAAAAAATGGAGCTGGAGGAATCAGACTCCCTGACTTCAGACTATACTACAAAGCTACAGTAACCAAGACAATATGGTACTGGCACAAAAACAGAAATATAGATCAATGGAACAGGACAGAAAGCCCAGAGATACATGCACCTGTGGTCAACTAATCTGTGACAAAGGAGGCAAGTATAGAATGAAATCAGAACACTCCCTAACACCCTACACAAAAATAAACTCAAAATGGATTAGAGACCTAAATGTAAGACTGGACAGTATACAACTCTTAGAGGAAGACATAGGAAGAACACTCTTTGTCATAAATCACAGCAAGATCTTTTTTGATCCACCTCCTAGAGTAATGGAAATAAAAACAAAAATAAACTAATGGGACCTAATGAAACTTAAAAGCTTTTGCAAAGCAAAGGAAACTACAAACAAGACGAAAAGACAACCCTCAGAATGGGAGAAAATATGTGCAAATGAATCAATGGACAAAGGATTAATCTCCAAAATATACAAACAGCTCATGCAGCTCAATATTAAAAAAACAACAACAAACAACCCAATCAAAAAATGGGCAGAAGGGGCTTCCCTGGTGGCGCGGTGGTTGAGAGTCCGCCTGCCGATGCAGGGGACACGGGTTCGTGCCCTGGTCCGGGAGGATCCCACATGCTGCGGAGCGGCTGGGCCCGTGAGCCATGGCTGCTGAGCCTGCGTGTCCGGAGCCTGTGCTCCGCAACGGGAGAGGCCACAACGGTGAGAGGCCCGCGTACCGCAAAAAATAAAAACCAAAAAAAAAAAAATCATAAAAAAAAAAATGGGCAGAAGACCTAAATAGACATTTCTGCAAAGAAAACATACAGATGACCAAGAAGCACATGAAAAGCTGCTCAACATTACTAATTATTAGAGAAATGCAAATCAAAACTATAACGAGGTATCACCTCACACCAGATAGAATGGGCATCATCAGAAAATCTACAAACAACAAATGCTGGAGAGGGTGTGGAGAAAAGGCAACCCTCTTGCACTGTTGGTGGGAATGTAAATTGATACAGCCACTATGGAGAACAGTATGGAGTTTCCTTAAAAAAACTAAAAATAGAATTACCACATGACCCAGCCATTCCACTATTGGGCATATACCTTGAGGAAACCATATTTCAAAAAGACACATGCACCCCAATGTTCATTGCGGCACTATTTACAATAGACAGGTCATGGAAGCAACCTAAATGCCCATCAACAGACGAATGGATAAAGAAGATGTGGTACATATATACAATGGAATATTACTCAGCCATAAAAAGGAATGAAATTGGGTCATTTGTAGAGACGTGGATGGATCTAGAGACTGTCATACAGAGTGAAGTAAGCCAGAAAGAGAAAAACAAATATCGTATATTAATGCATATATGTGGAACCTAGAAAAATGGTACAGAAGAACCAGTTTGCAGGGCAGAAATAGAGACACAGATGTAGAGAAAAAACATATGGACACCAGGGGGGAAAGTGGCGGGGGGGCAGTGGTGGTGGTGTGATGAATTGGGAGATTGGGAATGACATGTATACACTGATGTGTATAAAATAGATAACTAATAAGAACCTGCTGTATAAAAAATAAATTTAATTCAAAAAAAAAAAAGAAATACCATCATTTCCATATTTTCTTTGGGCATTATTGTATTTGCACTGTAGTTTTTCCATGTGTTTTTGCATTGGTGGAACCAGATAAGTTCACTTGAAAACAAAAACTCTTTCCCTCATCTTAAAAGAAACACATGCTCACTGAAGAATGATCTGAGAAGAAAGCAAGGATGGAGAGGCACCACCACGCAGAGGCCAAGAACACAGACCCGGAGCTGGCCAGCGTCTGTACTCACTAGCTGTGTAACCTTGGGAAAAGTTATTTACTTTCTCTGGGCTGCCATGCTCTCAGCTGAGAGTGGGGATAATAATAGTTCCTACCTTGCAAGGTTGTTTCAAGGTTGAAGTGATTAATGCATGTCATGGGCTCTCCACAGTGCCTGGCATACAGTAAGTGTTTAATAAATTTTACCTATTATTATTACAAGGAAGATGGCACAAATCACCATCTTTCACCACCCAGAGAGAAACACTCCTATTCATTTAGATATTCCCTTCCAGTCTGTCCCTATAGATAAGGTTATTTTTTTTAAAGAGCAATTTAAAAAAAAGTACCCAACACAGCCTGGAAACAAATGATAAGATTTTCTTAAGAATATATTTTTAGAGAATGGAATTCTCTATTGCAGTAGAATTTAAGGTGCTGATAAAAGGGAATTTCAGGGGCCAGGAGTTTCCCGGCTGCCCTCAGGGCAGGGGTAAAAGAAGAAGCTAATACAATTCGGAACCACAATTCCAGGCACCCAAGGCCCAGGTGGATCCCTTCCTGGCTGTTGGGAGGGCGGGCACCCCAGGACACTGGGTGACATGTGACAGCCCTGACTTCTTAGCAATGACTGAGACAGCACTGAGCCAGGCAGGGGAGGGGCGGAGCTGAGGCTTCTGTGCTTGACAAGATGAAAGACCCCTTCAGGGGAAGTCTGTGGTTTTCTTGGGAGGGGTCCTGGGATTTGCTTGATACTGCTTCGAGAAAACTTCAACAGTATCTCACTGGGCTCTTACATGGGTGGGTGAGTGCTTTGACCGCTTTTCAAAGGAAAGTGGTCTAATGAATCCTTTGTTTTTGTCTGATTATAAAAGTAATGCATTCAGATATTTCATTATTAGTGTACATAAAATAGATAAGCAACAAGGATTTACTGTATATCACAGGGAATCAGACCCAATATCTTGTAATAACCTATAATGGAATATAATCTGCAAAAAAAACCATTATGCTCTACACCTGAAAGTAACAGAATACTATAAACCAACTATATTTCAATAAAAAAGTAATACATTCAGAAAAGGGGATAACTTACTATTATCCTACCATCCTGAGACAATCGCTTTCAAGTCTTTTTCCCCTCTGATGTGTTTGAGGTCAAACAAAAATTCTCATGACCATTTGATAAGGTGCATGCTGTGAAACTCTTTTTGTAGATAAGAAAACAGAAGCTCAGAGAGGTTAATTGATTGCCCCAAGGCCACACAGCTTGTACATGGTGGCGGTGGATTTGAACTCAGGCCTGTAGGACCACCTAGGTTCTTAGAGAAAGGACAGGACATTACAGTACAGCGGTGAAGCCTTTGGAATCAGCCAGACCTAGGCTGGGATCCTGATTACACTTCTCAATTTCCGAATGGCTCATTTGCCAACACTGAGTCTAGATTAAGAATTATCTGCCTTGCAGAACAGTGAGAATTAGAGGTAATGCATGCAAAGCTACCTAGAATGCAGATGCTTTCTAGAACTTTCTTTATTTCTCAGGGATGATGAGTCTGAGACGGGTGGCCTGCCGGGCTGGTCTCCCCTAGGCATGTGTCTCTGCTTCTTTAGCTGGTCTCAGAGTGATTCTGACCCTGGAGGGTCCCCTCAAGCGGATGGAGCGAGGAGGAAGCTGGGGTGGGTGATGGCTCTTGCCCACTAGAGGGCAGCACCGGCCCAGAAGAGAGTCCTGGTTGTAAAACATCCTTGTCCTCAGCTTCTAACTGCCCACCAAACCCTCATCAAAGCACTGCTTCTCTCATCTCTCACTGGCCTTCCGTGCCCTCAATTTATACAAAGGTATTCTTCCGTCTTGAAATCTGCAGGCTGAAATTTCTCCCCTAAGAAGGAACACTCGGCATCATACATGCATGAATAAAACATGATGCATGAACAGCAGGAAGCCTGCAAAACATGCAATACCTGTTTATCCGGTGCCCGCTGCCAGCAGCCTGACAGCCTTACATAACTGACCTCTGAGGGGGAAGTGGTGGGGAGAGAGAATGAGGGGGCGACCATTCGCTGAACACAGATTATGGGCCAGACACTGCACGCCATCTGTGTAATAGAATTATCCCCACTGCAAAGTTTATAAACAAAACATTAAAGTTGCTAAGGCTGCATGGTACGTGCCAGAGCG
This sequence comes from Hyperoodon ampullatus, assembly GCF_949752795.1. Lineage (NCBI taxonomy): Eukaryota > Metazoa > Chordata > Mammalia > Artiodactyla > Ziphiidae > Hyperoodon > Hyperoodon ampullatus. Next base: position 81,425,719 of record NC_136916.1, read on the forward strand.
TACGTGCCAGAGCTTATGTGCCAGAGCTTACGTGCCCGACCTTACATGTCCATCCCCACAGGATCATAATTGTTGTCTCCGAGGTCAGTTATGTCCCTGGGTCTCAAAGTTGGGTGTGTATTGGAATCACCTGGGAAACTTAAAATACTAATGCCTAGGTCCTGCCCCGCAAGATCTGATGTAGCTGGTCTGGGGTGCAGCCCAGGCACTGGGATTTTCCCAAGCTCTCCAGGTGATTCTATGTGCAGCCAAGCTGAGAACCTCTGGGCTCTGCCCCTGCTGACCTTGCCCAAGGAACCAGCTGGGACCCAAAAAATGCATCTGGACATGTGGGAAAAAGGAAGGATGTGAGCGCTCTCTGATGTCAGGCCTGCAGGGGGCAGTCGGAAACCTAGCGTGTCCAGACTAAGGTCATGCAGCGTGGTGGCCGAACCAGAGTCTCTCTTGTACAGCTAGCTAGAGTGGTCTCACAGGCTGCCACCACTGTGCACCCAACTACAAAACACTGCCTAGCATACCTGGTCCCAGTGCTGTCTGGTTTCCAGGCCTTACTCATACTGGTCCTCAACACGGTTTCACCCTCTCCTCTAGGCCCTGGGCAGTGCATCAAAGCTCTACCCTCGCCTATATGGGAAAAGAATCTAAAAAAGAGTGGATATATGTATATATATAACTGATTCACTTTGCTGTACACCTGAAACTAACACAACATTGGAAATCAACTATACTCCAATTAAAAAAAAAAAAAAAAACTCTACCCTCCATTCAAAGCCTGCCTCGAATACCACCTCCTCCAAGGGGCCTTCCTAGATTTTCTTTCTTCTTCCTTCCCCTTCCCTCTTCTGCCACAGCACCTAGACTGAGACTTTTCTTATAGTTCTGCTTATAGTCTGCCTGGATGCAAATAAAGTTCCATGTAGTAGGCATGACACCATAAATGCAGTCTCAGGGAAGGCAGAGACATTGTTCAAAAAAAATAAATACATAAAAATAAAAATTCCTGTTTTCCAGAGTGCGGATGCAGCCCTTTGCCTGGACGAGACACCCCATGTTTGGGGTCTGTTGAACTGATCACTACCCAGGCCTGGCAGAGGTAGCAAGCCCCAGCATTATGGAGAACCACGCATCTAATGAAGGTCATCCCACAAGGCAAGGCTTCTTGGAATGCTCGGGAAGGCTCTGCAATTGGTCAAAGTTATAGTTGTTGCTAGTCTTATTTCTCAGCCCAGCTGACAGAAGCTTTTCTCCCCACCCTCCTGCCCAGCAGGGCCTTACCAGAGTAAGGGCATGTGTCCCTCTGGCTGGCTGGCTGGCTGGAGGACATCTGGATGTGATGCTGTCAGCAAGGGCTAAGCCACGTCTCCCCATTCAGTGCCCCTGTGGGAGTGACGTATCATGGATGGAGCTACCATCAAATTCTCCTGTAGCTTTCTTTGTACATGGCAGGTACCAAGAAGCACGGCTGGAGCTGGCTGACTCTCTTCAAAGCAAGGAAGAGCACACCCGCCCTCCCCCATCCTCCGTGAAAGCCCCTGGAAAACCCTGGGTCCAAGAGTGCTGAGACCACAATGGCTGATGAAATGAGAAAATGTGGCGAGCAGGGTGAGGGCTAGGAAGCCACGAGTCATACAGGCAGGAAACCCACTCGAATAAACAGCAGGTTGCACCTTCCTGAAGGGCCCACATCCTGTTTGCGAGCTGAGTAGGGTCTTCTCAGAAGCTCTCTCTGGAGATCCTCTGAGCTCACAGGGGGACGAGGTTCATGGCTTCCTGTTGTCCCCGCGGCCAGCCTCCAGCAGGGGGCAGTGGAGAGATGGGGGGGAGGCAGGAGCCCAGGGTCTGGCCTCCCAGGCTCAGCTTGGGTGCAGAGCCGTGGAGGTAGGAGGCTGTGCTCAAGGCACTCACCCTCTCTCAGCCTTGGCAGTTCCAGCTGTAAAATGGGCAGGGACCTGCACTGCTTACCTCCCATTACAGGCTGAATTGTGCACCCACCCCTCCATCTGGGTGGAGAACCACGCATCCAATGGACACACATCTCTGCGCATGTGCCCCCATCCATTTGTTGATGCTCTAACCCCTGAGTCTCTCAGAATGGCACTGTATTTGGAGACAGTGCCTTTAAGCAGGTGACTAAGTTAAAATGAGGCTCTTAGGATGGACCCTAATCCGCCAGGACTAGTGTCCTTATAAGAAGAGAAAGAGACCTCAGGGGGACACATGCACAGAGAAAATGCACATGACACACAGGGAGAAGGCAGCCGTCTACGAGCCTAGGAGAGAGGCCTCAGGAGAAGCTAACCCTGAAGACACCTTGACCTTGGGCTTCCAGCTTCCAGCCTTGTCTGTCGTTTAAGTCACCCGGTCTGTGGTATTTTGTTATAACAGCCCTAGCAAACAATACACCTCCCAAGACAGGTGTGAGGATCACGTGACAATTGGTGAGAAGGTACTAGGAAACTCAGAGTGGCATGCCACGCAAGTGGCGTGGAACGTTAGACGCAGAAGTCGAGCCAATAAACATGTATGAAACCATCCGAGGACGCCCAGGCATCAGGACAGAATCAACAAACAGCTGCTTGCATGGGTGCTATTCCCTGGGTAGGGCTGGCAGGATGTAAAACCAGCAGGGGGCTTTCTCTGCCTGTGTGGGACCCTTGCCTTATTTATCATGTCTGAACCTCTCCCTGCACCCACGGAAGTACGCTTGCTGCGTGTTGCACCCAAGACCAGCGGTTCTCAGGCAGGATGTGAGCTTCAGTGTGATAGAACTGCACAAAATCAGATGAGGGGAACAACCCCTTCACAGCCGAGCACCCGAGTCAGGTTTTGAACAAGGACGATTACGAGTGATGATGACGCGGAGGTGATGATGTCACAGACACCTGGCCAGCTGAGGGCTGGGTACCAGTACTTTCCATGCACTATCTCGTTTAATCCTCACCACGGCCTTATCAGCAGATACACTCCCATTGGACACATCAGGAGACTGAGGCACAGAGAGATGAAGTAACTTGCCAATGATTCACAGACAATAAGTGGGAAGCAGAATTAAGAACAAAGACAAAGGATTTAAGAAAAGCGAGGAAGGAGGGGAGAGGGTGGTCCAGGAGAGAGTGTGGGCACAGGCAGAGAGGTGGATGAGGCCAGGATGTGAGGCGGCCCGAGCCTTGCGCGGAGGCTCTCCGAGGTCAGGCTGTGGGAGCGCTGACAGCCCGCTGGGCACAGACGTGTCCTGCTAAAGCTGTGTGTCGGGAAGATAAACCTGAAGGCAGTACGTGGGGCAACGGAGGGCAAAGGAGCAGGGAGGCCAGTGGAGGTTCAGAGAGGGGTTGAGGGGTGGGGCTGTGGATGGGATGAACTAAACTCCACTGAAGACGCAGGGACCTCTGACTGACTGGGAGTGAGATGCATGTCCCCCACCCTCCCCAAGGGGCGCTGCACCTAGGACCCCAGCATCAGAAGTGGGTCACTGCCCGGTGGACTTGCTGGACTTATAGAAGACCCCGTAGCAGCTTCTCCTGGCCTCCGCCAGCTGCTTCTTGAAGAGAATTGAAGGGCTGAAGAGGTCCTGCCTGTCTTGTGATCTGCCGGCACAGCTTGTATCTTCAAAGGACTTTGGAATCTTAATGAATTTTCTCAGTGGCCCCAGAGAGGCTGCCTGATGGAGGGGACAGTGCTACGGAGGTCACCGAGGCTCAGAGAAGTGGAGTGATGGGCCCAGGGAGGTGGCAGGACCCCAGGTCAGAGGTCAGGCCCAACCCCGCGGGGCGGGGGTCATGACGGCTCTGCTGCAGGTCATTTCTTAGACCTTAGTAAGCACTTCCCATTCTCATTCCCCAAAGTACTCAGGTGTCCACGTGAGGTGACCTCATTTGGTCTTTACTGCCCAGGAACGGAAAGCCCACTGCTATTTCTATCTTCTATCTGGTCACACCGCCACCATTGCTAGTTACAACGACGAGATAATTTTTCATTAAGGACCTCTCGGTGTCAGGTGCTTTAGACCTGGTATACAATTAAACCGTTATGATAACTCTGAGACTTGGACCTCTTCACCTCCAGTTTACAAATGAAGAAACCAAGGCACAGAGAAGTTAGGTTACCAGCCTTCTCCACACAAGCAGAGAGGGGCCCAGGTTCTGTGGGTTCCCAATCCTACACTTCCTCCCACTTACTATCGGGCAGGAAGAAAGGGCAGCAGAAAAGGTCATGGGTTGTGGAAATCCTTCCAGGAGTTCTAAAGGAACTGCTGTTTGCTGGGAGGCCTGAGAGAGACAGAACTGGACCCAAGCACAGATACACATGTACTCAGCCTGGGGTGTGGGTCCCTGGGAGCCCTTAGTTTACCCGTCCTCCACTCAGCAGGCGTGCTTTCCACTAGCAGTGGAAACGGGAGGCTCCCAGGCATCTCCTTGTCACCAGAGGGAGCCAGACACCTGCTCAAACCCGGGACGGATGCTTTGGGAGAGGCGGGTTTGCTGTACAAGGCAGGACAGTCCCCCACCTGCTCCTCTGAGGGTGGCTTCCCTTCCAGTAGGAGGACACGCTGGGACAAACGACTCAGCAGGTCTGCGGTCATCAGTGAAGGTTCTCATGCTGTGTCGTCAAGGAAACGACTATCTCCAAAACGCTGGGGCAGGCGGAGGGAGGCCTTTGGGATCATAACTGGTTACCCCGCACCCGCGGTACCTTGAATTCCCCAACCCGCAGAGTCTGTACTTGACTCGATTCATCCTCCTAAAGCTTATGGAATCATACCTCTCCCCTGCTTGAAACTATAAAGCAGGGACTCCCTGCTTTATAACATAAAGTCCAAATGTGGGGCGGGCAGTGCCATGGGTAGGGGCAGGGCCGCAGTGCCAGCCTGCATAACCACACATGGTGCTGCGTGGACTGGCCTCTGAGAGCAGGCTGGGGACACTGAGGTGGGCAGGTGAGGACCTGGTGAGTCTCCTACTGAGTGCACACTGAAGGGCGGAGCTGGCTGGGCTCTGAGCTGATGGGAGAGGTACGTACATGAGCAGCAAGCTTGGTGCCCAAGAAGGCTGGTGAGCCCTGACTTAGTGTGAGCACAGCATCAGAAGCAGGCTTTGGGGGCGGGAGTCCCTGGGCATTGTCCATCAGGCTATCAGTGGATTCAGGCCCAGGTCTCTGAACAGGATGCCCTCCACATGAGCAGAAGCCCAGCTGGCATTCATGGGGCACAAGATGGGGACAGGAGCTGGGATTCTGGGATAAAGCAGAAATCCCACTATCAAAACTGTGTCCTACGGCCAGGAGAACGGACTGCACTGTAGCCTTGAAAGGTGCCCCAGAACAGAAATCTCTCCATCTAGAGGCAGGGCTGGGCATTCCGAGGTCCCATATGGGGCAAGATAGGCAGATTGCAAAGGTGACAGCTAGCGGGACCTGATGGCTGCATTCTGCCATTTCCAACCTCATCTCCAGCGGTGTCCCTGAACCAGGGGTTCTGTTTGATGAACCGTGGAAAATCGTTGAAGAGTGAATGAAATGCCAATTTCATCCTGATTCATCACTAAGGGGGCCTGGCTGCTTGCTGAAATGACGGTCTGGAGATTTTGAAGCTGGACGGAATTTCAAGGATAGGGTATTCAGCACAGGGTTTACATGTTCTCAGAGAAGGGAGCCATTGCTGTCAGAGTTGGCAGAATGCCCCAGGAACGGGTGTGCCCCACCAACTTCATTTCCTCTTTGGTTTTCCGATAGGGTCAGGAGGTTGATTAGATTGGGGGGATGTCATCAACACATGATACCGTGAGGCAAGCACAGACGGGATGAAAGTGCTCGCTCACGGTGCGAGACAGGGAAGCTGCGCCGGTGCTGGGAGCTGGAGCTAGCAGAACCTTTGCGGCCACCAGAGCAGGTGCAGAGAGTCTCGTGGGACAGGAGGGAGTCTCACTCCTACCTTGTTGGTACACATGTGATGGTGCATTGGCACATTATGCCCATTTGAAATACTGGAGGTGGATTAAAGACTCAAGATGGATGAAATGTGCTGTATCCATGGACCCAAAGTACCAGGATGAAACGTAGCGAGCATTCATGGATGGGAAACTTGGGGATAGGCTGGGAAAGGTGTGGTAGGTCAGCTGTTCAAGGCAGGGAGTCCCAGAATGAGCCCTCATTAGCGAAGCACTTGTCCCAAATGCCAGTGCTCCCTCAGCGGCATCAACAGAGTCTGGGATGCAAGGGGGCAGCCCCCTCAGCTCACATGTCAGCCCCAGTGTGGTCAGTCCAGAATAAGACATCTGGAAAGGGCCATGCCATGCTGGATTATCTCCTGAAGGGCACCTGGGGGAGGGAGGGATCTAGAAGCCATTTCATGAAATGACTACAGGACTGAAAAGGAAGAATGAGTCTCAAAAAGAGGAATAAGCCAGTGGTATGACTGATGCACTGTCATAGGGAAGTGGGGCTCCACCACTGTGTGTCTTTCCAGAAGCCAGAACCAGATTCAGGATGCTGCTATAAGGAAGCAGGTGACCGGGAATGTCAGGCACAGGTGGACTGGCTGTCTTAGGAGGTAGTGAGCTCCTTGCCACTGGGGGTGTTCAAGTGGAGGCCAAGGTGTCGGGGTTGAAGGGAGGGCTTTCCTGCTGGGTGGTTGGAAGGCAGAGTAGACAGATTCTAAGACTTTAGGATTTTCATCTGGGCCAGGAATTCCTCAAGTCTCTCCACCATGCCAGGCACGCAGAGGATTGGGGGTCCTTCCCATCAACTGCCCCAGAAGCACAGGTGTGACGTCCCTTCCCCAAAGGGGCAGGGGGAGCAGGGCGTGGAGGTGCCAACCAGAAAGCCATGTCACCCCAGCCATCCCCCTGCTGCCCTGCTGTCCACTCTCTCAAGATTCTGAGGCTCAATCAACACCAGCTGCTTGATTTCCCTGCATCTCAGCCCCAGAAGATGGGTTTTCTGGAAAACTCATTTATGCAGACACTGAATTTCTCTAGGGAAATTTGAGAGGGGGGATTCCAATTCACAGACTGGAGAATGGGGGAGATGAGTTGCTGAGGGATGTCCACTTTAAAACGTGCAACAGGACAGATGGACAGATGGAGAACAGGTTTCGGAAGCAAACGCCCACCAGGGCAGGTCGCTGGGTGCGGTCCTCAAGGCGCTTCTGAGAACACAACTGGGGAAACTATCCAGTAATTGGGCCAAACACTGTGAGCCTCCTTTTCCTGGAAAATCACTTCTGGTTCTGCTTGGAGATGAGGGAGGAGGCATTTAGTCAGAGCAAGAAAACCAGGTCTGGGGCTTCCCTAGTGGCGCAGTGGTTGAGAGTCCGCCTGCCGATGCAGGGGATGTGGGTTTGTGCCCCGGTCCGGGAAGATCCCACATGCCGCAGAACGGCTGGGCCCGTGAGCCATGGCCGCTGAGCCTGCGCATCCAGAGCTTGTGCTCCGCAACGGGAGAGGCCACAACAGTGAGAGGCCCACGTACCGCAAAAGAAAAAGAAAGTAAAAGAAAAAGAAAACCAAGTCTGATTCTGGCTGCATATTTTGGTTTGCGGTTAACTGAAGTGATCAAACTCCTCCCACCGGAAGCACTGGGCACGCAGCAACTTGTGTTGTTTGTTTGTTAATTTTTACAAAGAGAATGACTCTCTCAATTCTGACACCTGACAAGTTGGCTTAGGAGAGGACTGTTTCTCTAAAGCGGTGGTTTTTCACCAGGGGCAATCTTGCCCCGCCCCGTGGAAGCCCTGTCTGGAGACATTTTTGGTTGTCACAAGCCAGTGGGGAGTGCTACTGGCATCTAGTGGGTAGAGGCCAGGAATGCTGTTGAACAGCCTATCTTATGATGCACAGGACAGTCCTCACGGCAAAGAATGATGCAGCCTAAAAAAAGTCCTTTCCGGAGCTCCTATCTCTCTTAAGTGCTTTGTCATACACAGGTAGAAGCACCAAACTCGTAAGTTCAACATTCTGCCTAAAGTTTTCCTTAGCCAGATCTGTAAGGTCTTTATGCTCCAGAAGCCCTACTCTGTAGCAGCCAAGCTGCAGCAGATCTCAGCTCAGCCCACCTCCAACCTATGGTGCACGCAGACAGGGGTGGTGCGGGGTGTGGAGAGATCACGTCCAGTTAACACGGATTGTCATCTGGCACTTAGAACTGGATAAGCTTGAGGCGCATCCTTGTTTCTGCCAGGGAAAAAGCAAAAACCTCGATCCTTACAATTCTAGAAGCTCTTGATCACCCCTGAAAGCCACTGACCACCTTGTCCACTGGTTCCTGACAACACTGCTGTGCAGTCAGATGTGTCCCCATAACCCCACTGTCATCTGTTTCCATGGGGCAGGGTGTCATGGGGTGAGACAAGAGGACACTGACACCTGAGGATGGTCAACTCATTGAGACCACATGTCAACACTGCAGTGTAGACCCGAACGCCTCACTTTTCACGGATGATGACACCGAGAGGTCAAGCTGTCTCGCCCAAGCCCTCGGCTCATTTCCCAGCCTATGATTTGACTCCAAAGTCCCCCAAGCTCTCTCTACTACAGTTTTGGTTCCCAAACTCGGCTCCTTGGTGCCAGCGGCTGCCAGGTGGAGGACATTGAACGTGAGGTTGAGGTCATGATTGCGATGTATCTAGGGCCCCCTCTTTCTCCAGTCTGCCCTGTGGATGTCTGTGTAAGGTTTCATAGTGGGCTGAATGATGGCCCCCCAAAAGGTATGTCCACATCCCAGAACTGGTGAACACAATTTGGAAAAAGGGGCTTTGCAGATGTAATTAATTAAGGATCTCAAGAAGTGATTATCCTGGGTCACCCTGGTGGGCCCATAAATCCAAGTGTCCTTATAACATACACAAGATGGAGAAGAGAAGGCCATGTGAAGCCAGAGCCTGGAGTGACATAGTCACAAACCAAGGAATGCCCGAAGCCACCAGAAACTGGAAGAAGAAGGGGGGATTTTCCCCTAGAGCTTTTGGAAGGAGTGTGGCACTGCCAACACCTTGATTTCAGACTCCTGGCCTCCAGAACCATGAGAAAAAACATTTCTGTTGTTTTAAGCCACCACGTTTATGGTAATTTGTGACCACCCCAGGAAATGAATATAATTTTCTTTAAAATAAGAGCCCCATGGCCTAAAGTTTGAAGATCACCACCTCCCTTGGGTCATCTCCCCTGGGTCTTCTATCAAGTGCAGTCCAGGGACTCAGAAAACAACTGTTGAGTGGCAGTTGAGTGAACAATTCTTTGAGGTTGGGTTGGTCCAAATCTCCTTGTAAATATATGATTCAACATCTCGTATGTATGTGTATGTCTCTGTGGTGGGGGGAGGATTAAGGGGGGCTTGGAATTTCTCAGTTCTTTCCCACAGTCTCCACTTTGCACCATCCAGAATCCTCTGAAACCTGTTAACTAACTGAGAAGTTATCCACGAGGGAAAAAGCAAAGTCTGAGCACTATCTTTGCTACCCAGGCGTCTCACACAGCGCACATCATAGGGAAGAATTGATTCGCGCCGTTAATTGCACTCTCAGTGACAGTGGAAGAAAGACGGGCCCCTGCTTTAGAGACCTCCGCGGTGCAAGTTACTCTGCAGAAGGAACAAGAGCGCACCACGTCCAGCCTCCCAAATCATGACGAAAACATGTGCTGTGTGATTTGCCTGCAGGGACCACCCTACAATGTCCGGTCTGCATAAACTCAGCCACAGAGCAGACGATCAGGGTCGTCAGAGATGGCCCTGCTCATTTCATAGGTGGTGACACTGAGAGCCTCAGAGATGAAGTGACATGTCCCCAGGTGTCACAACTGAAGAATCAGGACCAGAAGAGAGGCCACAGCCCGCCCAAGGCCCTCTGCTCTGTCTCAGTGCCCCTCACTTGCACTTCCATTGGTGGGTTAGCATCATCCATCAGGAAGAGTGCTCTGGGCCACCCATCAAATGCTGGAGGAAAATGATTCCCAGACAGGTGACACTTAGCTTCAAAGGACTCTGTCTCTGACATGTATTTTTTAAAAGGCTAGAAAGGGAGTGATGGTAGCTCCGACTTCATCCGTTCCGGAGTCCAAGTTACTCAGTCGAGCTCGCAGAGTGCCCCACGCTGTCCTCTGAATGCCTTCCATCTCTACTGCATCACGGCCAAATGGGAGGACTTGGCTTTCTCTGAACCGCTTCTCCTGCAGACCGTGAGCCTCCCCAAGCAGGGAGCCAGGCCACCTGTGTCCTCATACTCCCAGGGAAGGATCATGAGGACTCGGCCCCTCCTCCCTCTTCCCCACCCACCCTCACTCCTCGAGGTCCAGCTGGGGCTAGCCACCCCAGGATGGCATTGCCAAAGCTCATCTCCCACCTCCATTCCCCACCAGGGGAGAAGCCTTCCTTTCATCTCTTCCTAGACTCCCAGGGCAGAGCTGCACCCTCTTCACCCCAGCTTTCTTCTCTCTGATCTTTGCTGTCTTTGTATGCACCCTCTGCCCCAAACATACTAACCTGAAAAACTAACTTTAAAAGATATCCATCAATACTTAAATGGTGGTAAAATTCACATAACATGAAATTGACCATCTTTACCCACTTTGAAGTCTACAGTGCAGAAGGGTTAAATGTATTTACACTGTTGTGCGATCAACCTCCAAAACTTGTTTCTAAAATACTTTCTAAATATTTTTAAAGAATGGAAAATTTTAAATATAGAAGTAGAGAGTCCAGACTAGAATAATGAAGACCCAGATTACCCATCACTAGCCCCAACCTTCATCAACTCATGGTCCACTTTCCATGTATATCCCACCTATGTTTCCTGCTTCTGTGTTACTTTAAAGCAAACCTCAGACCTCATTTTGTCCATAACTATTTCAGGATCTATCTTTAAAAGATAAAGACAAAACCACAATGCTATCATCAGACCCCTGGCATTTAACAATAACCACAGAAGGCTGTTTAACTTCCAAAGCCCGCTCACATGCCCTAACTCCTTTATCCTCCAAACAAGGGTTTCAGCTGCCATTAAGACCCATTGTGCAGACCAGAGAACGGATGCTCAGAGGCTGAGTGACTTCCTAAGAACACTGACCTTGAGACCGAGACTCTCTGAATCAGAGGCTTCTGTTCTCTCCCCTCCCCCCTTGCCTCTTTGGGAGGATGACTTGCTTGGAGAAGCCAGCTCCAAATAGGACCGATGCCCATGCAATGGAAGAAAATTCTCAGCATGCTCTGACCTTCCCGAATTCTCATTTGGGTAGCTTTCCAGTTTGGCCCCGTTAAACATTTCTGCTTTCTTTTCTTAGTATAAAAGTATTAAAGTTATTGCAGGAAGTCATCAAAATTATTTTACATTTTATTTTTAGTCTCTGTGGGGAGAGGCAATAAAGGAACCGGGAAAGCGGATTTATGTCACCTGGGTGGGTGCTCAGCCACCACCCTCAGGGAGGGCTTTCCCCAGTGAGTCACTCGGTGACTCATTTATAATTTTGTCTGGAAGAGTTCTGTTGAGGGCTGGGAGCCTTTAGATGAGAAAGAAAGGAGAAAGCAAAGGCATACTCATTGCTGAAAGCCGCCTCCTGGCTCCATTCTGGGTTCCCTCTGGCCCTGGGGCCTTGGGGACCTGTTGATGGGGGTGGAATTTGACGGAGCTGGAACCCAGAGTCAGAAAAGCACAGGGTTCCACGAGCTGGATTTCTATCAAGTGGAGGTACGCTTCCCTCATGCAGTAAATGCGAAGACTACTTTCTTGCTCTAGGTGTTTGTTGCCAGCCCAAGTCCTTGCACAAGTATCACACTGTATGAGGGATGACAAGGGACAACCTTCTACCGAGAACCATCAAGTCTAGGCCTCTGTATGCAGAGTCTCTGATTTCATTCTCATCACTCCCACCACAGTGCACTGACATGTTTTTCTTGTACACCTGGGCTGGTCTACTTAGACCAGAGTTTCTCAACCTCAGCACTACTGCCATGACAGGATGAATAATTCTTTTTCTGGAGGACCGTCCTGTGCATCATATGATGTTTAGCACTCCCCCGGGTGTCTACCTATTAGATGTCCCCAGGCTTGGCACAAAAAGTGTCTCAAGGCAAGGATATACAATGGAGAAAAGACAGTCTCTTCAGTAAGTGGTGCTGGGAAAACTGGACAGCTACATGTAAAAGAATGAAATTAGAACACTCCCTAACACCATATACAAAAATACTCTCAAAATGGATTAGAGACCTAAATGTAAGACCAGACACTATAAAACGCTTAGAGGAAAACATAGGAAGAACACTCTTTGACATTAATCACAGCAAGATATTTTTTGATCCACCTCCTACAGTAATGGAAATAAAAACAAACAAACAAAAAAAAAACAAATGGGACCTAATGAAACTTAAAAGCTTTTGCACAGCAAAGGAAACCATAAACAAGATGAAAAGAAAACCCTCGGAATGGGAGAAAATATTTACAAACGAATCAACGGACAAGGAATTAATCTCCCAAATATATAAACAGCTCATGCAGCTCAATATTAAAAAAACAAACAACCCAATCCAAAAATGGGCAGAAGACCTAAATAGACATTTCTCCAAAGAAGACATACAGATGGCCAAGAAGCACATGAAAAGCTGCTCCACATCACTAATTATTAGAGAAATGCAAATCAAAACTACAATGAGGTATCACCTCACACCAGTTAGAATGGGCATCATTGGAAAATCTACCAAAAACAAATGCTGAAGAGGGTGTGGAGAAAAGGCAACCCTCTTGCACTGTTGGTGGGAATGTAAACTGATACAGCCACTATAGAGAACAGTATGGAGGTTCCTTAAAAAACTAAAAATAGAATTATCATATGATCCAGCAATCCCATTACTGGGCATATACCCAGAGAAAACCACAATTCAAAAAGACACATGCACCCTAATGTTCACTGCAGCTCTATTTACAATAGCCAGGTCATGGAAGCAACCTAAATGCCCATCAACAGACGAATGGATAAAGAAGTTGTTGTACATATATACAATGGAATATTACTCAGCCATAAAAAGGAATGAAATTGGGTCATTTGGTGAGATGTGGATGGATCTAGAGACTGTCATACAGAGTGAAGTAAGTCAGAAAGAAAAAAACAAATATCGTATATTAACGCACATATGTGGAACCTAGAAAAATGGTACAGATGAACCAGTTTGCAGGGCAGAAATTGAGACACAGATGCAGAGAACAAACGTATGGACACCAAGGGGGGAAAGCCACGGGGTGGTGGGGGTGGTGGTAGGATGAATTGGGCGATTGGGATTGACATGTATACACTGATGTGTATAAAATTGATGACTCATAAGAACCTGTTATATATAAAAAAAAAAAAAAAGCGTCTCAAGCTATTGCCAAATGTCCCCTGGGGGTAAGAGTGCCCTTCAGTGAGAACCACCAATTTAGGACATGGACTTACTGAGGGCAAGACCCTCTGTCTTATTTCTCTTTACCTCCCTAGAGCCTACTTAGTACAGTACTGGCACAGAGTAGGAATCCCCAAATATTCGTGGATCTCCAAGAATCACCCTGTGAAACAGATATGTGATCCAGCACATTATAGAGGCAACTGAGGCCCAGAGAGGGTCTGGATCTCTTGGGTCACATGATGAGTGAGTAACAGGACTGGTAACTGCATAGCTGCACTGCTTCTGAACCCTGCTTAGCAGGTGGGAGCCAGCAGGTAGCTCCAAAGAAGAGATCCGTTTGGGATCCTTCTGCTTTCCAGCTCTGGCTGCCAAACTAGCGAGGCTGTTCATGCCATTTGGACAGAACATTCCAAGTGCCTGCAGCTGTTAATGAGGAGTGTGTTTCAAGATTTCTTTTGCTCTGGAACCTCTGTGCTGACCGGGATCAAAGGCACTGGAGCCGTGTGGCCCCACCAAGCATGAGAACAGCAGTGTTCATTAAAAAAAAAAAAAAAAAAAAAGCTCTCTAATAGCTTAACCCTGAATAAATGATACTGATTTGAATCAGGTTTGCAATAGGAGATGGCCAGAGGAAGCTCGGCGCTCCAGTGCCCCAGTTGGGCTGTGAATGAATTTAGTTACAGACTCAAGGTGCTACCTTAATTAGGTTTGGAATCTGCTTTCCTTTTTTTTTTTTTAAACATCTTTATTGGAGTATAATTGCTTTCCAATGGTGTGTTAGTTTCTGCTTTATAACGAAGTGAATCAGCTGTATGCATACATATATCCCCATATCCCCTCCCTCTTGCGTCTCCCACCCACCCTCCCTATCCCACCCCTCTAGGTGGTCACAAGGCACCTACCTGATCTCCCTGTGCTATACGACTGCTTCCCACTAGCTATCTATTTTACATTTGGTAGTGTATACATGTCCATGCCACTCTCTCACTTCATCCCAGCTTACCCTTCCCCCTCCCCATGTCACACTCTATGACATAAATCACAGCAAGATCCTTTTTGACTCACCTCCTAGACAAATGGAAATAAAAACAAAAATAAACAAATGGGACCTAAAGAAACTTAAAAGCTTTTGCACAGCAAAGGAAACCATAAACAAGACGAAAAGAAAAGACAACCCTCAGAATGGGAGAAAATATTTGCAAACGATGCAACTGACAAAGGATTAATCTCCAAAATTTACAAGCAGCTCATGCAGCTCAATATCAAAAAAACAAACAACCCAATCCAAAAATGGGCAGAAGACCTAAGTAGACATTTCTCCAAAGAAGATATACAGACTGCCAACAAACATGAAAAGATGCTCAACATCACTAATCATTAGAGAAATGCTTTCCTTTTGGAAGAGGAAAGCAGACCAGAGTAAACCATCTGATTCATATTTAAAAGTGGGAGCCAGGTGGGGGTGGGGGATGGGCTCACGTGGTTTGCAATCTCGTATGTGATTCGCAGAGCAGAGAGAGTCTAATTCCTAACTCCATCACTGCAGGCTGATTGCGAATTTTGCCTTTGAAAGCATGCCAATTAGGAAGAACAAAAATAGCTTCTTGAATCTCTACCCTGGAGCTCAGGCATGCCTGCATCCCCTGATGTCCCCAGGCTGGGTGTCCTTAGGAGGTAGCCCGCCCGAGCCAGGTGTCACTAGTGCCAAGCGGTCAAGTGACCGCAAAGGAAAATAGTCTGCGCCAATCCTGGTTCTAGAAAGCCGGTCCCAAAAGATGCATGTGGTCCTCTTGCAGTAAGACAATGCTTAATAAGTCTTATTTAATGACTCCGTTACTGACATTTGACACCAAG
This sequence comes from Hyperoodon ampullatus, assembly GCF_949752795.1. Classification (NCBI taxonomy): domain Eukaryota; kingdom Metazoa; phylum Chordata; class Mammalia; order Artiodactyla; family Ziphiidae; genus Hyperoodon; species Hyperoodon ampullatus. The sequence goes on from NC_136916.1 coordinate 81,440,932, forward strand.
TTAATGCCTTAACCACACTAGGTCTGTAGGTTTCGCTACCGCCAATGTGTGAGAAGTCCCTTGTATCTGTGTTAGCAGAGAAAAAGAGAAGCCAGTGAATACCATAGTGACATCCCCTGCCAGCGTACTATTCTGTAAGAGTTCTCTCACTCTCCCCTCAAGGGTGAAGGACATATGGCATGGGACCTGGGTACTGGGGCGCTGGTGGGCTGAGGTGAGGGGATGCCAACCCCAGGCTGTGGAAACCACCTGGGAAGCAGAGGGAGGTGGGAATGAGATTTGGCCTAGAGCAGAGGGCAGCGAAAGCAGGTCTGGGCTGGATCGTGGAGCACCCAGAATGCCAGGCTCACAGCTGTGGTCCCAGAGCAAACAGCTGTGGAAGGACAGGAAGGTTTCCAGGTACAAGAGCCATACTCTGGGAAGATGACCCTGGCAGCTCTTTGGTGTGTGTAGGGGAGATTTAAAAAGACAAAAGACTCAGATGAACACATGGTGCCTTGTGGAACAGCGAGGTAGACCCAGTGGACCCCACTAGGTGATGAGAACCCCAAGAGGAGGGTCCTTTTAACCACCCTTCCTCCCCAACCTTAGCGTACTGCCTACAATGTATCAAGCTCACCCCAAAAGATCTGCTGAGTTGATTCAACAGGGCATGTGTTTATTGCCATTCTCAACTTTTTTTTCTTTTTTTTTTCCCACTTTGGATGAGTCTGCTTGCAAAGAAAACCATGTTCTCAAGTTGCTGGTTAAGTGGCAGAAGTGGAGACCCGGGCCAGTACTGAAGTCGCTGGGGGAGCACAGCGTCCCTATGAACACAGGCTCTGGTGCGGTCTTCTTCGTGGTGGCCTCAGAAACCCTCAGCAAGCGATTATTTGAAATGTGAATAGTCTGGAGCTCCTAAAACTAGAAGTGACCCCAAAGAGGAGTCTTCAAGCGGGTCAGACGTGACCGCTCGGGAGCTCACGTCTGATTTGTAAATGCTGGCGTGGAAAAGTCTTTCTACAAAAGGCCACAAGGTGGGCTGCGAGTGATGAAGAGGCTGGAGGGGGCGGCCTCCCCTTTTGAGGACTTAGTTTGCTCTGCTCTCTGGCGGTTAAGAGTCTGCGGAGAAAGTCCTGATGTGGAGGGAAAAGCTCTCTTTTCTCGACCCAGATCCCCCATAGGTGTTTTCCCTAAAAGAGCACCTTTGCCACACGAAGCACAAAGACAGTAACATGTGCATGGCTCCTGAGGAAATGGACAGGGCTACTCTCTCCTGCGGTGACCAGCCCAGGGCTCAACACTCCCCAGGCCCTTCCCAGCCACCTGGGGCCAGGGGATCACATCTTGCTACACCCAGAACCTCTGCCTAGGGACGAGGAGGCTCTTCCCTGGAGAGAGGTGTCCAAGAACCACAAGGTTTTCGGAAACCTGGAGATACTCTAGCCCAGCACCTGTCCAACTTGTCTTTTTTCTCTTCTTGTAGTGAAACCCTTTCTTCAAATGTAAGCTCATGTTGACTCTGATTGGAGGGGGTGGGGTGACCCCTCCTCCCAGCTCTTCCATGGCTCCAGAGGCTCCTTGGTGAACCCTTGGGCTCCACAGAAAGTAATTTCAAATTCAAGGCTCTCCTCTAGTCCAACCTCTTTATTTTACAAAAAGAAAGAGCAGCCCTGAGATGCAGGGTGTGTGTGTCCCCACAGGGTCATTGCTAGGACTCCATAGCGCTTCCTAATGTGAAGCTGGAGCAAGTAGCCTGGCACCGTGCATGGGGCAAAGGGCTCTGGGGCCCCTTCCCATGGCCTGTAGGGTGGGGATGTGATCGTGGTGACCTGGCCACCATGGGACACACTAGTGGGCATTACTGCACACAAACACACACGCCCTGGCTGCCACCAGTGGGACTGATTCTCAATGATTTTCTAGTTAAGCTCCAGCTTCCTCTCTCTCTCTTTCTCTCTCCCCCAGTATCTACATCCAAGGTATAAACAAGCAAAGCAGAGGCGCCCTGGAACGGCATCTGGATTCTCATCAGGTCCTTAATAGCATCTTTCAAGGGTTCACCCATTCATTGAGATGTTGACTTTGATGTGAACTAAAGAGCTGGGAGGTTTCCATCCACAGAGAACAGCCAGCCCTGACGGGACTTTTGGCAGGTGCCAGGCCCTGGCTAAGCTCTACATGCATTATCTCATCTGATCCTCCCCCCAACTTGAAAAGGTAGGCATATCCTTAGGCCCACTTTACAGATAAGGAAACTGAGGCTCAGAGAAGTCAAGCAGCCTGTCCAGAGCCAGACAAACACAGTAAATAGAAGAACGTGGCCTTGAACCTGCAACATGATGCACGCCCCTCGTCTTTCCCCAAGGAACCAGCTATGTCTCCACAGCGTGTTCAAGGTTTGCATCTCACAGAAACTGCTTTTTTGGTTAGTAATAATAACTGCAAATGCTCCTATTTATTGAGCCCTTGTTACATCCTAGACCATTTGTGTGCATAGTCTCATTTCACAAAAAAAAGTCAGAGATGGGAGCAAGTATTTTCACCAATTTTGAGATGAGGGTACTGAGGCTTAGAGCTGGTCATTGGTGAAGCCAGGATGGGAACTGGTCTCTGCTGGTTCTCCCCATTGGCCCATCTCACCACTGAGGAGCTGGAGGACATCCCATGGCACTGGCCCTCTGGCACAGTACTGATTCCCCTCCGGAATCTGGACTTGGGCTGTCTTTTTCCTTCCCACTGCCTTCCAGAGGGATTCATGAGGTCAGGACTCTGGAGGCTGTTCATGTCCTCCCAGAGATTCTGTCCATCACTGAGGATGTGGTCTCCCCAGGGACTCTGAGCATGGCCCCAACACCTGGGCCCCCCACAGGCAGAATCGAAGATGCCTGGTCCTCACTCTTCCTCTGGTTCCACCTCTGTGACTGCCGCCCATGAAAAGCTTCCCGGCTCCTGAGCTGCCTTTTTCCTTCCTTCCCTAAGAGGCCAGGGAACCTTCCAGCCTTCTAATGCAGAGCTTTCTCATTTTAAACTTCCCAGTCACGGGCTCAACAGGACCAGCATGTAACTTTTTATCCACTTTTAAATAGAAATAGCAAGGATATAGAATAGAATAGCAATAGAAATGCTTCCATATTAGATTGTGGTGATGGTTGAACACCTCTGTAAACTGTGCATGTAAAACAAGCAAATTTTATGGTATATAAATTATATCTCAACAACATTGTTTTTTAAAAAATGAAAGAAATAAGAAGGTTTTTTAAAAGAGTTACAAAGGCGTTTGAGCACACAGATCCTCCTTAATTACTGCAGGAAGCAGGGGCTACATGGGAAAGGCTGGCCACATATGTATGGCAACTCAACTGAATGATCTAGCCCACTTCCTTTATCTCCTTGCAGAAAAACTGGAATGGAGATTCGAATTCATCCAACTGACCTTTGGGGGTGGGAATGGGGGTGGAGGCTGAAGCAGAGTTTAGTATTAGGTGCGTTCCTGGTGGGGCTCATCTATCCAGTTCCTGAAGGCCCAGTCTGTTAGGAAACTAAGGCAGGACCCATGGCTTGAACAACTGCAAGATCAGCCCTTTGGAGAGGTTAACTGGTCCCCAGTCACTAGTAAATGCAGAGTAAACACATCCCTAAGACTCATCGATAAAATTTATAAAATTGGATGAAATTAAATGTAGTACCTCCTTCATAAGGTTACCCTAAGGGTTAAACAAGATAATCCATGGAAAATGCAAAAACTTAGAACATGCCTGGCTGACTGATTTTTTTTTTTTTAATTTAATATACTACTTAAAGGAACAAGTCTAGGCAAGAGTCCCCACCTTGCACCTGGCAGTGAGTTATATGATCTCATTCAGTCTTCACAATAATCGTGTGCAATGGCTCTTACTGTTCCTATTTTACAGACAGGGAAAGAGAGCCTCCCAGAAACAAAGACACTGGCCCAAGTCACCCAGCAAATAGGTAGCAGAGCTGGGATTTGAACTCAGGCCTGCCTGGCTTTGAAGCAGTTGTCACTCCACTACGCTATTATGACAAGGACCCCACCCATGTTTCCGGGGTGTGGACTGAAATGGATTTCACTGATTGTCTACACACAGGAGGGGTCCCATTCAGCATCTGTCACATTCACAAGACGCCCCTCTTCTCTGAGGTCCACACTGTCAGTTGTCAAGGCTACATCCTCAAAACAGGCCCAACCGAAACATCACAGCCCATGAGGCTCCCAGATGGTTAACCTGCCCTCCAGCTTGACGCTCAGTACTTAAAAGCAGAACCTGAAGGGGCCCTAAGGTGCTATTTTTAGCTCCCCATTTTTGTTGCCCTTTTTGGGTGATCTGATAACACAGGCTGAACTAACGTTTCCTGTTCCAGTGTTTTCTTCTCACCAAATCCTACCTTGAGAAATGCTGAGACTCCAAAGGGCTGGCCGAGTTACAGAGCTGCAGCTTCTGATTTCTCAAAAGGGACCTGCAGGAGGCTGGCAGGGAGGCCCTGATCTAGGCACCCTCCCAGGGCTGCCTGGTGTAGGAGAGAGGCTGGATGGGAGCCAATGGCTTTCAGACACTGATTTCCAGGGAAAGCCTTAATGAGCCTCCAGAAGAGGGGTCATAATGACAATTCCAGTGGCCACGCTCCAAGCCGTGGACAGATCACATGAGCAGAAGCCCAATGTAGTGGCTTGGCTTGTCAGAGACTGCCTCTGGGCTATGGCTCTGGATGTCACCCCCAAACCACCCCCATCACTCCCCTACCAGCCTGCTGGTGTCCAAGAGTCCACAATTAGAAATTCACTCCTTGGGCCAAGTGGTCACCCTGTTGCCAAGCCCTGCCCTTTCCAAGTTCTCTCTGGCACTACCAACAGAGTTGCATTCTCCAGGACACAAGTGTGACCACACCAACCCCTCTCAAAACTCATCAGGGATCCTTCATTGCCTTCCAGATGAAATTCACACATCTCCGCATGGTTCACAAGACACTCCAGCCCCTTCCCTACACACCACACTCCCAGCTGCTGCGTCCCTGCATTTCTCAGGAAGGCTGATTTGACTTGGACGGGGTCTGGCTGCTCCCGGAGCCACCCCTGTGAAATTCATACGACACTCAAATGTCACCTCCCCCTATAAAGCTCCCCCTACCTACCCCACTGAGCTCTCAGAATCTTATTCCTTTGAGCATAATAACTGCTTAACCCAAGTTTGCTGCATTGAATTAACTCAAGGCATCTGCCTTCAATTAAAATATGCAAATTCATCTGGAAAAGGAAGCATTCCTTAGTCACTGGCACTTCAGTGCCAACATACTTGCTGGGCGCTTCCCTGAGTGCAGAATCTGATGGTGGAGGGATGAATGGGGGGCCAGATGCAGGGAGAAAGGGGAAGGATGCAGAGGTAATGCTGGGACGGCCTTGCCCCCTGCCTGGGACTGATGGAGAAGAGATCTGGGGGCAGACAACTGGCAGTCTGTGACCCTTGTTTTCACCCACCCCCCAAATCCTGCTGAGAGTGTGTTTCCAAATCTTATTTTTCATAATGGTACGATGGAACGTCATTAATTCAACCACGTAAGACTTGGCAAAAAAAGGTTTCTGCTAAATGACGGAAATTCGTCTTCTGTTATTTTGTTCCTGCTGTGCTTCTCCTGAAACTGGTGGAATCAAGGAGCTCACAGTCTGATGGAAGAGACCGGGCTGGGAACTGATCCTTCTGGAACAGCCTGTGCCCTGCTGAGGGAAGAGGAGAGAGTTTCCGGGTAACTGTAATCGTCTGCTGCAGTCAAGGGAGTGTCCTGTCTCAGCTACAGATGGAGAGTGTGAGCCTGAGAATGTGTGATTTGCCCAAGATCTCTGTGGCCCCCCACTCGCTGTAAGTCTGACCATGTGGCGTGAAGGCCTGGGTAGCTGAGCACGGGTCCTATGCCAGGTGGCACCGGGTACAGAGGAATTGGGCCCCTCTCCCCATGTAGAGAGAAATTCAACCTCAGCCTCGGGGCTGACACAAGTGATATTCAGGGTAATTTTCTATCAAAAAAGTATTCGCATACAGAAAGGAAGAGGATGGATGGACCCTGGAATCTCTCTGATTTCCGGGCCTGGGCCTGAATGCAGTCAAAGGCTGAAAAAGCTAGTGTCATTTAATTTCCTTTGTGGTGTCCGAGGAGGCACACAGACGGCACACGTGCAGCCCTCTGGCCATGCACAGACCTCAGAAGGGGCTAACAGGACAGTTCCCAGGAACATCAGAAGGATTCATACCCAACAGTGTCCTCCAAACAATCTATTAAGAACTAACCTTTATCAGGTGCTTACCCAATGATAAGTGCTTTTATCTTATCTAAGATACTAACCAAAAGGTCAACCTAAGCTAGGTTATTTTCATTCACATTTTACAGGTGAAGAAGTTGAACATCAGAGACCTTAAGCCACTTACTGAGGGTCACACAGGAACTCATGGTGGGGTCAGAATTTGAACCCAGAAAAGGTTGACCTCAAAGTCAGCTCATTTCACTACTGTGCCACACAGATATGAAGCAGAAACTGGGCTTCATATCTCCTTCATACCCAGCTCAGAGCCTGGATCCCAGTTAAGTGCCTAAGGGATTATTTATGAATGAGTGATCAAATGAACTCAATGTTTGTAAACTCAAGGTGTGTATTATCTTGGGGGATTCTCTGCCCCTTACCTAGAATTCCCAGAGCCCTGGTAGCCAGGGGTCCCCGGAATGCAGTGAGTCACGCCCTCCTCCTTTCTCTGAGTAAATGCTCTTCTAGTGCCCAGATAGAACTAAGAAAGACTGTCAAGGCGCTGGGGTCCAGCCGCCTTGCTTACAGCTCCCCTGGGGTTTCTCTGCTCTTGCCCTCCGGCTGCCCTTTTCCCAGAAGAGCAAGGCTGGGAAAGGTGAACTTGCTGCCTGATGGAAGCAAATCACAGGAAAAGGTCATGCAGACAGGGATCCCTTCCTTTTTTCTGCAGTCTGCTGTGGAATGAAGAGAATCCCTGAACCACTTCACAAAGAGACAGTGAGTGGGAGAGACCTCGAAGAGACAGGAGTTGGGGGGGAGTGACAATCTTCACTGTCAGGCAGAAGCTCCCCCTTGGCCATGAGGGTCACATGACAGGTCCTGCCAGACTGGGCTCTGGGGAGCCACAGATGCTGTCCATCCTGCACCCCAGCTTTAGCAAAGACAGGCCCCACCCCTCAGAAACACCAGGGAAAACCAACCACCCTGGTTTTCATGGGCTAAGGGTGCACCTCCAGGGGCTCCCGGGGTGGAGCGGTGGGTTTGGGGGACTCGCTGCTCTTGGCCTTGCTCTCTCCTCTGCCTACAGGGAGAGGAGCTACAGCCACATGACCCCACCCAGCCCAGTTCGCTAACCTCTGCTTCCCAGGTCAGGCCAGCCACTGCAGGACGTGCAGGCAGCCCATTTGGGCCACGTTTGGGGATGGCACAGCTCAGTCTGGGCTGGAGATGAAGGTGGGGAACCTGGATTGTGGTCCCTGTGCTGCCATCTTTTCCCCCTACTGGTGCCTCGGCTTCACTGAATAGTTTTCCAAAATGAAAACACCCCCTCCTTACTCCATCGTACAGATGCTAATAATGAATTAGATTATTAAAAATATGCAAAACCCTCTGAGGCCCTCAGGATCCTTGAGAGAACCAGTATCAGAGATTGCTGTGATAATCAGAGGGGATAAAACCCTCTTTAGTGGTAAAACATGAAATTCTACTATTATTTTTGACAGTGATCTTTTCACTTGAGATTCCAACAAGTGTCTGCAGAGCTCCGCCCCTGACCCCAACAGAAAAAGAGCTGCCTTTTCAGGCCCTCAAATTTCATTTCCCAGCCAGATGACCTCAGTGAGTGCCCCTAACTGCTAGGGGACCCCTCACTCACAGTGGGAGATTCTCATGCCATCGAGGGCCTGCCTTTGAGGGACTAGGGGTTCACTCACACTCATTCTGCAAGAATTTTTGTCACCTGAAAAACTTTCTGGAACACAATGAGATGTAAATTGTGTGTGTATGCATGCATGTATGTATGTGTATGAGTGTGTGTGCTTGTATGTGTATATGAATGTGTGTGCATGCGTGTATGAGTATATGTATATAAATGTGTATGCATGCATGTATGTGTGTGTATGTGTATGAGTGTGTGTGCTTGTGTATGTATATGAATGTGCGTGCATGCGTGTATGAGTGTCTGTATGTGTATAAATGTGTGTGCATGCATGTATGTGTGTGTATGCATGTGTATATGTGTATGTGTATGAGTGTGTGCTTGTATGAATGTGTGTGCATGCGTGTATGAGTATATGTGTATAAATGTGTATGCATGCATGTATGTGTGTGTGCTTGTGTATGTATATGAATGTGTGTGCATGCGTGTATGAGTGTCTGTATGTGTATAAATGTGTGTGCATGCATGTATGTGTGTGTATGCATGTGTATATGTGTATGTGGTGTGTGTGTCTGTCTGTCTTGCACAGGTATTTGAAAGGCTTGGAGCTGGATAGTGGCTCAGATCTTCCTCCTGGTTAAATTTCCTCAATGTTCAGAGTTTGCTCATCACCATATTTGGGCGGGGTCTCCGGGAAGGGCCGGAGCAGCCAAGGCAGTGGAGAGTGGGATCTCCGGGGCGGGCAGGGTGTGTTTTGGGGCCAGTCTGTCATTGCCTCTCTGGATGGCAGCAGGAAGGCAGCTGCTGCAGGCTTGCCCAGAGCCTCAACATCACCATGCAGCCAAATCCTGTACCCCCAAAGGGGAGGCCCTCCATGTGAGGGTGGGCACGTGCTCGCAGGAACAAGCCCACGGGGGTGTCTGCAGGGGCGACATGGCTGCCTGGGAGCCCGTCCTGCCGGGTCCCTCCCCCCTTCTTACCAGCACGCCGTCTACCTCTGAGAGTTCCCACAGCCCGGAACCTCCTGAAGCTCCTTCCCCACCAAGATGGCCAGCCCGGCGGGGGGTGTACACCCTCCACCGCTTAGCTTTCTCGGGATCCGCCCAGCAGAGGCACCAGCCCTTTGGGTTTTCAAGATTTCCTAGTTCACCTCTGGAGTGATTCAATGAACACATCCCAGGGAAGTCTCCAAGTTTCAGGACTCTCGGGGGGCAGCTATTCATGAACCAGAAGTTTGATTCAAATGTGAGCCGGGGAGAGATGGCTTCTGCCTTGCTTTTTCTTTCTCTTTACACACCCCTGCCTGCAGCAGCTGTCTTCCTGCTGCCATCCAGAGAGGCAATGACAGACTGTCCTCAAAACACACCCTGTCTGTCCCCGAGATGGAGCTCAGCTGAGCCCTCCTTCTCATCCAGGTCTATCTTCTTTTCTGTCCGCTCTCAGCCCAGTATTTGCAGCCCTGAAATTCTGAGAGGGCTGACAAATGGGCCCAAACCAGTCAAGCTTCAAACACTCTCAGACCCAAGCAAGGAGAGGGTCCCCAAAAGAACAAGGCTCACTTATTGGGCACCTACCATATACCAGACCCAGTGCAAAGGAAGAGAAGAGGAAATGTTTATTAATTCACAAACGTTAACTGTATTTAAATGTGTAAGGTGTATTCTTAGGTACCCTGGGTACCCAAATGTGGAGACCAGTGCCTGCAGGAGCTTAGATCCAATGCGCCGATAAGCATCTTATAGAGGTTTGCTCGGCACAGACTCTGCGCTATGTTGCAGAGCACGCAATCCTGGTTGGATGCGATAATGGGTCTGCTGAGCTCACGGACGCCATTGCATCCGTACACCCCTCCTCTCCACCCATCAAGGTTCTGGTTTCTAGATCCAGGGAAGCTGGCCACCTGGCTTACTATGAAAGGAGGAACCCTGGGCTCCTCATGTGCCATCAGGTCAGGGGCACGCAACCCACAGCGGGTAGGACGCTATAGTGATGATGAAGCTCACTACCAAGTCCAGCTCGACCCCTTCCCAGCTGTGTGACTGTGGACAAGTCATATCCTTTCTCTGGGCCTGAGTTTCCTCATCTATAAATCTGGGGCTAATACTATGTATCTTTCAGAGTTACAATAAAAATGAGAGATGACAAATGACATGAACCTTGAACACTGCCTGGCACACAGTAGGTCTTCATTTAATGTTAGTCAAGATTACTAACCATGATTAGAGCTGGGATTGAATGTGAGTTCTGTCATTTTCCTTCTTTCACCTGGGACAAGGAGCTTCTCCCTTCTGTAACCCAGTTCCCTCATCTGTCCACTGAAGGATGGGCTGGGACAGCTCTGAGGACCCATTCAGCCTCTCACAACTAGTGATTCCTAGGCAAGATGGTCTAGGAGGTCCTACAGGAAAACTCACACCAAGAAGCAGGAAACATTCTTGTCAATCAATGTCTGGATACTGCTCACTTGCCTTCTTCCCTGCTCTTTGAAGACCAGAGACAGTCAGACTCAAGAGTGAGATCTGGGGAGGGCTCTCCATGCCCTGAAGTGGGGCCCAAAGGAGATGCATCTCGCTGGGACTTGGGGTCTGCAGGGATGGACTGGTCTTAGGTGTATGTCCGTAGAGTGCTTTAGCATCTCCAGGGAGACAGGCATGTCAGTCCCTGAGACCCACCTCAGTATTCTAATTGAAAATCCACTGTATATGTTCTTCCCCCAGTGCTGCATGTGATGTTTGGTGCCTGCCAACATGCTTAGCTCTACACATTATTTTCAAGAAAAATTAAGTAGCTCAAAGTAGCAAGAAAACGACTCCAATAACCTCTCTCCCAGAGCTAGCGTTTCCTGGGGTCCCTTTGCTCAGTGTAATGATGCACGACTTGGGCTGCAGGGGGAAGGGGGCCCAGGATCCACCCTTCCCTCTGCAGCCTTGCCTCGGCCCAAGCCTTCTCACCTGCAGTCCAGGTGGAAGTCGGTCCCAGTCCAGTGACAGGGAGCCAAGGACTGACTTATGAACCCGCCAGGCTTACCGAGGCTCGTACAGTAGAGGAGCCGGCTGGCTGCTCTGACAAATGAGAAGGGCATCTGCCAGGCGAGCACTGCCTTTTGGAAAGGGACAGACAGACTGTTAGATATTTGACAATGTATTTTCTGGCCAGAGGGGAAAACGGGGCATGATGTTTGTCCATCCATGATGAAAGAACCAACCGGGTGACACAGTAAAGGGAACTGAAAGGCAAAATCATCCAGAGGCAAAAATGGGAAGGGACAGAGCTTGTTCTTTCCCTGCAAATCCAGGTGCTGGGGTTGACCGAGGGCCATGAAGTCCAGGTATCTACAAATCCAGACACCCTGCTGTCAGTGAAGCTTTCTTAGGCAGACAAGAGGGGCACCTTCTCACCAATAGGGTAAGTGGGGAAGGTCTGGACGAACCCACTCCGTCGCAGCATCAGTACCAGCATCAGAGGGTGGATCTGCTCTGGGTGTTAGGAGATTGATCTGAAAGGGAGCGTATAGGGAGTATGACTGGAGAAGGGACGGTGCTCCAACCTTCCGAAATAAACAGTCTCACCACCACACAGGAGGAAAATGGCAAGGTGAGTCTACAGTTGAAATGAGAACTCATATCAATTTAGGGGTGCTAATGAACGACCTGTTTTGAAGGATGGAGGCAAGAGGGTGGCAGGATCCTCTAAGCAAAGTGTTGGCACTGCTACAGCCCAGAAGGAGCTGAGGTTCTAAAAAATAAAGACCCCAGGAAGGCGTTTCTGGAGCAGGATGAAGCAGCAGCAAAGGATGAGTCTTCTATTTAGAGCAGAAGGTTCAACAAGAAATCATACTCACTTAACCATGATTTTGTATGTTTTTTCTTCTTTCAAGGGAAATGTTCTTCAACCCCAAAAGGCTGAACAAATGTGGATATGAGGGAACCAGAACCCAGAAATAAGGAAAAACAAAGAAGGCTTCTAAACATGTTTTCCAATGACTTCAAGACTCCTTGCTTGCCCCGGGAATTGGATGCGGACAAAAGCTCAGAAGCACACAGAGACTGCATGGGAAAGAAACATGTAAAAACAAAGAAAATACCACAAAATTGGCACTAGGCAAGTGTCCAGTTTTTAAAGACTGATAGATTCTGGAAATGACATCAGTAAAATTATAGACTGAATTTAACCAATGGTTTATGGACCTTTAAGGGAAAAAATGGCAATAAATATGGGTGAAAATGGGTTTCCTACAAACAAATTGAATCCAATGAACCTCATTTCCTATTTTCATGAGGTCACTAGACTGAATAAATTAGGAGAAAGCCAACAGAGAATGAATCTTATCTGACGATGTCTTTCCTGACAGCCTTGATTCAAGATGGTGAAATGTTGGGACTTCCCCAGTGGTCCAGTGGTTAAGACTCCGCGCTTCCACTGCAGGGGGCATGGGTTTGATCCCTGGTCGGGGAACTAAGATCCACGTGCCTTGCAGTGTGTCCAAAACAAATAAACAAATAAGTAAATAAATAGAACATTAAACAAAAAAAGATGGTGAAACGCTGATTGAGGAGGGCCACATGCAGACTCCCGCTGGTTGTCGGGGGCAGCAAGCCAGAGGGGCTACAGGTGGCTCAGTCCTTGCCTTGTCTGCATGGCAGAATTGTTTGTCACATGTGGGGGAGGGCATAAAGTGGAATCCAGGAATCCAGACTGCAGGAGACTGGAAGGCTGCCAGGATGAAGTGGAATCAAGATAAGAATGACCAGGGGAAGAAAGTTCTGCACTAGAAAAAAAAAAAAAAATGACCCAAGTATAGAACAGGGAGCTTGGACTTATGAGGAGCTTCAATGAAAAAAGACCTCGGGTCTCTTTGGCTTGACTAAAAGTTCAGTGCGGTGATACAGCTGTTAAAAGCATCTTTTAAAGAAGTATAGAGGGGTGGGCAGAATGCGTGAGGGGATCAAAAGATACTAACTTCCAGTTATAAAATAAGTGAGTCCTGGGGATGTAATGTCCAGCATGGTGACTATAGTTAACAATACTGTATTGTGTATTTGCAAATTGCTAAGAGAGTAGATCTTAAAATTCCTCATCACACACACACACACACACACACACACACACAAATCTGTAACTATGTGTGGTGATGAGTTTTAACTAGAATTACTGTGGTGATCATTCTGCAATATACACAAATATCTAATCACTATGTTGTACAGCTGAAACTAATATGTCAATTATAGCTCAATAAAAAAGTATAGAGGGGAAACACACTACTTGCAGTAACTCATTTAACCTTCAGGACAACTCCACAAGATAGGTACAAAAATATTCCTATTTTAATACAAGATGAGTCTTGTAGTTAGTAGCGCCAGAAAGTAAAGAATTGTTCGAAAAAACCAACCCCAAAACCTCACCTAAATGGGGGTATGTCAGAAGGACGCAGGAGCTACTGAAAGAGCACCCAATTTAAACAGCTGGAACAATTTAAATAATAAAATAAATTAAGGGGTATTGGATTATAACTGAAAGTATGAAATAAATATTCATGAGTCCATAGTGATATAAATCAATAACTGAATAAATAAACAAATGGGGGGAAATGGACAAAACCTCCCATGCAGAAGGATTCCAAATCATTTATGGAGATGTTCCACCCTCAAGGAAGTGGAGCATAACTCCTTACTCCTTAACTGTGGGCTGCACGTGGTCATGTCTTTCTCAAGAGGACACAGCATGGAGAAGAGGAAAAAAGAGTCACTTTGCAGTGGCGAAAACTGACAAGCCCTCCCTCAGCCAGGTGATCAAGGTCAACATCAACAGTCATCAGTCTTGTTGGATGAGAATGGCACTTTACCCTATGGTCTTCTGCCCCAGAAACCATTTCCCCTGTCTAACCACGAGAAAAAGACAGCAGACGAATCACAACTGAGAGACTCCCTGCAAGACACCTGACCACCAATCCTCATGCTGTCAAGGTCATCAAAAACAAGGAAAGTCTGAGAAACTGTCAGAGCCAAGAGGAGCCTAAGGAGACAGGACATGTAACGTGATGTGGGGTCCTGGATAGGATCTGGGACATAAAAAGGACCTGAGCTTTCTAGGACCAAGGACATGTGAATTAAGTGTGGGCTTTAGTTAATCATGATGTATCCTTATTGGTTCATTAATTGTGACAAACGTACTATACTATTATAAGACATTAATAATAGGGGAAAGTGCGTGAGGGGTACGTGGGAACTCTCTGTACTGTCTTCATAACTTTCCTGCAAAGGTAAATCTATTGTAAAACAAAAAGTGTATTAAAAAAGAGCAAAATGGGGCTTTGAGAGGCCACCTGTGGAAGCACAGCCCTGTCTTGCTTCCCAGGAACCACCATCCTGCTTGTGAGACTTCTGATTGACATCTATCTCCCCCATCAAACTGCAACTCCAGGAGTACAAGGACCCAGATGGTTTTGTTCATCATCGCATCCCAGCTCAGCACCTGACACGGTGCCCAGCACAGAGCACGTGCTTCGTGAATACCTGTCAATAACTGAGAAGACAAGACTTAGGGGATATCTTAAAATATCTGAAGGGCCGTTAGAAAAAGGACTGAGTCCAGTTTATTGTGTACATAATTCTAAAGCAGCACTGTCCAATAAAAGAATAATGTGAGCCATAGATATAATTTAAATTCCTCCAGTCGCCACATTAGAAAAGTAAAAGCAAGCAGGTGAAATTTGTTTTATTATTATATTTAATATTATCATTGCAACATGTAAAAGATAAAAAGTAAAATAAAATGGATTAATATAAATATACATGCATTTTATATCTGTATACATTTATTCAGGAAATTTTATTCTCCTTTTTTCCTAGTAGGTTTTTGCTACCCAGTGCTGTGTTTTACACGGACAGCACACCTCAGTTTGGACCTGCCACACCGCAAGTGCTCAACGCTACATGCAGAGTGGTTTCCATACTGGAAAGCATGGCTCTAGAATGCTTATGCTTTGAAAGCAGAACTTGCAAAGTACAGGGAGCCAGGCTCCTCGTAAGGGAATGCACTGAGCACTGCATCCTGTATGGGGCTGGAATAGGGAAAAGACCTGGGAGATGAGACACCTCACCCAGGCAAGAGGAATCCAAGCAGAGGCCAGTGACTTCCCACTGGAGACCCCTGAGAAAGAGCTCTTTCACTGACTTAGAGTTTAGACTGGATAAACCACTGAGGTTCCATCCAGTTCTTACACAGCTCTGAGTCTAGGACTGATGTGCCAGGAGCTTGCTGCCATGATAACTAACATGCCTATGATGCCTTACAGAATGCAACCTGCCACAGCACACATGATCTCACCCGATTCTCATCCAGACAGGTATAACTATGCTTGCTTTTTTTTTTTTTTAAAAGATAAGGAAACAGAGACTCAGAGAGGTTAACAGGCTGCCTCAGTTACACAGGTTTGACCCCTTCCCAAGGTGGAAGAGAGGAACATGGCATACCCACCTGGGTGTAGGTACTATGTCCAAGGAAAATTCTCTCAAAGGCCCCAGGCCAATCACACAAGCTCTAAACTCACTCAGCAGCTTGGGTTGAGGACAGGTTGAGGATATGCCAGTGGTGGCCCCAGTTAGGGGTGCTGTGACACGGGGAACACTGCTTTTGCCCTGACTTCAGGGCCATGGGATACAGGGACCAGGAGAGCAGAGACTGGCTTTACTCACAGCAGCCGTGTCATTTGGTCTTTAAAGTCACACCCTGGCGAGGTCATCACCAACTGCTCTCCAGAACATCTGCCCAAAATAGCACTGACATCTGGATGTTACAACAAAGACTCATCACTGTGTAATTACCGACAGCATCTGACCCTCATCATGCAGCACTTCTGTTTCTGTCTGGCTTGAGCCAGCAGGGGAGGGAGAAAGCCATCAGTGGAAAATGTGTGTCTTCTTGGCACAGTGAATCTGCTGGTTTTATGGCCGTTCCCCCTGCCCTGGCTGATCTCTCAAAGACCAGCACGGACCCACCCCACAAGGGAATGCCACGTGGTTGTTCAGTTCCAGACAGGTTCAGAAAACAAGATCTCATCACTCCAAAGCTTTTCCTCGAGTCTCACTCCAAGCAGAAGCTCCTGATCTCAGCACACTCTCCTCCCTTGACAAGCTTGGCTCCCAGGGGCTCCTGCCTACTACAAAAGCCTCAACTTCATTTTCAAACTTTGACTATTTGGTTCCATTAAGCAAATCCAGGAGGTCTAGTGTACCACTCACTATGCATTGCTGACACCCTCACTGCCCACTGGATGAAGTCCAAACATTCTGTCATTGAGTTTCTGCCCCAATCGACTCCCATTCAGCTTTCCTGTGCAGTTGGGCTACAGGCACACTACCCAAAATCTGTTTCCTGAGGGTGACACACTCACTGGCCTCCGTGCCTTCACTTACGCTGCTCTCTCTTCTGAAATCCCTTCCATCCACTGCTTGACCTGGCAAGTCACACCTCTGCTTCAAGTTCCAGCTCAAATGTCACCTCCCCATTGGCCCTGAGCATGATGCGTTTCTTACCTAGTTCTGACTATTTGCATCTCTATCATAGCAAAATAAACAAACAAGATAATTCCTGAAACTATGAAGAAAACACAACAGGAAACTGTGCCAGAGGGTCAGGGGGTGGGAGGCAAGGTGGAAGGGTGGTCAGAGAGGTCTGCTCGGAGGAGGTGGACTTGAGCTGGGGCCTGAGAGGTGAGAAGGAGGCAGTTTCTGGGGGCCGACAGTTCCACGTGGAGGGAAGAGGGAGTGTGAAAGCTTGAGGTGGCCATGAGCTTGAGGGATCTCAGGAACAGCACGAGGAGACAGGAGGCTGCTTCACGACGAGCAGGGGCAGAGTGGAAGGACACATGTCAGGGAGGAAGGCAGGTTCTTTTTCATGGTTCAAGATAAGCAGTCTGGGGGACTTCCCTCCTGGAGGTCCAGTGGTTAAAACTCCGTGCTTCCACTGCAGGGGGCGCAGGTATGATCCCTGCTCAGGGAACTAAGATTCTGCCTGCCATGAGGCGTGTTCCCCTTCCCTGCCAAAAAGATAAGCAGTCTGTGTTTATCCACTGGACCATTTTACACAGGAACATGGCATAAAGACAACTCTGGTAGCTGAGTGAGTAATGGGTTGCTGAGTGAATGCAGGAGATGGTGAGGACGATGGTGTGCCGGACCAGCCCAGTGGACAGGGGATGAGAGAGGTGATGGGCTGAGATGTAATTTGGAGACAGAGCTGAGAGCATTTACTGATGGATGAGACGCAGGGAATGGAGGCCAGGGATTTTGACCACCTCCCCCGCCCGTACCCAGGGCAAGCTTCTAAACGGCAAGAGCCTGTTTTATGAATCTCTGAATGGCGTACCATGCCTCTGTGGGTGCTGGCTCTATGTAATAACACTGTGTCCGTGGCGACAAGCCTTAGAAAGTGCTCCCCCTGTACACTGTTTCTACTTCCGTTGGAGCTCACAGCATACTGCATTGTCATCTTTGCTGTCAAATCAGTCATCCCTCTGTGCCCCCTGACACCCCAAGGGCAAAGGCAAGGGCCAGGCAGAGTGGGTGGCCCACGATGGTTGCACTATCACGCTCACAGTGTGTTGGTTAGAGATCGGTCACAATGACTTTTAGTCGTCCCATCACGGGGCAGGGAGAGGACCGGAAGCCCTGGAAACAGCCTCAGTGACACCAAGGAGTTCTGGGTCTCTGGGAGTCTGTTGGGTTTCATCTGAGCTCAAGGAAATGCTGCCCAGAGTCGCTGCTCCTTCTGTCCTTAACTCTCCTATAAGTAAAAGGCTCGGGACTTCCCTGGTGGTGCAGTGGTTAAGAATCCGCCTGCCAATGCAGGGGACACGGGTTCAAGCCCTGGTCCGGGAAGATCCCACATGCCACAGAGCAACTAAGCCCGTGTGCCACAACTACTGAGCCTGAGCTCTGGAGCCCATGAACCACAACTACTGAGCCCACATGCCACAACTACTGAATCCCGCGCACCTAGAGCCCATGCTCCACCACAAGAGAAGCCATGGCAATGAGAAGCCCACGCACCACAATGAAGAGTAGCCCCCGCTCGCCGCAACTAGAGAAAGCCCGCACGCAACAAGGAAGACCCAACGCAGCCAAAAATAAATAAATAAAATAAAATAAATTTATTAAAAAAAAAAAAAAGGCTCCACATACAACTTGTGCTCTTGCCAGAGATGCCAATGTCACTGTACATCACCAAGCTGCCACTTAGGCTTCTCCCTCCGCCCTCCCTCTCCGTGCCCGAAACTGCTCTGTGACTGTTTCCTCCCGGATGTCTTCCTGAATGGCCCTGAATGTCAGTAATCTCTTAGAAATTGGCCACTGCTGCTGTTAATGTCTAGGTTGTCAGACCCCTAACAGCCTTTGGATTTGTCATGGGCTATTAACCAGCTAACTCTTCATTAAGTGTTGGTAAAGATCAATTTCTGGGGGGCTGATTGGGCTCCACTTGTTTGCTAAAGACAGATGTGTCTGCTCTCATCTCCTGTGGCTTCACTTTGTAGGACACGGTGGCCTGTCCTGGTCAGTAAAATCCTTGCCTTCCAGGTGTTGGGCAGATTGGCCTCTGTTGTCATGGTGACAGCCGAGCAAGGGCAGCGAAGGGGCAGTGGCAAGAGCTCAGGGTGTCAGGGAGGCCAATCGTTTTCTCCCCTCGCCTACCCTGCCCTCAACACACACAGCTGATTGGACCAGGAACAAACCACTCAGCCTGGTTGAGCCAATCACACTCTTTCTCCTGGGAATCTGGATTTCCAACGGAGATTGAGTGAGGCATTTTAGCAAGGTTGGGGACTTGGCACCGAAGCAGAGACCAGGAGGGGAAGCCACCATGTGGAAAGATGCAGGCATAAACGCAGTCATGGAGCACTGAAGGACAAGACCGTAAACTTGGCTCTCAACTTTCCAATTCTATTTCTGTGAGGCTCAGTCAAACCTCACTTCCTATCTTGAGCTGCCTGTGAAATATCCCATTGTGTCCTTAAAATAAACCCTGCCAGGGAGTTTTCTTTTCCTTGCAACCATTATCTCTAAGATAATGGGCTCTGACATTAGAGCAACTTGGATTCAAGTCCTGGTCCTGGCACTTCCTATGTCATCCTAGCTATCACATTTAACCCCTCGAGACCTCAGTTTCTCCATCTATAAAATGGGGCTAATGTCACTCACCTCATGGGGTTATTGTGAGGATTAAATCAGTTGATATAGGTGAAACCACCAGCTTCCCAGTAATATCTGTTGACTGGCTCTCAGTTTGGGCAGAAAGAGCAGTTACATATGGCAATGTCTGAAGACATTTGTGATTATCACATCTGCCGGGGGTGAGGGGGTTATTACAGCTAGAGGCCAGGGATGCTGCTAAACATCCTGCAATGCACAGGGAAGCCCCACAGCAAAGGATTATCCAGCCCCAGATGTCAATGGTACCAAAATGAAGCAGCTCTGTTATAAAGTCTGGTTCATTGTTGTGAACTAGGGCCAGGGACCCACAGCCACGTTTCACACCAGCTACAGCACTTTTTTTTTTTTTTTTGCTGTTGTTGTTTTGTTTTGTTTTTTGCGGTACGCGGGCCTCTCACGGTTGTGGCCTCTCCCGTTGCGGAGCACAGGCTCCGGGCGCGCAGGCTCAGCGGCCATGGCTCACGGGCCCAGCCGCTCCGCGGCATGTGGTATCTTCCCGGATTGGGGCACAACCCGCGTCCCCTGCATCGGCAGGTGGACTCTCAACCACTGCGCCACCAGGGAAGCCCCCCTACAGCACTTTTAAAGCGACCCCTTCTGAGACCCTCTGTCTGCCCCGCAACTCCCCTTCTGTCTCCCTGCACCCATCCCACCGCCTCCCTCCTTCCCCTCCCCTCCCCTCCCCTCCCTTTCTTGAGGGGAGTCACGGTGCCTTGAGCCATGCTCTGGTCAGGACTCTCCCTTCTCTGGGAGAAGCCCATGGGGACCAGATAATGAGAGCCTAGAGGTGAAGGCTTCACACTTACTTGCTCATGGCTTTGGCTCGAGAAGGAGGAGGGAAAGCACTGGGTGGTGGCACAAGGAATCCACCAAGTGTGCTAGCAGCCAACAGGGGAGCCAGGAAGGCCAGGTGGCGGGCACGGTGCAAGCCCTACTCCCGGCCTCTGCCTCTCATCAGTCTCAGCTCATGGGACCTATTCCTCTCACACTAGTTCAGCTGTGTCTGGGGCTGTTCTTTCGAAGACCCATTAGATGCTCCAGCTTTACATGGAGGGTCTCATAATCATCCTGCTGGGTAGATGCACACCTGCAGCCACAGAGAAGTCAACATCGCTGGGGAAATGGGGGGTGGTTTTAGATCTTGTAATCAAAGGAGACAATATGATCGTACTCAGGGTGGCTTTGGCCATGAGTACTTGGGACACTTCACAAGGATGGTCAGAGGAAGGGAAATGAGTGGGAGGGGGTACTAGGACTAGGGGGCTTCTGGGACTTCCCCAGGAGAAGAGGCAGGGTGGCAGTCCTATTTCAGAGTCAAATGGGGTAAGGCAAACTCAACTCCATCAGAACTGGGTCTGATGGAGGAGCGGGATGGCAGCAGAAGCTCCAGACAGCAGTGAAATGTGGGTGTTTGGGGGTTAGATGTTGGGGTTCTGGGGAGGTTTGCAGCAGTTCAAACAGACCTCAGATTCCACTTAGGGATAGATCAGGGAAGCAGTTCCTGTAAGAAGAGATGGTCCAAGGCTGGCAAGGGCCACAGGTAAATGGCTGGGATCCGTTAAGGGCACAGGTGGGTGACCATGGGTACTGTAACTCAGAGAGCGTACAATTTTCTTGTGGACCTAACCCCAGTTCTTGAGATCCCAGGCTCTGGACAGCAAGGTTGAGTTCAGCCTCCACCATCTGCTCAGATGTGGGGTCTGATACACTGCCAGACTTGGGGAGGATTCAGGCATGGGGTGGAGCTGA
This sequence comes from Hyperoodon ampullatus, assembly GCF_949752795.1. Classification (NCBI taxonomy): domain Eukaryota; kingdom Metazoa; phylum Chordata; class Mammalia; order Artiodactyla; family Ziphiidae; genus Hyperoodon; species Hyperoodon ampullatus. Next base: position 81,461,774 of record NC_136916.1, read on the forward strand.
AACTTTAGCAGGAGGGCCTGAAGCTGAGCAGGATGCCAAAAGCACTTTGGGCTTCCACGCGGGGTTTTGCCATTTTAAGTAGAAAGGCCATTTTAAGTAGAAAGGCTAACGATGTGATAGTTAATTGCATGACCTGCCCTCCAGTATCTTTTTAAAGGCCTAAGACTGTGGCTTTTAAAGTGTGGTCCCCAAGCAGCTGCATCAGCATCCACCTGGGAGTGTGCTGGAAAAAAATATGTTCAGGCCCCACCTCAGCCCTGCAGAATCAGAAACTCTGGGAAGGGGGTACGGCCAGCACCAGGCCTCCAGGTGACTGACAGCCTGAGAACCACTTTCTTAAAGAAAAGAGACCGCAGCAAACGGGCAGTTAAAACCCGGATTTTAATACTACGGGAAATGAAATTCTAGGCTGGAGTCATACTCTTCTCATGCCTCTGTTCTACCTGGAGTAAATCAAGGCATTTGCAGCTGAGGAATTGCAGGGCTCAGCACTGACTCTCCCGTATTGATGTGGTATGGTGGCTACAGCCACTGCTGCATTAGACAAGACAGCCTCTTTCACAGGTCACAATAGCTACAGATTCTGGTACATGAGCACAGAAAAGATAAGTCTACATAATAAAGACAATAACTCTTGAAAGATCAGTTTTTATGTGTCTACCATAGGCCATCCAACAGAGCTGACACCCCGACACTGGGGATGCCTGTTGCGCCTCTCAGCGTCTTAATTTATAAGGTGAGAAAGTCCCTTCTGGCTCTAATTAGGTCTAACATTAAGCCTAGAGGTGTGCATCAGATATCTAAGAGCATCTTATAATCCAGCTGGGAAATGATGGTAAAATCCATGAGGCTGTCCACTGCCTTCATTAAGACTTAGTGTTTGCCTACAAATGCACATGGCTATGCACTCTGAACATCACTGCAGAGGGCAGAGCAACGGGGGTTGCGTGTGGGATCAAAGGCTGGGCCTGAATCTGGACCTCATCACCAACTAAGTGGGTGACTTCAGTCAAGTTACTTGAGATCTTGAGGATATCTGCTTTGCAAGGAGGCTCTGAGGCTTTCTTATTGAAAGGAAAAGCACTAAGCATAGAGGCTGACACCCCGCAGTAGTTCAATAAATTCAATTGGCCTCTGCATTATTAAAAAATGCTACATCATATGATACAGGAAACAAATGGCTAGAGTTAGGGGACAAGGATGTTTGTTATTTATAATACTGGAAAGCTGGAAGCCAGGACCTGACCTACAGCAGGAGACAGGCTAAATAAATCAACAGCACATCCATATGATGGGCTATTATACGGCTTTTAAAAATGCTGTTTAAAGATAAATTAGTGGAATGGGAAAATTCTATTAACAATTAGCAAATAAAGAAAGAGAAAATGTATAAATAGCACAATACCAATGACGTAAAAATAATATATATTTTACATATGCACGTGCAGTTCATCTTTGGAAGATACATGCAAATTATAATCTTAATTTCTGGGTGGTGAAATTTTAAGTTTTTTTCATCTCTGTACACTAAGTCCCCACATATGAACCTTCAACTTGTGAACTTTCAAAGATGTGAATGTGTGTTTGCTAGCTCAGTGCCAGCCCCTGTATGCCAGCTGTTGTACTGTACTACTGTACTTTTCAGGGTACTGTACTGTAAGATTAAAAACGTTTTCTTTGTTTCTTGTGTGAGTTCATTTTTTATGTATTACTTGTGTGAAAAGTATTATAAACCTATTACAGTACAGTTCTATATAGCCAATTGTGTCAGTTGGGTACCTAGGCTAACTTTATTGGACTTACGAACAGATCGGACTTACGAACGTGCTCTTGGAACGGAACTCGTTTGCATGTAGGGAACTTACTGCACTTTAAAACACATTTTACAGTGAGTATCGTTATTCTAAGAGCAGATACGTTTTCTTTGTGTTAGAAATAAGAGGAAGCAGGGTTGGAGGCAAGGCTTGGTGGAGGGCTAGGAGGCGCAAAGGAAGCAGAGAAGGGGTTCTGGCCAGAGAGGAGCAGACGGAAGCACAGGGCAGGTGTGGGGAGGGTGGGATTGGGGGCTCAGGGACCTACTTGTCTGCAGCCAAAGAGCACGCTGGGAGCCAGGGGAGAAATGTCTCAGTGGACAGACTGAGCGGCAGTTTGGGAAGAAGCTGGAGTGTTGGGCAGGCTGGACAGGATGTGATAGCTGGCAGAGGAGCCGTGGCAGGTTCTCGAGTAGGGGGACAATGTAATGCAGATGCAGCCCCTGAGTTCAGGACGGCCTGAAGACATGGGGGCCTAGATGGAGGGAGAGGAGGAGCCACTGACAGTAATGGGATACAGAGGACGGAGATCTGGGGCTGGGAGGCCTCTGGGAATGAAGATCCAGCAGGACATCCTGTCTGTTCCGTTAAGAAGGGAAAGGCTAGGACCAGCCAGAGGTGCCTCCCATTTGCTGGCCTAAGAGACTGAGCACGTGCGTGGCCGAGCTGCCACTGAAATCCACCAAGGAGGAGATCTATCTGATCTAGTGGTCCAACAGACAGAGCCTGCCTGGAGCTGGGCTTATCTGCACAGGGGAAGGGATGAGCTACCAGAGAGACAAAAGCAGGGGTCCAGGAAACTGGCCTCATCCTTTGAGGGCTGGAGGAGAAAGAGCGGGCCCAGAGGGTGAGGAAGCAGGAGTCTGAGAGAGAGGAAGGAAGCCTGCTGCCCCTCCCAGAAGGCCAAGAGAGGATAGCGTGTCAGGGAGGGTGATGGCGGTGATGAGACAGGGGTCACCTTTGACAGGTGGGGCTGAATGTCATCCTAAGAGGCCAAGAATTTGTACCCTGAGCCATGGAGCCACTGGGTATGGTGATGGGACGAGAAACAGAGACCCAGACCGAAGCTGGAAGGAGCAGCTGAATCAAGAGAAAGTTCCTTTTAAAAGACGGGAGATTCGATAAACAATAAGGTTCTCCTGTACAGCACAGGGAACTGTATTTAATATCCTGTGATAAACCATAATGGAAAAGAATATGAAAAAGAATGTATATATTTGTATAACTGAGTCACTTTGCTGTACAGCAGTAATTAACACAACATTGTAATTGAACTACACTTCAGTAAAAAATAAATTAAAAAATTAAAAAAATTAAAAAGGGGAGGTGGAAGTGATAGAAGTGTCTCTGAAGGTGGAAAGGAAGAAGGCTCTCAGCAGGAACGGCAAAAACTACCAAGACAAAGAGGAGGACGGGGGAGAGAGGCACCAAGAGCTGCTTAAGCTTCTCTGAGCTTCCCCAGACTGATCTCCAGAAGCAGGGTTGTAATTCTGACCTCTCCAAGTTCTGAGGAAGGACTAACTGAGTTAACACGTGTAAAATGCCTGGCAGAGGAGACAGACAGTGTATGGAAGTGGTTGTCACTACATGGAAATAACTAGAGAAAATGATACAGAAGGTGGTAGATCAGAAAGTGAATCGGGAACCAGGTGAGACCCTCACCTAGGAAGAGAATGCAAATGAAACTAAGTTTGTCTGTGCATGGAGCCCATTTACCACCTGGCATTCAAATCTGGGCACTACTGAACAAAAAGGAATCAGAGGTTTTGTGTATGTGACACCGAGCTCTCTGCCGGGGGTTTGACAGGGTGGCCCAAGAATGGGTCTTATTACCCTTTACTTCTTATTCTTCTTATCATCAAAAAACTTGGGTCTGCTCATGCCCAAATGAATCAAAAGCCTCTTCCTGAGTTTGGATTCAAAACCAAGCAGTGCTGATACATAATGAATGCATGAAGGATACTGAGTATTTGTCAGGAGGTGGCTATTTGGACGCTGTTTGTTTTCATGACCTGAACTGGGGAGACGAAGAATAGCTATAATCCCATGGGTGATGGTCTCCTCCTAGGCCAAGTACTTCCTCCCATCACTGGTCCCTGGGGTAAGGTCTCGCCAGGTCCAGGAGGCTGGCTCCAACCAAGGAAAAGAGTCAAGTTGACTGGCACCTATGGAAAGTCAACACATGCCTCTGGCCAATTACTAACGTCTCAGCCCAAACAACGGGGCCAGTGACCCTCAGCTGATCAGGCAGCCATGGCTGTGATGACTGCACAGAGGCAGGTCACAAGAAAGAGCTCTTCCTGGCCATCTTGTTTCTAGAATTTCTTCCCTATCTTATCACTCTGTGGCTACCACAGTCATCCTCCTAAAACATAAATCTTAAAACCGGCTGATGACTTCCTATGGCCAAGATCACCTGAGCCCCTTGGGTGGATATGCTCCCCATAATATGACATCAACTTTTTAATTCTCCTTGACCTTGCCCTCTGCTTGCTGGTTTCTCAATGGGCATTGCTCTTTCATCCATCTACACTTTTGCATCTTGGCACACACTGTCCCCCCTGCACGGGACATCTGTCCTCCTCCTTTGTCCAACTGGTGATCTCCTAGTCACCCTCCGAGGCTCAGGTGAAGTTGTGCCCTCTCTGTGAAGCATCCTCTGACCCCCTCCCCACAGACCCCCATTGCTCCAGTCCAAGGTCAGCAATCTGTGCTCTCACTAGGCACAGGCAATGCTGGGTTCCTTTGTGAGCTCCTCTGAAGCGGGAAGTGTCTCCTGCATCTCACCACAAGGCTCGTAAGTATTCCGAGGTGCATGAACAAGTTGAGACCGCCTTAAAGCCTCTCCCCGACGTGAACTGGCTCGATGTCTCTGTGCCCCAGAAAGCATTTTCCAGGTGCCACAGCAAAACAGTCACACCTCATCCCTTAAGTCACCCTCCACTATTGTCTCCAATACTCAACATCTTCTCACTTTTGAAATTAATTTTAGGTTCGCTAGGCAAAATGATCCGAGGAGGTTTTGCACAGCCTCTGCCTGGCACATTTTTGACACCGTGTGAATGTTAAATGGTAACCGTCAAAAGAAGACTAGAGTGTTTGCTTCAGGACATATGCCAATAGTTCGGCTGAGATGGGAAACAGCGTGTCCTCCTGCAATCGTCTGGCTGAGAGAGGGGCCGGGGCGAGGGAGCAGCTCCTGGGAGAGTCATCAAAGGAACCCCAAGCTCCTTAGGGCTCAACTGAGAGAGGAAACAGCTCACCCACTCCTACCCACTCTCTGCAAAGGGGAATTCTGCTCACAGTTTAGTCTGAAGCTGAGCCTCGGGGCTATTAAATCAAATGAACCTCCCCATTCCTTCCTGCCAACCCACCAATTAAATGATTAGAAAGTGTTCAGTATCACTTAGCTAGGAATCTGTGGCACACAGATTTTCTAAAAAATTCAAATTAAATATTTCAACACCCTTTCAATTACTCTCTGTGTTTATACGCTTCAAGTTCTTCATCCCTTTTAGTACCTAAGACACCTTAGCTCCTTGGGCTGCCGGGGTTCTGACTTCTAACACTAGGCATGTGTGGGCAGGATGGGAAGGGGTGGCGGTGTCTCTAGATGAGTGTGGTAGCCCTTCAGATTCTGAAACACTGATTCTAATCACATATATACATATATCTTCAGAGAAACCTGACTGTCTCCATCTGCATTCAAAATATACCTGTCGAAAGGTGATATAGTTCATCTTGGAAGCAAGGGCAGGCATTCAAAGCAAGGAAACCTACCACTGCTTTCCCCTTTCTCTGAATTCCTAGCGTACAAAAGACTGTACGATTTACTCTGCTGCTCTATTTTAGCTGATTTCCTAAGAGTTCTGCCCATTTAGCAAACATGATTTGGCTCCAGTGCTGAAGTCTCACCTCCAAAAACAGGGCTTCCAATCCATGGTGCTGGCAACTATTTTTCACACATCATTTGTGTCTCCTTCCCTGGCCCTGTGAGGCCCGCTGAGCAAGATGGACACCTGGGATAAACATGGGTCATTAAACAGAGACCCAGGTGATAGTGTTGAAGTCAAGACTGCTGGAATGCTCACCACCAGGCTGCTATGCTGGAAAGTAGTGGTGGAAATAAAAAACAAAAGCTGAGAGAAAGGAAGCCTTGTGCATCAGTAGGTCCAGGAAGCCTGATAATGTTCTAGCAACTGAATGAACTGCGGGAGCAGCGCAAGTGTGAGCTGCGGAGAAGTTCAGGTCTCAGGCTGTGTCTTCCAGTCAGTTTCACACCGAGAGTAAGAATGAATGAGAATGAAGTGACATGATGGCATGCATTTTGGCAACTCAAAACAGTTGTCGTAGCAATGTCAGGACAGCTTCAGAAATCTGTTAGGAATTTGACACTGGGGGTGGAGGGTTGAGGCTGGCAAACAGGACCCGTGCGATAAGTTCTAGGTTTAGCGTTCTAGAAACTGATTCCCTATATATGAAAACATGACTTTATGATTGAGATTTTAGTTGAAGGAAGCATGGATTTAGAATTAATAATCTGGGCTGGATAGCTAGCTTGACCATTTCTTAAAAATGTCACCATGTACCAGCCTCTGAGCCTTGGATTCCTATCTACTTACAAATGAGTCATTTGGGGGGTCTACTGAATAATGCATGAATTTCCCCCAAGTCAGGCCAAAAGAGAAAAGACGGTTTGGCAGTAAAACACATCATTTGGCATAGACATGATTAGCAAAACATCATGTCGGTGAAAATGTCTGTGGATCTTAAAGAGGATGGTTGTAAGCAACAGACAGATCACAGATAATCAAGGCTCCGTGTAGGATACAATTGTATAGGATAAAATCAAGCATCCCAGGTCATGTTGCTACAGTACAGGCTCCGTGGGTATGGGTTTTTTTGTTTGTTTGTTTCATTTACTGCTGTGTCCTCAGTACTCAGAACAGTGGGTGGCCCCTAGAAAGCATTCAGTCACTATTTGTTGGAAAAAGGAACCTGTGGAGTTGGTCACCAGGGAGCAGGACTTCGAATAATGTTAACCAAAACAGCTGCAGCCTGCCTCCAGTAGACCTGTCTTCTTAGAGGTCAAGTTCTAATGCTCTGGTGAAGGAAGACTATAATTTCACCATGAAATCTGGGCACTTCCCAGCACAGCACAAGGTGCAAAGTTACCAGCCTACACAGTCACAAGGGCTGGAGGAAATCTCACAGGCTGCCTGACTTCATCCTTTCAGAGAGGATGAGGCCAGGGAGGTGAGTTCCCAGTTACATAACTGTTTAGCAGCAAAGCTAGTACTTGGAACCAGGGAGTGGTAACTGAAGCAATGCTATTTTTTTTTTTAATTAAAAAAATGAACTTTGGCTTTGAACGAGGCATATGGCTCCCTATCAAGGTAAGTGAAAAGGCTGGATTAATTAATGCCTCTACCCAGATGGGAAGGATACAGGGCCGTCATTTTCTCAACCCAAGGACAGTCCTCAGGAGTTGAAGCCTCTTAACTCTCGGCACAGTGGAATTTTTAGTGAGAGGAGAAGAAATACTTGAACAGAATCATTTAAAAGCCCCAGAAGGTTTCTTGAATACTAAACAGCCTTTCTTCAACAATAGGCTGGCAGAGGAAGTGCACAGATTAGATTTCCCGGAACAAACTCTCAGATTGGCTTTAAAAATTAGAGAAAAATGCTCTTCAGGCAAGACCCATTTGGGGTTTCATGAAACCCAGCTGGCCAGAAGGATTGTCAGACACGCAGGAGAAATCCAGAAAACAGATGGGTGTCTTCCTCTAATTGCAACATGGTCTGGGGAAGTTCTGCAGTTAGTGGTGCTGGTCCAAGCCTCAGGCAGTGGCCCTGCCCCCGTTATACCCTAGGAGACGGTGTTTCAGCAGAGGCCTCAGACAAACCTGGCTGACACCACAGTCTCAACTAAGCACTGCATGAGCATCTCTCCCTGACAATGAGCTCAGGCTGGGGACCAGCTTCCAGGATCTCAAACTGTGATGTCACTGGAAACTCTTGTCCTCTCCCACCATCAGCCCCTACATCCCACAGGCTCTGCCGACAGCACTGAGCTGCAGCCCCACCCCGAGGTAAGGAAGGAAGCAGACCGAAGACTCTTTTTTTCTTTTTTTTTAAAGTAATTTCTTCACTTTTTAAAAACGTGAATTATTTTCATTTATTTATTTATTTGGCCATGCTGCATGTGGGATCTTAGTTTCCTGACCAGGGATGGAACCCATGCCCCCTGCAGCGGAAGAAGCGTGGAGTCCTAACCACTGGACCACTAGGGAAGTCCCCAGACCAAGGACTTTTATGAGTCAGGAAGGGACCCTGGATGAAGGCAGGCACTCATGCTGTCAGAAACCTCTCATGGACGGGACTTCTCGTGGATGGGCCTCTGCAAGTGGGGGGACCCTGGCGGTCTGGGGCTCCATGCGTGTTAGAACTCACTCCCCATGGTAATTCCGGGCTGTCCTGGACTGAGCTCCCCAGGGGCTGGCAGAACCCAGCCCTCTGCCCTCCACCAGGTGCCAGTGGGACTAAAACCAGACAGTGGGCAGACTGGTTCCTGGTTCTCCCACAGATCACTCCGCCCGACTGAGAGTCTTCTTAGAATGCACAGTTCTATATGTGTATATTAACTTGAGTTTGTATGTTTTATATTTAAACAGATCTGGGTTTGAGATCCCTTCGGGCCACACAACAGCGATTTTTACCAAACGTAATTCTGACAAGGGAAAAAGCAAAGGAAAAGAGTGACATTTCCCTCTGGCAAAGTTTACCTTTGCATCACTATCAACATAACATATACAGCACAGATGGAGTTTTATTGGCGCCATAACCAAGCTGGTCTTACTTCTTTTTTTTTTTTTTTTTTTTCCGCGGTACGCAGGCCTCTCACTGCTGTGGCCTCTCCTGTTGCGGAGCACAGGCTCCGGACGCTCAGGCTCAGCAGCCATGGCTCACGGGCCCAGCCGCTCCGCGGCAGGTGGGATCCTCCCGGACCGGGGCACAAACCCATGTCCCCTGCATCAGCAGGCGGACTCTCAACCACTGTGCCACCAGGGAAGCCCTGGTCTTACTTCTTTACACAACTTCATCAAAGGGCCTCCAGGGACTTTTGAGGTTCCCTGCGTGGCCAGCTCAGGTGTGGGAGCCTAGTGGATGGCACCCTTTGGGGCTGTTCCATGCCCACAGGACTAATTGGCCCACTCTGAAAAACCATGTGCCTGGGAGCCCATCCTGGATCCTCGGTCCCGTTCTGCACCTTTAACTCTGACCTTGGACAAGCCACTGAACCCGTCTGAACCTCAGTTCCCTGGGCTGTTTCACTGCACTGTGGTGGGGACTAAATGAGAGAGTGGATGGAGATCACGTGACACATCACAGGCCATCCAGAAGTGATAGTTAGGGCTATTGGTATTAAAGCAGAGATGTAATTGATCAACGGAGGCCTTATTCTCACTGGACCTTTTAACGACAAAGAGCCATGTGCCACTGCTGGAGGGACCAGGGGGATGAGGCCTCCTCAGGTTTGAAAATGGATGAAGCCAAAGGCCACTGTCATCCTACCTGCTCCCCCCATCCCCTGCCACCTTAGACCCCGGTGACCCCCTCCTCCTCTTGGAAGAACTTTCCTCCCTTGGCTGCCAGGATCCTGCATGTCCCAGCCTCCCCAGCTGTCCCCTCTGATCTCTGGCCCAGGTTCTCCTCTTCTGCCCACTCAGCTAGGGAGTGCCCCAGGCTCCCTTTTTCACCCATACCCACTCCCCGGGTCACCTCATCCAGCCTCGCAGTTTTAAGCACCATCTCTACACTGATGATTCCCAAATTGACGGTGGAAAAAAACGGGGAGAACATAGCAGTGCTGGGCGGGTACAGTTTTGGTGTAGGTGGAGCGGGTCTCATGGAGATTGGGACATGTGAGTAAGGACTTCAAGGGAGTGCGGACAAGCCATGAGGTTATCTGGCGAAGAGCATTCCAGACAGGGCAGCAGGGGCCCAGGGCTGGAGCACACGTGCACACCTAGGAGCAGAGAGGCCGGGGCCTGGCTCGGACACTGTGAGGGACGGAGAGGGGTGCAGGGTCAGTGGGGCTGCAGTGGATCGCATAGAGTCTTCTCAACTGCTGGGATGAACTTGGCCTTTATGCAGAAGGATGGAGAGCCATGGCAGGGTGCTGAGCGGAAAAGCGATGGGATCTGATGGCTCCTGTGTACCCTGTTGAGAGTGGGCTGTGAAGGGACGAGGAGGATGGGGGTGGGAGGCTCCACGCAGGAATGCGGAGGGGTCCCTGGGGGCTGGGAGCAGGGGACAGAAGACTGCTCTAAAGGGAACACTGACTAAGTGTTCTGATAACTTCTCCGTGGAGACTGGGGGATGGGAGAAGTCAAGGGCCCCCACCCCACCCCGAGCAACTGAACGGATGGGGCTGCCCTTAAGATGCACAGGGCTGCAGAGACAGCAAGCATGGCGGTGGGGGTCAGGCGCTTCTGTGTGGACGTGCTAAAGTATGAGATGCCTCCAGGACACCCGGATGAGTACTTCCCCCGACACCTCAAAGCCAAAATGCTCAGGCATGACTTGTACTCTCTCGTCTCCCCCTCTTTCCCCACCCTGACTTCCTATCACAGCCCGCCAGCCACACAGACTCGAAATCGCAGAGTAATTGTCATCACTCCCCGTCCCTTAGAAGCCCAATCCAACCAGGCTCCCAATCTTTTATGTATAGCTGCTGTGATGTTCCTCAAAGTTGTCACCTCATCGCCTCTCTGATTTGGTCTACATCCTCCTGATGGCTTGCCAGGAGTATCACAAAAACCTTCCAAGGGGCCCCCGCATCTGCAGCTGTTTCCCACTCCAGCCCACCCAATCACGAGCAATCACGACAGCCAGAGCTTTCTGCCAAAAACCCAGAGCGTCTCTGCTACTCAAAAGCTTCCGGTGGTTCGCCCATCATATACATAGTAAAATCTGAAAACCCACAGCCTTCTCCAAAATCCCTCCCTTCCAGCTTCAATTCTCTTCATGCCCTCATTGACCCTTTATTTATTCCAGGGTGGTGGAAGCACAGCACAGCCCTGAGACTCTCAACCTCTCAGCGTTCCCTGTGGCTACTCCCTCCACCGAGGACACCACACTGAAGCCCCCTCTGGCTTTAGGACTCTGGCCACATGCTCAAGGAGCACCCCAGATGCTCATGATGAGATTCAGCTTTCATCCTCACACCTGGCCCCTGCTGCTCCCCCTTTTCTCCCCTGGTCACATGCCTGCACACGCCCTGGTCCTCTGGGTTTGAGACAATTTTGGACAAAGTGTAACACCAGCCCTCTCTTAGGGAACTCTGCCTCCTGGTCCCCATCTTGGCCAAAGACTGCTACTGTAGAGACTCAACACAGAGTGAAAACCATATAGGCAAGGGCCCAAGGTTGAGGGCAGGCTGAGTATCACCGCCACCATGACGCCCACGGATCGACTAACTGAGCATTTAGTTCCATGCCAATCCTTTGAGTGGACACAGCTGACATTCCAGCTACAGATGATCCACTGGGGCACAGAAAAGTCCTAACCACTTGGCCAGCACCAGAGGGCTGGTAAGTGGCAGAACCTAGGATGAACCATCACAGTCTTGCTCCCAAGACTGCATTCTCCCCACAACCCTTAACCCCTCCTCAGGAGTGAAAGTGGCGAAGACAGACAAAGAGACCAGTCGCAGACACACCAGAACTCTACATTTTGTACAGTGAAATTCCAAAAAGGGTCAGGATTAGGGACCACGCAAGCCTTTGGAGGCCGTAGAGAGCATGAGGGCTTATTAGCAGAACAACTGAGCAGTGAAGGCAGACTCCTTACTTGGGGCCCTAGAAAGTGTTTATCGTCAGATGGCCGCTTCCAACCAAACAAAACAGGCTCCTGTTCCACTGTGCGCTACACAAGTTCTTAAAGGTTAGCATAATTAAACACTTTTTCTTTCTTTTCAAATTCTTTTTATACTGCTATTATCTCTCCCCTGACTCATCTCTTTGAAAACCGGCCCCCCACCCCGCACTTAGCTCCTTTAATTTTTGCCTTATTCGAGGCTCCATCGATTTCCTTTGTCTTTCTCTTCCTTGCCCCTGGCTTTCATCTGGGACCCTGGCACAAGCAAATGAGGCCCGAGCGGATCCTGGGACTCCTCTGTGCAGAACATTTCTTTAAGAAGGTAACGGACATTCGCGATGTTCGTGAAATGCTGTCCTCACGTCCCTCCCTCACAGAGTGTGACCCAGCTTGGACCAGATGCCAAAGTGCTGCTAGGGGTGCGTGTACCTAATTCCACAGGCACTCATTCCAGTTATTCACAAAGCAGAATTCCACAGGTTGGCACCTCTTTTTCAAAGTAATCAGATCCCTGAGCAAAGGATCGCATTTCCATGGTACCATTTAATACGTGTCCAGTGTCCTTGGAACGTGGGCGCAGAGAGGTCCCAGTGGGAGCACAGTAGAGGCATGGCTTGGGTTTCAGGAGATGTGGGTTCTAACCTTCCTCTGCCGTGGTGGGTGTGACTCACTGCATGATCCTTCACCCTGGCAGAGCCTCCGTTTCCTCATCCGTAAATCCAAGGTCTGGGAAGAGATGACCTTGCAGACCCTATTAGATCTAAAATTTCCTAAATCTTTTATCCCTGAGGGCAGAGCTCTTCAAAGTTCACATTGGGTTCCTCGGTTCAATCAGCAGTTGAGGTTGTTAAATCTATTTTTTTTTTAACTGAAGTATAGTAACTTGCAATGTTGTGTTAGTTTCAAGTGTACGACAAAGTGATTCAGATTCTTTTTCATTTCTTTTTCATTCTTTTTCAGATTCCTTTTCATTATAGGTTATTACAAGACATTGGCTATAGTTCCCTGTGCTATACAGTAGGTCCTTGTTAAATCTTTTTCAGGTGGGATGGTATCGACCCACGCTATCTACTGTGTCTCTGGCCTGGAGTGCAATCACACTGGCCTAGGCCCCGCCCACTGCCACGCCCCCCTCCTCCCAGACTATGGAGCTCCTGCTAGAGGCGCTCCGGAAGGTGAGGAATCCTCCACTGTGCGTCCCCAGGATGAAATTTTGTATTTTGCAAAGGTCATTCCCCCCGTTATTTGTCTAAGAAAAGGATCCATGCATAAATCTCAAGGCCAGAGAAGGAAAAAAAAAATATCCAACTGTGTCTAACACACGGCTTTTGAAGACCAACTAACCCTTTGGGGCATTCTGCAGAATAAAATACACAGAAAAGACTCAACAGGCGATGACATTTAAATTATTCAAAGGAACATCATTAAAGCAAACTTTGCTATGCGGGTGGGGGCCTGGGCACAGCCCGTGTTCAAGATAAATGCCCAATCCCTCTGGGACTCCTATTACCAAGTGCTACAAAATTATAGCCAAGAACATTTTATTAGCGCAATAATGCACCTTGAGAAGTGTGACTGAGCATTCAAGCAGCAATCCTGAACCGCTCTGGGGTAATTGACCTGTGGCCTTTCAGCTCCCAGAACTCTTCACCTGAGCCATGAATGTGCCTGATTGAACCATAGCTCTTTTTACCTTTCATGACAGCAGGTGGAAGAGTTCTATTAAAATGTATGAAGGCAGGTGAGCAGGCCTCAGCTAGAAGAGGAACCCAGCTCCTTGGGGTAGAGACCATTCACCTTTCCTTTTAACAAAATCTATAAAAGAATCCCTTATACAGTGTCAGCTCGACTGCATATATGTGGTTGAAGGAAAATAAAATACTGGAAAACAACAGACAAAAATGCACTTTATCCCTGGGGTGTGGGAAAATTAATGATTCTTATTTTTCTTCTTAGCCTTTATGATGTTTCCCCATTGTCGATGGGGGGAGTATGTATTCTTTTATGTGAAAATATAAACATTTTTCAAAAACAAGTATTCACACAGGTCTTTGTCCAGGCAAATGAGTACGTTTAAGCAGGTAAAAGATACAAAATGGAGATGCAAAATGGAGAGTTTGTATACCAACACTTACCAAGCCCGGTATAATGCCTGCCTTCGTCCAGTGCAAATACCTTTAATCCCCAGAGCACAGGGACCCTGCTGCCCCTGCTCACTGCAGTGTAAGGGCCTGGCCGGAGGCAAAACAGTCCCTGACAGCTGTTCCCACATCGCCAGAGATGAATCCTAAACTTGGCATCCTCTGAAAGTGAACAAAGTTTCTTTCTTTCTCCTGGTCAGAGACCTGAGAAGTAAATATTTTAGGCTGTGGAGAGTTTGCAAATAAACATCTTCCTCTTGAAGAAAGCCATCCAGTGATTACAGCATAACCTTCCCAGAAGGGATTCCATTTACTGCCTCTTTAAGAAATTACTTGGCAACAGGATGTAATTTAATTATTTACTTAAATGTATGCCCTCTGGGACCTGAAGAAAACATGGTATTTTTTAAGCAACAGACAGTTTGAGGAGGTGGTTTGACCTTACATCAGGCTTTGATGTTGAAACACACACACAGGTGCGCACATGCACGCGCACGCGTGTGCACGCGCACACACACACACACACACACAAGTGAAGCAAGAAGTCAAGATCTCCTAATTGATATGCCAGCAAAAAGCAAAACTCTCTCATGTCCAGATCCTACAAAAATCCCTGGGAACGCCAAACTTCTGGCATTCTGCACTTGGCCTGGGAAGAGATGGAAAAAGCCCCAGTTGCAGCATGTTCTCGACAAAAATTAGAAGCAGTGACTTCTTTGTGGAATAAAATCTGCTTGGAAAAAAAAATCGCTCAAGTCCTGACCATTCTGGCCTAAAAATTTTATTGCCTACTTGAGCTGTTTGAATATTGTATTACATCAAATAGCCCAACCATCTTCTTTCTGGGTTAGAACATTTCCCAATTTTGAGGGCTGGTATTTGTGTCTTTTTCTCTTTTTCTTTCCTTTTCTTTTCTCTCTTTATTTTTATTTTATTAAAAATGTTTGGACTTCCCTGGTGGTGCAGTCGTTAAGAATCTGCCTGCCAATGCAGGGGACACGGGTTCGAGCCCTAGTCCGGGAAGATCCCACATGCTGCGGAGCAACGAAGCCCGTACGCCACAACTACTGAGTCTGCGCTCTAGAGTCCACATGCCGCAACTACTGAGCCCGCGTGCTGCAACTACTAAAGCCCACGCGCCTAGAGCCCGTGCTCCGCAAAAAGAGAAGCCACCGCAATGAGAAGCCCGCGCACCACAACGAGAGAAAGCCCGCACGCAGCAACGAAGACCCAATGCAGCCAAAAATAAATTAAAAAAAAAAAAAAAGGTTCCCAGCGCCTAGAACATTGTCTGATGCTGTCGGCTGCCAATAACCATTTATCAAATAAATACATTTGCTGAGTGGAGCGTGGCAGGAAGGGTTCCGTGAGTGTCAAGGAATGGAGACGTATACCTGTTCCTGGAGCCAGAATCCCAAAGCCAGGTTGGAGAGACAGATGTCAGCACTGTGGCTTTCCCGTGGTACTAACGGGGTCCAGAGGCCTGGGTTCTGGTTCTGACTTCACCAACCCCCCTCCTTGGAGATTTGAAGCAAATCACTGAGATTCCTTGGATGCCTGCACTGTTACTCCTCTCATTCTGGCTCCATCATCACCTGACGTGAGACTGATCAGCTTCCCACACCTGAGCTTTCTTTCCTCCTTCCACTGGGCACTCTGCATCAACCATTCCTTGGTGGCACCCAGCGTCAACAGCGACAAGTCCACAGAATGGACTGGTCTTCTGCCCACTTTTAATCCTCGGCAGAAATTCCCCGGAAGATAGGTGGTTTGTGCCAGTTGAGAAGAAGGCTGTGATGGGAGGAGCCAGTAGAGGTTCTTCAGTGTCCTCATTCCCTTCATGGACTCCACTCTCCAGTGTCCCTCTTGCCAAGGTGTGGCTTACCTGAAAATTCGACTAAAAGCCAAGATGCAAAAACGTACACTTTGCAATGGTTCTTGTGGTTTCCACCCACTGTTGGGACAGGTGAGGTTATTTCTTGCCATCCTGTGCATGATCTGCTCCTCCAGCCTGGGCCAATGATTTAGTTTATATGGAAAAGTGTGCCTTTCTGTTTTCACTTGGGTCATGCGTAGAAAGGCTGAAGAATGCAAAGCAAAAGGAGACTCCTGTGGCATTCCACACCGGAGGTCTTTCCAGACCAGTGTCAACCCATTAATGAATGCTTCAAGGGCAAATTCTTCAGCTACTGTAGCCCCTGGGAGGCAGTGTAGCATCATGGTCAAGAGCATGGGCGGTGGGGAGGCAGAGAATTTGGGGTGAGACTCCTACTCTGCCCTCGCAGGCTGTGCGACCTTGGGCAAGTTGCTTAATCTCTCTGAGCCCCAAACTGAGCAAACGCGATATTGGAAAAACAATGATAGCAACTTCTTCAGATGTGCGACCTGAGGATTATGGGAGACCAGCTACAAAGAAAAAAAAAAGGCCTTAGACTGTATCTAACACACAACTTCTCTCTCAAGAAATCGAAACACAGTACTGTTGTTTAACAAGCTCATAAGGCTATTACGGGAAAATTTTGTTAGATGTCTCCAGGAAATCACATCTTGGGCAGGTATTTGACATAATAGCAACCTTATCAAAAACGTAAAGCATTTATTTGACTTTGCTTGTTTTTAGAGAGCTCGTGACAACTCCCAGTAATCTTCTATCAAAGCTCCCATCTGTTTACTAATCCACTCCAGACATTTGCAGGGAACGCTGCCACTCTCTCGTGTGTATTGTCTGCTTTCAGATCCATCTTTTCCTGCTTAATAAAAACCATGACAACTTTCCCACCTCCTTTGCCCATCTCCCTCTCCTCATTCCTCCTGACTCTTTTTAAAGAACCAGGGAGCGGACCTATGTGTTCACATCTCCAAATTCTTTAAAAGGAAAGAGGAAGCAGAGCTCAGAGAGCCCCAAGGTTCCTGTTGCTCTTTTTGTAATTGCCATGGACTCCGGTTGCTTTGTGAACCTGTCTGCCCCACCCTTTTCATGTTAAGCTGCCCTAATCAATGGGAAAATAAAAATGAAACAGGAGCGTGCAAGTTCCACTTTCTCTCTGACACATGTTAAACCTACTGCCTGCTCTGGTCATTCCTGTGCCCTTAGAAACTTCTTAAAGACTCAGAAGGGGAAGAACCCAGTCAAAGAACCAACCAATGAACAAAAATAAACAAACCCCTCTTCTTCTTCCTTAACCCTATTTTGCAGATGAAAAAACCAAGGTTCTTGTCTATTGCCAAATCTATTAAATCCATCACATTGAGAGGTACACCTACTCAGGCTGTAGTTCCCCTGCTCAAATTTCCTAATGATACTAACTCAGAGAGTCACTGGAGCCAGAGTCCCCGTCCCCATATATGGTGACTAGAGGTGGACACTGGCTTGGGCGTGAGCATGGCAGAGAACTACATCAAAGCCTCCTTTGCTGGACACGGGGCAAAGCTTCCCAGAGGTGCACTGGCTAGGGCAGAAAGAACAGGCAGGAGGACTGAGACATGCAAACAGTCAGTGCAAATAACAGATCACGCCAGCCCAATAAAACGCCTTTATGAAGTAATTAGCAGTTCATAAAATCTGTTCAGTAACTTAGAAACCTCTGTCCCACTCTTTTAAGCCTTTTCTGCTGCTAAAGGGCCCTTGGGAAATATTAGCTCCTACTCTGCAATGAATCACACGGCGTTGGCAAGGTGGCTAGCAGCCACTCACTTAGACATCCTTCCTGCTTTTTGGACTGTGAAGACGGTCTCAAGTTACCCCAGTTTAAGGGGAACATTAACAGGAGACCATGAGAGGATGGGCAGGGAAAAGAAGAGAACTGACAGTGGCCTGAACTACAGCCTTATTTCCCTCCCACGTGCAATGGGATGGGCCTGTCTTTCAGAATTAGGTCAAAAATTAGAAACCAAGAATGTACAGGGCCTGGCCCAGTGCCTAGCACTGTACCCAAACCATTGGTGGCTTCCATCAGTATGTTTGCTGGCCATAGGAGCATTGTTGTTTATAATTCTCATGCATTCATTGCCTACAATGTCCCCCTCTATTCTTCAGAAGAACCCTATGAAGTATCATCTGTGGCATTAAAATAAGAGCCTAAGATATAAGGACTTGGCTTACCTATAAGCTCATAACCTTAAGTCCTTCTTGAATTTTAACATCTCTTGGAAGACAAAAAAAATCACTCTTATAGCACAACAGAAACACAAAAGAAAACTCTTACAGCTAAAAAGCTCTGAAGGAACATAACTTTCAGTTGGGCAGCATTAATATTTTCATAAACATCCCAATGGATCTGAGGCCTAATTTCCTTTGGAGACTAGGACCTGGTGGTCGTGAAGAGCAGGGGAGCCAGTCTCAGCCAGGCACTTCTCATTACAAGACTGTAATTAGTAGTAGACATGAGGAGAAAGAGAGATGCTGCTTAAAGAAATCACTGTGGGGTTTCCCTGGTGGCACAGTGGTTAAGAATCCGCCTGCCAATGCAGGGGACACGGGTTCGTGCCCTGGTCCGGGGAGATCCCACATGCCGCGGAGCAAATGAGCCCGTGCGCCACAACTACTGAAGCCCGCACACCTAGAGCCTGTGCACCCCAATGAAGGGTAGCCCCCAGTTGCTGCAACTAGAGAAAGCCCATGCACAGCAACAAAGACCCAACGTAGCCAAAAAAAAAAAGAAATCACTGAGGTGAACTCTGCCCATGATATGTAGAGCGGTGGGGTTACATCATTTTCTTTCATTTTTTTTTTTTTTCATTCACTTTTCTCATCCATCAGGGGACAGACCCATGCTCTGTTCGGGGTCCTGCAGCCTGGTAGACTCACACTAACTGCTAACCAGGCATGGCAGGATGCTCTGGGAGCCCACGAGGCAAAGGTACCACCAGGGAACAGGCTACCCAACTGATTCACTAGATGATTCCAAATACTGTGCACTAGGCTCTATAGAAAACACATCCTCCCCGCCACCACTGTGAACGCAAAGAAAAAGGTTTCAGCCCCAAAAGACAGAGCTCAAAAGCCATTCAGGGTAAGGATCAAGGGATACAGATCCAGCTTTCATAGGATGACTTCCTGATGGAGGAGGGTAAGATCTGTCTCCACTTTCAAGGTTGTTTATTAAACATCAGTCTAGCTCCTTCACAGCTCTACTCTCTGAAAGCTTCAGTTTTCTTCTCATATAGATTAACAAAAGATGAAAAAGAGGAAGAATTTTTTTTTAATGCAGTGAATTTCAATCCCCTCATCTTGAAAACAGGACCAGGCTCATAGTTTGGCACAAATGTGGCCATTTAGGATACAAAGGGCTACTCAACTTTTTCATTGTGTGTTCTGTAAATAACAGTAGATTCTCTTTAAGTTGAGTCTTATTCTCGGAAAGCTGCAGAGAAGCTGTAGAAACCCTTGAGAGGCCTTAGCATACTTACCACCCAACCCTTATGTCACACTTGAAGAAGCCGAGCCCCAAGGGGCACATCCAGGTCCTGGTTCAGATTCTTCCCTATAATTTGTGTGACCCTGGGCAAGCTACCCAACGGCTCTGAGCCCCTCTCCTATAAAATGAGCAGGTTTGCTGGGATAACCACCCACTCAGCGATTCCACGATTTCTGGCTATTTCCTGCAATCAGATCCTCTCTCTCAGCTCTGTTCCAGGACCTACAACTCCAAGCTTCCCTTGAAGGCAGGTCAGCACTGCACGTTTCCCACTGCCCAGCATCCTTCCTTCCTTGGCAACCTCCTGGCAATTCTTGAAGCCCTGGTTCCCATGTCATCAGCAACTTAAAAGATACACTCCCTGGCTTACCATGCAGTTAGTCTCTCCCGTCCTGTCTATACTTTTCATGTACTTATCACACTGTTTATCAAAGCAGCTTTTAACTGTATGTTTGCAGTCCTGGCTGTGGCCCCTGAGAGCAAGAAACCCAGTTCAAAGAGAGATGAGGTGAGTAAATCCTTGACGGATGAATTCAGAAACAAAAGAACACATTTATTTAATTTTATGTCTTTTCTCACAGGCACTTAGTAATAAGGCAAAAATAACGCATTTTGAGAAAATTACCACTTCGACATGCATGAGATTTTTCCTCCATCCCAGAACTTCCCACACTTTAGAGCAAGTGGGCTAAGGCCATCAACGTTCTTAAGAGTTTTATTAGTGACTATTTACTAGTGACTATTATCCTGGACCATTACTTTGCCCCCACCCCCCTCCCCAAGGTGCTACCCTTTTGAGATAACAACATGCACAGGCCTTAAAACATCCCGACTCTTTAACAGGAGGATGTGGCTTTTTTTTGTTCCCCAAACACAATCGGTCTAATCCACATACTGCACCTAAGTCAGCAAGGAAAACTATATAGCTAGGGGCTAAAAATAATTCTGGAAAAAAAAAAAGCACCTCTGAATATCCAACTTCCTTTGCTAAAAATCTCATCCTTTTAAAGTCAGGAATTTCTCAGCATCATTTGAATATTACTAGACTTTTTTTTTTCCGTTCCCCTGAAGGGCTCATCAGGATTTTATGCCAACGGATGGGAAGCTTGGTTTCAGACAGGATTTCCTGCTTCATCTCTACACCTTCTGGTTCAGTCTAGTCCCAAAGCAATAAAATGAATTGACTTTGCCTTCCTGCCACTCCCAACCAGTGTGAGGCTCTCATTATAAACTGGCTTTGGCCGATTATAAAAATCCAGGTGTTACTCTGATAGATGGCATGGAAGGACGAGGAAAGGGGACTCTGACACTCTGCCTTCCACTGACTCCCTCCCTTTCCCTGGGTTCCCAATGTCCCCAGCGCCTGCTTCCCTCGGAGTCATCGTTAGAGTGAAAAATGATGTAACTGCTTATGTGAGCATCTCTCCGGAGGGCAAGCTGCTTCAGGGCCGGGCTGTGTCTCATTCATTTTTGTGGCCTTAATCCCTGGCATGTGTAGGAGTTCAATAACTCTCTGACGAATGAATGAATAAAGACCACGCCTTTGATGCTGCACCACCCAAGGTACAGTACACTTGGGCCACCCCAAAATGTGAGGATGCAATGAGGGCAGCAACAGGCACCCCAGTCATGCTGACGACCACGGGGTCGTGGCTGCCATTCGTTGAGTGCTTGCTATGTGTCTAGGAAAACCCATGTATTACCTCATTTAATCGACACGAATTATTCTCTGGGGTAAGTACCATTTTTAGCATCCCCTTAACAGGCAAGGGCTATGGTTTGGAGAGAATATGCAATTCAGGTGACGTCACACACCAATGGAGCCAGTATTTTTTTTTTTTTTTTTTTTTTTTTTTACTGTCATTAAAATCACTTTTGGGGCTTCCCTGGTGGCGCAGTGGTTGAGCGTCCGCCTGCCGATGCAGGGGACGTGGGATCGTGCCCCGGCCCGGGAGGATCCCACATGCCGCAGAGCGGCTGGTCCCGTGGGCCATGGCCGCTGAGCCTGCGTGTCCGGAGCCTGTGCTCCACAACGGGAGAGGCCACAACAGTGAGAGGCCCGCGTACCACAAAAAAAAAAAAAAAAACAACAACAACAAAAAAATCACTTTTGATCATATATGCCAGAAATAATGAAATGATTAAAAATGGTTCTAAGGTGGCTTGAGAGAATATATATTTTTGGAAAATGCTGCCCTGTGCACAATACTACCTTCTGGGTTTGCTAAATTCTCCCCTGTTGAGCACAGTGATAAGATGTGGAAACAGGTCTCTTCTGAGCACTGATGTCAAAAAGGAGGCAGCTGGGCTCATGTCACCGGCCCGCCGGGCCAGCTTTCTCTCTGTTCGTGAGTGTTAGATAGGCATGAACTGGACCATCCCTCCCTTCTTCCTGTCGACCCTGCTCGCTTCCTTTATCAACATCACCCCCACAGAATACAACAGGAAAGCCAACGGTGGACACAGTACAAATAACAAGAAAATAAAAATAAAACTTGAAAACTTGACTGCTTTTCAATGCAAGTTAGCCCCCAGAATCTGCAATGTTCTTTTTTTTTTTTTTTTTTTTTTTTTTTACTCTCCCAGGGCAGGGCTCATGCCGGCCAGCCCACACGGTTTCTGGAATTTAGTATTTCTGCCAAATCAATCTGCTGAGATGGGAGTGTTAACTCATGGAGCTGACAGATTTCAACATTGTTCACTGTTTCAAACCAGAAGCTTCAGGACATGACAAAGGTGTGTGCTATGGGGAGAAAGAAATACCGTCTGAAGTTATAAGTCTACATGGCTGGTAAAAAATGATGTAATTAGAGAGAAGCTCATGTCCTGGACATACAACAGCTGGGAAAATCCGTCCCCGCCCTTGGACCACAGGATTGGACCCCACCCATTGTTTTCCCCAGGGACATATCCTGGGGGAAACAATGATAATTGGGCAGCTGCTCTTTGGATGCACGCTCTCTCAGAGTCCCTGCATCCACTCTCTTCTCCCACAGGATCTCGTGTGGCCTGTGCTTTGGGGGTAAAGAGAGGGCACAGTCCTCACTGCCCTGCCGTGAAGACCACTATGACCCCTGTTTCTCTTCCACACCTGGGCCCGGCACCATTGGGACCTTAGGCCTGCCCCACAAGACACCTGATAGAGCAACCAGGCAAAGCAGAGCCATCCCACGATGAGCAGCAGGGGTGCATCCTCCCAGACAACAAGGACAGGCTTTCCAGGGGCCGCTGATGGGCTCTGTGTGGAGCTGACTCAGACAGGGGTTGGAGGCGACCCTCATGGAAAGGGACAAAGGCCTCCCTTTCCTGCCTGCCCATGGAAAGAGGAGGATGCTGTCACGAGAGAATCGTCCTCTCTGACCCCAACCCCGAATCTCTTCCAGCAAACTCTCGGTCATCCCTCAAGGCTCAGCTCAAACCCTTCTTGCTGCCCTGTGAGCCCTTCAGACTCCATCAGCACACCTGCACCTTGGGATGGGCTTGGCCACAGCAGTGACTAACAAAGTTTATAAATGAAAAGAAGCTTCTAAGGAAAAAAAAGGGGGGTGGGTTGGTGGGGCTCACATTTATTGACCACTGATCAACGAAGAGCTAGATGCCTCACCTGATCTGACTCTCCCATGAATTTCATGAAATCTGTCCTTTCATTACCCCAAGTTACAGATGAGTAAACTGAGGTTCAAGAACGGTCAAGTACGTAGCTTGCCCAAGATCACAGAGCCGTTAAGTGGCAAAGCCAAGGCTTGAAGGTTTGAATCTCACACCTGGTGATACAACTTCCACTGTATCTAGTGAGATATAGTAAGCAAGGCCACCGTAGCAGTGCCAAAAGCAGCGGCCAGCAGATGCCCATCCCATTAGGAACGGCATCAGCCCCTCCCAGGACACGCACACCTGCAGCCTCATTAATGACGCACACTTTCCTACTGAAGATATACAGTTCCCAGCAGCAGTTCAGCTGGAGCACTCTAAATATAGCTTCCTGGGAAAAAATGTCCCTGTGCAGTGCCTTGTCCCCAGGCCGGGCACAAGGGGAGCACTGGAAGCGGCATCAGATGCTGCAGTCACGATGTTGTACCTGAGGGGCACCCAGGTAGCACCCAACAGCCGCAGTGGCTGAGCACATAGGATCACAGACCTGTGCAGTAGGAATGGGGAGGATGCTGGGGGGCACCCCTGCCCTTGGACTCCCCTGCCATCAGGCTCTTCTTTGTGTTCGCCCAATCTGGTGCGCCCACAGGTGAGACCCAGGCTGCCCCTCCAGGTGGTCCTCTCTCCTGCCTCACTTTTCCTGCTTCACTCTGGTGGCCCTGGCCAGAGTGAGGTCGGGCTGCCAGGAGGCTGGTGAGGGTACTGATTTAAACCCTGCTGTGAAATTCAGAGCTGCCAATTCTTGCAGAAGGGGAGTGGCCGTGTCACAAGGTGCTGGCGTCCTGCTGTTGCCCCTGACATCACAAGCAAGGCTTGTGAGGGCAGGAACATAAAACAGGCTGGAAGGAGGTGCCAAGCCTGTGAAGAGCACCCAAGGCCGCTACTCTGAATCCCCTCCAGGGTCCCTGCTGTCTCGCTAGACCACCTTGCACAGTACCGAGGTAAGGAATGATGCTGACAGGAGCCCCTCATCCAGCAAACGCAAGGGACCTGCTCAAGGTCCTACAGCTACTTAGCAGCAGAGATGGTAAAACTGAAGCTCTGACTCCCAGCCAGCACCCTCCCGACTACACCACCCGCACCCCGTCCTCAGGCCCGGCCTCGCACCTGTTAGCGTCGGCCTGTGTCTCTTGGTTCCCCAGAGCCTTTGATCCCTGCCACTTGGCTCTGCGTTGGCCCTGGTATAGCCCTGACCCACATCACCTCTCCACTCCACCTCTGTGGTCTCAGTTTGGAGGCCCCCTCCCCTGCACATCAGCCCCCCAACCCGGCTTCCCCACCCATCACCTGCTTAGCTTCCCTCCTTCAAGAAGCTCCCATTCAGTTTCTCCAAACCTTGCACTGTCAGGGCGTCCCTCAGTGTTTCAGCTAGTTCATGTGTGTCCCGGGCTCACCCACCCTGCTGGAAGCCTCCAGCCCTCCAGCTTGGTCTGGTGGAACGAAACCCATTTCAGCATCTCCTATGGACTCTCTCCAGACCATCCATCGAGGAGCATCATGCATCCCCATGGCTCGCTTCACCCTTCACTCTCCCCTGATTCCTGAGCCAGTGCTCCACGAGGGTCCCTTCGGGGACTTCCCTCCCCAGACGCCCACTAGCCTTCTCTAACCCTCCCGCACCAACCGCAGCCACCGCCCTCTCATTGCCTGTTTCTAAGAAGACAGTGGCCCTTTGGTGCAAGCACCCCTTCTCTGGTCCTTTGCACCCCCAAATATTCACCTTTACACCCATTTCTTCTACTGCCCTGTCTCCGAAAATGACAATGCCTTTGCCCTTCAAAGGATAAACTCCCTGCTCACAAGCATCTCCTCCAGAACACACTTCCTGCAGGACCCCCTTTCTCTCCAACCTGTTCAACACCAGCTTCTTCCCCATCGGGGAACATAATTTGGTCTCACTTCCAGCTTTGGAAGTTTGGTGACCCCTCTGCATCCTCTTCTAGACTTTTTTCACCGCCACCCACTCTTTCCCCACCCCCTTAACCTCTGCTCCTCTGACTCTATGGAAACAGCATTCTTGAACATCCTTTAGACCTTTGAGGGGTCAGTTCCAATAACTAGATATGAACCCTCATTTTCTCTAATCCCCCTGCAGCAGCTGAAACTTCCCATGTTTTTTTTTTGTTGTTGTTGTTTTTTGCGGTACGCGGGCCTCTCACTGCTGTGGCCTCTCCCGTTGCGGAGCCCAGGCACTGGACGTGCAGGCTCAGCAGCCATGGCTCACGGGCCCAGCCGCTCCGCGGCATGTAGGGTCCTCCCGGACCGGGGCACGAACCCGTGTCCCCTGCGTCGGCAGGCGGACTCTCAACCACTGCGCCAACAGGGAAGCCCTGGAAACTGCCCATGTTTGATGTTTTCTTCTTTGGATGCTCTCTCTCCTTTGCAAATGGCACCTCACTGCTTGTGTGGCTCCCTCTTAACCTTGGATTTTCCCTTTAGCTGCTCCTTTTCCTTCTTCGGCCCATCACACCTGATGCTGAGTAGCTGACCCTCTGCATCCTTTCCCTCTACTCTCTTCAAAGGAAGTGTTCTCCACTGTGACTATGTAAGATCCACACTACAGAGGAGATTTTCAAATACACACCTCAGTCTAACCTTTCCTGTTGCTTAACTTCACCTACCTCACCTTGAGATATCAGCATTCAGATGCCTGTTGCCACCTCAAACCCACCTGCTCAAAGCTCATCCACCATCTTCTCCTAATCTCCTCCTCCTCTCCCTTTTATGACTGTGACTCCCTGTCACACAGTCTCTGTGGTCTTTGCCCTCAGTCCCATCCTCTCTTGCTCTGATAAATTTCTGGAATCCATTCCTTCTCCTCCATTTCCACTGTGACCATCCTGATTCGGGCCCTTGTTGATTCATCCTTTGAGCCATGTAGTAGTTCTTCCCATTTGTCTCTCTGCTTCCCAAGTGTCTGTCACATACTGTAAACTACTGCCATGTCCACCTGCAAATGCCATAGAATCCCACTGCCTAAATCCCACGGGGTCGGGACCGGGACCTTTGCTTGGCCTTCAAAGCCTTTCCTAGTCGCATCCCACAAACCTGCAGCATCAGAACATGGTTTGCCGTCTCCCAGCCTTCCATGCCTGGGCCTCTTCCACACTGTATTCCTGTCCAGAATGTTCACCTCCCTCCTTTGGGCCGGACAAAATCTTCTAAGGCGCATCAGAAACTTCCTCCCTGGAACTACCCCAGCCTGAAATCCTTTCCTGCCATCCTTCAACCCTCTAACAAGCAGTGTCATTTCAGTTCACTTGGTCATCACTCACGTGCCAACTTATCATAGCTCTGCTAGCAGCCCTTCGCTTACATTTTATTTCTCCAACTAAACTATCAGCTCCTGCCTTCACCACTTTTCACGGCCACTGTTTCAGAAGCCATCCCGCCACAAGCTCCGCCCCTGCCCCCATTCATGGGCAGAAATGATCAGGCACCCCGGGCCCACCAGCGAGCAGGGACTAGACTCAGTCTTACAGTTGGAATGCAGGGGCAATGCCCCAACGGCACATGGCACCCTGTTTACCCACTACGTCATGGCTGAGTAGAAACACTGGCTTCTGCTTCAACTTCTTGCTCACTTAGCATTCCGGCTCTCCCCTGGGGATGGAAGCTGCCCTGGACCCCAGCCTACTGGCATGATATGTGGAAGACTCCATTTAATGGCATTACATTTACCAAAACACTCATCCCCTGGCCCAGCCCCCTTGAGGACAGACCTTGCTTGTCCTATGCCACTCCAGGTGGCTCTCTAACCTGGAACTAGACATTACTGCTCCCCTGACTTTTGATTATCTCCTGCTCTCCGAGGCATCTGTCTGCCAAGCCTGGTTAGATATGGAACCGAGTCAGAGTGCATCAACCCTTTTGGGGCCTGCACCATGGACAGTGGGCCTTTTCCCCAAGGAACCTACCACTCATCAGCCAGGTCTGTTTCCTCCATATCGGCTACTGGCCACCTCCTCCTCCCTCTTCACCAGGTCATGCTGCTGAATTCCCAGCATGCTTTGGGCCTGAACCCCTCCCACCTTCTCCCTCTACAAAGAAGGACTATGTCCTGTAAGTTTCCATTTCCCCCTCTGCCTCCAGCACAGAGCCTGGCACACTAGGCATTCAGTAACTTTTGTAGATTTGATTTTTTTGGGGGGGGGGCTGCGTTGGGTCTTTGTTGCTGCACCCAGGCTTTCTCTAGTTGCGGCCAGCAGGGACTACTCTTTGTTGTGGTGCACAGAGTGTGCGGGCTTCTCACTGCGGTGGCTTCTCTTGCTGTGGAGCCCGGGCTCTAGGCGCACACGCTTCGGTAGTTGTGGCTCACGGGCTCTAGAGCGCAGGCTCCGTAGTTGTGGTGCATTGGCTTAGGTGCTTCGCGGCATGTGGGATCTTCCCGGACCAGGGCCTGAACCCGTGACCCCTGCATTGGCAGGCGGATTCTTAACCACTGTACCACCTGCACCCCAGGGAGCCCTGTAGATTTGATTTTTGAAGGAAAGTATCTGAGGGGCAAATGGAGCAGACAAGGTAGATGCTTCAGTGCCCAGGATGGAGAAGAGGGCAGGTTTGCATTCTCCCACTGCTCTTGAATCATTAAGCCTCTTTTTCTTAGAGCTGCTTGAACACCACTTAAATAGGCCTGGCTGACTTCCTGTTTACAGAGCCCAGGGCAAGTACAGTTCAGTGCCCATAATAACAGTAAATTATGGCTGTAATTTAAACTTCAGGCCTGGAAGGAAACCCTAATCGTAGGGCCTTCTCACCCCCGGAGCCCTCCAGAGAATGCCAGTTTTCATGCCAGTGCTTTCCCGGCCTCTTTGCACCCATGCTTCACATCCGTGCCTATGTGTTTGGCTCACACCTGGCTTGCACTTAGAAGAGCCAGCAGGTGGCCCGTTGTCCACACAGCCCGTGAACTGTGGGAGCTGGAGGAAAGCTGCCCAACAGCTTCTTATTTCCCTTCCTTTTGCTTGGGAGGCAACAAAGGCAATGACTTCCCCCATAGGTTTCTCCCTTGCCAGGTCCGAAGGGCAACATGCTGAAGCGTTTGCCTGGATTGGGGGAGATAAGGAGGCCTCAGCCTTACTCTTTGGAGCAGGTGACGAAAAGATGGAGCAGGGGAACCAAACGAGGCTTCCCCATCACTGTTTCTCTTTGGAGGGAGCCCCCTCAGCGGCCAAGCCTTTTCCATGCAGTATCCAGCTCAATCTCTGCCAGGTCTCTGTCACCCATTAGGAGAGCACTATTCTTATGCCATTTGACGAGGTAAGAAACTAAGGCTCAGAGAGGCTCAGCATCTTGCCTAAGGTCACAGAGCTGTGTGGGGCAGGTCCAGGAATTAAACCCAGTGTGTCTGACAAAGTCCAAGCCCTCCCCCAACATCCTCCTGCCAGCAGGATCTTTGAAGGTCCTTTTGGGTGCCTCAATCTTATGATGGGTCTATGTCTCGGCTGGATTTAAAACCAAGTAATGAAGTTTGATTATGAGTGGCATTTTCTGTCTCACTGGAAAATGACCTTTCGCCTATTCTTAATAGTTTAGGTCCTCGGCTGGCAAGTTCAATCCCACTTAGATGGTGGCCCGGGCTTCCCTCACCAATTAAGGGCTCCCTGGAGCACATTGGATCCTAGGAACAAAACACATCCTCCGGCCTTTTGCCACAGCGGGGTCTCTGCCCTAGAAGGCCTGCAGGGCTGGGATCGGATCTCACTTCCCTTTCCATCATGGCAGCAGCCAACACAGCCCCTGGCCAGAGCACAGGCCACGCATCTTGGAAATACCAGAGGAGTTCAATACACTTGCTCTCTAGCAGTGGCGTTTGTGTAACACAAGCCTCACATCCGTGAGCCTCTACATTCCCATCTGTGAAATGGGAATAACCACACCAACCCCACTGCATTGCTGAGAGAGCTGAGTTAACGATGTGAAAGAATTTCAATCTAACACAGAACCAGAGGATATAAAATGCAGAACCTCGTGCCTGTGTCCTCAGGAAAACAAAACTGAAGGACTAAGAGACTGATTTCACGTAAATGCTTGATTTACAGAAAAATGATAGCGTTGGAATTTTCTCGGATGATCATTACTTGTCTCCTATCAACCTTGGGAAGTCCTGCCAGAGCTGTGAACGAGAGATGACCAAGGGCGGGGTGGCCTCACCAAGTGGGCTGAATTGAGCTTTGTTTGTGCTGCTGGAATGGTTCTGTCTGCTCGGGAAGTTTTCAAGGCTGGTCTCTGTTTCTTTTTGATTTTAACTGACTCGAACTTGAACTCTCCCCTCTTTACTTGCCCTGCCCGTAAATACAATCTGCCCCAAACCCTCAGTGACTGGCCTGTCTCTTGCTTCAGTTTGCTTGTCCCAAACTGCAATTCCTCCCCTAATCCCAAATAAACTCCTCTCTTGGAACTTGCCTTGGTTTACCTTTTTACTGAGGTCAACAGTGGAATCCAGAACTGGAATTCACACTCCCTTGGTATTGAGCCAGGCCCCATCTTGCCCCCTTGAGGAGTCTGGAAAAGCTGTCCTCTCCTCTAGCTTCAGGGTCTGCTGGGCAGGATCCCCCTATCTGTATAGGCTCCCTCTCTTTCCAGGCCGGTAGGGGCACTAGTCCTTCAGGAAGCTGTGTCATCAGAACTGCCGGGCCATTGGCTGGGTTCCTGCCAGGTCATGTGACCCAGAATGGTCCAGCGTCCAGCTTACAGTCTGTGACAGCTTTGGTCAATGAGCTGCTACCAGAGTTGTACTTTTACCTTCAGCAAATGGCATCTTCTTTCTCTTAAAGGCCTTCTCCGAAATTCTTCAGCCTTATTTTCATCTGTGATTCATTTGTACTTTCTCCGGCCACCTGGGGATTCTCTGAATTTGCTCGTACTTCAATCCGGCAGGGCTGAGAGTGGAACCTGCTGCACAGCCTGAGCTTAGATGTGTCCTCATCACAGGAGGCCCCTTCTACCTGGATGAGGTTCTTCAGCGCAGCCCACATGTCTCGGAGCTGAACCATTTCTAGAGCCAAACAGGCAGTGGCAGGAAGGGGACTCTCTCCCCAAGGCCACCAGCACCTTTGGACATAGCTGCCGTTTCTTAAGGGATGGCTAGGCTGAGCCATGGAATGAATGACACACGTGGTCCCGTGGCTTCACAGAGACTCGATTCCTAGAATAATGGAACTTTGGGGACAGGAAGGGGCCTTTACAGCCTTCACTTCTGATTTGCTCATTTCACCGCAAGGAAATTGAGGGCCGGGAAGACTGAGCCCTTTTCTGCTCTGTCGACCAAAGTGACCCCTCAGCGGTGAGCTGTTTGCCCAAGTACAAACCACCACAATCTCAGAGGCTGGTAACTGAGAAGATTAAAATACAACGGCAAGTGTAAGAGGCTATGAGGATGGACCCTGGCCAAAAAGCACCCCTGCAACAAGCGATCATTATTATTACAGGAAAGCCACCTAAAGGGATGGGGAGGCGCTGGCATCATGGCCAGCGGTTCTGCAGCCTCTGCCCTTAGCTTCTTCTCCTCGGGGTCACCTCTGCTCCATGCCCTCCTCCTCTGAGGCTCAGTCCCTGACCACATGCTGCTGAGGCTCTGGCTCTCACCTTCAGCTGTGACAACTTGACTCAGAAGCAGCAGCCTCTGAACCTGGAAAAATCTGTCAGGCTGAGCAGCTGAAAATAACACTGCAGACTGAAAAGTGCCCTGACATTCCAAACCCCGTGCATGTAACTCGTCCTGGTCACGTCACTAGCGAGGGATGGGGACTGCTGTTACTCATCCGTTGAACCACTAGATCCTGAGGTCTGCCTACGTGACAAGGTGACAAGCACGGTGCTAGAAGCTGGGGAATAAGACCCTGCTCTGAGTCAGCTGACATCCCCGAGGGGAGAGGAGACAATAAACAAACAAATGATAAATATATCACACCTCAGGCATTGATGGGTGTTGCCAGGGCAAAAAAGCAGGGAAGAGGATAGAGGTTAACTACTGGGGAAGCAGGTAGGGTGGGGGAGGGCTGCTGTTTTATACAGGACAGTACACGCAGGCCTCTCCACTAAGACGGCATTTGACAGACACCGGAAGTAAGTGAGGAAGCAAGCCATTTGGGTATCACAGGGAAGAGGCTAGGTGCTTTATAGATGCAAACTCACTTGGTGCAACACCTAACGCCAAAAACTGTAATACATGAGGTGGGGACCCTGCCAGGAGCATTCTAGGAAGAGCAAGGAGTCTGGGGTGGCTGGCAGAGCAGGGGATGGGGAGGGTGGCAGGGACCCTGGTCACATACTGCCTTACGGGCCATTGTCAGGACGCTGGTGTTTCCAGGGTATTGGGATGACTTGATCTGACTTGTGTGTTTGCAGGATCCCCTGGGCTGCTGTGTTGGGAGCAGTCTGGTTAGGCAGCTACTGTGATGGTCCAAGCGAGACAGAATGACAGTGAGCAGGCGGATGGGTGAGGAAGGTA
Organism: Hyperoodon ampullatus; assembly: GCF_949752795.1. Lineage (NCBI taxonomy): Eukaryota > Metazoa > Chordata > Mammalia > Artiodactyla > Ziphiidae > Hyperoodon > Hyperoodon ampullatus. The sequence continues at coordinate 81,493,128 of NC_136916.1, forward strand.
GGGAGAGGTAGGGGGCATCCTGGATGTATCTTCTCAGCAAAGTTGACTGGATTATAGGAATAGCTGTTAAAATCATCAGGGCCTCTCTGGGACCACCCAGTGAGTCTTGTCCCATCATTTACAACTGACTTGAGGCTTAAGACAGCTAACGTGCCATCATGCAAAGAGATCAACGGGGCTTCTGAAGTGGAAAAGTGAGTCTAGCCAAACATTCAATCCCCAACGACATCAGCAACAAAGCATGGGCGGAAAGTTACATGAAGTTCATTTTGCAGCCAGGCGAGGACAATAGACCATAAAGGAAGCTAATATCTACAAAGAAGTCTAGCAATTAAAGGTAAATGTATGAGGATGGAGGATTTTAGACTAATTCCAATCAATATGCCATTGATGAGTGGTTCCCAGTGTGCATGTGCTGGGAACAAGTGAAAAAAAGTTTCCCAGGGAAGGGATATGGGAACAGATGTATATTAAAAAAAAAAAAAAAAAAAAAAAAAAAAAAAGTTTCCCAGATCAAAATGAAGCTGAGGAACACTGGGTTGAAGGACAATGAACTTGTTTCTTTGTACAGGACTTTTCAGGGCCTTTAATATGTTAATGTGCATCACCAGTTTCCAAAAGAGATATTTATCAAGCTCATGCACTTTGTTGCTGTTGTTGTTGTTTTAATGGAGCCCCTTCCTAGAGTAATATTATTTGAAACACTCTGGGGAAACCCTCAATAGATAGACCATATCACCTGAGCATCCGCTCTGTGCACTAGCAACCCATAACTCAAAAGAGTTTTCTGGGGTCCTGTGCTGAGTGCTGGGGGTACAAAGAAAAGTAAGGACACCAAGCATCATGTGGTGGTTTGCAGGCTCAGGGGCACCTGCTCCCTGAGCTACCATCTGCCTGTCCAAGGCTGCCAGGTATGGGGTGAGGCTGCAAGGTGAAAGCAAAGCCTGGAGGAAACTAGCATGCAGGGCGCTTCTCCTCTACAAGACTCCTTGGCCCCATGTCCCTCTCCATGAGCACAAGGATTTGGGAAAGGCCTCTGTCAAATGCACATGTTTTAAAGCACACTCCTCTTTTCACATTACTTTGTCACCTGAACTAATTAGAAGGGAAAGAAGGAAAGAACACATGTAGAATAAGCTTCTGTGGCCCTTTTTATCACTACATAGATCCCTTCCCTTTAGTCCTCATTACAGCTCCACAACAATGGAGCTAACATTTAGGAAATTTCGAGGAGCCTTTTGGGAAGCCTTTCCCTGTCCATCCATTTAGAGCTCAGAAGATCCCTTTGAAGGAGGTGGGTAATTGATATTCAAACTGGAGGAAAGTGAGACCTGCAGACATTTGGTGACCTGCCCCAGGTCACACAGATCACAGCAGCAGAGCCCAATCCAAAGATGGGTCTGTATCAAAGTCTGCTCTCTTCCTGATACACCAGTGCCTGGTTTACTCACTGCACAGCTGTCCAACAGGCAGAGGCCCTACTGGAAACCTTATCAAATGAACTTACAAAGCCCAGAGGCTGAGTAAGCTGGAGGAATTTAACCCAGGGCACTGCTCAGAGCCTGAGCCGTCTAACCAGACCCCAAAGTGGTAGAAAGATGGCGACATGGCAGAGCCCAGGGCACCTTGTACATGTTCTGCCAAGACTGTGCTGTGTGTCCCGGTCTATGGCCTGGATAGAACTGGCTCTTGCCTATTTCAATTCCAGAGTTGTTCCTCTAGAAAACATTCTCATGGTGAAGCTTAAAGGTTCACCGACTTCCCAACTGTAACTCAGCAGATGGCTCAGCAGAGCACAAAATTTGGGGCAACAGCCAGCCCTTGACCTGCACTTGGATGATGGCTGGGGTCACTGAGAAGGAACACAAGTTGGGGCAGAGAAATGTCATGGTATACACATGTCACTTCAAAAAAAAAAAAAAATGTCAGAAGGAGTACATTTTTCATTCTCCTTACAAATGACTCCATCTATGACATGGTACAAACTCATTTTACACATCAGAAATTCATAAAATCTCTCCAAATAGCCTCTATAGCTGTAGCACTGTTTTTCTGGATAGGCAGGGAGTTTATTTGCCTTCCTTGACCACGAGTGATGCTATCCAAAGCAGATCTGTTTTATGAAAAGATTCACTTTTAGATTCAACTTTACATTTGCACTTATCATATAAATGCTCATATTATTGTTTTCTATGCATAATAATCAATTTGGCAATTTTCACTGAAACATATCATTGAGATAACAACCTATACCTATTATAGATGTATGTGTGTGTGTGTGTGTGCTTGTGTATATATACACTCCTTACGTTCTACAAATTTGAACACAGAAATTTAAACCTACCTCATTATTTTAGTATCAACGTTGAATCTCCAAAACCTGTGTATTTTAGATTATTTTAATAAACTAGCTCAGAAAGGAGGTCATGGGTCAAAGTATTTAAAGTGAAAAATCTTAACTATAATATTTTTAGCCCATTGTATGTGTCGTACAGCTAGATACTTCATAAATATTACTTTACCATCACAAACCCATACAAAATGAGTGTTAGTATCCTGATTTTAAAGAAGAACAAACTGGAGTTCAGAAAGGAAACTTGACTTGCTCTCAGGGTGCTGTCACTCAGGTGGGAAAGCTGGGATGTGAACCACAGCCTGTGTTCCTCTAAAGACTGAGCTCCAAGGAGCTCTATATTGCTGGGCAGGGTTTCAATCAGACCCATTTCAGTCTAATTCCAAGGCTCTGAAGTGTGTGCATGTGTGTGTGCATGCACATGCATGCGTTTACAAGGAGGGAAAAGAAAAGTCTCCTGATTTTGCACATGGGCCATTTGGGGACCAAGTTTAGGGTTGCCCAGTTCATTCAAGAAACGATGTCAGCAATGGGATGCTCTGGTTCACTGAGCTGACTTCTTTATCAAAGACAACCTTTCTAGTCTCACTGGAGACCAAAGCGCGGCCCACAGATCCAGGAATGGCAAGTCCCCCTAAGGCTGTCAATCTGGCACTTAAGAGAGATTCCTTCAAAGATTTAGAAAATAAACAAACTTGCACTCTTTTTGAGCTAGTATCCTGCAAACCAGGAGAGCTTGAATCTCCATCCTTTGGGTAAAACACTCATATCGACTTCAGGACACCCTTGTTTTATACTTTGGGGGTTATTTTATAACATTTAACTTGTGATGCCTCAAAAATTACAGAACAGGAAGAACAAATGTAGTACTCTCCCTCCCTCCACACCCCTTCCATTTCTTCTGATTTTCAGAAGAGCTTATTGACCCTAATACTTCCAAAAACCTATGAGAAGTTCTTACCACCAGTTAAAATAATCCACTTCTCTTGCGCCTCCCAGAAGAGGTTCTGTGACTCATCACAAGGCACACCCTCGCCACAGTCTCCCCGTTCAAAAAGATGCCCCTTCCTTTGTGTTGGCCTTAAACTACATCTGACAGCCTCTCTTCTTTTCTCACATACTTCCTCCCTGGGGTCTTCATGGATTCAGTGTAAGAGAGGCCCACCTCCAACCTCACATCACAGCCATGTACCCTACATGCCTGTCAACTGAAGCTTGGAGTCTGCAATGACTGAGCGCTGCTGTCCTTTCCCTACAGAACAATGTCTGCCTAATTAGTGTTTGCATGTTATGCAACCGACTTTAACATGAACCACACAGGTTTTGGAGAACAAACGGTCTCTCCCTCATTCTTAGCAGCATTTGACATGAATCAGGCCTTTACCTAGGCAAGAACACATGGGTAATGACGTTAGCCCGAATGTTTCACCACAGACACACTCCAGCCGTCCTGGGTATCAGCTGGAAGGTGGCTTATTTCGTGTATAAACTCTTGGACAACATGCACGCGTGCTCAATCAGTACATGACATGGAAAGTTATATAACTCAAGGTAACACAATTCCCAAACTACCATTGAATGGGCCTTTCTGTTCCTTCCTTTAGAAATTACTTCATCTAAGTAAAGGGCTCCAGCCTTTTGAAACAGATCAAATAAAAGGGAGATATTGCTAAGAGGATAAATGTGGGAGCTTAAACAGGCATCTTAATTAGCATTTTCTCTAGAGGGAAACTCCATTTCTGGATGTGGTAATTAATGAACATTTAGTCAATACAGAGATGACTGACTCATCCCAGATACATCCATCGTTTTTTATTAAGTTCACTGTGTTTTGCCTTTGGGGCTCTGGGACTCAAGTTTTGAAAAGAGTCAAGTCTTTATCAACAACTGCAGTCACTTTAATGAACAGAAAATTGGTTTTTAGGGGTTTTTTTCCTGCTGGATTTTTTAAAAATCTCAGCATACTTTAAAATACTTGACAGACAAGAGTGTCGGGACTCAGCATACTTTAAAATACTTGACAGACAGGAGTGTCGGGAGTAGGAAAGGCAGGATTGGGCAGAAATATGTCTGATCTGAACAGAAGACATTCGCCAGCAAGAACCTCAGAACTTTTTTTTTCTTTAACCGAAAAGCATCTTTCCTCTTGACCTTAGTAGCTGTACTAAGTCCAGTAAACCTCATTCATATTTGAGAAAGAAACTGTATTATCTGGTTTACATTGACGTTTTAGCTCATATCACAGATCTTTAGCTACTGTCACCTCTTCGCTGATCTTGGTAAGGCAAGACCATCTATTCTTACAACTAGGATGGGGAGAAGCCCTGCCTTTTCCCCAAGTGCAGAAGGAAGAGAGAATGGCAACATTCTTAGGCAACTCTGATCTCAGGTGGCCTCGGCCTGAGTGGCTTGAAGCAGGATTTCGGTTCCCAGCCAAAGATTCAAGTCAGGTCACGGCAGTGAGAGCGCTGAATCCTAGCCACTAGATCCGTGGCCAGTGACAAGGTCTGGGCCTGTCAGCTGTGTAGAAATGAATTTCCACAGAAAGACAGAAAGCAGTGAAACAAGCAAAGTGTTTATTAGGAGGAAAAAGGCTACGTGTGGATAGACACATGGGCGAGCTCAGAGAGAGAGTCGCACACAAGTGGTAGTTTGCATCACTTATATGGGGCATTTCTTCCAGGTTTCCTTTGGCCAGTCACCTTGCTTTGGCTGGTTCTGAGTCCGTATTTGGTTTATCTCAGGGTCCTCTCCTGTGTACACGTGCAACTCTTAGCCAAGATGGTTACCAGCAAAGAGGGCTATGGGTAGGTTGACATCACTTACTATAGGGTGGCACCCCTCCCCTTTTGTCCTCCAAGGAGCCTTTCTGCACATGTGTAGTTGGGAAGGTCTCCTTGACTTCGAGAATGAGGAATATGTGGTCTCTTTATCTCTTATCTGGGCAGGGCGCAGCTTCTCCTCCTCTTCGTCTTGGATTATCTGTCCACAGGGGACAGACTCCAGCTGTTCAGCCTGGGGCCCGTCTATCTCCTGCCTCAACTCCAGCACAAGCAGGAATATGAGAGATCTAATTAACCTGTGAATTGAACATTTTCTCATTGTTTCTTTCTAGGCTTTATAAAAAATAGATTAGCAGATTACCCAATCACAGAGACCACAGAGCATTCAGCAGCGCACCAGGATACACTGAGGTACTGCGGTACCTACTTTCACCTATAAGATATCTTCTTTAACCCTCGCTAGGGCCAATTAACCAATTTATTCCTCAGGGGACACTTAGAAGGACTGAGGTTCAGAGAGGCTTTCACTGAGCCCCCAGCTCAGTCTGCAACAGATTCAGGAGTGGAATTCAGATCCACCTGATTCCATGGCTTGTGTTCTTTCTCCCACATGGAAAGGCGGCCCTTACAGAGGCAAAGGTGTAACGGGCACAAGAGGATTATCTGGTGAGTGAGGCTGGGAATTCTCTGGGTTGCCTGGAAATGAGCTAGCTAGAACGGGCTCCCCGGTGAGCAGGACTGAACCCCAGCACCACTCCGCACAGGACAGGAGCCCCCCAACTTTCCAGGCACAGGGCAGCTGGCATTTCTGAGCACTCCTTTAAACAGGTAGCACCAAAGCTCAGACGGGAGCTTGACCCTAATGTGTATTCCTCTGTGCAGGTCACTCTCAGGCTTGCCTTGAAACATGAGACCAACAGGAGGACAGGGGCTCTCACCTACACCCCAGACCCACTGTGAGTCCAACTATAGCCACACTGAGCCACACAGGATGTCAAGATGATGGGGCCCATGTGCCTGCTCATGACAGGGACAGGCAGGCCATCAAATTCTGGATGGTCCTGAAGCGACCACATGTGGCCATCCCTGCGCTTCCATACAAGCTGAGTGCTGGGCTAGCAGCCGTGCCAAGCCAGGAGCATTAACCCACAGATGGGTTAATTTCCACGTACAAATGCCCAATTTTTAAAGCGACCTTGGTGGCTTTCTATTGATTTTTCAAAGGCTAATCATATTTCAGAGGCCCACTTCCCCAAGTAAGTTCCAATGCAACAAATCTCTATCAGGTTTTATATACCGCTCTCTCAACACAGCTAGGAGAAAACTGGGCTATTTATTCAACTAGGCTGTATTTAAAATAAACGGAATGCAAACATCATGAACTTTTCCTTTCACCAGTGCACTGCTCCTTAGTGAGTTGTAGCAAAGTAAGCCACTGCCTTTCAATAAAGGAGTTTCAGAGGTTTTTATGGCTTAGAGCCAAACAGCATGCTTTGCATGCTATTTTACTTACTGCCAGATACCACTGCTTTAGGGAAGCGCTCAAATGCAAGCCTTGAATTGATCTACAGCCTGGTTTTCCCAGAGCATAAAGGAAAGATGTTTTAACATAAGAAAAATCATCACAGTTCAGCTGGGACTAATGCATTTAAGGAGCAACAGAGAGGAAGCTCCTATGATTGCTTCTGCGGCTACATCTGCTTTACATTCCCAAATCACTCACCGGTGTCCATCCTCTGCTAAACTCAGTTATAAGGCTTCCCTGAAAATTGCTTTGGGGAGTTTGCCGACACATAGACAACAGTGACAGCTAATCCAGCAGGAAGTTGATGTCTCTGGTCTTTAGTGTTCAGGCTGTCAAGAAGTGGCCCATAATTCATTCTGTGTTCAACCCCACTCAAGCATCTCCTCTGTGCTGGAGCAGAATTACGGAAACTCCACCCCCAGGGTGGTCATCACAGTCACGTCACCACTGCATTACCAACTAACATTCATATGTGCTTGCTGCAGGGCAGACACATGGATGGTACTTCACACGCACTAACTCACTTAATCCTAGCAATTCTGTGAGACAGACACCATCATCACCATCCCTATCATACTGAGGAGGACACAGAGGTCCAGCAGGGTTGCATGCCAAGAGCCACATAGCTGGTAGGTAGCAGAGCTTGGACTCACACCCAGGTCTGTCCAGCTCTGAAAGCCAGACTCCTCTCTACTCCATTATAACTCTCAACTTCTCCAATGAATCAGAACCCACTGGAGCTTGTTAAAGCTGGCGCTTGCCAAGCCTCTCTACCCCGCTCCCCCAGAGTCTCTCCCAGAAGGTCTGGGTGGGATCCAGGAATCTGCATCTATAATAAGTGCCTGAGATGATCCAGGTACCACATTCCCTGATGCACTTGCCCATCTTGCACATTTCAGTTAATATGGACGATCATCAGGAATCTGAGATAGAGGCTGAGAGCTCCAGCTGTGGAGCAGGTGAGAGCATGACTTCCCGTGGGAACCAAGTTCCCATGGTTCTGCATGGGAACCGTGCGGCTGGCTGGTCCCCAGCCCACCTGTGCAGTGCTGATGGGTAGGCCGGGCAAGAGACGCCAACCCCAGTGTCACCCCCTGGCCCTCTATCCATGAATCCCAGCGGGGAGCTGGCTGTTGTGTGTACCTGGCTTGTTCACTGTTGTCGCTCAGGGCACAAGTTGTAGCAGTTGCTACAAGAGTCACACAAGAGGACTACTGCTTGTCATTACTGGATTTGGTCTTGCTCTCACTTGCCAATCCCTGGCCTTTCCTACAAGCTCTGGGATTCCTTATCAATACAGCAGAAAAAATAACGGAGCATCGGCTGAAGGAGTAATGAGAGGGTCACCAATGACCAATGGTGCTTAATGCCAGAAGGCAGAGGACTAGGTGTGTTGGTGGATGCCAAGACCAATGTATGATGGGCCAGTTGATGGAAACTGAGCAAAAGGCATGTATACCCTCTAGAGCCAAGGACACTTATTGACGCTAACCACTGCAGATGAGACAGGGTGTGTGTAAATTATTTCAGCAAATCACTACTCAAGCATCAAGTAACATGAATTGAACCCCTATCATGCATGCATGCACTCATTCATTGAACAAACATTTACACCATGCCTACCCTATGCCAGGCACTATTCCAGGCACAGAGATGTAGCAGTAAACAGTGTGACAGAATATCCCTTTCCATTAGGAAGTTACAGAACATGCACTGGGGGTTGGAGGAGATGAAGGTAAACATGATGCATTTCCTAGTCTCCAGGTGTACACAATCTGGAGCGAGTCCGGCAATGTAATTTAAATGCAGGAAGCGTGATATACATACCTCATCTCACCTTTATGACACACTGTGAGGATAAGCAAGTCTCCTACCCCCATTTTACAGATGTGAGAACTGAGACTCAGAGCATTTAAGTAACTGGTTCCATCATAAAGCTGGTTAGTGTAAGAATAGGGATGTGGTGATGCGGATGCAATACCGCATCTATTACTATTTAGTACAAGCAGTATTCTTTGTGTTCTACAACAAAAGATTTTTTAAATTAATCAAGTTCACTTAATTGAAAATGGTATGCCTTGGGGGAAATCTTAATTCATATACAACAAAGATATTCAATAAAAATTAAGTCTCTTGCCCAGCCCAGACCCTTCCAGAGAAACAATCACTATTATCAATTTCTGGAAATAGCTTTACTATGAAGCTCTTCTTCTACCATGTGTGTATCAAGCAAGTAAGATTGTTTGGAAAGGCTAGAAGCAGTAAGAAGAAAAAATTCTCAGAATGTCAGATAGGAGCCAATAGACCCAAATTCCACATTAAGAGTGGTTTTCCTTAATAAAAAAGAGAAAAAGCATTAAATATGTTCACTCAGTGCTGCTCCCAGCACCTGGGCTTTAAAGAATTTTAAGAACTGTCACCAGACCCATAAAATGCATCACTTTGTCCAGACAGTGAATAAGTACTTTGTTCAAGTGCCTTTTCAGAGTAAAACCCATTGGGAGGCTTCTCCTTCCTTGGTGTCTTGCACCAGGGCTGAGGTCTGGATACCGCCTACCTGGGGACAGGGCCAGACCAATTATCAGGGACAATCAACACCTGTAGTGGTGACAGGGTGGTGCCTTCTTGCCCTATGAATGTGCACCTGCACTGAGATTGATGGGAAAACCACACATTGACTCCACAGGTTAAGAATTTTCGTGTCCTCACTGGACTAAGATCCTGAGTCCCAAGAGCTAAGGGTTCAATATTGACTCATCAATTCCTTACCCAAGGGCTCTATAGAATGGCCTCAGAAGTGTGGTTGGAAAAGAGGACACTCTGATGACCCTTATCAGCAGGATGGAGGGGGCTGCGTTCACTGGGTGCCTGTCTAGGGGAGATGCCAACTTAGCTAACAGAAAAGAATTCATGCAGCCTCCCTGGACTTGGATCTTCCCTTTTTTTTTTTTTTTTTTTTTGCTGTACGTGGGCCTCTCACTGTTGTGGCCTCTCCCATTGCGGTCCGGACGCGCAGGCTCAGAGGCCATGGCTCACGGGCCCAGCCGCTCCGCGGCATGTGGGATCCTCCCAGACAGGGGCACGAACCCGTGTCCCCTGCATCGGCAGGCGGACTCTCAACCACTGCGCCACCAGGGAAGCCCGGATCTTCCCATTTTTAAAGGCAGATCGAAAGAACCCAGTAAACATTGGTTGGATGGATGGTTAGGTTACACCAGAAATCCTTCACATGACCAGCTTTAACATTCTAAGAATTTGAACCCTTCTGTGTTGATAAAAGGTACACTTATTTGGTGTCCCTTTACGCAGCCTTCAACTCACTAAGAAGTTTCCCTGGGGGTGTATCTGAGACCAAGAGCCTAACCAGCATTCAGGCATCCTTCTCACATCACATCCTTCTGTCCTTCAGCCCTTAGCATGGGGCTCAATCACTCCAGATGACAGGCAGGAAGACTGGCACACACAGCAAGCCAGTGCACCCAGGAGGCAGGGCAGGAAGTGCTGGCATGTTCCCCAGTGAAGTCCAGGCTGGATAAGGAGCAAGTCAGGGGGTTCTCATGGACCACAGTGACGAGAGGCAGGAATCTATTCCATAGCACTATTCTTATTCCTGCTGTCACAGGCAGCATCCTGTGACATGTGCTGGTACTGAGTCCCACAGCCCTACCCACCTCCACCCCCCGTGGTACTCCCAGTGGTGGGAAAAGAGGGTCTACAGTGCAAATACAGCATCTTTCCCCCCCGGGTCTTTAAAGCATGTTAACTGCTTATTTAGAGAAAATGGTTTAAGATGGTAAAAGGTAAATTTGGCTTGTTTTTGATTAGACATTCATAGTTATATCTTAGGAACGGCTGAAAATGAGATATATGAGCTGGGAGAATAGCTAAAAGATGATGAAGACAAGGTGAATTGCATATTTAGAAGACAGAGAGACAAAGACAGACTGATCACCCTTGCTTCAGATTACATTCCTCTGAGAGAAATGAACAGCCAATGTGCAAAGCCATTCACCTACCCCCGATTCAGCAGATGATGGGGCATTCCAAGTTGCCAAGGCAACACCAGCTGAGCAAGAGATGAATACAAGCCTGTACACATGTGGGCACAGGCACCCATGCATAACACCTCCCTGTAAGCAGGGACACACCTATAGAGAATGCTCTCTACCAGCAAGGGACTCATTTCCACATTGCTCCTTTGGGCAAATCTGAAAGGTGCTGATGGCTATTGCTTCCAGAAGGATTTTAAACATACAAATATAGCAAATAATTTAATAACCATAACCAAGCTTAGATCTAACAAATGGTACCATTTTGTACTACTGATTTCAGGTCCCTGTTTTTCATTCTGATTCTATTTTTGTTTTTAAAGAAATAAAACTTTACAGAGTGGAAGCCTCCTTTTTATTCCAGCTCAATCCAACTTTCCCACCTTTCCTTCCCAGAGGACACTGCTCTTCTAACCTTCTACATGTCTTTCCCATGCATGATTTTATAATTTTGGTATTTATGTATTACCATAAACTATGTAAAAGTGCTATTTTTAAAAATTTACATAAATGGACTACTACTTGACTGTAACTTTTCTGACTCAACAGTAAGCTATCCATATTTATCTAATCCATTCATTTAATTGCTATGGAGTATTCGATCTTATACATATAAAATAATTTATTCATCCATTCCCTAAACGATGGACATTTGATTGGTCTCAGCTTCTCTTACAAAGAACACTACGATGAACACTCTTATACAAATATGTTTCCTCATGCATACATGCTGGATTTCCTCTGGAGCCTATCTGTAGATGGATTTTCTCTGGAGTGTACTGTAAATGTAGAACTGCTGATTTGTAGTAGAAACTGCCACTTACTCTCCAAAGTGATTTTACCAATTTTTATTCCCAGCAGCACTGTATGAAAATCTCCACATTTTTGCCAACTCTCGGTGTTGTCAGATTTTAATTTTTGCTAGTCTGAGAAGTGTGGGATTATGTCTCACTGTGTTGTTTTTAATTTGCATTTCCCTGACTACCAGTGAGTTTGACCATCTTTTATGCTTATTGTCCATTCAGTTTTCTTGCATCTGATTTCTCCCTATTCCCATCCTGTACCCATTATTCTGTGGCATAGCCTTTTCTTCTTACTGATTTGTAGAAACTCTTTAAATATTCTGGATATTAAACCCTGACTGATTATGCAGACTATTATAGTATGCCTTTTAATTCAGTTTATGGTGTCCTATTATTAATAAGGTTTTAATTTTAATGTAATCTATTTCTTTTTAAAGGTTTGCTCTTTTCTTCCTAAAAGGTCTAAATTTTGGGCTTTTCATATTTAGGTCTTTAATCATCTTTTTTCATTAATTAAAATGTAATCAATTTTTTTAAAATAAAGTGTTAAGTAAGGATCTGATTTTCTTTTTGTTCCTTTTAGTTTGCTGGCAGTTTAGGCATTCACTGAATAAATGGTTTTTCCTCACTTATTATAACATTGCTGCTCTCGTTTACATGCCCAGACACACATACACTGACTTCTGGTCACACCAGGCAGTTTAACTGGTATATATTTCTATACCCTTGTGCCAATGCCACATACACAAATTACTACAATTTATAATCCAGATAACTATTAGGGGAATTTCCCTTCCTATATAATCCCCTTATATAAAACTATGTTCATTATTCTTGATCAATTACTTTTCTACATGAATTTTAGGAGTATCTTCTATTGTTATACATATATTTATACACACACACACACACACCTGCACACACCACCTGTTTTCTTTTTATTGCAATGGCATTGCAATTACAGATTATATTTGGGGAGAAATAATATCTTTTGATATTGAATCATTCTATCCATGAACATGGTATGTTTTACCCTTTGTTTAAAAGTCTTCTTTTATACCCTTCAATAGGGTTTTATAATATTGTCCATAAATGTCTTGTTTATTTTTTCAATTTCTTTTCCTTACATACTTTATGGTTTTTGTTGCTGGTGTAAACATTCTTTTTTTCTTTTTTTAAACTTTTTCGTTTCTACTTGGTTTTGTTTCTCTATAGGAACACTATTGATTTTTGTACATAGATCTTGTATCCACCAAACTTGAATTCTTACTATAGTTTATAGGTTTTCCTTTTTGACATTGATAATCATATCATCTGTGAATATGGGCAATTTTGTTTGTTCTTTCCTGATTTTACACTCCTTTTTTTTTCTTGTCTTATTAAGTAGCTAGGATATCCAGCGTGATAGTGAATGGAAGAAATGAAAGCATCCTGAAATCATTCCTAAAGTTTCACAGTGAAGTATCATGCTCACCATAGTGTTTTTGTTTTTTGGGGGCTTTTTTGGTAGACATTTTTTATCAGAATAAGGAAGTTCCCTTCTATTTCTAAATTGTTCAGATTTTTCTGTTTTTTCTTGTTTTGTGTTTTTAATCATGAATGCATAATATACTCTGTGAAAAGCTTTTTTTCCCACTTACCTTATGTAAGAGATGTCCAAAATTTTTAAAGAAAAGCTGCCAGGGTGCATAACTACTTTTCTCCTCCAGGGTCAGAAACAGACTTGAAAAGACTAAATCTCTAGTCCGCCAGCCAGGCTAGGTCTATGCATCCAAGTCTGACCTTCCACTAGGTACCTCCATGGACCACACAGGTCAGCAGCTCTTCTGTGGTTGCCTGTTGGAATGCCTCAATACTGTTTTGGTCTGAAATTATCCTTAAATTTCCTTTGGGGGGAGGGGGAATTCTTGTGTGAGCTTTTAACTCCTAACCATTAGCTGTTTATGACACTAGCTCTCCAATATGGTCATTATGAAGAGGAAGGGAACTCGTCCTGATGCAGGGCACCCACATTATCCTACGGTATCCTCACAAGGAATGAATGAGGTCAGCATCATTATCCTCCTTTTCTACTCAAGGAAGCTCGGGGAGGTTAAATAACTTGTCCAAAGTCTCATATCGGAAAGTGATGGAACTGGGATTAGAAACCCCATGTGTGTGACTTCCACGCCCTGCACTTTACACTGCTTGTGGCACTGTCCCCAAATCTCCAAGTACAGTGGGTCCTCTGTATCTGCCAATTCCACAGCTGTGGATTCAACCAACCTCAACCAACCGCGGATAGATTGTGTACTATGTTTACAATCTGCTGATGGTTGAATCTGCAGATGTGGAACCGTGGATACAGAGGGTCATCTAAGGGACTTGAGCATCATCAGAATTTAGTATCCATAGGGGGTTCTGGACTCAATCCTCAGTGGATATCGAGGGATGACTGCACACCCAAAGAATTACCTCTGGCTTCATAATGTACAACTCACAGAGCCAGCAAAGCCATTTTCCTTTCTTTGTTTTATTTTTGTCTTTCCAACTACTTTGTGAATTAGTGGCTGTGGTTCCAGCACTCTGCATAGTGCTGTGAATAATGCAATTAAGCACAGGAAATGGTTTTCTGTTATTAGCTTGCATCCTAGCAATGAAGGTCAGGGCATGCTCGGGAAGTTGGCTTTTCCTATGTGACAATTCAGGGCAGCATCCCAAATGGGAGTCTCCCTCAGAGAGCTGGGATCACATGGGCTGGGACACCAGGGCTCAGAGAACAGGGAGTATCCAAGCACAGTGCATGGCTTCAGGACCCAAGGCAGAGGGCAGGACCCTTCCAGATGAACGAGTCCCCCTTTAGCAGTAGCAAACAAAAGGGGCTGGGCAAGGGAAGAGAACTCAGGTGTGCTGACCGTGCCCCCACCCCCAGCTACAGGCCTTTCATGCCTTATCTCATTTAACCCTAAAAAAATCCCCAAAATACGAATTGCTATTATCTTAGCTTTACAATTGAGTGGACAGACGCTCAGAGAAGGATTCATGCAAGACCCTCCCCCCACCCCCAACCCATCACAATCGTGGATGGGTTCAGAATCCAGTTCCCTCCTCTCCTAGATCTTAACCCTGTCCTTCATCAACCACCTGATTTTAGAATATATGATGTCCTAAAGCATGTTCCTCTTAAAGGTCAACACAAAGTACTTGTTGAGAACATGGACTCTGGCTAGCCTGCTTAATTCAAATCCCAGTTCAGCCTTTCACAAATTCTGTGACTTTGGGCAAGTCATCTCTGGGCCTCAGTTTCCACATGTATCAAATGGGTATAACAACAACAGTACCTCCTTCAAAGGGTTGTTGTGAGGGTTAATAGTTTAATATTTGCAAAGGTCTGGCACAGGTGGGCTATGTATTAGTTCTCTATTGCTGCATAGCAAATTGCCTCAAAACCTAGAGGCTTAAAGCAGTAATAAGCATTTATCATCTCATACAAGTACAGGGCATATATACAATGGACTATTACTCAGCTATAAAAAAGAACAAAATAATGCCATTTGCAGCAACATGGATGGACCCAGAAATTGTCACACTGAGTGAAGTAAGTCAGACACAGAAAGACGAATATCATATGATATCGCTTATATGTGGAATCTAAAAAAAAAAGGGGTACAAATGAACTTATTTACAAACCAGAAGTAGAGTCACAGATGTAGAAAACAAACTTATGGGTACCAGGGGATAAGGGTGGGAGGGATAAATTGGGAGATTGGGACTGACATATACACACTACTATATATAAAATAGATAACTAATAAGAACATGCTGTATAGCACAGGGAACTCTACTCAATACTCTGTAATGGCCTATATGGGAAAAAATCTAAAAATAAAAAGTGGATATATGTACATGTATAACTGATTCACTTTGCTGTACTCCTGAAACTAACATAACATTGTAAATCGACTATACTCCAATAAATTTTTTTTTAAATGTGCAGGAATTTCAGTGGTTCTGGCTTTTGGTCTCTTGTGAGGCTTTAATCAAGACATCAGCTGGGGCTGCAGGCATCTAAAGGCTTGACTGGAGCTGCAAGATCTGCTTCCAAGATGGCTCGTTCACATGGCTGGCAAGTTGGTGCTGGCAGCTGGTAGGAGGCCTCAGTTCTCCATGTGGGAGAGTCCTCCCAACACGTGGCCAGCTTCACCCCAGAGCAAGTGATGCCAGAGAGCAAGGGGGAAGCAGCAATATCTTTTATGACCTAGCCTTGGAAGTCACACATCACTTCCCCATCATCATACTGGTTACAGCACTATTCACCATGCGAGGGTATGAATACCAGGAGGCATGGATTATTGGAGGCCAACCTAGTAGGCTGCTTACCATAGGACCAGGTACGTTAAATGAAGAAAGGCCTTGGATTTTGCATTCTACATGCCTGGCATTTGGTGAGATAATCACTACACACTTATCAGAAGAATGGATGTATGAATGAAAAGAAGAAATGCCCAAGTCACGCAGCCAAGTTCCATTTTTGTTCTCTATAGTTTTACTACCCATTTTCTGAGCCATTTCTAAGGAAGGACCTATTAGCTCTCAATTTCTACTCTAAATCAACATCTCTATCAATTAGTTCTCCAATTTCATCTCCCTATAAAAGTGTTTGGAGAGGTGCTCTGTAACTTTCTCCTTCACCAAAGATTGATATATCACTATGAATACTTACTCTAGAATTCAGAAGACTTGAAACAAAGTTGACTGAAATTGTATGCCTCGGTTGACACGTCCACACTAAAATGATCTTGGAGAGACCAGTATGTGTCCACAGACAATCGTGGGAAAGTTCCTCCCTGCACAAAGGCACACTATCTGATTCCTTCTCTCCCCACCAAAGCTGTACCCGAGAGATTAGCCTGGCTGAAACCCAGAGGAGGCTGCTCACTGAAGCCAGAGAGCCCAGGAGCAGGGAGGGACGGAGTGCCTAAGGAAGGGGAAACTCCACCTCTCTGAGGGTCTGGGGTCCCCTTCAAGGTCCCTGACTCTTGCTTCTTAGCAGCTGAGAAAACGTGAGAACGTCAGATCCACGCCAGGGATTTTAGACCTGGGGACATGTCACAGTAATGGTGGCCCCCCTTGGCTGTAGGACGGCCTTCCCAACAGTTTCGGCAGTTCAACCCAGAATGATATTCTCAACTTTCGCCACTGCCCTAACTCACCAGAGATGCAACCATTCGCTCCTGGAAAGCACTGATGGTATCTCCTACAATACTAACGTATCTGAGGACATTACACTCAGATCAAACTGGTGTGGCTGACCGTCCTCAGAGGCTTTCATACTGTCCCTGGTTCCCTCCAGTGACAAAGGAGCATAAATGACCAAATTTGGTCTTTACTAGGAGTATAGAGGCCTAGTGAGAGCACAGTATGTCCAGAGTGTGTTTCACTCTGTGCCACGCTGTTGAGACCTTACTCTTGGAAGATGCCTGTGTTTGACCAGCATGACCTTCATGTTTGCAGCCTCAAAAGATTTTTGAATGTACCATGGATGGAGTTATAAGAAAACATAAAAAACACGGAGCTGGGAGGCAAGAAGGGGGTCACTGGTGGTCACAACCTTCACTAGGCTAAAGCTGACAACAGCTCCTGGGCTCTGCTCCCAGTAGGAAAATACAGTGAAACTAGGTAAATATTGGGTGGAAATGCTCATTTTTAGCAGTGAGTATATTTGCTAAATCTTGATTGAATGACAACCTCATCACTGAATTCAGAACATTCTTCCCCATTTTACACCGGCTTCTATGACATTCACTTTGTATTAAATGCTTAAGGACAAACGCTCACCTTGACATTTCAGAAGGGAAACAGCATAGTAACAATGCAAAGTGTGACCCACCTCAAAGTGTGAATTAGAATATCAGCTGTGAACTCCTGTGAGACAAGGAGAGCTCCAAGTAGAAAAGTCTGAAAAAAAACCTCCGACCAGTCATGCTTGAGGGGCTTTTGATCACTCTGGTGCCACCCAGAACTTTTTTCCATGTACTTCTTTGTGTCATTTTTAGACATATTCTCAGAGTCGCTATCTTCTACTTTGGTTTATGCTAGATTCAAATTACCTAGCTCTATGCAAGCATAATGAATAAAATCTCGCCTGATTTGGTGTGCATATAATTAATTCTTGTTCTTCATCATCAGAGGGCAGATGACCGACAGAGTAGCCAGTAGCCACATGGGGCTCATCCAGATTGAGATGGGCCAAAAGTGTGTAAAGCACACACCAGACTTCAAAGACTTAGTGTGCAAAAACGGAATGGAAGTATCTCACTAGCAATTTTTTTCTATTGATTCCATGTTGAAATATTTTAGAAACATTGGGTGAAATGAAATATATTATTAAAATTAATTGCCGCTGTTCCTTTTTATATTTTTTTACTTAAAATTTTTATTTATTTATTTATTTTTATACAGTGGGTTCTTATTATTTATCTATTTTATACATTTTAGTGTATATATATCAATCCCAATCTCCCAATTCATCCCACCCCCCCACCCCTGCATCCCCCCTTGGTGTCCATATGTTTGTTCTCTACATCTGTGTCGCTATCTCTGCCCTGCAAACCAGTTCATCTGTACCATTTTTCTAGATTCCACATATATGCGTTAATATACAATATCTGTTTCTCTCTTTCTGACTTACTTCACTCTGTATGACAGTCTCTAGGTCCATCCACATCTCTACAAGTGACCCAATTTCATTCCTTTTTATGGCTGAGTAATATTCCATTGTATATATGTGCCACATCTTCTTTATCCATTCATCTGTCGATGGACATTTAGGTTGCTTCCATGTCCTGGCTATTGTAAATAGTGCTGCAATGAATATTGGGGTGCATGGGTCTTTCTGAATTATGGTTTTCTTTGGGTATATGTCGAGTAGGGGGATTGCTGGGTCATATGGTAATTCTATTTTTAGTTTTGTAAGGAACCTCCATACTATTCTCCATAGTGGCTGTATCAATTTACATTCCCACCAACAGTGCAAGAGGGTTCCCTTTTCTCCACACCCTCTCCAGCATTTGTTGTCTGTAGATTTTCTGATGATGCCCATTCTAACTGGTGTGAGGTGATACCTCATCATAGTTTTGATTTGCATTTCTCTAATAATTAGTGATGTTGAACTCTTTTTACTTTTTAAAATGTGACTCCCAGACAATTTTAGACAGTACATATGGTTTGCATCTGTTTACTGGACAGCACTGGATATCTCTAAATTAGAGATTGCAAACTGGCAGCTGAGGTCCACACAGGACTAACAGACACAGTTTATATGAGCTGTACGATGTTAGGTCAAAGGATGATTTTATTTTATTTTATTTTATTTTTATTTTATATTGGAGTATAGTTGATTAACAATGTTAATTTTAGGTGTACAGCAAAGTGATTCAGTTATACATATACATGTACCTATTCTTTTTCAAATTCTTTTCCCATTTAGGTTATTTGGAATACTGAGCTATACAGTGGGTATATGTTTTAAATATACATTTTATAAATATTGAGCTATACAGTTGGTTATATATTTTAAATATAGCAGTGTGTACATGTCAATCCCAAGGATGCTTTTAATTTCAAACAATTGCTATCAATTATAAGATCAGGTGATTCAAAACAAAGAAATGGACTTTGCATTCTCTCTAAAAACCAAGAAATCTGGTAACACTGGGTCCAAGATGGCACATTCTTAGATGGCAAGGATGGCCAGGAGCTGCCCCACTTTGGGCAGGGCACCTGCCGTCCATTGCTCCACTGTCCCCACAAGGCCGTATGGCTCCCCAACACTGAGGTGAATGTCAGCTGCCATTTTTCACCGCACCCCTCCCAGCATCACACACTCACTCAAATTCCCTTCCTGGTTTCTACAGACAGGAAGAAACCTGTATTTGAGAGACCCATTCCAGACTGGGGTTGGGAGGCATTTCAAGCAAGAGCAAAAGCAGTGGGGAGGGACTGATCAATGCATGTCTGCCTAAGAGAAAAGCCCTAGAAAGAGAGGTGGGTTTAAGCGTATGTGTTTAGTTGAGGGAACTTTTTCTTTTCTTTTGAGGCTGGACATCCAAATGGAGATGTCCCAGGGACATTTGGAAATACATAACTGTATATATATATATATATATATATATATATATATATATATATATATATATATATATATAGGAAAGAGCCAGAGGTAAGAACAGTGCCTTAGGGACCCCCAGAGGCAAGAGGAAGAAAGATGAAATAAAATCGGCTCAAGAGTTTAAGAAGAGGCAGATTGGTTCAAGATGGTGGAGTAGAAGGACATGCCCGGAATCAAAACTAACTGCTGAACAATCATCAACAGGAAGACACTGGAACTCACCAGAAAAGATACCCCTCATGCAAAGACAAAGGAGAAGCCACAATGAGACTGTAGGAGGGGGGCTATCACAACAAAAGCAAATCCCATAACTGCTGGGTGGGTGACTCACAAACTGGAGAACACTTAACACCACAGAAGTCCACCCACTGGAGTGAAGGTTCTGAGCCACATGTCAGGTTTCCCAACCTGGAGGCCTGACATCAGGAGGAGGAATTCCTAGAGAATCAGACTTTGAAGGCTAGTGGGATTTGATTGCAGGACTTCGGCAGGACTGGGGGAAACAGAGACTCCATTCTTGGAGGGCACGCACAAAATAGTGTGCGCATCGGGGCCCAGGGGAAGTGGCAGTGACCCTATAGGAGACTGTACCCAACCTACCTGTGTTGGAGGGCCTCCTGTGGAGGCAGGGGGCAGCTGTGGCTCACCAAGGGACAAGCACACTGGCAGTGGAAGTTCTGGGAAGTACTCCTTGGTGTGAGCCCTCCCAGAGTCCACCATTAGCCCCACCAAAGAGCCTAGGTAGGCTCCAGTGTTGGGTCACCTCAGGCCAAACAACCAAGAGGAAGGGAACTCAGACCCACCCATCAGCAGACAGGATTAAAGTTTTACTGAGCTCTTCCCACCAGATCAACACCCAGCTCTACCCACCACCATTCCATCCCATCAGGAAGCTTGCACAAGCCTTTTAGATAGCCTCATCCACCAGAGGGCAGACACCAGAAGCACGAAGAACTACAATCCTGCAGCCTTTGGAATGAAAACCACATTCACAGAAAGACAGACAAGATGAAAAGGCAGAGGGCTATGTACCAGATGAAGGAACAAGATAAAACCACAGAAAAACAAATAAATGAAATGGACATAGGCAATCTTCCAGAAAAAGAATTCAGAATAATGATAGTGAAGATGATCCAGGACCTCGGAAAAAGAATGGAGGCAAAGATCGAGAAGATGCAAGAAATGTTTAACAAAGATCTAGAAGAATTAATGAACAAACAAACAGAGACGAACAATATAATAACTGAAATGAAAAATACACTAAAAGGAATCAATAGTAGAATAACGGAGGGAGAAGAACGGATAAGTGACCTGGAAGACAGAATGGCGGAATTCACTGCTGCGGAACAGAATAAAGAAAAAAGAAAGAAAAGAAATGAAGACAGCCTAAGAGACCGCTGGGACAACATTAAACGCAACAACATTCGCATTATAGGGGTCCCAGAAGGAAAAGAGAGAGAGAAAGGACCTGAGAAAATATTTGAAGAGATGACAATCGAAAACTTCCCTAACATGGGAAAGGAAATAGCTACCCAAGGCCAGGAAGTGCAGAGGGACCCATACAGGATAAACCCAAGGAGAAACACAACAAGACACAAAGTAATCAAATTGGGAAGAATTAAAGACAAAGAAAAATTATTGAAAGCAGCAAGGGAAAAATGACAAATAACATACAAGGGAACTCCCATAAGGTTAACAGCTGATTTCTCAGCAGAAACTCTATAAGCCAGAAGGGAGTGGCATGATATATTTAAAGTGATGAAAGGGAAGAACCTACAACCAAGATTACTCTACCCAGCAAGGATCTCATTCAGATTCGATGGAGAAATCAAAAGCTTTTCAGACAAGCAAAAGCTAAGAGAATTCAGCACCACCAAACCAGCTCTACAACAAATGCTAAAAGAACTTCTCTAAGTGGGAAACACAAGAGAAGAAAAGGACCTACAAAAACAAACCCCCAAAATTAAGAAGATGGTAACAGGAACATACATACCAATAATTACCTTAAATGTGAATGGATTAAATGTTCCAACCAAAAGACACAGGCTTAATGAATGGATACAAAAACAAGACCCATCTATATGCTGTCTACAAGAGACCCACTTCAGACCTAGGGACACATACAGACTGAAAGTGAGGGTATGGAAAAAGATATTCCATGCAAATGGAAATCAAAAGAAAGCTGGAGTAGCAATACTCATACCAAATACACTAATAAAGAATGTTACAAGAGACAAGGAAGGGCACTATGTAATCATAAAGGGATCAAGCCAAGAAAAAGATATAACAATTATAAACATATATGCACCCAACATAGGAGCACCTCAATACATAAGGCAACTGCTAACAGCTCTAAAAGAGGAAATTGACAGTAACACAATAATAGTGGGGGACTTTAACACCTCATTTACACCAATGGACAGATCATCCAAAATGAAAATAAATAAGGAAACAGAAGCTTTAAATGACACGATAGACCAGATAGACTTAACTGATATTTATAGGACATTCTATCCAAAAACAGCAGATTACGCTTTCTTCTCAAGTGCACACAGAACATTCTCCAGGATAGATCACATCCTGGGTCACAAATAAAGCCTCAGTAAATTTAAGAAAATGGAAATCATAACAAGCATCTTTTCTGACCACAACGCTATGAGATTACAAATCAATTACAGGGAAAAAAACATAAAACACACAAACACATGGAGGCCAAACAATACACTACTAAATAACCAAGAGATCACTGAAGAAATCAAAGAGGAAATCAAAAAATACCTAGAGACAAATGACAATGAAAACACAATGATCCAAAACCTATGGGATGCAGCAAAAGCAGTTCTAAGAGGGAAGTTTACAGCTGTAAAAGCCTACCTCAAAAAACAAGAAAAATCGCAAATAAACAATCTAGCGTTACACCTAAAAGAACTAGAGAAAGAAGAACAAACAAAACCCAAAGTTAACAGAAAGAAAGAAATCATAAAGATCAACGCAGACATAAATGAAATAGAAACAAAGAAAACAATAGCAAAGATCAATAAAAGTAAAAGCTGGTTCTTTGAGAAGATAAACAAAATTGATAAACCATTAGCCAGACTCATCAAGAAAAAGAGGGAGAGGACTCAAATCAATAAAATTAGAAATGAAAAAGAAGTTACAACACAGACTGCAGAAATACAAAGCATCCTAAGAGATTACTACAAGCAACTCTATGCCAATAAAATGGACAACCTGGAAGAAATGGACAAATTCTTAGAAAAGCACAACCTTCTGAGACAGAGCAGGAAGAAACAGAAATTATGAACAGACTGAACAGAAGTAATAAAATTGAAACTGTGATTAAAAATCTTCCAACAAACAAAAGTCTAGGACCAGATGGCTTCACCGATGAATTCTATCAAACATTTAGAGAAGAGCTAACACCCATCCTTCTCAAACTCTTCCAAAAAATTGTGGAAGAAGGAACACTCCCAAACTCATTCTATGGGGCCACCATCAGCCTGATACCAAAATCAGACAAAAATACTACAAAAAAAAGAAAATTACAGACCAATATCACTGATGAATATAGATGCAGAAATCCTCAACAAAATACTAGCAAACAGAATCCAACAACACATTAAAAGGATCATACACCATGATCAAGTGGGATTTATCCCAGAGATGCAAGGATTCTTCAATATGAGCAAATCAATCAATGTGATACACCATATTAACAAATTGAAGAATAAAAACCATATGATCATCTCAATAGATGCAGAAAAAGCTTTTGACAAAATTCAACACCCATTTATGATAAAAACTCTCTAGAAAGTAGGCATAGAGGGAACCTACTTCAACATAATAAAGGCCATGTATGACAAACCCACAGCAAACATCATTCTCAATGGTGAAAACCTGAAAGCATTTCCTCTAAGAGCAGGAACAAGACAAGGATGTCCACTCTCACCAATATTATTCAACATAGTTTTGGAAGTCCTAGCCATGGCAGAGAATAAAAAGAAATAAAAGGAATACAAATTGTAAAGAAGAAATAAAACTGTCACTGTTTGCAGATGACATGATACTATACATAGAGAATCCTAAAGATGCCACCAGAGAACTACTAGAGCTAATCAATGAATTTGGTAAAGCTGCAGGATACAAAATTAATGCACAGAAATCTCTGGCATTCCTATACACTAATGATGAAAAATCTGAAAGAGAAATTAAGGAAACGCTCCCATTTACCACTGCAACAAAAAGAATAAAATACCTAGGAATAAACCTATGTATTATTAAAGACGATACCGACAGATGGAGAGATATACCATGTTCTTAGATTGGAAGAATCAATACTGTGAAAATGACTATACTACCCAAAGCAATCTACAGACTCAATGCATTCCCTATCAAATTACCAATGGCATTTTTTACAGAACTAGAACAAAAAAATCTTAAAATGTGTATGGAGACACAAAAGACCCCAAATAGCCAAAGCAGTCTTGAGGGAAAAAAACGGAGCTTTAGGAATCAGACTCCCTGACTTCAGACTAGACTACAAAGCTACAATAATCAAGAGAATATGCTACTGGCACAAAAACAGAAATATATATCAGTGGAACAGGATAGAAAGCCCAGAGAGAAACCCACATACGTATGGTCAACTAATCTATGAGAAAGCAGGCAAGGATATACAAATGAGAAAAGACAGTCTCTTCAATAAGTGGTGCTGGGAAAACTCGACAGCTACATGTAAAAGAATGAAATTAGAACACTCCCTAACACCATACACAAAAATACACTCAAAATGGATTAGAGACCTAAATGTAAGACCAGACACTATAAAACGCTTAGAGGAAAACATAGGAAGAACACTCTTTGGCATAAATCACAGCAAGATATTTTTTGATCCACCTCTTAGAGTATTGGAAATAAAAACAAAAATAAACAAATGGGACCTAATGAAACTTGAGTTTTTGCCTAGCAAAGGAAACAATAAACAAGATGAAAAGAAAACCCTCAGAATGGGAGAAAATATTTGCAAACGAATCATTGGACAAACGATTAATCTCCTAAATATATAAACAGCTCATGCAGCTCAATATTAAAAAAACAAACAACCCAATCCAAAAATGGGCAGAAGGCCTAAATAGACATTTCTCCAAAGAAGACATACAGATGGCCAAGAAGCACATGAAAAGCTGCTCCACATCACTAATTATTAGAGAAATGCAAATCAAAACTACGATGAGGTATCACCTCACACCAGTTAGAATGGGCATCATCGGAAAATCTACAGAGAAGAAATGCTGGGGAGGGTGTGGAGAAAAGGAAACCCTCTTGCACTGTTGGTGGGAATGTAAATTGATACAGTCACTATGGAGAACAGTATGGAGGTTCTTTAAAAAACTAAAAATAGAATTACCATATGACCCAGCAATCCCACTACTGGGCATATACCCTGAGAAAACTGTAATACAAAAAGACACATGCACCCCAATGTTCACTGCAGCACTATTTACAATAGCCAGGTCATGGAAGCAACCTAAATGTCCATCGACAGACGAATGGATAAAGAAGACATGGTACATATATACAATGGAATATTACTCAGCCATAAAAAGGAATGAAATTGGGTCATTTGTAGAGATGTGGATGGACCTAGAGACTGTCATACAGAGTGAAGTTAAGTCAGAAAGAGAAAAAGAAATATTGTATATTAACGCATATATGTGGAACCTAGAAAATACTACAGATGAACCGGTTTGCAGAGAAGAAACTGAGACAAGGATGTAGAGAACAAACGTATGGACACCAAGGGGGGAAAGCGGCGGTGGGTGGGGTGGTGGTGGGATGAATTTGGAGATTGGGATTGACATGTATACACTGATGTGTATAAAATGGATAACTAATAAGAAAAACAAACAAAAAACAAAATTAACTTGTGAAATGACCTCACTGTACTTCTCAGAGCTGAAAATCATTAAGAAAATTTGTGCATGGCATGCTATTTACCAAGAAAGCTTTAAAAATAATCATAGCAGTTAAAATTAATGTGTAATAAAAAAAAGTTTAAATCAAAAAATGACAACAAAAAAAGAGTTTAAGAAGAATGTGTGAGTCAAGAGGGAGGTACATGGAGAGAGTGGTGTGCAGGAAACCAAGCTTGCTGCGGGGCAGCCAATAGGAGGCACTTCCTTGCCTAGTCCTGGGACAGACTGCCATGATAGCCCTGCCATCCTCCACTTTTAATAAAAGCTATTGCTTTTTCTCAGGCAATGGATTAGAAAAGAAGGCAAAACTTATCCAAGCAATTTCACAAAACTCTAGCACACCACAATTTCTTCAAAACAAACTCTGCCTTTGCCTGCCAACACTGTAAATAGTCCCCTGTCCAGTCTTTAAAAAATCTCCCCCTTTCCTTCAGCTTAAATTTCTGTCTTCCCCACCCCCATGACTTTTTAAAATTCTTGTAGCACAGAAGTGCTACAAGAATGTAGCACTTCTGTGCTACAAGAATGTGTAGCACAGAAGTGATAAACACCATAATTGAAAATACACAGAAGAGATAATGAACCCTCTGATAGTGGATTTTGAAATATTCTAGATGATTACAATTCTGCAGCTACTTTCTTGAAGAAATTTTCACTCTCATAATCTTTTTACTATCTCATCAAATATTTTCCCAAGTGATTATGTTAGAGCCAAGGCTTCAGACACTGGTCTTCTGACTCATTTGATAACCTATCATTGTGACCAAAATATAAAGAAGATTATAGATGCTTATGGATAACGATTTTGTAATATTCACTCATATCCCTGGGCTGGTATCAGCAAATTGCTTTTTGTTCATAGATAAATAACACTTTGGTTCTTCCATGAAACAATTAATATAAGCAGAGTTAGATTCGGACTTGACTGTGATGCAGAGCGACATAATGCAAGTCTGAGGAATTCTCATTATTATCTTATTTCCACCATGAGTTTGCAACTCTTTTCCAAATATCAGTTATTTGAACTCTCTGCATTCCATTTATTGATTGTGATTTCGTTCTATTTATTTTTATAGCCTGAGAAATCTGGGATGCTTTCACTAAAGCATCCAATCATGCAGTCCATAAATATTTACTGTGTGTTGCTACATGTTGTCTGGGAGTGGGGGTTATGACACTAAAGAAGCTATGTCTGATGCCCCTGAAGAGCTCCCAGCAAATAAGCAGGCTACATACATTACAAAGTATAATATAATAAGTGCTGTAGCAGGAGTCCACATAAGGCACAGAAAGAGCACGGATGGAGAAACACAGAGGTGGCAGCTGCACAAGGTCCTTGAGGAAGAATAAAACCTTGCAGTGGGTTAACGCAGGGGTGGAGTTTATGCAAGGGCCCAGCTGGATGAACAGCAACACGGTGGGTCTGGGAAACCGTGAGCGCTGGTTCCAGCAGCGTCTACAGAAGGGCAGTGTCAGGATTTGAGCTGAAGGGAAGGGCCAGATTACTGAGAGCCTAATTTTAATATCCCCACAGGGAAACACAGAGAGACTGGGTGACTTAGTCAAAGACACCAAGGTCAGCCTAAGGCAGTAATGAAAACATATACAGAAGTTACTGTGTTTTTCCCCTAATTCTTGTTGCAGCCATGATTAGACAGAATTCTACCTCTTTCTGCATTATAGGGTGTGTGGCTCAAGTTTGCATTAACCACGTGAAACTGAAGCATGAAGTACTGTGTGTGTCTAACAACCATAATGAAATGAAATAGACTAGACGCAGAGTGTGATTCCCGGACCTGCAGCAGTAGCACCTGGGAACCTGTCAGAAACGCAGATTTCCTGGCCCCTCCCCAGACATACAAACTACAAACTCTGGGGGTAGGGACCAGCAACATGTGTTGTAATGCATCCCCCAGGTGACTCTGACTTCAGGCACATCTGAAAACCACCAGCATAGACACAAAGGCTCTCGCTATTTTCCTAACTGAGCTCCACATTTCCTTTTCCTTCTGACTCCTTGTGTTGAACCATTCCATGGAACAAAATGTTTCTGCAGCTACTTGATTTTTAATTTTTTATACTATATTTTTCAGTGTGAATTTATTAACTTAGTTTTTTCAGTCGTCATTTGACTGAGGATGCCAGACTTCTGATCTATGCCATCTTTCTAATTTGTATCTCCTTCCCATCAGCCCCCAGAAAACCCCTCATCTGTAAATGAGAAACGACTATTTGTCAGGTCACAGATAACAGCCCAGAAACAGGCTTATGGGCCAAACTTGATTTATGGCAAGTGTTCTTAAACGGATCCCCTTAATCTCTTCCAGCCAAACCTCACATCACCCAAGTGTGGCCAGCGGAACACCTCTAATAGACGCTTTGCATAGCTGTTGTGCCTGCTAACTAATTATATCTTCTAAGGCTCAAGATAATTACTATTTTTTTCCTGAGTGTTTTCACAGTAAGTCACATGTCAGATTGTCATTTGAGCTATGTCAACTATTGGTCGTGGCACTACTATTATTATTACTACTAATGACAAGCAAGAAGGCTTCTCATCAATGACACAAATTCTAAGAGAGCAGAACTCTGTCTTTTCACCACTGTATCCTCAGAGTCTAGAATAGCACCAGGCACCCAACACATAATGGGTGCTCAATTAACACATGCTGAATGAACGAGGTAACACATTAGCCTCTCTAGGAATACATGGGAAGAATAAGGCAGATCTAATCTCTTTCTTCATAAAGCACCTACCTATGTACGAAAAGCAAAGGACTAGATGCTGGGGGCCCCATAGATGAATAAGAAATGATCCCTGCCTGTGTCTGGGAATAGACACACAGAGATGGACAGGGCTGGATTGCCTCAGCTGACCACGGCTGCCTCAAGCCACCCTCACTCTTTATATTCACCACCCTGGGCGTCTACGGGCAAAAGCTCAAATGAAGACACACTTACCATATGCCTTAATGTTAAACATTTAACAGACTCACAGACATAGAGAATAGACTTGTTGTCAAGGGGGAGGGAGGAGTGGGGTAGGGATGGATCGGGAGTCTGGGTTTAGCAGATGTACTCTATTACATTTAGAATGGATAAACAACAAGGTCCTGCTGTATAGCACAGGGATATACAATACCCTGTGACAAACCATAATGGAAAAGAACATGAAAAAGAATGTATGTATATGTATAACTGAATCACTTTGCCGTACAGCAGAAATTGACACAACGTTGTAAATCAACTATATTTCAATAAATTTTTTAAAAAGTTTAAAATCAAGCTAACAAATGGCTAAATTAAATATGTCCTAGCCTCCTCATTTTACAAATATACCTTTATAACAACAAAATTAAAACTATAGAGAAGCAACAGTTCACATCAAATAATATGGACAGTTCAAAACCAAATTAATTTCACCTCCCACCACAGAGCTGCACTATCTAGCAGGGGAGACAAAGCCACTGGTCTGACCTGAGATACGCTGCATGCACATTTACACAGCGGATTTCACCACCCAGTACACACAAAAATGTAAATATCTTGTCAATAACTGTTACATGTTGATCGCTTGTGGAAATTAATATATTTTGGCTATACTGGGTTAAAATACATTAAAATTCATTTCACCTGTTTCTGTATATTCTTTTTTAAAAATGTGTTCACCCACTAGAAAAGTAATATTACACCTGTGGCCCACAATGAATATTTCTGCGGGACTGCACAGCTCTAGGAAGACGCAGCTCAGGCGCAGCAGGATGCGGGGGAGGGACAGGACACCGCTGCCAGTGTTCAGCTGCTTCCTCAGCTTCCTATGCTGAAAGCTCTGGAAATCCACAGGATAAAGGCCCACTTTCTGGTCCTCTTTACTGTGGGGCTCAGGGAGGCTCTACATCTCCCGGCCAAAGCCCAGCTGCCTGCATGCCATCACGCACCCTCGAGCCCCGACCTGGACACCCAGCGAAGATGGAGCACAGAAGCACAGAAGTTGAGAGGTCCCCTTACCCCACGCAGCCTCTGCCCACAGGTGCTCCCAGCGGCCACCTCCACCGGCTTTGGCCTTCCACACTCCTCAAAGGAACCTGATCTTGGAAGACCAGGTCCGAACTTGGAATTCTCTCTTAGTAGGCGGGGAGAGCTAGCTCGGGGTCCTGGTGGTCCCCCTCCTCCCACCCTGGGTTCCATTCTCTCCTGTGTGCACAGAGACCCAGGAGCCCACAGGTGCAAGCTCCATGCACTCACTCCCCCTTCCACCCCACCGCAGCCAAGAGCATCTCCTGGCCACACCTTGGGTCACTCTCTGCAGGACATGCAGGCTCTGGGAGTGGTCCCGTGGTCCTTGGCACAGGGGACTCCAGGGCCCCTAGTAACTAGAACTCTAGCGAGTAACCCTCTTGAGCCCTTGGCCTTCTGAGGAGCACTGGAGAGGAGACTTGTAAAAGCCCAGGGCCTAGGGGACCCTTTGTGTGACCAAAGGACCATGCTTCACCAGAACAGCACAGGTTCAACAGACAAAAGATGTGGCATATATATATATATATATATATATATATATATATATATATACACACACACTCACACACACACACATATACATATATATACACAGCAACATGGATGGACTTGGAAGGCATTATGCTAAGTGAAACAAGTCAGACAGAGAAAGACAAATACTGTCTGATATCACTTATATGTGGAACCTAAAAAATACAACAAACTAGTGAATATAACAAAAAAGAAGCAGACTCACAGGTATAGAGAACAAACGAGCGGTTACCAGTGGGGAGGAGGGGGCAATCTGGGGGGAGTGGGAGGCACAAACTGCTGGGTGTAAGATAGGCTCGAGGATGTATTGTACGGCATGGGAATATAGCCAATGTTCTGCAATGACTGTTAATGGAAAGTAACCTTTAAAAATAGTATAAAAAATAGGGCTTCCCTGGTGGCGCAGTGGTTGAGAGTCCGCCTGCCGATGCAGGGGATGCGGGTTCATGCCCCGGTCCGGGAAGATCCCACATGCCACGGAGCGGCTGGGCCCGTGAGCCATGGCCGCTGAGCCTGTGCGTCCGGAGCCTGTGCTCCGCAAGGGGAGAGGCCACAGCAGTGAGAGGCCCACGTACCGCAAAAAAAAAAAAAAAAAAAAAAAAAAAAAATTTTAAAAAGACAATAATACCAAGGGTTTGTAAAGACAGGAAAATGCTCCTCATCCCCTGCTCACTTGGAAATGTAATTGGTCCAACCACTCTGGATAACCTTTGTGCAGGATCTACTAAAGATGAAGATACCTATGACCCAGGAATTCCACCCCAAGGTACACATCCAACAGAAACACATGCATACCTTCACCAAAACTTAAGCATGATAATGCCCACAGAGGCAGTACTCATGACAGCCCCAAACTGGACGCTGCACACATGTCCACCAACAGCAGAATGGATGAAGTGGATGATGAAATGGTGGTAACCATCATACCGTGGGGTGCTCTGCTGCAGTAGAAAGAACTCCCTACCACCACACCCAACAATGCAGAGTGAAAGAAGCCACACACAATAGACTACATACAGTATCATTTCAAGGTGACCCTTCAACAACTTGAAGAACGTGTAAGTTGATCCTAGTGTACTTAGAGTCTCTTAGCGGATACTCTGTATCCACGGGTTCAACCAACCATATAGTACTGTAGTATATACTATTGAAAAATATCCACGTATAAGTGCACCCATGCAATTCAAACCCACGTTGTTCAAGGGTCAACTGAATATAAAGCTCAAAGACCGGTAAAGGTTATATACATTAACAGATGTCAGGAGATTGATTACTTTGGGGAAAAGTGGGTGAGAGGACTGGGGAGCCATCATGGGGGCTTCTGGAATATTCCATTTCCTGATCTGGGCAGTGGGAATGTGGTATGTACATTTTGTGAAAATTCATCAAGCTGTACACTTATAACCTGAGTGTTTTTTTCTCTATGTATGATATACTTCAATTAATAATTAGAAGTTCAGCTTCCCTGGTGGCGCAGTGGTTAAGAATCCGCCTGCCAGTGCAGGGGACATGGGTTCAAGCCCTGGTCCGGGAAGATCCCCCATGCCGTGAAGCATCTAAGCCCGTGCGCCACAACTACTGAGCCTGCACTCTAAAGCCCGCGAGCCACAACTACTGAAGCCCGCGCACCTAGAGCCCACGCGCCTAAGAGCCTGTGCTCTGCAACAAGAGAAGCCACTGCAATGAGGAGCCCCCGCTCACAGCAACTAGAGAAAGCCCGTGCACAGCAACGAAGACTCAACACAGCCAAAAGTAAATAAATAAATTTATTTTTTTTAAAAATTAAAAGTTCACCTAAAAAAAAAAAAGATTCCTGTAGAGAAAGTATGGGTTGAAGATAACATCAATGATACAAACACAAGTAAATGACAAAAAAAAAAAAAAAAGGCAGGGCCTCATATTTCCCTAATAAAAACTTCTGTGAGCTATATTACAAGGTTAAAAACAATGGGAAAAAATGGGAAATTATGCAGAAAATAATTTGAAATATCAATTTATACTCAAAATCATATACAACAAACATCACTCTATTTTTGTCTTGCGACATCAGCTGATAGTACGAAACCATCAGGATTAGCTAGACGACATTTAAAAATACTGTTTATTTCATGCTTGTCTCCTCTTTTTATGTATGCGTTGGCTTGTTCTATAACTTACATTTTATATGAACAAAGTAATACAAGTACATAATTTATATATAAATAATAGCATTATTGATACCTACAGAAACTTTCACTGATGGGGTTTAAGCAAAACCATTTGGAACCTCTTATCTAGATGCATTCACATAAACATACCATCACATCTCTCAGGAAAAAGGCACCAAGGTATCCAGACTTTGTGGACATTTTGCACTTTTAAAATTATTCTTAAATCTCCAATAAGAAGGAAAGTTGAATCCTCCAGAAAATCTGCTTTAAGTCTTCATTTTTCCTTTACTTAAGAAAACATAGCTGAAGAGGGAGGTTATCAAATAGACCTTTATCTCTCTTTGAAGCTTCAGAAATAGTCTGGAAAGAGGATTTAGGTCTCAGCGCTGGGTTCCCACCACTGCCCCTTGAGAAAAGTCAACAAATTGGGTAGCCCTGCAGCTCATGGCCGAGCCAGGCAAGCAAGCAGAAATGAAGGCGCAAATCCCTCCTTTCAGGGGGGACGACCAAGTGCAAATCTGACCCTGCAGCCCCCAGTCTGGATAAACAGATCCCTTGTTTGGTTGGGAGAGGGTCAGAGGTGCAGAGGCTGAAGTGGAAAACCACGTGAGCGGGAACCACATCTACCCTCACAAGCATCTCACCTCTTCCATAGCAACCGTCTTCATTTTCCTCCTTGACTGATGAGCCTAGTTACCATAGACAGATTCACTCTACAACACATGGCAGCATCTAGACCCAAATTAGAGCACTGTTAGGTTTCAGGAATGTACCACTGGTTAAGTATCTTCCAGCAGGACTTCTGCAATCAGAGATCTGTACACATGTTGGTGAATTCCAATTGCCCTCCACCCTGTTTCTGCTCCCAGGGCAAATTTCATGTTGATCTCACACTTCCTTCCATCCATCAAGACTATTTTACTGCTTTTGGTCACAAATATTAAGCCTTAATTTTCACCAAGTTACAGTCCTCATGGCCTCCTCATGCCACAGCCAAACAAACCTGCTTTTACCGCCTCCAGAAGGAAATAAGTAATTTACTTTCAAAAGTGTGCTGAACACTTGGGGGAAATTCAGCCTCGTGCTTCCTCCTTGATGGGTTTCAGCTCTCAGTCTGTCCAGGGGAGTCAATTAAAGATTAAGCTGGAATTGGAGAGAAACCAGCTAGGCTGGCTCTGCTGGGGCACTTCGCCCATTAGACCAGACAAAGGATGAGGATGAGGGGTAGGGGCAGCCTGAGGATGTCTCTAGAAATCAACAGCACCCTCCTCCTGCCTGATGACTCTCAGGGCCATGCTTCAAGAAAAATATGGGAGAAATGCACCCGGGCCTTGTTATTAAAATTCTTACCCAGATGACACTTATGAAATGGGAATGTTGTAAAAATGAAATGAAACGCACAGCACACAGGACTATGCCTGCACAGTTATTGATTGCTACAGCAAAACCATAACTTGTTAAACCGCGACTGCTACTTCTAACTCGCCCCACCCCTGGCCTAGGGGAAGTAAGTCAGGGGATATATGGAGAGGACAGTCCACGTTGGATGGAGCCTGTCTCTTGATACTGCTCCCATAGACTCAAGCAGGGATGCCATTCTGGGAAGGGATGGAGCCCTGCAATTCCTGGGATGTGGCTGATGGCAGGTAAGTCACACCTGAACGGGTTTCTCTCCACGCTGTTGGGTGTGGTGCAGAGAGCCTGGCCTTGGGACTCACGGGTTTCCTTTCATGCTCGAGCTGTGTGATTCTGGGAAGCCCCTGCCAACCGGCATTCACTGCACACCTGCAAGGCTGGTGGGCAACACCTGTCCTTTTGCCACGTTTATCCTGTGCTTCCCACGTCAGCAACCCAAGTCACGGGTCTTCCTCCCTAAATGCTGTTTTCTTGGATACTCAGTAGAGGGAGGTGACTGGTGGGTGCACAGAACTTCAAGCTCCACAGTCCCCTTCACCAAGAGGAAGCTCTACTTTGTCATTTTCCATTTTGGACATCCGCCTAAGATTTTGTTTGAACAAAGGATTCCCTAGCTAAAAAAAGGAAAAACAGTTTGGGACTTATTCCTCTAGGTGGGATTAATCTCATGAACTCTTAAAGGAAACTTCAACAGGGCTCTTAAAGTGTAGAAGTATCTTTCCTACAACTATTTCTCATAGAGCCTGCCCCTCAAAGCCAAGGCCAGACCGTGAAATTAGTTCAACAAGCACTCCTACATGTGGGCTACATTACCTTAGAGAGAGCTGGGGGCCTTGTTCTGATCGCTAAGCGATCTAATAATGCAAAACAAGAAGCCACACCACATTTCCTGTCTCAAGGAACGTGTGGTTGGCATGACCCGTAGGTGGTCCTTTTCTGGGAACCATCAACTGTTCCTGCCACAGATTTCACAGGATCTCCTTTGGCAGCTGCCTGAAGTCGGGAGAGCCTGGCCTGCCGGCTAAACAGGGTCTGCAGCTGGCGTGCAAGGGCTTTGGGGCGGAGGCTCGCCCGCTCTGGTGTTGTTGTGGGTAAGTTGGCCAGGCAGTGCTGGGGTGCTGAGGAACACACGTAGAGCACGCACCCCTGTGCCTGGCACGCAACATCCAAACACGCTCCCCAACAGGCAGATTCTGTGAGTGGAAATGAGCACCATCTTTAGGCAAAGGGCCATGCTGGGTGTTGGGGGAGGCGGGTGGCGCATGGAAGGGAAGCCCTCAGGGAGCTTCGACCCCGGGGCAGGAACTGAATGTTACACTGATGTCCATATTCTGCAGCACCCTGGGACCTATTCCAAGAGTTGTACCAAGAAAGAACTGAGGGAACTAGAAAAGGGAGGGACCCATTTCTTTTCACAAAAGCTTCTTGGATAAGGTGACCTCACAACCCAGTCGGCCCAGGCAGTTCTGGTTTGGGAGTTTTATTCCAAGAGAGTCCAGGGTGAATGATAAATCCTATGATGGCCTTACATGGGGAGGACCTGGCCCTTGAGCTGCCGGTCCCTGAAGGTCCTGTAGAATGTCCACAGGTAGGAAGCATTCACAGTGGGGAACAGCCGAGCAAAGTCACGAGGTAGGAACGTGGGAGTGTTTGGGAAACACCAAGGAGTCTGCTTCGGGTGGAACCTCAAGGGCACGGGGGTGGGAGGAGGGGGCAGAGGGGATATGAGACAATCCCCGGCACATTCCAAGGGGTGTCACAGGCTGAGGCACGCTTTGCTCTGGTTGGTGATGGCATCCCGTGGAGCCTTCTGAGCAGAAGTAGGGTGTTCAGAGGCAAGCTTTAGCCCGAAGCAGTGGGAGGAATGCGAGGACGGAGCTGGGAGTGCAAGGCAGGCCAGGCCAGTGGGACAGGAACTCTGGCATCCCAATCATCCCACCCCAGCCCTGGTCTCTACCCTCCTGGGCTGCCTGGGATGAGGAATGCTGGCTCGCCCTCCGGGGTGGGGGACAACCCACTCACACCACTTCCTGGACACACACTGGTCCCAGGATGGGCTATTTTGGGCCCGCCCAGGCCAGTGTTTGACAAGAAAGGCACAGCTGCCAGGCACTTCCACCACACTGGGGCCCACTGTTCCATAAAGGGCTTGAGTTATGGTCCTCTGGACCCTAGGGCACAAGGCTGGAGGTTGGTGGCGCGCCTTCCTAGAGTCACCGTGCACCTTGTCTTTCCTGGGTCTGGGGTGGGGGGTAAGTCAGCCAACAGCCTTTGTTCAGCACGTGCTGAACCCAGAAAGCAGGTGTTCCTGGGCTGTGTTTGCTCACGGATTGCAGGGCAGCAAGCGATACTCACTCTCATCGTAGTGACTCCAGCCTGCCCTCTGCTCAACCACAGCTGCAGCGCGTGGGGGAGAGCACTGCCAAGGGGAGGCTGGGCCTGACAACCCCTGCAGAATGATCCCCGAGCAAGGCGGATTTATAGTCAAGGAGTCATGTTTAGAAGGGACCCACCAAAAACAAGCTTAGAAACTTCCTACTGATGAGAGCTTCATCCTAGCCTAGGACCTCTCTCTGCTGCATCACCCTATTAATCTACTCACCATCTTTCGCTCGGATTACTTTAAAACTTCTCGCTTTCCCAGTTTTTTCCCCCGAGTTCTTCCCTCTCCAACATATCCTCAAAATCAAGGCCCAAGATGCTGGGCTCTTTAATGGTGGAGCTAAGTACTAATCTCCCTTGATATCTCTGTGCACAGAAGAGTAAACTAAATGTTGAGTGAGGAAATAAATGCAAGAACAAAGGAATGAATGAACGTGACTTGGGTGGCTCCATCTGAGCAGTGTCCTCTCCCCACTCCAGCAGCCCCCCAGGGGGCTGGGAAGGGAAGTAAAGCCACACATGCACAGCTAAGGCAGAGGAGACTGGTAAAGGATGCAAGGGCTGTGAAGGCAACCCAGCAGTGGATCTAAAAGAAATGTGCAAATCTAGCCTCTCCACTGCTTTCCTTTTATTTTTAGTGATGCCACATTACAGAAGGTGAAACTCTGAATTTATTGCCCCCGGGAGGACACCTGTTTTCTTTGTGACAGTGGAGCTCAGTAGCAAATGTGCGCAGAGCTCATGAAAGCCACGGTCCTCACCAACAGTTTGTACCTCAGTAATAAAATGATGATGATTCCACTGATGATGAAAAGTAATGCATGGGACCATTTGGTTAGTACATACTGAGGGCAAGACATTCTGATAAGCACTTAACATGCACTATTCACTGAATAGTCACAATATTACTAGGAAATAGATACTATTATTGTCACTGTTTTGGGAGGAGGCTTAATGAGATTAAGCATTTGGATCAAGGTCACATCACTGGTAAGAGGCGGAGCAGTGATTTAAACCCCGGTGGTCTGACTGCAAAGTCACTACTCCTGTGCATCCTGGTGCCCTTAAATTTTTTCTTGCATGGATAAATGGTCACACTCGTTGGGGAAAAGGTAGAAAGAAGGAAGGGAAATACAGATTGAGGGTCTGCTAACTGCCAGCTATCGGGCTAGGTGCTTTATAGATGTAGACTCACTTGGTGCAATGCTTAACACCAAAAACTGTATTACACCCCGCTTTGTGCTGATGAAGCACCTCTATGTCAGAGGTGAAATTGTAGGTCTGATGTCATAAGTGGTAATTAGCCCAAGTGAAGAGTATTGAGGCTGGTAAGCGATTTAGGTAACTGATGACAGAGATGGGGTAGAGACTGAGGAGTAGATGGGGCAGTTGGGGGTGGTGGCTTCTACTCTATGTGTTGAACTAGATCAGAGGTTGGCAAAGTTTTCCTGTAAGAGGCCAGATAGTCACTATTTTAGGCTTTACTGACAAGAACAGGATTTTGCCTGTAGGCCAGTTTGCTGGCGCTTGAACCAGATGATGATGACACAAGGAAAGTTTGAACTCTCTGGAGACGCCTGTTCCAAAGAGCAGCTTTCATATATGAATTCATTCATGATTTCTGAGAGCTTAATTTGTTCTACGAACCTAGAATCATTAGCATATGCTGTCAAAAGGCAAACGCCTGGGTAATTATTAAATCGACTCTGGTGGGAAAATTCTAATACATGTACAAACTTCCTAGTGGGAACAGAAAGGGGAGTACTTTCCAGTGAGGAGGAAAAAAAAAAAAACAGTAAGTGCACATTCCCATACTCCGAGCCCTGAATACAGAACAGATGCTAAGACTTAAATTGACATCCAAATCCTTTGCTCCTCTTTGGAATATGGACCAGGGCTTAGACGAGTTGGTGGTTTAGGTAATTAAGAACTAAAGATCACTGGCTTTCATTCTAAAGGCCATATGTTCACAGAAAGCTTTTTCCTTGTGTGGACGCCAGAAACTTACACACAGCACCATTTTCACTGAAGAATGAAGGAGCTTATTTCACTGAGCAAAGAAAGAATTAAAGGATTGGAAATATCGACATCAGAAATAATCCATCTTCATAAACTGTAATGGGAGGACAGGGGGGTGCAGGACAGAGGCTATCATTTATGGGCGAGAAAATCCCTCCAGGAACTGATTTATGGCTTTGACTTTGACCAGTGACCTCCAGCAGACATGCTTCCTAGCCCTGGCGTATCTCAGAAATCTAAAAAACTCCCCAAAAGTGATGATGGGAGAAAACCAGCAAGAAGCAAAAGGCACCTTTGTTTATTTAGGAGATTATCTGGTCCAAGATATGATTCAATAACTAATATTTCTATTTTCAATATCTGAGTCAATAATTACTGAGTGAGGGCCTACCCTGTGACTGGTCTCACACAAGGTCTGGGGAGACAACAGTGAACAAAACACAAGATGGCCAAGGTCCCTGTCCTCACAGAGTTGAGAGTCCACTGTGGGGGATCATTTTGAAGATATATTTTTAACCTCAACCTATTTCTAAGAAGGTTTGCTTGCAAAAGAAAGATCTGCCTCTGGCCCTTCTTTATTGAGATGTCTTAGGACTCCATTTCCCTGGGGTACATTCTCAACATTTTTTCTTTCCTCCCTAATTAAACCAAAATGTACTGAGCTATCTGGCCTTCTCTAGAGCTGCCAGGAGATGCTGGCTCTAAGTGTATCACTGACAACATGAAATGTATCATGATATCCTTGGACAGCTGCTTCACTACTCTCCATGGACCATGAGGACATGGCTGGTTGGTTAGGAGCTTGAAGGTAAAGCAACATGTTACCTGCATACAAAGGAACAGAAGTCAGGCTGATCTTACCTTACTCCCTCTTCCACCAGAAGACAACAGCTCCATAGTTATAGGAAAAATGACTGTGACAAGTAAGTTTTCTACCTGGGCAACTTATTATTGAGGTGGAAAGAAACACAAAGCCTTCTCTGATACTCAAGAACTCAGATACTACATCACCCATATGCCTTTACTGAGAAAACGTTTCAAAGGCATATTCTGGCTAAAATCAAGAACTCAAGAAGGAGAAAGTCCCAGTATACTAGAAAGGGCAAAGAGCAATGACAACATCTAAATTTAAAGAATTAAGTATAAATGGCTATTAAAATTATGGTTTAAAAACTGAGTATAAAAGCCAAAATATTTGAAGAAATGTTTTATAGTAGAAATAAGACAGTAACCTTAGTCTATATAAAATTAGAGACTCTATAACCTTAGATTATATTAACAATTGGAAATTGGCTGGGGGCAGTTTGAAGAAAGAAGAAAGAAAGTGCAGTGGATTTCTTACTTTGTCAAAGGGAAGGAAGATCTTATTCCTAGCTTCTTTTTC
Organism: Hyperoodon ampullatus; assembly: GCF_949752795.1. NCBI lineage: Eukaryota > Metazoa > Chordata > Mammalia > Artiodactyla > Ziphiidae > Hyperoodon > Hyperoodon ampullatus. The sequence continues at coordinate 81,532,664 of NC_136916.1, forward strand.
TTATCTTTAATGATTAGAGAAATATAGGTTTACAACCTAACGAAAAGCATTACTAGGATTAAAAACAAGCTATCTTCCAATTCACAGCATTAACTGATAAAGGGAAAGGTAAAATATATAAACAGCAAGCAAACACAAAATATAAAGTTCCATATTAAAGGACAGAAATCAAACAATTAAAAATTTTACTAAGATCCAAAAAAAGCTAGAATGAGTTTTAAAGAAATATAAACCATAATCCGATTATATTCTGTTTGACAAAGCACATAAAACATAAGACCTATGAAGTATAAAAATAAAAGAACGGACAGAGAAATATCAGACAACATAAACAAAAAGGAGAACAATATTAAAATAAGTAAAATTCACATCAAAAAAGCACTATCCACTATATAACTCAACAATCCCACACCTAGGTATTTACCAGAGAGAAATGAAAACACACAACTGTGGGCAAGTGTTCATAGCAGCATTATTCATAATAGTCAAAAACTGGAAACAGTCCAATGTCCCTAGACTGGTAAATGGATAAACAAACTGGTATGTCCATACAATGAAATACTATTCGGCAATAAAAAGGAACAAACTACAGGTAAGTGTTCCATCACTGATGAATCTCAGAAGCATTAAGCTGAATGAAAGAAGTCAGACACAAAAGGCTACATACATGATGGTTCCATTTACATGACATTCTAGAAAGGCAAGTCCATAGGGACAGTATTCAGACCAGTAAGCTGCCAGGGACCAGGGGAGGCAGGAGGGGATGGTCTGGGAAGAGGGTATACAGAACTTTTAGCAGTGATGGAACTTCTACATCCAGGGAGCCAAGAGCAGGGGACACTAAGTGCGTGAGGCAGGACAGTTTGGGACAGGGGGGTGGGGTGCAGGATAGACTATGGATCATGCCAGCCCCATGCAAAGGCATTCAAATTCAATTAAAAACAATGCACATCTGACAGCCAACTTCAGCACGCTGGGCTGCCAGTTCTCAAGCTCAGCCTGGGAGCCTGACACTCTCTCTCCAAGTTCTTTTCCGCCGCCTCCCTTAAACAGTAAAGAGGGCAGCATGCTAGCTAATGTTAATTGAGGATTTACTTTATTCCAGGAACTTTATTTGCACTAAGTCATTTGATCTCATAAAACACCCAATGACTTAGGTATAGTTATTCTACTCATTTTACAGACAGGAAACTGCAGCACAGAGAAATTAAGTTAATCACCCACAAGCACATAGTGAGGAAGCAGAGATGCTAGGACGAAACCTGGGCAGCCAGACTCCCAGGTTCCCATCCTCTGGGAAGGGTATCTAGTGCCCAGCAAGGTTTGCTTTTCGATGAAGGAACTGTCTTCCCTATTTTGACGCAAAATGGGACACTGGCTTTATCACACCTCTTGGAGAGAGGTCACACACTTCCCCACTGTAGAGGGGCTGGAAATGGCTCTGCCGTCTTTGAGGGATCCTCCATCTTTGAGAGGGAGGAAATGCAGGTGGACAACAGGCACCTGAAAAGATGTTCAACGTCACTAATCATCAGGGAAATGCAAATCAAAAACCACAATGAGATATCACCTCACACCTGTCAGAATGGCCATCATCAAAAAGAGCACAAGTAACAAGTGTTGGCAAGGATGTGGAGAGAAGGGAACACTTCTACACTGTTGGTGGGAATGTAAATTGGTGCAGCCACTGTGGGAAACAGTATGGAAGTTTCTCAAAAAACTAAAAATAGAGCTACCATATGACCTAGTAATTCCACTCCTGGGTATATATCTGACAAAAAAACAAAAACACTAATTCAAAAAGATACATGCATCCTGATGTTCATAGCAGCATTATTTACAATTGCCAAGATATGGAAGCAACCTAAATGTTCATCAACAGATGAGTGGATAAATATATACATATATACATATACATTATATATAAAAGAATGAAATTTTGCCATTTGCAGCAACATGGATGGACTTGGAAGGCATTATAATAAGCGAAATAAGTCAAACAGAGAAAGACAAATACTGTGTGATATCACTTATGTGTGGAATCTAAAAACTACAACAAACAAGTGAATATAACAAAAATGAAGGAAACTCACAGACAGAACAAACTAGTAGTTACCAGTAGCGGGGGGAGCAACATAGGGATGGGGGAGTGGGAGGTACAAAAAAACTACTGGGTGTAAGACAGGCTCAAGGATGTATTGGACAACCTGGGGAATATAGCCAAATGGTAAATGGAAAGTAACAATTAAAAATTGGGGCTTCCCAGGTGGCGCAGTGGTTGAGAGTCTGCCTGCCGATGCAGGGGACACGGGTTCGTGTCCCGGTCCGGGAAGATCCCACATGCCGCGGAGCGGCTGGGCCCGTGAGCCATGGCCGCTGAGTCTGTGCGTCCGGAGCCTGTGCTCCGCAACGGGAGAAGACACAACAGTGAGAGGCCCGCGTACCACACACACACAAAAAAAATTGTATAAAATATCAATACAAATTAAAAAAACTTTTTTTAAAAGAGAAAGTCTCCCTTGAAGCTTCAGAGATCACTCTTCCAGAGGCACCTGAGTCTTGGCTGCCTTGGGTCCGTCCCCTTGCCCTGGACTGAGGCTGACCTCTCACAGCAAAGTTCCCACACTGCCCGGATGCTTCCCACCCTCCAGCACATTCTTCCCTCTTCCTGGACTCCTCCTCCACCTTCTGGTCCTGACAGCAACTCAGTGGAGACGTCCCTCACCCTCCTCAGGCTTCTCCAGGCTAAGGCACCTGCCCCTATCTCTGTGCCCTGTAACGCCTGGCACATACTCCCAATACAGGAACGAATTTGCACGAATCATTTTTATTCATGAGTCTGTCTCTGAAAACTTCAGCAGCTCCCCCAGGACACACCGCAAATATATATTGCAAATATGCCTGCAGCTCTCCAACAAACAAACATTGCAAACCGTAAGAAGAGTCCGAGAAATAAAAAAGCCAGCGGGGTCCCTAAACTGAAATCATTCCTAACCCTCATGGGGAGCCTGGTTTTCTGGGACCCACTGCTGCCCCTAGCCTTGTCCTTAGTGACAGATCTCTAGTGGAGGCCCCAAGCTGCCTGTGAGCCCCAAGTGGTGCTCATACCTGTGGTCATTACAGACAGCACTGGGGCCCCAGCCTGGCCTCCCACATCCGGGGACACTTGTCTCTCTTGCTTGACTTGTCACTGATCTGTCATCTGCCACCAGGTGACTGCATGGCTCACAGACAGAGTGCATCTGATTTAATACAGAGACTGTATGAAGAAAAAGTAAACTTTGAGCCAGGAATGATGACAGGTCAGAAGAAAATACTTCTACTGAAGTTTCTGGATCGATTGTAGTCTCTCATTTTGCAGTGGAGTAAATGTAACCAGAAACCCCAAGTAAAAACGCTATCCTTTGCTGTCACAACACTGTGGTCTCCCTTGAGCCTGTCTGCAGGTACCTCTGGGGTCTCTGCACTCTGACCCCAGACATCCAAGCAACACACCTCCTTCAAGAACCTGCTTTCATCTTAATTCAGGTCTTCGCAGCCTTAGCACTACTGACATTTGGGGTTGAATAATTCTTTGCTGTGGGGCTGCCCTGTGCATTGCAGGATGTTTAGCAGCATCCCTGGCCTCTGCCCACTAGATGCATCGCATTCCCCCACCCCTCCATCCTCAACAACCTAAAATGAATCTGGACATCGCCAAACATCCTCTAAGGGGCAAAATCATCCCAGGTTGAGAACCACGGTCTTAACTCACCCTTGTCCCCTGCCATCACTCACGCAACTTCATCTCCCTCAAAGGAACCAATATTTTAGACACTCAGACAAAAATCTTATCTTCTTCTTGCTGTTCTGTTTTTCCAGTCACCCACCAAACCCTATTAGTTGTATCATTAGTTAACCTAGGCTTCAATCTGAATTCGATCCTTTATTAGCCATGTCCTCTGACAATTTAGGTAAACTCTCAGCACCTGCTCTGCATTAGCAGAATGGAGACGATCATTTGGACGGCTGCTGTCCAGTTCAGATGAGATCAAATGCGCAGGGCCTGGCAGCAGTGGCACTCAGGAATTTGTTTGTTCCTGGATATCCATTACCATTCTTTTTCTGGGGAGTGACAAAGCGGAGAGATGAAAAATCCCCACCCTTCTGTCTCCGTTCCCTGCTCCAGTGCCCTGCCCATTGTCCTTTCCAGTCACTGTGTGGATGGGAGCACAGTTCATCTCACAGCTGAGACCCACAGAAGATCAGGCAGCACCAGGAACCAAACTAGAGGTAACGTCAGGGCGTTCCCTGGGCCTCTGTTCTCACCCAGCGTACAGGGGACCATGACCACAACAGCCCTCTCGAGATCAATCAGCAGCATTTTCCTGGGGTCCTGTTTACAGCTGCCCTCTCCCCTCCATTCCCACCCCCAACCCAGCACCAGGACCGGTGTGAGCCCACAGTCTGTGTCAGGGAGGTTTTTCCATACGACCACAGGCAAATGTTTCCAAATGTGGCATCACAGATACAAAACTCTATGTAAAACCCTCTCCCGAAGCAGTGTATTCAGTTCATTCTCAGTATTCGCGAATCACGGTAATTCTGTTCTATGAAGTGGCCGCAAACACTGAATTAGCAAACAGTGAACCATCGCTCCCAGGGGAAATACACAGTCAGGCTCCTGCCAGCCTCTGGACACAGCAGATTCATCAAGAGATCAGTATTTAACCTTGTTTTGTATGTTTCTGCTTAGAGACACCTTATTTAATATGTTTTGTTTCATTAACATTAAACTTGCAGACCAACAGCTCTGTCACTCATGCCTGAACCAAGCTTATCTAACACCTCTTTTCTCCATAAAGCACATCACAGCCTTCTCGAACTTAGGAACTCTAGGCAGCACTTCAGCACTATGCTTGGGGGCCGTTTCAAACAGCAGAATCACCAACAAAAAGCACAAAAATGCAGCATTAAGTATACCACACAAAAGGACACCTGTTTACATCAGGAGAGCTGAAACAAGCAGGCAGAGCATGGCCTTAATTGACCTTCGCCGGAGATGCGCATGTGGGGCGACTCAAATTTTTCGCCACTCTGAGTATGTGACAGATGATCACAAAACTGCCACAAGTATTGATTCTGAGGTTTCAAATAAAGTTTAGCAAGTAGGCGAGTTCGCAAATACGGAATCCACCAATAGTGAGGACCGAACGTATATGCCTATACCTACCTAAGGATCTACACACGCACCCCCTCTGCACGGACCTGCATCTCAGCACAGGCAGGCAGCTGGCTGGACATGAGTGCTTCGGGATGGTGGACCCCCGGCACCCCAGCTCAGCGTCCTGAGGCCAGCAAACAGGTGTCAGCCCTGTCTGTCCTTCTGGCTCGGGGAGGCTCCTGGCTGTCAGGAGGAAACTTCATGTCTGCGTAAGCACTGTGTAGCCAAGGCAAGACACCACATGGAGCTGGGATCCACCCTCACTGGCTGTTTTTGGTCAGGAGAGACCTGCCTGGAGGTTTGAGGGTCTACTGGGAAAAATGGGTCCGCTCATTAAAAAAAAAAAAAAAAAAAAAAGGAACCATCTAGCTTCCCCGGGGCTCCTTCTGGGTCCCTGGAAACGACTTATAGCTCATCCCCTAGCTACTTGCTTTCATGCTGAAGGAGTGTCACAGCAAATGGTCACAGACTTGGAATTCCATGTCAACTCTGGTGCGCCAGCTGTAGGGAGAACAGTGGACACAGGCCTCTCCCCACCCTGCAGGCACCTCACATGAGCGACTCCACAGCCTTGCTGGAGCCCCAGCTGCCCAGGCTTGGGGCCAGGTCACCAGCTGTGGCTTTCATCACGTCTCTCCTTGTTTTAAAAACAGAGCCCAAAGACAGGCATGCAAATATCCTGCACTGTGGCCACATTTTAAATCATACACTAAAGTGTAGTTCAGAGCAAACCCTACCTCTCTCCTACATGTGCAGCCAGGACATTGCTTATGAAGTGTTCTGAACAGCTTGGGCAAAGGTGCTATATTTTGATGCCAGGGCCTTTTTTTAATGGCCCCAAGGCTTTTTTTTTTTTTTTTTTTTTTCCTGGTTGGAGTTAAATGTTTCTCTGTGTGAGCAAGAAAAGTCTTTTCGCCTTTTAGCATTTAGCTGAGAGGGGAAAACGCTGTACTACCTTGGTCACCATGGCAAATATAATACTAGAGAATTTTGGCACATAAAGTTAGGAAATGAGAGGCCTCGTCGACCATTGCTGCCAGCTCCAATTTTCTTCTGGCCAGCAATCCAAGGGGCTAACTGGCAACTCCCCACCACTCAGTCTGGATCCAAGCCCAGTTTCCACCATCAGGAGGCCTGTAGACAGAGCTAAGTAAATCCCTTCCATGGGAGATCAGAGATTTCTTGTGGGAGAACCAAGGGGCAAGTCTTGGTGATGGCAGGAGCATTTCTACCAGGAAAGAAATTATATAGGTTGAGTGCTACCAAGTCAAAGTAGATTTTGGTAGTGTTCCTGATGAGAGACAATAATAACAATAAAAAGAGACAAATGTAAGAAATTTTACTCCATAAGAACAATTAGCTCTTAGTGTCCACATATGGTGGCCAGATAGTCCAAACTAAACCTGCCCCCACCAAATTTATTCATTCACTCATTCATTCATTTAACAAATATCTACTAATTGCCTGTATGTGCCAGGCATGTTGATGCACACAACAGTTGTTTTGTACAATGGAAAAACATGATTCACCCCTCAAGGTAGAGTGGGGAGACAGGTACATGAGCAACAGATGCCCTATCATAGAACAATGGTGAAGGACGGCAGTGCCACATGCAGTGCATCATTGGAAGTGAGCCCCTGCGTGTGCTGTGGGGCGGGGGGGAGGGGTGGGCAGCGAAGGCTTCACAGAGGAGGAGTCTCTTGAGCTGACTCTACATGAAGCAACTGGGGTTGGCCAGATCCACTGGGTGGAGGAAACAGAAAGAGGCTCCCATGCAGAGGAACCAGCCCATGCAAAGCATAAAGGTGCCAATATCCAGGGCCACCCTAAGGGTGACTAAAAGCAGTGAAGTGCCTGTCATTAGAGCATATAGATGATGGGTGTTTGTGAGTGCCGACCTCAAACACTGTGAGTGTGTGAGCACGTGTGTAAGTGCCCTGCACGTAGGTGTGCATGGCGCACCTGTATGCATGCCGGGAGTTACACGTCTCCACCCCAGCTCCTTCTCACTCCCTGTCCGTGATGGAACTTCCTTTCATTAACACCAGAATTTGGTACAATTTGTCCCCATGGTGGTTTGTGGAGCCCTATTCATCTCACCTAGTGACCAGATGTGATAAATTAGAAGCACTGCTCTGTTCTAGAGGGAACACTTTCATGTTGCATAATAAACAGAGTCCAGAGAATTCTAGGGGTCCAGCCTATTACTCACACTTTGTCTCCAATAATCCCAGCAAAACTCCACAGAGTTTACTTGAGAGAAAGCTCTCAGGAAGCTAGAAAGCATCACCTGAATGATGCTAGCTAAACTCTTCCTGTTTCTCCCCCTCCTCTTCCCAGAGAAGTGGAGGAAGCCAAGAGTGGGCTGGGGAGTCCAAGCAAGAGACTGGACTTTTCCAGTCTCTGATGCTACACTGAAAATGGGGGCACGTCCTTTCCTCTGCAGCCTTTATGATCATTTCCTCTGAGAAAGCAGACGTGCACTGTACTTTGATGGATGGGCTGTGAGCTGCTTGCCTGGGTACTTTCTGAGGCGATTGGGGAGAGGAATAGAGCAAATGCTCAGAGTGGAAGCATCTGAACAAATAAGGCGCTCAGAAGGGAAAGAAGATACAGGCATTTCAAAGCCACCTTGCATCTCTGCAGGAAGAGGAAAGACAGAGCAGGGAGTGGAGCCTTCCTCTTGGTTCAGCTGCCTGAATAGCTGCCCTTTAGAACTCCTGGCACCAAATCTTGCAGACAAAGTAGACAGGAAGAGAGCTTATGCCAGCGGGATTTGGGAGACTGCTGAAGCAGCGACCTTGACCTTTATTCCTGCCGCTATGTCCTAGTGCCTCTTAAATGGTTGGCTTGTTGGAAGTAACCACAGCCCCGAACTGTGCTTTTGATATTTGATAGCTTCCTGGATCTGGATATTTAATATCTGACAGGTAACAGGATCCAGAAAAACAGGCTTGAAAACAGGAGATGGAAGTCAACAGGACTAGGACCAAATGGTGAATCCATCTGTAAAATGGGTTTAATTTATTTCATCTGGGATTATTTGTATGCCATGGGATTCATCCAAGAATGGATTATTATTTTATATCAAGTGCTATCTGTCCTCACCATGTGGCAGTGTTTTGGGGTTATGTCCCCACATCAGCTCCTATGTATGAGGGAGGGAGGGAAGGAGACAAATAGCATTATTATCCAAAGAAAAGCATAACTAGGGTAGCTATTCTACCACAGGATACCATATAAAGCTTCCAGTGGGGAGCTATTTGTACTCTTTTTTTTTTTTTTTGCGGTACGCGGGCCTCTCACTGTTGTGGCCTCTCCCGTTGCAGAGTACAGGCTCCGGACATGCAGGCTCAGCGGCCATGGCTCATGGGCCCAGCCGCTCCGCGGCACGTGGGATCTTCCTGGACTGGGGCACGAACCCGTGTCCCCTGCATCGGCAGGCGGACTCTCAACCACTGTGCCACCAGGGAAGCCCTATTTGTACTCCTATGGATTAATCTAGACCTCAGTTCACTTCTGCTTATAGTAATCAAACTAGAAAACTGTACTCTGTGCTTCCTTATACCTCTCCTGCATGCTGTGATAATTAAAAAGCTCTTTTATCATGTATAGAATTTTTATTTAAAAGAAATATAAATGCAAGAGCCACTGCATTTATTTAGACATAAATTCTTACCATCTAATCACTTCTGTGCCTATTTAGAAAGAAAACCATAAGCGACACAAATGGATTAAGGCATTTCAAAACTCCTTCAGAGGGAACTCCTCTGGATCATTTAAATGGAGTTTTTGTTATGGGCTGAATGTCTGTGTCCCCGCCAAAATTCCTATGTTGAAATCCTAATTCCCAATGTGATGGGATTAGGAGGTGGGCCTTTGGGAGGTGATTGGGCCATGAGGGTGGAACCCTCATCAATGTGATTAGTGCCTTATAAAAGAGACCCCAGAGAGCAACTTTCTGCCATATGAGGACACAGTGAGAAGACAGCCATCTATATGAACTAGAAAGTGAGCTCTCACCAGACACTGAATCTGCCAGGCCCTTTATCTTTGATTCCCCAGCCTCCAAGCCTCCAGAACTGTGAGCAATAAATATTTGTTGTTTAAGCCACCCAGTCTGTGGTATTTTTGTTATAGCAGCCTGAACACACACTAAGACAGTTTTAAAGCCATTTATAAAGTGATTTGAAAGCAGAGTTCAAAAACACAAATTATGTCTCATCTCTCTTGCTGTCCAAAAACAAAAGAAAAGAAAAAAAGGCAAAAAAATTTCGATGCAAAGCTTTTGTCTTCTCCATGACTAAAGCTACCCTTTGGAAGTAAAATGTCATACAAATGTGATTTGTGGTACAGCAGCCAAGCTCTTTGCAGAAGCAAAGGTTCAAATCTTTTACATTCTTCAACGCATCACCTCATCACTCAGCCTTGGGTTGAAACTATCTCTTTACATGAGTCATGCCAGCTGCTGGCTCTGAGAAGTGTCACTAAGGCCCAGGCATGACCAGGTTAATTGGGATTGAGAATGCTTACTGCTCCTAAGGGACCCATTGAAATAAATATTCCTAAAATTTGCATTTGAAAAGCACATCTCTGCCCAGTGTCTTAACACAAACCTGCGTCCACAAAACTCAGGTGCTGGGCTCAATTCCTTGGTGGGGTCATAGCCTGAACTGCTCAGAACTGCAATTCTGTGCCCAGAACCATGAGGGATTTTTCTGCTCAGGCACCTTGCAGACACAGTGATGTCGCGTTGTGTTCAGTGGCGAGAACATCTTGCTGAGAGATGCTGGAGCTCGTGATACATCAGAGGAAACTTGTTCCCCCGTTATCAGAATCCTCCTCGGCTTAAACTCTGCTGCCCCCGCTCCCCGACTGTGACCCACTCTGTCTGTACTGGCGTCAGCACTGGTCTCGGTCAGTACCAAGCCTGACTCCTCTTTCCCCTGCGTCCCAAATCTGTCACAAAGCAGAAACACCCTGACCTCATTGTCAGCCATAAGTGCAGCCACCGTGCAGCTGGGGCAGCCAGCCCAGGCCCCCATTTCTGTCTGGGTCATTTCTCCACCTAGCTCCACTCAACCTTGTTACTTCAGATCAGAGCTGCCCATAATTAGCTGGGCACAAACGCCCTGTGGCAGCCGGAATGAGCAGGCCTGGATGCCTTCTGGGTGACTCACTGAGATCCAAGCTAGGATGAACCACACCGACTCTTAAGAGAATTGCCCAAGAAGGATGCTGAAGGCAGCAAGCTTCGAGCTTCACAAGATCCCATTCTGGGCTCCTCTTGGAGCTTCCTCCCTCCCTTCAACATAGCTAGGGGCTGGAATCAATGTCCTTCGGGCTGGACCAGCTCAGATGACTATGCCTCACTCTCGCCAGAGACCTCCAGCAGCAAATTCTGGGAGTGGAAGCCATTTAGAGCAGAGTGTCCACACTCACTCCTAAGAACTGCCCTGAGGGCACGCACACAGACACACTCAAAGACACACACTCACAGACTCACACACAGACACACACACACACACACACTCACACAAAGAGACTAAGACTCACAGAAAGATAGACACACACAGACTGACTCACACACACACTCACACAGAGACACAGACTTATACACACACTCACATACACACATTCACACACACACATTCACACACAGACTCATACACAGACAGACACTTAGACTCACAAAAAGACACAGACTTGGACACAGATTCACACACACACACACACAGACTCTCACACACAGACTCATACACACACCCCTGCTAACTCCCCCCAATCCGAGTGTGCCCGCAAGCACCGCATCCCTTCCCCACCTGCTGCATCTCCGCAGGGCCCACCCTAAGGCGAGTCCCACCATCACCAGCACCTGAGCAAGGCCAGGCTGGTGAGAAGAGGAAGGAGGCAGCTGGCAGGGGAGTGGAAAAAGAGTGAAGGGAGCTGCAGAAGCCTGGGTGTGGGTTACAAAGTGAAGAGTCAATGAGGGATATTTTCAGAGAGCCTGAAGCTGAGAAAGCCTCAGAGGCCCAAATGAGATTATTCCTCACAACGGAGGATATTTATTTCTACCCATCAGGTCTAGTTTTAAAAGTCCTTCTTCAGTTCCACGCAGAGTCCAGGGATTTGAGCAGGATCTCGGGCTTCTAACTCATTGTTGGCCATTCAACAATCCAACAGGGCTAAACGTCTCCTTCAGAGGAGCCCGCGGGTGAGGCCTGGCCTGGGTTCCCAGGCGCAGGGATGGGGGTGGGTCCTCACCTGTTTTCCCCTTTAATCCCGTGCTTCTCTCACTCTCTCTGAGGCACAGGGTTTAACATACACCTCTCTCTCCCCAAAGTTTCCGAAAATCCTCAGCACCATAGCACGTCCTAGTCTGTGTGCTGTCACTAAGGAGACAAGTTCCCCAGAGTCTCTCAGAGGAGGTTATAGCCGTGATTCTCCAGAGAGCCAGCACAGCACAGGTAGAAAAGTCTAAAGGTAGAACTTCAGGCCACATTAAAAAATGAATGGAAAGAAAACCCAGGATCAGGAAACAGTATGAGTCCTACGAGCATCTGGATTCCAATCCTGACAGTAGCACCTGATCCTCTGTGGCCATGAACAAGTTACTTGTGTTCTCTGAGCCTCCATGTCCTCACCTGCAAAATGGGGACAATAACAACTTTCCTGTGAGGATCGAAGGAAACAATTCTCAAGAACATACTCAGTCGCAGAAGATGTGGCACATATATACAATGGAATATTACTCAGCCACAAAAAGAAACGAAATTGAGTTATTTGTAGTGAGGTGGACGGACCTAGAGTCTGTCCTACAGAGTGAAGTAAGTCAGAAAGAGAAAAACAAATACCGTATGCTAACACATATATATGGAATCTAAGGAAAAAAAAGGTTATGAAGAACCTAGGGGCAGGACAGGAATAAAGACGCAGACGTACAGAATGGACTTGAGGATACGGGGAGGGGGAAGGGTAAGCTGGGACGAAATGAGAGCTTGGCATGGACATATATACACTACCAAATGTAAAACAGATAGCTAGGGGGAAGCAGCCGCATAGCACAGGGAGATCAGCTCCGTGCTTTGTTACCACCTAGAGGGGTGGGATAGGGAGGGTGGCAGGGAGACGCAAGAGGGAGGGGATATGGGGATATATGTATATGTATAGCTGATTCACTTCGTTATACAGCAGAAACTAACACACCATTGTAAAGCAATTATACTCCAATAAAGATGTTAAAAAAAAAGAAGAACATACTCAGTCGCACACAAAGGGCTTTATCACCTAAAGGGCGTATTTTACTAAAAATATTGACTCTCTGTGGCAGAGAAGGACTGCTGTTGCCTGAGCTACCGCTCCTCCCACACCACATGGTTTCCCAGCCTCCCAGGAATGTCCCAGAACTGAGCTCCAGCTAACGGAACGTGAGTGGATATGACTGTGCCACCTCCGGCCCAGCCTACAGAACTCTTAGCCCCCCTTCGACCATATTCCTTCTTACTCCTCGATGCAAACCCAGCAATCACGCACGTGACATGTTGGAAATGGCAATGCCAAGATGGAAAGAGCCACCACGTGGTGGAGAGCAGCCCACCTGTTATAAACTCTGTTTTGGATGTCACACAAACAAGAAATAAATATCAATTTAAGCCATGAGGCTTGTGAGGGTTTGCTTGTTATAGGATCTGTATCTCAACAAATACATTTACAGTATGCAAAAAAAGGGGCACTTTTTTTTTTTTTTTTTTTTTTTTTTTTTTTTTGCGGTACGTGGGCCTCTCACTGCTGTGGTCTCTCCCGTTGCGGAGCACAGGCTCCGGACGCACAGGCTCAGCGGCCATGGCTCACGGGCCCAGCCGCTCCGCGGCATGTGGGATCTTCCCAGACCGTGGCACGAACCCGTGTACCCTGCATCGGCAGGTGGACTCTCAACCACTGCGCCAACAGGGAAGCCCAAAAGGGGCACTTTTAAATGTGTCACCTAATGATTCCCCGCCACCACCAGCCCCGCGGGGGGAAAAAAAAAAAATCACAAATGACCAGGCCCTTGTATCTACTTTTGGAGTTCAGCCCTGATTACTCCCACAGAGGTCATGTGACCTATGGATCATTCCAGTTAAACTGATAATCTTTTTTTTTTTTTTTTGCGGTACGTGGGCCTCTTACTGTTTTGCCCTCTCCCATTGCGGAGCACAGGCTCTGGACGCGCGGGCTCAGTAGCCATGGCTCACGGGCCCAGCCGCCCCGTGGCATGTGGGATCCTCCCAGACCGGGGCACGAACCCGTGTCCCCTTCATCAGCAGGCAGACTCGACTCTCAACCACTGCACCACCAGGGAAGCCGAAAACTGATAATCTTGAGTGAGTTTTCTGGTGTCACCATAGGCTTCCTTTTCCTGCCAACTTATTTCCACAAACTGAAGACACGCAGATTCCCCATCCATACAAGTACTACCTACTGCAATAAAATCACATGATACACCCCACAATCAGATCCAGGGTGACTTGGGATGTCTGTTCTCATTATCCATGCCTCTTTCTCCTTAGCACAGCACTCAAGAGTTCAGGGTCCCAGGCTGCCGTCCCTCCTGTCCCTCGGAGTGTTGGACCCTCAACAGAGAAACATCTGTGCATACTGGGGGTGTGGGGGAGTGCACTGAACAGCCTGAGATGAGCCAGTGGGCAGGTTTAGGCTGAATCCATCACAAGGCTCCTAAGACATCACTGTGGAGGCTTTCCTTTGGGTTTACAACCTTCCAAAGCCACTCCCACTGTGTCATCCTCCCTCCTCTCCTGCCAGCCCTCCCCTCAGTTCCAAGTCTCTTCTACAGTTGTTTTTCCAGGTTTCACTTACTTCCTGTATTCCCTCTCAGGTCATAGGAAATCCTTGCTCTGTAACTCTTAAAATTGCCACTCCATTCCTTATACCTCATGTGCCACTTCCTGATAAAGTCTGTGGCATTTTCAGAGAATTTCCAAAGGACCTACAGAGGACTTTCTCAGACACTGTAAGCCTGGGAGATGGCTGCACAGAGACCCAGCAGGAATGAACTCAATTCAGGGCTCATTAGTTACATCCCACCCTATGACCTTGAATAATTATCTCAAGTCATCTGACTCTGGGTTCCTTCCCGCACATGACGGAGGTAACAGTACCTTCGCCCCAGGGTTTTCATAAAAGTAAATGCATGCACGCATTCATCCAACTTACATTTACTGAGTCCCTTCCATGTTCTGAGACCCGTGTTAAGCTTTAAAGGTGTAACAGTGGATGATGCGGTCTCACGGAGCTTACGTTCTGTTGAGTAACAGCAACAGATAAACAAATAAATATAAAACACACAGTGGAGATAAGTGCTGTCAAGAAAAAAGAAAGCCAAGGAAGGGGACCAAGAGTGAAGGTGGGGGGTGAGTGGGGGCAGGGTGTTCAGGGAAGGCCTTTCTGATGTGGTGACAGATGGACAGAGTCCTGAGTGAAGTGGAAGAGCACATGCAAAGGCCCTGAGGTATCTTCCATAACATAACATACAGGAAAATGCACTCAAAAGTGCTCTGAAAATGTGAGACATGGTTGACCTCTGAAATCCCACCCAACTTTGACTGAGATGTTTTCAACAAACCTTCCTTTGTGCCCTCAGAGTAGAACCAGAGAGCTGGCCCTCTGCACCACCATCCTCCCCCTCAAGAAGATAAGCCACTGCTGCAGATGCCCTTCAGAGCAGAATCTGCATATGCCTTCCTTCAGGCAAAGGTTCGAAGCTGCTAACCTGAGGAGTTCAAACACTGGCGCTTGGCAAAGCAGCCTGATGCTGCCTTTGTTATCACACCCTCGCCAGCAGCCAAGACTTAATGAATCTTCTACAAATGCTTTTTGGAATTCTACTGGGGTCGTGGATAATGCATTTAGGAGATAAAAAAATTGACTGGAATGAGATGAACTAAAAACTCAAAGATCACGTTTCAGACAAGTCCACTTTAAGTCGAGGGTTCTCGGAGCAGAATGGCAAATTTCATTCAGAAAAGGGCAGCTCCAGCGAGAAAGTAATGTGATCAGTTCTGAGAACAGAGTCAAATAAAGCCAGGTAGCTGAGCAGAGTAAGGCCTAGGAGAGGCATCAAGAAGATAACTAGTATGTACAGAGAGAGGAATCCCAGGTGGCAACATCAAAGGAATAACCAACTAGTCATATAGAAAAGTGAAAGCATAATGATAAAGCAATCATAGCAAAAGAATGTCTGCTGGGATAAGTAACATAGCTCTCTAGAAATACAATCATAATTTGAAAGGAATGAGTTCAGGAGCTCCTGGGGGATTTGGGACCTGGCTCCAGGTATGAACACCCCCCAAAGAAGGTATCCCTGAACTGTCTTGGCGATGTCCAACAAAAGCTCTCCTCATCCACATGAAACCTGTACACAAAAGTTCACAGCAGCATTATTTGTAACAGTGAAAAAGTGGAAGCAATCCAAATGTCCATCAATGGATGAATGGATCAACCATATGTGATATAGCTATACAATGGTATGTTATTTGCCATAAAAACGCATGAAGTAATGATGCATGCTACAACACAGATGAGTCTTGAAAACAAAATACTAAGTGAAAGAAGCCAGTCACAAAAGACCACATACTGTATGTTTCCATTTATATGAAATGTCAAAAATGTGCAAATCTCTAGGGACAGAATATAAATCAGCTATTGCCAGGGCCTGGAGGGGAGGAAGTAATAGGGAATGACTGCTAAGGGGTATGAGGTTCCTCTCTGAGGGTGATAAAAATTGCATGATGCTGATGGTTACACAAGTCTTTGAATATATTAAACCACTGGGCTGTATGCTTTAAATGGGTAAATTTTATGGGATGTGAATTATAGCTCCATAAAGCTGTTACTTATTTTTTTTAAGGTGTTTCCTCTGTTTGCGTACACTGAATTAACACAGTATACAGGCTAGCAGATACTGAGCACCCTAACTTCCCTTCGCCCAAAGCCATACCGGTAAGCCATGCTCTCTGCATTTGGCAAGTGAAGGAAGGAAGCCGACTTGCCCGGCAGCACCTGACCAGGGAAAAGAAGAGCCAGAATTCAAACCCAGAGCTGCCGAAATCCAAAGCTCACCTTTGTCGCGTGACAGGGTAGTGGGTGAACATGGTGGGTGAATATGAAGGAGCACGTGGAGACCCAGTTCTTCATCTGTACAGCAAAGACTTGGTGAGGACCTGTTCTGTGTCAGACACTGCTCAACGCACTGGGAACCCAGCCGTGAAGTGAACAGAGTCCTTGTCTTACATTTACATTTTGATGTAGCAGGACAGAAACTGAACATATAAATAACTATGCACTGTATCCAGTGACACTGAGTTCCATGGAGAAAAATAAAGCTGAGAATGGGGGGGGGCGGGCGGCAGGGAGTGCAGGGGAGAGAGAAGGGGTGTTACTCTATATAGAGCCGACAGGGAGGGCATTTCTGATAAGATGATATCGGAGCAGAGCCCTCAACCAAGAGAGGGAGAACCAGGAGGAGGGAGGCAGGGAGAGGGGACGGCAAATGCAAAGGCCCTGAGGTAGGAACAAGCTTGATGTATGTGAGAACAGCCAAGAAGCCAGTGCGGCTGCATCTGGAAATGGGAACAGAAAGTCAGAAGGGCCCAATCACATGAGGCCATGCAGGCCTTGGTAAGACCAGGTTTTATTCTGAGTGGAAGCCTTTGTACTGCTTTTATGCGGGTACAGGAGGCACCAGCGGCCTTGCTCACAGGTGTAACGGAGCAGATTCACTCTGCATTTTTAGGAGATCATACTGATAGCTGCAGTATGCAGAGGAGACTGTCTGGGCGCTGGGGCACAAGTCAGAGACGAGGTGGGGGACTACAGCAATCGGCTAGGGGACAGAAATCACGGAGGCTTGGACAGGAAGGGCACAGAAGTTGACTGGATGGGGGCAAAGAGACATCTACCTATCAAATTTCTCCAGGGGTCCTGGGTTGAGTTTTAGGCTCTTTCTCCCCAGGGTCTAGCCTCAGCAGGGAGACAGAAAGCTCTTTCCCTAAGATGATACAGCAGCCAAGTTCCCGGCTGCTTATACAGACAAGGTTAAAGAGCTCTCGATGCCAGAGGCTGTTTCCCATTGCCAGATGAGCCATTTACCCCAAGTTGTTTTCTTTTCAGCTTTTGCAAACTGCTTCTCTTTGAAAAATTCTGCTTACTTCATTTACAAATAAATATGCCAGCAGATCTGCAGAGCTGGAGGGAAAACCCTGCAGAGCCAGGGTAACTGGGGCTGCCCAGAGGTGGGGGAAATGGTAATGGTTTTATCCCCAACACCTGGCACCAATTTTTCATCAAGACCCCCCTCAATCGTTTGCTCCCAGGCTCTGCACAGGTTCTGGCAGTCAGCCGCCCCCGCTGAGAGGCCACCCAGATTCTGTGCAGCTCAGACACCAACAGCCCCAGCAGGAAGTCAGAGATAAGGGAATTACAACGATCAGACTTTAACTCATTTTCAGCCTCCAAAAGCCGTCTCTGACCTCAGAGCACCCCCCGGGGTGGGCCTTCTAACCACCAGCGTGGGGAAGCACCCTCCTCTTGTCCGTGCTTTGAACTAAGAGCCCCAACCCAGGCCTTGGAGGGCACATGCCCCAAGAGGCTTTTGCTTTTGATAAAACAGTAAAAACATTACCTCCTGTCGGCCAGGGATGTTACAGTGACAAAGTCATTTCAGAACCGCATTCACCAATGATGGTGATGATTTTAGAACCTGTCTAGTCATTATGAACTCGCACCTCTGCCCTGGAAAACACTGGTAATTACAGCTTCCACACACATTAACAGGTGGCAGTCATCTGTTCTTTGTCTGATCATCAGCCCACGTCCTCATTCTTTTATTAACAGCAAATGCACAAGGCATGACGCCCAGGCGAGCAGGATAGGAAGATGAAATTCATTTGTCAAACCTCTAATGAGCACCTACTATGTAGCAGCCTGGGAATGAACACATGGTTCGAGAGCTGGAAAGAAGATGACACAGGATAAGAAGTGGCCAGCCCAGTGCAGTGGTTAGGTGTATAGACTGGAACCAGACTGCCTGGGTTCAAGCCCAGTCCCGTCACCTCCTAGCTCCGTGGCCTTGTGCCAGGTACTTAACCTCTCTGGGCCTTGGTTTCCTCATCTGTGAAGTAGGGTTAATAATAGACCCACTCCACAGTGTTGTGGAACAGTGGCTCATAGTATGAGAGTGAGCTCAAGGATTCCTATGAATGAGCTACAGGAGGAAGCAGAGGTGGACAAGGCAACTGGGGCATGGTGAGGAAATGCTGGGGAGAGGCAACGGAACTGGGGTGTGAGGGACAGGAGCATCTGATGAGGGTGTACAGGCAGCAGGAAGGATGCAGCTCAAGGCACAGAGGGAAGGAAGGGCGTGGCCATGAGTTGGGAGGCGTGACAGTGTGCAGCCCTGGGCGGGCAGCAGAGAGGAGGGCAGCACTCAGGGCCACCCGGAGGGCAGTTCAGGGTACAATATCCAGGCTGGCAATGGACTCCTTCCGGTCAGATCCTCCAGTGGAGGATGGGGATGTGAAGGGTGCTTTTCAGGCCAACCCTCTCCCCCGTCCAATGTGCCCCCTCTTCCCCTAAGTCACTGGGCTCTGACCACCCAGGCCTCTTCTATCCTGATCAAATTCCTACAGGGTCACTTTCTCAGCCTGCACTGCTCTTCATCAGGCCAACTTCCACTTCCTCTTCAGCCAGGAGTCTGGATTCACTTCCCCGGGGAAGCCTGCAGGCCCCTGATTGGGCTCGGCTGGTCACCGTCCCTCATAGCCTCACCACAGTTGCAACAGAAATATCTGCTTCTGCAATTCCACACTGAACTCCAGCACCCCTGGGAACTGCCACGGGCAGGAATTTCTTTCTCTGCGTGGTATCCCTCCCCCCTCAACACAGTGCCCACCTGGCCCTCAGACAGCACCCCAGGCCTGCCCACTCGGTGGATGGACATTTATGCTGAGAAACTCACTGGGGGCTCAGGGATCAAGCAGAACATGGACCTACGCATATAGCTTGTAATCCAACATAACACTCAAGTGTGGTTTAGAACCCCCCCGGGATTCCCAACACCCTTTTAGGAGGGTCTATGAGGTCAAAACTGTTTTCATAATAATACCTAGACCTTATCTGCCTTTTTCACTCTCACTGTCTCTCAAGTGTACACTAGGGGTTTCCACGGGATGTGTGAAGACATCATCACTTGACGGCTGATGGGATGTGTGCCTGTGTGTTCTCAGTTTTAATTTCTAGCATGGTCCATATCCGAAGATATAACCCACATAAACACAAGATCACTAGGGTCCTCAATAATTCTGAAAAGTTTAAGAGTCCCGCGAACAAAAAGTGTGAGACTTGCTCACTGTTCCAATCAATCCACTCGCCCCTCCACCCTCCCCCCATCCCCAGGAAGATGCTGTTTCAAAGACAAATCGGCCTCAGAGAGCTATGGCATGAGACTGGGTGTCCCAGGGACAGAGGCAGCACCCCAGACAGACTCACCAAGCAGCACAGGCAGGATGCCATCGCCCCACCCTGAGACCAACCCAGCAGATCCCGAACCCTCCCCCTCCAGATCTGCCACGTCCCAACCAAGGCCCCCAGCCCGACTCTGCAGAGCTGAACGCGGGGTGGGAAATTCCCACTGCCAACCTCACGGTCCCCGTTCCTGGGGGCAGCCCGCGGCCACCATCACAGCATCCTCACTGTGGTTCCCATCCAGGCCCTGTGGTTTCATGGGTGCTAGCCGCAACAGGAACCGCCTCCTCTGAGCGCGATGCCCCAGTCTACCCCATAGATACTCGCTCCCCCTTGCAGGCTCCACCTGCCCCTGGAGCCCCTCCTGAGCCTCCCAGGGAGGCCCGAGCCCCTCCCACCTCCCCATCCCCCTTCACCACCTCTGCGCTCATTTGCCTCCCTGCCTGGGCTTCGCAGGACCCTGGAGGGCAGAGGCTGTCCTTGACTCCTCTCCGCAGCCCCAAGAGGCCCTTCCTGGGACAGCCATTAGCTCAACAAGTGTTCACTCAACGAATGAAAGAATAAGTCAAAGAACGAGTGAGCAACTTATACTTTCTAAGATGACAGCTTATCTGACATTTAGCAACTTTATAAATAGATGTCTTCCTCTACAGGGATGGCCTGGGACCTCTTCTAGGACTATAGAAGCCTCTCTCCAGGTCTTATCTGCAGAATGAGAAATCCCTCTCTGTCCAGATGATTCTGAGATGCAGCCTCCCATGAGGTTGACGCCTACCCATTTCTTTGGATTCTTTGATTCCATTTCTCAGAGTGACACTGTCCCTCCTTGTCCCTAAATCTGAGACTCTCCCAGCTGCCTCTTCCCTGACCAAGGTGATGGTAATGGGATAGCTGGCACCTCCCTTGCTGGATTTTCACCCTGTCTTCCCTCCTGGATCCAGCAATTTGGAGGGAGGTCAGTGACAGTTAGATTTTGGAGCCGGCCTGGAGTGGCATGGGGGCAGGAGGAAATGTGCAAATACTTGCTGAGAGGATGCAATCAATAGGTGACAACTGTAATTCTCAGCATGATAATTACACAGATAATTACACCATGTTTCCAGGGCTGTGCAGAGTCACCCTATTGATCTCAGAAAAGTATATTTGCTGCGTCAGAAACACAGGTGCAAACCCAGCTCTGCACTCCAGCCTTCGCTTTCATTGATCTTGAATATGATAGCCACATACAAGATGCCTGAGTGTGCAAATGTGTATCCTTTGCTTCTGTGGTTTTGCTCAGCAATTCATTATCCATTTCCGCCTACCTTACCCAGATCCATTTTTATCCTCGGAAAGTGGCAAAGGAAAACCATGCATTTATTTACTCAAATCACTGGTACTTATTTCATGCCAAGCTCTGGGTAAGATGCTAGTGATACAAAGATGCAATTGTTTGCTGGTGGAGTGTCTGAGCACTAGCCTTTGTGGCGACCCACACATATTCTGGTGAAAGGCAGTAATTCAACTGTATACTTAAGACAACCACAGAATGGGAGAAAATACTTGCAAAGTATATATCTGATAAGGGTCTAGTCACCAGAAAATATAAAGAACTCTTACAATTCAACAATAAAAAGATCGATAACTCAATTTAAAAATAGGCAATGGATTTGAACAGACATTTCTCCAAAGAATATATACAAATGACCAATAAGCACATGAAATGATTCTCAACATCATCAGGCACAAGGGTAATGCAAATCAAAACAACTTCACACCCACTAGCACGGCTATGATGAAAAAGACAGTAACAATTGTTGGCAAGGTTGTCAAGGAATTGGAACCCTCATACGTTACTGGTGGAAATGTAAAATGGTGCAGTGGCTGGGGAAGACAGTTTGCCAGTTCTTCAAAATGTTATACACAGTTACCATATGACCCAGGAGTTCCATTCCTGAGGATATACCTGTGAGAACTGAAGATGTATGTCCACACAGAAGTTATACGTAAATGTTCAGAGCAGCATTATAGTAGCCAAAAACTACCAACAATTCAAATATCCAGTGACTGATGTATGAATAAACAAAATCTGTTATATCCATACAAAGAAATATTACTCAGCTATCAAAAGGAATGAAGTTCTGACACGTTTACAATGTGGATGAACCTTGAAAACATTACGCTAAGTGAAAGTAGCCAGACACAAAAGGCCACGTATTATATGATTCCATTTGTCTGAAAAGCCCAGAATACGCAAATCCAGAGAGACAGAAAGTGGATGAGTGGTTGCCAGGGGCTGGGGGAAGGGGGGATGCGAGGTGATTACTAATGGGGTTTCTTTTGAGGATGATAGAAACTTTCCGGAACTAGATAATAGTGATGGTTGCACAGCCTTGTGAATATCCACAGGATTCCACATTTTAAAAGGGTAAACTTTACGGCATGTGAATTACATCTCAATAAAATGATGTACACTTAAGAATGTGAATAAATTCCTCAAAGCCACACCACCCCCAGGGAACTGTGGGAACTGGCCTTAGCATGAGAATATGCACAATAATTTAAGCTCTCCTGTCAAATGGAGTGAAAGCTAAAGAAATACTTGTTTTTCTTCCTCACTCAGATTGGATATTAGCTACCTGTTGTGAGAGTCACAGAGGGTGGCTCCCTGGCCTTATTGCCCAAGACATCTTTGTCATCAAGTTACTAACAGCAGAATCGGCATTCCATGTACCATAAAATTCAGCACTGTCAAAGGCATTCCACAGCACGCTCATCAACCCCCATCCCCAAAAGCAGGGGTGCTGCATGGGACATACAGAAACAAATGAAGCTGTACAAAACTGAAATTAGCTCTAGAGAGAGAAACAGAGGGAAGATGTGTGGCATGGGAAATGGTAGAGAAACTAGGTAAGTAACAGGGATCCAGGGGACTAGACAGACTGGACCAGAAGATGGAGCCCGTAACAAAGCCAGGGGAGCACGTGCCTGTGTGTGTCCTGTCTGCTCTGCACTCGAGGTGTCTGTGCAGCAGTTCACGTGCCCTTCCCTATGCCCCCATCCCAGAGTCGGGGATCAGAGAATCCCCTTGATTAAAGCCCAGGATCAAGGGCCAGTGGCAGGGCTGGACTCCCCCGCTGCCTGCCAGACCATGTGGAGCACCCCTGACACTTCTCACCCACTAGCCCAGGCCTCACCACCGTTCTGAGGCTGATTCCTGCTTCCCCAGCCTCTACTGATCCCCCCACTAACTAAACACCCTAAACTTCAGCCACAGAGGGGGCTCCACGTTACCCAAGCACGCAGCCCCTGCGCCTTCAGGCTTCCCTGACTGTGGTCCAGCTGCTTCCCGTGCCTGTTACAACCTTCTTTCTCAAGGGCATCTTCAATTTCCAGCCCTCCTAAAAGCCCCCTAGTCAGAACTAATTTTCCTTTCTCTCCATTTCTGCAGCGTGGCTTTTCTCTCTCCATCACAGGGTGACTTCTGTAACCATGACAACCACCAACACCTTTATGGGGCTCCCCAGCTCCCACCCACTGTTTGGGCACTTCTCCTAGAGTTACTCTTTTAATCCTCACAACAACCCTCTGACGTGGGTACTACTCTTATCTCTGCTTACAGGGGAGGAAACTGGTACCAGGTCACAGCCAGTAAACGGCAGAGTCGGGATGGAACCCAGGCAGTGCGGTCCTGTTGTCCACATGCTTCCCCAAGGCACCCCCCTCCTTCTGAGCTTATCTGTGGGTGCATCAGAGTTATCTGTGTTCAGAAGTGTCTGCCTCCCCAGCCTTTTGTGATATTTGCAATACCCTTTCTCCAACAGCGACCACCATGTCCACACCCAGACACAGCGTGCAGAGGGTAAGCACTCAATGACGCATGATGAGAATTCTGTAAAGAGGTTTAAGGACCATGATGACATCTGCCAGAGGGCAGGGAAGTTTACACCAGGGTTAAAAACAGCAGGAATGATTCCCACAAAGGATGATGGAAGCAAGAAGCCAAAAAGGCTTTTCCAAAGAATTGATTCATTTAGGGATGGCCCATCTCTTTGATTATTAATTGATTCATTTAGGGATGGGCCATCTCTTTGATTATTAATTGATTCATTTAGGGACGGCCCATCTCTTTGATTATTGATTCTTTTAGGGAATGGCCCATCTCTTTGATTATTAATTGATTCATTTAGCGACGGCCCATCTCTTTGATTATTAATTGATTCATTTAGGGACGGCCCATCTCTTTGATTATTAATTGATTCATTTAGGGACGGCCCATCTCTTTGATTATTAATTGATTCATTTAGGGATGGCCCATCTCTTCGGTTATGGAAATGAGGGTGTGGGGTGCTCCTCAGTCTCTGAGACCCTTGACACGGAGGCTGAGCATAGGCCACCCAGAATCTCTTTGGAGGCATTTAGTTGCGATACAGGACCCCATAAGTCTAACCTTGACTTTCAACCTTACACACGTCCTGACAGACTATGCATCCCCTTCGCCACGCCTCTTTTACTCCTTAGAATGCCATCTGTTGCCAGGGAAACCCCGGCCCTCATGTCCACAAGCACCGGGTATCAGTACCGCCCATCCAGGACATCCCTGCTATAATTCCCCATGCTGTTTGAAGGCTTTCCCATCTTGGGGAGAAACTCCCTGTCTCATCAGCAACAACCCAAAGTACAAGGATGCACGTTCTTACATGTCTACCTTTGACCCTTCCCAGTGAGCACCCAGGAGAATACTGGGGCTGGGAAAGGGAACCTTCCTCCCCCCACCCCACTCCCACCCCTTCTTCCCATCCCATGGGGCCGTGTGCACGCTGGCGCCTCTGCAGGGTCCTAAGCTTATCCGCAGGAATATGGTGTGGGGCTGGCATCACACCTCTTCCTCAAAACTTGGCTATAGCTCCCGATCTCAAAACGCTGCATGCTGACAGCATTTCTTGGGAGCATGACACAGGGTCATGTTTGGGCCCCCAGCAGAGGGCTGGTCATGATTTTCCCATGCCAAGTAGGAGCAGAACAAGCTTCCCAGAGGAGGGCACTGATGAGCAGAGTGACATGGGAACAATGGGCAGATATCATTGGAGGCCAGGGCCTCACACCCACTTGTTGGCCCAAGCTTGATGGAGGGTGTGGAAAGCAGAGCCAGGAAGGCAGAAGTCAATGACTATTTCATCTCCACGCGGCAGTCTATCTGCCGTCTGAGTTCTGATTTTGCTCCCACGGCCCTGCTGGAATAGCTAGTGGAACTGGAAAGCCACTGCCAACTGGGCTGCAACCCCTTCCTGTCACCTGTGCAGGGGGCAACGAGGAGTAGCCCCCAGGACAGCAGTCTACAGTGTATAGATTGAGGGTCCCAAAGTCACCTGCCTACAGGGTCAGGCATGGGGCACACATGAGGAAAGCAGGTTGGGTGGGAACTGAGCAACCAATTTTGGTTCAGCCATTATTGCCCCAAGAGAAGCGCAAATCCAGACTTAATGTCGGGAACTAACTCATATTTTTAACGAACATTGAAGTGGATTAACCAACCAACCAACCAACAGAATTACTAAAGGCTGAAGGAGCTCTGCTGGCCTCTGGTGCAGAAGATAAGGGGCTCTTTATACAGAGTCGGCTTCCTGCCCAGGATAACCAGCCTCCTAGCGTGAGGCCCATGAGTGTTTGAGAGGTCCCCAAAGGGCCACCACAAACAGCTCCAGAGCAGAGAAGAAAGGGAAGAAGAGACGTACGGGATCCAAGCAACATGGCTCCCCATGGGCTAGAGGCTGGAAGATGCTAACTTGGCCAGCGGCAACCAGACTGAGGCCACGGAAACGCATTCAGGAGCGGCCAGGCCCAAGAATCCTCAAGAGTTCACAGAAAGGTCTGCATACAAATTGGATTTCCAGGTTAAAGACAAGATGCTCCCACTCAGAGCAAGCAGCACTTTCTGCCACAGGGCATTCTGAAACAGCCAGACTTGGAAAGGAGGGGTCGTATCCTTGGACGTGCACCAGAAGGAAGGTCCCAGAAGGGCCAAGTGTGGCTATTTCTAAGAGCCAAGCTTCCTGTGCCTTGTCCTTCTGCCCTCCACAACCCCACCCAAAGTCCAAAAAGGAAATGCACAGGACCAAAGGCCAACACGCACAGCGCCTACCCTAGCAGCACATCCTGTGGTCGCCCCATCACTCAGGGGCCCAATGGCGAGCTTCCTTTGTGCCGCTATACTGGGGTATGGCACTGGGGACTG
Organism: Hyperoodon ampullatus; assembly: GCF_949752795.1. NCBI lineage: Eukaryota > Metazoa > Chordata > Mammalia > Artiodactyla > Ziphiidae > Hyperoodon > Hyperoodon ampullatus. Next base: position 81,558,601 of record NC_136916.1, read on the forward strand.
AGTACACTCCATGGACAGCCACTGACAGATTCTGCCCTGAAGTCACCGGTCATCCCCCACCTTTGCCACTCCACAGTGGCCAAGTTTCCACCAACTGCTGAATGTTCCCCATCCTCCCTTGGAGGGTAATTTTGATGACTCAGGTCATTGGCTTTCTCTTTTCAGCCTTAAGCATTAAAACTAAACTGGGAAAAATGGGTCCTGTTTGCATTCTCTCTTTTTAATGTAAAAAAACTACATTAGAGATATTTGGGGGGAAAATAGTATAATTCTTTTAAGTCCTTTTCCTTAAGTGCACTGTATACCCAAACTATACTGCAGTTTCAGAATCTGTTTTTCACTTGGTCCTCTATTATATGCATTCGAATGTAACAGAATAGTCTTCTGATCATGATCTTTAATAGTTGCAAAATATTCTGTCATTTTCATAAATCATAATTGACTGGACCATTCCCTCTGTGAGGGTCTTCTGATGATATCTCAGTTCTTTAAATTTATTCTATTGACTTATAATTGATTTACAATGTTGCGTTAATTTCTGTTGTACAGCAAAGTGATTCGATATCTCAGTTCTTCACAGTATTGGTGAAATTGTACCTTTGCTTTTTCATCTCAGGCCGATTTGAAAGTTTATTCTGCAGCAAAGGGGCTTGGGGTCCACATAATGTGTCCTCTTTCTCTGTCCGTGTAAATGAAGGCCACTCACTGTCTTTTCATTCTTTTTAAAAAAGTTCCTTATATGACTTTGCTCTTTAATAGGTCTATCAGGTCGAGGACACTTTTATTTCCTAAGTTACTATTTTAATATAATGAGGGAAGCTTCCTCATTAGAGGAAGACAGCAGAGGGGAAAGTGTAGACTCTGATATAGGCCTTGTTTTGCCTCTGGAGAGGGCCAATCGTGCCTTGAAGTTTTCACGTGTAAACACATCTAAGGCTCCTTTCCCTTAGACCTTGGTAGAGATGAATGTGTCTTAGTGAGTCACCAGCACAGTGACTTTCGAGTCTCTCCCATTAGCCATGAATCCCGAAAGGTATTTCTGTCCACCATGTCCTTGAGAGTTCCTCAATGGTGCTGTGGCACTGCCCAGAGCCAAGGGTATCTGGAAACTGCCAGGCAGGGATGTAACCAGGGTCCTGTCAGTTGCCCAGGGCTGATACCTTTGGCAAGAATGTAGATTGACTAGCTGTGTGACACGAGACAAGTTGCTTAACTTTGTATAGAAGAAGCTAAACTGGCGATCTTGAAGTCTTCTCAGTTCTAGGATGACAAAAATCCCCAAGGTGACCTGGGGACTTGCATCTGGAGAAAGAAGTCCACACTGAACCCATGATTGTTAGGTAGTACACAGCAATGCCTGACACTTGACTCTGCCATCACCAAGGGATATTTACATGTTCAAAGAAAATGTTAGATGATTCTCAACCAAGATAACAGGGGAAAGAGATGAGGTGTTTGAGGAAGCCCGAAACTCTAGCAGTTATCCTGGATTTTTCTCTTTCTGTCTGTAAGCCTTTTCCATCCCCACCACAATCCATCAGGAATTCCTATCAACTCAACCTCAAAAATCTCTGTCACAGGGCCTCCCTGGTGGCGCAGTGGTTGAGAGTCCGCCTGCCGATGCAGGGGATACGGGTTCGTGCCCCGGTCTGGGAGGATCCCACATGCCGCGGAGTGGCTAGGCCCGTGAGCCATGGCCGCTGAGCCTGCGTGTCCAGAGCCTGTGCTCCGCAACGGGAGAGGCCACAACAGTGAGAGGCCCGCGTACCGCAAAAAAAAAAAAAAAAAAAAAAAAAAAAATCTCTGTCACAGACCTAGAGATTATCATACTAAGTGAAGCAAGTCAGACCGAGAAAGACAAATATCATATAATATCACTTATATGTGGAATCTAAAAAAATGATACAAATGGGGCTTCCCTGGTGGCGCAGTGGTTGAGAATCTGCCTGCTAATGTACGGGACACGGGTTCGAGCCCTGGTCTGGGAGGATCCCACATGCCGCAGAGCAACTAGGCCTGTGAGCCACAACTACTGAGCCTGCACGTCTGGATCCTGTGCTCCGCAACAAGACAGGCCGCGATAGTGAGAGGCCCGCGCACCGCGATGAAGAGTGGACCCGCTTGCCACAACTAGGGAAGGCCCTCGCACAGAAATGAAGACCCAACACAGCAAAAATAAATTAATTAATTAATAAACTCCTACCCCCCCCAAAAAAAAAGATACAAATGAACTTATTTATGAAACAGACTCACAGACATAGAAAACAAACATGGTTTACCAAAGGGGAAAGGGGTGGGATAAATTATGAGTTTGGGATTAACAGATACACACGATTATATATAAAATATGTAAACAACAAGGGCATACTGTATAGCACAGGGAACTATGTTCAATATTTTGTAATAGCCTATAATGGAAAAGAAATACATACATACACATATATATATATATATCTCCAAATCATTTTGCTGTACACCTGAAACTAACACAACATTGTAAATCTACTATACTTCACTGAAAAAAACCTCTGTCAACTCCGAGTTCATCACTGCCCCCACTATAATCCAGGCTGCGATGACCTTTTACCCCAACTGCTACAACAGTCTCCTAATTACTACCCATCACCCATTCACCCAGTAGCAAAACATCAGCAGGTCACATCACTCCTATCTAAACCCTGAAAATGGATTCCTATTACATTGAGAAAAACACTTTAACGCCTTACTGTGGCCTACGGTGCCCTGCAGGACCACCTCTCACCTTCACCTCTCCATCTCCCTCCCACTCACTCTGCCACATGTTTTATCTTGGTTCCTCCTATAAGTAATGTCTGTCTTCTGCCTCAGGGACTTTGCACACACTCTTCCCTCTGCCTGCAGTGCTAGCGCTACCCTTCCATAGCATTCATTACAGCTTGTAATTACTGTTTACCTACTTATGCATTCATTCACTGTTGGCTCTTCATCTCCATGAGGCCAGGGTCCTATCTCTTTTGTTCCCAGTGCCAGCCATAGAGAAAATACTTAGAGTCCATAGCAGAACATAAATTGTCCAAAGACAGTTCAATTAGGGCCTGAGCACTTGCTCTAATAGAAAATATTGGACAGTGATTAAAATACGAACGTAGGGAGGAGGTTTTAAAATGTGAATACAGAAAGTTTCAGGCCAGTGTGATGTTTCTTTGCACACACGTGCGAGTGTGTGTGCGTGCTCCTGCCTCACCTCAGGATGGCCACCATCAGTTCTGTTTGGCAGGACAGCCCCCTCATCCCCCACAGTCCTTCACAAGTGACTCGAGTGTTCAGATCTCAAGGTGGACTCCCTCCCAAAGGGCGCCTAGTGGGTAAAGAGGGAACCACCATGGAATCCCCCACGTCAGAGATCCAAACCCTCCACGAATTCACTGTGTCCTATCTGCTGGCCAAGGGCCGAGCACAGTGACGAGGCTCCAAAGGGACCTGGTAGTGAGACAGACTGGGACCTAAAACCTGGGACCTGGGACCCTTTGCTGCAGTGCTTGCACCTGGACACACATCTCCTGGAGCAACAAGATACAAAGAAACTATAAGGGACTAAAAATAACTGCGTGCATGCACAGTTGGGGCAAATTATGGACAGCAAGATACAAAAAGACCAAAAACCCAACTGCCACTTCCAAGAGCCAGCAGCAAAAACAGGGTGTTGGGAGCAAAAGCCAGGGTACTGCGCATGCCCCCTCCACTCAACAGCACCAAAGGGGTGGGCAATCCACCTAAGTCACCCCTCCAGCCCAACGCCTGGACACACCCTTACCCTCACCCCACATAAGGAACCAGCTCGCCTCCACCTTGGGGAGTGAGCAAGGGAAACTCTTACTTGTTTATATCCCCCCTGCTGCAGCAGGGGCCCCAGTAAAGTCCTGCCTGAATTTCTTATCTGGCCTCTTATCAATTTCTATTCATTAAGGAAGGTCAAGAGTAGGACCTGTGACAGGTCATCTCCCAGGTGAGCACGGAAGCCAAAGCCACTCTGAGCCCAGCCTGGCAGCTGCTGGCTGCTTCACTAAGCTGGTACCAAGGTGAGGGACTGCCATAAGCTAGGGCAGCCAGCATGCCCAGCACTTCATCTCTCTGGTGGACAGGACTTAAAGCCTCCTGGATAATATTGCTCCCCCTTGTAGGCCTTGTCCTTCTTGCCCCTCGGCCCAGAAATCTGGAGCTGCTGAAACCCCGAGGAGCTCACTCTGTAATGGAAAGGCCCTAGAGACTTAACCCAGTTTTAGAGTCTTAAGAGGGGACTTGCACAAGGATACAGAAATCATAAAAATAATAGCAATGCTTATGTAGGGCTTCTTATGTGCCAACGGCTCTTCTCACCCCTTAGATATATCAACAACCCTAAGGAAGCATTTCGCAGTTGAGGGAAACTGAGGCACAGTGAGGCTGTGCAACGTGCCCAAGGCCACCTTGCAGATAAGCAGACGGTCAGGGAGGATGTGCAGGTAGCAAAGAGTTACACTCACAGGTTTCCACTGAAGGGTACCCAATGAATGACGATTTACAGAGGTGAGGGCAGGGCTAAGGGCCCACCAAGGGACACTCCCACCCAGGACTAGCAATGGTGGGAGAGAGTCACCAATCCTTAGGCCTAAGGAGGCAAGAGGAGAGTCTCAGCCATGCCATTGGTGCCCAGCAAGAGCTGGCCTGGGAGGAGGAAGGCAGCAGTGCCAGAACCATGGCCCAGCAGGGCTGGGGGTGGGGACAAGACAACACAATCCTAGTCATGCCTCTCTCAATCCGAGCTCTGATGTCCTACTCAAGCCTCCTAGGGGGCCCTCCATTTCATCATTAATAAAACAAGGAAATCATGCAGCTGCTACAGAAAACAGTATGGCAGTTCCTCAAAAAAAAGTACACATCAAGTTACCACATGTCCCAGCAATCCCGCTTCTGAGTGTATATCCGAAAGAATTGAAAGCAGGGTCTCAAAGAGATACCTGCACACCCATGTTCACAGCAGCATTACTCGATAGCCAAGAGGTGGAGCAACCCAAACGTCGATGGATGGATGGATGGATGGATAAGCAAAAATGTAGTATATACATACAGCAGAATATTATTCAGCCATGAAAGAAAGCAATTTTGATATATGCCATGACCTGGGTGAACCTGAGGACCTTACGCTAAGTGAAATAAGACAGCCACAAAAGGACAAATACAACATGATTCCCACTTATAGGAGGTCCCTAGAGTCATCAAATTCACAGAGACAGAAAGTAGAACAGTGGTTGTCAGGGGCTGGGGGGAGGGGGAAATGGGGAGTTGTTTAATGGGTACGGAGTTTCAGTTTTACAAGATGAAAATGTTCTGGACACCGATTTCACAACAGTGTGAATATATTGAACTGTATACTTATAAATGGTTAAGATGGTGAATTTGATGTTTTGTGTATTTTACAAAAATTTTTTTAAAAACCAAACAAACAAACAAAAAAAACCCGGGAAATTAGACTAGACCCAAGGTTTTCGGTGTGTTCTTTGGGGCCGTGGGATTGCCGGGACAGAAGGTCCATGGAGACTTTCAAGAGAGAGAGGGAGGCAGCAGGAAAGCCAATCAGCTGGGCCCTGGGCCCCATGCCCCTCAGGCAAGGCAGCCCTGCTCTGTCTGACGTGGGGTCTCTGCTTAAGATTTCCAACAGGCAAAGAGTTCTGTCAAACCAAAGTTAGCAAACCAGTGAGCCTAGTATTTTTAAATCTAAGAGGGAGGGCCACCGACACACAACTCTAGGGCACTTGGTTCAAACTGTAGTCTCTGAGTGGCGCCCCCTGCAGGTGTGTGGTGGCGGCACTGCAAAGAGTCATGTTCTACCTGCACAGCTTTAGGAAAATACATAAAATAAATTCTCAGCAAAGGACAGACGTGCTTTCACATCAGATCTGTGCGATACCATCTAATTGAGAATCGGAGGCTCATAAGTGTCTACTACAGATCAGCCTCTGCTGGGTCCAACAGTTCCTGCACTTTTGGATTCTATGGACCACTCAAATGTAAAATACTGAGAGGGTAATTGACAGAGGTATACCATCTTTTTATTCCTACAAGTACAATTTTAAAAAGAAAAGCTACAGGGAATCAAAATTAGGTACCTTTAAACTGCAGAACAGTAGGTAAGGGCATTATCTCAGAATAAAGAAGAGGACTCTAAGTGGAATAAATTAAGCTTATCACCAACTCTCCACACCGTATGTGTTTCTCATTTTCGTCATGCATGGGTGAGACCCGCATCAAAGGCAGGCGGACCCCAGGCAGCCAACATTTGGGTCCCTTGGTACAGAACCCTGCTTGCAGCCTGAGAGCTGTCCCTCTAACACCAGCCACTCGCCCTCCCTCTAGGACTGCAGGCTCCCAGAAATCAGTTAGCATTTATGGAGCGCCTACAGTACACAAGGCAGCATGGGAGGCTGAGAGGAAAAAGGATGCCAGGCAATCTGAGATGTGGTCATGCACACACGGACACAAGCTCAACGGAGGTGACTGGAAGAAGACATTTTAGACTTAAAAAGGGAGAAAAAAATTTTAAAGGGAAAGAGTGAGAAACAAACATCCTAAGTGGGAAAAAGTACAAACCCACTGGAAATTAGAAGGTTCAACCCCTGCAGGAGGAAGGAAAAGATCTTTAAATTTATTTATTTATTTATTTTTGGCTGTGTTGGGTCTTCGTTTCTGTGCGAGGGCTTTCTCTAGTTGCAGCGAGCGGGAGCCGCTCTTCATCGCGGTGCGCAGGCCTCTCACTGTTGCGGACTCTCCTGTTGCGGAGCACGGGCTCCAGACGCGCAGGCTCAGTAATTGTGGCTCACGGGCCTAGTTGCTCCGCAGCATGTGGGATCTTCCCAGACCAGGGCTCGAACTTGTGTCCCCTGCATCGGCAGGCAGATTCTCAACCACTGCGCCACCAGGGAAGCCCGGAAAAGATCTTTGACGGAGTTAAACATCCCACCCCTCCACCCGCACCCACATCCTCTCATTTCCATCATCCTCCTTTTACAGAGGAGGAAAGGAGGCTCAGAGAAGCTAAGTAACTTGGCCAAGGTCACTCAGACTTAATTAAGTCTCAAAGTTGGGTACCAGCATTTCCCAAGGCCAGAAGGAGGCTCCCACCTCCCCTGCTCATAGGGTGATCCTGCTGCCTCCTGATGAAAATCCGCTGGGTAGCCACTGACACCACTGCCTCCCAGGGACTCTCAGGGCCTTGGGCTCTGTCCCAGCTGGTTGCTTACTCACTTATTCCACGTCCTACTCACTCACACACACACACACACTGAGAGCAAGCTCTCAGTCCCTTCCCAAGAGAACAGTATAATCTTCTCACCAGACCAGTGGAACACGCCTGCTTTCTCCCTGCCCTGGAGCAGTTTTGCCCACAATCATGCAGGGAAGCGGGGGGGCGCTGCAGAATTAATTTCACATTGTAGCTGCCTAACGACCTTTAACTGCATGGCTGGAAGCTTGCACACTAATGCGGGCAAAACTAGCCATCAGTTTAAAAGGGCGAATTCCTCCCACCGTCCACCTCTGCCCCCCTTTCAATAAATCACTCTCCTAAAATGGCAGGGTGGCAAAGCCCAAGGCCAGAGGTCAAGGGGACCTTCCCCTGGCTGGATCCCTCATAAACATTTAGCAGGCCTGCCCAGATGTTCTCAAGCTGCCAGGAGGTGCCTGGGGCAGGCAGTCAGAAAGTGGCAAAAACAACTCTGAGAGGCAGCGGTCAGGATGTAGGATATTTACACAGGTCACCCATAGAGAATGAGATTTACTCAGTACGAAACACTCACTGGTGTGGGCGCTTCTGGGCCCAGGAGGCTCTCCGGGTTGCCAAAGGAGCCCCCTGAGCTGTGATTAATACCCGCAGGTGCACCGACGCAGGCTCACAGCCAGGAAGGCAGAGCAGGCTCACAAGAGCATGTGAGTGAGTGTCCAGGTGTCTGCAGGGGGGCAAGGGTACAAGAGTGATGGTCTTGAATGACCCTGTTGTAATTCCCTGGACCATAAAAAGTGCTATCAGTTCCTGAGGGCTGAAACATGGGCCCCAGAGCCAGACTCCTGAGGCTCAAGGCCTGATTCTGCTACTCTCCAGCTGTGTGACTCTGAGCAAATGACTTGACCTCTCTGTGCTTAGACCAGTGCCTGGCCCCCGGGGAGGGCTCAGTCATCACTGGCTGTGAGTAACACATTAGCAGCAGGCTGGCAAGGTTCCGGGACAGCACCCTGTGGGTTGCTGGGGCTGCTGACGCTTTTACAGCAGGGACGACGTCCCAGGCAGAGGTGTGTAGGACGGATGGAGGAAGCAAGGAGGAGGCCAAGAGGAGAAGGAGTACAAGGTCTAGGTTAGAATGCTGGGTGCAGGGAGAAGGATCAGCAGCCTGGCACCTCATCTGGTTCTGCCAGCTCACACACATGCAGGTCCACGAAAGGCTCCATCAAGAGGTACGGAGCTGGCAGGAGGGCAACAGACAGTGGCTGCCAGTATCCGCCGCCTTCCCCAGGCCTGGCTGGAGCCAGAGAACTGCGGGGGGTGCGGGGGGAATGGGAAGCCTGGCCCTCTGCAGAGCTGTGGGGGAAACCGTGCAGCCAGCAAAGCTGGGAGGTGGAGAGTCCTGCTGCAGGGCCACACTCCCCTCCGAGATGCCCAAGGCACTTGAGGGAGAAGGGCAAGCCTCAGGGCAAGGTTTAGCCCGGAGGGGGAGCAGCATCACAGCCTAAGTTTAGAAAACCTCCAAGCCTGCCCTCTTTGCCCAACTGCCCCAGACAAGGCTAAAAGCTACTGGTGACCTAACTATGCTTTCTTTCTGCACTAACCCTCTCATCTACGCCTCTGTGGCTCCTAATTGTAAAATTGCTAAATGTAAAATGCAGTCCCCGACCGAATCTAGAATTGCCAACCCCTGAGGCTGGGGGGTTAGATTCTGGGGTCTGGGGGCCTGGGTGCAAACCCCTGCACCACCACATACTAGCTGGATGATTGTGGGCCAGTTAACCTCTCTGGGCCTCAGTTTCCTTACCTGTAAAATGGGAACGATAGTGCTACTTCTTATGGTTGTCTTAAGGGTTAAATCAGTAAATATATGTCAAACATCTAGAGCAGCTTGGCACATAGAAAGAGCCATTGTAAGCATAAAGAAAACCATCTTGTAACTATGACACAAACACCTAGATACTAAAAAGCCATATTTTTTCTATTTAAGCCGCAGTGTTGCACATGAGCTAATCCATCCTACACACAGCTGCTGGATTAATTTTACTCAAATGCCATTTCATCCTATCACTTTTCGAATAAATGGGTTACCCAGTGACTACTGGGAAAGTTGGCTGTGAAGAGAAGGACAGGAGAAAAGTAAGATTATTGAGGCCCTTCTATATTCCTGGCCATGTTCTAGCATTTTATAAACAATACTTCATTTAAATTTCACAAGAAGTCCCGTAACACAGATAGTATTCTCCCCATTTTAATGATGAATAAGTTTAAGCTCAGAAAGCTGCAGTGGCTTGCACAGGGTCAGTGGCAAAGCTGGCATCTAAATTCAACACCAAAGCCTATTTCACTTTTTTTTTCTTTTTTTTTTTTTTTTTGCGGTACACGGGCCTCTCACTGTTGTGGCCTCTACCATTGCGGAGCACAGGCTCCGGACGCACAGGCTCAGTGGCCATGGCTCATGGGTCCAGCCACTCCGCGGCATGTGGGATCTTCCTGGACCGGGGCACGAACCCGTGTCCCCTGCATCAGCAGGCGGACTCTCAACCACTGCACCACCAGGGAAGCCCCCTATTTCACTTTTAATAATAATAAAAATCCTAGGAAGAGGGAGAAAGATAATTATGATGACAGCTAATTTTCATTGAGTGCTTACTCTGAGCCAGGTGATACTCTGAATGTCTCACAAGTATTAACTCACTAATCCTCAGAACAGCCCAACGAGGTGGGTACTGTTACAACTCCCACTCCCATTTTACAGATGTGAAAACCGAGGTCAAGTAACTTACCCAAGACTGCATAACTTGGAAGTGATGGAATCGTTCTAATAAGTTATTCATTGTCTCAATTTAAAACTTTGCACAATCTGTTCTTCCTGAATGCCCCCTTCCCTTCTTCCCTTTCCCCAAATTTACCAGCTTCTCTCCTCTTCTTAACAATGCGGCTCGGAAACCCCCTTCCACTAGGCTGCCTCCCCAGAGACCCTACTTGCTCCAAGGGCAGGGAGCAGTCATAGCTCCTAGCTCTGGCCCGTGCTCCCCAAAGGCCCTAGAGAGCGCTTTCTTCATGCTCCTAGGAAAGGCAGAGAGATGACAGCAGAGCACAGGAGTCCTTATTAACACCATCACTAATGAGCCCTCAAGAGCTCATATGCAGAAACACATCTTAAGGCAAGTGGGTGGTTTCCTTTTACATCATCAGCTGGGATGGCAGCTGGTTATTTAGCTACGAAATTCAGCTCATACCCTTCTCACGGAGATGACACCCAAAGGAAAAGGGAGACACAGGTGTCCTGACTCTCCGGCCCCTTCCAGGACTGCCTTTCTTTCTTCGAGGATTCTGGGAACAGAATCCCCGGACAATATTAATTACCTATACTCAGCAAATGAATGAAAGGCCTTTGGTGTCCCATAATCACAGTGACCTTATTTTAGGGACACAAATTGGGACACAGGGTGCCTATGAGGGAAACAGAATGGAATATGAGAACTTGAGAACATCTTGGGGACTGCAGCGAAAGGGGGAAACGCAGCTTCTGTGACCACTGGCAGGGGCTGTGGGGCTGAAAGGCACTTAGTGGCCCTCAGCCACCTGTCAGGGCAGCCCCAGCCTTCACCTTGGAGAAACTCCCTCCTCCTCAACTTTATCTGCAAGGGCTCTGTTATTCCAGCAGTCATTGAAATAGCCTGTACAGTCCCATATCAGCGCTACATACATTCTTCTCTATTTGTAGAAAAGGGCATAGAAAGGGAATTGGTATCAGGAAAAAAGTTCCAAGATTAACGAGTCATTATAATGTCATCAAATCCCTCAGGTTTTAAACCCTCCAGACCACAGCTGTCTGAAAGAACTTGCTGCAAGAACAGAAACGTTCAATACCCTATACTTTCTAAAACAGGAGCCAAGAGCCATGAGTGGCTCTTGCATCTTGAAATTCAACCAGTGCAACTGAACAATTGCATTTTCAATTTTAGTTGGCTTGAATTTATCTAAATAGCCACATGTGGCTAGTGGGTGCCATACTGGACAGTGCAGCTGCAGGCCTTATTTAGAAAAAAAAATCTACTACAGCTTAAACCTAGAAGCCATGTAAAGATCGGGAGATTGGGCTTGTGCTGACATTCTGGCCTCCACTTAATAACACACTGAGCACTTACCACCTGCTAGGAATGGAACGTTTTCATGTCACTTCCCAGAATCATCACAACATCACTAATAAGAGAAATGGCATTATTGTTCCCATTGGACCTAGCAGGAAACTGAGTCACAGAGCTAGGAAGCAATAAGGAGGCAGGACCGAGTGCTGGCAGTGCAATCACTAACCCACGTGCATTCCTTGCTCGGTGGTTTGCTAAATAACAGGGATTTATTCTCTCCATTCAGACCTGTGAAAACTTTAATAATTAGCTTTCTATTTCCTCTTCTGTTCCCAAGGCTAATTGTGACCTGAAACAGTTTGAAGGTCCTGAAAGGTCCCACGGAGCCTGGTTAAATAAAAGATCCTTCCAACAAGAAGTATAAAAGCTCCTAACAGGGAGGCTACGTACAGGCACTGACCGCCATTCAGTAACACGCCCTGTGCACAGTCAGGTGTAACACTCCCTTGGCAACACCTGGAAGGAAGTGATAAGCCCTCTCGCTCTCCCCCCCACCAGCAACTCCCCCAAAATCGCCCTTCCTTCAGCCCCCAGAGTCAACTGCCTTTCATTAAAGTTCATGAGAGAAGAGGCTAAGGCTTATGCACATCTCACATAGCAGACTCAATAATCGGGCTGGTTGAATAGCATCCATCCTCATAGCTCATAGCGGTGGGCTGATGTGAAGGTTAAGGGTTACTGTGGGGCAAGAATGACCTTCACCCTCACTGGCCTCACCTTCCCCCCCAGCAACCCAGGACCTGTTTTTTTACATTCTCTCTCCAGGACTCTGACCCCAGGCTCCCAGTTTCCCTCAGTGGATCAGAGATGATAACACACTAGCAAAAACTTCATTATGTTGCCTTTTCCTCTCCTAACTCACAAGGCTCCTTCTCTCCCTCACACGTACAAGGCTTGGACTCTTAATGTTCCTTACCTGATATAAGCAACCCAATCAGGAAATTCACTGAGGATGCCAACGTGCTGGAAAGGGCTGCCTCACTCAAAGCTCAATGTGTTACTATGAACAGGTGAAGTTATAATCAGGGTCCTAGGCAGAGCAGTAATTTACAGAATCATAAAAACCAAGAAAAACTGGGCTCAACATTGAAAAGAAATTCAACCAGGAAAAAGAAAAGGAAATAAAAAAGAAACCTCCTATTATGTAGGAATGAAGCTGATCAATGCTTGTTAACTTCATCCCTCTGACTGGTTTCAAAATGTTAACGGTTACAAATAAAAAAGAAAAGCCACAGGTCTGCAATGTGGCGAGTGTTGATAATTTGTTCAGGGTGGCCTTCAAAAGGGATCTCACTGGATTTTTGGTTTTTTGTTTTCTACTATAGTTAGAATCTGGTAACTATAAAACCTGGAGTTACTATGTCATGGAATATTGGCAAATGTCTTAAAAAGCCGTAGTTTATCAAAGAAATGGCATGGGGTACCCACTTGACTCTATATTCTAAAGCCAATAAGACAGGTACAAAGAAGTATTGAGAGAAGCAGCCCTTGATGACTCTATGCTCCTACACATCTTCCATTTGTGAGAAGAAGGCAAGGCCATTTATTACCCAGCCATTTCTCAGCAAGCAACCTTGATGAAGTAGAAAACTTCTCCCCCTAAGACAAAAAATAGGCTTGCTTATTTTATTACTGCTTGCTAGAAAAGCAGTGGATTCCCTAAATGCAGTGTTCATCTCCTGTAACACAACTCACTTCAGGAGCAGAAATCCATCCATCTGGCCCTCCAAATCACCCCAGTGGCACTGACAAGGGCAAGGAAACAGTCACAACATGCTGATTATTGTGCCAGGAGTAATAAATCCTTTATCTCTGACCCAGGCATCTCATGTCTTCTGAGCATCCATGAAGTAACAGGCTAAGTTTTTAGAACCAAATTCTAGGCTCGACAAGGAGCTCAAGGCAAGCTAGTGACCATTTGAAAAAGTAATAAATCTAGGGGCAGGGCACATGGGCAGTTGGACTGTTAACTGCCCAGGAGTTAGAGCTTCCTCACTCAGAAATAACCAAAAAAACAGACTCTGGCAATTCTAAAGCAAAAGATGGTATATGAGAGCAGACACCCACATTCAAATCTGCCACCCACCAGCTCTGAGACTTTGGGCAAGTTACCTAACTCACCTCCCTGTGCCTCAGTTTCTTCATCTGTAGAATGGGGACAATAATAGTACATACCCCAGAGGATGATTATCATGAGAATTACTGAGTGAATTTATGTTAAGCATTTAGAACAGCGCATAGCACAGAGTAAACACCATGTGAGTATTTGCTATTATTACCACCAGCTCTCAAAATTCAATGATTCTATGCCTCTACATAATGCTAATCATCCTAAGCCTTCATATAATGCAATGTTCCTTTATTTACAGCATATATTGTCAAGTAAAGTCAGGTGGAGAAAATGTATAGAATAGTTACATTTTATTCAAGAAAAAGGAGATATTAACATATAAGTGTATTTGGTTACATTTTTAATACAGAAAAATAAAAACCTAAAACAAAAAAAAAATGGCTACCTTGAAGGTGAGGGAAGGTATAGATAGAAGTGACTGGTTTCAGAAGTTAGAATTCTCAGAATATTCCTGTTTTGTAGATTTGACTTTGAAACCATCTAGTTTACATAATTATAAAAACATATTTTAAGAAGTAATCTATAAAAATCAAAAGCAACATGGAATAAGTTTAACTGCTCATTGAATTAAAGTCCTAACCACACAGAGAGAAGCCATTTTAATGATTTTTTTTTTTTTTTTTTTTTTTTGTTACACGGGCCTCTCACTGTTGTGGCCTCTCCCCTTGCGGAGCACAGGCTCCGGACGCGCAGGCTCAGCGGCCATGGCTCACGGGCCCAGCCGCTCCATGGCATGTGGGATCCTCCCAGACCGGGGCACGAACTCGTGTGCCCTGCATCGGCAGGCGGACTCTCAACCACTGCGCCACCAGGGAAGCCCCATTTTAATGATTTTTAAACACAGTAATATAACTATATATCCCTAATAGGATATACCTTAAGGACAAAAAGAACTAGAAAAAAAAATCTTAAATTATTTTTGATAATCATTCTGATATTATAAGAAATACATATTCCACAAAGGTGAAATGGGTGTCTTGTTATTCATAACAAGTCCTTTCCATCACAATTGGGTTTATGTTAATGAAGGTGACTACTCATCCCACCCCAGGTGGGACTGGTTGCCAGGAGAACCAACCATGTGATACGTGATTAGAAGGTTGAAACTTTCAGTCCCACCCCTCCCACCCCCCATTTCTGGGGAGGGGAGAGGGGCTTGAGGTTGAATCAGTGCCACTGGCAAATGATTTAGTCAATTATGACTATGTAACGAAGCCTCCATAAAAGCCCAAAAGGACAACTTTTTGGTCCCTTTTTCAGAGAGCTCCTACGTTGGGGAACCATAATGTTTCCGTGTGCCACTGTACTGGGCCCCAAGCTCCTCTGTTCAAAACTCGCCCTATGTGTCTCTTCTTCTGGCTATTGATTCATATCCTTTAATATCCTTGTCAAATAAATAGGTAATCTAGTTGAGTAAATGGGTTTTCCTGAGTTCTGTGAGCCATTCTAGCAAATTAATGGAACCAAGGAGGGGGTCATAGGAACCTATGATTTATACGCTTCAGTCAGAAGCAAAGGTGCAAATGACATCTGAAATGGAGGGAGGTCTTGAGGGACTGAGCCCTTTACCTGTGGAATCTGATTCTATCTCCGGGTAGACAGAGTCAGAATTGAGTTGATTTCTTGGACACCAGAACTGCTTGTTGGTGTGGGGAAGGCTCCACATGCACACATTGGAACTGGGTCCGGGAACTCAAAGAGTTCCTGCTTTTCTTATTCCAGTACTACCTCAGGATAATAAAATAGTTGAAATAAGGAACATTCTCTTAATAGAAGTAATAAATGAAGAAGGAATGCTAGAATTTGAATGTTACCACTATCAAGGCCATGATCAAAAATGGCTGTCAACACCATAGAAAGAGAGGGCCAGACACCATGTGTCTTATAATGGAAAAGTACACATCACCACCTAGAAGTGTTTTATGGCCAAAATAAATAAAGAAAGAAAGAAAGAAAGAAAGAAAGAAAGAAAGAAAGAAAGAAAGAAAGAAAATAACCTGAATCTGCTCAATCCTCTAGCTCTAACAACAAACTTACAAGAAATGCTAGTAGGAGACAGAAGAACATGTTAAAAAGAATCACCCAGATTGTATAAAACTGCAGGAGAAATGATCCAGTTTCTTTATCTGGTAGGAAGAAAGAGAGAAAAACCTCTAGATTTAAAAGATACTTAAGAGACAAGGCAACTAACTGCAAAGCATAGAGCTTTGGGGATCTGATTAAACATTTTTATCTGAGACAACTGCAGAAATTTGAACACTGAGTAGTATTTGTTGATATTAAGAAACTGTTATTAATTCTTAAGGCATGACAATGATATTGTGATTATGCTTTTAAAGAGGTCTTATCTTTTAGAAATAAATACTAAATAGTTGCCCCCCAAATGATACATCTGAAAATTTCTGAAGCAATATATCTGAGATAATCAAGGAGAGAGGAGACTGGGTAGAGGTACATACAGATGAAACAAGAAAGGTCATGTGTTGATAATGATTGGGCTATGGGCACACAGGTTCAGTTAACTATTTTGGGGGGTTTTTTTTGGCCACTCTGCACGTGGGATCTTAGTTCCCCGACCAGGGACTGAATCCGGCCCCCTGCATTGGAAGCCTGGAGTCTTAACCACTGGACCACCAGGGAAGTACCTCAACTATCCTTTCTACTTTTAGATATGACTCAAATTTCCCATAATAAAAAAAAAAAATCAGTTATTCTATAAAATCTCAATTGTGGGGTCAGACACAATCAGTAGATATTATGCTCAAATCTTATCACTCACTTACCAAGAGATATGACTTTGGACAAGATACTTCATTCTGCTGAGCCTCAGTTTCCTATGCTGTA
Organism: Hyperoodon ampullatus; assembly: GCF_949752795.1. Lineage (NCBI taxonomy): Eukaryota > Metazoa > Chordata > Mammalia > Artiodactyla > Ziphiidae > Hyperoodon > Hyperoodon ampullatus. The sequence continues at coordinate 81,574,961 of NC_136916.1, forward strand.
AAATGGTCATGACTAAGATACAATGAAGAATATAAGGGCAACGCTGAGCTCAGGGCCCAGCATATGGTGGGCACTCTCCCAGTGGAGCTGCCTACCACCCACAGCTTTCTAAGTCCTCACCACTGCAGACGGTAAGCTGTGGAGACTAATCTTCCAACCTGACTTCAAAAGTTTAATGCTCATGGACTATTTGCTTGGTCATCTCCAACAGGAGTGAAATGATTCCATAAAAGAACATGCTTTGTCTTTGGTGTGATGAATAACAATCTCCACTTTCTCCCTTCATCACCTCTCACACACACACACACACACAGGGCTAGGCGGTCCCTCTTGGGCTGGCCTCCGTGATTCATAGGAAGTCAACACCACCTGCCCAGCTGTAAACACTACCAAGTTCCGAAACTGTTTCTCCCAGACATCCAGAGAGCCAGTTCAGACAGCACCTTCCTTTCTGAGTCTGGGTGAGAGGCTTTGTCATGTTATTTCCTTTCCTGGATAATGCATCACATCAGGGAACAGCATTTGACACCTATGAGACACAGAGTTTACACAAGTCCTTGCTTTGAGAACAGGCAAGGCTCTAACAGCAGCCACAGTTGGGAAGATAGTCTGCCTTTCTGCAAGGCACTGAGTCATTACTCATGCTTGTAAAATATTCCTGAGCACATCTGGTCAGTATTTCCCTACTCCACATATACAACTGTGGGTGCAGGTTCCTATTAGTCTGGTGTTTCATTCTGCCCTATCTTTCAAGCTCTTGCTTTTCATGACAGTTGCTGATAGAGTTTGCTGGGAACACTTTCCTTGGAGAAAGAACCCCCGGGGCTCAAATCTCCACGTGGTCTCTTATTGGGCGTGTTACTCAATCTGTGTCCTGATTTCCTCCCATAAAATGCAGACAGTGAAATTTAAAAGATTATTTTGGGAATCACACCAGATAATATACTAAAGAGCTTCACCAGTCTCTGGCACACAGAAAGTGCACATAAATGTTTGCCGATGTTATCACTACTCTTACAGACTGGGACTGGGACTGATTCCTCCGTGGATCCCCAGCACCTTGACTGACGCATGGTAAGTTCTCAACCAACGTTTGTTAAATCAATGAGTGTGTGAATAAAATGTAGACAGTTGAATTAAACATGTCTCTACTTGTGAAAAAGCAGTCAAATTATTTTAAGTATCTCAAAAATTACAGTACTATTATCTTAGACACACGCATTATATTAATACATATAAGCATATTGTTATTATTCCCTGGGAATGTAAGAAAATCCAATTAAATTCCATGCAGATGGCTTGGAACTTTTGTAACAAAGCCTCCAGAAAAATACACATCTCTCCAGGTTCGTACAGAACGTGCTTTGGAGCAGCAGCACCATGGAGACCATTTGGAGATATGCCAGATTGGACCCAGTGAGACTCAAAAGAAGTAGACATAATTGTCCAGGTGAGAAGGGCTGAGAGTCGCTGGGGCAGCGAATGTAGAGGGAACTGGGAGCCAGACAAAAGGGATCTTCAGGAGTCATGACCAGTAAGAGGAGGTCGCTTTTAAATGCAGGGGTTGGGAGGGAAAGAACATGGTAAGTCGATGACAAAGCAAACTTGGGAGGAAATTAAGGAGTTGAATTTTGGCCTTAAGCTGAGCCTGACACCCAAGTAGATGTCATTTAACAAGCCAGAAACAGGTTGCACACAGATGTTCACAGCAGCATTACTCATAATAGCCAAGAAGTAGAAGCAATCCAAATGTCTATCAAGGAATGAACGGTTAAACCAAATGTGGTCTATGCATACAAAGGGACATGATTCAGCCTTTAAAAAGGAAATTCTGACACCTGCTATAACATGGATGAACCTCGAGGAAATCATCCTAAGTGAAATGTCAGTCACGAAGAGACAAATATCACATGATTCCACTTATATGAGGTAACTAGAATAGTCAAACCCATAAAGACAGAAAGTATCAATAGTAGGGTAGTTGCCAGAGGCTGGGAGTTGTTTAATGGATACGGAGTTTCAGTTTTGCAAGATCAAAGAGTTTCAGAGATCTGTTGGACGACAATGTGAGTATACTTAATACTACTGAACAGCACATTTAAAAATGGTTATTATGGTAAATTTTATGTTATGACTTTCTTTTACCACAATTAAAACTTTTAATTAAAAAAAAAAGCTAGAAATATGGAGCTGGAGTCCTGATCTGGAGGAACTCACTTGCCCAGCTTTCCAACTTTATTCCTAATTGATTCCTAGATTGAACACTTGGTCACTCACACCAGGTTTCTGCCCTCTGAACCCTCTCTCTACTCCCGCCAGGTAGTCCAGTAAAAAATAGTCATTTGTCTACAGGCCACCAACAAGATCTCAGTAAAGTGAGGCCTGAAGACCTCATTTTATTGTACTTTGCTTTATTGCACTTTGCAGATGTTTCATTTTTTACAAATTCAAGGTGGCAACCCTGCATCAAGCAAGCCTATCGGAGCCATTTTTCCAATAGCATTTGCTCACTTCATGTCTCTGTCATGTTTGGATAATTCTTGCGATATTTCAAACCCTTCACCAGCAAAAAGATTATGCCTTGCTGAAGACTCAGATGATGGCTAGCATTCTTCAGCACTAAAATATTTTTTATTAAGGTATATACAGTTTTTTTAAACATAATGCTATTGCACACTTAATAGACCACAGTATAGCGTAAACATAACTTTCATATGCGTTGGGAAACCAAAAAATTCTTGTAGCTCATGTTATCACGATATTTGCCTTATTGCAGTGGCCTGGAATGGAACCCGCAATATCTCTGAGGTCTGCCTGTACAGGGAAGAGTGTTCAGCTACTTGGACATCATGTCCCCCACGGTGGCTAAAGGAGGGCTCCACCGCTCTCTGACCCATCCTGTAACTAACTTCTCCTGCTAACGCAGTTCATTTCCATAGATGTTCTATTCTTGAAGTTCTTCAGAACCCCACTGGGCTGAACAATTGTGGAGGCTGATTATTTTCCCAGGATGAAAGGCCCTGGGAATGACCTTCTTGTAACTTGATCTGTATTTGTTCTTTTTCTTTCACCTGTGTTCATCCCTGATCCATGAAATCTTTCTTATCCTACCTTCTCACCAGTTTTGTCCCAGCTGTGGCCTAGTAGGTTCTAAAGTCACTCCCTGACTTACACGGAAAAGCAAGTCAGCTGAGCCGAGCCTGGGAGTGAAAACAACTCAAGTCCAAGTTGCATAACAGGGATGAATGTACACCAATTAAATGCTGCTAGGTCTCCAATGTAAACAAAACAGTCTGGTGAGTGTGTTTCTCTCACTCTACTACAGGGAGATTGTGAAAACAAGTCACTGGGGTTTTTGGGTGGGAAGAAAGCTTTATCTGACGAGAGTTTTAAAAACTCCCACTGGGAAGCCAGGCCCTGAGCAGCCTGCATCCATCAGACCTCTCCTGGCCTGGAAACTAATCACCATTTCATACTTTACTGCTAAAATAACCCACAGCTCTCGGTATTTTGTATACAAAACAAAGAGAGCGAGAAAGACAGAAAGAATTTGGTAGTTGGGTTAAGCCATTTTTAATACTTAGCATAGCACAGTTGGGGTCCTATATTACCCTGGTGGGGCACCATAGTGTCTAAGGACAGGGGAGGGGAGCATATGGTGGGAAAGATATGGGGTAATGGAGACCAGGATTATAATCCAGGCCTTGCCACCTGCTAGCTGTATGACCCTGGACAAGCTGCTTAACCTCCCTCGGCCTCAGTCTCCTCATCTATACACTGAGAATAACAACCCCTATCTCTCTGGGCTCTAGTAGTTGGAAGCAAGGGCAACCACATGTAAGGCTCCCATTTCCTGTCTGTCATACAACAGAGACTCCATCAATGAGAGTTAGTGTATTGTGTTACTATGGTCATTATTCAAACCCATGGGTGCTTAACACACTTGTCTAAATAAGCAGACAGCTGTTGAATTTTCTTGGTGACAACAAGGGATCCTAAAATTAAACACTTGCTCATGGCTAGTAACAAGGCGGTATTTAAAAAGAATAAAATTAAAGCACCAGTGTGGGAGACATTTTGTCCTTTATACTGCCTGATGGCTTTTGAATCTTGTCTTTAGCCCCTGAATCACAGGCATTAATGTTTAACTTAAGCCAATACAGTTGATCTGACTCGATCAAGACAAGGTTCTTTCCCCGTGATGGAAATGTACAGACTGAGCCCAGGGCAGGTGAAATGACTTAGATCTAAGAATAGACACCACTGGGTTTCCAAAGGTTCTGAGTGTCCATACACAATTTTAGAATCTATTAGATCCTTGCTGTGTTAATGAGGCCCCTTGCTGGGAATCCAAATTCCCTTTGTAAACTCCATTAACAACCCACAAGGCAGGTGGGCAGCTGTGAATGTGCTTATGGTAATAATGTCTTGCCCAGAAAAGGGAAGCAGTGGGAAATCACATCCATTTGCATCACATGCTTAGAACATTAGAGAGAAAGGGGGAAAAGCATGTCGCCTTGGAGAGAGATTAGGATGAGTTCAACTCCCAAGCCCCCTTCTACCTCAGATGATTCTTTTTATTGAAGTATACTTGATTCACAATATCATGTTAGTTTCTAGTGCACAGCACAGTGATTCGGTTATACACATATACATTCTTTTGCAGATTCTTTTCCCTTATAGGTTATTACAAAATATTGAGTATAGTTCCCTGTGCTAGACAGTAGGCCCTTGTTGGTTGTCTATTTTATATAGAGTAGTGTGTATATGTTAATCGCAACCTCCTACCTTATCCCTCCCCTCCCTTTTCCCCTTTCGTAACCAGTTTGTTTTCTATTGTGAGTCTTTTTCTGTTTTGTAAATACATTCATTTGTATTTAAAAAAATTTTTTTTTGGATTCGGCACTCTCACATGATTTTTTTGGGCCCCTCACAACTTTCTGCCTATTTGTTTGTTTTGCTTTTAATTGCCTCAAGAGAATTTTTCTTAGTAACAACACATGGAAAGTTTTGACTTTGAGAGTTCAGACTCTATTAATGATCCAAGTGCATTTTTAAAATGTTTTTGCTTTTAGAGCAAAAAAAAAAAAAAGGTCTTGATTTTCCTATCTGTGCATCAGTTCAAATCAGCACAAAAAATTTGCTGAATATTACCCAAAACACCCGCGGTTAGGCTGAAAGTAGGGATGGAAAATTTCAGCCGCCAAGGAACTTTTTAGGGGGGTGGGGTGGAGGGGGCAGCAGCACAGGAGGACGAGGGCTGAGAGGGTGTCTCCAGTGCCACTGGAACACATTCTGACTTCTTACCCACAGTTGCCTAAGCGATGCTCCAATGCTTCCTGTTGTGGGTACAGTGTCGCCCCAGGGAGCAGAGCAAGTTGAGGGCTGAGCAGTGAGCAGCATTCCAGTCCCCAAATGCCACCTGTCACACCATACAGTGTATCACCTCGACTATCTTGGTTTATCTCACCCCAAGTCTCCTGTCATCAGGGTCTGCTCAACATAAGGACTTTCAGTGGTTTTAACTTTTTTGGGGTCATGAACCTCTTTGAGAATCCAGTGAAAGCTTCCCCACAAGAGTGTACACACATCTCCATTACAACCTGAAAAGGTTGTGGACCCCTCCCCCTAAAGCATATCCAAAAACCTTTAGCTTCAAGTAGCCCAGTTAAGAAGCCCTCAATTTCTCTTGACATTCTCCAGGCAGATTCACGAAGCCCAGCGCTCAAGACTACACCTAAGTTTCTATGAGTGTCTCAAATAGATAATCAACAAGGACCTATGTATAGCACAGGAAACTCTGCTCAATACTCTGTAATAACCTAAATGGGAAAATACTTTGAAAAAGAAGAGATACATGTAAATGTATAACTGAATTACTCTGCTGTACAACTAAAACTAACACAACACTGTTAATAAACTATACTCGAATATAAAATAAAATTTTTTTAAATTAAAAAGCAATAAAAGAAAGTTTTTATGAGTTTCCATGAGCCACCTAATGCTTTAGTATCTTCAGAGTTTATCTGTATGTGGGCAAAAATAAACACATGCATGCACACACGCCACACATACACCACACATACACAGCTTGGCAAAAATGAAATGGGAAAGCCGAGCTGGGGTTGGAACATATTCATTTAGCTTATTCATTCCTGACACTGAAGCCGTTAGAGGGAGTAAAGGTAGCTTTGGCGAGCGCAACCACGTAAAGAAGCCAGGGTTGGTTATGTTTTTTCCATTCAATAAACAGCACCACTGAATAAGTTTCACATGCTCACCACTCTCCTGCCCACATAAGAAATTTGTTACTAAACACTTACTGTTCCTGCACAAAGCCTATTTATTTTTAAATACTTTGACTTGTTTTTTTGGGGTGGGTAGGTGGGTAGGAAGAAAGTGGAGGAGGCATTACTTTTGGCCTCTGGGTCCCTATCCTTCATCTTAAAAGTCTATGAAATAAAGAAATGAAGAAATGAACCAGAACTTTCGACCTAATCCTTTTATTGGCTATATAGGGCCATGAGTTGATTAGTCCTTTAGAATACCTTGATATTATGAACAAGCTAGTGTTTTGACCATTGGACACCTGCCTTACATGCGGACAGAAACACTCATCCTTGTTGGAAGGTGCCTGGTCAAAGCTCAAGAGGAAAGCAATCCAGTCCAACTCTGACATGACATGACTGGACATTTAAGCCTCATTAGGCAGGATCCTAATCCACAACATTTGAACTGCAAATGCTGGAAAGGATAACTTATGTGCTCAAGGGGATTCTAAGGGGAATGCTAATTGGGATGCAAGCTTCAGGCATAGCTGGATCCAGGGAGCCCTCTTGCCCTCTCTTTCCCCTTGGTCTGCTTTCCTTTGCTGTCTTCATTCCTAGATCAAGTTTATTGCATGTGAAAACAAAGATGGTCACTGGAATCTGTGGGCATTCAGAGGTGTTAGAGCTAGCAGTCCTAGAAGAGAAGGGGATCTCTCTCTCCCTGCCCCAGCCCTCCAGTCCATTTTTCAAACCTCATGGCGGACTCTGGTTGTCTCACTCCTTGGGCCATTCATTGCAGACCACAGCCTTCCTCTGTGTCATGATTGGCCATGCCTGGACCACATGATCATCTCTGCAGCCCACAAGAACCACCTGGGATGGGAAGAGGCAGTTTCCCAATGAAAACAATGAGGTTCTGGACAGACAAAAACAAATATCCACAAAAAAGACTGTTATGTGAGGCATTTTAACAGTAAAGAATTCTCTAGCAATGAAGAACTCACTTCCCATGGAAGAGGAAGGACATTCACCTATGGTAATCCCTAATCTAACAATAGCAAGTCACAATCCTCTACAGAAACCAAGCCCTTCATGGTGTCTGCTCTCACAGAAAGCTTCTTGTGGGCGAAAGGAAAAAAGGAAGTGAAGCCAATACTATTGTAAGAAAGGAGAAATAAACAGTCTAGAAACAACTGAAGAAAAAAAGGTTGCATGCTATTCAGGAAAATACCTCAAAATCTTTCATTTAAGCATAATACTTGCATTACAGTTGAAAAGAAAAATAGAATGGGTGTGCTTTCACTAGTCAGGTGCAGTAAAGGGCTGGTAGTAAAGAAGTAATGAACAGTAGACTTAGAGGAGCTTACGGAAGGAAAATTCCCTCACGTGTATCTTCACCTTCCCCACGAATCTTCTCTAGGTCAGCCTGGGCCTCTGGTCTTTCTTCCTGTCACACATTATGATGTTGTGTTCTAAAACCCCTGAGCAAAGATGCTCTCTCACACGCAGCAAATATCCACAGGCCTCAATCAGCTCCAAATGGTATCAGTTTCTGCATTCCCATGCTCCCTTCAGGGAACCCTCAGGAGGATTCTTCTTCCTCTGCGCACCCCCCCCATGCTTAGCTGGGAGAAATGGTTTCCTTTCTTTTCCATTCTGCAGTTCCGATTTTTATGAGGCAGGAGCACAGCCTCAGTCAGGACAGCACACTGGGAGGCCGGCTCAGCAGTGGTCCTCCACTCATTTCTGCCACTGTGTCCTGAGTCTGGGAAAGAGCCCTACCCCCTTCCCCAAGCAAATGCGTATCATTCAGAATCACAGCAGATAACACTGCTTATGCTGGTTGTGGCATTCATGATGTGCAACTGCTCTCCTTCCCTCCTTTTTTCCTTTCTTATTTAATTTATTTGCTACTCAAAAGGCGAATGCCATCTGAAATTGATGGTCTGGAGCAAAGAACTGCAAAGAGCAAGGCACTGATGTGCTCAAGCTGGCTTCTGTGATCATTGAGCCACGGAGGGTTTAGGAGACAATTGCAAGGAGAAGGCAGTTCACTCCACTTGAAAAATATGCATTTCCAGTCTCTCTTAAAAATCAGAAGATCTGGCAAGACTGACTTTGAGTTCCCACAGGGCAACAATGGCTGAGGACAAGGCAAGGCCCTTTGGTTTCCCAGCCTCTACAAAGCCTGCTTTCCGCATTTGCTAGCTGAGCCCTGGCAGGACTTAGGACTGCTACCCTGAGCAGATGTGGGAGAGGGCTGAAAGGCTCACAGCCCGGCCCAAAGCCTCTTTTCATCACGCCCTTCATTTATCTTCTGGAAAAAGCCACAGCAAAGCCAACAGGCTGGTTTCCAGCTCCCACTGAATCTATCCAAACTAACCTGAGCTTTAGTAAATGTGGATGAGGCTAGAGTCACAAAAATCTCTATCACCTAAATGTCCAATGAACTCATTCCAGATTTTCTAGATTGACAAAATAGTATGTAGTCATCTAAAATGATGTTTACTGTTTATGATACACAAAAAGGTTTATCATTGATAAAAAGCAGGTTTACCTAGAGTATGGTCTTAACTAGGTGAAAGTAAATACAAACAAAAAAGGCTGGAATGAAATATACCTAAACATTGACAATAATTTTCTACAGGTATCTGCTTACAAATTATTTGTTTTCTTATTGTTTTTGTTTTTCCCAATTTTACTAAAACAAAATACATTCTTTCAAAAACTGAACTAATATTAAGAAGCAAATTAAGAAGCAATGTGCTGGAACCCAGAAAGCCAATAAATATATCCCACTGGGGCAATGGCCATACTGTGGGGTGCCTCCAACTTAGTACAAACCAGATCGCCTGCTGCTTGGGACAGCTCTAGCACTTTCTGTACTTTGAGATGAGCCGCAGGAAGGGGTGTGCAGGCAAATAAGAGCCCTGCTGATCTAATTCAGGATGGAAGAGGTTGCTCTTCTTAGATCTACTGGACGGATTGCATCACAGGCTGAAAATCAAGATCCAACCACTCTTGTCAAAAGACCTGCCCGTGTATTTAAAGAAGTCAATCGCTTATTCCTGCCTCCGTTTCTACATTTGGAAATGGAGATGATACGACCACAAAGATGAAAAGGACAGCGTTTACTGACCTCCACCACAACGTGATACCTAATGTCCAGGCAAAGCCTCGCTTGGTAGATTCCAGGCTCATTTTACTGATAAGGAAACAGGCTCAGGTCAACTGAAAACATGTCCGAAATCCTGGTGTGCAGGTCTGTGGAGGAGCTAGGATTTGAATCTCAAAACTGTCAGACTCCAGAGCCCAAGCTCAGAGTCTCGCCCAAGGTCACCGAGGCAGTGAGCACAGCAGTGATTTCATGAATCAAGGGCCATGAATTATGAGCGGCTGAAAATGAATAAGAAACATCCACCAGCCTGGGCAATATGGAAGTGCCAGATAAGAGCCACACACGTCTCCTAGCAAGTTGCTAAAACACACTGAAAATGGCATGTGACCAGCCGCTGGGGAGAGGGACTGGAACCCAGACAAAACAAATTGACATTTTACAGCCTCATTTATTTACAAAAAAAAAAAAAAAAGAAGAAGAAGAAATTAACGAGGGAAACTTCAATATCAATGAAGTTGCAAGAATATAATGAGCTGTGTTTGCTCCCACGAGGGATGGCTTTTTAATTATTTTTTCAGATGAACTGCAGTCACAGTGTATTTGATCCATACCCGACCCATACTCTTTGGAGAGTTAAAACACATTTTTCCCCAATGTCAAGTTAAAATAAAAACTCATCAGAAACAAAATAACTCTGGGCTCCCAGGGCTCTGAAGAGAAATTTAGTTCTGTTTGGTTGCTGCCTGGTATTAGTGACCTTTGTGCTAAGCAAACATTTGGCAGATGAAATCTGAGAATAATTCTCTTTGCATCATTGACCGGAATGTGGAGGTCTCCACTGGGTTTCAACAGAAGTGATAAACAAAGAAAAGTGTGACACATTCATGTCTAATATATGTGCCTCCCGACTTGGAGGAATTGCTCTGTGTATTTGGGTACCCTGCGAGGATTCCATTCTGGGGAAGGCAGAAGCCCTCCTCAAAGATCCCCTTCTTCTAGTTGGGCCCTGCTCTACCTACAGCCTCCTCTCTGTCTCCATATATTCCCGTGTGTGTGTATGCACCTGTGTGTTGGTATCACATGTATATCTGTCTGCCAAACACTCACACGACTCAACACAATCTGCTTTCACCTTGATCTCATTCTGCATTTTTAAAACATCATCATCCACATGTAATAAAACTGCACAGAACTATACACACACAGAAACACATAAATGAGTGCACATACAATGGATAAAACCTGAATAAACCCCATGAATTGTACCCATGTTCATCGCCTGTTTTTGTTTGTTTGTTTGTTTTTTGGTTTTTATTTGTTTATTTATTTATTTTTGGCTGCATTGGGTCTTTGTTGCTTCACACAGGCTTTCTCTAGTTAGGGCTAGCGGGGGCTACTCTTTGTTGTGGTGCACGGGCTTCTCACTGTGGTGGCTTCTCCTATTGCAGAGAGTGGGCTGTAGGCACGTGGGCTTCAGTAGTTGTGGCTCGTGGGCTCTAGAGCACAGGCTCAGTAGCTGTGGCGCATGGGCTTAGTTGCTCCACGGCATGTGGGATCTTCCTGGACCAGGGCTCGAACCCATGTCCCCTGCATTGGCAGGCGGACTCTTAACCACTGTGCCACCAGGGAAGCCCCATTGCCCGGTTCTGATACTGTACTACAGTGATGTAAGATGTTACCATTGGGGGAAAATGGATGAGGGGTACAGGGAGCTTCCCTGTATTTTGCAACAACTTGTGATTCTATAATTGTGCCAAAATAAAACATTTTAAAAAATGACATCCTCAAATAATTCCTTGAGTACTTGGAAAAAACAAACAAACATGACAATGAAGTTCCTTATTGAAAAGTTAGGACAAAAGAGGCAGGAGTCTCATCTTGTTTGGTACTGGTCCTCTTGGTACCTTTTATGGGCTGAATCATGTCCCCCCCAAAATTCATATATATAAGCCCTAACCCCCAGTACCTCAGCATGTGACTTATTTGGAAATAGGGCCTTAAAGAGGTAGTTGAGGTTAAATAAGATCATAGGGGTGGACCCTAATCCAATCTGACTGGTGTCCTCATAAGAGGAGGAAATTAGGACACACAAAGAGACCCCAGCGACACGTGGACACAGAAGGAAGACCATGTGAAGACACATGAGGAGAAGGCACCATCTGCAAGCCAAGGAAAGAGGCCGCAGAGGAAGCCAACTCTGATACCTTGATCTTGGACTTCCAGCCTCCATAACTGTGAGAAAATAAATTTCCATTGTTTAAGTCACTCAGTCTGTGGTGTTATGTTACGGCAGCCCTAGCAAAGCAATACAGTACCCAAATCCGGCATGCCCCATTCACCTGTTTTTGTCCCCTAGTAACAAGCCCTCCAGCCTTAGCATCCCTCGTAAAGAGGGAAACGGTGGCTGAGTTGGCAGGAAACTGCAACAAGTAAGGAACGGAGGTCCCAGCACAGAAGAGTCAAATTTTAGGTGACCTTCCCTGCCCATGAGAGGCTGGTGCTCAGCTAGCTGTGGAGTTACCAAACGTGGAAAAGGGATCACAGTTTCTCAAAGTGGACCCAGAGGGCAGAACCAGAGACAGCGTGTGGAAAGTTGTAAGAAGACAGATTTCCAACACAACATAAGGGCAACTTCCTAATGGCTATCATGATTCCACATGACAGGAACAGCGAAGTGAGGGTATGTTGTCCACAGTTCTGGTGAGAGGTGAGCAGAACACGGAATCCACCAGCTCTGATCTGTGCTGATCTCTACTTAAAGCACCATGAAACAGGGGCACAACCTCCTTCCAGAACCCTGACGTGAACTGTTAGCCCAGCCCCCCCTTCTTTCTCCTCCCAACTCTCTATTCTGCCTTCACACCTGTTCTCCATTCCCATCGCACCTCTCCCCTTGGATTTGAGACACACGGCTCTCCTCTCACCTTCCTGACTCCTCTGATATCTATTTCCCAAAGAATTCAGGCTGTCTTGCAGAATGCCCCTACTTGCACCTGACCCCCTGGAGCATCCACCAGCCCTCTGCACCCAGCCCCACCCACCCCAGCCTTGTCACAGATCCCAGATGTACCTGGAAAAATCATCACTCTCATACCCAGGGCTCAGCCCCATTCATTACCTTAGACAAGTTACTTAACCTTTCAGAAGCACAGATCACCTGTCTGCTTCGCTTATAACAGTAAAATTGAAAAAACAAACCCATGTCCAATGATAGAGGGCATTAAATATTACAGTATAGATCCACAAGGGAATATTCATATGCAGAAAGAATATCATCGAAGAATATTTAGTAACATGGGGAAATGTTCATGAAATATTAAGAGAGGAATACAGTAGCAAAACGTTATTTATTATAAACACAATTTTTGTGTGTGTAGAAAAGCATACCGATGCAGAAAAAAGGATTTTATATAACCATAAAGCTAAGGGTAATTATTCTTAGGTGATTCTTTTTCTATACTTCCAAAGTTGTCAACAGTGAACATGTAATACTTTTTAACTAGAAATAAAGTTATTTTTTTAAAAAAATCCTTACCACTCTCATTTGGAGCTTTTTCCTCCACAAAGGAAAAAAAAAAAAAAAAGACAAAACAAGGCACCAACCAATTGCCATAGCATCTAATGAAAGGACCCAGCGAGTCCATTACATTAGCCTACTTACTCTTGCCTACAATACAACCGGCTGTGCTTTGAACTTAGAGAAACAGGGCAGCTAAGAAAACTGAGCTCATGGAAGGTCACAACATGGGTTAACAGCACGAGTAATTCCCAGAGGGTTGATTGGTGGACCCCACTCACGCCACCATATCAAACGGTTCCCACTGCCACTCTGCTCCATCAGTCTCTCTGGGAAGAAGGAACGCCACGTGCCACCCACGGGTCACCGTCCAGCCACGCTGTGAGGCTTGGCTCCACATTGTGTGGTCCTGAAAAGCCTGCCAGCAGAACCGCGTCCCCATTCATTGGGTTTTGTCCCCTGGTAATGAGCTCCCCTGGCTCCCTCCCCAGGCTGGGCAGGAATGGCCGAGAACAGTGCCAGCAGGAGAAGCCCCTTGTGAATGACCATTAAGGAATCCAGGAGTTTGGCAGTGACTCAGCCACAAGAGGCTGAAGCAAATAGTCACTTGGGTGGAAATATCAGCTTGATTTAATATGGGATGCTTCCCTTTCCCCCAGCTGTAGGGGGTCTAGGACATGGCCATAGTTGTGCCGAAGGCACCCAGCTGGTGACCCAGGGGCATGGCTTGTCACCAGTGGCCTGTGGCCAGGGCGCTGCATGGTTATCATCCCCTTCCCTGCTTACACCCACAGGAAAGGAGCAGCTGTGAACAACCTGTGCTTCACACGTGCAAGATTTTAGAAACCTTTCAATCTCCAGTTTATACTCACATGTCAGGCATATGATCAGATGGCTAGCTATGGGCCTCTCTCTCTTTTTGTTTGTTTGTTTATGCAGTACGCGGGCCTCTCACTGTTGTGGCCTCTCCTGTTACCGAGCATAGGCTCCGGACGCGCAGGCTCAGCGGTCATGGCTCACGGGCCCAGCCGCTCTGTAGCATGTGGGATCCTCCCGGACTGGGGCACGAACCCACATCCCCTGCATCGGCAGGCGGACTCTCAACCACTGCGCCACCAGGGAAGCCCTGGGCCTCTCTCTCTTACCAGCTCTGCAAGAGCTGGAACCAAGGGGCACACATGCTACTCCACCCCAATGGATACCATCAACACCCACAGTCCCAGCACCAGTCCCTTCAGACTGTCTTTCTCTTGCAGGGAGTTAAGAGGCCATAAGTCATACCAATCCCATTCAGCAGGCTCCCCCAGATACTTCCCGAAGCCAAATTAAGTGGCTTCAGAAACTAGCTCCCTATTAGAGGAGATAAATGCTAAAACAGTCTCATGATCACAAACACTTTTTATGACCTGTACAATAAATGACTGAACCAGTTATGCTCTGCATATGCATGGTCTTTTTAAATTATTCCTGGAGAATTCAAACCATGCATGGAATAAAAGGCCCCCTACCGAGGCCAATCTGTGCAGAAAGCTTGCTCTCTGTTGCTCCCTGTAAGCACAGACCCAGGAAACAAGTTCAGAAGCACTCAGGAAGGCCATCTCCACAGTCCTGTACTGTCATGCTTTGGAATTTGGCCAGATGCCACCAAGATGCCCACACACCACACAAAAAGACACCCCCAACCCTGTGAATGTTGAACTATCATAAAGAAAAAGGATGCCCAATTAGAAATTTGGTTGAGACTTTCCTCCTACCAAAGACTCACTGTAAATCCCAGAAACAAGGTCTCAGAAAGAGAGAAGGGCCTGTGCCTGGTATGGTCAGCCCTGTGGCCCAAGCCTCCACCTCCCACAAAACCAAAATGAGTCCACATCCTAAAGCTTTGTACCGACAGACCAGGCCCCATCCAGTGCCAGGAAATAGCACAGCCTAATTCATCAGGGCGGCCTTCTGGAAGAGGGCTCTGAGCCTGATGCTCCAGGCAGGGGCCCCCAAGCAGAGGTGATTTACCACTGGTGTGACTTCAGGAGGCATTCTGGGGAAACATTTTTCTACTTGATTTCCTCATCAGAGACAAGAACTCAGCTTTTCACTCCCCATTTCCTTCCATGTGCCCTGATTTATCTACTTGCTGTTACTGCTACCAAAAAATATCTATCCTAGGGTCCTAGGGTGATATCGGTCAGGTCAGAGACCAATGGGCCAGATGGACCTGCGGAGACTGTTTTGGCTACATGCTGTGGCCCATGTGGCCCATGTCCTGGTCTGCAACAGACTCACGAGGAGGGGCTTTCACTGAAGCCTTAAAAGCATCAAAATGTAAATGATTTCCTTAGACCCCTCTCCCCACTGTGTCCACCTTCACATACAATTATGGAAACCCCTAACCACAGGGAGAAGCGACTAGCCATCTTCGGCCTGAGCAATCTTCTCCTCTTCTTTGTGTTCCATAGGTAGGTCCACAGGTGCTCCATCCCTTGGATGGGGAGATACATATTCTCCACCTTTCTTTCCTAGAGCCTGTTCACAGAGGGCTATTTATTCAACAAAGTCATCTATGCCACAGTTGGGACAGAAAGTCACAGAGGAAAATTAGCATTCAGGTGTGTAGCTGTTCTGAACCCTCCTGTCTCAGAAAGCTTGGGCAGCGTACGGTGGAAACTTGGCAGATAGGAAGCTTTTTGACAAACTCTTATCAAATTCTATTTTAACCTAAACTTCATATTATAATTAACTTTATACTCCAAGGCACACAGTTTGGGGAAGCACAAAGTTTCCGTGGGTGGATATAATTTTTTCAGAGCATAGCACCCAGTGACTGGGGTCATGTCATACAATCCAACAGCTTGTGGGAGGCAAAATTAAACTTGGTAAACAAGAAATGGAGATGCTCGGCAGGCCAGCCCTCACCCTACAAACGACCACGCAGCAGTGCCTAGAAGCAGTGACTGAGGAGCCACGTTTGCTGTAAATGTAATTCACCACTTGGATGTTTCTTAACCCAACACCTGCAAATGGCTTCCATCCTTCCAGTACAAAATAGCAGAAATCATTACAGCACAAAACATTTTTTCAAAGTTCACATGTACCTTATTTCTTCCCAAATATGCAGTTCCAGTGCATACCCCGTTACAGAAAAAAAAAAAATTATGAAAAGTTACCAACTTTGAATAATACCAAATGCCGGGCATGCAACCCCCTTTCTCTTTGAGCTTCAATAGGACAAGGACCAGGAGATCATTTTGATGATTAAAAACAGGGTTTCCAATGTGTAGATCCCCAAGTATTCCCCGGTGGCTAATGCCAAATAGCCCAAAGTCCAAACACACACAAAAAGGCAGATAAATAAACATAAAACTTCCCCTGACCATGGCTTCCCACTCAAGGTTTATTGAGGCTCTAGCACAGCAGAGGTCAAATTCCACAGCACATTGGAATCACCTGGGGAACTTTTTAAAAACTACATGCCCAGGATGCACCCCAGACCAACTACCCCGTAATTTCTGGAGGTGCAACGACATCAGCATTTTCCAAAACACCCGAGATGTGTAGCCAAGTCTGAGAACTAGTGCTCCGGGAAAATTAAAACTTCAGGGGCCCACGTTTCCTTCTGCTGTTAACATGCCCTGGTTACTGACACAGAATCAACCAAAAGGGAACAGCGCCCCTGGCTCTGGGGCAGCTCCTTACCTATGTAGAGCGAGGAGTCCTTCCTCCGCACGTGGTCGTCGATGTAGGAGACGCCCAGGGGCTGCACGGGGGTAGCACCGATGCCCAGGAGCACCTGGGCCCCAATAAGCAGCAAGTACATCATGTTGGTGGCGGTCCGGCTGCGGCAGATGAGGTCCGGGTCGGGCCCCTGGTCCCCGCCCGAGCCGTTGGCGGCACAGACATCGCGGCCCTCGGCACCCCAGCGGATCTCGCCCGCCTCGTACTTGTACTGGTGGGTCAGGAACTCGGGCAGCGCCGACAGCAGCGCGCCCAGGGCCATGACGATGCCTCCGCAGCCGATGAGGCGTGGCCTGTGCCCGCGCGCCCCGAAGTAGCTCACAAAGAGGATGAGCGCCAGGTTCCCGATCTCGAAGCTGCTGGCGATCACACCCACGTCGGCGCTCTGGAGGTTGAACCTCCGCTCCAGGGTGGTAAGGACGCTCACCTGTGGGGTGCAAATTGCAATCTCAACGCCAGTGCTGATGGAAACCACCCGGGAGGCCCCCTTCCCATCGCGCAGCGCACCTGCCCATCCCGGATCCTCCCGCCTCGCAGTTTTTTGTTTTGTTTTGTTTTGTTTTTACCAGCTGTGCCAAGTGATTTAAACCTTAAGAGTCCAAAAACCGTTTACTTAGTATGATGACCCTAATTTAATGGTTAAAGAATTCACTTCCATCGGGGAAGAAGTTTTCCTTGGCATCTGTTTCCATTCTGAAAGATTCTGCCTCACTGCATAAGAACAACCTCCGCATCCCCACGGCCGCCACCATTTAAGGCTCATGAGCCCTGTGAAAGTCCTGAAGTCCACAGCTTTCACAGGCTCTCTCCCAACTACAGCTTATTTATGAAGTCCATGCTGGAGGATATAGGGTCCATGGGCTTTTTACCAGGAGGTTATTAGCAAAGCATATTGAATAAAATAAAAACACAAGGAAACAAAAACCTGGGAGGGGAGCAAAATGGACAAGCTAGATTAGCTCATTAGGATAATCATTAGCTCTTCGCTTCCTTCTGGAAATTCCCAAACAGTGGACATTTCCCTAGAGGTAAAGACATCCCTGAATCCCTGACTGTTCTGTGCACTCTAGCCCCACCGAGGTCCCTCAGGTGGTAGAGTTTGATGACTTTCCCCACTTTTGCATCCTTGCCTGCCCTTCATCTGTTTAACAATTATCTACTGAACATCTGCTGTTGGCTTCACAATGCCCTAGACACAAAAGACAGAAACAGGAGGAAGGGATGACACCTGGCCTCAAAGATGCCACCTAGCAGAAAGGTAGACATGTATATTGGTTACATGTTACATTCATGATGCAAAATCACAGTAGGAGGGTCAAGAGGAGATGCATCATTTTAAGGCTCCTTGAGGTGGAGAGAAAATGCAAACGGCCTCCCTGTCCTGCTGTCTGCAGGTTCCACGCAGGGTATTATCAGCAAGACAGGAGTCCCTGTCGTAGGAGTCCTAGTTCAGCAGGGAAGAAAACTCCAGGCCAAAGGAACAGGGCGAGCAAAAGTTGGGTGGCATGATTTCATAATGAATGGAACGCACGTAGTGAAAAGATAGGTTGGCAACAGACTATAAGAAGCTACAGAGGCCACCCTAAAGGAATCAGACAATCCCCTGCAGTGTGGTGGAGAGAATGCAGAGCCTGGAGGGAGGAGCAACTGGTTTGAATCCCACACCTATTATTTCCTTAATTAGCTCTGTGACTTTGGTCAAGTTACTTAACCTCTTCAAGCCCCGATTTCCGTGAAATAGGAATAATAATGCCTACCTGGCAAGATGGATGCAAAGATTAGACATAACGTATGAAAAGTCTGTTAGCACAGAGCAGCCTTTCCGTACATGGCCAGAGAGCATCGAGAGAGGTGGGGAGGCTGAGGGGTGCAGAACCAAAGCTCTGGGGTCAGAAAGCCTGGGGCCATCGTGACTGTGTGACCTTGGGCAAGTCACCCCATGCTTTCACTGTCCCATCTGTAAAATGGGTATGAGTACTACCTCTTAGAGCTGGTGCCAGGCATAAACACATATATGTATAAATGCTAGGTAAAGGCTATCCACAACGATGATCACCATTTATCCTCGGGTATGGGGAACAGCAAAGGCTCTAAAAACATGAGAGTGACTCAGGTATGGTCAGAGTGTGGAGAATGGATGGAGTGGAAGAATGCAGGAGCGAATGCCAGCAGAGAAAAAGGCTGGACTATTATTGAGAGAAGGGAGAAGAAAAGGTCAGTACTGTGGCAATGGAAATGAACAGGAAAATCTGAGAAGCGTCATAGAGGCAGCATTACATCTTTGGGGAGATTTGGCTGCCTCTGCTGAGTGACTGGGCATGTGCTGCTAAGGAAAGTAAGGAAGAAGAGTCAGTGGATCTAGCCTTCCTCCAAATGTATAAATATGGGCACTGGTGTCAGCATCCCTGCATCCACAGCCTCTCTGCAATGTCCACATACAAGCACACACACACACACCTGTGCTGATTAGCATGCCTCTATTCTATTTACCTTTATTATAAAAAAAGACACTAGCCCAGTAACTCCTGTAGCCTCATTTCAACCCCACACATTTAAACAGACTCCTTTAACCCAGGGGTTTTCAATGCTACCTTCAGTTTGGATGCACTTGGGAAAGCATTAAAAATTTCAGATGCCTGGTCCCTCTGTGAGTTTCTAAGCCAGGGCAACCTGGGTGCTGGGATGTTGTTAAAGCCCACCCAGGTGATTCTATGTGGGTTAGCACAGCACTAACACAACAACACAAATGACTGCAGCCTTTCCGTCAGCACTGGGCCTGGGGGTGAGCTCTGCAGGGCAGTACTCAACACTGGTGCAGGTCCCTGTTCATGACCAAGGATGGGACGTCTGTGTTGCCCTCAATCGCCGGCATTCCGATTCTGATTCCTGTTTCCATTGTGCTTCTAACCAAGTCAAGGCCAGCTCACAACTCATGCAGCCCTAGTTAATTATTCTTCAAGCACCAAGTACTGGCCATTGTCGAGAAAAGAAGTTTAGCGAGTCCTGGTCTCATTAAAATGGCTTTCAAACGCTCCCAGAGATCCTTCTGAAAGGTCTGGGCAAGTGAAAACAAAGGTTTCATTTAGTCCCTTCTTTCCTTCGTAACACAAACAAGCTTGATGGAATAGATGCTCTTACAGAGGCTTATAACAGGTAACGCCGTGTGGAAGAACAAAGGCAGACAGCCTGACTGCCTGAGAGGTGGGGGCGGGTGGCTGGGGGGTTCACTCAGGCCTTGATGACGGGACTTGAGAGATGCCTAAAAGAAGCCAGATGCAGAAGTGGACGCATGTGGGCAGGGTCCCCTGGGTTCACCAGAGTCACCTCGAGCAGGCTGGCAGGTCTGCAGCCTGGTGACCTCCACCTCGGGAGTAAAAGGGCAAGGCCAGTGGGAGGAAGGGTGGGCAGAAATGGAGCAGAAGGCGTATTTCACTTCTGTCACAAGGCTTCATGACATCCGTACTGGGCAGATCTGAAACATGACAACCGCTCCGTTCTAGGAGGTGTGCCCTGTCATAAAATATCACACAGGTGTGGACATTTATGATGACATAAGGATGGAGAGGAGAGAGGCAGCTGTGGGCAAAACAAAAGGAATCCGCTCTTCTAGAGAGAGCAGGGGCCTGTGCCTGCCGCTCTTGTCCTGAATCAAACCTGCTCTTTGCAGAGCGACCCACAAGGGTCACAGGAGTAGTACGGTCCTTACCTCCTTGACCCCGTGGCCTCTTGAAAGCCTCAGGGACACCTCTCTGGATCCAGAGTTAAGCTTCACAAACATTCTGAAAAGATGCTTTGTGGATCAATTAGGTCGGAGGCTAATGTCTTCACTCACTGAAAACACAATTTGGAGAAGCTGGACTAATTAAATAGGCATGAGGCCATAAACCCACTTGTGGCTTTTACATGGCAATGAACAATCCAGCAATGAGGAAGATGCCTGCTAACAGCAACGGCTGTCTGTACTTAACGGGTAACAGGACTGATGGAAATGTCTTGATAATTAGACACGAAGGAGTCACAACTCCAGGAGGAAAAGAAAAGAGGAACTGTCCTCACCTTGCACCAAGCAGATATAAAGTTATTATTAAAAGAATGCAATATTTATCAGGTTACTGCTACCACGATTCAAAAACAAAACAAAACAAAAAAACCTGCCTGCATTTCAGAATCTCCTGAAGCACTTGTTAAAAATATAGATTCCCAAACCCTGAGATGAGGCCCAGGAGTCCAAGGTTTTATAAAACCCCCCAGGGGTCTCTGGTGCCCAGAGGTGGGGAGGGGTGAACACCACTGACATTTCAGGTGTCCACATACAGACTCACCATCAATCGAGAGCTATGGTTCTCAACCTTCACTGGCGGCAAAATCACCTGGAGGGTATCGGACTGCTGGACCCCCAACCTCAGAGTCTCTGATTCAGTGCATCTGGGATGCGTCTGGGAATTCACATTTCTAACAAGCTCCCACACGTGATGTGGATGCATGTGGATGCTGATCTGGGGACCAGACTTTGAGAACCACTGCACCACTGGGTTCTCCATCCTCAACAAACCTGTCTCCCCTCAAGATTAAAGAGCTTTTTTTTTTTTTTTAAGTTAGATGCCAATTAAAAGCACTCCCTCATTTCCAATTCACGTCCAGTCTCTTCTCCTCCTATGGGAAAGCTGGGTGGCATCTGGGGGAGGCTCACCTCTTAGGGAGTCTGAGGTGCACACTCCAGTCACCTGCCGAGATGGGGGCCCAGCCCAAAAGGGAGACCTGTGGACATGCTGGCAGAAATGCTGTGAGACAGGAGGCACCCAGAGACCACGACCAGGGACAGATGGGCCCTTCTTCACCTCTGAAAGGGCCGAGGTTATCAGGGACTCACAGAAGAAGCAGCCAAGCTCTTGGAGCAGCAGCTGAAGCTCAGAATTGCCCTCGTGAGCCCTCCCACAGTCTATTTTCTTATTCTGGCTCAGGGGGTGGGGACTGGACTAGAATCACCTGGAAAAATACACCAGCACCGCCCACCCCATGCCCAGCCCACCACCACCAGGACTGTGATATCATGTGTGAGAGCTGGGCCCAGGCATGAGTATTTTCCAAGCTCCCAGGTGATTCTAATACACAGGCAGGCAGAGGTGTGTATGTGTGCAGAGACTCCTGGTATAGCCCCTGCACAGGGGCTGAGTGTGGAGGGGTAGTTACAACATTGCACCCTGGTCCTATCCACGTGGCGCTGGAGCACCGGAGCCTCAAGTTCAAATCTGGCTTTGAGAGTGCTTGGCCATGTCAATCTTTCTGAGCTGTTTCTGCACCTGTGCGGTGAGGATAACAATACATGCATCATGAGGTCATGATTCAGCAGCTGGCGCACAGTAGGTGCACTTAAAAGAGCCGCCCTCATCCCTGGTGTGCATGCTCTGTGTGACTTCCAATTCGATGCCACACAGAGCCTGCTTGGCGGGAGGTGCAAGGAATATAACTACAGCTGAGAGAGAATCTCTGCCCTGTGGGGGTTCACATCCTGGGGAGAGCAGAAAGAAAGGGTCCTAACATCACAGCCTACTATGCAGGGTCATGCAGTAAAGTGGCAGGGGGCTCAAGGGAATGAGAACACACCTTTGGCTGCATGTGGAGGAAGATCGATCTGGGATGCACCAAGGATGAACCAGATCTTAATAGATGGGCAGTGGGGGTGGGACTATAACATTTCTTTTTTAAACATTTTATATTGGAATATAGTCGATTAATAACGTTGTGACAGTTTCAGGTGCACAGCAAAGTGACTCAGCCATACACAAACATGTATCCATTCTCCCCCAAAACTGCCCTCCCATCTAGGCTGCCACATAACATTGAGCAGAGTTCCCTGTGCTATACAGTAGGTCCTTGTTGGTTATCCTCTTTAAATACAGCAGTGTGTACATGTCAATCCCAAACCCCCTAACTATCCCTTCCCTCCACCCTTCCCCACCCCACCCTTCCGGGTAACCATAAGTTGGTTCTCTAAGTCTGTGAGTCTGTTTCTGTTTCGTAAATAAGTTCATTTGTATCACTTCTTTTTAGGTTCCACATATAAGTGATATCATACGATATTTTTTTCTCTGTCTGACTTCACTCAGTATGACAATCTCTAGATCCATCCATGTTGCTGCAAATGGCATTATTTCATTCTTTTTTATGGCTGAGTGATATTCCATTGCGTGTATGTACCACATCTTCTTTATCCATTCCTCTGTTGATGGACATTTAGGTTGCTTCCATGTCTTGGTTATTGTAAACAGTGCTTCAGTGAACATTGGGGTGCATGTATGCTTTCAGACCATGTTTTTCTCCGGATATATTGCCAGGAGTGGGACTGCTGGGTCGTATGGTAGTTCTGTTTTTAGTTTTTTAAGGAACCTCCATACTGTTCTCCATAGTGGCTGTATCAATTCACATTCCCACCAACAGTGCAGGAGGGTTCCCTTTTCTCCACACCCTCTCCAGCAATTATTGTTTGTGGATTTTTTGATGATGGCCATTCTGACCAGTGGGAGGTGGGAGGCACGGCAAAGGGAAAATTCAGACCATCCCTGGGGAAAGGGAGGAAGACCTTTTTGGCCTCAGAGCGCCATGAGGAGATAAAACGGCCTTGAAGATTAATTAGGTTGAGGGTTGACTTGGAGGTCCCTGGGGAGCCACCCTTCAGCAACACTATCCTGGCAGGTGTGGTGCAGTGTGGAGGGAGGAGAAACTGCCCAGGCAACTATTTCAGCAGAGCTGGTGAGAAACGAGGCTTCCGTAGGGGCATGCTGGCAGAACCACAGAGAAGGGTGCCTGTGTGTGATGCCTCAGATGTAAAGAGCAGCAGAGCCACGGCTGATGGGAGGCCTGGGTCAAGGAAGCTGGAGCTGAAAAGGACCCTGGGGAGCCTGCCGTGCCTCAATCCACAGCCCTTGTGAGGGCTGAGGGAGCTGAGAGGCTGGGGAGAGCCCATGAGTGCAGAGAACATGCATCTAAAAGCCCCTCTGCTAGGAGAGGCACAGGACACCACAGCCCAGCAGGTTGCCCCCTGGGGAACGTGGAGGAAGCTGTACCTTCAAACAACTCGCCCAGCAGCGGGGCCCAGTGCTGTTGGGAACAGATGCAGAAACAGTGTGGATGTCGACCTCACATTAAACTGTAGTTAAAGAAAGGCCCAGGGCTTCCCTGGTGGTGCAGTGGTTGAGAGTCCGCCTGCCGATGCAGGGGACGCGGGTTCGTACCCCGGTCCGGGAAGATCCCACATGCCGTGGAGCGGCTGGGCCCGTGAGCCATGGCCGCTGAGCCTGCGTGTCCGGAGCCTGTGGTCCGCAACAGGAGAGGCCACAATAGTGAGAGGCCTGGGTACCGCAAAAAAAAAAAAAAAACAACACACACACAAAAAGAAAGGCCCAGAGGTCCCCTTATTGGGGCTCCTGAATAGGCATCAGCACACTTCTTCCGTGAAGAGCCAGACAGTAAATATTTTCAGCTTCTGGGCCACTTGGTCTCTGCAGCAACTCCAACTCTGTCATCCTAACACAAAAGCAGCATCTGTAAGCAATATGTAAATGATGGCCACGGCTGTGTTCCAAGAAAACTTTATTAACAAAAATAAGCCATGAGACTTCCCTGGTAGTCCGGTGGTTAAGACTCCGCCTTCCAGTGCAGGGGGTGCAGGTTCAATCCCTGGTCAGGTTCGATCCCTGGTCAAGGAGCTAAGATCCCACATGTCTCGTGGCTAAAAAACCAACACATAAGACAGAAACAATATTGTAACAAAATTCAAGAAAGACTTTTAAAATGGTCCACATCAAAAAAAAATCTTTAAAAAATAAAAATAAAAATAAATAAGCCATGGCTGGATTTGGCCGCAGGCCACAGATTGCCAAACTCCTGCTCGCTTCTCCGTCAATCCAGTTCGGGAAATTGCCTTATTCCTGAGTCTGGCAATA
Source organism: Hyperoodon ampullatus (assembly GCF_949752795.1). Classification (NCBI taxonomy): domain Eukaryota; kingdom Metazoa; phylum Chordata; class Mammalia; order Artiodactyla; family Ziphiidae; genus Hyperoodon; species Hyperoodon ampullatus. Next base: position 81,599,537 of record NC_136916.1, read on the forward strand.
ACAACGCTGGCCATTTATAACAAGTTTGCAAAGCACTCCTGTTGCTGCCATGGAAAAGCCATTCCGGGCACAACTTCAATGCAAGTTTGTTTTCTAATCCCATGAAAGGAAGTTGCAAGCCCATTTCAATTGCTTGCCTGATGTGCCAGGACGTGGTCTTGCAGGAAAGGTGGGAAGGGGTCCAACCACAGAAGCCCAGAGAGCATCTCCCCAGGATGAAGCAGCAGCAGCAGCAATTGCTTCAGGTAAGAGAGGCACACATTGTGTGGTTTTGTTTTTCACTTGAACAGCAGCTCCTTGGAGCCAGTCATTTAGGGCACAGGGGAAACCGCACGCAGGAGGCATTCATTTGTGAATTACAGGATCTGAGGTTTGTAGAGCCAGGTAACAGAGGACAACACAACAATGAGTCCTGTAATTGCCCTGGTGGAAAACAGACTGCACGCTTGCCTCTCACGCAGGTTGTCCAGGGAAGACAAACAGTCAATGTCGCTTTATTTCTGATGGAATGATTTAGCCTGTTTTATGACCGCATAATAAACGGGTATAAATTTATGATTTTTTCTTAAAAAGCAGAGTAAGAATTACATGGAGAACCTCTGATTTAGACATGACTCTGGCCTTCAGCCCATGCCAAAGGCACTGGTGTGTGTAAAGGGGTGAGAAGAGGGGCAGACGGAAAACATGAGGGATTTTGAGAGCCACACACGAACCACGCATTTAACACACCTGCAGCTCCCTTTTCTGATCTGTAATGCGGAGGTGATGATTCTGCCCTCAAAGCTTGCCACAAATGAGGAGGGAACATGCTGTCCAATGTTTGTCACTGTGACTGCAGCTATGCCTGGGGTTGCGAATATGCAACATGGCCTTACCCTTCCTCGCAGCAGTATCCCGAGAGCCTGCCAGCTCTCTCTGCACCTGGGTCTTTAAACAAGAGACCATCGTTCCCTCTGGTCACACTGCTGTCTGAGAGTCAGAGTCTTGGACACTGTTTCCTTAGAAAGGCCTCATTTGTCTGCGTCTCTGAGACTTCTTCTCGGTCATTTCCTGCATCCTTGTGCATTATTTGCATCTTTCTCGGACCATTTTCCCCTCTGTACCCTGTTTCTTAGTTTCTCTCTTCTACTCTCTTCCCTAAATAGCCCTAAAGTACAACAGAGGCATCTTTTTTTTTTTATTATTATTCCTTATATTTAGTGAAATCTATGTTCATTTAATTCTAAGAGAATGTGTAAAGTTTTATGATCCTCTTCTTTAAAAAAAATCTCTAATTTTCTTCCTGCTTATGAATCTTGTCATTGATTTTTCTCCATAGCTCAGTGGTCCATGATAGAAAAACAAGGATTCTCTGTCCCTGCTGGGTACAGATAATAGAATTTTCTTCCACTCAGTGACTGAGCTGTAAAGGCACTACTAGAAATTTTTACATCAGTCCTATTATTAATAGTCCGTGTTTAGTACCTTTCACAGGAATTGAGACCATTCTTTCAATTCACAATTTATGTGGTGCCAGGTCTCTTTTATTAGAGAAACTTCAAGAACAATAGGAGTTAAATGATTTCCTCGGCACTCAACAAAAATGTAGAGAGGACCAGAGTCTTAAGAGATTTCCATCTAACACACTAACAATGTACACACACACACACACTCCCCAGGCAGAGCTGTTTTCACTGAATCATACTCTCTATATGCCCTAGGGCCCAGGCTTACACTGTCAGAAGGACTGAAAACCCCAGATTGAGTAGCCATGCCAAGTTCTAATTCCGGGGCTGCAGGTGTCCTTAACCAGCTCATAGTATAATAGAGAAGACAACTATGAAAATAGGCAATTATCACAAAGGGCCAATAGAGCTGCTCTCTGCCAGAATAAAGAGAAGTACAGTCAGTACCCAAAGAAGCACTAGAGTTAGTACCCAGTCACGTGGGAGCGATGTGGCATCAGGGCAGGGTACCCTCCGGAATGGAGACAATATTCCTTAAAAGCAAAAGAACACGTATTAGTTACTTATCCAGGGATGGTCCTGAGGGTTTTACATCTATTGACATATTTATTCTACACGATGATTCCAGAGGTAGGTCATATTATTATCCAGTTTTACAGATGAGAAACCTGAGGCTGGAGAAGATGACTAGCCCGATAATAGCCACGCAGCTGGTGAGCAGAGGGGCAAGGACTGAAGCCCAGTCCCACTGACCCCATACCTGAGTGACCAAGCAATATGCTTCCTGCCTCGGTGACGTTCCCCTGACCCAGGTGGTAAAGGCTAATGGGCTCTAGCAGCAAACTTGCTGTTTAAAAAAAAAACTTAGTCATTGTTAAAAGCTATGCAGGCAGGAAAAGCATTATGAAGTCATAGATAATTTTGAAAATTCTGGGTTGAACAAAGATAAACAGGTTTCTTTACAAGACTTATGAGAGATTTCCAAATGATAATATTCATTGTTAATCATCCATCAAAATATTGATATATATTTCCTGAAACTCTCCTGACTATGGAGCCTTCTTTTTTCAAATCGTGTGCTTCCCTTGAGAAAAATATATATACTTTCAGAAACACTAGGTTAAGGCTGATATGGGAAATGTTTTTAATTAAGTACTAGAAAAAGCTCTGCTTTTCCTAGGAACTAATTTTATCATCGTCCCCCCCCACCCCCGCCGGCAGCTACCCCCAACCAAAGGCTATTAAACAGTATGATTATAGCTGTATTTCCCTTTTTGCTTTGCTTCCCAGGAATCTCTGACTCAAGCCTGCAGCCATGCTAGAGCAATAACGGTGTGGGATGCCAGGGCTGCACTTAAGCATTTCATTTCTTTTTCTTCCTGGTCTCCCGATTTTACTTGTAATTCCACAGGAGTATGCTACATATAAACTGCTTCTACCAGGACAGTGTACAAAGCCATTATATATAATTCCTCAAGAGCAAACCACCAGACAGGTAGGGTTAAGTCCTAAGTACCAAGATAATCTACTTCCAGTTAATTATATCCTCCCTTAGAAATGAATCACCCAGATAAGCTGAGAAGAAAATAATATGGTTGCCAAAGCTTGTGCATCCAGGTGTAAGATAGACAGGGGTCAGAACAAAACAGTGCCCGCTCATGTGCATTAAACAGCTTCCAGAAGACTAAGAAAGTCCAGTTTGGGTGTCAGAGCAATGAAGGGAACAGCCACACACCTTAAGAGTTCATCTTCCCTGACCTGCTCACACCACCTCACTGCTCAAATCCAACTGTACATCCTTCCACTGTTATTTCAGTGCATCTCAGGCACAAAACACCCTCAAACTTCACCTAAGACACACAGTCATGGATCTCAGGAACAACAGACGTTACTGCCAAAGTGGATGTTGAGGATGATCTAGCCCCTTCCCCATATTTTACTGGGAGGACCCAGGAGCCCAGAGCAGTGAGGTAATTAGACCAGGATCACACACCTGTAAGTGACAGCAATGCCTTCTGATGCTGAGTCCAGTTCTGTCCCCCACCGCCCCCCCAGTAGAAGAAAAGTACTCAGCACTACTTGGTCTCTCCCCCCCTGAGTCTCCTGGTTGTTGGATGCATGTGACCTTGTTCAAGGAGCTAACAGTGCTGTACCAATACGTAAACTAAGTACCCAAAGGGGTACCTGTAACTGAACAAAGAACTAGAGAAGCTGACATAAGTGTGGATGTGACAACAGAACCTGTTCCTGCTGGATTCAGAAGTGGGAGCCTACTCGGAGAAAGAAGGGGGAAGGGAGGGAAGGCACTGCGGGGCACCCACTTCAGCTCCACCCAGAGCTGCCCCCTTCCATTCCTCACAGCCCCCTCTGCCCACCCATCCCTTTTTGTCACCTGAAGACCTTCCTCCACCACGTTGCCCTCTTTGCTGTCTCTTCCCCCTCCACTGGCTCCATCTCCATTCTATCCTCAAGCTTGACCAATGCCCATCCATGTTAAAAACCACAACTTAAAATCACCTTTCTGGGGCTTCCCTGGTGGCGCAGTGGTTAAGAGTCTGCCTGCCGATGCAGGGGACACGTGTTCATGCCCCGGTCCGGGAGGATCCCACATGCCGTGGAGCGGCTGGGCCCGTGAGCCATGGCCACTGAGCCTGTGCGTCCGGAGCCTGTGCTCCGCAATGGGAGAGGCCATAGCAGTGAGAGGCCCGCGTACGGCAAAAAAAAAAAATCACCTTTCTGGTCACTGTCATGAATTCATCTTTCCTTCCAACAAGGTCATAAAGAAAGTCCATGTTTGCCGGGTAGACGGCCCTGTTTTCCACGCTCGAGTCAATGCAGAGCAATGGGGCTTCCCGACACTCCTAGGGCCGTGGAAGCTGCTCCTGAGAAAGCCTCCCAACGAGCTCCTACATCTTAAATGTGACTGTTATTTTCCTGCCCTTCTCACACGGGGTCTCTCTGATTTCTGACATGGCCGACCCCTCCCTCATGACATGCACAGCTTAGCTGCCCGCCACGCTCCTCTCCTCCTCCTTGTCTCTTGTTCTCTTGGCAAGGATTCTCCAAGGTCACATCTGACGGTTCTGGAGTCACTGTACTATTCTCATGGGGGGATCCCCACATTCTCCATTTCCCACATGCTGATGACACCCAATCCCTGCCTGCAGCCCCAGATGGTCACCACCCCCAGCCTCCACAGGTCCCAACACAGAATTCTGCCCCCTCTCAGCTCAGGGCACCCAGCCCTTCTGATCCCTCCCTCCATAAACATCAGTACTTCACTGGCATTTGCACAGTCTCAGGTCCCAGAAACCCGACAGTCCTCCTCTCGGTACCACGTCCCACTGGCCTCTGCTCCTCCTCCTCTCCCTCCCCCTCCTCCCACGCCCTCCTCCAGACCCCGTTGGTCTCAGTTCTGTTGCTCATTCCCTCTTCTTCCCCGAATTCTCCCAAGTGCATTTGCATTGGCCGCTGTCCTCTTTCCTGTCTCACCTCATTCAATCCATCCCCAGTTAATTCTCTACATAAGACTCTCCAGTGATGCCCACTGCCAACTAGAAAAGCCCAAGCTCCCTGGCTTGGACTGCCAGACCCACCAAGATCTGGCCGCATTCTGCCTCTAGGTCAGCCTCCTGCAAGAATCCCTCCTTGCACTTTCTTACACTGGCCTGGATCTTTCTCATCCCCTGGCCCTCAAATGGGCAAATACCATCCATCCCATGCCACTCACCTCAGAAACCCCTACTTACCCAGCAGCAGGCATTTCAAATGACACCTCCTCCGAGAACACCCTTCACCTTCTCCCTGGCCATGATTATTTTGGCCTGTCTAGCATCCCTCATGAAGGATGAAACTCCTTGAGAGCAAGGGCTGTCTTATCATGTCTGTGGCCCTGCTCCTGAGCACTGAGTAGGGCTCATAGTGGCTACGCCAGGTCACTACATACAGCTGTCCTGCTCAAAGGTGACCCACCAAGTGGTGAGCGGGGACCGAACTCAGCCCGTATTCCATTCACCCCGCTTATGTTCACTGGAGGCAACAATACCAATTCCCCACGGGCACGATGGCTCTGCACAGGCGCACAGCAACCCGAGTTGGTAAACACACACCGTAAGCTCTCCTGCTCTCCTGCAGCTCCCCAGTGGTCCTTCCCTTTGTGCAAGTACCTAAATAAGCAGCATGGCCAAGCTGCTCTGTCCACTCCTGGAGCTGCGTGCTGCAAGGAAACTTCTGAAATGTGGGAACTGTGCTAATTAACTGCTTGGAAACACAACTGTGCAGACCTGGTCTCCAACTCAATATGGTACATGAGTAGCAACTGAACATTTTAGGCGGTTCCTGGGGCTGGGAGGACAAATACACATGAGCCCAAGACAAAGACTGAACAACATTTGGCCTCAACAAGGCACAAAGCCATCTGTTCCTTGGGTCCCATGCAGTCTTTCCTCCTCACACCTGCGATTACTCTGAGAACTGCCCTCATTTCCTCTACACATCAAGCATCACTTAGTATAGATGATCTGAGGGTCAGAAGGGCTGACTATGCAAGGTACTAGGCCAAGGATATGGGACCTAAAGTCCTAGAGAAGTCCCTGCCCTCCCTGAAATAACAACAAAAGCTAACATTTTATAGCACTTACGGTGTGCCAAGCACTGCTCCTATTACTCTGTGTATATTAATCCATTTCATTCGCACAACAATTCCATTAGGTGGGTACTATTATTATCCCCATTTTACAGAGAGCAGAGGCCCAGAGGTTAAGCAATTTGCCCAAGTTCTTCCAGGTAGTAAATGGCAGCGCCAATTAAAGCCCAGGCAGTCTGGTGTCAAAGTCCATACCTTTAAATACACACGATTTTTCCCGCCACATGATTTTTCCTCTCTAAAAGATGGGAAAAGACAATGGGGAGAGAATAGCAGTGTGAGTAACTTGACAAGTTCTCTCCTCAAAGAACAGTGACAAAACTAGACAAAATTGTCGAAAACAACTATTTCAAGACTCTGGAAATTGACTAAAACATACAACAAATTGAGGAGCATTTATTCAAGAAAAACTTCTGAACCTCTGGTAAGAACAGTGGGGATCTGGGTTCTTTCCCTCCCTCCCTCCCATGCCCCTCCCATGTTGGTTGGCCCAGTTACTCTACCAGGTGGGCTGGCCTTGCAAACCAGCAGCCTTGTGGCTGGAAGGAGTCCACTTGATTTGCAGTGGATGTGAAAAACCCCACACTCCATGGTGTTGTAGGTAAGAATAGCAATCCCAATGGCAAATGAACAGGGGGGTCAACTTCAGCTACTCGGAGGTCATGGTGCTGGCTGGGGCAAGCAACAGACTGGCAGACTATACAGAAATGGAACAAGAAGATCAGCCGGGTCCTTGATACGCTCCCCACAGATCTCTGGTTGACTGTAAGGCCATGCACAAGTGGAAAAGAGACCAGAGGGGGTCTACTTTCTCTACTCATTCCTGCCTGACTGTGAGCCTGTGTACATAGGCAAAGGAGATGCCAAAAGGCCCAGAAGAAAGTAAAAGCTGGGAAGACATAAAAGCTGCCTTAAGTTTGAATAAAACCTTAGTGCTTGAGGCATTTGAACTCAAACTCTGACCAACCACTGACTATGCAGACACAGAAGTGATCCCCAGGAAGAAAGGCTTAAAAATAAAAACAAGAATTTAAAACATGAAACACACACACACACACACACACACACACAAGAATTAAAAACAAAAAACTGAGTCAAGATATCCATGACCACACACCATGAGAGAGACAGAGTCCACAGATTCAGTCTAGGCACGTAATTAAACAGCAGTGATAGCAAATCTCAGGTGGGGGTGGGGTGGGGGAGGTGTACAGAAAACTGAATCCAGAGTTGCTAGAGTATATTATCTAGTACGCTCAATTTTCAACAAAAAATTAAGTCGTGCGAAAAACAAACAGGAAAGCATGGTCTTTCCTTTCTCAGGGGAAAAAAAGGAGTCAATAGAAGTTGTCTCAAAGTGGGTCCCAATGTTGGACATAACAGACAAAGGCTCAAAGCACCTAATATAAATATGTTCAAAACACTAGAGAAACCTATGTTTAAAATTTAAATAATATGATAATAATCCAATGAATACAGAATCTGAATAAAGACATAGTTATTGTACCAACAACAAGAACAAAAAAAATAGAAATTCTGAAGTTGAAAAGTATGACTGAAATTAAAAACTCACTAGAGAGGCTCAATATCAGATGGGAGATGTCAGAAGAAATAATCAGTGAACTGAAAGATAAATTAATGTATTATCAATCTGAAGAGCCAAGAAGAAAAATGAACAAAACCTCAGATACCTGTGGGGCACCAGTAAGTACACCAATATACATATAATGGGAGGAGAGAAGAGAGAAAAAGGGCAGAAAAAGTATTTTAAGAAATAATGGCTAAAATATCCAAAATGTAGTGAAAAACATGAATCTATAGATTTAAGATGCTCCACAAACTCCAAGTAGAACAAAAGCAAAGAGATCCGTGCCCAGACACATTATAACCTGTTCACTTATATGTTGAAAGGCAAAAAATCAAAAGACGACCTTCAAAGCAGCAAGGAAAAAAAAAAAAAACTCATCACATACAAGGACTCTTCAATAAGAGATGACTTTTCATTGGAAACAAGGTAAGTCAGAAAGCAGTGGAATGGTATATTTAAAGAACTGAAAGAAAAAACTATCAATCAAGAATACCATAACCAACACAACTATTATTTGAAATTGAAGGCAAAATAAAGATACTCCTTGATAAACAAGACTGGAAGAATTCATTGCTAGCAGATTTTCCTTGCAAGGGACACTAAAGGAATTCCTTTAGGTGGAAGGGAAATTACACCATACAGTAACTCAAATATATACACTAAGAAATAAGGAGTACCAGGAAAATTAAATATGTGAGTAAATACAGAAGGCTGTATAAATATATTTTCCCTCTTAACTTCTTTAAAAGGCACAGGATTGCATAAAACAATAACTGTATTGCTCAATTAATAACATATATAGATCTAATATATATGTGGCAATGGCACAAAGCAGGAGGGAGAAATGGAGCTTTATTAGAGCAAAGTTTCCATATTTTACAAGAATTAAGTTAGGGGACTTCCCTGGTGGCACAGTGGTTAGAAGTCCACCTGCCAATGCAGAGGACATGGGATCGAGCCCTGGTCCGGGAAGATCTCACATGCCGCAGAGCAACTAGGCCCGTGCGCCACAACTACTGAGCCTGCACTCTAGAGCCCAAGAGCCACAACTGCTGAGCCCATGTGCCACAACTACTGAAGCCTGTGTGCCTAGAGCCATGCTGCACAACAAGAGAAGCCACAACAATGAGAAGCCCACACACTGCAACAAAGAGTAGCCCCCACTTGCCACAACTAGAGAAAGCCTGTGTGCAGCAATGAAGACCCAATGTAGCCAAAAATAAAAAGATGAATAAATTTATAAAAAATATGAATTAAGTTAGTACTAATCTGAAGTAGACTGTTATAACTGTGATACATATTGTAGATGCAATCACTAAGAAAATGATTCAAAACATAAAATGAAACATGAGAACAAATCTATTTAACACAGAAGAAGACAATAAAGAAGGAACAAAGGTACCAAAAAGATATGGGACATAAAACAAATTACAAAATGGCAGATGTAAACCCAACCACATTAAACTGATAACAGAGCCCCAAAATAAATGAAAAAGAAATTGACAAATGAAAGGAGAAATAAACAATTCAATGATAATAGTTGGAGACCTTAATATCCCTCTCAATAACTGATAAAACAACTAGACAGAAAATCAGTAAGAATAAAGAGATCTGAATGACACATTCTACCAATGTTACAACTCAACAATAAAATGACAAACGACCCAATTTTAAAAATAGGCAAGTAGGGCTTCCCTGGTGGCGCAGTGGTTGGAAGTCCGCCTGCCGATGCAGGGGACACGGGTTCGTGCCCTGGTCCGGGAGGACCCCACATGCTGTGGAGCGGCTGGGCCTGTGAGCCATGGCTGCTTAGCCTGTGCGTCCAGAGCCTGTGCTCCGCAATGGGAGAGGCCACAACAGTGAGAGGCCCACATATCGCCAAAAACAAAAACAAAAAAAACAAACAAACAAAAAAATAGGCAAGTAATTTAAATAGACATTCCACCAAAGAAGACATATAAATGCCTAATAAGCATTTGAAAAGATACTCAGCATCATTAGTCTTTAGGGAAATGCAAATAAAAATCACAAGTTACCACTACCCGCCCACTAGAATGGGTGTAATAAAAAAATACAGACAATACGAAGCATTCACGTGGATGTGGGGAAACTGGAAGCCTCATTTGAGGCTGGTAGGAATGAAAAGATGAAATGGTTACAGCTACTTTGAAAAACAACTGGACAGTTTCTTAAAAAGTTGTATATAAATTTACCACATGAATGTAAATTGATACAGCCAATAAGGAGAACAGTATCAAGGCTCCTTAAAAATCTAAAACTAGAGCTATCATATGATCCTATAATCCCACTCCTAGGCATATATCTGGAGAAAACCATAATTCAAAAAGATACATCACCACAATGTTCATTGCAGCACTATTTACAATAGCCAGGACATGGAAGCAACCTAAATGTCCATGGACAGATGAATGGATAAAGAAGATGAGGTATATATATATATACACAATGGAATATTACTCAGCCATAAGAAAATAATGAAATAATGCCATTTGTAGCAATATGGATGGACCTAGAGATTCACTTATCATACTAAGTGAAGTAACTCAGAGAAAGACAAATATCATATGATATCACTTATATGTGGAATCTAAAAAAAAAACAAAAAAAAAATGATACAAATGAACTTATATACAAAACAGAAATACACCCACAGGTATAGAAAACAAACTTATGGTTACCAAAGGGGAAAGGTGGGGGGAGGGATAAATTGGGAGTTTGGGATTAACATATACACACTACTGTATATAAAATAAACAACAAGGACCTACTGTATAGCACAGGGAACTACTCACTATCTTGTAATAACCTATAAGGGAAAATAATCTGAAAAAAATGGATATATATGTATGTATAAGTGAATCACTTTGCTGTACATCTGAAACTAACACAACTTTGTAAATCCAATATACTCCAATAACATAAAAATTTACCACATGACCCAGCAATTCCACCCACAATTCTATGCAAGAGAATTGAAAACATATGTCTATAGAAAGACTGCAAATAGCATTATTCATAATAACCCCAAACTGGAAACAACCCAAATGTCCACCAATGGTCAATGAATAAACAAAATGTGGTATATCCATAAATACGATACTAATCCAATCCAGTTAATCTAATATCCACTACATTACAATACCAAGGAATAGTATTTGGAAGTGAAATGGAACTAACTGCCAATACATGCTACAACATAAGTTAACCTCAAAAAAATTATGCTAATTGAAAGAAGCCAGATGAAAAAGATTATATATTGTATTATTCCATGTATTTAAAATATCTAGAAAAGGCAAACCTATAGAGAATGAAAGCAGGTTGCCTGGGGCTGGGGGTAGGGTGGGGCCTGACTGCAAATAGGCATGAGCAAACTTTCTGGAGGGATGAAAAAAATTTTAAACTGGATTGTGGGGATGGTTGCACAACTTTATAAATCAACTAAAACTCACTGAATTGTACACTTAGAATGAATGGATTTTATGGTATATAAACTATACCTCAATAAAACAGAAAAATAAGACAATGTGTACACATAGCCAAAATGGAAGGCAGCATGTGGTAAGTGCAATAAGAAAATGGGGGTGGATTGGGGAGGTTCATGAAAGACTTCCTGCAAGAGGAATCTTTGGAGCTAGGTCTTATAGAACAAGTAAAATGTTGATAGGTTAAGATGAAAGAAAGGGGAATCCGAGTGGAGAGAGCCTTCCATGCAAATGCAAGGAGGTGGAAAAGGGTGGGGTATGTTTGGTGAACTATGCACCATTGAAACTGAGCAGGACCCTGTGGGGATCCTGGGCACAAAAGCCGTTCTGTGTCCCCCACTTCTTATTTGTAGGAAATAGGCTTCATGCAGCCTCCATGACTCTTCCTGAGTTCCAAAGGGCAGGTTCAAACAGTTGCTAATCAGGGAATGGAGGGGAGGCGGAGACAAGGGAGGAGCAGTCAAGAAACAATAGTGCAGCCTTTGGGCAGGGTCTGGGTTCCTCCTCAAGGGATACACATAATAATATCTTTGAGCTCTTCTGCAGAACTAAAAGTCCCACCAGGTGGAAGAAGTTAACTGTATGCTGCCCACGAGCATGTAGACTCCAGACCAGTTGGAACCAGAAGGTTGATGCTGCTGATTCCCACTTACCTCACCACCAACCAATCAGAAGAATGTCCACAAGCTGATCATGCCCTCTTTGAACCATTACTATAAAACTCCTCACCACCCCCTCCAGGTTGGCAGGCACTGTTTTGAGGGCATTAACCCACTGTGGTCCCTTTTGTCTGGCAAAGCAATAAAGCTATTCTTTTCTACTTCATCCAAAACTCAGTCTCCAAGATTCAATTTGGTACCAGTGTACAGAGGCTGAATTTTGGTTACACCATCCAGTTTGCCAAAGCGCAGAGGTGAGGAGAGGTGGTGAACAGCAGACCTATGTAACAGTTCACTTTCTGGCCCTGGGCCAGTTTCTAATCTAAGCACTTTCTCTCCTTCTATCTACAGAAGCAGTTGTGGAGTTCATGTTGGTGTGACTATTTAGGAATCACCCAAGTGATGTCCAGAGTTCCAGAAGATTCTGGGGTACATTTGGGGTGGGGTCCAGCAGTTGGAATTCTGAAATCTCTGCAGGCGATTCCTTTGTTATTTAAAACTCCGGCATGAGTTTACCTAAAAGAGCTCTAAATAACTCTTCAGCTGGAAACACAGTAGCCTTTCCCTCCTTCCAGAACTATATCTAGCAATGTCTTTACCCCAAGTGGAGAGCAAAGGGGTCCCCTTTTAAGCATTACTTTTTGTGAGTAGGGAAAAGGAGGAATCATGAGGAAAACTCTAGAGCAGTGCTTTTCAACCTTTTTTCATTATCGCACACCCAAGAGCCTTTTTAGACATTTCTTCCTAATTGGCCCCCCAGTGATATTTTAATACCACAGTCATACTACATATCTGCTTATATGTTGTGTATATATCTATGCTTTATACATAAAAAGAGCAATATTGTTTTTGCGCCCCTCCCCCAAAAGAAGCAATTTTCCCTCCACTAGGGGTGATATCACCCCCCTGAGCATGCATGCGCTGGGGGGGGTTCTCATGATGAAGGCATGGAGAAGAGGACCCCAACCCCCTGAGTAAGACGCTAGGATCCTGTGGATCTAAATGTCAAATTCCTTTAGCTGAATTTTTCCAGATCAGTTGGAAATGAGGAAGTAAGTACAGCCTTCTTGGCCCTTTGAGAAGAGACCCAAATGGTTCTGAGGGCCAGAGAATAACACAGCCAGACCTGACAAGGAGAACAATTATGGAAATGAGATGGTGTGTATCTAATAAAAGCTAGAGGCCAGGAGAGACACCCTGTCTGGGGAAACTACGTAGACATGCAGGTCTAAGCTGGTATTAGGAATGTTACCAAACGTACGAGAAAATGCATTCTGTAAAGACTGCAATCTCCATTTTCTAGAACAGAGGCATTGCCTCTTCGGTGGGATGACATACAGGGCAGTATATCTGTCGTCTAGGTAAGAAAATGGCTACTGCCTCACTTGGGACCAGAGAGCTGTGAGCATGTTGCTATGTGCACTTTTGACCCAGGGTCAGGGCTCTGCTATTGAGCAGGGAGCTTTGTGTATGATGGATGGTCAGCGGATGCCTCCCCTGGGACGTGCTGGAGCCCTATCATGTTAACTGGGTCACGTTATCTCCCTTTGATTTCATGCTTAGAAAATAAGATGTGTTGAAAGAGACACCTTCACGCAAGCCAAGAGCATCGGAAATAAACCGTGAGCATGTGCTTTCTGCCTCTCATTCCATTTTGACTCAGGAAACTCTGTGCGTCTAGAGCGAAGACTCTCGTGCACTCAAACACACCTGGCTTTGCCCAGCAGTTACAGCTCCCACAGCTGACATGCCAACTACTGCAGGATGCCTCGACGAGTCAGAAAACAGAAGAAATAGCCTTGCAATTGCAGGCCCTGGACATCCAGTTCCGACACTGCCTTTGGGACCCTGCTGCCAGAGCCTGGGCTGCAGGGTAGATTCAGCTTGGCACATGGGAACAAACCCATCCACTTGGCCACCAGTGTCCAGGGAGACTGGTTTTATCAAGATGACAGTCCCGGCGTTTGCATCAGCAGAGAAAACTGCTTGCGACAGAGTCTAAAGAGCCAGGAGGAAGGAAACGGAATCATCTGAATCATTTGAAGACTTGATTGTTTATTGTGATCCAAAGAATGTAAAAACCAGGATAAAAGATTAGTGGTCACATCCAACTCCTTAATATTTTTGCTTTGTTTTGAAACCAACATTTTGTACAGAAAATGTCATACAGTGTGGTAGAAAGTGACCGTATGTTACTGTTAATTCTTACAACTCTCCAGCTGCCAAGAAGGCATGATTCTATTTTCCAGAGGAGACTAAAGATCAAAACAGTTACCTATTTTTCCTAAGATCATACAGCTAGAAAGTGGTAGAGTCAGGATTTCCACCCAGAACTGTTTGGTTCCTGAGCCCGTGATACCTCTCGGCAGAATCATAACTGGCATCACAGAGACTTTTCTAAGGACAGTTCTGACCATTCTCTTACAAAAATGATAGACATCTTATGTAAGGCTCCCCTTTATTCACACTGGGAAGTGTCCCTCCAGAAGGAGCAGCTCCACGTGCCACTTCTGCCTGGAGTTCCTGCCCTGAAAAGAAATTGTGGCCATACCATGGATTTGATTTTTATTTTATTGGCAGGTAAAGGTTCTTTGTGATGATTGGGGTCATCACTCTGACTCCCCATCCAGGACGAAACTGGCTGGTTTACAGAGCAGAGAGACGCATATGCTTATGCCGGGAGCACTTCTACAAACACAGGAAAAGCTGCTGCCTTAATTCTAGGACCATATTATGAACTGAAGACATTTCAGTAAAGTCTCTCTTTGACTATGCCTGATTCTTCCTTTTAAGCTGCTCTCTCTGGGGTAAACAGTAATTCCAGTAAGAAAAGAGAAATAAATGGGGAAAATGAACATTGGGAATTGGAAGAATCAGGTTTCTTTGGCGGGTCAAACCCACAAACAGAGTGAGCGCTTTACTAAATAGTTTCCCACTCAGAAACAAGAAAGGATATCGATCATTTTGACTGAGGTGGGTCTAGACAGTTCAATGTCCCCCCCTCTGCCTAGTTAAAAAAAATCGATGTGAGCTCCAAGAGGAAGATTTGCATATATCAGAAGTGAAGAACATAATAAAAATGCAAACTACCACATGATAATTTAATAACCTGTGATGATAAATGCCACAGCACTTGAGAACTCAAAAAATTAGATGGAAGAAAGCTGGAGTATAAGCTTGGTGCAATAACCCTAAATGTTTAGACTGGAGAAATCAGGAAAATACCTTCAATATCTCATATAATATGAAATGGGGCAGATTATTAAGAACTACTACAAGCACCATGAATCAATGGTATTGGCTGAGGAACCACATGGCAAGTCACAGTCATTTTCTCCCAATCATCAAATGTTAGTTTCATTTACAAAAAGCTTCCATATGCAATCCTGACTCAATAAAACATTCTGTGCTGGCACCGGATGATCAATATAGTTGAACTAGCCCCTTCTACAAGGGAGTAAGTACACTCATTTCAAAACAGCCCTAAATCCTACAGCCTGGTAATAGGTTTCACTTACAGTAATGCTCTTCAGCGAAATGTATCATATTAAACTTCCTGACACTTCCTTTTCCCATTTCATTAAGAAATGGACCCAGAGCCGGAGGCACCGCTTTGGAGAACTTCCTCTCTGCTGAAACTGATCATCTTATTGTTAATATCTCTGGTGATCAAGTCTCATTTCTCCCACGCAGGCACCAGGTAAATGCATTGTGCTAATAATACACAATATAGAGAGAGTCACAGGCCTTCTAGCCCACAGGTCGTTTTGCTTTAAAGGTTTCTTTTTCATGTAAAATACATCCCCTCAAATGTAGTTCTGGAGATTGGATTTGAAGAGCTGCCTACACTGCTACAGGCTGTGAAATAATTGCTGAGGACTTCTGTTCCCAAAGGACAAACAAAGAGGCAGGGAGTTCCTCTACTCACAAAACAAATTCCTTGAGTCTAGAGTGGGCTCATAGCCACAAGACCAAGATGCTCGTGTGGATCTAGAAGAATGAACTCCAGCGTGATTCTTGTGAGTTCTTCCCAGGTACCTACAACCTGCTCCTAAGACACACAGGCTCTGGAGGGTCACAGTTTTGTGCCTTTACATAGCAGGAGTAAGGCCTCCCTAGGTAAAGTGGGGCTCAAGCAAAGGTAGCACTGGCATCACGGGGGAGCCTTTTAGAAATGCAAAATCTCAGACCCCACCCCAGACCTACAAAGTCAGAGTCTGCGTTTTAACAAGATCCCCAGGTGATCTGCACTTCCAAGCCAGAGAAACATTGCTTCGGGCTACATGCTTTATAATCCCCTAACCTATACTCCTAGGCATCAGGAAGCTTCTTAGCAGCCTCCTGAAGGATGAGGGAAGGAAGGTAAACTTATTCGGTCAGTGAAATACTCAGTCTCACTGTGTAAGTATATTTGGGGAGGGGGTTATATAAAAACCCTGTGACCTTCAAGATCCAATCCACCCAGCAGTAAGTTCTGTTGGCTCTATCTTGGTAGATCCCCATCTCTCAACTCTTCTATCTGCACAGCCACTGTCTGTGCCCCAGGCACCAGTATCCCCTCCCATGAGCTACCACCACATTGCCACGCCCCTCCCCATCACCCATGGCAATGAAAGAGATACTGAGTCCAGGAGGCGTTGCTCAGGATCTTCCTATGGTTCCCCTAGAATAAAATCCTAACTCAGGACCCTGGCCCGCAAGGTCCCGAAAAACTCCACCCTGCCCTCCTCTCCAAGCTCACCTAATGACCACAGTCTACTGTGTTCACCATTCCCACCACCCTGGCCTTCCTCCTGTTTTTGCAAACAGGCCAGGCACAGCCCCAACTTTAAGACAAGTTGCTGCTCCGTCTGCCTGGAACACTCTGATCCCAGATCATGATAAGGCTCTCTCCTTCTCACCAAACAGGTCTCAGCTCAGGTGTTCCCTCCTGACGGAGGCTTTCCTTAAACAAGCACCACAATCCCTTCCAAGCCAGTCACCACTACAACGCCCTCTTTTGTCCTGATTGCACTCCCGTACCTTGTCTGGAAGTGGCTTGTTTACTGTATGCCTTTATTTTATCTACTCCTTTACTAGCACACAAGTTCTTTGACAGCCAAGACCTTCTCTCTCTTTGCTGACTGCTAGTGCCCGGAAGAGTAACTGGCATATAGCAGGAACTTAATATTGGCTTCTTTTTTTTTTTTTTGCGGTACGCGGGCCTCTCACTGTTGTGGCCTCTCCCGTTGCGGAGCACAGGCTCCGGAAGTGCAGGCTCAGCGGCCATGGCTCATGGGTCCAGCCGCTCCGCGGCATGTGGGATCTTCCCGGACCGGGGCACGAACCCGTGTCCCCTGCATCGGCAGGCAGACTCTCGACCACTGCGCCACCAGGGAAGCCCAATATTGGCTTCCTGAATTTATTTCTTGAAGGATGGATGAGTGGATGGATGAGAAAGTACTGGCCTAAGAGTTCTAGTCCTGTTCTAATCACTTGCAGATGTTTGAAAAATGCCAAATGTTGAATCACAATCTCTAAACACTAGAGTGTTCAGAGGACTGTGCTGTCCAACACGGTAGCCTATAGCTTCATGTGGCTACAAGTTTAAATTAAGATTGAATAAAATTTAAATTGCAGTTCCTCAATCATACTACCCATATGTCAAGTGCTCATTAGCCAAATGTGGCCGGTGGCTACCCTACTGGACAGCACAGAGACAGCACATTCCCATCATCACAGAGCTCTATTGGAGAGCACTATTCCACAACTTAATCTGAATCTAATTTATCATGTGGCTCATTTATGCATTGAATGACACTTATTGAGCCCCTATTACTAGCAAGGCACCATACTAAGTTCTAAAGATAATAGTAACAATAATAACAATAAGAATAACAGAAAATACTTTCACAGTGCTTGCTGTGTTACAAGTACTGTTCTACAAGCTTTACATAGATAGCTTCATTTCATTTTCATATTAAATAGTACAGAGAGATTTAAGAAACTTGCCTACGGTTGCATAGCTGGTGATAGGAGTCAGCATTCGAATCCAGGTCCAGTTTAATGGACTTTGGTAAAGGGAGAGCTGGAAGAGAGATCCTGCATGTTTCACTGAGATGCTAACAGAGTCTCTGGCTGACCTAGGGGCTTCGTCAATGCCACACACCTGAGCCATGTGTGGCACGGCTCAGGTAAGATCTCTGTCTCGACGTGTAAGATGTTCTTACCTCCTTCTTGTGTCAGAGGAATGCAGCCCAGGCAACAAGGTCCAGGCTGGACAATTCCTTTAAAACCTTAATGGATAAGAGCTCTCTACATTCAAATTGCCTTACTCACAGGTAAATCCACCCATTCTGTGAGAAGTCCAGGACACACGGCAGAGGGTGTAACGCTGAGCAGGGCCTCTTCAGATACCTTTGGGCTCTGTGAATCTGTTTTGGGGGTGCTTTTCTCCAAAGAGTCACTCAAACCTCTGCTTCCCATGACTCAGTGAGGCAAGCTGGTGCAAGGGGACAGAGCAAGCCTCAGGGCTAGATCCACCATGCTCACTTCCAGAAACTACCATCTACTTAAATAGTAAGACCATGGAGAACCCTCACTGATCCTGGTACCTCATTTGTGAAATGGTAAGATGAGCACCTTGTAGGCAGTTGTAGGATTTATAAATTATATCCTATAAGCATCAAAGGGGGCAAAGATGGCAGGTAGCTTGTCCTTTCAGTGTCACACTAGGATAGTGTTTAACACACTTACCCAAGGATTGATTACTTAACTGTCTAGGGCAGGGGTCAGCACTCTGGTCCGTGGGCCAGATCCCACCCTCCACCTGTTTTTGTAAGCAGTGTCTTTGGAACACAGCCATTTGTTTAGTCTTCGTGACTGCTTTCCTGCTCCCAGGGCGGAGCTGAAGAGTTGTGAGAGGACCACAGAGACAGAGGGCGGGGTGGGGGGGCCTGCAAAGCCTAAAATATTTGCTATCTGTCTCTACAGGTCAGCCAAACCCTGATATCTAGAGGGATATATCTGGGTTTGATTTTGCTATTGACAATATATTAAGGCCTTGGACACGGTGAAGCTATGTGCTAACTTGTAGATTTCTGGGTGGAGAGAAAAAAGTGAGCTGGGATACAGTCATGACAGAAGCCTCAGTTGACCCTATGGGCAGTTCTGAAGATAGGATGACCCTCGACAAATGCAAACAGCGGGTGAGAGGTCCGGCCTTTACACCTAGAGATGGATCAGAGATAGGGTGCCCAGGAGGCCAGGGGACTTTCTTCAGTTAAGGCAACCCCTTGATGGGGTTCTGGGCAGGTCACCCAAAATACAATGCTTAGGCATACTGATTATTTTGAATTAAAGTTATTTAAGGAACAGCTAGGGCAAGAAAGATAGTCTGACCCTCCTTTCTGTCCCGCTAAAAGCAGGAAATAAACCTCCCATGTGAAAGGCACCCTCCCTGTACCAGAAGGAAGAGAGACATCCTTATCACCAGAGATAGAGAATTCAAGGCCGAGAAGGCTGTGTAAACAAACCCTGTTATTTCTTCACTAATTTACTACCCCAAGTCTAATTCCCTTTGTCTTATTAATTCTTCAAAATGTATTGTTTCTTTGTTTAAAAAGTATAAAGACTGCCTGCTTTGGTCAATTCTTCGAGTCTCATATTTTTTATGAGCTCCTATGCGTACAAAATTAAATTCGGTTTTTCTCCTGTTAATCTGTTTTATATCAATGTAATCATTAGACCAATCACAGGACCTGGAAGAGAAGAAGGGAAAAGTTTCCCTCCCCTCCACCCTGAAGGGAGCTGACAGAGAGGGCTTTTTGCTGGCAGCACTCCCAGAAGCTGGAGTACCTCAAGGCTGATCTAAATGGTACCTCATTTCCTCCACACTTACCTAATCATTCTCTTCTATCCTTTAAAAAAAAAAAAAGAAAAGCCTATGAATACCCACTTCTTCCAATGCTCTTTGAGCCAGCTTTGCCGATTTATTGGTTCCCTCATTAATGAGTAAGTATAATATTTGACTTAGGTTCACTCTATAATTATATGGCTGGGAGACACGTTTTTCACTTCTTCACAATTCTTTTTTGACAGAATGCGCACATGAAGTGGCCATTACTGTGATATTGTTATAAAAATAATAATGGAGAAAGCAGTGATTTAAAATGAATGGGAAGTTCACACCCAGCAAGGCCTTCATTGCTACATTCCTCAGAGCCATGCCATCCAGCCAGGACAGAAGTGGGGCCCCAGTGGGTCAAGACAGCAGAGAACTCCTCCTCAAAGGTCAGCCCCAGTGGCTAGCTGGAGGGGGAAGGGAGGCTGCCCAGATCAGAGATGCTGGAAAGTAACCAAAGGGGAAGGCTAACTCAGTCTGCCTTTGGAGCTGGTGTTTGTCAGAGGCTTTATTTGGCTCGTGCTAAAGGATGAAGAGCAGACAGCATCTTCTGGGGAGTCTAGTTATGTTTCTTGGCTTGAGGAACTAAAAAGGTAGATACAGCATCTTGAACACTTTTGCTTTAAAAGGCACAGTGAGAATCGGAATGGTCTAGGCCACACATAGAAGGATAAAGCCCTGGGCGAGGCCACTGGGAGGGTTCTGTGCCTGCTGGTGAGGCTTTGGGCCGAGTCATGAGTAGATGTCAAGGTCTCTCCGAGAAGAGGTTCAGTGAAGGCTCAGGGAGGACCCAAAGTGTAATACATGCTTCCTGCCCACAGAGCACCTGGCCACGATTAGGGGCAGCCTGCAACTCACTTAGAAAGACAACAACAGGGGGATGGAAATGGATGGATACAGTGATGAAGACATGGATAATTATATGATAAAGCGAATATAGCCAGATGTTAATTGTAGAATCATCACAGTGGGTATACGGGTATTAACTGGACAATTCAGCTTTTTTACATGTTTGAAATATTTCTTAACAAAATATTGGGGGAAAATGACTATTGATAGTACAGAGGGACCAAAACATAATCTCAATCTTTCTAGATTCCTCATGTTAAATGTGTATATACTTATACATATTTACATGCATGCATACATATATATAAAATACAGTCATAAATGAATAAAACACAAATGTATGCAGAGTGTTGGGCATGTAATCAAAGGGATAAATACTCAATCTGGGTTTGTACTTTGTTCTAGCAAGAAAATAATGCCACCATGTTTCCTAGACTGCAAAATTCAGGAAACTGTAGACTCTTTCCTTAAAGTAAGTTATTCTGAGACGTAACAGAAATTTGCTCAGGGCAAATGGTATTTTGTGAACAAGATGACATAGAATAACAACAATTCTGAATGATGCAAAATGAAATTATTTGAACAACCTACAAAAGAAAAGGAACACAACTCAAAAATCACACAGTCACCTTAAGTGCCTGGTTGAGTTGCCTGGGCTAATAGACTAAGTGAACATATAAAAAACAAGGCTCACCACGTTGTGATACTGATGGGTCAGAGCAGATCCTAGGGATAAATAACTATGCTATATTTGACACTAAGTGAATAGCAATCACATTTGAAAAGAGCCTACCTTACAGAGTGTCTAGGC
This sequence comes from Hyperoodon ampullatus, assembly GCF_949752795.1. Taxonomy (NCBI): domain Eukaryota; kingdom Metazoa; phylum Chordata; class Mammalia; order Artiodactyla; family Ziphiidae; genus Hyperoodon; species Hyperoodon ampullatus. The sequence continues at coordinate 81,620,919 of NC_136916.1, forward strand.
AAGTAGATTCATAGAACCTGCCAGCACTGTGTTGGACAAGGCAAGGGGCCTCGGACGAAAGCACAGATTCTGCCTCCCAATTCCAATGGCCACAACAGCCCACGGGTATAAGGACAGGCAGTGTGATCTCAGGACCAGAAAGCCAAGGAAACTTATGGTCTGGGATGGGACTAAGCAATAAATTACAGCCTAAGGGGAGATATCAGAGGCATAGAGTGATCCAAAGCCCACAGAGGGCTACAAATGCACCCCAGATTCAGTAGGGCCACCCACAGTCCTTGCCTGGTGACAATATAGAACTTACTTTTACCTAAGGAGTTTGCATCTCCAGTGCTATAACCTCAGTCAAAGAATAATCGGGTTTGCTTTACGGAGAACGGACAGGATCCACTTAGCTAGAATGTATTTATTCTGTAATAATAAATGTTCAAATATTGCCTATTACTAATATTAATACAAGCAATTTTCACTTATTATGGAGCAAGGTCTGTTTTAACCACTTTTATAGGTTAATCCTCACACAATCCTATAAGATTAGTGCTATCACAACTCCATTTTGCAGATAAAGAAATTGAGATTCCTTACACCTAAGACCACCCATGATGAAGTGGACTGGAATCCAGGCAATGTGACAACAAAGTCACATTAAACACTCCAGCTATCTGCTTGGTACAGATTACAGTGATGCCTGTCATCTGGATTAGCTGGAAGACCACAACTGAAATTAAGGGAATGGAAAGCAAAGAGCAACGGCAACTACAAGGGCCACAGACACACCCACTGCAGGCGTGATGAGGGAGCAAGCAACCTGCCTGGACCCAGCAGGCCGTGCCCTGAACCACACGCCATCCAGATGACACCACCAGCCCCATCTCTGAGCCAGAGGGACTTGGGAGTTTTACGATAACAGACTGACTTTCCACTCCTGACTCCCAGCCAGACCTGCACTTTGAAGCAGCCACAGGGCGGGCAGTATTCTCAAATTGGTTAACAAGGCAACCAAACCAAGCCACAGACAAGGGCATAATTAAAGCTCTTTTATTTTTGTTTAAAAGGATCTGAAATCTGCCAAGCGCAGATCACTGCAGAGAGCAAAGCAGCATGTCTAGAAGTTGATTTGGCCTTGTCTTCCCCTGCCTGGGATCCTATCTGGAAAAGAGAAGAAAGTTCATTATCTGTGGAGGGCATACAGTGTGCTTTCCACAAACATTATCTCATGAAATCCTGACATGAACTGTGTGGCATTGGTGTTATTAAATTCAATATAAAGATACAGAAGGAGAGATTCAGAGAGGTTAAGTAACTCATCCAGAGCACACAGCCAGTGCAGCAGAATGATATTTTAAGCCTCGGCATTCACATCCATCCTGGTTTCATTAAACGACGTGGCTACTTCAAACATCTTTCATCACAAAGACAGTCAGAAGACAGGGTGAGAGCAGCAGGCCCTCTGAAGTTCCTTGGACTGAAATCTGTTTATTAGTAAAAAGTGGCAAATCACCTCTGCAGGGCAGCCCAGCAACTCCAGCCCCAGCTGGGCTCTGAACGGCCAAAGCTGCCAGGCCACTCCGGGATGCCCAGATGAGAATGAGCATTGTTTGACACCAGCTGCTGCGGGGCCCCCGTGCACACAGGCGGTACCATGGCACTCGATGGGGTGGGTCCAGGCGAGGGGTGCAGGCTTGGTGGCTGCAGTGTCTCAGCCAGCAGGCCGAGGGGATCTTCAAAAGCCTTAGGGCTGCAGCTAGGGGAGTTGGGTGGGAAGGGGTGCTTGGATAGCCTGACACAGTCAGGAGATGGCTGGAGCCATCCTGCGTTCAGAGGGAAACGGTCAAGGGAAGGGGAGAGGGGAAAAGGATGACAATATGCTACATGAGAAAAGGAAAGTATTGAAGAGCAAAGCCAAATATCATCCATCTATTCACACGTTCTGTATCAACTCTGAAACCAAAGGCATTTCTAAACCCATCCATGATCCAGCGCTGAGGAACAGGTGCTTGACAGTGGCAATGACACCTGGTGTTCATGCACCTTGGTCTCCCTGCGCTTTCTCACAAAGGGCCATAAAAGCCGGCACAGATTCCACTGGGAGAGCGAGTCTTGGCCCCTGCACAGATGCAGGCAGAAAGGGAACGGGAAATTAACTCTTGTTCCCTGTCCGTATCAACTGCAATGGCGGCTATAAGCAGGATCCTGTGACCTCCAAGCTTCAGGTTCTGAATGATAATATCAATTGCAGGATTAGAAATGGAGGATGTAAGGCACTTGTCAGCACCTGCCATCTTGCAGGAGCTCATTAAATACCCATTATCCCTCATCTTCACAACTTTTAAAGAGAATCAACAAAGTGCTATCACATCACACCCTTATTCTTGTCTGGAGTTACCTGGGCCTGGACGACTGACTCAGATTGATGGAGTCAGTGTGAGGTCCTGAGAACAAAGCCGCAGAGATAAGGATATTGAATGCATCCCTGCACTTAAGCAGTCAGCAAGCACAGAAATACGGTCACATGGTAGAAACAAAACCCTGAGGCCGGCAGCCTGGCTTTCACATCTCTCTTTGGAAGGGCAAAGCGTAAAGAGGCAAATCACCACGTCCAAGTTCGTACTCATGCAGGGCCCCCTGGGCAGGAGGTGCTGCAGAGGACTTCACACACTCACCCCATAAGAAGACAAGTTGAGAGGCCACCCTGACGCAGGGCAGGGGTGGGGAGCCATGGGCTCATGGGAGGCAGATCTCACCTAATGGGAGGACTTGCATGGGGTAGATCATAAATAAAAGAGAAACACAGGAGATGTGCTCTGCTGTCATTTTCCGGCTAAATAGAAGAGTTAGCTCATGGAAAAAGAAACAATCCTCTATGCTTCCAATGCAGACTTCTGTGCTGTGCCTATAGTGGGGAAAATGTTCCCATTGCACAATTAACGGAGACTGAGGGGAAGCGCAGGACACACTGAAAGAAAGGAAAAATGAATGACAAAGACACACAGGCTAGTGGGATACTGGGGAAATGAACCAATCATATATGCCAGCCAAAAATAAACTTTAAAGGATCAACTCAGCCTTACTATGGCTCACAGGGCTCTGCAGGATGTGGTCTTCAGCTACCTCTCTGTTCTCATCTACCGCTTTCCCCCTTGCTTCCTCTGCTAGAGACTCACTAGCCTTTCCATTCTTTGACCATAACAAGCAAGCTTCAACCTCGGGGCCTTTGCACTTCCTATTCCTTCTGCCTAAAACACTATTGCTCTGAATAGCTATATAGTTTTATCTTACACTTCCTCTAAATCTACTCACTGCCAAGTGGGGAAGTGGGGAGGGATGGATGGGGAGTTTGGGATTAGCAGACACAAACTATTATATATAGAATAGCTAAACAACAAGGTCCTATTGTATAGCACAGGGAGCTATATTCAGTATCCTATGATAAACCATTATAGAAAAGAATATGAAAAAGAATGTATGTATATGTATAACAATCACTTTGTTGTACAGCAGAAATTAACACATTGTAAATCAACTATACATCAATAACATAAATTTTACAAAAAGAACGATAAGAATAGTGATAACATCTAACACTGCTCCAAGGTTTATGTTTTAACTTCTTTAATCTTCTCAACTATTATCCTTATTTCACAGTTGATTTTGAGGTCCTGAGAGATTAGAAAACTTCCTCAGTGTCACATAGATTGACTGTGGCGGTGCTAGGCACCAAAAGCAGAATTCTGACTCCTGAGCCTTTTCCTTTAAATAATAAAATGTTGTTTTAAAACAAAGAAACCATTATTAATGTCTTCAACAGAGATTATGTGAATCACTAAAATCAGAAATTATTATGAAATGTTTATTTTCAAGTATTAAATAGAGTTTAAGTGATTTTCACAATTTGCATCTTTCTGGGGGAGCTTAAATAATTAAATTTCAGTTCTAATTCTCACATTTCCTTTTTCAAATCAGAATCATTTGTTCAAACTAAGCATTTTGGGAATGCCTGCTCCATGTCAGGCCCTGTGCTGAGTATTTGTCATCTGTTATCTCATTTAACTCTCATAATAGCATTATTCTTTGAGAGCTGTGGAAATGGAGCTCCACTGAGGTTAACTCATCAGGACCTATCCCAATGACTTGGGTTCAGCAGCTGGAGCCCTCCTGGCAAGCTCATCTGTCTTCTGGGAGCATAGAGTCTTAGGTCCTCGCCCAGTGCATTAAGGAAAGCTTTCTGGTAAAAGGTACAGTTGTGGGAGCTATCTGAATCTTGCTCATTTAGTAGGAAAAAGCCTACCCATCCCATGTGAGGCCCAGGAAAGAAGGGGCTGATGGGAGGCTCAGGGGATGTTGAGTCTGCCCTCTGCTTTGGGCAGCTGGTAGGAGGGTCCACACAGAGCTGAGGTGGTCTTCTTCTTTGTCCCTTCCCATATCACTGGCCAGCTGCAGACCCAGCTGTGTCCCTTCTACCAATGCCTTACTCATATTCTTTTCCATTTTAGTTTATCACAGGATATTGAATGTAGTTCCCTGTGCTATATAGTAGGACCTTGTTGTTTATCCATCCTATATGTAATAGTTTGCATCTGCTAATCTCAAACTCCCCATCCATCCCTCCCCCACTGCCCCCCTTGGCAACCACAAGTCTGCGTCTGTGAGTCTGTTTGTTTCATAGATAAGTTCATTTGTGTCATATTTTATGTATTTTTTAAATATTTAATTATTTATTTGGTTGTGCCAGGTCCTGGTTGCAGCACACGGGATCTTCTTTGCAGCATACAGGCTCTTAGTTGCTGCATGTGGGATCTAGTTCCCTGACCAGGGTTCCCAGTCCCCTTCATTGGGAATGTGGAGTCTTAACCACTGGACCACCAGGGAAGTCCCCATTTGTGTCATATTTTAGATTCCACATAAAAGTGATATCATATGGTATTCGTCTTTGTCTGACTTACTTCACTTAGTATGACAATCTCTAGGTCCATCCATGTTGTTGCAAATGGCATTATTTCATTCTTTTTTATGGCTGAGTAATATTCCATTGTATATATGTGCCACATCTTCTTTATCCATTCATCTGTTGATGGACGTTTAGGTTGCTTCCATGTCCTGGTTATTGTAAATAGTGCTGCAATGAACACTGGGGTGCATGTATTTTTCGAATTATAGTTTTGTCTGTATATGATATGTGCCCAGGAGTGGGATTGCTGGATCATATGGTAGCTCTAATTTTAGTTTTTTGAGGAACCTCCATACTGTTCTCCATAGTGGCTGCACCCATTTACATTTCCACCAACAGTGTAGGAGGGTTTCCTTTTCTCCACACACTCTCCAGCATTTGTTATTTATAGATATTTTAATCATGGCCATTCTGACCAGTGTGAGGTGGTACCCCATTATAGTTTTGATTTGCATTTCTCTAATTATTCTTATCATTCTTTGGACCACTATTTTGGTCATTCACGTGACTTTTATGTGACGCTATGGTGGCAAAGCTTTCCACTCTGTGCAGAGTTTCTGTGGATGTATTAGCTGGCGGATTAAGTGTACAATAGGTAAAAAGCATTTAGCACAGTTCCTGGCACGTGGTGTGGAATCACATGGCTGCAACCATGATACATGAAGATGCTACACTCAAGAGATATGACCAATACAATTCTGCCTGAAAAATAGTTGGAACCAAAATTTCTACACACAAATCAGCAAAGCACATGAAATAATTAGAAGAGTATGAATAATGTGCGAAAGGATCACCTTAGTAATTAAGAGATATAAATCACAACTTGGAGTTTATAACCAACAGCAACTCGAAGGGTATATAATGGCAGAAAATACGATAATTACAAATAACTGCAAAGAGAAATCCCTGTGGAAATGACAGCTACATGTAAGGAAATGCAGGGAGACAGAGTGTTAAAGATGTGGCCGGGGCTTCCCTGGTGGCGCAGTGGTTGAGGGTCCGCCTGCCGATGCGGGGGACACGGGTTCATGCCCCGGTCTGGGAAGATCCCACATGCCGCGGAGCGGCTGGGCCCGTGAGCCATGGCCGCTGAGCCTGCGCGTCCGGAGCCTGTGCTCCGCAACGGGAGAGGCCACAACAGTGAGAGGCCCGCGTACCGCAAAAAAAAAAAAAAAAAAAAAAAAAAAAAAGATGTGGCGGTTTCTAAATGCCCCAGCAAAGCCAAAGCGAGGCGGTCCCATATCATCCACAAGTCCCAGCATCAGAGCAAGAGACTGCGTGTTCTGATCCCAAACAGGCAAGTCTTTTACTGAGAAGTCTAGGGTTTCTGACATTCCCTCTGGTGCCTCAGCTGATGGAGTGAAAAGGCAAAGCAGAAAGAGAGGATTCCAGGGTCTCAGTACCAAGTTTCTCTTTTCACTCTCAGGACAAGCAGATTTCACAAAGCAAGCATCCCAGGCACCTGGAGAAAGTGAAAGCCAGACCATTTACTGCCAGCGATTTAAAAAAAAAAAAAAACAAGTGAGGTGGAAGGAGGGAGTTATTTTATTATTCACCAGCCTCAAAGCATCTTGGGAACCTGAAGATTAAGATAAGCTAATAGAGAGGCCTGTAATCTGAACGGTTGGAGCCCATGGCTCTTTCCCAAGCCCTTGCTACTTGCCTGTTTACAGCAGACGGCACCAGCCTGGACTGTACCATGACTGGTGGTCCATCTGCCGTTCCTTGACTCACCAGGCACTAAGAGTGCAGCCCAAACAACTTCTTAAAGAACAAGATGATATTACAGCAGCTTGGATACCAGGTGACACCTAATTGCAAAGAAAACTCCAGTTCTTTCTAGTCCATAATTGACTGGCTCTGATGGAGTTATACTTTTTTAACATGTTCTGTAAAACCAGAGTGGGGCTGAAAAGTCATGTATGGTAGCTGTGGGAGTGGAGGGTAGAAACCCCCCCTAACCCCCTCGGGCACCCATCCCGCATTAATAAATTTCACTTCTCCCTGCTTGATTATTCATTCATTCATTTAGCAAACATTTACCAAACGCTACCACCTGCTCAACCCTGAGCTGGGAGCTGTGAACACAAAGATAAGCAAATACACAGCTTCAACAATACATTATTTAAAGAGTGTGATTGGTTTATCCTGAATTCCACTTCAGCAGAGGCATGTCCTGAACGTGTACTTGAGAAGGGAGACGTGACCTTCCCATCCTCCCACTGAGCGTCAGTCCTCGCGTGCCCTCTCCTTGTACACGCATCTCACCAACGCTAAGCGTGATTTCGCTCTAAGCATTTTTCATACTGCACGACCCCTGAATGTACTACTCACCTTCTAAGCAGCTGAGGAACATCCTTGGGTAATGCTCCACTCACACACAATATTGGTGTCCCAGGCTGCTTGAGAACCAAACTCCCCAGCAAAAGGGAGTACTTCAAGGCACGGATCTTAAGGGTTTTGTGTTATAAGAGGGTCAATGGCAGAGGAGGCCCCAGGAGAAGGGCACCTGACCTGGTGGGGGAGAGGCGGGGGAGGTGATGGCAGGGAGGGGCAGGGTTAACCTATTCAAGCATGACATCCCAGGGTTAGTACTAGAAGATGAGGAGGAGATTGCCAAGCAAAGAAATCACAGCGCTTATGCTACAAAAACCATCTCCTGATGTCTGGGCCAAAGGCACATGTCCCTGTTTCCCTTGGGGGCCATTTCTACCTGCTGTTTATTTCCCAGGGGACTTGCATCCACCGTTCAGCTCTAAAAGTCTGAGAGCTGACTCTCTGACCGACAGCTGTTGGTATTAAAAGCTTCCGATCCGATACACCAGCTTTCTCTGAGTGGCTTTTAAACTTTCAGTCCCAGTGCTAAAAACCTTTCCTTTCTTTAGGTCAATAGCTTAAAGAGGCCAAGCGGAGAGCCTGCTGGTTGCATAAAACGCAGGGTAAATAAGTCTTTAAATGGGAAAAGCAATGTCAGAACACTGGGTCTGTTACTCAGGCTGCTTCCCATGAACCTCACAACAGAAACACAGACATATGGCTGGTACTCCAAGAATGATTTTGCTGTTTAAATTCTGTCATGTGGCCCCAATCCTGGGGAGTATATTTGAAAAGGCCAAGTGGAACACTTTCCAGGTGAAAATCAATCAGTGAGACCAAGAAAACAATTCCCTCAATGATCTGTCCCAGAACAAGAGTTTAGGTTTTCATCTTCCCCAAAAGGAATTGGGGGGACCAAGCAGGCTGAGTAGTTGGTGTTACAGCTCCTTTTACCAGGAAAAACACCTTCTTCCATCAATCCTGGAAGAGAGATGCAGAAACTTAAATGCAAGTCTTAGAGCACCGAATACTTCTGCTCCCCTCTGCAAGGGAACAAACTATATCAAATACCAAACCCGCCCTCCCCCCAGAAAAAAGGACACGGGACCTGGCCAGCCAGCTCTCCTGGATTTCCAGCGGCTCTCTGCAATGCACTCCTTCCTTCTAAATAATTCGGGCCTTACTGCTCTGAAGAGAGACCTTCTGAAAACTCCTGGATCCCTTTAAAGTACTCACTGACTCTGTGCTGTTAGGACCGCAGCAGCCCTCTCCCAAGTATTTCTGTTTAAAAAGATAAGCACAGACCAGTGCCCTTCAAGGAGTGAATGTTTAAACTAATGGTGGTATATCCATACCATGGACTACTGCTCAGAACGTAAAATGAATGGATTGTTGACACATGCAACAACTTGGATGGATCTCCAGGGATTTGTGCTGAGTGAAAAAAAGCCAATCTCAAAAAGCTGCATGCTGTATGATTCCATTTATATAACAGTCTGAAAATGACGACATTCCCAAGATGGAGAACGGATTACAGTTGGCCCTCCATATCCGTGGGCTCTGCATCCATGGATATGGAGGGCTGACTATACCAGGCCATTTTATATAAGCAACTTGAGCATCTGTGGATTTTTGGCATCCACAAGGGGTCATAGAACCAATCCCCCTCAGATACAGAGGGATGACTATAGGGGTTGCCTGGGGCTAGAGAGCAGGGAAGGGTGTGTCTATACAAGGGTAGCCGGAAGGATCCATGGGGTGGAACTGTTCTGTACTTAGACTGTGGTAGTGGTCACAGGACTCTACCCATGAGATAAAATTGAAAAGACTAAGTACACATACACTCACACACACAAGTGCATGTAAAACTAGAGAAGCCTGCAGGTAGATTGCACCCATGTCAACTTCCTGACTATGGTATCTACTATAGTTATGCAAGATGTTACCACTGAGGAAGACTGGGCATCTTTCTGCATTATTTCTTATATATGTCAGTGAATGTACAATTAGCTCAAAATTAAAAGTTCAAAAAAAAGGATGCATAGGTTGAAGAGAACACAGATCAGCTTCATTCAGATGCTCTGCACAGCGCCCTGAGCACTTATTAAAGGGACGCAGGTACCCTCGTTGGGCCTCCCCACGCCACCTCTGCTGTCACACACATGACTGTAGTCACCTAAAGTCTCCTCCTAAAGCTTCTGAGACCACTGGCACCTCTTTAGGGGTCTTGTCAAAAATCCAGTTGCACACCAGAATTACTCAACCATTGCCTAGAACACAAGTTTCACTCAGAAAGCTAAAGACCTATTTTATAACAGTATTTCTATAAGAGGAAAATGGACCATTACTTACATAAACCATACCTATAGTGGGAACTCTATGCATTTGTTGTAACCATGTACCCTGGACAGCTGGAAATTATATGAATCCCTTGACCTTCCTTTTCCTTTCCTTTATATATTTTTTTTCCTTAATTTTCAGGCATATTTTTGTTTGCAACCTAAACACCACACAAATGGCTGACTTCTGTTACATGCACCTGCACCATACTAGCTATAAGTACCTAAGCATACCATCCTCTCAGACATCCTCCTGATCTTCCCCAAGTGTGGAATAAATTTCAAACCATTAAATAAAATGATTTGATACTGTCCTTGCGGATGTTACTAACCCTCACCCCCACCAATGACATCACTGTTTCCATGGTAACTAATGTACTTTGAAGTGGAAAATGCAGATGGTGGCTTTAAAAAAAAGGGCAGACAAAATAGGTGATAGAAACCAAGCATGTCACAGTGTAAGTAGTGATGCCAAATGTACCTGCATTATGGGCGGCCAGCTCAGGGACAAGCAATAAATATTTTATGAGAACCCTTATGCTAACAGTCTATATAACGGTGACCTATCAAATTACATGATTGCCTTTGGAAGCACGGCTGCCCCATTCAACGCATGTGGGTAAAGGTGGCGGGGGGAGGGATAAATTAGGAGGTTGGGATTAACACATACACACGACTATATGTAAAATAGATAATCAACAAGGACCTACTGTATAGCACAGGGAACTCGACTCAATACTCTTGTAACAACCTATATGGGAAAATAATCTGAAAAAGAACAGATACAGGTACAGGTATGACTGAATCACTTTGCTATACACCTGAAACTAACACAAGATTGTAAATCAACTATATTCCAATATAAAATAAAAATTAAGAAAAAGAAACAGAAAAAATGTACCTAAAAAATGTGTGCGTGCAACAGCACAGGTACAGAACACGGGCTGAGTTTTAAAACACAGTCACATACTTTGTTTTACAGTTAGTTAATGTTGTTTTTATGTCTGAGAATAGCTATTTCAGAAATATGTGAAGGCCAGGAAGAAAGGATGCAACTGCTCACAAGAAAGAAGTGGAGAAAACTGAGAGGGAAAAAGCCTCGCTTCTTATTTCCTACATGTAAGAAAAAAGGATAAAATCTCCAGGAAATGCAACATTCTTTCACCATAAGGCCCTTTCGGTGAAGCGTGGGTACTTTTTCAGTTACTGTCGGTATTTCATTGTTTGGATGCTGGTGAATGAAGACTTTTCTGGACGTGAAAATCCACGCTCTGAGTTGTACGGAAGGCAGCGAGGAGGTGACAATTCTGGATGGTTTGACATAAAACTAGAGTCTGCTTTTAAAACATAACAGAGTGTTTGATCTGCCCCTGTCAAAATGTCATTCTTAACACAACACTGAACATACCTAACAGAAGCTTCCAGAGGCTCCATCATGTATTCAGTCTCTGTGCTGCAGAAGCTAGTGTGAAGAAGACCATCTGATGACACCATGTCCTACCAACACCCAAGGAGCTACTTTCTTCTTCTGATGCCTTTGGCCACCACCGAGGACCAGGAATGCAAGTGGAGTCACGGAGCCAGTTTAAAGGCCCAAATCCACGCACTGCTTAGGATCTCACATGACGATGGTTTCACTTCTAGGATGCTAGATCTTGCCCCATTTTGTCAGCACAGTGCTCTGTGCTTCAGCAAAGCTTCAGATAGAAGTCTTTCCCCAGGACAGTCTCTGTGTGGTCATGCCACCTAGTGCACGTTGGACTGCGGAGGTGACCCAGCCTCACAGCGCCCCCCCTTCACTTCTGGCTGCGTGCTCAGGCCAGACTACGGGTCTCCCATTGCTTTGAGACCCCCCGAGCTACTCTCTTCCTAAACACCTCTTTCCACAGACCACTTTTTTGCAAAAACCTAAAATGACTCTTTTTTTGCCTAGGAGATTGAGTCTAGAATTCAAGGCTTTCCTTTACTTAACTGCGACCTCCAACCAGTGGGGCCATCTTCCTTCCCCTTCTCAGTGGCGGGCCTGGCGCCACGGCCTGAGCCCTCCCCTCAGACATCACCCCTCCTCTCCTGAGAGCACACCTCCCCGCTCTGCTGATGATCCTGCTTCTTCTGTAGGATTCACTTCAACGTTCTGCTCCCCCTATCTCCACAAAGGGGTCTTTACATCCAGCCCCCAACACTCACTCACTCTTCCAAGAATCTCAGCCATTGCTCTGATGTCATTTACAAAGGTTTGCAGGAAAGTACCACAATGTAAGCTCCTTTGGAGCAGAGATTTCTGTGTGTTTTGACAGTGGCTGTGTCCTCAGCACCAAGAAAAGTGTCTGGCAAAACACAGAAGTTCAATAAACAGCTCTTGAATTAATATGGTAGTATCACAGAATACAAACACCTGAAATGTTTTAAGGGCAAGAGAGAGAGAAGAGAGTGGGGCTGGACATCAAAATTAAAAATATGTACAAAGAGAACTGCCATCATCATTCACAGAGGCTCCATGCCAAATTAATTAAAACATTAAATACTGATTTAAGTGGTGAGGCGATACCATAAAATATAAGCGAAGAGATGCTTCACCATCAGAATTAAATTTAATGCCTCAGATCAATAAAAACTACCTTAAAGACCAGGAAATAAATCAAGTAATACAAGCCACACATAATAGAAAATGACTTTTGGAAAGTGGTCTGTTTTGGTCCCAGTGTAGAAGGAACTGATGGAAATGAGGTTTCTCATTCTGTGAAGTTGAATCAGTTCCATTTGGGTCAAACAGCAGGACCCCAAACATACTGGAAAAAATAAAATATTTATAATTAGCTGTTAGAGTGTTCGTAGACCAGGAATATGAGTAGAGGGAAGGCCTGGGATACACAACCCCTGTCACACAGACCACATCTACATGGGGTGGCTGGCCCAGTGGATCCCAAAGTTGTGCCCCGCAGGGTCATCTGGGAGATGCCATGCAAAACATAACAGGCCTATTCGACTGAAAGACCCTCTTCCCAGTCCAGGAACATCTCCAGGTTGGGGACCTTCATAACATCTGTGAGCACACGTGTCTTCTGTTCCCAGGAGGCCAGCCTAAGATCAGCAGGAAGGCCTGCCCAGAGGACAGAGCCAGCCTCAGGCTCTGGGTCCAAAAGCCTAGGAACAATGGGAAAGGCCATGCCCAGAGTGAAAGCTGAAGGCGGGGGTTCAGGAGGCAGCATCTCATCTGGGGGAGCTGGGACCCCCAGATCAGAGACCACAGCTCTAAGGACTCTTTATGTTTTTACAGCAGGGGCCAGCAAACTCATTCCGGAAGAGACCAGATGGTACCTAGTTTAGGCTTTGCAGGTCACGTGGTCTCTGTCATAACTACTCCACTCTGTTGTTGGAGCACAGAAGTAGGTGCAGACAAGAATGCATACATGAGGGACTTCCCTGGGCGCAGTGGTTAAGAATCCGCCTGCCAATGCAGGGGACATGGGTTCGAGCCCTGGTGCAGGAGGATCCCACATGCTACGGAGCAACTAAGCTCGTGCGCCACAACTACTGAGCCTGCGCTCTAGAGCCCACAAGCTACAACTACTGAAGCCCACACACCTAGAGCTCGTGCTCTGCAACAAGAGAAGCCACCGCAATGAGAAGTCTGTGCACCGCAACAAAGAGTAGCCCTCGCTCACTGCAACTAGAGGAAGCCCACACGCAGCAACAAAGACCCAACACAGCCAAATAAATAAATAAATAAATAAATAAATAAATGCTTTAAAAAAAAAAAGAATGTGTACATGAAGTTGCATGCCTGTGTTCCAAAAACACGTGACTTACAAAGCCGGCCTGCAGGCTGGATTTGACCTACGGGCCGCAGTTTGCAGGCTCTGCTCTAGGACCGCCGTCACTACTCTACTGCTGATTTTTAGCCATCCCACCCAGCGTTTCTCCACGGTGCTGACCACAAAACCCTCAAGGCAAAGAGGGCCTGACAACTGTCTTCAGGGACGCATGAAGGGGTGATGGAGATAATGAGGCTGAGATTCATTGAGCACATGCAACAGGCACTGTACTTAGCCTTTTGCATGTGATAACTCCATTCACGCTCACCAGAACCCTCTGAGGTGGGTACTTTTATCATCTCCAAGTTACAGACGAGGACACTGAGGTCCAGAGGGTGAAAAACCAGCCCAGAGTCATGCCTGAGGGGTGGAGCTGGGGATGGAATCCAGGCAGGCTCGCTCCAGAGCCAAGCTCTTATCCAGGGATCTATAAACTGGGCAGACAGTGCCCACATCATGCCAGCCAGCCAGCCTGGGGGAAAGACCATGACCCACCATGGGTGGGAGCAGTAAGAGGAAAGGAAAGTATTAGTAGGAAGGGCAGAGGCCTGAGAAGTGTCTTCATAGCAGAAGGGCAACTAGCGTCCCCAACACTGAGTTGTAAAACGGGGATAATAGTGAAGGACTAAATGAGATAATTTGTGTCAAGTATGGCACCGATGCCGGGCACATAGCAGACTCTCAATAAACAAGAGAGATTATTTCTATTGATAACTGAGTGAGCGCCTACTCAGAATTTTGGCAATAGCCTCATCTGTTACGACAGTGCCAGCAGAGATTACTTACCAGCTTCAAGGGAGAGAACATGCCTTTCACTTGGAGAGGTCTGGCTGTTACTACCCATCTCAACACAGCAGTCAACCTTAGCATAATGAACAGGGGTCAACCAGACATTTTAATATGAAGTACTTAAAAGAGTGCCTTACTAGTGACCTAACATAAGCAAAATGCAAATCTAGTCAAGAAAACACTAGCATCCAATGAGAGGACAAGTTAGATCAAACCACAAGGAAATAACTAGACAAATTCTGAATAGAGAACATTCTGTAGAAGGTTCTAGATAATGATGACCTCTTCAAAGAGTCAACAACCTCTTTGAAAAGTCAACATCAGTAGCAAAAAGTGGGGGAATTATCCTAGATTACAAGAGACTGAAAGTTGTACACTTCTGTTGATTGCAGCAGAACTGTAGAAGCAACCCAAGTGTCCATCAATAGAAGAATGGACAAGCAAGTATATACTTACAATGGAATATTATTTCAGCTTTTAAAAGAAAGGAAATTCTGAAACATAGTACAACATGGATGAACCTTAAGACATTATGTTAAGGGAAATAATCCAGAGACAAAAGAACAAATACTGTATAATTCCATTACATGGGATACCTAGAGAAGTCAAATCACAGAGACAGAAAGTAGGGAATAGAGTTATTGTTTAATGGGTTCAGAGTTTCAGTTTTTCAAGGTGAAAAGAGTTCTGGAGATGGATAGTGGTAGTGTTTACCCAACAATATACATGTACTTCATGTCACTCAACTGTACACTTAAGAATGTTAAAGATGGTAAGTTTCATGTTACGTGTATTTTACCACAATAAAAAGAATTGGAAAAAAAGAGAGACCGAAAGTCCTATAACAAGTGAAATGCAAGATCTTTCATTGGTTTGTGGCTGTCTAAAAAAGAGATAGAGGGCTCTAGAGACTGAGCTAGGGATAGAGCTAGCAATGCCAGTGGAGCTATTTAGAAACATTTGGAGAAATTTGATAATGTAGCAGGTATGAGTTGAAATTAGGAAATAGTTAATTTATTAGGAGTGATAATAGGGTTGTGGTTTTACAGGGAAATGATCATACTTTATGGAGAGGCATAAAGTACTTAGGTGTGAAGTGTCTTCATTTCTATAGTTTAAAGTTGTTAAAAAGGTACATGCATATCCTTGTGTGTGTACATATATGTGTGTGAACAGATGAAGTAAATATGCCAAATGTTAACAACTGTTCAATCCTAGGTGTGAGTGCATGGGTGTGTTCATTGTACTATAATTTCTATTTTTGTTTTGCTTGAGAATTTATAATATAGAATTAAAAATAAAGGTGGGGTAAAAATGCCCACCTATCTCCCAGGGCTACTATAAGGTTTAAATGACATAAGCTATGACAACACTTTGTAACCCACTAAACATTCCACACAAGTGAGACAGTGGCCTTGTACCCATTTTTGGTATCGATGATAAAACCAAGACCCCGGTAAATAAATGATTCCCCAACCACGACACTTTCGATAAATATCAATCTATTCTTGGTAGGTCCTATGGAAAACTTTTGGAACAAGGCACGTGTAATTTTGTACCAAGGTTTTGAAAAATGTTTATCTGTGGAAGAAGTGAACATTAATTAGAGTGTCTGTTCCCACTGGCACAGAGCAGTCTGTAATCTTGTAGGTGTTGTTATGGCAGAATTATTACATAATGGCCCTTGTTTTTGAGTGGCTGACTGTTTGGAGTGAGAATGCAGTCAAGAGCTGAGCATGCAGGTGGTAACATGCTGGGAGCAGGGGCCCCGTGACTGGCTCTGGAATGGAGGACAGTTCATTTCCAGAATCACCTGCAAAGGCCATTCTGCACTCAAGGGGAAGGGAAGGACAGGTAACATGGTTCTCTGGCTCAGTGAAGTCATGCTCAACCTTCATGACCTTCTTCCTCAGTTAAAAAATTTAAAAAAGAGGAACAGCAGTGTTCTCTCACAAGGAGTAACGTGTTAAAACGATAGCATAACATCAAACACACTTAAGCACTTGATTCAGTGGTGATTTTTTTGAGGTGCCGTCTGAGGAAAGAGAAGGGCTTTTAGAGCAAACGGAAACTGAGAGACCCAGGATCAAACACTCCTTGTGTCCACTTGGGCAAGTCATTCAACTCCTCTGAGCCCTAGTTTCCTTGGTTGTAAAGTAGAAATAATGGTATTTACCACACAGGGGTGTCGTGAGAGTCAGATCAGACCATGTACCCACTTCCTGGTGCACATAAGACCCCCAAAAAATGCCTGTTCCCCTCCCCTCAGTGACCATCCCCTTTAATCTCCTCATCCCATTTTGCAATTTGAAAAGCAAAACAGAAAAGTCATGAGAAATCTGGATTTATAGCAGCAAAACAAAGCTGTAAACAACCTGCCACACAGAAATAACAGGGATAAAACAGAATGAAATACAGTGGAATATCATGCAGTCTTTGAAAATGAAGCAAGATGCTTCCCAATTAAAATGGTACAAACTTCCACACAAAATCTCACTCTTCCATAACTTAACCAAAAAAAAAAAAAAAAGTTAAACCAGAAATAAAATAACCGGGGCTTTCCTGGTGGCACAGTGGTTAAGAATCCGCCTGCCAATGCAGGAGACATGGGTTGGAGCCCTGGTCCGGGAAGATCTCACATGCCATGGAGCAACTAAGCTCGTGCGCCACAACTACTGAGCCTGTGCTCTAGAGCCTGTGAGCCACAACTACTGAAGCCCGCGTGCCACAAATACTGAAGCCTGCACACCTAGAGCCTGTGCTCTGCAACAAGAGAAGCCATTGCAGTGAGAAGCCCGCGCACCACAACAAAGAGTAGACCCCACTCGCCACAACTAAAGAAAGCCCGCATGCAGCAACAAAGACCCAATGCAGCCAAAAATAAATAAATAAATAAATCTATTGTTTTAAAAAAAAGAAATAAAATAATCACCAGTCAAAAAATAAATAAGAAAATGAGTACACCCCAGTGTCATAAATTCAAATACTGCCTGCCAAGGAAAGTAAAGGAAGATTCTAGAGCAGACCAGAATGATAAAGTGTAGCAAGCCTCATAACTCTGTAGCTACCACCCTCGGGAAGATGAGCCAGTGCAGTGACTAAATTAAATTTCTGAGAGTTTTCATTAGTATCATCAATCTGAAGAAAAGCACCCTGATAGGTATCTGTATATTCCTCTTTTTCTCACTGGGGAGGAAACGATGAAGAGGAGCCATGAACCACAAAGCTGACTGTCCCTGCTAGAAGGAAGTGAAGGCTCCACGGGTATGTAGGGAAATCCAGGCCACAAAATACTGCCCATGGTGACGCAGTGAGTGCCCCCACACAGGAAGACTGAACCCACTTAAAAGGACCTTTAAAAGATCCCAGGAGCAAAAGCCAGCAAGCCCACATCTTCTGGCCACAACCAGTCAGCACCCTGTACACCACCTGCTATAGCTCAGCTACCCTGTTTGCTTGTATGTCTTCAGGTTACAGAAAGCATGAACAGAAACAAAAAAACAGAAGAGTTTTTCAAACTCTAACTTGGCAGTCAGGGGGAAGAAAAGAGAAGCTTCAAATTGAGAAATCACTCACACCCAGAATAACAAAGATCTGGGCAGACTCACTCAGGCAAGAACAAAGTGGAAAAAAGCAAACAAAAAGGCATGGCAGCTGTAAACACAGACTCTTGAAGGAAAGGAAAAAATGAAGCCCTGTATCAAAGACAAAGTATTCAGCCTAAAAGAAAACATAAGCCAAGAAGAGGAGGATTCCCCCTAAAAGATCTTTGAGACACAGAACCTAATATGAGTTCAATAAACTGAGAACTCAAAGGCAACATTAACAAACAAGCAAACAAAAAGAACAAGATTGTAAACCAAAGAAATAAATTGGGAACTAAAATAAACACGAGAAAGTAATATATAAAATAAAATCTATATGGAACTAAGAAAAGATGGCTTCAAACCAATTTACTGACTAGAGGAAAGCTAGAAATAAACACAGGGCATAAGGGACTAAAATAAGGGATTAAAATAATCAAAGCAAAACAAATAACTAAGGAGTACAAAGACAATCCAACATACAGATAACTGGCATCCTTATAGTAGAGAACTCACCGTACAGAACTAAGGAAGTGTTCAAAAGGCAATATAAGAAAAATCCCCTGAGATTAATAAAGAATTGACTCTGCTGACCAAATAAAAACATCAAGTTCCACAAAAATACGGCACACATTATGCACCAGTAACATATACTGCGTTTAAGTTACACGTCCAATATTAAGAAAGAATTACTCAGGCGTCTCATCTATAAGCAAATAACCTATAAAGGAGGAAAACTTAGACTAACCTTAGATTCTTCTACAGCAACATTCAAGGGCAGAAGACAGTGACCTCTTTCAAGTTTTAATTCAATCTTCTGTTAAATTCGACTGAAATTAAACTTTGCATTTTAAGAACATATATTTTACAAAGTATATCCAGCCAGCCAGCGAGCCATTTTTCCATGTAAAAACAGAAGAACCCTGCAGTGGTATGCTGCTAATGATAAGGGGGAATTATTCTTTCCTCCTCCTAGAATTCATACCTTGATCCATACTAGAGGAACCTCTACCTTCTGGAAGTAACAGAGAAAAAAAACACCTGTTCTTCTGACTTCCTCATTCAGTCCTCCCCAAAGAGGGATGGAGTGACTTATCAAATCAGTAAGACTGAGAAAGAAACCTGGCAAGCTTGCCCCAACCTCTTCCTCTCCTTCTGTGAATAGCCCTCAGGACATACACATTCTTTCCTCCTCCACGAGCAAAGCTGAGCAGGTGTGCCCCTACAGGGACACACAGCCTGTCATTCTGACTTGGAGTAAAGCCGTGAGAAGTCTGAATCTGTCCATAAACTGAGTTTTCCAACCCAAACTCCAAATGTTTCCATATAAACCCCAAGATGCTATTTTTATACCCCTGTAGCTGGGTGTTAGGTCTACCACCCAACTGACTCCTAACTGGGGAGAAGAGGAAGCAGAAAGGAAAGTGTGATGATCACTCCCAAACCCCAAATCAGTCATGATTATTTCTGAAAGGTAGGATTTGGAATTCCTTAAAATATTTTTATCTGAACTTTTCTTCATTTTAAAATTCTTCATAATGAATATGTATTGTTTTTACAAAAACAGTAACATCATTTTTCTTTGCTATTCTCTTTTAAAAAAATGTTTCCGGGGGCTTCCCTGGTGGTGCAGTGGTTGAGAGTCTGCCTGCCGATGCAGGGGACACGGGTTCGTGCCCCAGTCCAGGAAGATTCCACATGCTGCGGAGCGGCTGGGCCCGTGAGCTACGGCCACTGAGCCTGCGCGTCCGGAGCCTGTACTCCGCAACGGGAGAGGCCGCAACAATGAGAGGCCCGCGTACCGCAAAAATAAATAAATAAATAAAAAATAAAAAAATAAAAAAAATAAAAAAATGTTTCCTCCAGGTTTATTGAGATATAATTGACATACAACATTGTATAAGTGTAAGGTGTACAGCATAATGATTTGACTTACATAACGTCGTGAAATGATGACCACAATAAGTTTAGTGAACATCCATCATCTCGTACGGATACAAAGTAAAGAAATAGAAAAAATATATTTTTTCCTTGTGGTAAGAACTCTTAGGATTTACTCTGTAAATAACTTTCACATGTAACTCACAGCAGTGTTAACTACATTTATCATGCTGTACATTACATCCCTAGTACTCATTTATCTTATAACTGGAAGTTTGAGCCATTTGACTGTCTTCATCCATTTCCCCCTGCCCCATCCCTGCCTCTGGTAACCACAAATCTGATCTCTTTTTCTATGAGCTTGTTTTTAGAGTATAATTGAACTACAACACTGCCTTAGTTCCCTGTGTACAACACAGTGATTCGATGTTCTATACATTTCAAAATGATCATCATGATATAAGTCTAGTTACCGTAAGGTCATTTTCCTTTAAAACCAGGACCCTAGAGAAGAACATCTAACGTCACAGAAAGTGGTCACCATGGTTTAGGGGAAAGAGCAGGCTCCAAACAGAATGTGTAGTATGATCTGATTTTATTATAACTAATAATAACAAGAGTAATATACTGCAGAGAGGCTCAGGCTTACCACTTTGGATTACCTCATTCAGCATTCTCAAGCTCATTTGAAGTAGGTATATTCATTACTACATCCTCAAAGCCATGAAAGAATGTGGATGGGTGGACCCAGAGAAACTGAAAGGATACCCCCCAAAAGGTCGACAGCATATCTCCATGTCGTGGCATTATGGATGATGTTTCTTCTTCTTCTCTTTTCAATGTATCTATAATTACCTGTATTTTCCAAATTTTCAACACAAGTATTCCTTGTGTAATAAGTAAGAGAGTAATGTCTTTATATTAAGAAAAAAAGCCACAAGCATGAACTTGAAGTTCAAGTTAATGGTAAAGCCAGGTGATGTGGCCACACGGGGCTCTCAGCCAGTGCTTGAACCAGCCATGTGCAGCAACAGGTGTGGGCCAACAGGCCAGAGAGGCATTCTGGCCAGACTCCACACACCCTCTACACAGTCTTTGAAGCTGAAGGGCAAAGAGCTCAGTAAATCCTCCACCAGCCTCTCAGCCCTGACGTTATCGGGGTTTCATCCCAGCAGCCAACTCTGGTCCTAGGATATCTTCTCTCTGGACCCTCATGACTACTCCAAGGACGAGTGCCCCCGCCCTGCAGCTTGCCAAGTTCTTCTCAAGGAGAACAGGAGGGGAAGTTTGAATGGCCTCCATCCAATTTTTAAACTGAAAACTGTACGCCCACTTTTTGTTTGGAGACATTTCCTGTGTGTGAACACAGTTTGTTCTGTTACCAGCTTTAAAGTTATCCAGAACTGATACATCCAAGGCCAAGCTAGAGTTTGTTTTCTCTTTAAAAAGTCAAATAGGATAGGACCTTTCCTAATGTTGGCTCATCTTGCAGAAATCTCATTTGGAGATAACTCAAAAGAGAGGTTGAATACAGAGGTGCCATTGTGTATGGATGCTACAGCTCCCCCTCCTCTACTGCCCCCATCCTGGTGAGCGCAGCATTCCAGGACCAGCAGCATCCCTCAGCCCCTTGGCTCCGTCATGCAATGCAGCCATGCCTGCTCCTGGCTGAGTCTGAGGATGGCCTGATATGGCGTGCCTCCACATGCTGAAAGTCTGGCTTCAAGCAGCATTTTCAGGCACTACGACAAAGCTGGGTGGTTGGGGGAAGGATGGAAGCCCGGCCAAGAGAGATACCAACAGCCCCCGCACTGCTGGCCGGAGCTGAGACTCCCCAGTGCCAGACCTGACATGCCCTAGTATGTGGCTGTGGCCCCGTGTTCCAGCCTGCCTCTTCTCCATCAGAAGCTCCCCAACCCCATCCCATGTCCCAGGGCTCTCCCAGCCAGACTCTTTCAACACTAACCCTAACCTCTCGTTCCCTTAGATCTACCCTGACCAAGATCGAGAAAATGATTTTCCATCTGCAACCATAAACATTCTCCTCAGCCACCCAGACCTACGTCCAACACCACCTCCCACCTTGACACCAACGGTTTGCTTCTATGGTCAGAGATCACACTGCCCTGTGTTAACGCTGCTGCACTAGCTTCAAGGCTCCAAGAAGGCCGAGCCACTGCCTGGCCCGGGACCTGAAACAGTCTAATGAATGAGTGATTGATGAAAACATTATAAATACACCATCTCCCCCACTAGGATGTATAAATGCCATGAGGGCCAAGAACACGCCTTACTCAACTCTATATTGCTTACAGCACTTAAGGAAGTTGTCCAAGTTAATTAGTTTGGCAGAAACCAAGCTGAAGTCTTTAAAAAGGAGCGTGTGCTGAGAAATGCCGAGAATCAGGCAGCTCCCACCTCCATCCAAAAAACACAGAGATGAATGAGATGAGAAGCCAGATGTCTGGTCCTCTCGGAACGCGGACCTGGCCAAATCTGAGACTGGCTGGCACAGCCATAAAGTGTCTTTCACCCTCATCGAATCGGATGGGGCTTCCGGGAGGAGACAGGGCCAGCTGGACATTTTACCAGGCCTGGTTCCTGAAGCAGTCCTGGGTGTAAGCAGTCCTGGGTGTAAGAGACAGGGAGATGGACTGCACACAAACACACCCACACACCACATCCGTACACAGTACTCACCCGCATGTATTTCTAGGCTTTTTTAAACATGCGTTGCC